>NC_136069.1:1058067439-1060467439 GCF_964261635.1 Lissotriton helveticus
TCTATCTGTCTCCCTGTCTGTGTGTCTGTCTCCCTCCCTCTGTCGCCCCCTCCCTCTGTCTGTCGCCCTCTGTCTCCCTCCATCTGTCTCCCTCCCTCTCACTCTCTCCCTCTGTCTCCCGCCCTTTCTGTCTCCCTCTCTCTCTGTCTCCCTCTGTCTCCAGCCCCATCGGTCTCCCTCTCTCTCTGTCTCCCTCTCTCCCTGTCTCCCTCTGTCTGTCGCCCTCTGCCTGTTGCCCTCTGTCGGTCTCCCTCTGTCTGTCTCTCTCCCTCTGTCTGTCTCCCTCCCTCTCTCTCTCTGTCTCCCTCACTCTCTGTCTCTCTCTCTCTCTGTCTCCCTCCCTCTGCCTCCCTCCCTCTGCCTCCCTCCCTCTGCCTCCCTCTCTGTATCCCTCCCTCTATCTTCCTCTGTCTCCCTCCCTCTGTCTCCCTCCCTCTGTCTCCCTCCCTCTGACTGTCTCCCTCTGTCTGTCTCCCTCTGCCTGCCGCCCTCTGTCTTTCGCCCTTTATCTCCCTCCCTCTGCCTTCCTCCCTCTGTCTCCCTCTCCCTCCCTATCTCTCTGTCTGTCCCTGTCTCTATCTGTCCCTGTCTGTCCCTGTTTCCCTCCCTCTGTCTCCCTCTCGGTCTCTCTGCCTGTCTTAGTCTCTGACTCTATCTGTCTGTCCCTGTCTCTGCCTCTATCTGTCTGTCTGTCCCTGTCTGTCCCTGTTTCCCTCCCTCTGTCTCCCTCTCCATCTCTCTGTCTGTCTCTGCCTGTCTGCCCCGTCCCTGTCTTTGACTCCATCTGTCTCTGTATGTCTCTAACTCTGTCTGTCTCTGTCTCCCTCACTCCCTCTCTCTCTCTGTCTCCCTCCCTCCCTCTCTCTGTCTCCCTCCCTCTCTGTCTCCCCCCTCTCTCTCCCCCTCTCTCTCTCTCTCTCTCTCTCTCCCTCTGTCTCACTCACTCTGTCCTTCACCGTTTCTCTCTCTCTCTGTCTCCCTCCTTCTCTATCCCTCTGTCTCTGTCTCTCTGTCTCCGCCCCTCTGTCTCCCTCACTCTCTGTCTCCCTCTCTCTCTGTCTCCCTCTCCCTCCCTCTGTCTCCCAGTGTCTCCCTCTGTCTCCCTCCCTCTATCTCCCTCCCTCTCTCTCGGTCTCCTTCTCTCTGTCTCCCTCTCTTTCCCTCTCTCTCTGTCTCCCTCCCTCTGTCTCCCTCTATCTGTCTCCCTGTCTGTCTGTCTGTCTCCTTCCCTCTGTCGCCCTCTGTCTCCCTCCCACTGTCTCCCTCCCTCTCGCTTTCTCCCTCTGTCTCCCGCCCTTTCTGTCTCCCTCTATCTCTGTCTCCGCCCCATCAGTCTTGCTCTCTCTCTGTCTCCCTCTCTCCCTGTCTCCCTCTGTCTGTCTCTATCTCCCTTCCTCAGTCTCCCTCCCTCTGTCTCCCTCACTGACTCTCTCTCTGCCTCTCTCCCTTGGTGTCCTTCCCTCTGTCTCCCTCCTGCTCCTCTCTGTCTTCCGCCCTCTGTCAACCTCTGTCTGTCACCCTCTGTCACCTCACCCCAGCTTCCCAGGCACACACACAGCCACACCCCAGTACTTCACAGGTCTTTAAAAGACTTTAATGAGGCTTTGTTGTGAATCACCCCGCCCCAATAGAGCAGAGTGTCTGGCCACGCTACTGGTGTTTGCGACACTCTTTAATTTTTTTTACAAAAACACAGGTAGGATGTCTGCAAGGCAGGTTAAAGGCAGACGGCCCATTGTCATTCTTTATGTGATGATCAGCAGCAGACAGAATGACAATGGGCCTGTACACAGTCTGCTCGAGTTCGGGGAGGGGCTGCTGCAGCCTCTAGAGTTCATAGAGAAGAGCGAGAGGCCCCAAGTGAGAGAACATTTAAACTCCTGGGGCTTCTCTGAGGGGAACAGCACAGCCTGCTGTAATTGTGAAAATTAAGGTGACCAAAGGCGTCTGTAAAAGGAATGTTGACGGCCTCCCTGTGCGCTGCCTGAGTGATAATACCACATTGTCACTGGGCCAGCACCGGACGGACCGGCGATCCTGGCGGGGGGCAAGCGCACCCCCTTGCCCCCCCCCCCCTGCGGACGCCCATACTATTGCCTAACTTTACTGGTGCAAAACGCATTGGTATCAGCATGGTGCACAGAAGATGGACGGGGTTGGTTGTGATTGGTGGGCAGCGGGGGTAGGGGGGGCTTCGAGACAACATGTGCTTTCCACAAATTCAGTCCATTAAACCAGCCATCTCTTTAAATGGCAGCAACCAAAATAAAAATAAAATCGCACACGTATTATAGCTACAGCGTGAATCATGGCATTAGTAAAGCTGTTGCCAAGGGAGTCAGGCTACTAACAGCCAACAAGCGCAAGTCTTTCACTTCATGACTAAGAACAGAAATTTGCGAGAAAAAGTAATCACGTTTACAACTTTAACTGGATAAGAAAACAGGCTGATTAAGACTGAAAGCATTCCCGAGGGCGGGAGGGGGCTGCTGGTGGCAGGCGCCATTGTTGTGTGCACATGTCATGTTGATTTAAATTTTTAAAAAACAATGTTTAGGTGCAGAGTGCACAACAAAAGAAAGGCGTGAGTGCGCCATATTAAAGCTAAATCGCAAATCACATTTACAACTTTAACAGAGTAACGAAACAGGCGATTAAGACTGAAAGCATTCTTAACATCTGATTATGTACCGTACAACCATGATTAGAATTCTGCTAAAGTAGAGCAAGGAAGAAAAGCAAACAACCAGATAACCTCGATCACGTCTAGAAACACAAGGAGTTACACCAGAGAGCAGCCAGGCACATTTCCCCATTGGGAACAAATGCCACTCGTGATGGCTCAACGTGCGAAGCTTGATGGGTAACATATAAACATTTGTCTACTTCTAGAGCCTCTCAGCCATTTTAGTGCTTATTTAAAACAATTAAATTCACACGAATACTCATAAGCATAAAAACAAAAATGTTTAATGGCACAGCTGACCTGAATTATATATTAAAATCAACAATAAACAATTCTCCCTCATGCTTTATAAATATGCCCCCCACTCCCACAGTGCTTTATCAAGTGTTTTCTGTCCTGTATGAAGGTGAAATTGGTGAGTAAAGCACTGCACCCGAGGGCGGGAGGGGGCTGCAGGCAGCAGGCACCATTGTTGTGTTCACGTCATGTTGGTTTAAATTTATAAAAAACAATGTTTAGGTGCAGAGTGCACAACAAAGGAAAGGCGCTAGTGTGCCGTATTAAATCTAAAGTGCACAACAAAAGAAACGCGCGAGTGCGTGGTATTAAAGCTATATCGCATTGTGTAAGAAAAATAAAAGTATATTTTAACTTACACTGCATCATCTGCTATAAATGTAACAAGCACTTGTATGACAAACAAGGAGCGACGGGCAGGTGGTGCTTGGGTCGGGGGGACAACAAAGACCTACACTGACGCAAGCATAAAGCAATTTAATTAACAAAGAAAAGAGCTCCCCAAATAACAGATAAGCTGTGTGAGCGTAAGAAAACTGTACTTAGTCGGTGCTGCGCTTGAAAAAAAAAAGGAAGTGGCGTTGGCTGCCTAAGCCAGTCACAAGGCAGCAAAGAAGACAGACCCTACGCTGAACAAATGGCGAGCAGCAGGCGGGAGCTACCTTCTTTCACTGAATACTATAGGTCTTCCAGTCAGCGCATGTGCGCTGCCTGGGCTCGACCTAACAATTAAGGAGACATAAATTACAACAAAATACAAATATATCAGCAAGAATCAGTGAAACACACACACCGAGTTTTCTTAAACTCAAACAAATTTAAATTGTAATTTTTGAAAAACAGGGTAATTTAAGCATTATATGCATAAACATATAAATCGAGAGTAGATGCCCGTGGTTAAAGTCGAAATTAGAAGGTAAATAAGGTGCTCAGAGATTCCTCTGGTGCCTAGAGAGGAAACAGAAGGGTTCCTTCCTGACTATTTCCTTTAACTAAATTTCTTCGTCTAAGAGCCTATCTCAATACATATGGATCAACTTAACTCCATCCCATGGAGGCAAAGCTAGTAAGTAAACAATTGCCACCGGACGGATGGTAATTGATAATCCAGGCCCAGATCGGACCACTGTTTATATGTATTCAGCTATCCTTTTTGTGTCAGACCACAGACTTAGCTATGAGCCAGAGCTCATATCATCAATATCAACAAATTAAAAGGAAACACAAAGAGTAGGTGTAATATCTGCCCCTTTCAGACACTGCTATCTTAGCTTCAGTCTTCTTCTGCGATTTCTTCAACTAGATGTCCTTCATCAACTCTCCAGACAGATGTTTTTCACCTTTCAGATCAGCCACAACATTTTGCCAGTGTTTACATTTTGCAATTAGTTTGCATTGGTTATTAGAAACATAGTTGTTTGTCACAGCTTTTGTGGCCGCTCATTGCTGCAAGCTTCACACTGGTGAAGCTTGCCAATATACACATTATCAATGATAGCAGCTGTTCTTTGCAATCCAGATCTCCCCTTTAGCTCATGGCAAACCAGTTCATCTCGCACTAGGTTTGCAGACACTTCTAAAGCTTCCAGATGTGCACTGCTTTAATGGCTGTAAACGCTATTACTTAACATGTAAAGCGCTCCGAGACCTTTGGGTATAACTAGCACTATAGACGACTCAAAAAAATTAATAATAATAATAATCATAAAGGTAGTGCTGCTCTTAGCGGTCCTGCTCTTTGAAGGAGGGCACACAAATACTGGTAACGACTGCTAGCAGACCCAGGATGTATTTCTCGCATGCCCCTTTATTTGGTTTGCTACATGTCTGATGGCAAACCAAGGTCTTTTCAAAGATGTTTTTCAAATGTTTAACATTTTGATTACAAAATTACTATTTTCCATTGAATATTTGGCCAGCATTATCTCTCTCTCTTCCAAGAAGGCAGCTGGTGTCTACCTGTCTTAAAAATAGAAGGGGGGACAACGTGGACAGAGTGGCGAGCTTGCCCGTGGCCTGCTGGTTCTGTCCTTGGAGGTGTGGCAACATACTATGGGCCATATTATCAAGCAAGGGCGATACATTGTCGCCAGTTTTATCGGCAGGAAACTGCCGCTAAAGAGTCGATAATGGGCTTGATAATATGCCCTTGTGAATTCCCGTAGAAGCCCAGGTTCTGGTGTTAACCTGGGCTTCTATGGGACTTCACAAGGTCATATTATCAAGCCCATTATTGCCGCTTTAGCGGCAGCTTCCTGGCGATAATGGATCGCCCTTGCTTGATAATATGGCCCTATATTTTTACAGAAATGTACAGTAAACAATTATGTCCTGACTCTGTAGGAAGGACAATATTAGCTAAAATAACATTATTTAAAAGTGCTGGGCTGGTGTTTCAGTGCCGAGGTGTGTGAATGAGAGGGACTTTAGCGGATGTGCCCTTTCTAGGTCCGCTCTGTTCGTATCACTGCTGGTCTCATTCTGCAGGATGCTGGCTGCCACCACCCCTCAATGGCTTACCTATGACTTCACAACAACTCCCAATATCCCAGGCAATGGCATAAACTCCAACAAGTAAGACTCACACCCACAACATTTACTCCTGTTGAGGGTGGAAACTTAAAGGTACTCAGTGCTTTTTTTCAGTGCGGACTCCAAACTGTAGAGCCTGGCCTTTCCTACATACAGTTGTATTCCGCAGGAAGGGTAACAGGTGCTTTGAACCCTACATCCACTCTCTGACTTTCTCCTTGTAGGAACAAGAAGCATGGTATACAATACCTTATAACGTAAAATGACTTTGAACATAAACTAACCAGAAATGGAATTGTTGTTTGTTAAGGAACACAAGTGTGGGTTACCAGGAGGCAGCAGCTGGACGTCAATCGAAAGTGCCTAGCCTAGTATCTGACAAGATATTCCTCAATGCTGGTACCATTTAAACTATTTGTGAGATTCTGGTGTTATAAACTAAGGTTATGTTGCAGGATGGAGTATCATAGCAGGTCAGGGGGTGCAGTTTCTCTACGTATCCTGGTTTGTTGTCACTAAAGCCCTGATTGTCATGCATGTTAGGACAATAATTCTTTGTTTAATGGGAGTCACTGGAGGAATTTCAAACTAGAGCACTACCCCTGGGCACTGGTAGGTGGCATTGAACTGCTCCGCATCGCCCATGCCGATGTGACATGCGCATTGACATCAGTTTCATTCTGTGACTATTTCCGCACCAGACACACGGAGCCATGTCAGAAGGATGATTGACCAGTGTGTAGTTTCTAAGGACCTACAAGGATGTTTAAGGTGGAAAAGCCCAGGTCACTGAATGGGGAGGATGGGAGGGGCAGTAAGGAATCTGCAGCTAGATAGATCCTCTACCAGATGAGGTATTACAGAAGGTAAGTAACTAGTTAATTTGATAGAGACTTCTAGCTGCAGATTCCTTACCCTACAATAAATACCAAAGCAATATCTCCCCGGAGGTGGGTCTGCAGACGGGTTTAGACCAATAAGTACTGGATGACCAAATGTCAAGGCAATAGTCTTTAGTAAATGTGTGCAAGGATGCCCATGTAGCAGCCTGACAGATATCCAGGCCAGGAACTCCACAAGCTAGAGTAACAGACTCAGCTTTGGCCCTGGTGGAATGAGCCAGCAAGGTCTCAGGGGGTGCTTCCTGGCTAATGCGTAGCAGATCTTCATGGAGAGTACAATCTGTGAGAAGTTGGCCTGGTATATGATGTTCACTATTCTAGTCAGCACCTTGCACCAGTCCAAACAACCCTTATGGTGATTGGTTGTAAGTCAACCTTATAGACAAGCTATCCTGATGGTAGCATGGACAAAAGCAGTCTTAGGCTAAACTCGAGAGGGCATGTGAAGCCAGCTGTTTTACCATATGCAATCCCTTTAATACCAAATGAAAGGACACCACACAAGTTATATATTATAAAATATATGTATTTATTACTAGAATAATCATCTGTACTCTTTATGAGGGCAGAAGCACAAGCGTTTAAGCAAAGAACTTAATATCATACAATAAGCTGCACAAGTTTGGATAAGGCCAGGTGGCCCGTATAATCATATACTAAATAAGTGGTATAAGAACCACGTCACAAACAATGGTAAGGCCTAGGGCCTTGGGAATCGCTGGCCTACACTGGAATAACAGTTGTTAGGAAGAAGGAGGCCCACAAGATGCGTGTGCAAGGTCTAAATGCACATGCGTGCACACATAGAAGTCAATGGTGCGTAAAAGTTTAGAAAGTTAAGATTTGGAAGTCTTCCGACTGGACTTGAACTTAGCCACTTAAAACTAGGACACTATGGATGTAAATCTCTACAGGAGCACTGTAGTACTCGCGTTACCTCACCCACAGGAAGCGGGTGCACAGGTGTCAAAGTGTGTCTGGTTTCGTCGGGGAGTTCTATGGAGCCTTGGAGAAAAGATGCTGCAGGTGACCAGGAGAGAAGAGTCCGGTTGGATCCAAGGGCGGATCAAAGATGTAGAGTACCTGAAAGCAAAGGGGACAGAGTCTGGGTCACTGGCCAGTGACCAGAGTGGAACCAGGAAGGAACCAGGCGATGTCGGGCGCAATCAGGTGGTTGTCGCGAAGCTTGTCTCTGCTGCCATGTGGACCAGGAGGTATTGACGATAAACAGGAGCTGGGCACGGACTGTCCCATGAAGGCTCTCGCTGTCAGCGGTGTCGGCTTCTGTATTAGAGTCGACAAGCCTTGGCAAAGGCAACCCATGCAGGAACTGAAGAGGGCTTCTTACTCAGGCCAGCAAGGACTGAGGGGCTTCTCCTTCGCAGGGAGGCAAGGGCCAGTCTGGAGCAACCAGACCAGCAGTGTAGATTTCGGGTATCGTCGTCACAGAGGCCACTAGCCAACGGGCAAGTGACCGGACAAACGCGTCAAGCAGGAAAATGCAAAAGGGCCCCACGCCGCGCTCGGTGAGTGTGGAGGGGTGATCTTCAGTGCAGTTGATGCTCGGGGCTGGGGCTTCTCAATCCCCAATGCACAGCTTCGAGGGTGCCTCGGGAGCTGCACAGGAAGCGTCTGGCAGTCTTTTCAAGCTGGCCGTCCCACGTCTCACGTCGCCTCCACTGGTCTCAGCTGTGCTGTGGCTGTGGATCGGGCTGAAGGAAGTCTGGAAGTCTGGGTCTTGTCAGGCTCTGTGGTCGGGCTCCGGTGGGAGCATTGGACAAAGCAAGTCATTGAGCGCTTGATGGTGCCTGCCTGCGCAGGATGGTCACTCCTTGGCCACAAGGAAGATTCTTCAGTATCTTCTTGTAAAGTAGATGGTAGAAGGTCCAGAGTTCTGTATGAAAGTTTCAGTCAGGATAATCTGATGTCTTGGGACGCAGCTCCTATCTTTATTCCAAATCAAGGGGCTGGATTACCTGCTAGGTCCCTCCGTATGGGTGGGACCAGGGAAGGGGATGGTTAAACCCCTTTCCCTTTGTCCAGTTTCGTGCCAGAGCTGGGGCTGGTGTGCCCCAGCACCGGTTTGAACTGGCCTATGCATGGGGCACCTTGTGCGCCCCAGGCATGTCTCGTTTCTTTCATTCCTCACTGCCTCAATCCACTATCTCCTGTCTGGGGTGGTGCTAGCACCTCCCTGTGACAGGAAACCTATTGTCCAGGCCTCCCGTGCTGGAAGGGCTCCCAGCAGCAGGAGGTCAGACTTGTGTCTGTGGCAGTAGCATCCATTTTGTGAGGCTGGGGCTCTGGTTGATTTTAACAGCGTTTAAGGAAAGTAACATGTCTTCTCCCTCTAGAAGGGTGGAATGCTACACCCGTCGCCAGAACTGGCGAGGGGGTGGTATTCCAAAGCGTATGACACCTTACGCGACATGTTTCGATAAAACCAAACCAAAGTTAGCAATAACCGCGAGGATTATAATGCACTTAAGAGTATATGGTATGGCAATATCATAGAACAGCTATAAGGCCATGGTTCAGAAAGCTGCAGACAGGCTCAGCTCATGCTAGAGCACCATCTCACATAAAACCAAGCACTCTGCCTTCAGGATTGTTAAGGCCTGCCATAGGAGTGACTTATAGGTGCATATGTGTCTATATGTAAAGGCAGATATAGGAATACTATATCTAAGCAAGGGGTGATTACACCACCTTGCCCCAGCTGAGTGATCAGCCAGTTGTGTCAAATTGGAAGGCCAGTCAGGGGTGACAAAAGATAGGCTGCAGCCCCTGGTAGGCCTTGGGTGCCTCTATGCCCTGGGTGCCTATGGCACACTGTACAGGGACTCACAAGAGTGACCCAAATACCAATTGGTGATGTACCTAAAGTACATGGAGTCCATTTTACAGTGAGAGCAGATAGTCTGGGGTCCTGATTAGCAGGATCCCAGGCCAACTAAGTCGAAAAGCAGCTAAACACAAGGCAAAAAATCTGGGGTAACCATAGTCAGATATCCATCCTCCTACACAATCCATTTGGAGACTGTCTTTTTCTGCTTTGCTTTCCCCTTCTTCATTTCAGTGAAACCTTCAAAGAGCTGATCAGCCTCTCGTGTTCTTTGGTGTAATCAATAAAGAATGGCAGTGCCCTTTTAGGGTCCAGAGAGTGGGAATGGTAGTGCCCTTTTTGGGGCCATTTGGTGGAATCTCTATTCCCCTTGGAGGGTGAGGGGGCCAAAGAAAGTAGGCAGAGTGATGTGTTAGCTGATGGCGAAAGGTGCCACACCCTTTGCTAGAAAATAGGCACAGGTTCGAAGAACCAGTTTATCTGAGAAGAAGCTAATGTATGGAGGTAGAACAGAAAGTCTGCAGCTAGGTGACTCTCCTGGTCTATGTGAATGTCAAAAGTCTGAGAAAACAGCTATGCATGGGGTCAAAGGGTGAACACATAAAAAGGTTGGAGCATAATGAAAGGTTTGGGAGGAAATATATGCCAAATACTTTTCAGAAAACGTTAACAAATGAAAGGAAGGGTTGGTCAGGCAACCTAAAAATGCCAAGATGGCATGACAGAAAGATACCCCTTAAATATACCTAGAGGAAATCCTTGCTCAACATAGGACAAAACAAACAGCAGCAGTTCATACAGGGGTGCAGAAAGTGGGTCAACATGTTTCTCAGTGAGCCAAGCCAAAAACTTGGCCCAACAGCAGGCGCATACAGTTTTTGTTGATGGATGCCTGGCTGCCAGATGATGTCACGTATGTCTGGAGGGAGCCCAAATACTCTTAACTGTTGCTGCTAAATCTCCACGTATAAGGGTGGATGTGCACAAGTGTGGGTGCTTCACACTGCCCTCCTGCTGCAACAGTAGATCTGCTGCTGAGACGGTAGATCTTGATGAAAAGGTAGTCTGATCAAAGGACAGAAAGCTGTGCTCAGGTGTTCTGGATACCATACTTTCCTTGCCCAATCAGAAGCCACCAGGCAGACTAAGGCCCGGTCTGTTGTGATCTTTTTCATAACTCGGTGAAGGAGAGCAATTGTCAGGAAGGCATATAGGAGTCCTGTATTCTAGTCTAGTCAGAACATATCACCGAGCAAAAGCCACTTAGGAAACTCCAGTGCACAGAAGTGCTGATGTGTGTTCTCAGTGGTGGTGAATAGATCTAGACAAGGTTGTCCCCAGTCATGAAAGAGACCTTGAGCCACCTCTGGATGCAGACACCATTTGTGGTCCACAAGGCATCAACGGTTGATTTCGTCCGACCTGGCATTTAGAGATCCCACCAGGGACTGCACAAACAGGAAAATGCCCTGACATTCCAGCCATGTCCAGAGGCACTGAGCCTCCTGGCACAGGGTCTGTGATCCCACTCAGCCTTGCTTGCTGCAGTACAGCCTGGCAGTAGTGTTGTCCATGAACACCTGGACCAGCTTCCCTGTGGTGGATGGCAGAAAAGCTTTGAATGCCAGTTGAATTGCTCTCCATTTCTAAAGGTTGATATGAAGCTGAGTCTCAGCCAGAGACCAGAGGCCTCTGATCTACACCTCCCCCAGATGGCCGCCTCAACGCATAAGTGATACATCAGTTACCACTGTCAGCTCTGGATGGGGAGGGGAAAGTGGTTTGCCAGTGACCCAATCACCGTCTGGTGGCCTCCACTGCAGATCTTTTTTAGTTTTTGTCTAAATCTGAACCAGGCCAGTGAGATTCCACTGGTGCTGCACACACTGGAATTTAAGATTCCATTGCAAAGCCTGCATAAGCCATCAAGTGTATTTTACCAGCAGGTTGCAGGAGGCCACCAGTCCCAGTAGCCAAAGAGTCAGTCTCTCCAAAATCCACAACTGAGGTTGAAACATCAGGATCATAGCCCAAATGTCCCATACTCTCTGCTCCGGAGAGTAGGCATGGAATTGAACCATTTCTAGAACGGCTCAGATGAAAATGAGCACCTGAGAAGGAGTCAAGTGTGACTTTGGCAAGTTGATATTGAACCCCATCAAATGTAGGACATTCACCGTAGTCTGGAGGTGGGGGTCTACTACCTGGGGAGAGGCCTCCGTCAGCAGGCAGTTGTTGAGGTAGGGGAAAACTGGGCCTACTGATCTCCATAGATGTGCTGCAGCCACCAGCATCATTTTTTGTGAACATGCGAGGGGCACTGATGAGGGAAAAGAGGAGCAAAACAAACTGGAAGTGCTCTAGGCCCACCGTGAACCATAAGTAACGTCAATTGGCGTACAAGACAGCGATGAGAAAATAGGCGTTTTTCAGGTCCACTACTACCATCCAGTCTCCAAGGTCTAAACCAGACAGGACCTGAGCAAGTGCTAACATCGTGAATTTCTTCTTTTTAAAAAAGGCCTTGGGAGAGCACAGATCTAAGATAGGGCAGAGGTCTCCATCCTTCTTTAGCACCTGATACTAGCGGGGAAAAGCAACCTCGGCCCACTTCTGATGCTGACACCTTCTCAGTGGCTCCTTTGGCCAAAAGAGCCTGCACTTCCCGGTTTAAAGAAGAGGTGGCCATCTGTCAGCTGAAGTGAGGATGGCGGAGTGGGCTGCATGTCTCTAGCAGTGAAAGGGTGTAACCCCGCTGGACAACTGGAGCGTCCACTTGTCTGAAGTAATGACTTGTCTTTGGGGCAGGTGGTGTCTAATCTTGCCTCCAACAGGGTGCCCGTGTTGTTGGGAGTGCATACTGAAGGGTTTCAGAGGCTGTAGCAGCCAGTGGGTTGGCAAACTGGGTTTGGATGTCCCCTGAAAAGCCAGGCGACCTCAGCCAGGCATGGCAGTGGAGCACCAACAAGGAAGCAATGGCTTTGCCCACTGAGTCTGTTGTGCCCAGCCTGCGTCTGATGGTGAACTTAACTGAGCCTCTACCATTGGCAATAGGTACGCTGTGTTCACCAACCAAAGTGCAGGGCTGACAGAAGAGAAAATCCTCTTCAAAGCTATACAACCTGTTGGATTCCCTGTCCGGTGGAGTTGTTGGGAACGCACCATGGTAGGCAATGCACCGGGATTCACTCTGGAACTTGAGTTGACCTTCAGGTTCTCACGGGTAGGGTGCTGGGTGAAAAAAAGCTGAATCACCAGAAGGGGGCAGTGGCAACATTCAGTCATCCTGTGCATGGTAGTGCCCATTCAGGGATGCCCATTCAGGACTTGGCCCAGGCCCGAGCACGACATCAGAGAGGGCTTCATTGAAGGGAAGGAGGGTATCTGTGTGGGATACCCCGGGCTGAAGCATCTCTGTTCAGGACATTAGTCTTCACTGCCATGGAAGCAACTGAATGTCAAGGACCTCAGCCACCTTCCTCACCACTATAGCAAAAGATGCTCCCTCTTCTGTAGCCAACTCCTCATACCAGTTATCATCATTCAGTTTGGCCAAAGGGTCTTCATGGGGGTCGGGGTAAACTTAATGATCCTCGGATTCAAACCAGCCAAAATTCCCCACAGGGATTGACAAGGAAAGGAGGCACTGTCTCGGACAGACGTTAGGGTCTTGTTGGTGCTGGTGTTGACATTGGAAAACACTGGTCTGGCTCCATGCCGGGAATGACCATGCGTTCAGCGCCACTGGCCCCGGGAATAGACGTCACAGGACTGAACCCCGGCAAAGGTCATGGATTCGTGACCAGAGTCCATACAAATCCAGAAATGAGTCCAGAGAACCCAACTGGTGCAGAGGTCAAACTCATTGACACAAGTCTAGTCGGTGCCCCTCCCAGGCCCATGGATGCCAAAGACACCCTAGAGGAGTCCACACACAGAAATATGTTGTGCATGGCCTCATAAATCTCTGAGAGTTGGAAAGGTTAATCCTGCTTCAAGAAATTCAGGAAGACACGGAGCACACTCAGGCAATGAGGGTGGAGTGTGGGACAGGGACCTCGATATGTGTCATCCTACCTGTGCCTTGCCTGATGACTTGGACAAGCACTGTGAAGTTGAAGAGACTTTCGACTTCCTGTGTTTGCGGAACCTATCCAACGATGACTTTGACCACAACAATGACTGATGGGAATGACTCCGAGGGGGCGAGAGGGGTCCTGGGACCTGGAACGGTACAGAGTCTTCCGATGTCGAGCCGCCAGCAGCTTGGTCTCCCACTCCCAAATCACCTTGGTATTTATGGTGCAGCAGTCAGAACAGCTCCTGGAGTCATGCTCCGGCTCAAAACACAACAAACAAGTCAGATATCTGTTCATCACAGACATTTGCCTGTGACAGGCCCCAAAGAGTTTAAACCCTACTGGCTTTTTAGGGGACATTCCTAGCAAGCTGGAAAGAGAATGCTCAAAAAATGTTGAAAAAGTGGTCAAAAAGTGACTAAGGTAGCACTGAGGTGCAGCCTACATGGGCACTGTGCATGTCACATCTGGCGCAGATGGTAATGCCTTATCTGGTAGAGACTCTATCTAGCCAAATATTCCTTACTGATCCTTCCCATTCTGTGACCTGGGCTTTTCCGCATTAAAGGTTCTTGTAGGCCCTTAGTATCTGCACACTGGTCGATCAGCCTTCTGACGTGGCTTCAAGCGTCTCATGCAGAAATAGTCACAAAAAGAAACTGAGGCAGTGCATTTGGGTGGAGTCTATATAGGCACCTCGCATGTAATATCCGGCATGGATGACTCGGAGCCCTTCAATGCCACCTACTGGCTCACAGGGGTACTGCTTAAGATTTTCCGGATCCTGTCTGATGCCTTTAGAATATTTAAGTGTAAGTAATCTGCGGCTAAAAGCCTCTATCGGATCCTATTTCTCTGCCACTTCTGAACCGCAATTGAGTATTGTGAAGTAGATTGTTAAAGTCCATGTACTGCCATAGAGGTGCACTTGCCCCTCTTTTCAGTAGTTCGCTTTGGAATTGAAGGTTGCAGATCGGGTGATATTGGATAAAATTCTTAGGGTATGCTATTGTAAGAGGGGGTTATTATTATGTGTTTCGGTTTAGTGGGGACAACGCTCAGCTGTAATGCAGGGATCGGTATGTCTACAGGAAGTCTTTAAAACAAGCTGCTTGGCAGAGGTTTCCTTGGAGGCCAAATGTTTTGATTTTCTTACTGTTTCAATAACTGTGGACAGAATGAGGGGCTGGAAACAGAACAGGTAAGAGTGAAGAATTGTATATGAGGTGGGTATGTTAATTATGTTTGCGTTGGTCCAATGGATATCTAAGCCCAAGCTTTAACTGATGATTTTGAACTGATTTTGACTGCCATACAATGGAATGGCTTTAAGGGATAAGAGCTATCAGTGAATGGGTTCCAGTGTTGTATACATGTAGTTGAGAAGTCGTACCCTGATAGGAAAGTCACAAAACAAATGGTCTGTTACAATGGTGAAACAAAAGATTTTACTTTGAGTGTAACACCGGACTGGTTAAATAAAAGGTCACTGGAATTATGCAAAGACTGCATTTTCAGCACAATATGGATTTACTGCACTTGCCAAAAAATTCACCATCTGCGGCATGATTTGCAGACTTTAGCTCAAAAATGTCTCTACATCAAACTGAACAAAAAGTTGCCACATTCCTACTGCAAAACAATATTACCCCTAGTGATCAACATAGGTACGATCACACACGTCCTTCCGAATGCCCCAAATGTCATATCGCAGGTGCACATTTCATAAATATGTCGTAGACATGTAGGCACATTGCGAACTACTGGGGTTAAGTTTTCTCCCAATTGACCCAGATGGTGGAGATCGATCCCGACCCAAACACGCTCCTTGCATTGTTAGGCTATGAACAGGATCTCCCAAAAGCAATCAGCCCTTCTCTATCCAAATAACTGAAATCATGTCCACAACTCAAACTGCTTCCATATTTCAGTATGCTAATTCAACACTAATCCTTTATGGGTTCCGGAGTAGTGTGCTATTCACCAAAAAAGCACTTCAACACCCCATTAGGGGTAACAAACGCTATATAAATGCAAAACTTGTTCCCTCTTCTATCCCTCCCCTACCCTTTTCAATCCAAATAACTGACTAGCGTGTCCACCACTCAAATGACTTTCATATTTCACTGTACTAATTCAACACTAATCCTTTATGTGTTCTGGAGTAGCGTGCTACTCGCGAAAAAAGTGCTTCAACACCCCATCAGGGGTAACACGCGCTATATAAAAGCAAACCTTTTTCCCTCTTCCTTCCCTCCGCTATCCTTCTCAATATAAATAGCTGACTAATATCCACCACTCAAATTACTTTCATATTTCACTATTCTAATTCACCACTAATCTATGGGTTCTGGAGTAGCGTGCTACTTGCCGAAAAAGTGCTTCAACACCCCATCAGGGGTAACAAGCGCTATAAAAATGCAAACCCTTTTCCCTCTTCTAGCCTTCCGATATCCTTCTGAATCCAAATAACTGACTAACCTATCCACCACTCAAATTACTTTCAAATTTCACTACACTAATTCAACACTAATCCTTTATGGGTTCCGGAGTAGCGTGCTACTCTCCAAAAAAGCACTTCAGCGCTTCGTCAGGGGTAGTAAGCACTATATAAATGCAATAACAATAAAATGCAATCACACGCTTTGCTGCAGTGGCCATACTGCTGGCCAAATGAGAGATTGCTCTACATTGGGGTAGACACCACCCACCTATGCTGAGAAACTGCCTAACCAGCAGACATATTTCAATAACGCAGTGAGTTGTACACCTCCCTCCAGTCTCCAACTTCCAGACCAAAGGATTTATGCAGCTCCTACGTGATTAACTGCTATCGACCACTCAAGTGACCCAGAGCTCTCATTGCAGCGGCAAGTCACAACGGCGCCCACCATTCCACTTCCTCATCACTATACTGAGCCACACCCTCCCCATGACCCCCTGCTGATGACACTAATGTGTTAGATACAACACACACTTTATACAGGAAACCCACCTCGCTTTTCCTCCCCCCTTATCCAGACCATGGCTCATACTTACTATTATGCTACAAATGTGGATATTTGTATTATACGGGTCACCATGTTTGATATGGAGAAACATAGTCTAGTATTGTTCTTTTTGTTGTTTGCTTGCATTACTGAAAATCGGATTTGATCCCAATGTTCCCTTCTGCCTTCTGATACTCTAAAAGTGGCAAATACACCTTATTGCTCTCCTCTCCTGGACATCATACTGAATCAACATATATACTCGTATTCAATGTTTATTTCAGTCATCAAAGTATAACCATTACAAAGCAATGTTGGTTTACACAAGTTCCAAAAACCTATAGGACCCTCAAATCATCTTTTAGCAACCTTTCTTATTTTATAATCAGGGCCACTGGAATTATGCAACTGGGCGCATTAGATTATCCTGACTGAAACTTTGCAATTTTCACATAATTATAGATGTTCTACATTTGTCAAACAATCCATCATCTGCTGCATAATCTGCAGATTTTAACAAAAAAAAATAGTTTGTAGCTCAAATGGTTCAAAAGTTACTAAAAACGCAGTGACGCGTGTTGCTGCACATTGGAAAGCCCTTTGCAAAGGTGGACTGGTCACGGTTTTGTTGCTTATTGCTATATTTGGGACTTAAACTGGTACTAAAAAGGTGCAAATAATGCCCAGACGGTGTTTGCAAGTTTAAATTGACAAAATATTAAATACTATCCCAAAATGTGCTGCATAATGCCGCATAATGTGCCTATTCGTGCCACCGAATGTACTCAACCCTGCCGCATAATTTAGCTCTCCATTGCCGCATGAATCCAGTGGCCCCACTTATAACTCGAGAAAGTGCCCCTGCAAAAAATGTTAATTGTATGGACGCAGAGATGCTTAGTGTGGTTGTGGAATGATTTCATTTGGTCCTATCTGAATAGTTTTTTCACTCCTTTATTTTAAGACTCTAGGTCCTGCAGTATAACTGAGTGATGGGACTCTGAAAATGTGACTAGGTGCCACCACTACAGCATACCCACACACATAAGAAAGAGAAAGGCAGATTTCAGATAAAAGTAAATCCTGCATAGACCGAAATGCAAGAAATGATCTACTGCTGTTTAGCCCTTACTTTAAAGCTTGGTTTTGCAACCTATCTGTGCGCAAAAAAGAATCCGGCTGCTCTCTGGAGAGTATATTTTGATTTTCACCACCATAAACTTTGGTGACAGGAGGCACAATGGTTTAATACCTTAATACCGTCATTACTCAATACCGCAGCCAACCTTTCGGAGGTTGTTCCTGAATGGAAGGCAGAGAAGAAGAATAGTTACTTATTTAATAATTTACCCCATTTCCCTCTCTCTCTTCGTTGTCCATTGTTCACGTTCTTCTATGTTATGCTGTTTTCTCACATGTGCCTGTTTTGTTTTAAAATATAATATTGCAGCTTTGGGTGAAGATCAATATATCGAAAATAATTATGACTATATTTTAATGTTCTGCAATATGGAGATTCTTAAATGTTTCTTATGCTTAGTGGGAAGTGTAGATAGGAGTTACTATTATGATTTTAACTGACTACGATATTTCAATTAGACTTAACAAACAATAGTAAAAAACACATGAATAAAGGTAGTATCTTCAATATCATTCTTCGTATGGATAGGTACAACGTGTTTCTTGGATAATTAACATTGACAGCATGGCTATGGCTCTTTTTAAATTAAATTACTATTTTGCGCTTTTATGATTATTCACAATAATGAAACACCTCTTGTTATTGAAAGCAGCATGCTTTTATCTCCCAAATGCAGAAATATGTTTTATTATTTTTAACTGCAACCAAAACAATAAGACAATGGTACACGTAATCAGAGAAATAGCATAGGAGATAAAGCAAAAATGCAAATATCAACAGAAAATGTCACAGAAAGATTGAATCTGGGTGAAAGAAAGGTTGGGACACCAGTGAAGCTATGCCCCTTGTAAAAAAGTAAACGGCCCCTTGAAAATCAGCGGTTCTGCCCTTGGAGTATGGTGTGTTTGACTCCAATCAGACCCCAGGGAGCAGAAAGCTCACTAGGGTGCAAGGGAGCACCTCAGTGTGCATGGGCCTGTGGTCCCTCCTGCTCATCCACAAGCACAACAGTGTTTCTGTCCCCACCCCACCTCCCTAGGGTGGCACATAGGAGGTATTTACTGCGCTCCCTGCCCTAAGGCCAGACAGTTTTTTTGTCCCCCTGTGCCTTATTTGGCAGAAAGCCCATTGTACCACCCGGGAATACTTTTGAATTAGTGTTTGGGTGCATAACCTCCTGGGCCTCGACCTGTGCTTCCCCCACACCCTAGGCATAAAGTTTTTTTTTGCCAACCACCAGCTAGCAAATAGGGAGTGTTTTCTCCCAACATCCCCCCTGTGGGGACGGGGGGGGTGAAAATTACTTACACCAGCAGGGAATATTTTAGATATATTGTTTAGGTTAGTAACACCCTGAGCTCCTTGTCCCTGACAGTACACTGTGGTAGGGGTGTTTATCCCCAATCTACCCCCCCCCCAGGGTTCCAGAAAGCCTACCAGGCTCCAAGGAAAGGAGCTGCCTGCCCAGAATGGGCCCAACATGCTTTCTGACCCCCTGCAGGTGTAGGAAGCTCAGTAGACGTCAGAAAAAAACAGCAGAAAAATAAATTAATAACTGGCCCATCCGGGCATCAGGTTATGCCCCCACCACAGAACAGGCCTAACAGTCTTTTTAACAAGGGATTTGATTGGGGGTTCACTGCACTTCTGCCATCAGAGGGGACAAAAACCCACTAGACACATACATTGTTTTGTATTACAAAAAATCGATCGCCAAGCTAGGTCATTTTTGGACAGGAAAGTTGTGTCACCATGTTGCATTTTAAGGCCTTTTGAGAAAAGGGGTAGGATATTTATTGGGAGAAGCATGGGAACGCGGAATAATAGTACTTTTGTTGTGATGAATTGAATTTCTCTCTGTTATTTGCTTCCAATAGTAAGCACTATGAAAAAATAGTCACATTTTGCATATTGTCCTCTAAATCACAATAGTAAGGTCCTCCCAAATTCAGAGCTGTACATATACCCACTATAACTAAATGCAGTATTGTCTGCATATTTCATAAATGCATAGGTTTCCTCCATATGAATTACTGCATGGTCGGTACACAAGGAAAAATCTTTACAAACTGCAGCTCAGTTGTTGGTTCTGGGCATTGTGAGTTTTTGGACAAGCAACAAGCACAATATCCACATCACTAAAAGTGTCTTATGAAAACATTTGTAAACTGGCTACTGGATCAATACATTTGTGTTGGACTTGGCCCTTTTTGTCAGGTTCACCCTGAACTTTTTGCCTTAAGCTCTGACATGGAGGTAGTGGTTGTAGGCCTCTGGGCACTTTAGCACAGTGGCTCAGTGTAAAGTGCATGCGCTCTCTGAGTACGTGTGGTGAGATTGGCCTGCCCTCCCACAGGAATGCATGGGGGATAAGTGTGTCCATCGTAATTCCTGGTATGAGAGGAATACAGGGTCGAGTTTAGTATGTATTAACTAGTGAGGATAAATGCTGCGTAATGGTGTGTGCAGATTTATGGTGACTGGTGGAAAAATGCCACTTTTAGAAGTTGGCATTTCTGTGTGCTATGTGTCTACCTGCCTGATGTGAATTTCATCTCTGGCTTTTGAGTGACAGGGGCCGGTGAGGTGTGGGTGGCTCCAGGAGGGGCAGGGTGATTCAGCGCTAGGCTGAGTGGGACATCTACATTTTGAGTAGTGGGAGGGGAAATCCCTGATCCCTGAATAGGAAGGTGCCTGCCCCAGTAAATGCTGGCTCCGCCCCCCTGTGGTGTGTCTGATGACGAGCCCCCACCTAACAATAAGGAAGAGAAGCCTGGAAAACAGAGTGCTCCAGAACCAGTTTGAAGTGGTTCCCCCAAGTCCTGTACTCAAAGGAAAATGTCCTATAAATGAAGGGGCTGTGACCCCATGAAAAGTGTTGTTCTTGTGCTTACCTGGGCTGAGGGGAGACACACTGCCAGGAGGAACCGCCATGAGACCCATGCAGCCTCTTGGGGGTTCCCTGCGTGCTGGCCTGCCTGGCTGCACCCTGCTGGGGTGTCCCCAGCCCCAAGGACATTTTGTTCCTGACCCAGCTTGCCCCAGGAACTAGGAGGGGGCATAGCGCCTTGTGAGCGCTGTAATTTCATTGCCCAGGAGGAGAGCGCTGCTATTGTTGATCAGCAACACTGGGCTGGGACGTGGGATTCCCCAGCATTTTAATCCCTTTGGCAGCAGAGCGGGAGCCCACCCCACACTCCCATTGCTGAAAGAGAGCAGAAGCCCACCCCTCATTGGTGTGGTGCTGGCGGGTGCCCACCCTGCTTGTTTGATTATTTTTCTTCGTAGCGGGTGCCCACCCCGCGTTTGTGCATATCTGATTCGCTGGTGCCCACCCAGCAGTTTTGTCTATTGGATTCGCAGGTGCCCACCCCGCATTGCCTGTGAGGGAAGAGCAGGTGCCCACCTCGCAGTTTTGCACATAGGAACGGGACCCTAGCCCATATAGCCGCACTGCCGAGATCGGCAGAGGAAGTCAAGCTGCCGCGCCTGGTTGGGGGCGTGGCCAGACTCCCATTGAACTGGAAGGAGCCCCGAGCCCCCAAAGAAGGAGAATCCAGGTGGGTGCCCACCCTGCCGTCGGATGTCCAGCGGGAGCCTACCCTGCAGTGAGAAGCATTCCCAGGGAGGGAGAAATCCAGAAGGGGACCGGAGCCTCACAGGCTCCATTCTGAAGTCCCCGAAGGAGGCTGCCGTGACAGCAGCAGAGGGAGCCCAGGTGCAAGGAGCAGTGCCAGAGGAGACCGGAGGAGTCCCTGCAACAGTCCGGTGAGTGGGAACTGAGTTAAAGCTTGCTTGGGGGGTTATCGGAGCACATTGTTGGTGCCCGCCCCCCCTGTGGTTACACCTAAGGCACGGATGGTGCCAGTCCCTGATTGTACTTCCCAGCTGCCCCGCTAGACAGGGGGCAGCTGCAACATTGGGGGCAAGGCGTTATCTACAGAGTCCCAGAGTGAGACTTCAGAGGGCACGTTGAGTGCCCGTCCTCATTGCTTGTGGGGCATTGTTTTTGGTGCCAAAGGCACAGAGAGTGCCAGGGCAGGTTGTTGTCTCCACAGCTGCACAGCAGAGACAGGCAGCTGCATCGTTTGGGCATATTTGGGTTTTAGAGCTCCAGTGGGGGACAGAGGGCACAGTGAGTGCCAGTGCCCCTCTTTTTGATTTCACAGCTGCCCAGCAAGTAGTGGGCAACTGCCACGTTTAGGCCAGCATTCCTTTCGGGGCATTGTTGAAGTAGGTAGGAGTGAGGGATACTCCTCTGCCCCAGCGCAATTGTGCGCGTTTGGTTCCTACTGCATTGGCAGCCCTGACAATCTGGACGTAGGGCATTTGAGCCCCATTGAGTAGGCCAGTTGGGCTGGGGGTCATTTCAGTGTTTAGGCTCCTGAGGGTTAGGATAATGTCTTTATGCCTAATGAGATATTGGGTAATGTGTTTTTGTTAGTGATAATGCAGAGGTCATTATTACACCAGTAGTTACTGGTTGTTTCATTACCTGTGTTTTACTGACCTGTTCTGATGGTTCTGACTAGGGTCCAATTTGCCTGGTCCTGTATATAATCCCCTGTGAATATTGACTAGTGCCAGTTGGCACAGTGTAAATGTGTGATTACGTTTCTAATGTGTTATGGGATATAAAGGCTTTTTCTTATATAACCTTGTGTGGAGTCTCTTTTGTGGTGTGCCTAGTGTGTCACTGCTGTGCGAGTGTGTTGACCAAACGCTTTACACATTGCCTCTGGGATAAGCCTGACTGCTTGTGCCAAGTTACCAAGGAGGTAAGCAGGGGTTATCTTCAGCGTGTCACTCCCTTGCCCTGACTAGGGTGGTGGTTTCTGCCTGGCTTTGGCACAAGCCTTAGCCAACCAGAAATCCCATTTCTAACAATTACAGATCAAAATGGTGTCACCAATGGCTGTTTTCGCCTACTTATTTTCAATATGTTTTTTTATTTCAATGATTAGTTGCTTTTGGAAAACCATAAGCAATGTGACAGATTACCCATTGCTGTATTTGGAATGTTGTCTAGTTCTCAGATTCGTATAGCTTTCCAGGTTCACTCCTGGGTTTTACACCTGATTCTACCACAAACTGCAAGTAGTTTGAAAATGAAAAACATTGGAAAATGGACTACCAGTTAGAAACAAAACCAAAACCAGTAGTAACATGTTTTTTTATTAACACTCTGCTTATTCCTCACAGCTGGTGATCTTAGCACAGCAAACCTTTATTGCCATTTTTAGGAATAAAAGAGAGTGCTTTCTAGACAACACATATTCCCCATATTTCCAACAAACCAACATTTTTCTATATTTTGGCAAATTCATTGGTTCCCACTAGGGTACTCCACAAACCCTGGATACCTTTAGAATCCCCAATATGCGGAGAAAAAAATAACACATATTTGGCCGGATTCCTTTTGTAGGTATGAAGGCCCAAGTGAGAAGTGCTCCAAACATTAAAAAAAAGGACTCAGCACTGGGGTGGAAAATCCTCAGCAGCTAAAAGGTTAATCTTACAATTATTACAGAACTTCAGCAATACAATTAAAGTCATCATTAGGATTAAGGTCATGTGACCTTCCTTCCTGGAAAAAATCTGATTAATTGGTCATATGATGCCACTTCCTGTGATGTCATTATGGTCAAAGGGTGTGTGATGTAACTTCTGCTCTCCCTGTCATTTTGGTGAATGGTTATTCATGGTGGCGAAGTAGCTGCAATCTTTCAGATGCCCATGGGCATTGTTAAAGATATTGCACCATTAAATATGTTACATCATCATTTTGTATTATCCTCATGTTTTGCAGGATCATTTGCTTGGTCTTTTTCATTGTTACCTATATAGCTCAGCTGTCAATTGCATTCCTGTACATATATTACATACTAGCCCTCCTACGTAATGTGTGTTTGCTTCTCCATTGTTGGGCCGCTGGCTGTTTTAAAGGTTTTGCAGTTGTGAACATACTTCTTTGCTTTATATTTCCCACAACCGCAAAATAATTTGACCTGTATATTCAGCCTATTAAAGACACTTTTTTTTATTTCCTAACATTTTTATGTCTCAATATCTCCCAATGATTTGGATTTATAGCATGTCACATCTTAGTGCTTAATCATTTTGCTTTAAATGTCTGCATCAACAGTCAGCACTTACCAATTTTTTGTAATATTTGCTTCATTTCTTTTTCTTCTTGGCAGTAATTTGTCATAAACCTGGTCAACTCCCCTCCATTTCATTATCGATCAATCAGGTTTCTTTTAAAGCATCACTACTCACCTGTGAGGGTCTCAAGACACTGAGGGGTGGATCTGCGGTTCAGTCAAAGAGCCACGTCTTGAGGTCCTTCCTGAATTGAGGCAGCAATGGTGATTGCCTGAGATACAGAGGCAGGGAGTTCCAGGTCTTCACAGTGAGGTAGGAGAAGAATCTTACTCTAACCGTGGTCTTGAGGATCTGTGGGATGGTGGCCAGGGCCAGTTAGGCGGAGCAGAGATTTCTGGGGGGAGTGTAGGAAGAGAGGCGGTGGTTGAAGTATGCAGGTCCAGTGTTGTGAAGGTCTTTGTAGACATATGTGAGGAGCTTGAAGGTAATTCTCTTGTTGATAGGTAGCCAGTGAAGGGCTCTCCGGTGGCCGGTGATGTGGCTGCGGCATGGGATGTTCCGGGTGAGTTTGGTGGAGGCGTTCTGGATGTACTGTAGTTTCTTTTGAAGCTTCTGGGTGGTGCTGGCATACAGTGCATTGCTGTAGGTGAGTCTGCTCTTGATGAGCGCATGGGTGACCGTTTTCCTCGACTCAGTGGAGATCCACTTAAAGATCTTATGAAGCAAGCAGAGTGTGAGGAAGATGGAGGACAAAACGGAATTGATTTTGCGGTTCATTGAGAGCAAGTAGTCCAGGATGACCCCAAGGTTTCCTGCGTGGTCCGTGGGTGTGTGTGGGGGGGGGGGCTCCGAGTACTGTGGGCCACCAGGAGTCAACTCAGGTGTTGGGGTGGAGCCCAGGATGAGGACTTCGGTCTTGTCTGAGCTAAGCTTGAGCCAGCTGTCCTTCATCCAGGTGGCAACTTCCTTCATCGCGCTGTGGAAGTTGCTCTTGATGGATGTGGGTTCGTCTGTGAGGGAGAGAATTAGCTGGGTGTCATCGGCCTAAGAGTCAATCCTGAGTCTGTGCCTTCTGACAATGGCTGCAAGTGGAACCATGTAGATATTGAAGAGGGTGGGGCTCAGAGGGGATCCTATAGGCATTCTGCAGATGATTTCTGTGGGTTCTGAGTAGAATGGCAGAAGTCTGACTCTATGTTTGGCCGCTGAAGTAGGAGCAGATCCATTTTAGGGCTTTGTCGCGGATGCCGGAGTCATAGAGTCTTGCATAGAGGGTGTGGTGGTTGACAATATCGAAGGTTGCTGAGAGGTCCAGGAAGATGAGAGCAGCAGTTTTGCCTCAGTCGAGGAGGGTGCGAATGTCGTCTATAGCAATGAGGAGAGAAGACTCTGTGCTGTAGTTGCTTCTGAAGCCAAAAGGTTCAGGATGTGGTTTCATTTTGATGAACTCTAAGAGTCGGGTGTTGATAGCTTTCTCAATGACCTTGGCTAGAAAGGGGAGCAGAGAGATGGGTCTGTTTTTCTTGAGGTCTGTCGGAACAGCAGAGGGGCTCTTTATCAAGGGGGTGATCTCTGCGTACTTCCAGTCTTCCGGAAAGATGGGGGACTCAATGGAGCAGTTGATGATGTGGCAGAGTCTGGGTGCGGTGGAGGGGCCAGCTCTGTTGAAGATGTAGTGAGGGCAGGGATTAGAAGGGGCTCCGGAGTGGATGCTCTTCATGATCCTGAGAGTGTCGTCCGCGTTGAGGGAGGTCCAGTTGGGCAATATCTGCTGAGGTCTGGAGTCATTGGGTGCTGTGGTTGCGGGTGGGTTGGGAGGGTCTTGTGTTATTTGGATGGCATGCATCGTTTAACTGCTGTCTGCATGTTCTGAGGTCAGCAGTATGCTTCTTTGGGCTACATCAGCTCTTTTTATTCACCTCACAAGCCTTTAGTGGTTATCGCAAAACAATGGGCAAAATGTTGTGGCTTCTGTTTTTAATTGGCAAATTGAGAACAGATACGATTTACGTGCAACAGTTTACCAAGATTATGGGTTATGTGCGTATGTAGTAATATGTCAGAGGCCATTGCTTGTTTTCTTTACAACTTTCTGGCTACCCTGTTCTGTTTAACATTGATGGTTACATCTAGCGATAGGATCTCTTTGGGGCTGATGTTGGATGCCAATTTTGAGTTAATGCTGATTCAGCTCGGCAACATATCTCCTTGCTCTCTTTTCTCAACACTTCCAGATTAAGATGAGATAATCCGTACGTATAGACCAGAAATTGTTTCATCTGTCTGATGTAAATGTAAATGTAGTTGAGCTTATATAGCGCACAGCTACCCGCAGTGGGTTTCCCGGCGCTTGCTTAGGGAACCCTTCCTGATATTCCCCTGTGAGATAGCAGGGTATCCACAAGGTGAAAGTCAGGCATCCCGCCGCGAGGGGCCGTTGTGGAGATTAAGCAAGCTGTTGCCCAGAGTCGCAGAGTGTGAACCCGTGAGTCGAGGAGGCACCGGGGCGAGAATTATCGAGTCCGTGGAATTTTTAGCCTAAGACCCGCCGGGGCGGGGAATTGAACCCTGGTCCAGGACCGATCTCAGATTCCGGGTCTGCCGCCTCTAACCCCTCAGCCACACTTCTCCACTGATATGTTCATGCTATTATTATCTTTTAGTACCCCATACTGTGGTTGACATAGATGGCAGAAAAGGATTTTCCATACGCTGTTCATGTCATTTGCTTTGAAAAATTATCATCAAAAGCAAAGACACTGACGTATAAGCAGGAATCTATCCCAGTTGGCAGCATGTTTGCGTGTTGTTGGAGGCTCACAAGTTTTGCTCTCCCAATTTTATTCTTTTTTATGGATGTTTTTTTTAGATAGTGTGACCATTATCCAGAGGCATTAGAGTGTTTCACACCGACAACAAAGTCAAAGTTACAAAAAAGTAAATACAATAGTGCTATTGAACTACAATAAAAGGTGCTTGTTTTTATGTGACACTGATTGCTTATGGAGGTGTAGAGGGTTAACATACTCATAAATGATATCTTGTAATCCTCTTACAATGCAATGTTATTGAGTACATTTAAAAGTTCTATTGTATTCTTGAGTATGGAGACAGTGCCTACACTATTTGGAAAAGAAAAATATCAATATACCTCGATATGTTTTCCAGGGGTATGTCATTGTTTTCCTAGTGACATATTTCTCTTTTTCTATATTTTTGTGATTAACTATGTTATGTGTAGTATGCGATCTTCCCTTTTCAAATACTGGGTCCTTACCAAACCAATTTATTCGCCTGTTTCCAGTGCCTCAACATCAGATCCCTTTTCTGCTTTTTAGTGCTATGATGTTTTTGATGGAGGATTTAATATGATTCCCTATCTTGCCACTGCTGTTTCAGCATTCGCTACATAATTTGTTCATGATTGCCAAATTACACCCTTTGTCTGTGGCACCTATGTTAATTTCTGGTTTCGCATGGCAGCTGTCGTCTGCTGCAGAATTACGGAGTTATTTATTTTTACATTTGCTATTTCTCCATGTCTTGTACAATTACTTTTGTGTATTAGAACGATCAAGCTGCCCGCTGAAAGTACTGCTTTCAACTCAGGTTTTCTTTTAATTTTACTGCTTGCAGACTCCTTCTAGGCACCTGTCAAGTCAATCCATCTTTCTGAAAATGTCTACATCTGTTGCTTAACTTGATTCATTTCTGAGCCCCATTAGGTCCATCAGCGCAGATCAATACATATATATAAATGTACACACACACATACGCACGCGCACACACACACACATACGCACGCGCGCACACACACACATACGCACGCGCGCACACACACACACACACACGATGAATAAGAAATAGACACCTGCTGGACGCACCAATAGGAGTGAGGAAGACATTCACAACTCTATTCAAAATTCAGATCAAGTATTCAGACCGAAATATGGATCTTAATTGATAGTAACCATTCTCTATTATGGACCACAGTAACACGCTTTGGCCAGCAACCATGAAATAATTAAAAAAAGACACATTTGGTCTGAAAGAAAACATCAAACCCCCTCATGAAGTTTGCCAATTTCAAATTCTTTTTCAGCCTTCCATTTCAACTCTTAAAAACAAATTAGGTAGGAATTTCTGATATTTTATCAAAAAGTTAAAGAAATATCCCTTCTCTTTGTGACAGATGACATAATTTCTATTGTACCTAAGGTAAATAGAATAATGGGGATCTCTTTATGTAAAAGAGGGATACATTGACGTCATTTGGGAGCAGTCAGGGGTTGCAGCTGTGACCTCTAGCTTGCTCCCTGGAAAGGAGCAACGAAAAAAAGGTTTGGGAGAACTATAGCTAGTTACTCTCTTATCATTCCCAATGTCAGTTGTCTCAAGTAAAGTGCAGCTATTGGCTGGAAAAGAGAGGGGAGGCTTATACAACCGTGATACAAGCAGCGATCCTTTCTGTGTATGCTTCTTTCTGCTAAGAATTTCCTCCAGAGTTTGGGGCCTTTGCGACTCTGCAGGACTACTGCTTTAACTACAATTACATTGATGCTGAAAGTCAGAAAAATACCTCCCTCCAAGCTTACAAATATTAAAAAACTGCTTACATTTTGTAAAAAACAGATTTTTAATAATGATTAAGTTGATCTAAATATTGCGAAAACTATTTAACCAATGCATCTACCATCTAAGCACAAAGGTTGTCAAGTACATACAATAACTCTACCTATTCATTATGTTCGTCGTTAAGTAACTAATTTGTAAGCTTTATCAAAACAATTTTAGGTTACACTCTGTAAGAAACTGGGTTATTAGTTGAGAGTGGTGAGAGACTCACTCCAGTAATAAGCACAATCATTGTCAGGGTGAACCACAAAAGTCACTAAATAAAGCAGTGCTTAACCCCCTGGTAGCTTGGCACAAAAACAGTCTGGCTTATTTTAGAGGCAATGCCTAAAGTGTTTGTGCTTTATGCAACAAATAGACCTAGCTGGGATACTTAACACATGAATTGAATTTCAAATTTAGGGCCAGTGAATCAAGTGGCTGGACCCTTGTATTTATTTACAATTTTTAACAATCTTTGTAGAATGTAACATGATTTCAATACATGTTGTCAAAAACTAGGTGACGTAGGGGTCTATTAGGACCGGCCGCCAGTGGTGTGACGGTCCCGCACTGGCAATTAGGATGCTACCGCCACGGTGGCATCCCCCATCCACAACATTGTGGCGGGCGGTGCTCACACCACCACCCACCACAATGCTGTGGATACACCTTGTGCATTTGCATGCACAACGTGGCAGGCACTGCGCGGTTCCTACCACGTTGTGCATGCAAATGCAGGGGGGTACCATCGGTACCACTCATGTGCACCCCCCACCCCCAACCCCGCACATTCCCGCCTGAAATGTAATATGGATGGCGGTGTCTTGCAGTCACCACCACCATATTCAGCCCCTTTTCCGCCTGGTCGACTCGTCAACGGGCGGAAAACTGGCGGACGGTCTTTCCATCCGCCGAGGTCCCCCTGCCATTGTAATTTGACGGGAGGGAAATGGGAGGCGGGTGGTAGATAATGTCAGGTGGATCACCACAGCCATACGGGCAGTGGCGATCCGCCCGCTAATATAATAGACCCCTGAATGTTTTATCTGGATATGTGACCTTATTAACACAGAACATTGGTGAATAAGTTCAGTGCTCAAAATACATTTCGAAAACAGAAAAAATGTGACAAAATAAACTATGACCTGAGAGGATAATCAAGTAACCTGTCTCTGACTGAAACCAGAGGCAACAATTATTATTATTCTATAATGCGTGAACCTCTTGCCAAATAATAACTCATGGGGGTTGCTAATGGGCTTTGATTTTGTGAGATGACTATTTTGTGCAAACGCCCACTGGAACTTACCTATTCATGCAAAAAATAGTCCCCAATGTTTTCTTCGCCAATGCATTTCGAACCTTCTGCAACTAACAAGGTTCTCCTCAGGACATTGGCTGGTCATGTTCTTATTCGAGTTTGCCGCTACCGGTTGTTTGGATCTTTTCAATTGTCCATTTTCTTATTTATTTTCTTCGTATGAAATGCCGCTGAGCTGCAATCTGCCATACTCCTCCAATGGGGGAGTATGGCAACTGTGTGTATTAATGCAGCACTCAAACAGTAATAAAGTCAGAACATAACACAAGAATAATTCCAAACCAATTCAGAAAAATAGAGAGCATTTTAATAAATAAAATTACACTAAAATTGTAAAAATTCCATCAGTAGAACCGGAGATGTGAGTTTTAAAACTTTTGATTAAAAATTCGCCAAAAAGCAGGTATCTGGTCACACTGGGACACTGCAAAGTCACAAGTTTGGGATGACCACAATGTAGCACAGGCTAGGTACAGAGCACAATTTGGCCCTCTGGGATCTGAAAAAGTTTTCAGCTGCCAGGCTTTCCAGGGCTTCGTGTTGCTTGGCGATGGATCCACTGAAGCCTTCGGTTAGGAGCTCCGCATCTCTCCAGGGCTCAGCAGTGCTCTGCATTGGATGTGGTGAAGCTTTCAGACAGGATGTTTGCAGCATACCTCTGCAAGGATCAGAGCTGCCTGACTTTGTGTAGCCTGCATCACTTCAATTTGGACCATACAGAACATTCAGTTAAGCAGAGAGGAGTACACTCTGACTCCAGCCAAGGGTTCAGGACATTGAGGACAGTACTTGGAGCGTCAGTACTCTCTCCCAACCAGATCAGAAAAGGGGACCAGGTCAGGTTCAGTTGTTTCTGTCCAGCTGGAAAGATGGACGGGTCTCTGAAAGCTTGTTGTGTTTCTGTAGCTCAAAAAGGAGGCCTGCCACTGACCCTTGGAGTTACTTCTGGGCTCCAGGGAAGAAGGCCCAGTCTTCCTTCTTCAGACAGCAGGGAAGACCTACTTCCGAATCTGCTCAGGTCCAGGAGTGTTCTGGTGAGAGGTTCTGAGGGTTCCACTTTTATACCCAGTGCAGGCTAATGTGTGAAGTACACTCCCTTTTCTTTTCCAACCTGAAACTGGTTCTGGTCAATTCTTCCTTTTTCCCTGGGTTTAGCTTCAATCTGTTGAGTAGGTCCTAGTGCCAGCTCAACCTCGCTGCAACGTGCCATACTCCCACCCACGTGGTTCCTTTCACTGCAGTATAACATTTTACCTGCTTTAACTGAACTTGTTCTGTAACAGTGTTACTGTTGTAACTGAACTTTGTTCAGCCACCTCCCTCAGTAACAGTATATCTGATGTAAAACGTAACTTTGTTTAGCCACTTTTCTCTGCCTGTACTGCTTATTCCTTGCACCTCGGTCATTAAACTTTGTTTTTGTTGCTCTCTGCCTGCTCTAGCCGGACTGTTTTTCTGTTGTTCTGCTGCTTGCAAGTTTCCGTCTGCTTTAGCTGCCTTTTTTTGGTTGGGCTTCCTCTCACTTCCTGCCTCCAGCTAAGGCCCACTCATTGGCCAGGACATACTTAATGGAGGCGGCAGAGTGGGTGCACAGTGGGCATGCCGCAGGTGCACCCTAAGCACACTAAAGGCAAGCCAGTCTGAGCCCGGACCACATCCAGCACCAGGAACCCAGACTCTCTTACCATCTGTCACTACACCACCACTGAGCTCCCAGCCCTGGATCTCAGAACTCCTAACAGCAACTGCTGCCATATCTCGATCCACGATAGGACCTTTCGCCTGCCGGCACTCCCACTTTGCCTGCAACAGTGGAGCACCCTCATGTACGACATTCTCTGCCACGCCAACCACCTCAGAACATCTCCACTGCCTCTTGTTCAACGCACGATCTCCTTGCAAACATGCCACCAATATCTGGGACATCATCACTGCTCTTAACCCTGACGTCATCTTCCTCACTGAGACCTGGCTCAACCCCTCAGCGGCACCCAACATTGCCTCAGCAACACGCAATGGCTACAAGACAACACACTGAGATTGCATCAAAACATGGAGGTGGAAATGCAATCGTCCACAAGGAAACCATGGAGGTGGAATTGCAATCGTCCACAAGAAAACCATTCATTACACTACCACGGCTGACAACGCCACCCTAATCATGGAACATCTCAACTTCCAACTCCACACTGATGGCAAACCCGCCATCAGAGGCACTCTCACCTACAGACCTCCAGGCCCCCACCTCAGCTTTTGCAACCTAATTCCTAATTTCATTACCCCGCTCGCCATTGACTCCAAGCACTACATCTTCCTCAGAGACCTCAATTTCCACCTCGAGGACCTGGATGACACCAACATCGCCAACCTTCTCAAAAGCATGAGCACACTCCGAATCAACGAACAAGTCACCAACTTCATACACATCGCAGGACATACACTCAACCCCATCTTCACGGACAGCAACAGAGTCAAGTGAAACCCCATCACCAAACTCACCTTGACAGACCACGCCTTCTTCCACTTCACCATCTCACGTCCCCCGACACAACCACCAGACCCCCCCATCCCCTCTCACTGAAGCTGGAGCAAAGAGTCGGAGAGCCAAGAGACTGATGCCCTCAACTCCGCCCACCCGAGCACCTCAACCAACCTAGTACAAGCTGCCAAGAACTTCTCTGCTTGGATCACCGACTACGCCGAGAGAATCGCCATCCCATCAAGCTTGCAAAACCAAAGAGACCCTCCAAATGGCTAGCTGGTACACCACAGAACTAAGAGCTACAAAACGCAACTCCAAGCAACTCGAAAAAAGATGATACCCCATCAAGGACACCACAAACCGGGCCTCCTTCAAAACTTCACTCAACCAATATGACCAACGCCTGAAGAGGACTAAAAGTAACACACTAGCTACCCGCATTGAGGCCAGCTCCAACTGCAGTAAAGAGCTATTAAATATCGTCAGGGAGTTCCCCAATCACTCAGCATCCGAAAACTTCATCACACCCACCCAGGAACTCTGGGACACCCTGGCAGACTTCTTCTACGACAAGATCTTCAACAGCTACAAAAACATTGTGCCCCAATCCATTGACATCCTCAATCTCAGATGCAAACCCCGGCCATCCGTTAACCACCTGGGACTAGCTCACCGCTCAAAACACCATGGACATCATGAACTCCATCCACTCAAGAGCACCTATGGACCCCCGTCCCCATCTCAGTTTCAACCTGGAAAACAAGTCGCTCACCAAAGACCTCACCACCATCCTCAACACATCCATCGCCACAGCTACCTTCCCCGAGGAATGGAAACACGCTGAAGTCAAACCCCTTTCCACGAAACCGTCCACCGACCCCAGCAAACTCAAGAATTTCCTGCCCATCTCTCTGCTCCCCTTTCCCCCTAAAGTCCTTGAGAAAGCCATCAATCGCCAACTCGTGGAAAACCTGGAGAACAGCAACCTGCTGGTCACCTCCCAGTCTCGATTTCACACCAACCACAGCACTAAAACCGCACTCATCGCTGCCACCAACAACATCAGAGCCATCCTTAACCAAGAAGAAACACTGTCCTGATCATCTTTGACCTCTCAGCATTGTTTAACACTGTATCCCATCACACCCTTACAAGAGGCTGCACAACATTGGAATTTAAGGAGATGCCCTCTGATGGACCACCTCCTTCCTCACCAGAGGAACTCCGAGAATCCGTCTTCCTCCCTTCACCTCTGAACATAAGAGCATCATCCGGCGTGCCTCTTAAGGCTCGTCCTTTAGCCCACCCTGGTCAACACCTACATGACTCCCCCATCCTGGCCAACATTGTCTGAACACATGGACTGAATATGATTTCCTACACCAACAACACCCAGCTCATCCTCTCCCTCTCAGGAGAGCCCAAAGCAATGAGGGACCACTTCCACTGGTGCATGACACGTATTTCCGGCTGGATGAAAGACAACTGCCTGGAACTCAATACTGAGAAAATCGAAGTTGTGATTTTCAGAAACCACACCTTCCCATGGAATGACTCCTGGTGGCCCTCTGAACTATGACCCTAACCCACGCTGACAGATATGCCTGCAATCTCTGCATCATCCTTGACAGCACGCTCACCATGAAAAACCAGATTAACACTGCCCTCTCCACAAGCTCCCTCAACCTTTGCATGCTCCACGAGATCTTCAAATGGCTCCCGCTCAACATGAGACAAACTGTCGCCCAAGCCCTAATCACCAGCAGACTGGACTACGGCAATGCACTCTACGCAGGGATCGCCTCACATCTACTGAAGAGACTAAAAATCATACAGAATTCTGTGGTCAGACTCATCTTCGACCTCCCCAAGTGTCCCCACATCAACCCCTACATCAAGAAGCTCCACCGGCTCCCCATTCAGTAGAGATGCCACTTCAAGATGATGATCCACACAAACAAGGCCTGCACAACCAAGGACCACCATACATCAACCACCGCCTGAACTTCCACCAACTCACCAGACACCTAAACTTCTGCCTCACTTCACCTCGCTCACATCCCTCGGATATACCATAGCTACAGTAAAGGCCGTTTCTTCTCCTACCTGGCGGCCAGATCCTGGAACGACCTCACTCTTCACATCCGGACCTCTCCCTCTCTGCCAGAATTAAGGGAGGGACTTAAAGCCTGGCTGTTTGACAGAGCCTCTACAGCAAGACCCTCAGCGCCTGGACACTCTCACAGGTGATGATCCGCGCTTTACCAACCAGGTTAATTGATTGATCTGTTGAGGGAAACAAAGGGCAAGCAGGCCCTGCTGCGGGCTGCATTTGCCAGGGCTGCATTTGCCAGTGACAAGCCAGGCATAGTCAGAAGTCAGAAAGGGGCTAGGTGTTGGACTGCAAAATATGTCTAGCCAACTCCTATTAACATTGTTCAAGTTAAGTTAGCATTTGCGGCACCATTTTGCATTTAGCCGCCATTTTCTTCTGTGATCAAAAATAAGTTTCTGTCTCATTGACCGTCTGCCTCAGCAAAAGCTGCTTCGAGTTACTTCTTCTTATCATATTCAAGGGTGGATCCTACTGCACTAATGAATAGCTTATTCTGTGTTTGCATACCTTTCCTCTCTTGTAGCCCTGCTCCCATACAAGAGAGCGCTGAGCTCGAACAAGATGACCTTGAAAGTGTGATAATGTGTACCCATTCTGCAGGTGGTGGCTCATCCTTCTGTACCTCCTTTGTTCTCCAGTGCCCAGGCTGGAAAATTCCAGTGTGGGCGGGTCTTTAGGGATGTTGGAAGATACATATTATGTGGTATGAAATGTTCTGAGGTCAGCCCATCTGCAGCTATCTCATGAGGATGGTCAGACTTGGTTCTGCTGCAGCGCATCCATACTAATATTATAAAGAGAGAGCCCAAACCTTTGAGGCGGCTAATCTCAGTAACCACAGCACCAATCACAACACCCAATACAGCATTGGAAAGGGCAGTTGCAGCAGAAGGACATAGGCTATGCAGATGGCCACCATATATATATTTTTTTTTTGCAGAGTTTTATATAGCGCAAACTTGACCCGAACTGAATCAGGTATCAGAGCGCTTTACATAGCACCAGTTACATTACATGAGGACACACATTCATTTTTGTTAGGCACGGGGAGATTAAGTGATTTGCCCAGAGTCACAGGATGTTTGGCGTCGTTACCAAGACTCGAACCCAGATCCCCAGGTCCGAGGTCGAGCGTCTTAGCCGTTAGGCCAACTCCTCTATACATTTAAAAGGTAAAAGAACCGTGCCAGCAAAGTAGTCCCTTGTGGGCGTGTCTGCGTTGTGCTGTGGGCGTGGGCGTGACTAACGCTGGGGGCGTGTGGTACGGCCATCACATTGTGGGCTGTGGGCGTGGGCTGTGGGTGTGTGCTGGGGTCGTGACAAACGCTGGGGGCGTGTGTCCGCCCTTCATGCCATGTGAGTCGTACATACAAGCGGCAATTACGTTGCTGCGCAGCATCAAGGGGCACGCTGGGGGCGTGACACGCTGGGGGCATGAGAAATGCTGGAAGCGTGTGTCCGGCCTTCATGCCATGTGAACGCAATTGCGCCGCATCAAGGGGCATGCTGGGGGCGTGAGAAACGCTGGGGGCGTGTGCTACATTCCGCCCTTCATGCCATGTGGGTCGTACATTGATCAGAAGATCGTCTGCTGTGGCCTTGTGCTGGGGGCGTGACAAACGCGTTCACCTGGAGGTCTGGTAAGTAACGTTACCGCAGCCTCTCCTGCGCGCTGTTACTGAACTCTCTCATTCAACGAAATTACACGCGCCTGCTACCATCAACCAGGGCTCTAGCCGGGCTCAGGTGGTGGATCAGTACACTAATTACACGCGTCTGATAACATCAACCAGGGCTGCAGCTGGGCCTCAAGCGGGGGAACACGCAAATGAGCGTGTCTGCGGGGACAATTACTGAAGCCTCTCATACTCGCTGTCACTCAACTCTCTCATTAAACGGATTTACCCGCGGCTGATAACTCTCTCATTCAACGACATTACACGCGCCTGCTAACATCAACCAGGGCTGTAGCCGGGCTCAGGCGGCGGATCACTACACCAATTACACGTGCCTGTTAACATCAACCAGGGCTGCAGCTGGGCCTTCTCCGTCCCTATTCTAATGAAACAAAAAATGTTGTCTACCGCGAGATTTTAAAATAAATTGCCCTTGCCAAATACACACATTACACACATTCTATTTCATACCCGGACAACGTCGGGACGGGCTGCTTGTTACTAATAAAATACTTGGTCTGTATTTTCTACTGTCTTCCCGACTCTTCATTTCTTGGAAGGCAGAGAGGTGGTGGCGAGTGACCCAGGTGGCCCGATTCGGAGGGAAACAAAGGACAAGCAGGCCCTGCTGCAGGCTGCATTTGCCAGTGAAAAGCCAGGCATAGTCAGAAGTCAGAAAGGGGCAGGTACAGCCCTCGGGCTTTCATTTGAAGCTCAGAAAGGGATGAGTACAAACGCCTATGCACCCTGCACAGGAGAGGAACAGCCTCTACCACACCCAAGTCCAAGGCCATGTTGTCCCCTTTCTGGAAGGAATACACAACACACCACAGGAGAGCCACTAAGGTCATGTGACCCTAGACATCGGCAGAAAGGTACATTTGGTAAGGCACAACAATGCCAACTTCCTAAAAGTGCAATTTTCAGAATTGTAATATAAAATCCAACTTTATCATTCAAGAGGATTTTAAATTTCAATTCAAATGAATTGAAGAAGTGTAGCTATATCTGCTCCCCAACTAAAGTTATCACTTATTAAGTGTAATAGGGTAACCCAGTGTTAGTTTTTCACTGCTAGGACATGCAAAACATAAAATGTACATGTCCTTCTTTTCCAATTGCCATGCACTCTGCAATATGAGCGGCATGGTCTACTTTAGGGTTCACATTTAAGTATTAAAAAGGAAGTTTAAGCCTGGCAAAAGGTTTATTTTACCAAGTTGAAATGGTAGTTTTAAAACTGCACTACAGACTCCAGTGGCAGGCCTTAGATATGTTTTACAGTGCAGCTAGTGGGTGGCACTAGTGCTGCAGTCCGATAGTAGCATTTAATTCATGGACCCTGAGTACATGTTGGACCTAATACTGTGTCATTCTTGGCATATCATGTAATCTCCCTGTGCCAAAAAAAATACCAATTTCAGTGTGTGAAATGTAACGCAATTATTTAATTCCCACTTGATGTAGTACACGATCTTGAACAACTCCCGACAAAGGTGCTTTGTTAATCCCTAGCTAGGTTTGCGCTATATCACTAACAATACATACAAACATATTAGGTAGATGGACCTTAAGACTTGTTTTAAATATCACGGCTTAAACAATAACAGATTAATGAAACAGTCGCGAACAAGTCATTTTTTCTCAATTCTGCTGCACGTGTTGGCACCTTCAAAGCTTTTTTTCCTTCAAATGAATCCACACAGTGTTAAGTTCTTAGGGAACAATTTTATATTTTGTTCCAACTGAAATCCATCACAGATAGGCGAGTTCTCACGAGAGCCAAACCTGAGCATATGAAGAGATAAACCTACCCGAGGCAAGCAAGCTCTTGATGTTCCGATGTTGCACCTGCAGCTGAGCGAGTGAGTGCAAGTGAAATCCTCGAGTGGCAGCCACGCGAGGGAATAGCACTGGAAAACGTTGAAAATGTGTTGCCATTTTAAAGTACTTTCACACAAAAAAATGCTGAGTAGATGTTCTATGTCAGCGATTGGGTCGTATCTAAATAGAAGCCAAAGGCTTTCTTTCAGAAAAACTTTGAAGAAGGCTCCAGTAGATGGTGCATAATTCAAAATTTAAACTATCTTTGTCAGAATTCTGACTGAAAACAAAAACGTGCTTATATCTACGACTGCATGGAATTCTTTGTTAAAGGGATGAGTTCGTAAAGCGGTGTCGTCTATTTTAATTATACAAATATTAAAAGCAACTTCCTCCCATCCAAATAATCTGCATCATAATGTGCTAAAACTTTGCAATACCACAGTATCCAGCGTTTATGTCGCCCAAACCCTCTGGACCCACCACCATATGCCCCCGAATTAGCGTGGGGGGCTTTTTTTTAGATATATTGCTAAGCTTTCGAGTTTGCTAATGGCGTTTTAATGCCAATAAAAGAGTTTGATGAGCAAATTAAATTGTCTTATTAAGGTAGTCGGCTGACATCTTAAAAGTCACTAAGGGCTAAAAAGAGCAATTGGGGAGATCCTGGGGTATGGTGTCATCTGTTTCATGGGCTTGATCAACATGGCGGGGGTAAATGGCAACCGGGGAATTTGGTACCTTGCAGTTAGACCCCCTCAAGTTTCATTATGCCAGTGATTCCAACTCCATTCTGTGCAACAGTAGGGAAGGTTGGCTGGTTGATTTTCCCCTTCTACTCTACGATTAAAACTTAACTCATAAAACCTACTGATGTCGACCGCAGCTTGTCTTTCCTTACAAGACTTGTAACCCTTTTATTTTACTCCTCGTGTGTGCCCGGGACTTTGCTTCAACAGTAGGGAAGGTGTTGGAGTTAAATCCAACACCTTATACCCCTTGCAGCAAGCCATTTTCGTTGTAATGGCATGCCGGGTAAAAGCATGCAGTGTAAAGGTTGTTTCCCCACACACACCTGCCTGCAGTTGTGTGCCTCTGTCTGAGCCTTATAGTGTGTGCATGTGTGTCTGCCACTAGAGGTGTTTGAGTGCATTTTGTGTGGCTGGGACCTTGGGTACGGGGATAAGTGACTGCTCGGATGCTTGAGAGGCTACTTTGTGCATAACAGCCTTCTGGTACTGTATAAGAGTGCTGGATTGTGTTGTACAAAGGTGACAGATGCCATGCAAAGCTGTTCTAATACAGGATGAAGGGAGAGGATGTGCCGTAACAGCCAGAGATGCCGACTTTGGAGCTGGGGAGCCAGGGTCGAGTCTTGGTTCAACATCCTGTGAATCTGGGCAAAATAATTAATCTCCCTGTGCCTACCAAAAATTAATGTGTCCTTGTGTAACGTAAGGGGTGACATGTAAAGCGCTCCAATACCTTCGGGTCGAGTTCACGCTTTATAAAAAACTGCAAAAAAATAATAATTGGTGCTCATGCAAAGCGCTCCAATCAATACTGTTGGGCCTAGCTCCTGCTATAAAAAACCGTCCCAAACAAAAGAATTAAGGGCCAGATGTAGGTAGGCTTTTAACGGCGGCCGTTACCGACCGGTAAAAGCCTTTTCCTATGTAGGATTCGGTAAATAACAAATCGGTATTTACAGATTCGGTATTTACCGAATCATCATTTACCGATTCGATATTTACCGAATCGGTAAATGAAATGTAGGAAGCATTTCAAACAGTTCTTCTGGGCTCAAAGGATTCGTTATTTACCACCAACTATTAGTTGGTGGTAAATAACGAATTCCTATGTAAATGCAAATATGTGCATTTACACCTGTGCCATGTGACAGACATACATGCCCTTAGGGCATGTATGTGTGCCACATGTGCACACCAGCACTAATCAGGGGTGCAACAGGGGTGTCAAAGTGACACCCTGCCACCCTTGTCTTTTTCCCTATTTTACCGAATCGGTATTTACCGATTTGGTAATTGACATTCATTCCTATGGGCCCATAGGAATGAATGGCAATTACCGAATCGGTAAATACAGATTCGGTAATTACCTTTTACCGAATTTTTATCTACATTGCAATTACCGATTCGAAAATACCGAATCGGTAAAATTCGGTATTTTCGAATCGGTAATTTGCAATTACCTACATCTAGCCCTAAGTGAAGTAAATATTCAAGAACTGTTCAGACATCAAAGTCATAGATAAATATATCGATATTATAATGATCATCCATTTGAAATGTAGAACTTGTCTGTTTCGGGATTTGGATGTATTGAGTCCAGCGGCATTATAACTGTTCTTGCACAGGAATACTAATATTTTGACGCAGCAAACAAATATCTTCTAGAGAGGTCTGCATTGAGTTGGATACGTAAAATCAGAATTATTCTGGAACAGACATACAGAGAATGATGCCACATGGAAAGAGCGTGTTTCTCGCATAGAGCCCCAAGCTTTCTTGTGATCGTGTTCAACTATGTTTGAAATTACCTGCCAATGGCACCAACAGGCAAAGCAGGAAACGCATATAACACACCAGAAAGTGCACAAGAGCAAAGAAAAAAAAAGGAATGGCAGTCAAGCAACCAATTTGGTACAGCAGTGACAACATCTCAGGAAAAATGAAATAAAAAAAGAAACAATTACCCCCTACACATATTCTTTAGGTATGAAACACAAGTGAACAAGTAATTACTTGTACTGCTGGATTGACTGTGTTTAATTTATCACCTGCCCTATTTAACACATACTTTTCCAAACACCATTTTGCCCTTCTAGAGACTATTGGAGTATCAAGGAATAAAATATGTAAAAGAGAGTTGTAAACAAACAGATATATGGATGAGACAGGTGGAACTAGTGGAGGTGTGTAGATAAATAAGGGAGAATAACTCTGCGACACACAGCTTTATAAAGGGTCACCACAAGAATTGCTTGCACAAGCACAGATTCTGTGAGAGAGACACTAAAGGGCTGAGTATGATTTAGTTAGGAAAGTCTCCGGCAGGGATTCAGTATTGCAGAATCAGATTCAGAACCCTTGCTTTCTATTGAATCGTACAGATTTCTAAAAGACTGATTACGATGCCCGGAAACCATTCGACCAGACCAAATCAGTTCCGAAAGACATCGGGACAGCCCAAGTTTTTCAGAGCCAAGTCGTACAGCTCTATGAACACGGTTTCCGGATGAGTTTTTACGATGACAGATTTGGACAACCATTTTGATTCTGTTTGCCCAAGAGAAAACGGCTGCTGGGATATCTCTTTGGGGGCCCGTTGCGGGCCCACCTTCATACTGAGACTTACAAATGAAGCCCATGGGGGTACCCAAGGGACCCCTCTTTCCAACCATGTACAATGTGGCAGGCACCATGGGGTGCCCTCCACAGGGTGAAAGGTTTTTCCCAATCACCCCTTTTTTCAATTGGAGCATGTGTTCTCGTTCGTCGAAGTCAATGAGTGTCCGACCGAACAATTTTGGGCGCATATTTGCAAATAGGTGCACTGTTGAACTTGTATAGATATGCTGCATAGGTTTTTTGCAATGTATAGTAGACTGTATGCATTTGTGCTTACTGCAGGCAATGTTTGTCATAATATCAGGTAATAACAGTACAAACCAGCCAATCAAACCATAAAACAGGCCTCAACCGGGACTTCTCAGACCAGCCCTTCAGGTCCTGACAGATTGCCTAATAGTTCAGTCTACAAAACGCACAGACACTTTAGGAAACACGACGCAGCCACTCCTGGGGAAAACACAAAGACTCTCTGGGTCTCTTCCCTGTGTATCCATGTCTTATCCCTGAGTGTCCGTGTCTTATCCTTGAGTGCCCGTGTCTTATCCCTGAGTGCTCAGGGCTTTTCCCTGAGTGTCCGGGTCTTTTCCCTCTGTGTTCGTATCCTATCCCGAATGCCTGTGTCTTATCTGTGAGCGTCTGTGTCTTATCCCTGAGTGCTTGTGTCTTATCCCTGAGTATCAGGGTGTTATTCCTAAATGGCCATGTTTTATCCCTGAGTGTCCGTGTCTTATCCCCAAGTGTCTGTGTCTCATCCCCGAGACCTGTGTCTTATCCTAGAGTGTCCCTGTCTTATCCCAGAGTGTGCGTGTCTTAACCTAGAGTGTCTGAATCTTATCCCTATGTGTATATATCTTACCCTCTGGGAAAATAGGGACTCCTCAGGAAAAGACTGAGTTTATGTTCAGTGGCAAGTTATTGTGCATTCCCATGAAGGTCAGATGAAAATTATCTCCTTAAAGCCCACTTCATCACTCTGTAAATCCTAGGAGTGAGAAAGAGATCCCACACGCTACAATGTCATTAAAATATTATGTAACAGGATCTCTCAAATACCAAATAACATTTTAAAGCAATTTCAACAATATCTTTAAAAAATATTAAAATGGTAAAAGGCCAACCAAAAACAGCCTTGAATAATAGCAGTTATTGCTCTATCACAGGACTAATTGCAGGAATGAAATTATCTTTATCAAGCAAACACTGGCACACTGAGTGCAGACAGGGCGTAACAGAGTAATTTTCTTTCATGCCATCCCCTGGATTTACACCAGGTGCAGTGGGACCGTAGGCTTGAAAGGAGATGGCACTGAGCCCAGTGGAGGCCCAGCTCCAGGGGGCAGTGATAAGACATTGTTTTCCCTCTGTAGTTGGCCATGTAGACCGCTCTCTGGAGGGATCGTGAGTGTATTATACAGTCTAGGCTGACAAGAAAGTTATGCACTGGGGAATATTAGGAGTATTTCTGGGTCTCAGGGTTCCGCAAGTACCAGGAGTCAAGCAGGGACCAGCTGTCGAGCCAGAGTTCAGGGTTTTAGCATTTCACAGTGTGGGTTTGCCAGGAAGTGGTGGGTGTGAGTAGTTGACCATCTGATCTAGGATGCAATTACAGTCACACCCTAGCAGCCAAGGGATATCTGCACAGTTTGCCATCACTGTTGTGAGGTCATCTAGGAAATGGGGTTGGTCTACGTTTGGAAACTATAGACACCCACTAACATTGGTTGTCCATCTATGTGTCCTCTTAGGAGGGCATACTGCCCCTTAGAGTCGATTCACGTTTCTGTGAATGCAAATGGTGTGCCAGGACTCATCCAGACTGCTGCACCCTGCGCGTAGGCCAAGAAGATTGCATGGTAAAATTGGCCTCTCCATTTGTTTTTAACTTTGGTGCCTTCAGTCTCAGTAGGATAAGCTTCCTGTCGGAATGCAATGTTAATATGTCACCTTTTCAGGTGCAAATGTATTAGATATCGTTTAGTAGGATAGCCCATCCCCTTCATGTTCCATGTAGTAAAAAGTTAGTTACCTACTTGGCTCATCTTCACTAGGATACTATGGTGATGAAATCGCTGCGCCCCTGTTCCTTGATCAACGGGTAGAGGCATTGGGTGGACATCGCGGAGTTAGGCATGTGTGTGTGTGTGAATGAGACTCTCATCGGCTATGTAACTCCCACCCTGGAACTCCTGATTGTTAGACCTGGCATCTTTGGCGTGGTTTCCCCTATCTTTTTGCCTCTACCTCCTGTATTTTTGATGCTGTGCTGGATTTCGTTTTTGCTGGTTTAGATGCTTTGGACACTCTGTCACTGCTGATCAGTGCCAGAGTGTAAGTGCTCCCTGTGTAAATTGTTATTCTGATTGAATATACATGTTTGGCATATTTGTATCACCATGAAGTCCCTAGTAAAGTGCACTGGGTGTGCCAGGGCTGGTGATGACAAATGCTACTAGTGGGCCTGCAGCACTGATTGTGCCACCCACAGGAGTAGCCCTAAAATGATGTCTTAGGCCTGCCACTGCAATGCCTGTGTGCAGTTTAGAACTGCCATGTCCTCCTGGTCAGTGTCCCCACAGACCAGGCCTAACCCTTCCCTTTTTGTGCACATCAGTCACCCCTATGGAAGGCCCAAGGTACCCCCCTGGGCAGGGTGCAGTGTATGTAAAAGGTAGAGCATGTACTAGTGCAGGTGACATGCTCTGGTAGTGAATGGCAGCCATTTTCGTTTTTCACTACTGTAAGGCTATCTTGCTCCTGCTCCATAGGTTAACATGGGGGATGCTGGCTACAGTGGTTAACAGCATTTCTTCCCATAGGAACAAGATAGGACATAAGTATCTAGTATCCCTGAACTCAGAATTTAATAACACATCTTTTAGGAAAGGTTGTTTTTAAATCCTGTGTTTGAGAACACCACTTTTAGAAAGTTGCTGTTCTCTTGTCTGACCCTTCTGTGTGCCTGGGCCTGTTTGTGTATTGACTGTCTGGTTTGAGAGTGACAGGGGCTGGGGGATTCCCCAGGAGGCTGGACGAGTCAGCACTAGGCTGAATGACTGCAATTGCAACTGGAGTGGTGGGAGGAGTTAGCACCTGGGCCTGAATAGGGCTGTGCCTGCCTTCCACAATGCTGGCGATACAAAAGGGGTTGATGGACAAATCAAACACTCACCCCCAGTCAACTGATCTGGGTTTAATCCATCACCATTCTTTAGTTCACTCAGCCACCCCAGTTCAGACCTGGCTATATGCAAATCAGTATGACCCTGTGCCTTATGGGAACAGTCCAGCCCGAACTGCCAAGCCATGTCTTCCCTGGACCGGAAACAAGCATCCTGGGACCGGTTTCGGATTCATAATCCTCATCAGCCAGGCTATCTTGAATCCAGTGGCCAAGTGAACAAGGGACTCACGTCTGAGTATACCCTGCCACACTTAGGGTGAACAAAGCGATACAAAAGGGGATGATGGACGGAGCGTTCGATTTTATCCACACTATGTGTGGGAGGGTATACTCAGACGTGAGTCCCTTGCTCATTGCACCATCAGGATTCAAGCAAGCCGGGCCGGCGAAGGCTGTGATGCCAGAAACCGGTCCCCGGAAGCTTGTCTCCTTCCCAGTATAAGAATTGGCTTGGTAGTTTGGTTTGCCCTGTTCCCATCATGCACTGGGACAGGAACAGACTAATTTGCATATAGCCAGGTTCTGAGCTGGGATGGTGCAATGAGCTAAAAAACAGGTGATGGATTAAAACCATGATCTCTTGACTTGGCAAGAGTATTCTGCATCATTCAGAAACTCTGTCCATCACCACCCCCTTTTTCCAAAATCGATTTTATCCACACTATGTGTGGGAGGGTATACTCAGACGTGAGTCCCTTGCTCATTGCACCATCAGGATTCAAGCAAGCCGGGCCGACGAAGGCTGTGATGCCAGAAACCGGTCCCCGGAAGCTTGTCTCCTTCCCAGTATAAGAATTGGCTTGGTAGTTTGGTTTGCCCTGTTCCCATCATGCACTGGGACAGGAACAGACTAATTTGCATATAGCCAGGTTCTGAGCTGGGATGGTGCAATGAGCTAAAAAACAGGTGATGGATTAAAACCATGATCTCTTGACTTGGTAAGAGTATTCTGCATCATTCAGAAACTCTGTCCATCACCACCCCCTTTTTCCAAATTCCACAATGCTGGCTCCACCTCCTGCTGGGCGGCTGAGGACCCTGCCCCACACTCTGAAAGGAAAGATACAGCCAGCAAAACAAAGTACTCAGGAACCACCCAGAACTGGTTCAGACCGGGCTCAGGGCCCACATGCACCAAGAGAACAAAGACTTTAGGGGTATAAGTACAGGACCCCTGACAACAGAAAATTAGATCATCCTGGAATCAAGAAGGAACCTCTGCCAAGGAGAAAGCGGAACTGAAGAAGGAAGACTTTCCTGCTGTTGCTCTGCTGGACTGACCTGTTGCTTTGCTGCCAAGGAGAGGGGAAGGACTTTGCTTTGTGCTGTGTCCCCTTGCTTGAAGGAATCTCCAAGGGCCTGAGAAGAGCTGGCTCCCTGTTTTTGAAGTCCCCAGAACAAAAGGACTTCACCCCCAGCTTCCCTGAACTCTGCTGAGAGAGTTCTGTCCTTCCTAGAGTGCTTGATCCAGTTGTGGGGCCTCTGGAAGTTGTACCTATGCTGGGAAGCTTGAAACTAAGCTTGAGTGACTTTTGAACTTGAAAAGTGTTGCATCGCTCGCTTGCGGAGCCTATCCCCGACAGTGTGAGAAGTTTCCCGCCGCTACGGAGGTCGAGATCGTCGCAGCGCCTGACGCCGCTGCCAGAGACGTCACATCCTTCGTTTGCGGGACGCACTAGATCGGTGCGGGAGAATCGAACATCGCTGCGAGAGTCGTCGCAGAGCCTGTCGTCGCTGGGTGAGAACGCCACACCGCTTGCTTGCGGACCGCATCCCGTCGCTGCGAGCATTGTCGCAGAACCATCGCATCGAGGAGCTGCGAGAGAGAGGATCACCGCTGGACCGCGCATCGTCGCCCCGGAGATCGTCGCAGCCCCTACGAGATCGTCGCATCGTGCCTTTGCGAGAACAGACTTCCTACGGAACCTACGCACCGGAATCCATACAAGTGGCCTTCCTCCCCATACAGACCGGATTCGTCGCATCACGCCCGCTGCTGCAGCGGGGCTGTCGCATCGCCTCCCCAGGGTCTCAGGAGCAACGCATCGCTTGTTTTCCACCGCACCAGCTTCTGCTTTTGGACCTTTTTTGCAACTAAAAGGTACTGTGAGTAAACGTGACGCAACTGTGAACTTTTCACGCATCTGTAGAGAATTCTGTCGCAACATAGAGAATTCTATCGCAACCTAAAGAATTTTAACGCAACCTTAAGAACCCTTTTGAAACCATATTCTTGAACTGTGTATGTTGGATTTTTGTCGTTTTGATCTAGTGTAGTTTAGATTAAATACCCTTATTTTTTTAAACTGTTGTGGAGTCAGTTTGTGGTGTTTTCACTGTGTTACTGTGAGTGTTGGTACAAATACTTTACGCATTGCCTCTGGTTAGCCTAGACTGCTCGTGCCAAGCTACCTAGAGGGTGAGCAGGGGTTATCTCAGAGGGTTATCTCCTTGCCCTGACTAGAAGCAAGGGTCCCTATTTGGACAGTGGTACCTACCTCTGCCAACTAGAGACCCCAGATCTAACACTGATCATACTCAAAAACTAGTGTAGAACAAACCAAACGTAAAAGACAGTATACAAAGCACAACAAAATATAGAAATATAACATGTTAACAATGTCACTGGCACATGTGTTGGGGTTTCACTGTCAGCATGTCGTTCAGTCATGTAGTCAGTCACAGGAACTCTATTGCAAGCCTGAGTTTCAAGACATGTGGCATTAGACATATTTTGGGAGGTCCTCTGAGGGAGAGTATCCCCACTTCCCACGGTTAGGATATTGGGCCATTTCTCAAGAGGCTAGACAGTCTCTGGTAGGGGAGAGAATAGGATAGCCACTCAGATTCAGGAGAGGTCCGAGCCCCGAGCCCCGCCAAGGTGCAGTGGACGGCAGTCTGTATGCATTTGTGCCTGGTTAGTCCGATAATTTAATTGGCAGTTTGTGGAGTTACTCCCAGCAACTGGTCACAAACCACACTGGCTTCTGTGTATGTCGCACAATCGTCTGGGCTTTCAGAGCTCCCTGATCAACCTGGTTCTCCCAGGGCAGCGGCCATGAGTATAGCTGATCTCCTCTCCTCCTTGGACTGCACCTGGGAGGGCGTTGAGGATCTCTGAGTTCCTGGCTGCTGTTTGCGAGTGCATTGCTGTCTGGGTTTATTTCGATTCCAACAGACCTTTGGGACAGCTGGGCGAGTTCCACAGTCTAGCTGTTATTGGTCAATAGAGGTCAACATCCTCAGGCATATTAAGGAAGAGAGTCTGTTGGAATATCATGATTTTCAATTTAGCTGGAACATCAGTTCATATTTGATATTCAGGTCCCTAAGGTGTTGTTTAACTTAATTGAAGGTTGCTCTGCATCTCTGCACTGCTAAGGTGAAGTTCGAGTGGGTGGCCTGCAGTAATGGGTCTCGATCCCAGTAGCTTAGGATCTTGGCTACAACGGGTCTCGGAGGCGCTCCATGGGCCCTCTCAACAACGAAGCACAGTGACAGGCTTGTCAGTGCTAAGGTGGTTTGTAGCTGGTTTTCAATGGATTTAATGGGCTTGGACCCCTCAGGGTGCTCGGGGAGCCCAACTATGTGCAAGTTATTAGGTCTGGAGTGGCCTTTCCATCCTCCGCCTGATCTTCCAGTATCCTTATTTGCATCACCATCATTTGTAACTGCTCAGTTATGTCTTTCAGTTATGGTGCCAGTGCCGCCAGTGTAGATTTGTTTGTGTGGACTTTGCTCTTACACATGCAGTCTAGCTTGTCTGGTTCAGTTAATGTCCCCGCGATTGCTTGGGTACCAGTACGAGTAATCACTGAGGGGGTCGATGCTATAGAGAGCTCATCTCCAGTCTGGGACATTGTCTTGCCTATGCTATTTTTCCCCATCATGTGGAAGGTATGCTCCTGTGGAGTATTAGTGAGGGTGTCAGGGCCTACTGCCAGATGGGACCCACCATAGCACAGCCCACTGGTTGCCAGTTGTGGTCAGCGCTGTGCAGATAGCCCAGGCCATCTCAAGCAGCTGCACAGCGAGAGGCACCGCTCAGTGGTGCCAACTAGTGTGTAGGGCCCTCTCCACAAAAAAAGGGGCTCTTCAGCTCTTGGAGGTGGAGGAAAGGCCTCCGAGTCACCATCTCGGGCCAGAGCGTTGTATTGGGCAGAGGGTGTCTATCAGGCCTCCGACCTGTGGGGGCAGGGGTGCAGCCCAGCCACTCTTCTCACCACATGGGTTCTCGTGAGGATCTCAACCCAGTTCCCCATCTACCCTGCACAGACTGGTCAGCTCCCCCCTGAGCTTGTGCAGATGCCCAATGGCTGAATCGGTTCCAGGAGCCACTCTAATTTGGGATCAAAGCTACTGCCCTCGTGAGAGTGGTCAGCTGATTTTCAAGGTGCTCCACAGAGGGCTCAGGTGTCATGGTCTAGTGACCCACTTCTATTTTATTTCAGTGTGCCACCAGGACCCTTGTCAGCACCTCTTCGGCTGGACTCCCTTTCATGGCAGATCAAGATAGTACGATGCGCCAGTGGGAGAGCACCTGCATCGTGTCCGTGGTACACTCCCTCACTGCCCACAGTATGGCCTCTGCCGGGTCATCCAGTCTGCCTTTGCCCATTGAGGGTGGGCTTAGGGTCAATACACAGCAGTTTCAACCGCAGGCCCGGGTCCTGTCACATCCTGCCAGCAGCGCCACCATCCAACAAACCAGGTCGCCACATCCTTTTTCGGGGTGCATCTGCATCTCATCGAGGCCTTGGCCAATGTCAAGAGGACTCCGGATTTCAGGGGAGTCAGGAGCCATGTTGTGCTGGATGCTAATGCCGGCTTCCTTGGTGGATGTCACAGGATTGGTTCAGGCTCACAAGGATAGCTCCTGTGTTATGCGTCCGTCATGTTCAGCTGTTGGCCACGCCCCTTGTGTGGGTGCCTTGACATTGGTTCATACATTGAGATCCAGGCTGACACCTCTAGGACAAGATTCATTTAGAAAATATGCAGGCCAAGTTCCAAAAAGAAAGCATGAAATATTCCATATGGTTTAACAGGTTGATGGAGGTGATATGTTTGTGTTTGAAGAATACATCCTATATTTTGCTTATTGAAGAAGCTTTTATAAGTTTATATATTATTGTAAACATTATCAAGAATGAGAATGTATCTCCAATTAGAAAGAGTTCATATTTTCTAACTGAGGTGATTAACTCTGATATTATGTTTGAGCTTGTGAAGACTAAGTTGAGGGAACTAATGTTTTAATGTCTTTTCTGGTGTCCACAGATTAACAGTTTTTTGCAGGAATGATATAACCATAGTTCTTCATGCAGGAAGAAGACTCTTCAATGCAGAATTATTGGAAAGGTGGCCTGTCAAACACGCTTCTTTGAATCCTAAAAAAATGTTATGTTTTCGATACGCTTCATGGATGCTGATTAAGATCACAGAGATGGCAACCCGATGCCTACTTGGAAGAGATATTTACCAACTAGATTTAATAAGGGTACCTGAGAAAATGAAGCCTTACTTTGATATTGTTTCTGAGACACCATCATGGGCTTTTCATGAGGGCCTCTTGGACCGTCTCCTTTTCTGGGACCATTATAATGCCCACATTGATAGTGTGATACAGTGTACCTCACTTCCTTCAGAGGTGATGATGACCAAATGCGCCAACAAGCAATGAGTTCTTTTAGGAGGGACACCAGCAAACACCACTATCATGAATGCACAAATGCCCCTAAAGTGGTCCATGATAATTGCAGAGAAGGTGCAGTTCAGCTGCCATATGCTAAAGCCACGAGTATCTGAAGCAACTACAGTGGTTCCTCACATACAGGCATTAGCCATAAACTAAATCTGGAAGCTGGTGACAACTCTACACATGCATCCATTTTGCTACCACCAAAGAAGACATATGCCCGCAAGAGATCAGAATAGACATTGCGGACTAACCAGCCATTCCCTTTTATTCAGATTAGCACAGCAATGGTAATGTGTAGGAATGGGAATCTGCCTGCAGAAGACTTGGAGATCCACACTCACGTGATAGGAAGTGGGGAAATAGCAGGATGCCAGGTTTCAGACTCCAAAAACGACATGAGAAGCCTGCTGCATGTTCCAACAGGGAAAGCATAAAACAATGATGTGGTAAGCCTCCTTAGGTAGACGAAGGACCACACCAATACAAATCATACCCAGAAGAATTAGTTTTCCCCGATCAGAGTAGGAAAGGAAGGACTTTCCACACAGACATTTAGAAGGAGAAGGCTGGAGCCAAAGGCAAGAAAATGTATATAAACCCAGTTACCTTTACATTCCTCGAGAAGGCTATGGTTCATCCTGATGTATAATGAATGGTTCCCTTTTTCCATTAAGCAAGGGTGATTGAAATAATACATAGAGGGTAAGAGTTTCATGGTACAAGAGAAAGGAGGAAGACAGCTGCAGTTTATTTGGAAGTACAACAGATGGTTTCCTTTTACCTTCAGGATCCAACATGAGGGAACTTGAAATTCATGGCAAACTCCAGAGAGTAGACACTGAGCTCATGATAGCTTTACTAATGAAAGGAATTACTTTTAAAACCTTAAGCTACAGATGTATGATACATAACATATGATGAAGCTATGCCTCTACACACTTATCACCTAGAAACATGTATATGCAAGGAGCCTACTATTAGAAGTCAAACAGAAAGAACCCTTCCAAGGTGTTTTTTCCACGAGCAGCCTAAAACGTAATGACTTACTTGAAAAGCAGCTCATGAGGCCCAAGTGGTGGAGACAGTGCCAAAAGTGAAGGACTAGCCTTCAAATACAATTCTCAAAATCTTTTAAATGGCTGTGAATCTGTAACTGTAGACAAATTAAGTCAAGTTTAATACAAAAACTTGCTAAATAAAGTTAAAGTTAGAGGTGTGACCTTCATATTCAGTGACAACTCTAATGGATACATGTTCAGCAAGCTAGTAGAGATTGCTGCTTTATATGAACATTGGTAGTTTTAGAACATCTGCCTTCTCTGGGGTCAATCCAGATTTGTCTTCTTTTAATGGGTTTAGAACTCTTTGGACTTTACTCCTGCTAACCATAAGTAAAGTGACTATTCTCCCCCTTTAAACATGGTCGAATTGGTATAGACCTAATTGGCATATTAACTTGCCCATATGGACTTGGTATATGGCATAAAGTTTACCCAGGGCCTAGAAGTGAAATACCAGTAGTGGACTGCAGCACCTACTGTGCCAACCACCACAGTGGCATTGCAAAACATGGCTTCAGGCCTACCAGTGTAGCCCACAAGGCAGGGTGATGGTATTTATAAGTAGGACTGATGATTAAAATAAAACATTTCCTTACAACTAATCAATCCCCAAAACCTATGTTTCACTGTAGCAGGCCTAGATGTTCTATTTAGAAAACCAGAGAATAGAAGAACATCTTAATAATGTATCTCGGGAATAGGACTAGCTAGAAAGATAGTTAAAAAACAATTTTTAATAGTTATTACCAATCCAGTTCAATGGTGGAGACATATTTGTATTAAATGTAAAGAAAAAGAAACTTTTAGGAAATTATCTTCCCCTGCCGGAAGTTCCTGTAGGCTAAATTTGCATTTGCTCTGCAACTTCTCGCAGTCAGTAATTAGTAGTTGAATAGCTGTGAAATGCCTCCCAAGAGCAAACAATAAGCTGACCTGAATGGGCAGATATGACGCCTCTGAGCCTCACAGAATATGCAGGACCAACAAGGCTCCTGGGTTTAAAGAATTACACTGGGGGCACACTTGAAGGATTGAAAAGGGAAACAGGATGCAATTACATTTTTTGTGTATCCAATGTCCAGGTGCTGGAAATCCTCACTTTTGTTCAACTAGACTTATGTCTCTGGGTTTATTGGGGAAACAGTGCCTGTTTCAAACTGTATTTTGGTGTTCGATGTGAGAGGACAGTAGAATAACAATAGTACACTCCCCATGCCCAAGTTTAGTGTAGACAAAACATTTTGCACCTTTAAAATGCCCAAAGTGGACAGGGTTAGCCCCAGGAACTTTTGCCCTATTGATTAGGGTGTGTCCAGGAATCATTTTCGCCCACTAGGTCATGCCAAACATAAATATGGCAAATACAGGCATCTACTTAAGAACCCTTCCTGTACCTGTGAAAGATCCGAAGAGGATTGGACCTGCTTTCTGAGAGCTGTGAAGAGCCCTGAGGGACTGGCTGCTCCCTCCTGTACCCAGGACAAAGAAGTGGGGGCCGGGGGTCAATTGGCTGGCCTCCTGGGTGGCTACAGGGAGACAACAAACTACATGAGGCCTTTTCCTACAACTGCCCAACTGGCCAGTGACAAATGGACAAGCAATGGACCTTGCTGCTGGTCTCTGCCTGATGTCCTGCGAATCTCTAAGTGCCTCACGCGAGGTCCTGGGGCTTCAACAGTGTACTCCTGTGGTGGATTGGGACTTAAAGGACTAAGTCGGAAGGAAAAATATGTGATCACACTGTACCTGGTTGGTGTGCCCAAACTGCACTCCATCATAGTTAGCCTCAGACCATGCCTAGGTCTCGGTCTACCACAACCGTTGATTATCATTAGCGCTTTCTACTTTTTGGGGCTATTTCTACTTAAACCGTTAATAAATCCATGATTCCACGTATTGGATTGTTGTCATTTTTATCTATTACAGTTTACTCCATTTTCTAATTCGATTTTGGTTGTTTGTTTTGCATTTTGTCATTTTACTGTTTTGGGTCTGCATAAATCCTTTACACATTGCCCTAATTTAACCTGCCTGCTCTGTACCATAGCTACCACTATGTTAAGCCCAGGCTAATTTAGTGACTTTGAGGGTTTACCTTGACAAGGGTTGTGATTGTTCCTTGAGGTAGGTAGTCTCCCACCCCAAATAATAAACCAATATCTTACAATAGACATATATGGAAGCATTAAAAAATCTCTTGGGTTGTCTGCAATCACCACATCCACGCACTCTTGTTAATATTGATAAATTGATGCCAATGTTTATAATGATACATTCCCACATAAGAACAAAATCGCATCACTATTATCAAATTCACCCTTCATGAATCCCCCCTTCAACCACAACTCAGAAATACGTGGTCAGGCAGACTCTGTGACCTATGCTTGTGGTTACTGATTGACAGGTTACAGTTGGGGTAGCACGTAGCCAGCAGGCAAACGTGCAAACAGGAAACTGAGGTCCATTCCCAAGATAAGCGCAGCAACACCACAATGGTCCAGGGAGATTGGCCCCAATAAACCACACATGGCCATAGGGGCGCACACACTCACAAAGCACCATAAAATCAGATGCCACATGAAGTTAGGAACACACAGCCAGTCAGGACACAGCACACACAGTACATGCAATGATCATGTGCCCCTCACGCTGGACATCTGGATACGTTACCCACTGGCCCTCATTGTGTCCACGCAAGGTTGCGGTCCACCTGCATTTGTCATCAGGGACCTTATTTATGACTACACAGACAAGGCCCACATACGTTTACCAAAAAAGGATCAGCAGAAGTACTTTATGATACCCAAAGAAATGTATAAAACCCTGTTCAGATTGATTGTACTTTGAGACCTGCTTCTGTAACTGTGCTCGCAGTCGTAGTGTTTAATTAAACCAACTGTTCCTGTTTTGCTAAACGCCTCTTGTCTTTTGTTTTTTCAATGTAAATTCATATTCAAGCAACACTCTATAAAATTGGCAAAAGCAGCTGCCTATTATAAAACTACAGAACCCGAAATGAGGAGGTTTTACACAACTTTGAAAGTAGGTGACCTTAAGATTGAGTTGAAAATATAAACAAGGTGTGCTTCGTGTCCACTTCACTTCAAGATCTGAATATATCAGTTACAAACATATGTGAGGCAAGCCATTGGGAATATCAAGCACTTTTACATTTCCTCTTGTAGCTTTTGGAATAGGTTTCAAAAAGTATCTATATTTTCAAAGGTTGCTTTTTTTTATCATGTTTCTGTAGAAAAAAGGATTATCACCATGACATGTTGAAGTACGGAAGACAAAAGACTGTTCTTTAAGAACAGCTCAGAAGCAATGAAATTAAATTCCAACAAGTTTTGTTTCTTCCAATTGATTATTACACTAGAATACCCTCAAAGAGAAAGCTGCACCTCTAAATTTATACAAAAGTATTTTTTCTGGCTACCATAATGGATGTTTCATTTTGCATAGGACTCTGCCTCGGATGTGGTATTCCTATTAATTAGTAGTGTCTCTAAATTCAATATACTACTACTTTTATTTCTACAACACCCATAATGTCTTCAGTTATTGGATGGAATTCACCCCGATGTAGAAGGGAGTTCTCAATTATCATACTGTCTATAGCATGATTTGATTATCTGCTTTATGCTAATTCTGTTTTACAGGTCCATTTTCTGTGCTATTTCCTTGTCTCATGAAAGGAGGAATGCAGTCCTCTGTTTTCTTTCAGATAGCATACGAGGTTCCCTGTCAACTTTAAATCTGAGAAAAGTTTAATTGATGTAAGACCTATGATACCTCAAGTAAGTCATTCTGTTTCTTACTAAAATTGTGGGTAGTCAGAATTAGGACTTAAATACTTTAGTTTGACGTTGTGATGTACTTTATCCTTAGATTCCCAATGGACTTACAACTCAAATACAACCAAAATTACAAGTTGGAAGATGTTTCTCTACTAGTAGTCATAGGATCGATAATCCAAATAAAGATGTCTCTGTAATAATGAACGACAAGTCAACAGATTTAAATCTCCCACCATGCATCAATCATATATTCCAGTTCACTGATAACTAACATCAATTTTCTTTACCAATAAGACCAATCCTTAACCTCAACCAGCAAATCAATGCACAAAAACAAAGGCAGCCTGTGGATCTCACACACATCACAGGCTTGCCAACAATAATAACTTAGTCCAGTCACCCACTGGACACACCTTTAATAACCCACAAAATGACTAAGACTAAGCAACATACGAGGCAACACACCCAAAGGCAAGATCTCAGCCCATCAAACCAACAGATCACTAAGACACAAGCCATTGTAATATTCGTTAGGACTTTTAGCAGAAAAAGAAGACTATATGCAAGGTTATCATGTGCCCTGAAAAAGGATAAACATTAGAAACAAGTGAAAATGTCATAGCCCTGGACTTCAAGCATGCTAGTCAAAGAGCAGTGACAAGAAACAAATATTCACAAACATCATTGAATCAAATAATTTAACAGTACAATGGAAAGAATGGTTAAAACACTCGCTTATCCTAACTTTTCAGTCTGAATTATTGGTCATGTCGCACAATACGGCCAGACCCCATTCTGGTCTGACAAATGTAAATGGTAAACAAATTTGATTTTCAGACCTTATGCCCTACACGGTGTTATCAGACAACTCTATGTCAGTTTAGGGCCTCCCTTTAACAAACATTCATTTCATTGGATTTATTTTACACATTTTTCACATAAGTTACATAAATTGGTTCAACTGACTGCACTTTGCTTATAGTTTAGACCACAAATTCCAGTATGCATCAAATTGTTAAATGAAAGCAGAACTGGAAACAAGGAGTCCTTGTGACATAGAATCTCTGCTAACTGTAAAATATAGGGCAGGTAAGAGCACAAAGTGCTGTAAGCCTGGAGGACCGGATTGAAGCTTTTGGCCTAAAATAACATAAACTCCCAATAAAGATCCTTCATTAAAAAAAAAAACTCTGAATTATGCTGGAAACAAATGGTACATCTTTCAACCAGTGAAACCATTCAGTGAGATGAGAGGAGTATTGAGAAGTGCTGATGCCAGAAATGTTACAGGAACAAAGGGACAAAGCAAAAGATTGTGTTTTAGGTCTGGCATTGGACAAGATCTTTTGACTTTACTAAAACTAATTGTATATTATACTTACTTTTAGGAGCTTTCAGCCAGCTCTCTTCATCCATTGATCAGTTACAATGCCATTCCAATTTTTCATTCCCCCACTGAAGCATGCCGCATGGGGCAGTGGGTTAGCACACTTCAGCCATTGGCTAACTTCACTCTAGTGATGGCATTCTGCCCTTTTACCAGGAGGACATCAACACACAAAGTAATTCCCTTAAGTGCCAGAGACTACTAAGAAAACAGGCTTTTTGAGACCAATATTTTTTTTTCAGCCAATTCTTTATTTTTCTTTGGCTTGATGGCAGCCCGGCAGTTTTCTCAACAAAGTTTTGAAAAAAACATGAGATAACAAAACTAGCATAGCCAAAGCCGAAGGACTGGCAGCCAGTGACAAACCTATTTATTTTCTCAATGCTTGTGCTTTATGGTTCAAGCAAAAAAGTAACCTGCTTGCTTTCTGTCTAGCGGGAATAGGCCATGTTACACCGCGATTGTTTAGAACACATGCCATTACAACAACCGTGTTGTTATATCGCAGGTCATTACAATGCATGTCATTATAACCGCTTACTGTATGGAGGCTCTGGATGGGTGAAATAGTATAATTTAAAATCCAACACCTTCTACCCCCTACAGCAAGCTGTTGTAACGGCATGGGCTGTAACAACGCGGTCGTTGTAATGACCACGTTGTAATGGCATGCGATGTGTAAACATCATTGTAAACGATGTTTACCGTCTAGCGGACTCCCTAATCCTAATCAGAAAGCATAAACTGTACTCCAGTACTCCTGGAGTACAGATTTACTATTACGATCCCCTCACTTCACCTTGCTCATTGTCAGAAAATTGTTTATTTAAAAGCTACTTAACGGACATCTCAACTTGCCCTGGAATGTCCCACAGAATTCAGTCATCAGAGGAAAGCTTTAAGAGGTTTCACATGGTTATGCTGCATATTGATGCGTCAGAGCTAATGTGAAGGCATACCTGTGTGGCTTATCTTCTTTTATTTCACTGATGTGTTCCAAACATCCAGGGAAAGTTAAAGGATTTGTAGATTCCACCATAAAGACCCTGAAAAGAACAATGAGAAATAGTTCACAACTATGCAAGGCTAAAAAATATCTATCCAAGTTAGTAGATGTATAATGCACATATGATCAAGGTTGGCAATTAACATTTTAGCAATTTTAATTTTAAAGTTTTTTCTTTTCAGCTGTAGAACGTTCCTGATACAGAGCTCTTCCTCTTTTTGCAGGGACACTGCTGAGATACTACTGTATTGGGAGTGAAATCTGTGAAATACAGGTTACTCTTAAATTTCTACACTGGCGGCCGCCACATACAAAAAGTGGTGGGCAGGGTGCACAGGAGGGGGTGCGGAGAAGGAGGAACTTTAATAATAATAAAATTAAATTAAAAAATGTAAACTTACCTGCTGCTGGCCACCTCCCGCGTCGTGCCATGGTGCTCGGTCTTCCCTTTCCCATCGCCACTGGACCCAGGAGTCCTATCATGTCACCCCATAGTTCTATGTCTCATTCTGCATTCTCATCAGAGCAGACTCTACAAAGCTGGCAATCCTACACCACCGCTCACTACAGGAAGTCGTCCCTCTATTTGTTTTCCACTGGTGGCGCCAGGCTCACCCAGTGGATTCCGATGCACCGCCTGGCTAAGAGCAATCCCAATTGAGCGAACCTATACCTCATCGTGGTCCTAGTTTTCGGGAGTGGCGGCAGCCCTAACCAGCCGCTGCCCATGCAGGTAAGAGTGGTGGGGATTACGACAGACGATGACAATAAAAAATTTGTTATTTATTCGAATTTCCCTTGTTGTCTGTCGAAATCCCCCCTCCCCTGGCTCCACCACTCTTACCTGCACGGGCCATGGCTGGACCTAACAGGCAGCGTCGCACTGTGAAAGCATCGTCTACACTTGTAACTCTCTGTATGTCCTGCACTACTTCTTCCCAAAACAAACCTATTCTCCTACAGGCCCACGTAACAAAGCGTGAAGTCTGCAGGGAATGACCCCGCATGTCGTGCACCCAAAGGAGCGCATTGGGTACACCCTATGCAAACAATGTGGTGTCAAATAAGTCCTGTGCAGGTAAGAGAAAATGGAAAGTATGAATCTAGCATTACCAGCTACCTCCTTCACCAGGCCCCACGTACGCCTCTACTTCCCACCTGAGAGGGAATCCTCCGGTCCCCATCCCAGTTGGCCCTCACAGCCATCAAATCTACAAGCCTATCTTTCTTTAGGGCTTTATTTAGCTTGGAGATGAGGCCTTGCTGGGCCTGGGGTCCAGCAACACCCTCAGGACATTTGATTCTCTGGATTTGGCTGAGAAAGTCATCCACAATTCCCTGATTGTGTGTGATATGCTGGTAAATTGCAGAAACTCGTTAAGAATCCATCGCAGAAGGGTTTTTCAGGACAAAAAAGAAAAGTCTTTTGCCAAAACTACCTTTAAATCACATATCAGCCTTGGATCTATTGTCTGGCCATAACTGAATTTTGGTATCGTGTTGTTGGTGGCCATAGGGTCTTATATTTTAGTTTTATGAATTGTTTATAATATGCTGTGTCATTGTTTTTTTATATAAAAAATGTGTATGTTTTTAACTGACTAGCGTCCTCCATATACACATGAGTGTAGGAGCTGTTCTTTTTAATATTTTGTATTGATACAATTAAATATTTGTCTAAACTGCTTTTTTTAAAATAAATATATATTAGCACTACTTTCTAGTTTGGATATAGACTTTTGCTATAATGGGGAATATCCTGTAAATTGAAGGAAGAGTGGATGTTGTGTGCAGAATTACTTGTGAGTGAACAAAAGAATTGGATGTGAATTCCTACCTACCATTAGAAAGTCATGGGGAACCTTTTCTTGCTTTCCATATTGCAGAAACTGCCCGGGGTCTATGCCGTAGTGTATACCCACCTCCTCTAATGTGATACATGCAGCATTTAGGTATAAATCTTCTTCTCTCTGACAACTGCCTCTATCCATTGTGTAACAACCATTAAGTCCTATATGAGTGTGAAAAGGAGTAACCACTAAATAGGATGTAGTTTTGCATAGGAAGCCTGCAGTAAGACAAGGGTGACTGTCGGTCCCACAGCCGTATGCTGTTCTCCGTTTGTGGGTCAGTGGTTGTCCACTGGGCTCTTTAGTGGTCAATTGTTGTCTGCTCCGCCCCCCCGGGTGCACAGTCCTTGCCCATTGTGCACTATGGTTGAAAGCTTCAGTGAGGTTGTGGGGAGAGAGCAAGGCACCGGTCCCAGCAGTCTATGTCATGTCTCCTGGCGGAACCCACCAATAGTGACCCTGAGCTCCCCACGTGTGTCTACTCCTACGTGGCATAATCCCTAAGGGTGCAACTCGCTAAGCAAAAAGTCCTCCACCACAGGGGCGTCCCAGGGGGAATGATCTGCTGCTTCTGGGCCTGCCAGTCTGTGGTTCAGGGGTGGGTCTGTGGCCACCCTCCTTATCCCAGCCGTACAGGTGGAGCCCCCACAATAACTTATCAGAATGCTGGTAGAACACGTGGAACGAGAGGTCCCTTGTGAGTTCAGGTGTCTCCGGTGCAGTCTTCCCCCCCAGCTGTCTCACCTTGTTGCTGCAGGGCAATGTGTGGGTGATATCAACAGCACAGAGGAGGACTTGCAGGGCCCATGACAGAAGACAACTACTGCGGCGCCATCCCCTCGCCTCAGGACAGGAGAGATTAGTTCCAAGCCACCTTGTGGGACAACACTGCATCAGTGGCAGCAGAGAGGATGAAGCGCAATCAGGGAGGCCCCACTTGGGCGTTCATTTTTCTGGTTGCCCATTATAGTGTCCTAACGGGCAACCAATTCCTAGATGTTACGGCACAAGCCCTTCGCCCTGTGGCCATTCGGAAAATTCTCTCAGCTGTGCAGGCCATCGGGGGAGGGGGGAGCCCTACCTCATCAGTCCGGTCGGGTTCCTCCGCTTCGAGCCCGATCACCCCCCAGCACCCGGCCCTCCCACCACAGGCCCCAATCTGCAGCTGCTCCTGAGATGGTCACAAAGATCAAACCTGCCCCAAACGCCACTCACAGTTACTGTGACCTGGGGGTGGGATGGGATCAGAGTTTCTCAGGAGAGTGGGACCCCTCCATCCGTACTGCATACACTGCCATCGCCAGCCTCAGCCTCTATCTTCTCGCGGTCCATGCCCACCCCCTCAGGTCAGACACGCAACGCTCTCCAATGACAATAAGGTGACCACGAACGGGGTCTCCGTGCTCCCCACACAACCAGAATTGAGGGTCTGGGCTCCGCAAGGCAAACAGGGCGGCATGATTACAAAGGATCAAAGTTATGGGCCAGGAGCACTCTCAAAGTGCAGCCATCTTCCCAGCCATGCCCCTCCCCCCCAAATCAAGTAATCTTCAATGGATTGGTATGTGCTTACTTCAGGTAGAGCAAGGCAGAATATGTAAGGGAATAATTCAAAATAGTTGAGGTGAAGTCGGAACTGGAAGAGTTTTCACAGTTTACTGAAAGTTAGACTGTCCAGTTGTGTCCTGGGTAGTTGCAAGAATGAGTATATGGCTCTGGTTGTGGCTTCCATAAGGGAGTGTTTTAGTGACGGCGAGGTTTTGAGATTGAGCCTCTCTTGTCTGGATATCGTGAGCAGTGATACCACATATCGAAGGGTAACTAGGGGGAGAAATTTGTAGGGAGAATAGAGGTTAAATTGTATTCAGGCCTGAACTGGTAGCCAAAGAAGTGCTTCAAACACTGGTGAAATATGGTCTAATTTTCTCTTTGGAGATATTAAGCAAGCAATGGCAAGAAATAAGTGTTGTGAAATGCAATGTCTGCAGGACCCAAAATAATTATACTGCATTGCCAGTGTCTGTATAGGGTATTCTCGGTGATATGAGTTAAAATAGTGGGTACAGTGACCTCACTATTTTATGAATGAAAATAGCCTCTGTACTGCTATGAGAAAATGTGTACAAAGTACACATACTCCCCCAAAGCTGCATTAAGTGCAGTGACAACTAGATATTTATAGGATACAAAATAAACTGAGAGGCACTTATAGCAATGCAGAACTTGATCTTTATTTGGAAATGCATATAGCTCTCAAAGAGTTATATAGCTGATAGAACAAAGACTTTACCCTCAGTACAGATCTTACCTGTTGTGGAACTTGCAAGTGTTTTTGAACCACATTCACAAAGAGCAGCGCTGAAAAGTGGGAAATCAATTTTTCAGAGGTTTAGGTTAATGGGATTCACAAAAAAATCCCGGGAGTACTCCTAAAAATTAACAACAATTGCTAATTTTCTGGAATACTCCAATTCGCAAAAGGTAGCAACTCAGATTTTCCAGTAGGTGTAAACTTTTTTAATTTCCACAGTGAAAAACATTTCCCTGTGGAGAAACTCAAATTAAGTAGGGGATAGGGTTAATTGCCATTTTCCACCTTAAGAGGTACTAAAGTGCTTCTTTCAGTGGAGGACATTTGGGGGGTGTTTTTACAGTGGGAAAGTCAGTGCTTAATATGAGCAGGTGCTTGCAGGTGCTCAGCACCGGCTCTTAATCCTCAGCACCGGTGCTTATAGCACCAGTTAAGGACACACTCATTTGGAAGGGAGCCTGATTTTCCGCAGAATCACAGACTGTTGAGCCACGCTGAGACTCGAACCCGGTTCCCCAGCTCCGAAATTGGCAGCTCTAGCCATTAGGCAAAGTCCTCTCCAGAATAATAAGTGCCGGGGCTCTAGTTCGGAGGCAGTTTACACCAGCACATTTCTCCTGTTAGCACTGCCTCCTGAGGAGAGCCCCAACACTTTTTATTTTACAAATTAACCACTGAGGAAAGTGGATGTGATACTTAGTTAACTGCACACAAACATACAGATATTTTGTTGTTAACCTACCTCTTCTAAAACATCTGATGTTCCGCCTCTAACGAAGGCAGATCCTTGTAACTGACAGATCATTTACATTCTTAATTGCGAGTCATGAACAGCAAAGTCAACATATACCTATTCTGTGACTAAAAACTCTGAATCCCTTTTAGCACACATCAGTTTAACTTACATGAGAAAAAACACTCTGTGAATCAGGCCTACTAGTATCTAAGGTCAAGTAACATAATGGCTATGAGAAATTGGGATGTCGGTTGACTGGGGTGTGAGCCCTGGTCAAGCAACAGCCACAATCCCTTGCAGGGTGACGCACACAAAGTCACTAAATCAACCTGTGCTTAACCCTGGGCAGCTTGGCACAAAAAGCAGTCAGGCTCAACTCAGAGGCAATGTGTAAAGTATTTATGCAGCCCTAAAACAGTAATAAAGTGCAAATACAACACAAGAAAAATCCCAAACCAATTTAGAAACAAAGAGTAAAGTTGACTAAATTATTTGACACCAAAACGATAAAAATACAATCAGTAGAACTGGAGTTATGAAGTTTTAAGTGTTTAGTAAAAAGTAGCACCCAAAAGTTCAACAATCCAACCGCAGACATCTTGTTGTGCGGGACTGGGTCAAAATTGAAAGTTATGGCCCACCGAGATGGAGCGCAGTTCGGACACAAGAAGTGGATTGGGCCTGGTCAGCCCTTACCTTCGGGCTTCAGATTCCATGTACCACAACTCCTCTCTATGGGTTTTAACACAGTTGAAGAATAATCCACCTTTAATGTCCTACTGTCTTTAACCTATATTTTGCACAATAAATGAGAAAGCAGTAATGCTTCTGTCACTGCTTTTTGTAACAAACAGAGCCAAACAATGTATCTGACACGTTTTTATTCAAATTAATCTATCAGTTGTGTAAACTTCATCATTGGCTTGTCACAGTGACAAACGCTGACCTATTCTATTGAGCAAGAGCTTTGCCACAGGCAAGTACCAGGCTTAGGTTCAAAAACTTACAAAATAAAAAATAAAAATAATATTAATTAATCAATATACAGCCATTTGTTGTAGGGCCAAAAAGGGTTTCTCACAGTGCAAGTCTTGTACCACAACGGTTTGTAAAAGAGGGTAACCAACACAAAAATCCTTGCCTAGTGTGGTAATCTGTGAGATTCTATGTCATAAAATACTCATGTACTGGTTTTACCACCGTTTAATAACAATGCACTCTTACAGACCTATTGACTTTAACATAAGCTTGTCACAATAACTAAATCAGGTCTACTGACTTTGTTTTAGCTTGCCATAATAAAACATCAGACCTAGTGCATCTGAGAAAGGGCATAATCGGTTTATCTGCATAACCAATTTAGGCCTACTGTATTGAACACAGCTTTTCTATAAAGCAACCATTTGCATTGCAATGTAGTGGAGAAGTGTGGCTCACTGGTTAGAAGCGGCAGACCCTGAAGCAGAGGTCGGCCCGGGACCAGGGTTCAATTCCCGACGCGGCAGGGTCTTAGGTCAATGTCCGCGGACTCGATAATTCTCGCTTAGGTGCCTACGCTAAAAATGGTTCCCACTCTGCAACTCTGGGCAATAGCTTGCTTAATCTCCACAACGGCCCCAGCAACGCCGGGGATGCCTGGCTTCACCTTGGGGTGCCCTCTCACAGGGAAAGCCAGGACGTGTTCCCCAGCGGTATAGAGCGCCAGGACGCCACGTAACGAGGTAACAGTGCGCTTTACAAGTATACATACATTACAAATGTCTGCAAAAGTGAGGTTGGCAAAGCAATGTCTAACTCCGCCTAATTGAGCATAATGGGGGTTGTCACAGTGGTAAACCTCAACTCAAAGGGTTTATTATACAGGGTAAACAATACAAAAATCCTTGCTTACTAAAGTAATTTGTGAGATTACTTGTAACAAAACACCTGTTTAGAGGCTTTACCGCAGTATTATAACAATCTACCCTTAAAGACTATTGACTAAGAAATGCTTTTTACTATAAAAAATTCAGGCATACTACTTTTGTCGCAACTTTTCATAAAAACAAAAAGCATCAGTGGCTTACCTCCATACCCAATTCAGGCCTAATGTATTAAGCATAAACGTTCCTAAAAATAGGTTGTAACACTAGCACTCTTTCAGCGGAAGCCCACAACTTCTGCCCACTCAAATGCGTAGTGAAGACAATTAACATGTGGGAGGAGCCAAACCGCCTCTCCAGTAGTGCTTCTTGGATGAGGAAGTGGAAGAGGTGTGGCGCAGCAGCCAGGGTGCCTGACTCTAGACCGCAAGGTTCACGGTTCGATCCCCGGCTCCGGCGGCAGGTTAGCCCAGCACAATGTGACTCTGGGCAATAGCTTGCTTAATCTTCCCGACAGCCCCCAGTGCCGGGACACCTCCATCAGAGGTAGCTGTGCGCTTTACAAATGCTGGCCTTTTTTTTCTCCTAAAGATTGTTTTCTGTAGACCATATATGGCAGCCATGCTGTCACGCCGCCAGACCTAAAAATAACGCTGTGATACCAGGGAGATTCCAGAGCGCAAAAGCTACAAAGAAAAGAATGATGTATATGGTTTGCTTTAGAAAACTAATCTTGCCAGAAAGCCAAGTGGAGGATTGTTCCCTGACAAATACGTATGTATAAAATCAAGACAATAATGTGAAATGGAAAGGACGTCTGTAGCACATCAGTGGGTTTGAGCTGAAGGTTTGCTATTCAAGAGGAGATGTGCTTTCTGTTCTATTTATACATACACATGCTGTTTTGTTCAGCCATCTCGGCTGTCATGCTTCCCCTGTGTCTTCAGATCACACTTTAATGATTTCAGGGAAGAGAATGCGGCCTCTGTTCCCCTGGCAAGGTGGTTCAATGGCAGTGTCTATGTGCCACATTAAGTGGCCCCACACGTACAGGATAGTACTGATTGATGGCTTGTTATTTGGCAGAAAGACAGCATCTTTTATTACTTTGCAGGTGAACAGAAGACATTACTTTGTTATTAAATACCCGCCTTCCATGCATTTTGGAGGTAGGCCAATTTTTGCAAAGTCTAATAAATATAATTTTTTATTGATATTTGCAATTGTATTTCAGTTGCAGGTCCAGCTGCATTCAAGGTCTACAGTCAGTTGAACTGAGACTAAATATAACGGCCCAGTGCGTACCTTAAGCTACATTGGCAATGCCTTCTACTGTTTCCATGCGTGTGTCTGTCTAACAGGGCACTGTAGTCATTAAACAGTCCAAAAGACATTAACCTGAAAGGATGGGTGGGAATGTAACATAGTACCTAGCCCTGGTGAGCCCCGATCAATGTAAACTCTTATTGCATGGGTTTATGATCTTCTATCCTCTTTTGGAAAACAGAGGAAAAAGAGCAAATGTCTGCCAAATTCAAGCTGCAGGCATTATGTGTATTTATGAAGCTTCATCGCAAGAAATGCATTAACAAAATTGCCTCAATTGTGAAATATTGAATTTGATGCATTGGTGGGTCAATCAATCTTTTGTAACATATTTATTATATCAATTACATGTAACTTTTTTTTGTTGCTTTGGCCAGGTGCTTGAAGCACACCAAACACACCAGACCATTCACTGCTGCATGCAGTAGTATAGTGTGGCACTACTTAGCCACCGGCTTCAAGCTAGCCTGGCTGATGATGGGTGTTACCCCGAAACCGGTCCCAGGATGCTTGTTTCTGGTTCAGGGAAGACCTGGCTTGGAAGTTCAGGCTGGACTGTTCCCATGATGTACAGGGTCAAGAATGATTTGCATATAGCTGAATCTGAACTGAGGTGGCGAAGTGAGCTAAAGAACGATGATGGATTCAACCCAGATCTGTGACTGGGGTTGAGTGTCTGAAAGGTTTCAGCGCTCCGTCCATCATCACTGTGTGTTAACTACTTTGTTGGTGGCCATCCTTTTTTTCATTTTTTAGCATTCTTTACAATTCAAGATCTTCAACACATTCTTTTCAACCAGTCAGCTATGTTGAAAAGATAAAGAATTAAACAAAGCATTCAAATTCAAAGATGGTCACCTCTACTGGTGCACAGGTGATCATCTTTGAATGCATTTTATCTTTTTCTTTAGCGCAATGTTTTGCTCTGAAATTTATTGACCATTTTCGAACAATATAAAAAAATAAAGAGAGTTAAAACATTGTAAAATAGCTACTCATTTATGCACATGCACTGGAGGCCATTTTGATATTGTTTCTCTTTCTTTAGCATTACTTTATCCTTCCACGATGGCTGACAAGTAAGTCTGGGCGGTGTACTCCGCTCCACTTGCAGAGTTTGCAGAGTTTTCTGCACTCTGTGTTACACAGAGCTCGCGGAGTTCCGAACCCGGAGCGGAGTTTTTTCCCTCGCTCACATTCATCAACATCGAGTTGGCGAGTGCGAGCGTGGAAAATCCACCTCCCAGAGAGTTTTTACCTTGTTAACAGTAGTCAACATCAAGTTGGCAATCGGCGAGCTAGGAAAATCAACCACCCGGCGAGATTTCTCAATGCGAGCGGTCAGATTTCTCATTGCGAGTGGTCGCGTATGCTCCTGACCTCTCGCGTTGAAAGACTGCCCGCTCGCGTTGAGAAAGCTGCAGCCCAAGTAAAAATCTATTTGAGAGGCAGAAAGGAAGCAGCACCAGCTTAAGCTGTGCATGATGCCGTTCACAATGATTGCACAGTGCGTACAAGCACCTGGCACTGAAAATCACAGCAACCTGCATTTATCTAAAGAAACTCCGCAGTTCGTGGAGCTCCGCGTAGTGAGACAGAGTTTTTTGGCACTTCGCAGAGTTCCGCGAAATCCGCCCAGGTTTACTGACATGTTGATAGCATGACAGCCTTTGGAAAAGTAAACTAATAGCAGAGCATACCAAAGGAAACAAGCAAGGGCTGAATATTGTTTCAATTTCAAAAAACGAATTGTCTTGTTTAATTTCTCGTAGCTTGAACATTTGGTTGATATGATGCCAAAATGTTGAGCAGATGATAGCATACAACAATTTCTGAGTTGTTGATAATTAATATAAATTCTGCCGCCTCCAAAATGGCTCAGGTTGAGGGCATGACAATATTGTGTTTATGAAGCGATCCATTTAGTTAAATGCCAAGAAAAGTCTATCTGAACTAGTCCTACTTATTTTCGCTAAATGTAACTGACACTTGTGTACATGTATATTAACAGAGCCCCAGATCATTTGGGTCCATACGATTAAGACAAGTTACAGGGGTGCAAACGGAGCACAAAGTAAAACTGCTTCCTCGATATGTGTGAGTAGAGGTACCCCTTTGAAATATTCGAATATATTCTACAGCCTTAGTCTAATGGTAGCAAGACAAAATATATAGGAGAAAATCCCCTTTCCTCCCAATTAGGAATATGGAAAAGGGATATTGACTGGTGCAGGATAGCGGAAAAATAGGTCTATGGATGGAATGGATATGCTATAAAATATGAAAAGATATGGCACCAGTAGAAAATATATAGATGTAAACTTTGAGACCACATGTCACAGGAATGGAGTACCAAGATATGCTATGCACAAATTGACTCTCAATGCAAAGGCATTAATTGTTGTGTTGCTAAATGTGCAGTGTTCTGTCGACTGATGTGGTGAACGCATAACATGACTGTATGGTGAGACTGCTTGATCTGTGCAATTCAATAAAAATATGTTATTTAAAAAAGTGCTGGAGGCAGTAGGGGTGAACGCATTCTCAATGATTTCCAACTAAACCAATGAGGTGATGAGTGCACAAATTAGAAGGTTAAGGGCTATAAAGGAGACCCTGACAATGGCATTTAGTACAGAAGAAAAACTACCTCACACACATTCTACATCTATTATTTCTACTTTTAGAGATTCTCAAAAAACTGTCCATTATTCATATTTTCTAAGAACAGTACATTGAAATAGTTTAGTCTTCGACCATTATTCCCACAAATCCATCTTGAAGTTTTCAACCTGATGAAATTTCATGTTTGTATTGTCAGATCAGAGGCCTCAAATCAAGCTTGGTGAATACATTCTGTTTTGAAAAAATCACTAATGTAAGTCTAATGATCTTTCCACTTTGAGGTTTACCTACATTTCTACGTGCCTTTAAGGTAAAGGGCATTTCAGTGTCCCCCGCTCCACATACATTTTATATTCGGATTTCAAATTTTCAAGGGGATACATGTTATAACCTCTCACCTGCTCCCCTTCTTTTCCATCCTTCCAAATCCATTTCACTTCTCATTTTTTCATCCCTGTGCAGCTCATCATGTCTCACTATGGGTTACCTATCCCAACTTTCTATACTATTATTTCTTCCTTGTTGTTTGTCTCCTTACAGTAGATTCTATTCATCTTCGGTCCTGTCTGTACTGCACCTTTCTCTCTTCCACCTGTCCTTTGCAGGTGGTGGTTGACATAAAGAACAGACTATGTCAAAGAATCTTTTTTCACAAGTTTATAATAGCCAACCCCTATAGCCGCCTTGTGTTAATTGTTCGACTCCTTTTTAAGGTATTAGGAACTGTGAGAATGTTTTACTCATTTGTTTGTTTTCACCTTTGGAGCTGGGATATTCAAATCCAGTTTATGGGAATATTTGTCAATGTGTGTACTGCTTTAATTTAACTAAATGTTACCTTGACCATTTGACAAAACTAACTTTAGCTAGATTCAACACATCAGAATTATATTGCCCAAGCCTTAGTTTCATCATAACAGCAAGTTGGCTTCAATCCTTTTAATCAACCATTCAGCGAGGATAGCTTTGAATCATGCACCCGCGAGACCTAATATAAGGCATTGAAGGTTTCCAACTTTTTATCACTTTTCTAAATCTATTTCTTCATCTGCTTCATGAAAGAATAGTTTGGTGTGTATTTTCACCATCATACCAAATAAAATTAGCAGTTATTAAATGAAAAGTTATAAAACTAAGTATAGAGCAGAGATTCAAAATATTTCACTAAATCCAAAACTAGATGCCAGCTGGCCGTTTCAGCATGACTAATGGCAGCAGCTTTTACAGTGCGTCCCCCAAGGAATAAAGAAGAAAGAATTACTGAGGCATCGCACTGAAAACCTCTAGAATAGTGGGTTATTAAACTAAGAGAGGAGCGGCCCCAGCCTTGATAGCTCCACTAACTAAAATCTAATTCCTATTAATTTACAAATGTCCTTGATGAATCCTGACCATGCCCTTTGTAACATAGCACAAGCAAGCTACCCGTCCTCAGAAAACTTTGCATGTAGTACATGAACAATAACATAAAAACAACATCGCAATTAAAAATAAACAGGTTAAAACTCCCAAACTAGGGCCAATAATAATTGTTACAACACCAAAAGGACTAAAATTAGACATATGGATTTATAAAAATATCAAAAAGTAGCCAAGGAGAACAAAAGGAAATGCAAAATCCAATTGAATCCATTAGGTTGCAATTGCCTTGGTATTAGGCGCCCACCAAGGAAAACTAGCAATCAGTGCGGTCAGTTTGAGGTCGCTTGTTTCGCCTGACTAATAACTGTGGCGGCCTGGAACCTAAAGACTGTCACGACAACCCGGTGATGCAGTTTTTGCGACAAAGAGTTGGTGATTTGTCTTGGTCATAAACTTTTACCTCTGAATTAGTCTGTTTTCTAAAAGTTTAAATTGATCGGCAGGGAACTGTGGATGAGAAGGGCTCTACAGAATCAGATTAATTGATTTTGCAGTCCTCCTGATGCTCCAGCCTGCAGCAAAAACACTTTGAGTGGTACAGCCCTAAATCGTTGTAGCTGAGGCTCCTTTTTCATTGAACATTTTTAATCACATTTCTATGCTCTCACCATTTACCTTGGGGCTTTGAAATTTTGTGGAAGTCAAAATCAGTCTACAGGGCAATTTTGGATAATTCTGACATGTTGAGTGAAACATACTTCCCAGTGCACCTGTTTCATAGGTGATTCCAAAGTATTCTACCAAAGGGTTTTCACCAGAGAGTTCTTATGAACAAATCAAGTGCCAATTCTGTGTTTATGACAAATGGAGACACATCCATATGACAAATGGAGACACATCCACATGCCATATAGCTACAATAGGAGGTGTGGTATTTGTCTGCTATCATAAAGCCAAATTAAATATCAATGCCACCTCAACCTTCCTCTTCTTGGGCACACATTTCACAAAGGAGCCTATAGCCACTCAAATTTGGAACACACCCATATTTTCAGGGCATCTTATGTTCAGATAGACAGGGAAAGCCAAATAAAAAAAGATCACACTACTTTTATACTTATATAGAAGATATTTATCACTATATCAAACTATGTCGTACTGAATTTTAACTTACACAGAGAAGCAAACAGAACTGGACAAACAGATTCATTTACAATAAGCTTATTAGTCGAAGTTGTTTTAAGCCGACTTACAATCTGGAGATTCACATGCATATCCACGATCAAGACTGCCTTACACAACCTTGACATAAACAATCACCTGAAGGAAGGAGGATCTAAAAAGGGGTCATTTGTGCCACTAAGTGAAGTTGAGGTTAACTCTGAGACCGGGGGTGCGAGATACAGAATGATTTGTTGCTAATAGCATATTAAATTGACACCAAATTATGACCATTAGCCTTCAAAGTTTTCACCATAGTAAACCTAGATAGTTGGCCAGAGCTTCACTTACCCTCTTTTTCTTAAAATCTGAATTAAATAGGTCTGGCCCAGACCTCTATTTTCTAATACAATATACGTGTGAAGGTGATTTTATGTCGACAGGAGGCTAGCATTATGCATAAACTTTTATTCACCAACTTCTGAACAGCAACTTACAAGCCCAAATAGAACACAACATGAAGTCATAAAACAATAGAATCTTCACACTTTACATAAGTACCATGCACTCCATTCTGATCCTCTTTTGTTTGCTGCTTCTGAGCAGATGAGTATTGATTTATTTATTCAAATATTTATATGGGTTTATATGGATTAAATAGATATAACTTATTTGCATAATTTTTATGTATAAATAATACTCAATTTACGAAGATTTCAGGTGTCATTAACAATATTCTTGATTAGTGTGGTATAAAATGTTAGTTTAATGTGAAAATACGATGTTTAGTTCTATATGATGTTGAAGGATAAATTAAATGTATATTATGAAGGGTTGATGTTAATGGAGCTTGTTTTGATAAGTCAGACCATTTTTTATAAAATAAAGTCATAAAGTTAGCAGATGCTCACGCTCAAGCACGTTTGAAATTACAAACGCTACGGCGTGGGGAGAGCACACGCCCAGCAATGTGCTATCTGAGGATCTTGCCTATCATGGGAATACGTTGAGCTCTTTTTCAAAGGGCAGGTTGGGTACATTATGGCAACGTGTCGGCTTAAGTGTCTCTTTTGAAGGGAATTAGTGCCCTTCATTGAGACTGCACGGTGCGTGCTGACGCATTGCCAACCAACTAGGTTTTTGCTTGGCAATGCACGTTTAGCTGCGCACAGCTGAATGTTTGACAGCTGACTGTTGCCAGCCATAGTGCGACTCAAGAGAACAAGAGAAAACAAATTATTTTGGTTAAAGTAGTTGCAACACAGTTTAGAGAAATATAAATAACTATAGTTAGAAGTTTTTCTTCAGTGGCATTAGGTAGGATATATAGAGATATAGATAAAATAAGTTATAGTTTTAGGTAGATTGCCTGTAAGGTAAGAGAGAAGTTTAGGAAGGCTGAGGGAAATATGATTTCACCACAGGGTGTGCAGGAAGAGGTTATTAGGAGGTTAATTAATAATTACATTGGGAATACAGAACTGGAAACTGTTAAAATGCGGTTGAAAGACAGTAAAAGGAAAGGTAATTTAATGGATGAGGATGAATTTTGGTCGTAGTCTGATGAAGATGACACACAGATTTAAGGACCAGGAGGTCAATGTTTTAAAAGTCAAAAACATAGGATTGGTATTCAAACATCAGTTGTTAAAGCAGGAGTTTCTAAGCAAGAAAGGAAGAAAGGTGAACTCTGCGTAGGACAAGGGCAGCCAGCCTAATTGGTTTGAGAATGATCTGGATGCAGACGTTGATGAATATGTTCTTGATTTAGGCTGAGATGATGATTTGATGTGTTTCCTGGAACAGAGAGTTCAATAAAGAATATAAAGAAGGAAGTTAAAGAGCCTTTGGGGCAGGCTCTATTCAAACCCTCAGCGATTTGGCATCTTCGTAGTTCGAAGAGGTGGCATTTGGCTTATTTTGCTAATTATATCAAGCAGTGGATCAGGAGACCTTTAGAAAGGAACGAACAAAATCTGATGAGGGTGGAGTCCTCACATCCTGTTATTGATGAGAAAGAAACAATGACCCCTTATTTGGATACGGATCAAATAACATACATATTTAAAAAAGGTCGTGATCCAAGGAAGGGTCTTGAAAGGTCCTTAAAACAATGTGAAGATAAACTCCTTGATTTTCTGGGTCCTGTTACCAGAATATTTGATATGGTGGAGAAATCCTATCTGAATGGCACTTTTTTTATAGTACTTTGCTGAGGGGATGGAGCCAAAGGGTGATTTATGTTTTAGGCAGCACCAACGTGGGACTCATAGCAAAAAGGCATAAGGTTGTTTATCTGAGAATTTGTCCTAAATTGGGTGACTTGGCCTAAAAAGAGGAGGGAGGATATGGTCAAGGAAGAGGTCTTTTCAGAGGAAATTCTTACTGAGTACGCTTTTACCCTTAAAGAGAGAGAGTTGGAAGGAACAGATCGACCCGTAGAGGATCTCATGGCTCCCAGACAAGATCAAATTCAGGACAAGGTGAGTATGAGGAGTGTTTCTGGTTCTATCCAGAGAAACACAGGAGGGAGGCTGATGCATTTCCTCCACGCTTGGGAGACAATAACATTCAACGCTTGGGTAATGGAAACCATAAAGGGTTGTAAAACAATTGTTCATCCCCCTGTGACTCGCTATTAGAAAGGGACATCCTAGGCATCACCTTACTAATTGCGACTCGCAAACCCTATTTAGCAAATCGGTAATAGGTTACCAACTCGCAAAATAGGGCTTGTACATGTTATAACCCTTTTTAGCAGTAGTCGCAAACGGCCTGATTTTCTGTTTGCGACTGCTAAAAACGGTCGTACATCTGCTGCCAGATTAATCAAAGACCCGTTTTGCGAGTCTTTAATAGCGATTCATAAGGAATCGCTATTAAGGACTTGCAAAACGGGATTCATGTAGGAATTGAAAAAATATTGCGATTCCTACATGTTCCTTATTTGCGATTAGCAAATTGCTAAATCGCAAATAAGGAATAACTCCCCATGCATTCCTATGGGCCTACAGGCCCATAGGAATGAATGGGGAGTTATTCCTTATTTGCGATTAGCAATTTGCTAATCGCAAATAAGGATGCGATTTCAAGGGTGCAGGGGTGTCCAAAGGACACCCTGTAGCACCCCTGAAATGTGAATTTACACTGATGTTGTGCACACACACATGTCCAAAGGACATGTGTGTGTGTAACATGCAACTTACAAAAATGCATTTAAATGCATTTTTCTAAGTTTTCGCTATTTACCACGAGGTTTGACCTCATGGTAAATAGCGGTCCTAAATTGCGAATTCGCAATTTTTAAATGTTTCATGAATAGCATTTAAGGAATCTCTAAAAGAGATTCCTTAAATGCTAATCCTCGCAATTTAGCAAATTCTTTATTAGTGATTTTTGCATTTGGGATGATGAATCCCAAATGCAAAAATTGCACTCGCAAAGGGCCAGATTCTCAGAATCTGGCCCTTTTGTGAGCGCATTTCGCTTGATGAATCTGGCTGCTGGCCCCTTATCTCTATGATTTAACTACTATTCTTAACAAGCAGCCTAGTAACGTCATCAATTAATAATTTAAATGAACACATTAACTTGAAAAAATGTTACATCTAGAACAGCACAGGAATACCTTGCTTTAAATGACTAAAAATAAAACTGCAAAGACGAAAGGTGCAAGGGCTTTGATCTAGTCGCACCCATGGAGATCATTATGAGAATTCAGAATAGAAAAGTTTTCTTGAAAGTCGCTGTGACAGCTTGCAGTTGCAAGTGACCTTATTTGCAAATGAGCTGCATATCCCTTGCTGCCTGGAAAGCTGCAGCAGTGAATACACAGAAATAGTGGCGTCACAAGAGAGCTCTGCATGCAGATGTACTGTCTAGGCTGTGCAGGTTCATATATTTACAAAGTTTTGTCTGCTCTGTGTTTTGATACCCTCTTCAGTGCCAGGTTTTGAATACACCGATTCAGCTAAGGCCAGTGTTAGGGCTAACGGATCTGGCGTGCTCTGTGCATATTGTTTTCAATATTTAAAGCGCTTGAGACATCCCACATACAGAAGCAATCAATTTTATCCACGGTTCGACTAACTGACGCTAATTTACGCCTGTAGGGACTCAAAAGAGTCAATGCTCGATTTTAATTACTTTCACTTATTTATTGTTCTTCATTTATAAAGTTATAAAATGTCCTCTTGAATCCTATCCACATGAAAAAAAAGCTTTGATAAAGCTAATAGTTTTGTCTTTTGTAGACGTGGAAGACGTGTAATTACTTCTCTATAGACTACAAGTTTGAATGTGATGAAAGCAAGAGTGAGTTATCAGATGGGTGGGTGAATACATAAGTACATGGATGAACTAGTGAGTGGGTGGGTGGATGGATGAATGAGTGAGGACATGAGGGCTGCACCAGCTCCTCCTAACACACAATTACAGTCTGAAAGACCCAGTGGCTGATGAACAATGTGAACTCTCCCAGCTAGAACGCAACCAATCCAAAGCCATCACGAATTTCCAGCCAGTGCTACAATATGTTTCTTCCTATGGCACTGGTTGCAAATATGTGATCATCCATGTGCTGACGCATTTTACTGGAATTATGGGAGAAAACACTTCAGGTAATATATAGTTAATGGTAGTGCCTTAAAATGTCGGTATTGCCTTAAAATGTTGAAAATAACAATTCTAATAGTTATTAATACTAATAATAAAAGTGTTTGTTCTCCATTGCATTAAGGACAATGTGGAAGAGGTTGGGGGCAGAAGAAAAGGTTAAAAGTATAAGTTTAAGGATATAGGGAACTAATGTATGTGGTTAGGGGATACCCGTGTCCAGGAATATGGTTAAGAGTTGGGGTATAGGGTTAAGAGTGGGAGCATAGACTACAGGGATATGGCGTTAGGGATTTAAGTGTTAGGGATTACAGGTACATGGTTCAGACTTTGGCATACAGGATTGAGGGTTCGGGTATGGGTTATGGATACACAAATTAGGGTATAGGGGTTAAGTGTATGGAGCAAGGCTACATAGATTAATGGTGTGGCTGAGACTAAAAGTTACAGGATATAGGGTTAAGGGTTTGGGGGATGTGGTATAGAGGCTGAGGGTACAGGGTTAAGGGTACTGGGGTTATAGCTACAAGTTAGGGACATAAGGCTTAGGATATGGGATACGAGTTTATGGGTTCGGTATGAAGGATTAACTGCTATGATTCCATGTGTTTAGTGCAGCACTGGAAATGTGTTTAAAGTGTGTTGATGACTTAACCCCTTAACTGCTGGTGCTTTCTTCTGAGTGCTGAGCCCTTTTCTGGCTATGTAGGGTAGTTGCCGCTTAGGGCCTCATAACTGTAGGTATCTACACCAAATTTGCATCTCATTTTACCCACCATACTAGGCATTCTAAAGGTACCCAGGGTTTGTGGGTTTCACTGAAAGGGACTCAGAAAATAGGCAAAATATAGTTAAATGTTCAGTTTTTGGGGAAAAAAAAGGAAAAAAGTGTTCCATATAAAAAATTTAGTTTTTGTCTCCTAAAAATTGAATCGATGAACAGTTCAATGTGCTCAAGTCACCATTATCCAACCTTTCAGGAACAAACAGAGCTGAACTTACAAAAACAAATTTCTTAATACATTTTTGTCATTTTTCAAAGAGGTAGCCAATTCTTTCTATTTTTTGTGCTCGCAGTCTACATCCAGTTGGTGGTGGAGACCGATGTAAAACCTATGGGTAATCCAGAAAAGGTATAGATTTCTGGAAATTAGACAGCATTTCAAATTCAGCAAGGTCTCATATGTGTAGAACCCTCTGTTTTACCAAACAAACTAACTTGTAAAAGAAAGAAACATTGAAAAGAAGTAGGAAAAACTGCCATTTGTGACAATGTTTTCATCCGCAACGTTTTGTCACAATGGCCAATTTACAAAATCAATATGTCATATCATTCAGTCTGCTAGACCCTATGGTTGCAGGAATATATAGGGTTTGTAGGTTCTCCAAGAAACCAAGGTACCCAGAGCCAACGACGAGTTGCGCCATACAATTGTTTTTCATTGTGTACCTAGTATAGACCAATTCATATGGTGAAATATGTTGAATAAAAAAGGGTATCAAGGAAACCTTTCTGAAATGAGTTTAGAAGTAGTGGGTATTTGTACATCTGTGAATCTGTGGGTACGCATACTTGCATATGATTTAGAGGGTATTTTTCAAACTGTATTCTTTCTTTCACACTGGCTTCCATTTGGAAGGCACAAACGCAGCAAAATCCAATTGGGAATAACAAATCTTCTAATATTTTATGCTCTCACATGTCTTTCTATAAAAATGGTACCTCATTTGTGTGGGTAGGCACAGTGTCTGTTAAATGGAAATGGCCCAAATGCAACATGTGTACATCACATTTTTCCACTAAAAACTGGCCCTTTGTTTGCAAAGTGGGTAGCTGTGGATTTTGGGCCCTAACTCAGCCAGCAACTAGAGAAAACTTGCACATTTTTTAAAACTAGACACCTGGGGTAATCCAGAGTGGAGTGACTTGTGTGGCTCTAGCCAGGTGTTTTAAACCAGAATCACTTGCAAAACTTGATTAAAAAACACACCAACTAGGAGAGTCCAGACGTTCATGACTTGCATGGCTCTCACTAGATAATTTTACACAGAAGCCCTTGCAAAATGTCAAACTTTGGTAAAAAACATACACTTTTCTCAAATTTCTGTGATGGAAAATTCTGGAATCTGTGGGGTCACAAAGTTCATACCACCCTGAGTTCCCACATGACCCCTGATAAGAACAGCATTCCACTGGTTTGGATGGGCAAAGAGACCATGAAACAAAAAGCGCTACATTGATAGATAAGCAATAAGGGTAGCGGCTGTATTTGCGACTATGCTTTGTGCTACCCATGCAAACCTATGAAAAACTGACATCTCGAAACCTAGACAACCATTCCAGGGTTCCAGGGTGGTGTGCCTTGCATGGGTGCAAAGAGATTTTCTTACCCACATTACAGCTCTTTAATGGGGACTCTTGCCCCACCCACACTAGTGAGGTACCATTGTTGTCGGGCGACTTGAAGAATGCTGTGTGGTAGGAACTTTGGGGCTCTCCCCATATTCCACTGGTTTTGCTCACAGAAATGTGAGGAAAATGTGTGTTTTTAGTCAAAGCTTGAGGTTTGCAGCGCATTGTGGTTAAGAAAAAATCGTGAAATCTAGGTGAAGAACACCACTGAGGACTACCCGGATGTATAGTTTTTAGAACGGTCTGGGTCTGGTAGGTTGAATACCGTATCCACCCCCCAAGTTATGGGCAGCAAATCTATTGGGCCCCAGGGTGGAGGAGGACCATGGGTCCATGCTTAAGGAGGGCGTCTCAACGCCCCAAAATTATTACATGAAAGCAGTCCCTAGTGTCCTGTGGGGTTTCTGCCCCTTGGGCAGAAACCCCACCCCTTGGGCAGATTAGGGACAATCGCCTCATCTTCCCACGGGGGTGCAGAAGTGCTTTCTGATTTGTTTGTGAGGTGGGAAGCATGGTCATGCCCATGGTGGGTAGATCCACCCCTATATTTAAAAACAAATGCTCTCCCTGGCACCTAGTGGGCTTTCTGCTCCCTCAGGGGTAGATCGTGGGTAATTACCACCACTTTTCCCCTAGGAGGGCCGAAAGACATGCTTCATTTAAATGGGGTGGGTGTTATGACCATGTCCATGGTGGGTAGCCCCCACCCCTATTTTTATAAAAAGGGTTTGCCTGGCACCTAGTGAGTATTCTGCCCCGCCTAGGGCAGACAGATTGGGGGGTAATTACTCACATCCTACCCAATTCCGTAAGAAACCTAGACAATTTCATGGACTAAGCCCTCTCCATTTTTAGCTTTTGTGGCAGAAATAATAGAATATGGGGTGCTGGGTGTGAGCCGTGAGGTACACCTAATGGCTTGGAGGTGAGGCTGAAGTTTTTATTCCCAAAGTGATTTTACTGGAAATGATTAGTAAGGAGGGAGGGGAACAGATAATCAAGATAGCAATACAGTTCCTATTAATAATGATGTCAACATCCACTTACATGTCTAGAAGAACCAACAGAAAGACCCTTTGGAGCACACAGCTGTATTGTGGCAGTATCCGTGCAGCTGTTTCAGTTAACACATGTGTGTGTCCAGTGGAAAATATAGGTCCTGATCAATGTACCTGGCCTTTTATGTGCTTCACACATTGTGCAGAAACATGTCTGCCTCATGGGAGAAGGCCAGATTATAAATATAGATATATGCACACATAATTGTTTTAATCACTTGCCAGGGAGACATTAATGAGTATAATTGGTTTACCCCTGCACAAGTTAGGTCTTGTTTTGGGTTATTAACAAAGGAGGGAGGAACCCTACTATTCAAAAATAGGGACAGGGTAAATACAGTTTGGCAAAGCGAAAACGTCCCAGATTGTATGCACGAGTGTGCGTGTGTGCTAGCAAAAGTAACTAGTTATACCTGAGAATTACATTAACATTGTAAGGTAATATATGACAAAAGAGTCGATACGTCAGCAAACACTAAATGATTAAAAACCAAAGTATAAAATACAAATACAAAAGGACAGGAAGTCTTGTTCACTGGGATACTATCATGAGTATAGGGAGCTGGATGACTCCCATTTATCACACTGAAAAGCTTTGCTTTTCTCAGAGGAAAATAAATCTGCTCCAAAGGCCGTACCCCTTACACTGAACCAGGTGAGCTGACAAAAAAAACACAGAAGTAATTGCAATGACGCCCCTCTGGGTTTTAGTTCTAAAAGCAATCAACTTTGATAAATTAATTGTAATATATTTTTCAAAACAGAATCTACTATTTTTTCTCCAGATGAGATACTTCTATTTATTTTTTTATCCATAAAGTTTCAGGCTAATAAAATGTGCTTTGTAGTTAAATAATTGCATCTTCATAAGCCACTTGTTTAGTTTAAAAGAAGACTGGGAGGAATCTGCTAAACTTGCCCTTTACCATGGTCTGCTTCCCTACTTCACTTTGTCTATTCAAAAACATAAGTCAACTAACCTTGCTTTGAATAAATCTAAAATGGCAATCTTGAACACCAGCTTCACCGTGACATCCTACATGAACAACTGTTACTGTTACTCTTACTACAAAAAGCTGATCTTTCCGAATACAACTGCAAGGACATTCTAATAACATAAGTGGCCAGTCATCTCAGCACTCCAAGTTTGTGGCAGAGGTCCATGTAGTGCTCCCTTTAAGATAAGATCTGGTAAGGACCCTGCATTCATCTCCAAACAAAATATTACCTGTTGTGTTTAGCCCTAGTCACCCCTGCTCTATCAAAAAAAATATGGTGATCATCAATTATTTTCAGTCTATAGTGTCCTACGAATGCTGTCCCTCATCACCTACAATGTTGTAGAGATCACGGATTCAGGAAGACTTTCAAGCACAGCTGTTTCAGCAATGTTTATCCTGCTATACGCTTTAGGTTCCGCAGAATTGCAGCTGATCCTAAATCACCAGGATCTATGTGGTGGCCTGGCACTTCATGTGAAAATATAAAGGAAAACCAACAATATTAATATTGCTGGAATTCTATTACTACAGTAGAGGAACACCTTGCAGTTTCTAAGTAAGATCAAACTTGCAAGGATGTGGCAAAGGATAGGTAATCTGGAGTGTAATTTCTTTCAAGTCAATTTATACAAGTTAATCCAGCAGAAAAGGGGATCACAGCATACAATTTTTAGGGTTCAAGTGGGGAACAAAAATCCAAACTAAACTATATACAAGTTAATGGTGAAGAGGAAAGAAGATCCCATCTCTAAATCCATTCTAAGGTTTAGATCACAAACCCCATATATACCAGCTTATATCCTTAAGTGACAATGCACTCATCTTTTTCTGCTAAATTGGCACAAGTACGTGCATCTCCTAAATATATGTAAGATTTTAAATCTAATGAATGGACTTCCAGAAACACAATAGGCTATAATAGACACAGGCTAAGGTGCCTCAAATATAGTGTAAATCGCACTAAAAAGACAGGATAGCTATTTCTCACAACATACTCAAAAACACAGAAATGAGGTTGCAGCAGAGGTACAAAACTGGAACAAAATATCAGGTGTGTATTTCTGGGAAACAGACACAACCTGAACAACCACTCAAAAGGACTTTAACTATATGGTTTCTCACTGGAATAAAAATCCTTAGTTCTGGTGTTCAGGAGAATAATTTCTAAAGAATCCACTAAAAGTCTTAGTCCTGCCTTAGCTAATCTGTATATTTAAACTTCACTCACATTGGTATGAAATTGCAGCCACTAGATTCTCAAAGAAAGAATCTGAGGGGAAGACTTCTTACTTGACGAGTTATCACTGGAATAATAGCCAGGAATTATTAAAATATAAATCTATTTTAGAAAGCTGAGGCTAAAGAAACTGTTGGTTATATAAGAGAACCTACAATTCAAACCTAAATAATATTTTGTCTAAGTGTTCTGCCTACCCTAAGAGATATATGATGCAGATATACAATTAAAGGAAACTAGGCTAGTTTGCCTCTGACTGAACAGGTAAGGACAGGTGGAGATAAAATTGCTACAGTGTTTGAAGTATGGACATAGAATTCCTCTCAGCATTTAGTCTTACCACACATACAGACCCAGGACTACATGGAAGGACCAGAATGCCTCGGACGTCTGTGACTGGGAAAATGGTCACTTTGCGGCAGAGAGGTATATAGACTTTAGATGTACTATAGAGCAAGGTTTCACCAATGTTGTAATTGTTTAGCATATTTAATGCAGCTTATCCAGTCTCAGAATAATAGTTGAAACCATACACTAGCAATCCAAGATGATTTCTGTTTCTGTTTGATAATACCAGTAAACCTTCACATCATCATCTTGTTTAAAATCGTATTAGTATCCAGTGTTGAAGAAGACGGGTTGCATACTATATAAAAAACAACCTCTAAAAAGGAAGATATGCTAGCTACCACCAAAGAAATTGAATGTGGCAGAGGCCACACCGTTACTATCTGTGTGGGCAGCCTTCACTCTGGCCCAGGAAGGGGTGATCTAAACACCTTCAAATGTTTGGAGCTAGTCAGTGAATTTTAGAACCAATATGGGGGCCTCCAGGCTCTTATCAATGGCTGGTGGTGTGGCATTTGCATGGGAACATAGAGTGGCCACATAGATTATCTGTCCTGCATGGTGCCCAGAGAGCGGTTTTTTTTTCTGTAATGAAGAACAAGACTCTGATTGTGGTTGTGTACCAGCACAATTCGGGATTCTGCTCGCTTGTGTAATATACTGTGAGGTCCTGTTCTTTAAGTCTGCAGAAATTATTCAAGATGTGATATCCAGTAGAGAAAGGTTAGTTTCCATACTCACTATCCAATTGTTATAAATGTATGCATACATTGCAGTTCCTTAAACCTTAAAGAGAAGATAGACTATCATTTGTAGCACTCTCACCTGAATTTTCCATCCATGTTAAAGGGATTTCGCACAGGTAGGTTTATTTCAAGTAGCTCATAACAAGGCGATTCATATTTTGTAGCACCCTGAAAGAAAAGAGACAATACCGGCAATTTAAGTAGTAAGTGATGATGTTTCAGAACATGTGTGGTGAGCTAAAGAATCCATATTAGTTCATTTTGATCTTGCTCTTTTCTTTACAATGATTTATAGTGCTGATCCACAGTGCAACGTTATGAGTGAAAGGTAAACTTAAGTATTTCAAGATAAACTATGAGGTTTAAGAGTTTTAGTTCACCCCTTTACTTCATTTACCAATTACTGCATTGCACCCTAAGCATCAAGAAAATACATTTAAAACTAAATACAATCATTGTTAAAAACGACTAACCCAATAATTTATATTAATCTACCTTTATTTAGGTTAATTTAGGGTTAGTGTCAATATGGCTGCAATTCACTGAAAATGAATCTAATTAAAAGTAAGTGGTTAGCTTAAGAACAATATTACTTACTAATTTAATTACACTTAGTTTAAATTAAATCAGTAGCACGCAGTTGGGAACAGGACCAGTATTAAATCAATTGTGGAAAATACACATTAAAAGCATTTTGCAAAATGTAAGATCAGGGTTAGAATATTTTCCACAATTATGTTTAGGATTAGGGTAAGCAGTCATTCAAAACAAAAGACAATTTCATCTGACTATTTACATTTAATTAACTATACGTTTAGCAATGGGAATACAAACAGGTTATTACATTTTTCATTTGCTTAAAAATTAAAAATAGGGTTACAGTTCAATTAATCGCCTTGCATTATTAAAAAAAAATTGAAGTGGTTTTATTTCATCTAATTGGAGTGTGGAGTTAGTATAGGATTAGGGGAAACAATTAAATGAATTAAAAATAACTTAAGCCAATGTAAGACATAGTATTAATGAAAATGTAATAAAAAATAATGGTAAGGTGTATGGGCACAGATAAGAGCTAAAGTAAAGATACGAGAAAGGGATGAAGTAAATGTCCTTTCAATGTTCCTGGTGAGAGGTGGGTGTAATTCCCTAAGCAAACTGAGGAAGTTCTTCCTTTATTTACACCTGCGGAGCTCAATTAGGGATGTTCCGCTGCTCCGTGGGTGGGAAAAACATCCCAAAAAGCACAGTTGCTTTTTGAAGCCCTGGTAAGGGCTGAGTAATATAGTTAATTTAAAGCTACCTGTATTAAAGTAAATAGATTGCATGGACCCCAACAGTGCACTTCAAAGCAAGGAAGTCTGTGTGCAGCACCTGCCTGCAGGATCCTCCTGGCAGGCAGACACCACACACAAGCTCCCCTGTTGTGAAAGTTGCTTGGAAGAGCACTGTCAGGGGCTGGTATTGTAATTAACCCTATTTAATCACCGCTAGGTTAATTTTAATTGTAGCACCCCCCCCCCCCCCCCCCCTCCAACCCCGACAGTGCCAGGCAGCACAAGAATATCTCATTCCTTGTATTCATCAATGTCCACAATGACAAGATGTTGTTTTGCAGAAGATTTCACCTACATTCTTCCCTTTTCTCAATCCAGGGCAGGCAGATGCAGAAAATATATAATTATTGGCAGCTTCACATCAGCTTACCTTGAATGGGGAAAAAGGGAATTTCTTGCATTCCAATAGGCAAATAGAGGGAGGGTGAAGTAAAGTGGGACAGTAAAGGTAAAGACATGCAGCCATTTAAGCACAGCTAGCTCATGTGAGGCTCCCGCATATAAATACGAAGTTCCCAAAAGTTAGACTGTATTATGCAATTATGGTTGTGCATATGATCTAGTATGTAGTTTTTTGAGCGCCTGTCAAATTCAGGGTTAAATCAAGGGTTGTCATGGATAAAGAGGTCCTTTTCGAAAACTAACACAGTAGTTATATTTGACCCTATGGCGCAGATAATAAAAAATATTTAAAAAGACTATGCACAATATCTCACAAGGAAGGACACGCTTATTGTCAATGGAGTACTATAAAATGTTTCACATCATGTACCACCGTCATACATTTTAATGAGGTCATCAGAATGGATCATGTGATACAAACTTCAGTGAACAAGAACAGCTACAACTTTGAATCTAGATCTGACTTTGGGAAGCAACTAGAGCTTCTGGTCCATTAACGTAGAACTACTACTGAGGTGACAATAATTGTGTTGATGTGTTCACTTCATAGGTAGGGCCCTCTGTGGGCCTACAGGGCTGGCTGGGAGATTTACAATACTATAAACGGGTGCAGTGGTCCCTCATTGTGATCAGCGGCCTGTTTGGCAGTGGTTAACTTGTTTGGGGAAATCATGGATCCTTCGTATTTTCAGTGGTAGAGGGAAGCTGCTATTCACAGTGGATCTCTTGGACAGAATACATAGCAGGAGGATCCTGAACTCTGCCAGCTGCAAAGTGGTACGCAGTCATACACTTTGGCCAATACTTTTTTGTATATGGAATGTGAGGTAAATCACCACCAAACTGCCTCAGTTTTTTGTTAGGTGAAAAGCATTGATTTTGAGATGGCTCACTGCAAATTGTAGTTTAACACCAACACATTCAAGAAGAATACAGAGAGCTCGATAAAATGCAACCTACAACTTCCCATCCCGGGACTTGGTGTTATAGATCGCTTCCATGACATAGAATACTGACACTGACAGCTGTGGGAAAGGGACCTAGATCTCAGAAGTGTGGCTACTGTGGCACCACAAAGCCCACTGGAACCTGGATAGGGTGTCTGATGCAAACTGCTCGTTGTCGCCAGTTTATTACTATAGGGTCTGATTGAAAGGCAGGTGAAGGCAGAACAGCTGAAGCTTTGGCTAACCAAATTTGATAAACACAAGGAGTTGATGGACGGAGTGCTGAAACTTTTCAGACACTCAGTCCCAGTCACAGATCTGGGTTGAATCCATCATCATTCTTTAGCTTACTTCGCCACCACAGTTCAGACCCAGCTATATGCAAATCAGTCTTGACCATGTGCCTCATGGGAACAGTCCAGCCCGAACTGCCGAGCCAGGTCTTCCCTGAACCGGAAACAAGCATCCTGGGACCGGTTCCTTGGTAACACCCTTCATCAGCCAGGCTAGCTTGCATCCAGTGAGCAAAGGACCCACGTCTGGGCATATCCTGGTAACTTAGGGTGAACAAAGCAAACACAAGATGATGGCCGGAGCGCTGAAACTTTTCAGACACTCACCCCCAGTCACAGATCTGGGTTGAACCCATCATTGTTCTTTAGCTCACTTTGCCGCGCCAGTTCAGACCCAGCTATATGCAAATCAGTCCTGACCCTGTGCCTCATGGGAACAGTCCAGCCTGAGCTGCCAAGCCAGGTCTTCCCTGGTCCTGGTCTGAATCACAGTTGGTGTATGGTGACTACTACACTGCACAGATGCCCCGCACCTTCAGGTGGTGGGTCAGGCCTTCTTTTGGGGGGAGGGGGCTGTGTGGTTGGCTGAGGCTTTGTCACATTTCTCTACTCATTTGGCTACATGTACAATGGTCCCCACAGGAGCTGTCTCCACCTGGTATTCTCAGTGGCGTAAAGAAACTTTAGAGGGTCCCTCCTGCAAAGTACATAAAGCGCCTCCCCTCCGGACTCACGTAGGAGCTCTAAGGCCAGGCTACTGTGCTGTGCCCCTGGAGCTCGCCCCCCACACTGTGTGGGGACTGCAGTGGTCTTTTGTTATGCCACTGTTTCAGAGATTTTCCTGATACGTTTCACTTTTAAAGGAAACTGCAGTTCAACTTGGTCTGCTTGGCAGTCAAATCCTTATCCTCGTTCCATTATGGGTTCTGCATGTGCTGCCTTACTGGGTTTCAGTTTTGTCCTCTGTGCATGACCTCGAGACTCCTTGGACCAGTCTCTGATGCATTCTCTTCCCAAGTGCCATCTGGGAAGTCCCCTGTGCCAGTCTTTTACCACCTTGGTAGTGTGGTGGTCAGACATTGCAAAGCAGTATTTTCTACCCGTCCACCACATACTTTGAGAAGGTTAGGTATGACTGTGTGTCTGTCTTCGATAGGCAACAAATACACCGGAGTATGAGTGGGTGTTATGTCATTACGAGTTGCACCAGCACCAGATCCCTGTCTTTCTATCGCCAGTATGTTCCATAGCAGATTTTCCTTTTGGAAAAGGAATGTACAGAAAGGTCTGTTTGGACGTGTTAACCAATCCATCATGGTGGAGAAAGTCTTACTGTTCAAAACCCCTCCTGTTCCTGGTCTAGCCCTATTTAGGTAGGCTGCCTGGTGCCTTGCTAGCTTCAGACTTGTTGCTCGCTCCAGCCGATTCATCCACCTGTTTGAATTTTCACCTTCAGCTTCTGATGGTTCCAGATTGATGCCTTTGTCATCTGCCTGAATCCTTTGAGAGCAGTGGCATAACGAAACTTTAGAGGTCCCTCCTGCAAAGTACATGGAGGGCCTACCCTCCAGACTGATGTAGGAGCTCTCAGGCCCGGCTACTGTGCTGATGGGGGCCCCTGGAGCTCGCCCCCCCCCACACTGTGTGCGGAATGCAGTAGCCTTTTTATGTGCCACTGTTTGAGGTTTCCTGATAATTTTCACCTTTAAAGGAAACTGCAGTTCAACTTAGTCTGCTTTGCAGTCAAATCCTTATCCTGGTTCCATTATGGAGTCTGAACTAGTATAAGGAAGCAGCAGGCCTTCACCACGCTCCCAAATATCATGCATCCATTGCAGACTTGCCCTTGACAACAGAAGACTGAGTGAGCAGACTTGGATGACATCTTATTGCTCTCACATCTGAAAATGTCAACAGCCAATTTACGCTAGCCTAATCATACAGAGGCCTATAAGTCCTGACCTCCTGGGATGGGGCCAAGATGAGAAGGACTGACTACCAAAGTACACGGAGAACAAACATCAAAAGGCAAACACTACAATATACTTATTTAAAGTGTCTTAACTACTAGCGAGGTTATAAAAATACAACTCAGTGGCCATAGCCTCCAACATATCCCTGGTGGCGTGCCATATAGGAAAAGTTAGAAGAACGTAATAAAAGGTTAACTTACTGTAAGAACATTTAATGAAAAATACATTTTAGAAATAGCTGTAATCATCCATTAAATTTAGAAAATTAGGCTTAAAATTTCCCCATGAAAGTTGAATAAAGCAATATATCTTTCGAAAGACAATCGATTCACCTTGAATGAGGAATTAATTTATAACACAATATTTTACTCATGCTGAATGGAAGTTAATCAAACTTTATCGAACAGAGATGCAATAAAAATGTGAGCACCATGGAATCCCTACTATAATCAAAAGTGATCTGAAAATACTTAATCCCACTACTACTAACATGGAGTTTAAATGGCACTTAAAAATATTGCAAAAATGACAAGATCTTTTATGAAAGAACCCCATATTGACATATGGAAAATTCAGACAATAAGAACGTAAACATATTAAGTAGTGAAAGTTAATATTTCCCTCCAAGTCTTGAGCAAATACTGAACGTTTTCAATTTGAAGATTAATTAATATAGAATGGAGATCAATAAAGACTTGGAAGTCTGCAAAAGATTCCTGATCCACATTCAGAATTCATAACCTTCTTTTGTTGCCTCTCTTCTGAAAATCCTACTGGAATTTGTATCTACAACACCTGGGGCCGTATTACATATGTGCCCCGAGGGCGCAACAGGCGTTTGCGCCTGCTTTGCATGACCCAGCGGCAATTTGGTATTAAAGAAGGGGCCACAGACGCTTGTGTGGCCCCTTCTGTAATACAGATAGCGCTGGCGCACATAAAGCGTCAGCACTATCTTCAGGGGCATTCCCTCATTTGCATGGGGGCGTGCACCATGCAAAGGAGGGATGCGGTTGCAGAGGCAAAGATGCCCACAAGAGGCGCACTGACAGTGCACCATATAAAAGTTGGTGGGTGCACTGTCAGTGTGCCCTCTGACTGCAGCCCTCTGAAGGGGGGTAAGAGGGGTCCCAGGGACCACCCAGAAATTCCCCTGCAGGCGAGTACAGTCACTGACTGCAACCGCCTGTAAGGGGATCTCTGATCCCCCTTCAAAGTGTAGGTGGGTTGCTGCTTTCACTGTGAAAACACGGAGCGGCTTCAAAGCACCTGCTTCTTTTTTCACAGGAATCCGCTGCTCTGGAGGCATCCCATTCCATGTAATAGGGCGCACTTTCCCTGTTTGCGCTCGTACGCTCATTACATAATAGGGCCCCTCATGGGAAACTGTTTGATGTCCACTTATTGCAATTGTTCAGGCAGATATCCAAGCTCTGTTCCAGTTCCTGGGTTTCTGTGTTCCTGCCCTTTTCCTGCATCATTGAGTTTTAAGCAGATCATTGAAGAACATTGTTCAGCAACAGCAGACTTAGCCTGTAGTGTAAAATAGGATAAAGCAACAACTTCCGGCATGTGTGTGCAACTTTAAAGTAGTATGCTAGAATCCATGTGGATGTTAAATAAGTTCTTTAAAATATCTCTGCATTACTCCATTAAATACAGGAAGTAATGGACGTGAATGTTTGTCATTATTGCACAAAAAAATAATCTCATATTGCTCTTTACTGCTTCCAATTGGGAAATGTTTCACTTGCACACTGTCAATTCAGCTCTCGGTCTTACTCTGTTGCTGCCACCTATGTCCCAACATCATATACCAAACTGACCTACAGTTACACCAGAGCAAACAGTGGGTCTTCAGGAGAAACGAAGTTTGATGGTACAACTTCACAACCCACAGTCTCGAACTACCGATACTCCTATGTGATAAGCATTTAATGTCATTTTCCACTTCTTGAGCTCCAAAACATCGACCATAATTTGAACTTAACTCTACCACTGCTCTCTCACTATATTTAAATATAATTATTTAAATTGAAGTATCTTAATCAAACAACAATACCAACACTAACCATAGACTACATGAAATTAAAATATATCAAATTAATTTATAGTACATATGGGGCCAGATGTATATAGGTTTGGCTTTATGATTCCAAAATAGTTAATTTTTGCGATTCTCTATTTGGAAATCAAAAACACTACTAATGAGTCTCTGACACATTTTGCGATTCCCAGTGGGTCGCAAACAGACCTACCTCATTAGTATGCATGTGGTAAGTCGCAATTTGCGACGCATTGGGAATCGCTAAAATCACGGGGATGGTGGCCTGCTGGAGTCAGCAGACCACCATGTCTGTGATTGCTTCAAGGAAAGCAATTTTTTGTAATACATCTCGTTTTACTTAAAGGAAAATGGGATCCATTTCAAAAACAAAAATAAAAAGTTTTCTTTTCATTTTTTAAGAGTGGGCAGTGGAACCCCTTCCTCCTCTTAAAAAACGTTTTTACCAACATTCACAAAGCGGAAGGGGTTCCTTGGGAACCCCTTCCCGTTTGCGAATGGGTTACAACCTACTTGAAGTAGGCAGTAAACTGCAAATGGTTTGTGATAGCATTTTGGTCGCAAAACATTAACACATACCTCTGTGAGTTGCTATTAGGAAGGGACACCCTTAACAAGCCCCTTCCTAATACCGAATCACAAAACCATTTTGCGATTCGGTAATAGGTTACCGTATCACAAAATAGAGCTTTGCACATTGACAAATTATTTTTTTTCCGTTCGCAAACGTCCCAATTCTGCGAATCGGGCCATGTGTGACCTGAAAAAAACTATGTACATCTGGCCCTAAATGTGATTATATTAAAAAGTAACCTTAGCATTGTCCTAATGTTAACAATATATTAAGTTCCATTAAATATATTACATTTTATTACTACCCTACGTTTCAATTCAATTAAAAAAACTTTATTCAATATATTAATAATTAGAAAAGTACAAACGATAACAATGTTAAAAACATGAATTTGCACAAATAATAACACACAGAATTATGACAGAGTATAAAACATTTGAGAAAAGATCCAACAATAATACAGAACTCTGCACAGGTAATAATTGTAAGAAGTGGAGAGCGGGACTACGCCCTCTAAAATATCTATGCTTTATAAGCGGAGATTAAAAATCTCCTAGTGAACAACTCTTAAAATTTGCAGAAAAATAAAATGCAACAATGTCTGTTTGTAAAAATTATCACAAGGACAAGCAGTTGCTCTCACTCTACACTACTGACCGAGCAACTTTCTTATTGATCAGATCTGAATAGGAATAATGGCGCCTACTCCCAATGACCTATGCTGAGCAACAGAGAGGGTTCAATGAATGGACAGGTCTGCAACATTACATATAGGTGTATGGTAGGATTACTTAGTTTGATGCTTTACCTATCAATGCGTCTTATGTCAATAAAAGACCTCTTTACCTAGAATTATCCTGCTTGCATATGGTTGTTGGGCTCTTAAAAGTGTGGGTCTACCCAAATTCACCAGGGGCTGGTTAAAGTAAGATAACCATACAATATCAAGCCATTTGTCATACTTCAAGTCCTTAATAACTGCATGGTTAAGAGTAGCATGACGATAAGTCAAAATAGATATCCAAAGTGACAAGGTGCAAGCTTAATTAGGTCCTTGATCTATGAAAGAGCCAGATCTTCATGAAATATATAGAGATAACTACTAGGGGGTATTGAGAGTAAACACTTGCAAAATCGGTTTACCCCATTTTGCACAGTTAAATGTTAACATATCCCCAAATCCCCGCAACATAAATGGCGGTCGGAAGTCTTGTATATTTGAAGAAAAGCCACAAGGTCTTTGCCACCAAGGGATGGGATCAAATTAAAAAGGGCTCCTGCAGACTGAGTACGTTTTTGTCACCCTGCTGTCATATTGATATACCAATGGTGGGTAGGGTAAAAAATTATGCCTAGATATGGAAGACTGGACACCCTCAAGAGCTCGTTAATAGTAATAGAGATAGTGCACATGTTTTCCAAGTGCCAGACCACGTTCAGGGACGTGGAATAATAAATACCAAAATTAAGCTCGGCAAAAAAAGTACTGTATGCTTTCACCAAATTATTTAGACTTTTCTTGGTACAAGCTAGCAGCACAGCATTGCCCACATATAATAATGTGAGGATGGTAGTGGAATTGATCATGGGCACATCCTGTCCCTGCTCACCCAAAAATGAGATCTAGCTGTTATTATTCAGAATGAACAAGAGTGGGGCCAGGATACAGCCCTGAAGAATCCTGTGTTTCAATCTGGATGCGTTGGGAAACTCACAGCTAGGGCTGAATCTGACTCTGGCAGCCAAATTACTATGGAGAACTGAAAGAAAATGGACCAATGATATATCAAGCCCCAGGTCCAGAAACAGCAACCATAATTTAGACCTCTTAACCCAATCAAATGAGCATGAAAGGACTATGACGGCAAGGTACAATGGACCACGCTTAGCTATGGAATATTTACTAGTGATGAGGTGGAGATTAAAGCACTGCTTCATTGTACTGAGACCCTCTCTGAACCAGTATTGACGGGCGTCAGTCTGCGTTCACAGGACTGACACCTGTGTACAAACTACCTTGAGTCCAATGACTGTTCCGACATTGAAATCTCAGGGCTAATCTGACTCCTGTCAAAATTGTTATAATCAACCTGGGTCTGACTCTATTACCGGAATTCCACAAAGGGTCTTTGTTGTATGAAATATTCAACATCCTGAAGATGGTCTGACGGACAAATGCCACAACAGACCGAAACGTCAACTCCATCATCTATTTGCCAAATATTTATTGTATTTAAGTAACTGTAGCCTGTATTCCCAGATATATTACTTCTTTAATTATTTTGGAATTGATGGATACACTCATGATTTGCAGGGCAATTTGTACACCCTCTCTCGTGATGTTTTGCTGGATTAATTTCCTTTGATTGTACCCTCTTGAACTTGGTTTATATAAAAAGAAATGCCTTTTTTCAAAAAGATATCCCCGTGTTTTTCTGTTTCTATATTCATTGAATGTTTAGATTTTCTAAATTTTGACCTATGCATTGATTTTTCAAAGGCTCAGGATCTAATTGGACTGAACCATTAAGTCATTTTACGTATAGTACACTAAAAGTTATATTTCTTGAACAAAATCCCCTGTAGGCACTTTTACTCATCATTGACTTAACTGCCGAAGCCTCTACGGGTATATTGGGTTTCCCCACATCCTCATCCTATTTGTTGTGGAAAGGGCACATCGGGAACTAACAAAGAAGCCCCCCCTGATGAAAATCTGAGACCGGTGATTGCCAGATTGCTGAACTATGCCGGACGGGATGCTATTCTGCAGTTTGCCAGGACTCACAAAGACAAGCTAATGTTTAACTCACTCCCTATTATGATCTTCCTGGATTACACCCGGCTGGTGCAGCAGCAATGCCACTCCTTCATGGTGGCCAAACGCAGGCTTAGAAACCTCAACATACACTATATGCTGCTTAACCCGGCCAGAATGAGTGTCACCTATAATTCTGAAACCTGCTTCTTCGACACACCAGAGGCGGTCTTTGCCTGGACAGACGAGAGGACTCACTTTACACCACACATTCTGCTGCCTTTAGAATCTGATTCCTCTCAAAGCTCACAGCAAAATAGGCCGAAGAGGAACAACTTCAAAAGAAGGTATAGATCCGGATCTAATTGGCGTTCCTTGGCCCCAGGGGACGCATCCTAAAATGGGCCACAGATATCACATCTCCGGCTCTAGCCAAATATAGTTTGGTACCCTACTGAGATCTTCTGCTCTGTTCGAACACTGTGCTGGCGTGGTCCACAGGACCATCACGCCCCTGGACATTTATGTTCATGTTCCTTGGGAATTTGGGGACTGATTGGAGGAGGTTCTCAAGGCCCCTCCGTTGGGGGCTTGGGAGTTCCTTTGCCATGACAGATGCTCCTCATTTATGGCAGTATCAGGGTGGGGGGTCAATATTTTTCTGAGGTTTCAGTTTATTACTGTTATAGTTATTACATGCGCACAGACATTATGCCATGACCTCACAACATTAGTCGAAACGATCGCTCACATAGACGGTAGATGACCACACAGACACGCTCTCCACCACTCGGGGATCTCAATATAGTATCCTGGAATGTCAGAGGGCTACTAAACGAAATCAAAAGGGCTGCTATACTTCGCCAAGCCAAGCGATACAGGGGTGAAATCCTTCTCCTACAGGGGACTCACCTGCTAGGTAACAAAGCTCCCTGGCCCGCCAGATTCGGACACCATACAATACATCACTCCAGGTTCATCGGGGTATCCCGGGGCACTGCCATCCTTATACATCACTGCGTCCCTTTCGTACACACCAAGCACTGGCAGGATCCCGGGGGACACTACACCATCATATCGGGTACATTACACGGGGAACAAGTTAACATAGCCAGCATATATGCCCTTACCACTGGGAAACACCTTCATCCAAAAAATCACACAACTGTGGGGAGAACTCCCTGAGGACTTGACGCTGATGGGTGGGGTATGGAATGATGTCATGGTGACCATGGACAGGCGGCGTGATCCCGGCGGGGAACCCCAGACAGATGAAACCAAATTACACCTCCTAGCAACTACACTGGGTTGGGCCGACACATGGCACGAGTATCATCCCTCTGAGCAGGGATACACATATATATCTGCCGTCGACAGGACGCTGTCGCCACGACTAGACTACGTATTTGCACCACACAGCTATACCACCGGATCTCCCATATCTCTCACCTACCGAGGGGGCTATCCGACCACTCCCCGGTCATACTCAAACTCCGCACCAGCTCTCATAAACCCCCTTGTAGGTAATGTATGTCCCCATGGCATCTCCACGAGCCAGATTATCAGGAGACCCTGGCCAAGGCAGTGACAGACTACCTTGTGTAGAACACGGCCTCTGCCCCATCCACGATTATCTTGTGGGAAGCCTTAAAACCTACAATCCGTGGGGGAGGATATAAGTTTCCGTGTGGGTGAAAGGAGCAACCGCATAGAACAGTTGGTTGAGCTTGAGAGCCACCAGAGGAGCTTAGAAGCTCGACTAGTCACTAACTTTAGCTCACGCCTCCAGCGTAACCTACTCCTGGCGCCACAGAGCACACAGCAATACCTTAGCAATGAACCAAAGGAAATTTGGATAGCTTCACATCACCTGATTTTCCAATGGGGGGGCAAATCGAGTAAAATGATCCACAGACTGTGCCAGAATGCGAAATCTCCTTCAAACGTTCCAACACTTCGAGGGGTAGACGGAACCTTGTGCTCGTCTCAGAAGGCAGTTGTCAGGGAATTTGCGCTATACTTCTCTACGATTTACACACAACAGGAACAGTTATCGGAGGACATGATTGCTGAATTTATTAGAGACATCCCCCCTCGTACGCTCACAGACCATATGCAGGATCAGCTTGATGCCCCCATTACAGTGGACAAGCTCAGTTTAGCACTGGCCAATATACGTCCGAGCCGGGCCCCTGGATCTAACGGTTTCCCCGCTGAATTCCTCAAGCCACATATTGGTACACTAGGCCCACACTTATTGGTGGTGATACATAACTACCACGACCAACACATACTACCTCAGGACTGTGCCATGCAGAGATTTTTCTATTCCTGAAGCCCGGCCGTCTACCAGATGAACTATTGTCGTATCGACCCATTTCCCTTGTCAATTTCGAGCCTAAACTGCTGGGCAAGGTCCTTGCAGACCGTCTCCGTACCTGCATCCAAGATCTGATTCATCCGGATCAATCGGGCTTTATGCCACACCGCTTAACTCGACACAAGATCCGACGGGTCCATAACGCTATGGCGAAGACCCGGAGCTGGGCCATCCCGCGGTTACCTTGTTGGCTGATATCGATAAGGCGTTCAACTCCCTCAGTTGGATGTACCTGTTCCCACTCCTCAAAGCCATTGACTTCGGCCCACGCTTCCTAGCCTACGTACGCCTAGTATATGCAGACCTAACGGCCTCAGTCCGGATCACGGGTCACCGGTCAGCCCATTTCCCTATCGGCCGTGGCATGAGACCAGGCTGCCCCCTGTCCCCATTACTGTTTGCCCTGGCCGTGGAGCCCCTAGTGGCCTGGGTGCGAAAGGACCCCCTAATCGGAGGCTTCGAGTGGTCACAGTCCCAATACGACCTCATCATGCTCAACGTGAACGATGTGTTGTTTTTCATAACTGACCCATGGTTCTCGGAACCCCGAATCCTGCAGATCCTCTGAGTTTTTGGTGAGACCTCTGGTCTCAACACCAATCCCTCGAAATCAGTGCTTGTTCCAGGGTGCGGAGATCAGGGACGAAGCGCTTGGGCAGCATAGCAGTTGGATGCGACGGCGGAATTTAAACACTTGGGCATTTTCATTTTGCCCTGCCCGAAAACCTCGTGGGCACAAAAAATCAATCCACTCATTGCCAGTTTGAGAGATGAGACCGCGATATGTCTCACCTTCCACTCTCACTATATGGGCGCTCAGCGATTTTTAAAATGGTCTCCCTACCCCAAATTCTATGTAGGCTACAGAACTTCCCATATGACATACCATGTATGTGGTTCGCACAAGTAAATGCTTTACACAATAAATTTCCATGGAACAGAGGTGTGGTTCGGGTGGCGCTGAGTACATGCACGCAATCCACGTACTGTGGTGGCATTGCAGCAGCGGATGTACACTTCTACTAACCAGCATCTACTAATCCTTAACGACTGGTGGCATAATTCACCCACAGACCCTGCTTTTGTACTCGAGCACATGCAAATGGAGCGCACCCCCTCCTACAGCTCGTATAGTCACGGGGATCTAGATTTTCGACCTCCCACCAGCAGAACTGTAGTCCGGCTCTGGAGGTATACGGTCAGACATATGGGGTGGCAGGGCCGCCTGACGCATGTAACTCCGCTATGGTATGGCACCTATTTACGACCCATCGTCATCGTAGCCCTATCAGGTACCTGTAAGTGGAATTTGTTGGGTGTTTCTACTCTGGGAGATGTCATGCAGGGCACTACCCTCAAATCATTTCAAAACTACAGACTGATTTCTGGCTACATAAGACACCATTTTATAAATATCTCCAGCTGGGGAATACACTTGCCCCCCTTATTCACTCAGTTGACAACTTGCTTGAATTTCATCCCCTTGAGGGCCGCCTGCTGATGGGGGACTTGGGGGCGCATAAGATCCATCAGCTATACCAGACGTTGACCACCCACGCCCGTACTACATTGCATAAGATGAAGGTGGCATGGCTTGAGGACACACCTGACCTGACTACCAATAACTGGACAGAGGCCCTGGCCAGCCCTCGGGCGAGGCGGTGTCTTCACGCTACAGCCTCATCGAATTTAAAGATATGCACCGTATATAATTCACACGATCTCACCTATGAAAGATGGGTGCCATCCAGTTCCTCGTGTCTCTTTGATGCGAGCGGGAGGAGGGGACCTACCAGCACACAGTCTGGAGTTATAGTGTGCTACAGCCATTCTGGAGCAGGATTGCATCCTGCCTGGGCCAGGTCCTTTCGTGGGATCTCCCATTTGACCCAAGGTTGTTCCTACTCCATAGTACTGATGGGATAGGTGGGAACCGATATAAGCAACATTTTCTCTTCTTAGCCCTTACTCTCGCCAAATGAGACATCGCCCAGCTGTGGAAAGGAATGTCCCCTCCAACAATAGGCAGATGGAAGAAGGCCCTGGACAGATGCATGGGAGCAGAGATTGAGGTCTACCAGGTCCAGGGCTGTCCCCAGAAGCATAGGAAAATATAGTTCTGATGGGTGACTTACTGGGGGCTAGACTTACCCTCCATACCATCCAAAGACCCCTCATAAGACCGTCCTCCTATACATGATCGGTCAATGTGACATAGAATGGGAAACTTTAATTTTGTTTGTAAACTTTTAACATCTATTTCTACAATGTGTACATTATTAAAATATTTCCAGTAATTGTTTAAACTGCCATTTTGTTGAAATATACAATATGTGGACAGCACTCCAGATTAGATTTTGCAATAATTGCAGTACTATTTACGTATTTTTTTTTAGGATAACATGGTTTATTTAGGAGCTAAATAAACATGTTTCACTCCAGATGGGACTGCACTTATTAATTTATTTTGAGTTTTATATAGCGCTGGCTAGACCCGGAGGTATCAGAGCGCTTTACAGAGTATCAGCACGAAGCAAGTTACACAAAGTTACACAACAATTACACAATGTTACGCATTAGAAAGAAAGAACACGAGCTAAGGATATGAGAATACTCCAGGATGGCAATGAGAAGACGCATGATGAGGCAACAAACAACAAGAGGAATAACAGTAAAAGTGGAAGTTAAGCGGCTGCAAGAAACAGTCTAAGGGGCAGGGGAAGAAAAAGGGGGAGCACAGAAAGGAAAGGGTAAGGAAAGCAGATAAGGACAGGAAGGTGAGAGGGAAACAAAAACGGAAAAGGCACCAGAGATGTCAACAAAAAGAGAAAAACGAGGAGCAGGTCTGTGGCGAACGAGAGACAATCGAAATGTCGCCCAGCAGGAGACTAGCGCGAACGGACGATGGGCAGGGATTGCTAAAATGGTGGATTGAGGGTAGGAGAGGCAGTAGAAGATAGTCCCAAAATAGCGGGGAGCATAAGGGTCCAAGTCCAGAAGCCAGGGGGGCTAAGTACAGAGGAAAAAGAAAAATAAGAACTGATTTCATGGAGAGGCACAGGATGGGGAAAGGAGCCAGCTAGTCAGGGGAGCGGGGGCAGTCTATTTTCGAGTCACAGCTGTGCCGTATCCATGTGCAAATGTTCTGGGCAGCGGTATCCGATCCGTGGTCGATAGGTCACGGAGGAACTGTTACGGGAGCCAGGGTAGCAGACCAAGAGAACAGGAGGCAGCAAGTTGGAGCCAGCATGGGCGCTTCTCCGGCACGAACAAGAGAGTGACAGGCTCAGAACGACACGTAGAGCAGTGCCGATAGTTCTTACCTCCGCTAAATCCCAAATCGTCCCAGTTGAATTGCAGGAGACGCAGTACGAGAGGTAACTGAAGGGAAAGGCAGCTGTAACCAAGCTCGGTGGCAGGGGGAGAGTCGGGAGGGTAGAACCTCCGCCATCCGGAGAGATCAGACAGGCATCGGCAGCAATGTAAAGAGTTCTGCAGAACGTTGGTCACCTAGTACTTCAGAGAGGAAGATGGGGAAGAAGGAAGACAAGCAGCAGAGTTGAGAGGGGAGCTGTGCCTGATGCCCGGCTGGGTAGGTGTCGGCCGTGGTGAGATACCTAGGCCAGACTCCCCTTTAGCTGAACAGAGCGGCTCCACCCGACATCGGCCATGCTGGTCCTGGAACTCCGTGGAAGAAAGCCTCAAGAGCAAATTCTGACGAGAATTTTATGATCACAAGCACAGGAATGGAGCATCGAGGACCACAGTTGAGGACGGAAATCCAGGTGAGTAGGTTTATCCCCCGAGCAGGTGGGAATTCGGGGATTTTAGCCAAAAAGGCTATGTCTGGCCAGGAGCCCCCTGCCGGAGCTCCTCACCGGGTGGCTTAATTACCACTTAATTGGTAAAATAATAAAAAATATATATGTTTTAATTTTAAACTATAGGTATTCATTTTATACAAAGGATGTAGTTTATTGTAACTGGAAATCATTTCCAATGTGTTTTTTTTAACATTTAAATACCTTCACAGGCATACATCCACAAAAATACATCACTTTCTTGTGGCACTTCACATCTACTGTTATTTATCTATACATTTTACTGGGACAACAGGTGGGATCTGGTGTAGTGTTCTGAAAATCTGTAACAGCCTTTTTTGCATGTCGGGAATATATGATCAATTACAACACTGGAGCTGTCCAGAATAGAATGTATTATATAACTTTTTTATGGGAAATAATTTTGATAGATACCTCATGCTACTACTTTCTATAGTTTTTCCCCTTAAATCATTGTGAATTCTTATTAATTGCTCATTTTTACCAAATCATAAAATGATGATGGTGATGATGGTAAAGACTATTTTGAAACAGTGGTTAATATAGGTCACACTGACAATGTTAACTGACACCAAAATCCTAAATAGTGTAATGAAGTGCTTGCCTACATGGCTAGCATGTTGCACCGTTTAGGGTGTGTGGTTGGAAGGGAGTTGTCTTTGTTTTTTAACCAATGTGGGTTGTGCTTCCATGTTGTGGGTGATAACAACTGAAGGGTGGTTATCATGTTAAGGGATGTAGCGCTTACACATGTGGTGGATAAAGAGGTGTGAGAGATAGGCATGCAATTTATGCTTTTCGGTTAGCTGTCACCTTTGAGCAGCTCTGCAGACCCTTTAATTGTATTTCTTGTGATCACAGTCCAATTAGCTAGTTAATGGAATGTGTTTTCCAACAGATATTTGTTTTAAAATTTGTGGTCTAGAGCAGGCATGGTTGAAGGCGAGAAATGCTGGGGAGACGAGCTGTGAAAGACTTTATTACCATCCTCCCATATCTGGTTGTCATTTTTTAATGTAAAGAAACTGTAATAATATATAATTGATCTGCTGTATGTGGCAGATCTTCAATTATTATATGCCAGCTCAGTTGGTGATAGCTGGTTTATGGTCTGGTACGGAAGAAGGCGATGAATGAGATCTGTAACCGATTTGTCTAGTGTAAGTGTCACAGGATTAGGCAGTATAAAGGAGTTATTATGCAGGCTGTATGAACTGCAATCAGCTGCCTACAGTTCAGTGTTATGTTATTGGTATTGTTGTAGGACAAAGAGGGTATGCATGAATTGTCATTACTTTACGATACCCTGGCTAACCATAAGTAGGTCCTTTATGACTTTTCTAGATTTAGAACGTAGTGTGCTGGTTTGGCTGTACAAGCTTTATAAAAGTGATTGCTGTGTGAATAAATTCTATATTTCCGGCACCTCCATCAAGTTCAGAGCAGAACCTCACAAGGTCACTGAGCTGCAAGAGTACCCTTCCATCAAAGTCCCCAGACTGGACAGGGTACCAATTAATCTATTTAAATGTAACCTCAGTTTATTGGCACCTTTGCTTCAAAACTTTTTAAGCTGTATGCTGTACATTCTACTTGAACATGCAATTATCTTTCCTGGTTCTATCCCAGGGTTGTGAGATGATGTAGTTATCTTTGAAACAGCCATGTTTTCAACTCCCTTTTGAAGCGTAAATGCTCTGAATGCTCATAACTTGGATAGTAGTGAGTTCCGGAGTTTAGCTGCTTATACATAAAAAGCAGTGCCTCCTATAGATTTCTTATAGTAAGGTGGTATGATGACCCATGGTGCAAACATGGAGCAGATTGCGCTATTTTGTTTGTATTGCTTGGATATCACTTGTAGGTGTAGTGGTCCTTTTTCTTTGGGAGGCTCTGTGCAAAATGCAGAGTGCCTTGAACACTGAAGGTGGAATGGTAGCAAGACTGGAGTTATGCAATCTTATAGGTAAGGGCGGAGGAGGATGATTTCGGCAACATTTTGGATTAGCTGCATTTTGGGTATGATGCAACTTAGTGTAGCAAAGATGTTGGCTTAATTAAGCTTGGAGATTATGAGTGTGAAGATAGTTTGTAGCCTTGTTGGTATCTAACGTTTGGGAAGAAGCAATGCCTCATCTTCAATTTGTTGAAGGTGCTTTTTGTTATAATGTTGACACATGGTGTCAAGGAGAGGTCTGAATATGATTATCCATAGTTTTTTTACTTGTCTTGATGTTGTTGGATGGACCTCGAGTTACTTGTGCCTTAAGGAGGTAGGCTGGTATTTGTGCCATTGTCGTCGGTCAGGGTTTCTGCTTGCAGTGTTCAGCTTTAGATGGCAACTTATCCTTCATGTATTTATTGCACAAATGCAGTTGTCATGTTTTGAGTTCTAGATATATTCTGGGTATTGTTGTTTAGAATGATTTGTGTCTTATCTCTTTAGTTACACCAGGTGAGATTGAATTATGTTATCTGCACTGGTAAACGGGTTAGGTAGATGTTGAATAGAGGAGATATGATGTAAGCCTTAAGTACACCACATTGTTGGGAGTAAGGAGCTGATAAGAAAGGTGGTAAGTACAAAGTTTGCCAGGTCTGCTTGCAATAATGTTTAATACAACTGTTGGATATGACGTTGAGTGATACAGGGAATTATAGGGTGGTCTTGATTGATGCCAGTAGACACACGAGACTCAACTGATAACCCATCACAAGTTAAAAGTTTATGTTATTTTTTGTATGTAACACAAAATCCACAACAGGAGCACGCAAGTGAAACACGGAAATGCATTTTATTTTATAAGGCTGTAAGGCAGCTGGAATTTGAATGAAATTGTACCTAAAGGTAGCAAAATATAGCCTGAATGTCCTGATCTGTTTGTTTCTTTTAAGACAAACATGAAACATACATCACCAAATGTCACAGCAATATTTTCCTGTCGATGGTGTAATTCGGGTTGGTGCAGAAAAGTGAAAATCAACAACTTGATTTAGGTGTTTTAAGAGCTTTAACAATGAGATTGGAGAAAACAAAATTCTAATACCCTTAATGCACATTTTTAGAAACTCGCAAAAAAGAACATTTACCAAACATATAACAATCAGAAATGGCACATAAAGGAAAAAAACATTTCACTTTTAGAGAATTCATCCTAGACGTCTATAAAAGTTATTATTCTATTATCCTTTTATTAGATAGAAAAGACAGGAACATTCAATTATGCATCTCTTACAAAGTACAACAAACCTCAAAACTGCATGACTTACACTGGTCTCAATACTGTTGATTTGAGCTTTCAATGAGAACGCCATGGTAGTACCACTAGCTCCATTTATAGGACTAGAAACAAGTATCAGTGTTGCCTCCGAAGGATGTATAAAGCGGTAGGTAAATTCCAGGCTTAGGCCTACTTGGCTCCTGGTACAAAAGAATAGAAAGGAGGATTACATAGGATCGTATAATATATAGCTAGTCATATGCAAACTTTAACAGCTTCCATGAAATGGATATTCTCAATTGAAAGGAAAGGGAGCTTAAACTTCCAAAATGGTGGCCTTGAGCATACTGTAATATAGTACAACAACCCATAACTACCTATCCTGTAATAATCAAAGTGAAACTTACCAGCTGTAGGACAATGCCTTTGTTTGTAGGGTCACCCCCATTTTTTCTGGACTGATCCTGCTGTTGGACTCTGCACTCTGGAGCACTGTTAACCAGGTCCCAGTGCATGCCGAAATTGGCTACACTCATGATTCTCATATCTAACTTGCCTATAGCACTATAAGTCCCTAGTATATGGTACTAAAGTGTTGCTAGGGCCAGTAAGTTGAACGTCATTAGTGAACTCCAGCACATATTGTGCCACCACTAAAGTGCAAATACAGAACATGTCTCCAGGCCAGCCCCTGCAATCTGGGGAGACAGTTTTAAAACTGCCAATTCGACCTGGCAAAATTAACCTTTTATATGTTCAGGTACACCTATGCCTGAGTAACTGTGTGCACTGCTGTGAAGGTAAACAACTATGAACTCTATACACATAAGTTTAAATGTTAATAATAAAAACGTACTCAATCATTTGTTGAACATGTTTCTCTTATTTCTTATGATTTCTATTTCATTATTACCAACACTTTTGTGTTTACCTTGAGATCGTTTGAGCCCTACGTTATTTAATATCTACGTGGCACCCCTAGCTAACATCATGAGATCCCACGGGTTCATTCCAGTATCATACGCGGATGACACCCAACTCCTCTTCCCTTTTAAAACAATGACTCCCGAGGTGTGTGACTCCTTCGCCCGGGGGATGAAGGAGGTGGCACGTTGGATGGCAGCTAACTTCCTGCAGTGCAACGTCTCCAAGACCGAGGTTATGCTCTTCGGAGAGGCCAAACGCTTATGGACTCCGGACTGGTGGCCTCAAGATCTTGGCCCCGTCCCTGAGCCCAAAACAGTGGTAAAAGATCTGGGAGTGAAACTGGACCATGAGCTTACCCTAACACAACAAACTAATCAAGTGGTGGGCTCATGTTTTCATGTTATTGGGCTTCTCAGGAGAGTATTCCCTCTACTACCGGATACCACCAGGAGAACGTTGGTCCAGTCACTAGTGTTAAGCAGGCTGGACTACTGCAATGGTTTAATGCTGGCTGCCAATGAGGGCATCTTTGCTAGATTGCAGGTTGTGCAAAACACGGCTGCACGACTAGTTCTAAATGTCCCGCCTCGTACTCCCTCAAAACCGTTGCTGGCCAAACTGCACTGGCTTCCAGTAAAGCAGAGGGTGATGTTTAAGATCTGCTGTGTCATCCACAAATGCCTGATTGGAAAAGGTCCTGGTTACCTCACTGAAAAATTCATCCCTTATGTGCCATCTAGATACCTGAGATCAGGAGATCAGGAATTGCTATGTGTTCCTAGGGCCATGAAGGCAAGAAAGGGGGGAAAAGCCCTATCGGTAGCTGGCCCAAAGTTGTGGAACCAACTCCCGAAGGAAATTAGAGTATGTAGGGAACATTTCCCTTTTAGGAAAAAACTCAAAACGTTCCTCTTTAATTTCTAGTTGGCCTCGCGCCTATTTACTAAATTATGACTAGTTTCTGTTCTTGAGTTGCTGCCAAAGGCGCGGAGATACTCCTTCGGGAGTCGATTCACAGCGCCATACAAACATGCAAATAAATAAATAAAATAAATAACCGTAGTGTCACTTCAAAATGGCCGATGTTAATATAGCAGTATTTTGACAGGCTATGGGGGGCGGAGTTTTTACGCTGCTGTACGGCCATCTTTATTTGGTTTACAGTTCAATGCTGTTTGAATGGCAAGCTGAAGAGACGAGAAACGTGTGAGCATTTGAAAAAGGACAATTTAAAGTTAACCTTTGGTGTCTAGCGGTAAGTTGAGCGAGAATCTTTGAGTTACGCAGCGATATCAATGTGTGGACTTGGTTTGATGTGGATCTTTATCTATTTATTTATCGTGCAGGTGTTGTTCCTGATGTTTGCAGGAATACATGTATTTCAGCATGAGGCACTAAGGACTTTTTCACTGATCACTTAGTTGTTATATAGTGGTCGTATTTAGATAAAGTGGGTTATTTATTTATTTGTAGGACCTGTAACATCCTGTTTTATGTTGTGAGAAGCTATGTGCATGTATCTCCGCAAACTCGTGATTGTATGTATCCTGTTGGTGGTCACTTGGCCCTAACTGTAAGGATAGAGTCGAGTCACGCTTACATATATCAAAGTATCACCACGCATGACCTTGCACAGCATGTGTTGTGTGCATTTGAGCAGGTATTGAGGTGCACGTATACCTTTGGTAGCAACACGGGGTACAACAGTTGTAGATATAAATGCAGTTGAATATGGCACAGTGTGTTGAATAAGTAGTAGAAGGCATCCCCATGGTTTGAGGCGCTAGCCGCTTTATGAACATCTGGTGATAATGGTGGTGTTGTGGAATGTGTGTTCAAATCATGGTATTATGTATATGAACTTTGACTCAGCATCCCACGGGTGAAGGAGGCATTTTGGTGGCTCAAGACAAAGGGAATAAGAGTGCATGCACGTATTGTTTGTATTTTATTTATTTGTTTTTCTAGTGGCCCCTCAGGAAGGGACATTTTGTTCCAAAATGAAGGGGCATCACACCAATAAATTGGGAGCTACGCCAAAGAAGAACGCTTTCAAATTGATTATTTGCTCAAATTGATAACATGTACATATGTTTGTGCATTGCATAATGTTTTGTTCATTGAAAGTGCAAAAAGCATGTAGGTTGTATTATTCCACAAAAGTGTTGGTAATAATGAAATAGAAATCATAAGAAATAAGAGAAACATGTTCAACAAATGATTGAGTACGTTTTTATTATTAACATTTAAACTTATGTGTATAGAGTTCATAGTTGTTTACCTTAACAGCAGTGCACACAGTTACTCAGACACAGGTGTACCGGAACATATATAGAGTTATTACAACAAGTAAGGGTTTTAACCGCACAGCTCTCGTTTTAGTATTAGTGTTCTATTATACTCAATGTAGTTACATTTAAACCAGAACATGAAGATAGTCAAATTATGGTTATATATAAAGGGATCCAAGACATGCGATGATCTTGATATTCTTTTATTCACAATACTTCATTAAAAGTTCCCAGCACACAGCTTGCCGACACGTGTTTCGTCTTACAAAGACTTTTTCAAGGCAGCGAAACTAAGTGTCATATGCATCCGGTTGTATGAATTCATTCTCTGATGTCACTCAAAATGGCGTACAATGGCACCACACAGTTTTAGTTTGTAAATCAATCAATATAGATTCTTTGAATGTATAGGTCAATCTGTGATCTCAGAATATCAGTAAAGGACGTTTCACGATTGGTGCCGGAGTTGGATGTCACCTTAGAAAGGTAGATGTCCGTGGACTAATTTGACCTCCGTTACCAACTAGTACGTGGAGTAGACAGTAATGCCCGGTATATGACGAGTTCCTATAACATGCCTATGAATAGGTCGCCTGATGTGAAAAGCCACCCAAGGTGAATAATGTACCCCACAGAGCAAATAGGTCTAGACCATAATACGTCTCGACCTAATAATTCTCACTCGGAGAGACGTGATAACCCTCCTATTCACTCGAGACGCCGAATCTATATATAGAGTTAATGCACGGTGAGGGACTGGCAGCCCACAGACACTGTGTAGCACGCAAAAGAAAATTGAGTTCACTAAACGTTGTGAAATTGAGAAATTCACAAAAAAAGTGTGCTTCTGGAACTTTAATTTGTTTCTATTCAAAATGCACCTCTTGCCAGGCCTTCTATTTGCTTTTTATAGTACTTATATGTCACCCCTAAGGAACCAGAAGGCCACAACTTGATGCTCCTGCATGTTCCAGCCCCTTGACCTCACTGTGGGCCTGCTTTTGTCTTTTTGTCTACACTGACTGTTACTAGGATCTGTGATCCTGCTTATGACCTTTTCAATTAATAATAGAAAATCACTGATAACCTGAACGGGACGTATGTGAAAAGGCGAAATCAGAAAGATTACTTTAAGCCCTGAAGAAGTCCGGCAACTGACGAAACGCGTCGGCTATTTGCAACTATCAAAAAAAGAAAAGAAAGAATAAAAACTGAATAAAAGAAAGAAAATCAAAGTCACAATATTGTGTGTCTTTTGTGAACGTTTGGGAAAACCAATACTTTGTTCATCTGTATGTTCTTTTCTAACAACTGTTTTGCTATGGTGCATAATTTTTGAAGGGTGCTGTCCAATTTCAAAAATCACCCTAAGGCAAGCCTTAAAGGCCCGTTAGGCAGGGTGGATGGTATTTTAAAAAGATGACATGTTTAAGTAAGTAAAATAAATGTCTGGACAGTGAAAGATCCCCACAGTGGTTTTGGCCAAGTCAGATTTCATATTGCTATTTTGAAAATGACACTTTTAAAAAGTGAATTGTGCCTTTTTGTCAAGTTGCATTGATACCCGGGAGCTAAAGGGCTCCTTTGATGAGGTGTGAAGTGGCTCCAAGGGCTGAGACAGGATGACCATTTATGCAGTTCCCAAGAACATAATTTTCTTCCAAGTTGCCTGCCTGTCACAAGCAGATGTAGCTCACACCTCAACCTGCCTTCTCTATTGTCTTGCTATCCAGCCAGCCTCCAAACCTAGTGGGAGAGGAGCTTCCCCCAGAACTGGTTTTGAGTGACCAGAGAGGAAGAATTGCTCATTTCCATGCCTGCACCTCTGGGTGGGCACAGGGAGCTCTGTGCAGGGGGAAAAAGGTTCTGCCATGTTGATTTTTGGTAGAGAGAGGCATTGTGGGATATTTTACAGTAAAACACACAGGAGGTGCTGCAATAGTGGATAGGGTCATGCTTGGTATAATTTACCCCATTGGTTAGGGAGAGGCTGATGCTTTACCCTGCCCACAGGATGGCACTGGGTACATACGTGGCAGCCACTGAACCCTCTTAAGAACACTAGTTGAAGACAGAAGAAGGATGTTGTGACCTGTGAGGAGACCCAAAGGCTGGAACTAATGGCACTTGTACCCTGGACTTAGAAGTGGACTCACAAAAAGTCAATTAGTTGACCTCCTATTTACGATATAGGAACACAAAAGCTGCAAGAAGCCTATTTCATGAAGAGCCTAGCTAACAAGTTCCAACTGGACCTGCCCTCGACCCTGCTGGTGGCTTCTGCTGGAGTGGTGTCTCTAAAATCCTGGGGATCTAAGGTAAGGGTCAGAGTGTTTTCCTCCTGCCTAAACCTAAAAGCTAGGACTTGGAATTTGTTTTAAAGATTTTCGCCTGGCAAACCAACAGAAGACCAAGACAAACCTGCCAAGTCCATCAAACGAAGGTGCATTGCCGCCGTGCCAGAGATTTAGGTTGCTCCCGCTTGTAGCTTTTACACAGCAGCAAATCTGCTTCAGTTGGATGCCATGAAGAAGATGTACAGAGTTGTGTTTTGCTACAGCTTGCAGCTTTAACCCACTGGAGGAATCTGGGCTCCAAAAAAAGTGCCTACGTCCGAAGGTAGAAATCGTCACTGAGCCAAAAGTATCCGATTGGCGAAGGACCTTCCTTGGGCATGAATTTTGAATTTTTCTCACTTTCAGCTTTCCCGCCAAAAGCCAACAGCTTCATCTGATGGTTATCAGGCCTCATGAACCCATATCGGCCACACCCTGCTGCTTCACCCTGCTCTGGATTTTTGATTTCAACTGCAGAGACTAAGTCAGAAGGTAAATCTTCCGACGGGGTTGAACCTGGTCTCTTCATCCGACCCGTGCTCCATTGCAGACAGTTTTGCACACACAGCGATTTGTACTTCTTGGCACTAAAACTAAAATCAGACTCTAAAAATGTATATCTCCATCTCGGTTTTTGATATTTTGGTCTATTGCGTTCATTAAAATATTCTCCATTTTCATAAACTAGAGGGGGATTCTTATAGTGTAGTGTTTTTTACTTTTAAACTGTTCTAGTACTTCTGAATGCTTTATACATTTCTTAAGTCAAGCAGGCCTGCTCTGTGTCATAGCTACCAGGGGTTGAGCTCAGGTATAAATGACTGAAACCTTTACAGTCTTTAACAAGGATAGTGCCATCATTACTTATGGCATTCCACCATCTATCTCAACTAATAATCCACATTCTCACAACAGCCAACAGAAATAGAATTCTGTTGAATTACATATATTTATCAAACACTTGAAATTCATTGCTGGATATGTTTCACACACACATATGCTTAAATCCAGTGCCTCAACTATGACAAATCGATTTTTAACACTGACGCTAAACACATTTCTTGGATTCTAGAAACAAAGTTTATATTTTCTGTACATTTAAATATGTTAATTGCAATTTCAGGAATATAGACGATATATAATTATCCTTGAAATTTCAAGGGAGAAGACTGGAAGTAATATGGAGTGCTCTTTCTCTAACAGTTTCATTGGAGTAGGCACTTTCATGTGCTAAATGTCCCCCCAAAAAAATGAAACCTTTATTATTTTGAAGAAGAAGCAGAGGCTTGTAAAGCATACAAATGTTGTGGCATGGGCTAGGACTGAAAATGAGCCAGGTAGAAAGAGGACTGTTGTTTAGAATGGTTCTATATGACCTGAAAATATCCTTCAATAATAAATGCATCTTGTTTCAGGAGAGTTACATAATTCTGAGATCAATACCATATAGTAGAGCCTCGTTATCAGGCCAGCCAAGCCGTGGATTAACCTTATTTTGCTGTCCCAATCAACTGGCTTATTGGGCTGCAGACAGATTCTGTCCATGTCAATGTAAAAATAGCCATGTCACCAATTGTACCCAGCTTTGCTGATGCCTACTTAGAACTGCTGGTGGTAGCAGATTCTTCTTCTGGTTACTATTTCTCTTTGGCTCCAGTAGTCCAGGGACCATGGTTGCTGCCTTCCATGTACAGGATGAATGTAGAGGGGAGGCTGGGGGTAAATAAAGTATGTGTAATTAGGTGTAGTGGAGCAGGTTCAGAGAAACATCAGTCTGTCTTGATTGGTACTGATGGGGCTCTGGGATAATTTGAAGGAAAGTGAGTGAGCACTGTATTCTCTGGTTCTTTAACAGGTCACAATGAAGCCCCTTTTGCTGCTTTCTGAAGGAATTATTCAGTGGTGCACCCAGTTCACTCAGATGTCAGTCTCTACTACTGGTGTCTTCTGTATGGGTGTTAAGTCACAAACTAGTGGTAGTCTTGAAAGGGATGCATGCTGTCCAGCACAGGAAGAGAATCCACTCTCTCCATCAGAGTTGGCACCTTGTCGGGAATTACAGGCTCCATTTCTATGTTGTTTGCTGGGCTCTGGGCTGTTCTTGCTTTGACTGCCCCCACACTGCAGTCCTTTCTTCATTACTCAGGGAGATGCATTCCAAAGGGGGTGGGCCATGTGACCAATACAAGCCTATCTGTAAGCAATAAAATACTGTGTTTCCCTGGATGAACTGGGGTTGCTTGTCATAACTGATAGCTTAACCCCTAACATTTAAACATTTTCAAATGTTGGTCTATCTGCAAAGAGGAATGTTTGACATGTAATTCAATCATTAAATGGGAACATAGGAAACAGTCTTATTACGTGCCTGGTGATATTGATTACTTTTCAAATGATGATTATATAACTGCCTGTGCCATGGCACATGGAATAGCACGTGTTGCTTTGGTGCCCGGACTGTATGTGTGTTTCATATTTACGATTTTACCGCTAAACGTAGGCAGCAAAACAAGCACCTTCAACTTACCCAAGGAACCATGCCCAGCAGTGTGATTGAAAAAAAATCTGTTCCTAGCTAATGCAGTGGATGTCAGAAGCCTAATTAACCCCTTCGCTGCGGGGTGTTTTCCCCAAGCTGTGCGGGGGGGGGGGGGGGCGCGCGCGGCGCCACTGTGCTTGCGACGAGCTCAGCTCGTCATGAGGCACAGTGCAGCTGCACTCATGATGAGCGGAGCTCGTCACAACCACACCCGTTTTTCGAACGTTCAGCACAGCGGGGTAATTATCCCCGCGTGCAACATTACTTCGGCCGTGACGAGCTCAGCTCGTCATGAGTGCAGCTGCACTGTGCCTCATGACGAACTGAGCTCGTCATGAGCATAGAAGAGGTTAATAACTCCTTTCGTAATGAGACAGCCCAGAGCCTCATTATAAATGATCATCAGTTAAGATTCTGCCAACTTTGGGGGCGCAACGTCAACTCTGGCACATATGAGAAAAACCTCTGGTCACCTTCAAAGAAGGCAAGCAAGCAGGGATGAATTCTTAGCACATTTTGCTGTCTCAGACACAATGAACCATAACATTCTGTTGTAGAGGCTTAAGGATTGGGCAGATGTATCAGGGTTAGCCCATCACTGGATTTGACCATTTATTCACAATCATAGCGAGCAGATACTCATAGGATCTTCCGCAAGACCCTCCTAAAAAGTGCTGTGCAGAGTATGGCCTCTTATATGCTGCAATATCACAACTGAATACAATGGATAACACTGGATAATTAGACCCCATGCTCTACATTAAATTCCTGCCATAGATTTGAATATGAAAGTGCCTGATCCTTTCACCTTATTTGTGAAAGAAGTGTTGTGCAGAAGTTTTGAAGTGATTTTTAGGGCTCGGCCTACGCCCACGAAGGGGGTGGAGCTTCGAGCTCCTAATGCTAAAGAAGAAAGAAAGGATCTCTAGGGCTCTGAACAGACACATTCCTTAGTGTATTCTGTCATCTGCCTAGTGATTCGTCTTCGCTGTGCTGTGTATGTAGTAGCGTTGACGTGATAGGCTGTAAGTAATTTACGCGTGCCCGATGTGGCATATTGTGTGCGAGAACGAGCACGGCAGAGTGATTAATCTTAATTACGAGCTGTCAGAGTGCCCGTGTAATGCAATCCAGATGGTGCGAGCGCGTTCACCATTGCATGCAACAGAACAGTGACACAGTAAGCGAGCTAAGGACCCTTTGTGGGAGCGCTGAAAGATTCTTCAGTGAAAGATGCAAATGTATGCATAGGCCGCGACTTACATCTCCTGCCACCTCAAGGCGCACGGGGGCGAATTCCGGCATTGACAGCCGCTCCTGCGAGTAATTAACATTTTTCTTTAGTGTTACACTTTACGATTGCTAAATTTCGAGAACAGATTCAACCGAAGCGCAGCTATTTAAATGAGACGTTTTCTTCAAATAGGAAATGCCTCATCAATGGTTCGAGCCAATTAGGAAGTGAAATTCGAGTCCTCTTTAAAAATGGAGAGGGAAAGGTTTGTGAGCGCTCGTTTAGCCGAGGTTATGGAAACTATAAAAAAAAATGTGACGATGAAAGAATGCTTTTAAGTAGGACCTTAAAGCATAATTCTGTGAACGGTATTCCTCTACCGTAGGCTTCTCTTCCGTTTATTAAAAATAATGATTTACCTACATGCCATTAATAAGTTAAAAAAAAATGTTTTCGAAATGCAAATAAAAGCCACAGTATGACTTTTGCAACCACAAGGCGCTGCGGCTAACTGGAGATCTGACCTGCATCCCTCGGAAGCAATTAAAAAGCAGCTCTGTGGGGGCTTACCGAGCTTTAAATCAGCAGCCCGGGAGAAGTTTGACAATGTGCATGCACCCAAAAAAAATAATAATAACATTCCATTCTTTGGCCGTACGTGGAAATAATGCCATGTGGAAGTGGTTTCGAGTCCTCTCCTGGGTCGCGATTCAGCTCACAATCTCGGCAATAGACTGGGATGTGAATAAAACTGCCAGAAATGTGAGGTGATTTGCCTGGATGTTTGAAACCTTCTTGCTCTGCTGAAAATGTCTCTCTCTCTCTTATATAACATGCATTTACAGAGCGCCACTTTACCCCACAAGAGCTCGCGTGCTGCTGTTGACAGATAACAGATGTTTACTGTTATCCGACTCGGTGGTACTCATTTTATCAACCTCAGAAGGATGAAAGGCTGAGTGGAGTCACACGTGCGACAGGCTAGTGAAGCCAATGCATATCTACAGGCTAGTGAAGCCAATGCATATCTACAGGCTAGCGATGACAGTGCATATCTACAGGCTAGCGATGACAGTGCATATCTACAGGCTAGCGATGATAATGCATATCTACAGGCTAGCGACGACAGCGCATATCTACAGGATAGCAATGACAGCGCATATCTACAGGCTAGCGATGACAGAGCATATCTACAGGCTAGCGATGACAGTGCATATCTACAGGCTAGTGAAGCCAATGCATATCTACAGGCTAGCGATGACAGTGCATATCTACAGGCTAGCGATGACAGTGCATATCTACAGGCTAGCGATGACAGTGCATATCTACAGCCTTGCGATGACAATGCATATCTACAGGCTAGCGATGACAGTGCATATCTACAGGCTAGTGAAGCCAATGCATATCTACAGGCTAGTGATGACAGTGCATATCTACAGGCTAGCGATGACAGAGCATATCTACAGGCTAGCGATGACAGTGCATATCTACAGGCTAGCGATGATAATGCATATCTACAGGCTAGCGATGACAGCGCATATCTACAGGATAGCAATGACAGCGCATATCTTCAGGCTAGTGAAGCCAATGCATATCTACAGGCTAGCGATGACAGTGCATATCTACAGGCTAGCGATGACAGAGCATATCTACAGGCTAGCGATGACAGTGCATATCTACAGGCTTGTGAAGCCAATGCATATCTACAGGCTAGCGATGACAGAGCATATCTACAGGTTAGCGATGACAGCGCATATCTACAGGCTAGCGATGACAGTGCATATCTACAGGCTAGCGATGATAATGCATATCTACAGGCTAGCGATGACAGCGCATATCTACAGGATAGCAATGACAGCGCATATCTACAGGCTACTGAAGCCAATGCATATCTACAGGCTAGCGATGACAGTGCATATCTACAGGCTAGCGATGACAGTGCATATCTACAGGCTAGCGATGACAGTGCATATCTACAGCCTTGCGATGACAATGCATATCTACAGGCTAGCGATGACAGTGCATATCTACAGGCTAGTGAAGCCAATGCATATCTACAGGCTAGTGATGACAGTGCATATTTACAGGCTAGCGATGACAGAGCATATCTACAGGCTAGCGATGACAGTGCATATCTACAGGCTAGCGATGATAATGCATATCTACAGGCTTGCGATGACAGTGCATATCTACAGGCTAGCGATGACAGTGCATATCTACAGGCTAGCGATGACGGTGCATATCTACAGGCTAGTGAAGCCAATGCATATCTACAGGCTAGCGATGACAGTGCATATATACAGGCTAGTGAAGCCAATGCATATCTACAGGCTAGCGATGACAGTGCATATCTACAGGCTAGCGATGATAATGCATATCTACAGGCTAGCGGCGACAGCGCATATCTACAGGATAGCAATGACAGCGCATATCGACAGGCTAGCGATGACAGAGCATATCTACAGGCTAGCGATGACAGTGCATATCTACAGGCTAGTGAAGCCAATGCATATCTACAGGCTAGCGATGACAGCGCATATCTACAGGATAGCAATGACAGCGCATATCTACAGGCTAGTGAAGCCAATGCATATCTACAGGCTAGCGATGACAGCGCATATCTACAGGATAGCAATGACAGCGCATATCTGCAGGCTAGTGAAGCCAATGCATATCTACAGGCTAGCGATGACAGTGCATATCTACAGGCTAGCGATGACAGAGCATATCTACAGGCTAGCGATGACAGTGCATATCTACAGGCTTGTGAAGCCAATGCATATCTACAGGCTAGCGATGACAGAGCATATCTACAGGTTAGCGATGACAGCGCATATCTACAGGCTAGCGATGACAGTGCATATCTACAGGCTAGCGATGATAATGCATATCTACAGGCTAGCGATGACAGCTCATATCTACAGGATAGCAATGACAGCGCATATCTACAGGCTACTGAAGCCAATGCATATCTACAGGCTAGTGATGACAGTGCATATCTACAGGCTAGTGAAGCCAATGCATATCTACAGGCTTGCGATGACAGTGCATATCTACAGGCTAGCGATGACAGAGCATATCTACAGGCTAGCGATGACAGTGCATATCTACAGGCTTGTGAAGCCAATGCATATCTACAGGCTAGCGATGACAGAGCATATCTACAGGTTAGCGATGACAGCGCATATCTACCGGCTAGCGATGACAGTGCATATCTACAGGCTAGCGATGATAATGCATATCTACAGGCTAGCGATGACAGCGCATATCTACAGGATAGCGATGACAGCGCATATCTACAGGATAGCAATGACAGCGCATATCTACAGGCTACTGAAGCCAATGCATATCTACAGGCTAGCGATGACAGTGCATATCTACAGGCTAGTGAAGCCAATGCATATCTACAGGCTTGCGATGACAGTGCATATCTACAGGCTAGCGATGAGAGTGCATATCTACAGGCTAGCGATGACGGTGCATATCTACAGGCTAATGAAGCCAATGCATATCTACAGGCTAGCGATGACAGCGATGACAGTGCATATCTACAGGCTAGTGAAGCCAATGCATATCTACAGGCTAGTGAAGCCAATGCATATCTACAGGCTAGCGATGACCGTGCATATCTACAGGCTAGCGATGACAGAGCATATCTACAGGCTAGTGAAGCCAATGCATATCTACAGGCTAGTGAAGCCAATGCATATCTACAGGCTAGCGATGACAGTGCATATCTACAGGCTAGCGATGACAGAGCATATCTACAGGCTAGCGATGACAGAGCATATCTACAGGCTAGCGATGACAGTGCATATCTACAGGCTAGCGATGATAATGCATATCTACAGGCCAGCGACGACAGCGCATATCTACAGGATAGCAATGACAGCGCATATCTACAGGCTAGCGATGACAGAGCATATCTACAGGCTAGCGATGACAGTGCATATCTACAGGCTAGCGATGATAATGCATATCTACAGGCTAGCGACGACAGCGCATATCTACAGGATAGCAATGACAGCGCATATCTACAGGCTAGCGATGACAGAGCATATCTACAGGCTAGCGATGACAGTGCATATCTACAGGCTAGTGAAGCCAATGCATATCTACAGGCTAGCGATGACAGTGCATATCTACAGGCTAGCGATGACAGAGCATATCTACAGGCTAGTGATGACAGTGCATATCTACAGGCTAGCGATGACAGTGCATATCTACAGGCTAGCGATGACAATGCATATCTACAGGCTAGCGATGTCAGTGCATATCTACAGGCTAGTGAAGCCAATGCATATCTACAGGCTAGCGATGACAGTGCATATCTACAGGCTAGCGATGACAGAGCATATCTACAGGCTAGCGATGACAGTGCATATCTACAGGCTAGCGATGACAGTGCATATCTACAGGCTAGCGATGACAATGCATGTCTACAGGCTAGCGATGACAGTGCATATCTACAGGCTAGCGATGACAGAGCATATCTACAGGCTAGCGATGACAGAGCATATCTACAGGCTAGCGATGACAGTGCATATCTACAGGCTAGCGATGATAATGCATATCTACAGGCTAGCGATGACAGCGCATATCTACAGGATAGCAATGACAGCGCATATCTACAGGCTAGTGAAGCCAATGCATATCTACAGGCTAGCGATGACAGTGCATATCTACAGGCTAGTGAAGCCAATGCATATCTACAGGCTAGCGATGACAGTGCATATCTACAGGCTAGCGATGACAGTGCATACACTCACAAGGAGACCACAGGCAGCTGAGGTGCAATCTTCTCCCACTCACAAGAACGACATCACAGGCAGCAGCAGTGCAAGCTTCTTACACTCACAAGGAGACCACAGGCAGCAGAGGTGCAAGCTTCTCACACTCACAAGAAGGACATCACAGGCAAGTGGTGCAATATTCTCACACTCACAAGGAGATCACCGGCAGTACACACCACATGAACACACTCCATAACACATAGCAACAATACATTGGCATATACAATGCCATTAGCTCAAACTCAAATAAATCCGAGCCCGATTGCATTTCTAATGCTTGTTCATCTTCTTAATGAATTGTCACTCCCATTTCCTGGTTCTCAGAAGTGAACATTTTTCAAGAAATTCTGATCCATGTGAAGGGCATACATAGATGAAGAACAACATAAGAATGCACTTATATCCTGACAACATTGTTGCATTTATTGATAAAATAATAATTGCTATTTGCTGGCTTGAAAGACCCATTCCAATAAGTAGGGGCCAGACGTAGGTAATCCAAATTTACATATTCTAAAATACCGAATTTTACAAATTCAGTATTTTAGAATCGGTAAATGCTATGTAGAAAAATATTCAGTAAGCATTACCGAATCGGTACGATTCGGTATTTACCGAATCGGTATTTACCGTTTCGGTAATTCCCATTCATTGTGAATTACCAAATTGGTAAATACTGATTCGGTAAAGTAGGGAAACATTCAAGGGTGGCAGGGTGTCACATTGACACCCTGTTGCACCCCTGAATAGTGCTTGTGTGCACATGTGGCACTGTTGAAAATGCACAGATTTGAATTTTCAAAGGTATTCGGTATTTACCACCAACTAATAGTTGGTGGTAAATAACGAATCCTTAAAGCACATAAGCACTCTTAAAAGTGCTTCCTACATGCCATTTACTGATTCAGTAAATATCGAATCGGTAAATAATGATTCGGAAAATACAGAATCGGTAAATACCGATTCGGTATTTACCGAATCATCCCCTACATCTGAAATGGCTCAATAACGGTCGGTAAGCCTGAAATTTACCGAATTTCGGGTTTACCGACCGGTAATGGGCCACCTACATCGGGCCCTAAGTCTTTATTGTATGATTACTAAAATTCATTACAAAGGAACGTCAGCAATGTCACATTAAAAAATCAAATAAATAGATTCAAATATTGCATTGTAAAACCGGGCATTTAAAACCCACATATGGTATTGTTGAGCACAAAGGGACGTGCTGTGTGCAAGAGACCATAGTGGACTAGATTGGGCCATATTCTATCGTGCGAATCTCGCAAAGTAAGTAATGGGCAATATTTTGGGCAGGGCTCTGAGACCGCGCATTCCAATAGTAATTCAAATTTATTTTGGAACTGCGCCCATAAACATCACACAATAAATAATTACAACGATGTAATACATAAATAAAATATTGACGGCTAAAAGTATTTATCTACATACAACAACTTTCGAATAACGTGCAGTGTTCAATCCCGAATGCACAAATAAGATACATTTGCAACAAAAAAAACAATACTCAGCAATTATATGCTACCAAAAAAGAATGAAAATTCAAGAGATAAAAAAGATTACAAAGAAAAACCTTTGGATTTCCTTACTAACTTTATTAAGTATAAATAGCTACTAATGCATAGAAATATAGAGGGGTTACTGTTGGTCTGGAAAATTCGATACTCTAGCTTAAAGTGTCTTATGCCTAAAGAGATACAAAGTGGTCATATTGAGGAGTTACTGGGTTTAACATATGATTGACAGAAAAACAATAAATGTTCCACATCCTCAACTTCATGTGTACGCGTGCACTGTGTAAATTGTTTTGCCAGGTTTGCCTTCCATTTGTTCATGTACTTGTTGACTTGCAGTGTACCCAACCTAAATTTTATTTATATAGTTTGTGCATTTACATCCACACATAAATGGTTCTAGGGCAGACGCTGGTTTAAAAGTTAAAAATTCATAACCAAACCGTGGTTGTTAGCAGTCCTATGACACAAATGTACTTTGTTTTACCAAAATAACTCTTTGATCATTAATCTAGTGTTATTATTTATCAGTGTATTTCATTATGTCTAAACCTGGGGATAAGATTGCAATTCCTGTAGTTCTTTTACTTCTTCAATTGCTTGTCTATAGGATGAGAGTTTGGGAGTCTGCCACAATCTTACCCAAAAGAGCAATGGTTTTAATGCCGCTAGATCAACAATTCTCTTTAGCCCTATATCAAAATACAGGGGGACAATTAGTGTGCTCTTGGGCAAACTAAATAAAGAGCTCATAAAATTATTCTCCTTTACTGCTAGTCCAGTAGTACATCCTGCTACCCAGATTTCTGCCCTATAAAGGGATGCAACTTGTGCTGTTGCCCTATAGACTCAATTACTGGTGTAACAGATCGGGGGGGAGGGGTTGCTTTATACTTTTCACTAACTGCAAATTCACTGTGAAGTAAAGTCATTTTGCTTTTTAAAAGTTGGGACTTCTGGGTGCCTGATTTATCCAGCCTTACTCCAAAATAATCAAAGTTTTCTGCAGCTTGCAACACCACTTCCCCCTTCATAAGGACCCATTAAAATATATTTTGTAATGAGCAAGAATATACAAATCAATTACCTATGCCCAGTAGTTTCAATGCTAAGGACATTTGATAAGATTTTAGATATTTGTTAAGAGCTAAAACATCTGATTTATGTAGTCCGGAGGATTAGAACTCATTATGTGGTTGTTACATGACTAAAGTAAGTCACATTGAGTCACTATCTTCTTTCAGGTTAGTATGAGAAAAGGCATTGAGATCTTGTCCATTACCTGTCAAGTGGGCTGCAACAGAAACCCATTTTCTAAATCTTTTTTATCAAATCTTTTTATTAAAGTTAGGTAGTCATACAGAAGATGTTAAGGGTAGCCATAAGATACAACAATCAAAGACAATTTTGAATGACTTTCCTAGAGTCAGTACAAAACATTTGTGACCCATTAGAATTCCTCATCCTTTTTATTCATGGCACCTCCCCGCTAGCGGACGTGTTACCTTGTGTGGAGAACGAGGTACAAATATTGCCCCTATGAGCGTTCCATTTGCCCCAAGTGCGGTCCCACTTCTGGGGGCCTCCCCTGCTTTCATAGATAATTTTTCTGCTATCATACATCGGTCCATATTTGATTTCCATTCCTCTAATGTCGGTGATTCCGTTGCTCCCCACCTTCGGGCTATATTTCGTTTCGCAATTACCAACCCTAAAGTGACCTAAAGATGCTCCATACGGCTCATATCTGTTGCCTTCCACGCATTAAGAAGACATAGTCTGGGCTGCAGAGAAAGTTCCCCGCACACACTTCTCGCAACTGGGATACCAGCGCCTCTCAATACAGTTTGATTACAGGTTATTCCCATAGTATATGGTAGAACATACCCTTCCGCATACAAAAGCGTTTGCACAATGCATTGTCCCTTCTTCCCATTTTGACCAGGGTGTCAATGCAAAAATATGTTCCATGGAGTATTTTGAGCTGCATCAGTCTAAGTCACGATGTGATAGCTACTTCCTGTGGGTAGGAGAGAGCTTCTTGCCAGTCCTCGTCTTCTAGGTTCTCTAGGTCTTCCTGCCAAAGTGCACAGAGTCGTATAAGGGGGTGAGGTAGGTTACAAATTCTTTTTTTAGTATGTCATACAGATAGCTCTTCATTCCATGTGATCTGTTAGCTTTCAAAGTAGAGGCCTCTGGTAGGTCTTCATCAGGTTGTCATCAACGCGTGTTGCATTTGTAGGTATCAAAATGTCTTAGTTTCTGACATTTCGTATTCTTTTTGTACTTCTGAGAATAGGACTATTTTCCCCCTTTCCCCAAGGTCACCCACCCGTGATATACAGATGGTGTCCCATTTGTCAAAACCAGAGCAAGAGCCAAGTCTTCCCAGCCTCTTTGCCTCCCAAAGGGGCATAGCTTGTGTCACCTTGTTGTACCATCCCAACCTGTTTGTCACTCGATGCCACAGGGAGATGGTTTGGGCTGTTGGGCCCGTGAGGTACTAGTGTTTCAGGTTCGTATATAAAGCATTTCTATAACCCACTGGGCCCATGAGCCATCTATGCATCTAACATGATGGTTCATCGTATGGTCGGTTAACCCATTGATATAAAACAGACAGCTCAGCTGCCCAATAATATGAGTAATATGAGTGAATGATAGGAAACGCAATTCCTCCCTCATACCAACCCCGGGCTAGTTTATGGACCGCAATGTGTCGGGCCGCCCATCCCAGAGTAGTGTCCTAACTTCCCCCTCTATTGTGCTGAAGTTGTCGTCGGGGAATTTGAATGGTGTATTCTGCAGAATATAGAGAAAACGTGTCAGTGCCATCATTTTAAAATGGGCCACGCGACCAAGTAAGGACAGGGGTAGAGACCGCCAATGGTGCACATCCCTTTGTAGGCATGTGAGTGGGCCCATGAGATTATGTGTGTAGAAGAGCTTACTCAAAATATACCCAAATACCGGAAGCCCTCTGTCACTATTGTTGCCCCACAGTTTGGTGGCATGGTTTGGGCGGGCCATGCAAAAGATATATTATGGATTTTGACCAATTTAGTGGGTATCCAAAGTATTTGCCAAAGTTGGTGTAGATCCGGAATATGCTGTTGAAGGAGGCCCGTGGTGACGCAACATAGATGAGGACGTCATCTGCATATAAGGATATTTTGTCTTTCCACCCTTCCATTCACCATAGTCCTCGGACCAGTGTGTGTCCCCGTATCTAGATTGCCAGGGTTTCCATTAAGATGGTGAATACTTTTGGTGACAAGGGGCAGCCTTGCCTTGTTTCACGACTGAGAGAAAATATCTGTGACTTATGTCCATTTACATTTACCTGTGCCAATGTCTCCGCATAGAGCAGGCGGATCCACGCCATGAAATTTTGACCTAATCCCATACGCTCTAGAACTGCAAACATATAAGGCCATTCGATGGTATTGAAGGCCTTGCAGGCGTCCAGCGAAAGTATTACTGCGTCCTCTATAATTGTGTTTATGACTCATTTCTCCATGGAGGAAGCACAAATTAAGTTCTGTGTTGCACCCCGGCATGAATACAGACTGGTTAATGTACCAGTTTAGTCACAACCTGGAGGACACGTGTCGCAAGTATTTGGGCCAGGATTTTGACGTCCGCATTAAGCAGAGAGATGGGGCAGTATGAGTTCCTGTCTTCTACTGGTTTCCCCTTCTTATGTATTATCACTATGGAGACTAGTCTTTGATCCCTGGGCAATGTGCCTCATTGTTTGCTTTCAAGGTACATTTGTCGCAGATGTGGGGTCACTTTGGCGGCTGTTAGTTCATAAAATTCTATTGGGAGGCTGTTCTGCCCCATCGCCTTTCCGTATTTTATGCTGCGGATTGCAGAGATGATTTCATCATCAGTGGGGTCAGCCTCAAGTGTCTGCTGCTCTTCTGGGGTGTCGGAATAGGAAGATCTACTAAATATTCTCTGGACTCCTCGGCGGTGGTCGAGATTGCAGGAAAATATAGTTCTGCAAAGTGATCATGAAGGCTTCCGTTATTGCCTGCGGGTCCTTCAGTATCATACCATTATCTGCTTTTAGAGTGGCTGCCCATCCCGTTCCTGCCTATCGAGCCATGCTAGGAACTTTCCCGCCCTGTCTCCGAGTTCGTATATTTTTTGTTGTGTTTTGTCCTGGCCTCCTCCGTTACTAAGTTGTTGTATTCCTGTTGGTTAATGTCTAGTGTATGCTTGGCTGTCTCGTCTGGGGTAAGTGTGAGATTTAGTTCACAGGATGGTCTTTCTCCAGCTCCTCCAGCTTTTTCCCATTTTCTCTTTTGTGACCTGTTATAAGTGAAAGTGCTTGTCCCTTCAGTACTGTCTTGAAAGCCTCCCAAAGAATCTGAGGTGAGTCCACTGACCCAACATTTTCTTTAAAATAATTTTTGGTGGACTTGATGAGACCAGTCTTAATATGTGGGAACTTCATGTACCAAGGGTTAAGTGAAATTGTTTTGCGCATAAGTGGTATCCCTAGGGAGTAGCATGCCCAGATCAGGGAGTGATCCAAAATAACCCTTTCTAAATGCTGTATGTCTTTGAAGTTTTGTATTTTGTCGGGGGGGGGTGCTATGATGTGATCTGTACGGGACAGACTGTTATGAACTCCAGAATGAAATGTGTATTGCAGTGTGAGCAGTGCTTAATTTGTGCCAGTGCTTTCCGGTGCTTAGCACCGGCACTTATTTTGTGGGGCCAGGTCTACCTATTACAGTGCATGCGGCAACAACATATGATTACTAGAGCGAGTTAATGATCTTCTACCCGGACATGGAGCACCAGAAACAGCTGGTGAGATGACGTGTCATCCTTGTCTCAGCTCAGCATAAGTAAATCATGGTAGTGCGAGTGCCCTACGGCCGTTACCAATCAATGCTGCATTCCTGCGTTATGATGAATTGTTAGCCCGGACACGTCCTCCCTCCTTGACCTTGACTTGGAAGTGTTTCCTCCTGAGTCGGACTGACCAATGCGGATTAAGGTCCCGACTTTTCGCCCGTCACCTATACTGTGCATCTGCAGTCATTCGAGGAAGTTAGCAGCGTGAACTGCAGAACCAGGCATATCATTGAAAAAAACAAAAGCAGTAAGTAAATAATACCTATTTCATGTTTATTACTTAATGTGCTACTGTGTGATACTTTAATGGTTGAGGTTTGCACCGTACCTCAAATGCTAGGATAAGTGCAACCACCGCGCACTGGGCCGATCATACTAAGGGCTCGTTTGTAAATTCCCCTGCAGATGACGAAATGCTACTGTACAATACTGTTACGAGGCGGGGTTGGGGTCGTATTCGGACTCAACTGGAGTTGAGTTTGTATTAAGGGGCTTGCTATGCGGGAGGCGCCAAATTCAATCATGGCGCGGCCCGCAGCATCGCACTGCCTGCTGCAGCTCACAAGACATGAATGGGCCACATCCCGTGTGCTGTCAGCCCCCCGGCCCAATCAATTATTAATTGCCGACACAGTCAGCCAAGAAAAACAGGGAGGAGTGTGTGACAGGGGGTGCAGAGGTTGCCTGGACAGCCTTTCACTGGACGGCCCAGATGAACAGCTCTATAGCCCTGGTACGTGCCACGTCGTCATCAATGCTCATTTTACATATACAGTACTGCATTAACATGCAGGGGGAGCTGAAGGAGACTGAATACGGCAGCGGCCGGAGGGGAGCAGCTGAGTGCCCAGCTGGCTGAGGTAGATTGTTATTGTTATTGTTATTTTGGATTTGTATTGCGCCAATCACCTGCAGGTCTCTAGGCGCTCGGAAATCGATGGAATTATACAATAACTACAGACAACACAGAGAGATAATACAGCAGCCAGCCTACGCTATACCCAAAGCCCTTCCAAATAACAATGTTTTTAAAGATGTCCTGAATCGCAGGAGATTCACCTCTCTGCGTAGCCCCTCAGGTAGCTTATTCCAGAGTTGGGGGACCAACACAGAAAAGGCTCTCCCTCCCTTGGTTACCAGTTTGTACCGAGGGCAGATCAGCAACTGAGAATCAGAGGATCTGAGTGTTCTTTTTGGACTATACACTTTCAGACGATCTCTGATATAAACAGGTGCATGGCCATAAATTGCCTTATGGGCCATGCATAGACTCTTGAACTCTACTCTCTCTTTTATAGGGAGCCAATGTAGGCTCAGTAACAAGGGAGAGGCCTTAGTCCTTCTAGGGAGTCTAAAAATCAATCGCGCCGCGTCGTTCATCACGACCTGCAGCCTGTTAGTTAGAGTTTTAGGGAGACCCAAATAAAGAGCATTACCGTAATCTATTCTTGATATAATAGTCGCCGCTACAACTGTTCGCAGCATGGACTGGGAGAGAACAGGGGCTAGCTTGCGTAACTGCCTGATGATATTCGTGCAGCTTCCAACAACCGAAGAGATTTGGCTGCACATGGACAGGTCACAGTCCAGCTTGATCCCTAGGCTCTTTACATTTGCACTCGGCTTTGGAGTTGGCCCTAACTCTTGTGGCCAGTAAAGATCGCTCCAAGGTGAGGTGGTAGATGGAATTATCAATACCTCGGTCTTATCCGGATTGATCTTTAGCAGGTTCCCAGTCATCCACCCAACCGTGTGCCTCAAGATGTTCTGCGCTTGGGACTGCGCGGTCTCGGTGTTATCGATACTCAAAACAAGCTGAGTATCATCAGCGTAGTTAAAAACTCTACAGCCCATACTGGCCAGGGATGCAATCAGGGGTTGAAGATAGAGATTAAACAATAGTGGGGACAATGCGGAGCCCTGAGGCACCCCACACTCTAAAGTCCCCACATCTGAAATCAAATCCCCCAGTTGTATCCTCTGTGTCCTTCCCACAAGAAAGGATTTCAGCCAATTGAAAGCCACGCCCTTGATCCCGAAATCAACTAGTCTTTGCAGGAGCAAGGCATGGCTGACAGTATCGAACGCTGCTGACCGATCTAAAAGTATCAGGGCGCTCGGTTTCTTGATGTCAGCCATGCCTCTTAGTTCATCCAGCACTGCGAGCATCACCAACTCGGTGCTGTGATGTGCTCGAAACCCTGCCTGTCGCTCGTGGAGTAGGCAGTAAGACTCCACTTGAAGGGATAGAAACTTCAGGACATGTTGTTCTAAGATCTTAGAGAGAAAGGGCAACTGGGAGATTGGTCTGTAGTTCTTCAAGACCAGAGGATCCGCGCCAGGTTTCTTTAGCAGCGGCCTAACTCGTGCTTCCTTAAATTCGGCAGGTAGATACCCCATTTCTAATGATCTATTGAGGAGGAGAAATAACACGTTCCTCCAGAATGGGGCGTGCCACGCGAAATACACTAGGAGGGCACGGGTCAGCTGGGGAGCCAGATTTAATTCTACCCATCAATTGCTCCAAACTCAGCACATCTATCTCTGGGAACTCCTTGATAATACAACCAGCAGCATTATGGGGGTCAAGGTGTGGTACAGGCTCATTCACCGTGTTGCTTTTTATTTCTGAGATGATGTTCTCCACTTTTTCTAGGAATTATCCCTGAAAGGTGTTACAACTTATAGTAGTTTCTGAGGTTTCCGGTTTTTTACTCAACTCGAATAGAATCTTAAAAGTCTCTTTCTGGACATTCCCAGCCTTCTTTAAACATGTCTCATAATACTCCACCTTTACTTGTAATATGAGTTTTTTATACGTGTGGAGGAAGGCTTTATACTGATCCCTAGCTGTAACATGTTTGGCTTTCCTCCAGGATCTCTCCAACGCCCGAAGTTTCCGTTTGTGCTCCCTTAGGAGAGGGGTGAACCATGGAGCTCCTTTGCCTGGTCCTTTAATGAGCTGCATCCGTTCAGGGGCTATCTGATCGATAGCTTGACACAAGCTCCACGTTAGATCCGTGTATTCCAGGTCCAAGTTGCTTCCGGCGCCGAAAGGTCGGGCCACTTCCGGAAATGTCTTAGTTAGGGTTTTTAAATCAACCTCGTTCCATTTACGGATTTTTCTGACTCCCCGAGATAGATGACTAAGATGGCTATCAATATGGACTTCACAGTTCAGTAAGTAGTGGTCGGTCCATATACATGGTAGAACATCTCTGAGAATCACATTTGGATTCGAGGTCCACACAAGATCGAGGGTGTGGCCTTTGATATGTGTGGGTACTTCCACAAGTTGTTTAAAGCTCAAAGAGGACATTGTAATATCCAGTAGGCGTGTAGCCAAGTCCCTGTGGGGGTTTTCCCAATGTAAATTAAAATCTCCAGTTACCACTATGTTTTTATATCTCGTGCAAAGGTCAGATATAATAGGGGCAAATAGATCATTGAATAGTGAGGTGGAATTGGGTGGTCTGTAGACCAGCAATACCACCAAACAAGAGTTATTCAGGGTAATCTTTACCCCTAATAAGTCAGATAGATCCACTGTTTCTGACACTAGTCTTACTACTGACAGATTCTTTTTAAATAGGATCGCTACTCCCCCCCCCCTGTGTGCATCCAGCACGGTTATGCCATATCGCATCATAGTCAGTTGGGAGAGCCGCAATAATATCTGGCATAGAGTTATCATTCATCCATGTTTCTGTTAACGTTAGAACATCAATGTCGCTGTCTTGGAGCAATGTAAAAATTTCCACATAGTGTTTATGGAGAGACCTAGTGTTTAGGCTAGCTAACTTTAGTGGGGAGGCTGGGCTCTAAGCTTGCCATTTTGAAGACGTTTAATGGCATACTTATTCAGTTTTGCCAGCAATGCTGGATCTGATAGCTGCTCACCATTGTCAAGTTGAAACAGCTCCTCCGACGAGTAAACTAGCCGAAGGCCAGGAGTCCAGGCCCCGGATCCCGTCCGAGCGCGAACGGGCGCAGACGGGCTGGACTCTGGCGTGACTCCAGCGATGCTCCGGCGAGCCCGCAGCGCGTGTCCGCTGCGCGTCAGCATGACGGGTTTAAGTACCGGTCTAGCGTCCTTGTGACGACTAGACCGTGCAAGGCTTCTGGGCCATTGACCCCCCACCCAAGATGTCCGCCGCAGTGCTACTCAGGGAGAAAGGGACCCGCACCAAACACGGTGTGTTTCTAGCAATTATAGTGCAAGTCAGTGGCCAGTTTTAAAAACAAGGTAAAAAGTTGAAATTAACACAAAACAAAAAGACAAAAACGGGGTTTTTTAAAAATGCTTGCAATCACTCAATTAATAGCGTCCCTATGAGCGCGCTGCGCTCTGTGCTGCTCCTCACAGTTATAGAGTCCTCCTCACAGTTGTAGAGTCGTTTCCAGATCATAAATGTGTGTCTGCATCATGTCCACTCTCACCTACTTTAGGTGTTTGCCAGTTGCCTGGTGCTCATTGGATGCTGGGCGGGAGGTGTGTATTCAAGCTGGTGTGATAATAAGACAACGCAGGCATGCAGGTACTGCAAGGTGTCCCGTTAATTGCACAGTGTGATATGGCTCCTGTTTTAGTGATCGCGGCGTGGCTATGGCTGCCTGTGAGTTGGGGGACTCACTGTCCCTCCTGGAAAACACTGGAGGCGGGCTGGGGACACTGGGTGGTAAACTCCTATTCCAGTGGCCCACAGTGATTCATGCCCTGATCTTGCCAGTGCCTGCTGCCAATGGAGTGGCATAACCACCGAAATCTGAACTGACTCCCATCTGCAGCTGAAATATGTTAAATTTACCAGCCTGTCTCTCGCACAGCGCGATCAGGTGCCTACTGGTACTAATGCTCAGAAGGTGACAGGTGGCTGGACCGGCACCGTGTGAGGTGTGTATCTAACTGCATGTTTCATGTTGTTCGGGTCTCTCTGACATTGGTTCCCTCTTGACGTCAGAGAGAGGCCCAGACCATATGCTTTCCTGATTTTACGTGAAGGAGGGGCCCACCACAATGGCTGGCAATCTGTGTTTGGCAAAGGCTGGAGGCACAAGCCTCAAAACACACAACGGAAAAAAACTGCTCCTGGGCTAGTGTGCAGAGTCTTTATTTTATATATTCCAAATGAGCTTTCTGAAATTTGTATGATTCCAAGTGTATGACTTAGACATGACTATGATACTTGGAAGTCATTTAACAATTATTTCTTACGCTGTGAACCAGTTTTAGAGTTTCTCGTTCCTTAAATGAGTGTAATTTCTCATATTTCTATGTTTTCCTCATCTTCATAGTTTGAATTTGCATGCCGGAAAGTGTCACTCATATTCTCTAAAATGTCACTGATAATTACTCTGAAATTATGAAAATGTCACACATGGCAATCTGAAACCTTTGCAGCTATGTTGCCGGGCTACCCAACCCGAGTTAAGATGTCCATGTAAAGTAAAAAGTGATGCACTCCTCAATGCAGTTTATTCAGCCCAGGGCATGCATTATGGATATGGTGCGCTGTTCCATTCTGTGTCGCCATGCACAATTACATCTATGTGAAGAACAGGACAGATTCAGAAGAGGCACATTTCTACAGTGGGCAACATTGTGAGGTGCGCAAGATGTAGACAAAGAGGATTTAAAGGGGTACTATATCAGTATACATTACACAGCTGTAATATTGCTTCTGAAAATATCTTTCAGGATTGGTGAGTACTTCAATTTCTGTTCTATGCCAGTTGAGGTTGTGGGTGGAGCCATTAGAGTAAGTGGGTGGAGTCAGTGGAGAAAGAGGGTGGAGTCGGGGGAAGTGGGTGTGACCTCCTACAAACATTTGTGCACCTGGACTTAATATTTTACAAATTAAGCACTGAGTGTGAGAGGATTGATCTCGCGTCACACTTCCACAAGTCCAAGGGCAGCCATGAAGTCAGCTAGGTTGGATCTGTAGCCGGGGGAATTTCTAGATGGGTGGCGATCTTTCTGATCGCATAGCGTCATGTTTAAGTCTCTTCCTCTTACCAGGTCGTCGTTTGGTAGTTCTATTATCATCTTGCTCATGTCTGGGAGAGCAGTTCTGTGGAGCACTGGGGGGACATATGCCGACATAATATTGAAACATCTTCCCTCCCAGTTGTCTGTTAAAGCTGCAAAGCAACCCTGCTTGCCTATGCGGGTATGTTCTAACACGAAGGGGAAGTGCTTGCACAGATGTATTCCTGTTCCTCTGGACCCCAATGTGAAGTCTGAGTGTGCAATTAATCTAAACCCCCATCTGTCGAGTGCTTTACATGTGTTCCTGACTAAGTGGGTTTCCTGGAGAAGGACAACATCTGGTGCATGTCTCTTTATATGTTGAAGCACTATCCCCCTTTTGAGTTTGTCTCCTAGCCTGTTAACATTCCATGAGAATAGTTTAAGTGAGGTCTCTCCCCCCCCCCATCTTGCATGCATTGGCTTACCGGGGTGTAGGAAGGTAGGATCCTTCTGCATGTGTTCCCCACTTTTTGCCTGGTGCTAAGCTGGTTTTTTTACTAGTCTGACTGGGATCCTGCTAATCAGGACCCCGGTCTGTTTGCTTTCTCCCTAAACCGTTGTGTCATGTACTTAGGTACACTCCAGATTGGATACTGGGGTACCCTTGTCAGTTCCTAGTATATGGTACACATGTACCCTGGGCATAGATACCCCAGAGGCCTCCCATGGGCTGAAGCATCTATTATGCCACCAATGAGAGGCCATGCAAAATAGAACTACAGGCCGGCCATTGCAGCCTGTATAAGTTGGTGCATGCACCACTTACTTAAGATATAGGTTTACTATATCTAAGGGTCACTACACTTAAAACCTATAAGTCACCCCACAGCAGGCCTTAACAATTCTGAAGGCATGGCGGTTGGTTCTAAGTGAGAGGGTGCCACTGCATGAGCAGAACACCCCTGCAGCCTACGAAGTTCAGTCTCCCGGGTTGTTAGTGAACAGCCATTTACCACATATAGAGTGGCATTATGCGACCGAGTGATGACCAACTCTAAAACGACTGAAACAAACCCTATTGTGTTTGATGTCAAACATGTTTGAATCATACCCCCACACTGGTAACCGGTGTGGGAGGTATGATTCCACCCTTCAGAAGCGAGCTTTGTTGGGTCCCTGGTATTCCCGGTACCAGCCTTCAAGTGCCGGACGGCACAAAATGTTTACTGCCGACCAGAGACACATTTTTGCCCTCCTGCAGCTGAGACAGAAAAATAGGCCTCCTGTCACAGGGATGTGTGACCCCCTCCCAGACAGGATTTAATGTATTAGGGCTGGGTGGGTGCGCTTAAAAAACAGTTGAAAGTCTGCATGAGGGGCGCAATCAGTGGCCCTGTGCATAGTCCAGATCAAACCAGTCCTGGGAGCCGTTGGCTCCTGCTCTGGTGCGAAACTGGACAAAGTGCATGGGAATGACCTCCCCACTGTCCAGAACCTCCCCAGGGAGGGTCCCTTGAAGCTGTCAAAACCTCTCCTGTGGATACAAAAGGGGGTACCTGCTGTAGGACCCTAGATTCGACGTGGAGAAGAATCTGAACCAGAAACCACTGATCTTCGACTGTCTGGACACGCGGGACTTCGTTTGGGCCCGATTTAATCTCCCTCTCAATCTGAAGCATTGTCTGTGCCCCTGCACCATACGGGCTCTGTGCAGGACCTGTGGAGCATCAAGGACAACTGAAGCAATCGCCCTTGGAGTGAAGGAGTCACTCCCCTTAATTCACAGGCACCGCAACACTGCTGCTCGGTCTGCTGACCCTGAGCTCCTACAGACTCTAAAGTCTTCAGCAACACAAGAGGTGGGTCTTTACATGCCTTGATGTCCAAGCTGCCCTCTCATCAAGTTTGTGATCAGAATTCCTCGTGGGGGCTGCAATACCCGAACCATTGTGCACCGAGTACATTTGCAAGTGCATCTGCTTGTTGGCGTTTCCCGAACAAGTACATTTGGCTCTGAGTAGCCCCACCTCTGGCACCATTTCCTACCAAGGATTCCGGCCTCCTCACACCAAGTGCACCGTGGCTGGTGTTTGGTGAAATCGCTCAAGGCCCTCTTGCGACTCCTGTGCCGCCAGCATGTGGGTCCATTTGAGGGTCAACTTTGATTTCTTGGGCTCCCCTGGTTGCTCTAGGCCTGCCCTGACTCCTCTGTGTTTGGTGAGTCTCCTGGACCTTGCTAGTCTGAACTGTAACCTCGCTTGACCTTCTTTGTGGGTTGCCGCTGTCAAGGGTTATTGGTGCACCCGCTGGACTCCGACCCATAGGCACTCGACATCCTTTGTGGGACAGCTTGTATCCGGCTACTGGTCATCCTTGACGTCTTCCGGTCCCTGTAGCTGCAGAGTCAAGACCTCCATCAAAGCACCTGAAGCACCTGACATCCGTGGGCATTCGTCTACCGAGCCTCTGGTCACTCCTGAGTGACCTAGACTGTGTCCCCTCTGCTTTCAGGTACTCTTCGACAAGAATACACCTTTGGATTCCAATGGACACTTTTCTTTCTTCCAGCAGCGGCTCTACTGCGAAGTCCTCCATTGTGTTCGACGGTGGTGTCTGACGCCAATTCAGACCTGTACACCCGGCTAACCTGGGATAGGTAACTTGGCTACCTCTGTATACACTGGTGGGGTGGCTCTCCAGCCTCCTAACTTCCACAGGGTTTCTTAGAAGTCCACTGGTAAGGGTCCTTAAACTCTAAAACTTCAACCGCGACTTCCTCATAGAATTGTTCGGAGCATGCGTTTGTGTTTCCACACTGCACCTGTCCTCCATGGGGTCCCTACTTACTCACCTTGGGTAGTTCCTTGGGGTCCCAGCAATTCTACGTATTCTAGACACTGTCTTGACTCAAGTTATGGTTCTTTTACCACTATTTTAGTATATGGTTTGCCCCCCCGGGCCCACCATGTATTTGTGCTATTTACTATCATTTCTGTGCTTAAGTATTGTGTTCTTTATGATTATCTCAGTATAGGAGATACTGTGTCATACTACGGCGTGTTATATTAATAAATACATCTTTTTATAACTACTGTGTGGTTCTCCTTTCATTTAACCAATACTATATGGTTTCATTCTGGTAAAACAAGCTGCTGAACAGTCCTTCAAGACTAAGCCTGAAGGCTGCTCTCGACAACCACCACCTGGATAGCTTTCTAAGGTTATCTTTGACCTCTTAAATCACCATAAGGGTTGTTTGGACTTGTGCAAGGTGCCCATTTTAATTATGGGACATCATAAACCAGGCCAGTTTCTCACACAGAGTCATTGTGGATGTGACTGAGTATTGGATTCGAGTGCCAAGATCATTTTGACTGCATAGCTCTCAAGTTTATTTTATTTGACTGTTTCTGCTGGTCAGGGAGATATGTTAAGTTCAGGGTCAAGTAATGTGGCATTGGTAGTTTGCGAAGGAAAGCTCCCTGTCGAGACTCCTTGCTAATACAACAGTAACTATAACTATTCCCAACAACCTGAGAGTACCCCCCCACCCTGCCTCCCTGCATGACGGTGTATGAATTACCCACCTCCTCAACATTGCACAGCGACTGCTTCCCTCCCCTCCCTGTGATGGATGGGAAGCGAACCTACTAATCTCACCCTGCCATCACCCAAATTTAAAATGAGAAGGCATGGTAGAAATACGTTACAGTGGTTATTCCTTTTGTCTTCTCATTGTATCTCACTCATCACAATGTTCAAATGTTTGAATAGGTGACCAATCACTTTGGACCAATGTCCTTGAGTATCAGTCTGGACAGACTGGGGTTGTTCCAAATATTATTAGACTAAGCAGATTTAGGCCACCCTTTTCCCTGATTGAATGTCACTATCGGCTGATGTTGCCGCGCTTACTCGCACTTCGTGCCCTCGAGCATTGCATCCTCTGCGGGCAGTACCTCTTCCAGGTGGGTGTCTGCTCACTTCTGTGGCTTCCAAAGTCACCGCTTCCGCCTGTCTGGGGTGCCTGGGTCACCGACTCTTCGCCATCCATCTAGCCACTCCCAAGCATCCTCTGGAGTATAGAAGAACCATGTTTTGCTGTCTGCCTCGAACCACAGCTTCGCAGGAAGAAGCATAGCATATTTAAGTTATTTGTCCCTGAGAGCTTTTTTGATTTTGAGGGAACTTCGTCTCTGTCTTTGCACCCTTAAGGTGAAGTCTGGAAAGAAAGTAATGGTGTTGCTCTCGTATTTCACTGGGGGGCACTACGGGCGAGCTGCAATACAATATTTTTGTCTCTAAAGTTGAAGACCCGGGCCAGTATCGATCTTGGTGGCGTGCCCGGTTTGGGTTTAACTCCATGTACTCTGTGTGCCCTAGAAATAGTTGGAGAGATTCAGAGGTTGTAGATATTTTAAGATCAAATCTTCCATGAAGAGGTCTTTTGCTGGTCCCTCCACTCTTTCAGGGATACCTAGGATCCAGACATTGTTCCGTCTAGACCTGCCTTCGTAATCGTTCAGTTGAGCTACAAGTAGATTGCTGAGGGCATGCAATTGACTTGTTTCTTAAGAGCTGAAGTGTCTGGCACAAGAGTATGTGTTGTGTCCTTGACTTCTTTGACCCTTGTGTCCATTTTCCACAGGTCTGCTCTTATGATGGAAACCTCTATTGATACTGAGTCAATTCGTGATTCGAGGAAGGCGCGCACATTAGTGATAGTTGCCATTATATCATGCAAGGTGAGGTCGTCCTGTTCCGCTGCCGCTTGAGGCTGAGTTTGTGCTGATTCCATGTGGCTGTCTGCCACTTCTTGATGTTTCTGCCAAGAACATTTGTCTGGTTTGGGCTGATGAGAGGCGCGCCACCCCCTTTCTGCCAGGCATTGCACTGGTTGAAAGGCTGTTGCACCTTGGTTCAGTCCAATGCGAGCTGTCAGGTATTCACTGCAGCCTGCCTAGGGCGGATTCCCCCTAGCAGCCTGTCGGTTTCCCCAGCAAGCTCTCCTGTCGTTTTGCTCAAGTCTCCTCTCGGGACGCCTCACTGTTTTGTCTCATGCGGAGAGAGTTACCCTGACCCCAGCAGAAGAATCCGCAGGGGAGAGAAAAAAAGGGGGGGCCTCTAATTTAGCAGCAGTCTGGGTCCCAGGGCCAGTAAAGTCAGTTCCTCTAGGAAGCGTTCAGAGTGCCGCTCCCCCACGCCATGGCGACAGCTCCTTGTTTCTCTATTACACCTCTACAGGGCCTGCATTAATCTGGAAAGGATGTGTGCATTTCCTGCCACCCAGATCGCTCACCTCACATACAGTTAATGGCAGCGGAGTTGTTGGGCAGTCTTCATGAATCTCACCAATGTGTGAGTCGGACGAATATCTGGTGGGCCCAGCGTAGAGGGCAGCTGTCGCCGCCCTGTCAGGCCACCAATGCCGCACTGTAGTCCTCATTGGCCTGTTGGCCTGTGCCTCCTCCCTGCCGGGACTCACTCTCCAGAGGCACCACAGGTGCTTGCATTTGTTTGGGGCCTTTTCCACACAGCACCTCCTTCTACCAGTCTTGATCTTTCAGTGCTTACGCTGGGTGCAACAGATGTCGCACATCAACTCCTCACTTTGCCGGCCGGCCGCATTTCCAGCGTTCGATGAGGGAGGCTCCACATGCAGCAGCACTCGCAGATCGGTGCTGTTTTCCAATGGCAGGAACACCTCCTCCTGCTGACACACGACCACCGCCTCGCCGGGCTTCCTAGCTCCATCAGGCCGCACCTCACAGTGGGTTCAGTGCGGGCTCATGTAAAGCCTGTTTCTGTCAGTTTTGACTCACAGCATTATCTGGTGGGACTATGCATGTCAAAACTGCCTTGCCTGCAAATGGTTTGTTGGATTTTGTGGGGGTTCACAGAGCAGGTCACTGGAGCTGCTTTAGTGTGCGGCCATCTTCAACAGATACCCATTTTTAATCAACTATTAACCTGACACCTCATTGCAATCTTATTCCCCACTCTTACTTAAAAAAATGAAAACTTTGAGGGTGCTCACTTGAGTAGAATCTTTTCAGTCCCTCTTCCTCAAATAGTATGATCTTCCATGCACTTGCGACCAACCATATTTTAGAAAAAACAGCCCGACCCAATTGCCTGCCAGGAATCAGGCGTATAAATATCACCAACAATGTTAGGCATGGGGATCTCTTTTGCAAGAATAATGGAGTTCAGGTATAACCTTCAAATATCATTGGAAATGTCCTCATTTAATGAAACAAAGAATATTGTTATTCTTGCATTAGCCTTTGAAATTATATGAAGATAAGATTTATCTTTTTCGTCCTAAAGGACCAATCTGTTTGGAGATGTGTAGGGTGCTGTTTACATACTTAGGAAGCAAAATGGCAGCTCACACAATTATGTTGAAACATGGTGCAGGAAGCAGAACGAAATGCTCATGCTGAAGAGTAAAATATGTACAAATATAAGGCACTTGTTTTAAACAAAAAACAAGAGTTCATAGCTATAGTTATTTTTCAAAAATATGAATCCATACCATTGTACCTATGGACATTTTGACTCCTAAGGTCTAGAATTGGATGGGGTAATTTTCGAGACAGGTAGCACAAGCTACTTGAGATCTCCACCATACTGTTTGACACAGAGATACAAAAACAGGCCCAACTGTCACTTAATGATAATATATAGGCATTTCATGTAACAACTAAAACAAATTAAATGATAACAAGGCTCTATCATGATGAAAAGGAATAGCATTAAAAACACAACATATAAGGCCACATGTACCTACCTTTTTTTAAGGACGCAAATGGCTCAAGCCGCAGAATCGGGCAGTTTGTGACTGAAAAAAAGGCATTTCCAATGTACCAAACCCTATTTCGCGATTCAGTAACCTATTACCCATTGCAAAATAGGTTAGCGATTCACTATTAGAAAGGGGCGTGTTTAGGGCATCCCTTCCTAATACCGAATCACATCAGTTTGTAGGAATGTTTTGTGAGCGAAATGCGACCCATCTATTACATTTCATATGGACATTACCTCCCACAGATTAAGTTTTGAATAAAAGAAAAAATAGTATTTTATAACCTTAATTATTAAGGTAATTGAGAAAGGGCATCGTGAAGGAGCACCTTGAACCTATTGTTAAGACAAATGCATCATTCTGGGCAACCAAACTGTCCCACGTCTTCAATTCCGAACCATCAGCACCAGAAAAAAACAGATTATTAGCTCTTCTGGACAATGAAGCAAACTACTTTGCCTCCTTGTAGCTTCAAGATTTAACAAATTGGCAACTGACAAGGAAGTAATGCCTACAAATCAAACTGGCTTTTGTCGGGGGACCACTACTAACATCCTAGCACTTTCACTTCTCCTTTGTTAAACAGCTGAGGAAACTAATATCTCTACACCTTAGCTTCATAGATTTTAAAGCTGCTTTTGACTGCCTCCAACAAAACAAGTTATTAGAAAAACTGGTGTGGTGGAATATTCCATCTTTTCTACTCAAGTAGATCCAACATTATAAATTAACACTTGGGTGGGAATTAAGATTGGGGACAGCATCCGCTAATCTAGGAAGATATGTATCCAGTGAGGCTGGAAGCAGGGGGGCCTTTGGGTTATTTTGGCACCCCTACTTTTGAATCGCTTTCTAGTTGATTTGACCCATGAAATGTAGTGCATTAATTCTAATCCTCTTACACTTGGCAGTTGCCCGCTATCGAACTTACTACATGCAGATGAAGTGATTCTGGTAAATCCAATTAAGGAAGGTGTGTAAAGACTAATCAATACCCTAGCAACGTACGCATCAAAAACCGCATAGAAATTAACTTAAAAAGACCAGAGTGATGAGATTCACAACAAAATGGAGAAAACCTACAAATTGTATCTTAAAGGAAGTCAAATCAGTAACATGGATGAGTACTAGTATTTTGGGGTGGTCATAGACTCCAGAGACTCCATTTTACCAGACGAAACAACAGCAAATAAAAATAATAATGGAAGCATTTCAAATTCTATACAAAAAACTCAGGGGACCCACACCAATTCCAAACCTCAAAGTAATATCTTCAAAATTGCTACCTATCCTAACCTATAGCAGAGTAGCACGGTGCAGGATGGATGAAACAGTATTGGACATTATCATCTCCAATGCATATAGATACCTCTTCCACTGATGGAGGCCATTGTCAACGTGAACTCATGCATGGATGTTGATGAAAAACTATGACTCAAAAATTCACCCAAACCTTAGGGCAGGCTTTTAATCTTCATAAAACAGAACTGTATGCACCTCAAGTTTGGTTACTTACACTCACTTTATTATATTCCATTGTGGCTAAAGACAACTGAGACTACAACATGCAGATTATGTGGAGCTGATCCATTTTATTTGCATATGCTAAACACTAATGGCGAATTTTAGATGGTGGGTGTTTCTCTTTCTTACTGCTCGACGTGCATGCAGCCTATCTCCAATACACGTCTTGGATGGGTGACAGCTACACTTTGTGCATTTTCTCTAGACAGCCACAACAACAGGAAGGATTGGTGTGACGAAGAACTCATCTGCATTCATCTGAATTCTGATAGCTTTTCCTGGGCAGGAAGAGAGGGGAGAGCTGACAATTACACCTGAATAGGCGTGTCCTGTTTCCCACACAAAGGGCTGATAACCCACTTCTGATTGTCTGGAGCCATGGCTGGGACGAGAGGACCTGTGTGCACTTCAAAGACCCTTCTTTGAAGTCACCCCCATTTCAAAGCCACAACTCGGTATATAAGAACTGGGGCTCTGACCCTACCAAGACTGTACACTACCGGACCTGTGAAGAACTCTGCCAGAAGTAAAGACTGCTGTGCTACAAGGATTGCCACTCTCCTTGACTGCTGCTATGGAAGAACTGCTTCTCTGCTTTGCTGTGCTGCCCTGCTTCCTGATTATCTCTGTCTTGCTGAGGACAAGGACTGGACCCATCTCACTTGAACCCAAAGTGAGTCCAAGGGCTTGCTGGCTTGCCCCAGTTCTGAAGTCTCAGGTCTATCAAAGACTTCCTTCAACCCTGCAACAGCATCTAGATTCTGCCATCTGTGAGTCCTGCCCTACCAAGTGGGGCCAATCAAGTCCTGGGCCCTTGAAAGGGGATTTCTGCTGTGCTGATTCATCAAAACAATGCGCCGATCGGATCTGACGCATCGTCCTTCGATGCTGGCGTGGCTGCGCTTGACGACATCGCTTCGACAGACTGCATAGCTAGGCGACAAGGGACTGCTAGAAGGTTCGTCGACAAAGCCTTCATTGACTGCATGGATCGGAACTAGTGCATTGCCTCCATCCACGGAATCGACAACGATGCATCCTCTCCTCTGCTCCTCACATTGAGTATTAGACATCAACGCTTCCTCCATCCAAGGTATATTTTCAGAGGGACCTACGAGTGTGCTGTAGCCTGCCTGCCCTCCATCGCTGTCAGCCTGAACTTTGGATTTACCCTAGTCTAGCATGACCAGATGTCCCCGGTGGGCACCTCATGACTCTAAGCACTATAATTTGATTCAATCTTTAAAAATTCCTAACTCCAGTTCTACCTATTGGTTTTTTGTCGTTTAAGTCTTGTTTTGCTCATAAAAATCTAATCTATTTTTCTAAACCCTATGTGAAGTATTTTTGTGATGTTTTCGTTGTGTTACTGTGTGTGTGTGTCTTGCACACATACTTTACACATTACAGGTTATCTTTTAGTATGTATCTAGCTTATCCTGACTAGAGTGGTGGTTTCTGTTTGTACAGGGTGCATAATCTGAGAACCAGAAACCCCATTTCAAACAGCATGCAATAATAGAATGCAGCAATCCAGCTGACAAAAATGTTAACTGATGATTCACAAAATTCAAGGTTAGAACAGAAAATATGATTAAGAAGCTTACATAACTAATGGCATGCTAAAAATGGCATGCTCCAACTGGTTGGACACAACATTTCTATTTCAAGCTAGGCAGAATTGTGAATAGCTTTTAACTTTCTTTAATATGGATTTTTACTTTATGTCATACATTGAATTTGAAAGGATTTGCACCAATGCACTTTCCATTGCATACATGTCTCAATAGAAAAGCAGTGTTTTAATGGGACTTACGTAATGTAAGTCCCATGCATTGATTTGAATACATTATGCATAATAAAACCTTTAGAGTATAGGTGGCCCCACCAGTTTGATCTGCAGCCCAGTATTGCCTTCCCTCAAAAATCACTTTCAGAGACACCACTGCACATAGGCTATCTACCTAGTTTTGGAAATATGCTACCTTTGTGTGAAAAGTAGCTTCTTAATACGAAACATATCCACTGTTTAATTGAATGACTGTGGTGCTTCAACATGAACAATGTGAGGAACATCAAAGACGATGAGTAAGCCCATATTAAACAGAAGAATTACAATGCTGTCACTTAAAATGCATCATGTGGACCCAGAGGGACACTGAGCAGATTTCAGTCTAAAGCCTGAAACAGAAGGCAAAGTGGCATGCCCTTAGCAAACCAATGTACTGACTGTTCACCTTGGATGGCCTGATGTAAAGAACTCTTGTTTCTTTATCATTCTCTGTTGTCATTGACCAGAGTTGCAAGTGTTCCTGGAAGGTCAATTATATTTTTACTAGTTAAGAGGCTCCAATCTTAGGCTCACTAAAGCACCAATTAGTTGCTGAAATGAGGAATATCTCGCTAAAGTTTTATTGAATGCTTATCTGAAGTAAGAAATAGTGTAAATGTATACATTTTGGAGCAAGTGTAACTGTCGGTCCATGCAATTTTGTAGATTATAAAATTGTATGTTTTGTTGATTGTTTAAAAAAAAATAGTTTGCATAGTTTATGTTAAAATAAAAAAGAATGTTCATTAATATTACCACTGAAGCAATAAATGTGTATTCAACCTGAAAGCCAAAGGATTGAATCTAAGTAGAACAGACTTTCATGCTTCTGAGTAATATTAGGATCTATTATTCAAGCACCAGATAGAATTATTTAGTTTCTGGTGTGCACTATAAAAAATACAAGTATTATTCTACAATTACTGGAAAGCAGCAATGTAAGAGGTGACACTTTTTGTTTTATGGATCCAAGCAAAATAGAAAATATCAAAGTCAAATGACTTGCTCAACTGAGTCTAATACTGTAAAACTCCACAATGAATTGTGCTCATTAGCTTTTGCTTGTACTTCTGATCATCTGCCTCATATGGTTCTGTGCATGGAGTCATCCGTGACAAGGTGAACACCAGGTTTATTGCGCCCTGTGGAAATGCATTTACAGTACAGGCCCAACATAATGCAAAATTAATTCCTTGCTGAGCATCCATTTGTCTTTCTCATGCGTGGGCGCACGAAAGTAAAGTTAGTAGAAGGAATATTAAACAGGTAGCAGAGAATCATTTTTAAAGTAATGGCGCCGGCTCAATGAAAACAAACGAAATGCCGCATGGCAAGAAAGGATCTAGCATCCATTTTGTTTCATTGGCAATTATTCTTCAGGTTAAGAGGGATGGGGAATCCATACAGCACAAGCAAACCCCCTGGGAACGTTTACGCCGAGGACAACATTAACTGCTGCGGGTGGCTTGCAGGGGAAGGCAGTCAGCCATTAAGGAATTCATGGAAACTAATGAGGTGGGCTAAGAATAGATACCAGTACAGCACATCTGCATAGGCTGCGCTGCTTAAAGGCACCGTGAACACAAATGTGTAGCAGGGGGTAAAGACATGGGCGAGGAAACAAATGAAACAGTTAGAAACTGTGCTTACCTTCTTCTGCTGTCAACACAGCTAGAATTTAACCCCTCCGATGCTGATGACGGCCCCCAGCCGTCATGCATCACGGGGCTCGTGTGCTGATGACGGCTGGGGGCCATCATGATCCCGCCCACTTCGAAAAACGCCGCACAGGCGCAGAATCGCGGCCGCGCCTAAGGGGTTAATGGTGCTTTCATAACAGTTTTAGATATACTCATAAGCATGCCACATACAATTATTAAACAACAGTGGCAAACACAGTCGTGTATGCTTGATACTGAATCAGCTTATTTCATGAAGAGTAGATGTGATGCTTAAATCTGTTGAGAACCGTTAAATGGATGCATGGTTTATGCATCTATTTAAGGTATTGAAATAGCACAAATTACCAAGGGTGTAAGAGACTTAGGGCCCCATGCATCAAACTTAAAACCGGACGCAAACGGGCAGATTTGCGGAATCTGCCTCTTTGCGACTGGTATTTTTGCTTTGGGATGCATCATCCCAAATGCAGAAATCGCAATTTAAGTAATCGCAAATTGCGATGCCTCAGATGCAATGCATGATGATGTTTAAAATAGCGATTTCGCTATTAGGGGATTCAAATTACCGTCAAATGAAATTTGACGGCAACTTGCAAAAACTTTGAAAAGTGCACTAAAGTGCATTTTTCAAAGTTCCTGGTTACACATACACATGCCCTTGGGGCATCATGGGTTCACATTACAATTTCAGAGGTGCAGCAGGGTGTCCTTTTGGCACCCTAGCACCCTTGAAATTGCATGCGCAATTTGCGAGTACCTAATGGGTACTCGCAAAATGCGCATGCAATTCCCATTCATTCCTATGGGCCTATAGGCCCATAGGAATGAATGAGAAGCCATTCCTTAATTGCCACTCACAATTTGCCAGTCGCAATTAAGGAATGTGTAGGAATCGCTACTGTTTTAGGGATTACTACATGCATAGGCTTTTGCAATTCCGTAATTGCGATTCCTTAATAATCGCAATTAAGGAATTGCAAAAGCCTACCTTGATGCATGTGGGGGTTAGGGCCTTATTATGACTTTGGTGGTCTTGGAGCGGACCGCTACGTCGCCATGACACTGCCAGACAGATTACACCTTTTTTAGTCTCTGGCAGGCGTTTTTTTCAGCGGTCCCACGACTGTGCCTATGAAAATGGCACCGTAATGGGAGCATCAAAGGCAGTTCCTGCATGGCATGGACTAGTGCAGTCCATGCTATGCAGGAACTGGGGTGCATGCACACAGGGCACAGGGGGGACAACATGTGCCCCCATCCATGTGCCCCAATGCCCTGAGGAAACAGGGGTACCTGTAGGGCCCCCTTTGTTTCCTCTCTGCCACAGTTTTCATGGCGGGCTCACCGCCATGAAAACCATTATGAAGAGGAAACTCGTAAAATGCTTGGCAGGGCCGCAGAGGAAACACAGAGCCGCACACACACACACATTTAGAAGAAGGTCATCAGGGATGACTCCCATTGCTTCCACCACCGGAAAAACCACAACCAGGAGACAACAGAGTAGCTACTGAGAAGGACAGGGACACAATAATATGCCTTCTATATCAGGAAAAAAAACTCACTGAATAATTGCCGGACAGCCGCACTTCAGGGTTGCCAAATATGAAGGCTGTTTATTACTGGTTCCACCTCATGCCTCTTTCATCCACAGTGACTATTTTTCGAGCTCCTGCAGGTGCTTTTTCATCCCTGCTTGTCCCTTTCTCATGATTTTCCCGTCTTTCTTTTCCCCTTTTTTCACCATTTTTGCATTTCTCTCTCTTGTTCTGGGTCAAAGTCTGATGATGAAAAATAAGTCCAGCTCCTCAAAAAAGAGTGCCAGTGGGCCCCACCAGCAGCTCAAATTAAGCACTGCTCTCTTTGCATTGCAAAACCTGCACATTAGTCACAGACCCTCAAGCTTTACAGAGTGCTACTGATGCCACTGCATTTTGTTTGCTATGTCGTCTCTCGTTACCTTTGCGCCGTTTTCTGGAATGCTGATACTCAATTGATGAGTGACAAATAAACCTATTGAGCAACTGATATAACCTTCATACATCGGCAAGTAGCACCACTTTAATAATATCTTCTTTAAAAAGAAGAAAGGTATTACTTGCTTCACATTATGCAAACGTGATAATACAGAGCAGCTGCCAAAAAATATTATGTCAGTGGAAGCAGTAAGATACCACTTTAAGAGAGGCCAATTCAGGGACAAGAAGAAAGGACTTGTATGTACTGCCCATAGGCTCTCATTATGACTTTCCTGGATCTAGGTGCAGAGAAATGGGAGGTCCAGAATCTATGAATGCGGCCAGTATCCCTGCACCTAAATTCAAGTACTACAAGTTATTTCCACCAGAGGGGACCGTAACATGTATAGCCAGTAATACTGGGTTCAAATCTGTGTGTTTTCCCTTTTCAGGGGAAATAAACCTGAATCCACAAATATTTATCATTGCTAGAGACAGATGGTAAATGCTTACTGGGATTATTTTTTGGGGCAGTGAGTGTAGATGTCGCTAGCAGGAGGGCATAGTGGGTAAACTTACAGCTGGAGGAAGTGTTTGATACTCTATCCATTCTTCTGTAAGAGGATAGTCAGGGGGCGGGTGCAGCAGCTGGCCAGAGTTCAGATTGCACCACATAAGGCTCTGTAGTTCCCAGTTTAAGATTACTTGGTATGGTATTTCCAGAGCCAGTAATCAAGGCATGAAAATATCAGTCATCTCAAAATGGCCTGAATGGCATCACCTCACAGCTGCTGAGCAGACTACAAACCATCCAAAACGCTGCTGTCCAGGTTCCTCCGCGACCTCCAGAGAAGAGCCCACATAACCCCCCCACCTCAATGCACTCCACTGGCTCCCTGTCCAAAATACTGACCTATGCCTACAAGGCCCTGCAAAACAAAGGACCAGCCTACTTTAACCACACACTGAGCTTCCACCAACTTGGCAGACAACTACTCTTCCCCCCTCTCTCACATTCCCCGCTTCCACAAAAGCAGAAGCGGCAGCTAAATCTTCACCTACCTGGCCGCCAAGACCTGGAACGACCTCCAACTCCACCTCTGGACTGCACCCACCCTGCAGAAGTTCAGAAATGGCCTAAAAACCTGGATGCTCGACTGACAACTCCCAGAAGCACATCCCCCCTCTCTTTAAGTGCCTGGATACTTTCATGGGTGATACGCAGAGCTCTACAAATCATTGATGTTGCTGCGGCTGTCTTCCAGCATTTTAAATAAGTTCTGTGAGGAGAATGGAAGCCAGGCAGAATGCATGCAAACAAGTGACTACTGTGACTTCACAGCATCTATGAAGCTCTGTTTCTCCATCATACAGTTATTTTGAGCCATTCCGTTTTTTATTAAACTATTCTAGTTATTTCAATTATGTAGAAAATACACAAAGTACAAGTCTGCTTACCTAAATACCTTTCAACAGCCTCATCAGCAGTTCTATTTGCAGTTTTATATACTGTGTACTCGGACCAAGGTATTGGTGTGATTTACATGAGCACTATTTACATCACACAAGGTCAGTTTTTTTTTTTTGGTACGGAGAGATTAAGTGATTTGCCCAGAATAACCAGATGCTGAGCTGATGCTGGACTTGGACCTGGTTCTCTAGCTCCAGAGTCGGCAGCTCTGTCAACAACGCAACATTGTCTCCTATAGAGCAATTTAATGGTATTACCTAAAGGACAATTATCCAGGAAAGAGGAGTTCCCACAACCTTTAATAAAGAAATACACTACATGGCAAAGAAGGGACTACTGAACTCTCCCTAGTAATATCAACAATACATGCCACTGAAAAGTAAAACAAACGATATAAATATTAACTAAAATAAGTTAACCAACAGGATTCTACAGCTTTCACAGATGAGACTGGACACGAATAATAACTCAGGCCAATGATCATTTGATGGAAAATAATTACTTGGAGACATAGAAGAGGTAGAATTTGATGGTGGCAGAATAGCAGCAAGGTTGAAACCTTAACTGAATCCCAGTAGCAAAAAGTTTTGATAGGATTGGCTTTACTTTTGACCAAGAGTCCCTCCATTCTAAATATAAATGGAAAATATGCTGCTTTCTACACTCCTTAAAGTAAGCTCACTTTACAAGAGTGAAGCAAAGCTGCAAAAATGATGGCTGTGGGTGCAAAATGTCTCCATCTTTTAGAACTAGGGGACTTGGAGTAATGCATTAAGATATGGTTACGCCTATTTGTCCCTAACCTTTCTTAGTGTGCTTTCATCAACAAGAGCAAGTACTTTGCTATTAAAGACTTGGTACTCATGGGGAAGGGTGGCGTCTTTTAATACTATTCCTCATACCCATTTGACTCACCACCATGGACTCTTTCCAAACGCTTCCACAAATGGCCCAATGAGACAAGAAATTCCAGAAGTATGCTAAAATTTAAGTTTTTGTGCAGTGATTTTGGAAGACTGCAAGGGCATTCTTCTTCCAAATTATATAGAGAGCAGAACTCATGCATCAATTGCTAGGTGAAAAAACCTTTGATGTTGCAGTAGTGTTAGGAAATAATTTAAACATAGCAGTACATGAACGATTTATACCTGGGTTTGTAAAAATTGAGTTTACAAGTGGAGTACCTTAGAGGTTTACAAGGACAGTTTGGGTTTTCATCTTGAAAAATGATGTAGGACAATATCTGGAATGCGATCTGAAGTTGATCTACCAGGTGGAAAAACAAAAATGTTCCTAATCCAGCTGCCTGGCTAGTCTTTTCAAGGATTAAGAGAGACACTATCTGCAGAGACTCTCTAGAGACATATTGCTGATGACGGGCAAGATAAACCTGGCTATGAGCTAGTACTTGCGTGGTAGCAGGATGTTAATATGCAGCTGTTTAGCTTGTAAGGATCTTTGGTTATCTTAGATTGGTTTAATCATCCAATGTGCCTCTGAGTTAAATGCCAACCATTGTAAGAGTCTGTAATAAATCCATCCATTCACCATCATCATCATCTTCTCTGAGGGTCTATCTCGCTAACCTTCTTGAAGTTCTCACTACTCTTCTTTCTGATTGATACAAGATTCTGCTAACTCCCTTCTTGGTATGTGTTGTGTTCCTATGTGTAGTTCTGCTAGTTTAGTGAGTACATATATCTTTACTGCACAGGTTAATAAAAACCATAGCATTTAAAGCATTACATTAGTTTGAAAAATTCATATAAAGTCTTCTGTTAAGGCCCACATGATAATTATGTGGTAATGTGTCTATTATAACAGAAAGTAAAAATGATTACTTTAAAAGTTTCCAGTATTTTACATTAAGCATTTCAATGCAGGATCTGATTTCAGCATGTCAAAAAATACAATATATTTGAATAGCCAAAACACATCACAGGTCATCTCCCCATCATAACTTAGTACAACTATTGTATACCAAACCAGCTGGGGTGCATCCCACAGCTTCAACCTAAGCTGTGAGCAATAACTAAAATGACTGGTTGAAATTCCACGCTTGAAGAAAGCCCGGCTTGTTATTAATTTCCAGTGCAGTGCTCCCCAGTGTAGTAAAACAACATCATAGACACAAACCATGGACATCAAGGACATTAATGCACAGCTTCTATCCAAATCTTAACATCAGCCCAAATAAACGTGGCCCTAATCCAGAATCTGCACTCTTGCAGCAGTGTAGGACATAGACACAAGGTGTGTACTTCTGTCTCTCCGCTGCTCTGTTAACTTAGTGCTACACTGACAAATAGCAAATGAAAACAAACATAGTACTTTTAAATCAAATTGTCCCCATTGCCCAGGTCTACTTTCAAAATGCTAAATGTTTCAATTACTATTTTACCTAAGTATGTTTCTCAGTTGAAAGGTGCCACCGATTTTCGTTTTTCTGTCTGTCGTCAGGGCTTCTAGTTTATAAAGACATTTCAAGGAATAGCTCCCCATGAAAATATCTGGGATCTTTGGATGATTTGATCAACGTGATAAAAACACTATGGTTTGAATGATGTCTACCCCGAGTGCTGCATCTTGGTATCTTATGGTTCCGTACTGGGTGTGTCACACTGTTTCCAGGGTGTGCCGCGCCATGACTTTTTGTCTTTGACAGTTGTGCTTTTTGACTCCTGGAAATTCACCATCTATGTGCTTGTGCCTTTCTTTAGGCTTTGCTGATTTTAGCCTTGGGAGGGTCTAGTACTAGCATTCACATAAAACTTTGCAATGCTCGACTTCACTTCAGGATTATCATTCTGGACTCATCAGATCCTCTACATTGGGTTATCCTATTGGATACAGAGTCCTGCTACACTGCTGATCTCCCACAGTCTTGTGGTTCTACCACTAAGGGAGTATCTCTAAATCTACCAGCTGTGCCACAAAGCTCGGTCACTTAGGCTGTCTTTTACTCATGCTCTACGTAAAGTGAGCTTACTACTTTGTAATGGCCGTGCGTCACCAATGATTGTCCCATCGCCCTAAACCACTATCAAACATACTTTCTCAACTGTGGTTTCAATAATAGCCCATCAGAAATCAGGAGCTGTTTCTTGTTTTATAGCTCATATCACTTTCTACTTTTCCACTAATATGTTTTACTGTGAGAAGCGTTAGCAGCAGAGTGCACAACAGTTGCAATCTGTGCTTTGAATCAAATACAGGATACAGTCCTGAAGTGTGCCAATGGGTCGAAACGTCAACTTACTTAAATGGGCTACGGTCTAACTGGAGAGAGACTGATAGATCTGTCACATATTTGGACATATCAATGCATTGAATAAGTCCACATTCCTTTGTACTTAATCAATCAATCAATCATGCCATTTGTATAGCGCACTACACACCCGGGAGGGTCTCAAGGCGCTTGGGGGGAGGGGTATGCTACTGCTTGAACAGCCAGGTCTTGAGTTGTTTCCTGAAGGCGAGATGGTCCTGGGTCAGCCGAAGGTAGATGGGGAGGGAGTTCCAAGTCTTGGCAGCCAGGTAAGAGAAGGATCTTCCTCCGGCGGTGGCTCTTCGGATGCGTGGTACGGCTGCGAGGGCGAGGCTGGTGGACCGTAGCTGGCGGGTGGGCGTGTAGAAGGTCAGGCGGTCGTTGAGGTTCTTGGGGCCCAGGTCGTGGAGAGACTTGTGTGCGTGGGTGAGGAGCCGGAACGTGATCCTCTTGTCGACGGGGAGCCAGTGCAGGTTCCTCAGGTGGCTGGAGATGTGGCTGCATCGGGGGACATCCAGGATGAGTCGGGCGGAGGCGTTCTGGATGCGCTGGAGTCTTTTCTGTAGCTTGGCTGTGGTTCCGGCGTAGAGGGCGTTTCCGTAGTCCAGTCGGCTGGTGACGAGTGCCTGGGTGACAGTCTTCCTGGTCTCGGTCGGGATCCAGCGGAAGATCTTGCGAAGCATACGCAGGGTGTTGAAGCACGATGAGGAGACGGCGTTGACTTGTCTGGTCATCGAGAGGGAGGGGTCCAGGATGAAGCCCAGGTTGCGTGCGTGGTCGGTTGGCTTGGGTGCGGTGCCCAGGGCTGGGGGCCACCAGGAGTCGTCCCAGGCGGAGGGCGAAGATCCCAGGATGAGGACTTCAGTCTTGTCCGAGTTCAGTTTCAGGCGGCTGTCCTTCATCCACTCGGCGACGTCTTTCATCCCTTCGTGTAGGCAGGTTCTGGCGGTGTCGGGGTCTCTGGTGAGGGAGAGGATCAGCTGGGTGTCGTCGGCGTAAGAGATGATGTTGAGGTTGTGCTGGCGTGCGATGGCTGCGAGAGGTTTCATGTAGATGTTGAAGAGAGTGGGGCTGAGTGAAGATCCTTGCGGGACGCCGCAGATGACTTCGGTGGCCTGGGAGCGAAACGGGGGGAGGCGGACTCTTTGTGTTCTTCCGGCGAGGAACGAGATGATCCACTCCAGTGCCTTCTCTTGGATACCGATGTTGCTGAGGCGCTGGACTAGGGTGTGGTGGCAGACCGTGTCGAACGCAGCGGAGAGGTCCAGGAGGATGAGGGCCACTGTTTCCCCCTTGTCGAGCAGGGTCCGGATGTCGTCGGTGGCTGCGATGAGGGCGGTCTCGGTGCTGTGGTTGGCTCTGAAGCCGGACTGCGAGGGGTCGAGGGATCCGTTCGTCTCGAGGAAGGCGGTCAGCTGTCTGTTGACGATCTTCTCGATGACTTTAGCAGGAAAAGGGAGGAGCGAGTTGGGGCGGAAGTTTTTGAGATCGGTGGGGTCCGCTGTAGGTTTCTTCAGGAGGGCGCTGATCTCGGCGTGCTTCCAGCTCTCCGGGAAGGTGGCGGTGTTGAAGGAGGCGTTGATGATGTTCCGGAGTTGGGGTGCGATGGTGGAGTCGGCCTTGTTGAAGACGTGGTGTGGGCAGGGGTCGGTCTGTGATCCGGAGTGGATGGTGTTCATCGCGCGGGCTGTGTCTTCGGTGGTCACCGTGGTCCAGGTGCGAAGGGTGGCGGTGGGGGGCGTTGGTTCGACGGTTGGGTGCGTGGGAGGGGCGCCGAAGCTGTTGTGGATGTCGGCGATCTTGCGGTGGAAGAACGAGGCGAGGGAGTCGCAGAGGTCTTGTGACGGAGTGATGTCGTTGGTGCTGGTGCTGGGGTTGGAGAACTCCTTGACGATAGTGAAGAGCTCTTTGCTGTCGTGGGCGTTGTTGTCCAGTCGTTCCTTCAGGGATTTCTTCTTGGTGGTGCGGATGAGCTGGTGGTGCTTGCGGGTAGCGTGTTTGAGGGCGGTCATGTTGTCGGTGGTCCGATCGAGGAGCCAGGCTTTCTCGAGGGTGCGGCAGGTCTTCTTGGAGTCCTTGAGGTCGTCGGTGAACCAGGATGCCTTCTTGCTTCTGGGTCTGCTGGGAGGGTTCTTTAGTGGCGCGAGGTCGTCGGCGCAGGTGGTCAGCCACTGTGTGAAGTTGCGGGCTGCTTCGTTGGGGTCCGTTGTGTTGGCGGGTGGGCTCTGGCTGAGGGAGGTGGTGAGCTGGTCTGCGGTGATCTTGCTCCAATTCCTGTGAGGTACCTGTTGCGGGTGGTGGTGGGTCGTGGATCTTTTGAAGCTGAAGTGGACGCAGCTGTGGTCGGTCCAGTGGAGTCCGGTGGCGTGGCTGAAGGTGATGTACTTGCTGGAAGAGAAGACGGGATCAAGCGTGTGGCCGGCGTAGTGGGTGGGGGTGTTGACCAGTTGCTTGAGTCCGAGGTTGGCGAGGTTTTCCAGCAGGGTGGTGGTGTTAAAAACAATGGATCTCAGTACAAACAAAAGGATGCAAGCCTTTGTATAACTGTGTCCTGGATTTCACTTGGAGCACTATTTATATGTCAATCATTGTGGGATTAAATTCCATGTTTTTTTATTACATGCTCTGCCTTATGATTATTTATTATGTGAATTGAAGACTGTCAAGCTGTGATTCTTAACATATTGATTACTTTTACACTACAGAGGTGGCACCACTGACTGAGAAGACCATTCGCCACTCTAGACTCATCTGAAGTTTGGATTCCTTCAGAGTAAAGGAGAACACGTTCTGGAAAAGTCAAAAACTAAACACAATCAGTAGGTATCATAATGAGGAAAATAAAGAAACTGTATACATATGTTATAGCACATATGAAGGTATTAATACATGACAAGGCAACCAGATTACATCTCCAGGGTATCAGCTCTTCAAGTGTTGAGAAAGTAAGAGAACACAAGGACCATAATGTATCAAAATTCTGTAAAATATGTTCTTGGAGTGAAAACCAAGCAAGGTGCAAAATGTTGTGGTCAGTGTTGCGTAGTAAGCAAGACTGATGCCACAACACGACAGGTGTCCGAAAGACTTGCCTGCTGAGGGGATGGCAAAACCCCATTGTCTCCAGAAACCTTTGCAACTTTGAAGCACACATGCTCTTTGAAGCAAACACTTTCAAGTAGACAGGTCTAATAACCGATCCAAATAGCTCTATGGATCAGGTTATAATAAGTGTTGAAGAAGTCCTTATCAGGGCATTGGTCTGTTGAGTATCTTTTTTGATTGCCCGAAGGTGGGATTTCTACTAGCAGGCACATTGTCATCCTGCACAGAATAATATTAGTGAAAGTATCAAAGTATCGGGTGTCTACTTAGGAGGGTCCCATTTAGGAGGAAAAAACCCAAAGGCTATAAAGCCTCCTTTGGCAACGTTGACATTCTTGATTGAGATGAAGGTAAAACTGGAGCGGCATCAAGCTGATATCAGTAAGGAGAAAAGGGCTAGGAAACACTTAGAGAAGAATCCAAAAGTAAATCATTCAAACTGCTAGAAGCAAAAATCAGAGACAAAAATGGTAGCAAGGAGTGAAGATCACAATCAAAAGTCCAGGAACATAATGTGTTGCAATGGATTTGAAGAAATGTCAACGTGTGGCACACAAAGACTCATGCCTGATGCCAGTTTGCACAGAGGTGATTGCCTCTTTTGCTTTTAAAGAAGTGGGGGGGTGCCCCTTAGTACCCCAGCTCGCTTTCCCATCCAGCTGCTGGGCATTTCTGCACCTGCACCTACACCTGCAGTGCTGTTTAATTAGGCACTGCAGTGCAGGTGTCAAAATATCAGTCATCAGGAAAGACGTGGCACAAAGTCTGCATACCATTTCAACACATCTTCCTCTTGTAATGCCTTCTTTATATATGGTCAAACCAAGGAACTGACATTAAAGTAAAAGACTCTGCTATATCTTGGAGTGGGAGCCACAGAAGAAAATTTTAAAAACAGCTGTGTTCAAAGTTTGTTTAACCCCCTTTCGACAAGGGGGGGTATAGAGGGGGGTGTATCCTTTTCTGGATTGTTGTTCTTATTTTATTGGTTATGATTGCACTCATTATAATAACCCAAGTTGCACTGTTACATAAAGTACTTCACCTTGCACCCAGTGGTGGTGAAGTAAAGTGAAGTCATGTAATTTAGCTATTGTAACAAAAACAGCTGTCGAGATGTAAATGTATGAGCATGACGAATGTTATTGATATCCTTTGATGCAGTGCTTTAATAAAAACAAGTAAGAAAAAAATACCTCTCGAGGAACTCATGGTGTTTGTTCAAATATGGAAAAGCCCAAGCTTCACATCCTACACGCAGGACCGGCTTTAGCATTGGTGGCACCCAGTGCAACAATCTTTGTTGGCACCCGCAAATCACAAAGATCTGCTTCTTCACAGATTTCTTCCCTACCGTCCTCCAATGGTGCCCCTCACCTCTCCATAGCACCTCTCTCACATCCAGTTCATTTGTTTTCTATTGCTACTCATACCAGTGTAGGGTGTCAGAGCTCCTTACATCACAAACACATTATACAGAGAAAATGGATCATATATGTGTAAATCAGTGTATAGGAAATGTTACATAAGACAATGAGGAAAACAAGGTGTAGGAGTCACTTGTCATCCATACGGCTGGGTATTATATTTTAGGAGTGCTTGGTCTGGAGAAGCACAAGCTCAGGATTTAAAGGTAACACACCGGTTGGGGTTGGCTTTACTAAGAATGTATACATACCAAAACAAACCCTTTTTAGAAACATTAGGATAATTAGGGACTAGGGAAAAATCATAACATTCTAATCTATACCTTGCAGCTCTTTCATGCCAGTTCACAGTTCCATTTTCTACATTAGGATTGACTTATGAACTGCAAGTTACAAAAGGATCTCTGTGACAAAAGCAGTAATGGTGTACGTTCTTTGCAGCAGGCACGTTAACCCTCTACCTTACTTTCTTTAACGCCTTAACTGCGGCGGTTTTTCCGCCGCGGTGCGGGTGTTCTATTAGGTGGGCGGGGCTGCGTCGGCCGTTGGCCGATGGCAGCACTAGCGAGGTAGTGCTCCCGTTGGCCAACGGCCGACGACAGCACGCAAGGAGTTAATTTGAGTCAAAACTGCCACTAGACAAAGCCCCAATCTCTCTCCCACAGGAACATTAATCACTAGCCTTATCTTGACATTTTTATTGTTGCCTGAAAACTGCTGCTCAGACAAGGAATTTTGCAGCAGGGTCTTTTAAACCCAAGCGTTGTTTCTAAACGCTGCTGCCCTAGGTGAGTGCCAGGTACAGCTGCACTGGTCGCATAGCCCTAAATCCAGCCCTAGCTGCATGCCACACTGGATTTGGATGTCCAGTCCCCACTGCCACTTTCACAGCTCATGGAAAACCTCTCTGGGTTACTGTAAGTTCAGAAGCCCCAGATGACTCCAGGTAGAAGGAATCCCAGACCTCGGCCATGAAATAAGCGTGAGCTCGTACAGCACTCCTTCTCCTTCAGAACTCAAGAGGTGTATGGTAAATTTGTGCTACTGCCCTCAGCAGAGATCTCATAATCCCAAGTTTGGCACAGAGGTTCAGATAAAGGATAAAAGCAAAAATATTTCTATTTCCCTCCACTAGGCAGTAGAAGGTCTTCTAGAAACCGGCAGGGATCGGCGTTCTTCTGTGCTCACATAAGCTGTTGATACCCGTGGACCAAGAAATGATTCTTGAAAGGCCTGCCACATGAAAAAAAGAGTATCCAGCCCTACTCAGCCATAAATGTCCAAGTATGTAACCAAGGACATCCTCTTCCCTTTATCAGATTCTGTGAATTCCCTTTGAAGCTTGACACGCATGTCTCCAAGGAAAACTAACAAAAGGAGTGATCTGAAACTGGGTGTCAGGCAGAGGCACTTCACCATGCTTCTAATTAAGCAATTGTATTTGGTTTTGGCGCACAATATTCCATATCATCAAGGGGGTTGAAGTGAAGCAATTTCCCCTTCTTATATACATTGGAGCATTTAACCAATGCACTCCTTGGATACAGGGTTTTGTGCAGGGTGATGGCTGGTGATGGGGTCCACAGCAGCTCAACCTCTAAGCTAATAATGGCCTGCCTTACAGCCTCACCTGACCATAGCAGATCAACAAAATTCACCTGAGGACAACCGGAATATCTTGAACCTTATCTCATTTTTTGTTTATTTTGTACAGTGTGCGGCAACAGGACTCCTAAATGCCTTCTGTGAGTACCGAAAGTCTTAACGTTAGGATTTTTCTCCGTTTAGGAGTAGTAAAGTTAGGAGTCCTAACTTTACTACTCCTAAACTGAAATAAATCTCAACTTTAAGACTTTCGATATTCACAGAAGGCATTTAGGAGTCTTAAAGTTAGGACTCCTAACTTCTGTGAATACCGAAATGAGTAAGTGCCTTCTGTGAATACCAAAATGAGTAAGTGCCTTCTGTGAATACCAAAATGGTAGTAAGTTTAGGATTTTGTCTCAAGTTAGTTCTGTGAATCGGGCCCAATATGTGCTGAGATGAGTGCCCCATTAAGTGCCCCGATTTGGGGCATCTGCGACAGAGAGATACTAGGCAGGTGAAATATCCACCATCCCAATTTTTATAACTGGCCTGTATCCAGAAGCGAAAGTTACCCTACACTAAGGCGGTCAACCTACAAGGGAAAAGATATAAAGGATTTGGTAAGTCTCAGTTGAGCACTTGTGCTATGTGGACCCACAACATCGTGATTGGGAACTACACTGAGAAGTCTAGATAATATGGTTTCAGAAACCACATGAAACTCCTGGTTGTAAATTCGTCAGCCTACAGGAAATGTATAAAAAAAAGCCAGTACTGAAAACAAACTGGTGGAAAAGTGCAAATTAGAATAATCGCATCCCCATCCAAGGTGAAATATCCTGAAATGAGAACGGAAAAACACCACCATAATTTAAAAAATTTAAAAAATGCACCCAAAAGAACCCCAATTATTATTTCTGTATTACCCTGAAGAACACTTGTGAGTCATCACCTTCACAAAGAGTACAAAAAATGCATTATCTCTTTATACAATTTCACACATTGCCTGAGCCGGTCATCGAAAACCACGTAACTCAACTCAGTTTGATTTCTGATCATTTTTAGCATTGGTTTAGGAAGGCCTGCTGAGTATTTGTTTTACTTTATGCACCTACCCGAGTCCTGATGTAATAAGACGATGCTCTCACTTGATTCTGTGCCTTCAGTTAGACCAATTACTCTGAGGCTAGATCCATTATCGTACTACTTATTTTTCTGTTAATATGTTAATATGTGGTCTTCATTTGAATTGGTTCTAAATCTATGATGGCTTCTTCCAATGAACCCATTACAGAGGTAAACAAGTTTTCTTTCTGTCTTACAATCTCCATTTCAGAAGCTCGTTTGTTTTCAGATGATTTGAATTCTGTACATTAAAAAAAGAAAAATACATGTAGCAAAGTATTTTAACTGCACTCAAGCATGAAATCTGGGAATGCCCATAGACAACACCCGCAAGGCACTGGGTTTTTATCAGACCCAGCCCTTAGCCAGCACCCACTCAAAGAGAAAGATTTAGTTTGAAGAAATCTTTGATCAGTGGGCCCAAACTCTGCCACACTGGCTAAGACTCTTGCAAGCCTGGCTCTGCGCTAAAACGTTACCTTGCTGAGGACTTCAATGTACAGAAACAGTTTTATATGCTGATCTCCACCTCAAGCAACATCTCTGAGTTCTCTCTTTACAAGTTTGAACGTTTGGGTGCTTTGTTTCATGTTGAATCATCTTGATGTGGGTCTCAGGGCATACTTTATGTTCTCCATAGCAAGATTATATCTGCTTACTTTGTCATCTGTTGATTGCGTATGGATTTGGCCTTCTCAGCCCCATCTCCCTTCCCTTCAGTAAGATTCTGTGCAGCAGCTTCAAACACTCAATTTTCGCACAGCTGTGTCTTTCATCTTCTGATCATGGCTTCTTGTGTTCCCACTCCTAACAACGTTATGAATGAATCTTCAAATGGTGCCATAGGAATCAACTAGGATGTCCATTTTTTATTTCTACCGCTTCCGATAGATCATGCTTTGGGATTTGCTGAGATCTCAAAGGGAAAGGATCACCCATTACACTTTGAACTGCTTAATTATCAGGTATCAATCAGTGCTAAAGGATTTCACTCTAGTGAGAAACAATCTTCAGGGCTGTTTTCCTTTAAGGTAGCTCAGGCAGCCTTCACTGGGATCTTTCTCTGCTATGAGAGTTAGCAGTCCCAGTTTGCTGCTGTGACTCCTCCTGCCCCAACAAGGTTTCTGATCTTTTCATAACTCTGAATGGACTGACATGGGGGCTATCTTACTTGGGTCCCTGTGGTGTTCATGGTGTCTGTGACTCATGTCTCTTTGGTTTTACGAGCTCCTACTAGCATTGAGCCATCATAAACATCCTGATGCTCTGTAGCTCCATAGGAGTCCTCAGAGTAGAGGTGCTTAACTTGGTAAAGTCACTCAAATAGATGTTATCATTACAACCTGGAAGTAATCTCCTTTTTAAGCATGGATCATTATCGTTCAGGATTTGGCTTGTACAATGAAAGAGCCTTCATTTCATCTTGGTTAAGTCACCTAAACAAACAGCACTTGGGACTAACAGTCCTGGCCATTAAATAAGTGCATCACATCTAGCCCTGTATATCTACAACTAATTTTGCTTAGAGAGACCGCATTACACCAGTTTCCAGATACCGCCACAGATTTTCAGTGGCCAAGAAAATTAGAGTACCCTCAGTGAATAACTAGCTCTGACCCAATTTACTAGTGAATGCATTTCAGCATTACAGGCAGATGCAAGAACCTTTTTCCAGCAGTGTATTAATCATCATGAGATTAAAAAAACATATTAAATAAAGCAGCAAATATTATATAATGTATGTCACGTAATAATCCACCAATGCCTGACAACAGAGAGAGTCAGTCTGAACTTCTTGAAGAGGAAAAAAGATGGTGCGATACATTTTTGAGAAATCCAAGTTTCTTCACTTACAATTTCCATCCTGACAATAATACACTTGTGTGAAAGATGAGTCAGAGAATAGGCAACTAGTTTTATTTCATGCGGAAGTGGGAAATAACAAAGTGGAGGCAGTATTGTATTGAGAACAAACTGCAATAGAGAGCTTCTGACACCACAAAAGGCACCAAAGTGAAATATTGAATTTTAATATTTTCTGTAAGCTAACAGGAACTGAACCATGTGAACGCCTTTTCAAGAGGAAACTAAAATGATGTCTTTAAGTTTCTACGATCAGTGATCCTGTAAAGGTTTCAATGACAAAGGGTTGAAGAAAGCACAGGAAAAAAGGAGACTTACTGACAAAATAGAAAAAGCTGTGACGATGGTAATGGCAAGAGCATACACGGTATCACAAAGTAGAACACTGAAGCAGGTGAGATAAAAAAGTATACTGAAGAAACACAGACATATCTTATAAAGACAGGTGTGGGAATCAGGAAGTCCCATACAAAGTAAAAACTTAAAATATATTGGCACAGGAAGCCTAGTACTTGCAAAAGACCATAATAATAAATGTCTGGAAGAACAGACGAATGGGGTTTTCAAATGGATTAACTGAAAAATATATAGGAAAGCAAGCAATGCAAATGTAGCAGCAATAAACAGAGACTGCAGTGTTACAATGGATATGTAGTCAGTGTATTACAATGCCCACAAGGCAAGCTTTAGGTTGATAATATTACAAGTAAATTGGGAAAATTAACTCAAAAGCTTCTTAGATTTATCAAAAATAGAGACATGAACTGCCAGGTTGAAAGGCATTTCAAGGAGAAACATGAAGGTAATTGGGATAACATGAGATTCTTTGGTCTTGACACAAGGGAGAGATCAGATAAAAGCCTGTAAAAGGTTGGATTAAATACTATATAAGTAATGATTTGTTATTGTTTAACTGTGAACACTGAAGAGTTAAGCAAAAGATGTGGAAAACAGAGTGTGTATACACAGACAATGACATATGAGAAAACATAAATGGTTCTGACTGTTCACCAAAAATATAAACATCAACTTTCTCTGTATGTGGAAGTGGTGATGTCAGAAAGGGTCATTCATAGTGGAGAAGGGAAAAGCTGCAACACTGGGATCCAATGCTTTCATTCCTGAACCTCGATAAAATCCATCAGAGGCCCTGGTATTCACATGCATTGGTAAACTGACAAACCAGACATTATGCTCGCCCTCTGCAGTCTTCCTCATAGGTAACTACACTAAGCTAACCACGTGATTTATGTACCTCATTAATAGCCAATTATCACCACCTAGGTCATTTCAAAAAGTGTCACCTAAAAACAGAAAACTCAAACCTCCATCCCATTACATCACGTGTTGCCAAGCAATTAATCTATCTTCACATACGTATTCCACATAATTAGTATTACATTTCCCTCAGTCACATATCTTCAAGGATAAAATGTCATTAGCCCATGTTCTTGAAGTCGCCCTAATCTTCCTCTAAAACAAACTCAAGCGGCTGCTCTCTTTAAACCACCTCACATGTGCATCATATATGAGGCACATTAAGAGACTATTTTGGATTGATTCGCATTGCCTCATTCGCCTTGACATGCTCTTCATTGCCTCAATTGCTGCTTATGCTACGTGGCAAACCTCCACATGTTTGGCTAAACTCTGCAGTTCACTGGCCTCAGTCCCTTAGCTCTTTTGCTCACTTTCTGGGCAACCTCATACCAGTCCCTCTGAACATCGCACTGCCACATGGCTGACATCAACCCTGCCTCTATGCTGCATTTCTTCATACTTCGACACTAACTTACTTCCTACAATAATATGCCTTATCTTTTGGTATCTCTTTCCCATCTTTGCTGCCTGCTTTCTCCTTATTGCCTTCTTCCCTTGGAACGCTCACTTGAATGGTCGCAGCTTTACTGCCTGCATTCTCTCAGCGTTTCCCCATCCACAACTTTTTGCCTGCATTCCTTCTTATGTTCGTGGTTTAACAGTTTGACTTCTCTCCTCTACACTCATTGAGGGTTATGGCTCAAGGGCCTAAGCTTCAAATCAACTGGAGCTCAAAGTACAAGCTCTCTTTCCTGCTCACCCTTCCAACTTAATCATCACGCATCTATGACAATCTCCAAAGATGTCGACCCTAGCATCTACATGATACCTGTTAGATCTGGGGGTCTCTAATTGGCAGAGGTAAGTACCTTAGACCAAGTAGGGACCCTTGCTTCTAGTCAGGGTGAAGGAATACACACAGTAGATAACCTCCGCTCTCCCTCTAGGTAGCTTGGTGCGAGCAGGCAGGCTTATCCCCAAGGCAATGTGTATAATATTTGCACTTAACACAACAATAATCCCCAATCCACCACAAACTGAGACCACACAGGTAAGTATATTTTTATAAAAATATATATCTTTATCTAGTTTCAGCAAGGTAAATAAGCAGTTGCACGATAATCACTTCTTTAAGAACATGTGGTACTTAATCTTGATGGTTGCAGTTAATTTCAGGAAGTTCTTGTTAAATAAACGATAGTCTCAAGTCTCTTGGAAATCAGTGTTCAAAATAAGCAATAGAGACTTACTTCAGGCAAATGTGCTATCAAAAACGAGCATTCAAAACACTGCTCACGTGTAATCTTATTTGTGGGCTTCAGGCGCTGCAAATGTGCTTCTTCGCGAGGCCCAGGGACTCTTTCTTTCCCTCGGGACAGCCTCACTCGTTCTTATGCCCCAGGCGCACCGCCAAGCAGATCTCCCTCGTCCCCGCCCCGGCCGGTCCCCCTTTCCTCTCCCGCCCGCTCTCGACAATCCAACGAGCGGCGGGGGAGGTGGTGCTGCTCACCTTGTGGGGGACGGCAGGCCAGGGATGCGGGACGCTCTAGATTCCCTCGGCGAGGTCAGGTCAGTCTTCTCCGGTCCCGGCGGTGATCACGGCAATTTCCTCGGCTCTCGCAGCAGCTTCAGCTAAGGCAGCCAATCCCGTCGCGGCTCCTGTGACGAGCCCCTCTGAACGCGAGGCCGCCAACCAATGGCAGCGCGGCCTCGCCGATGACGCTACGCTCCCCACCTGGTGTTCCAAGTACACCACAGATCCCTGCCCTATCTGGCATTTACTGGCCTTGATAGTGAGGCCTGCCTTCTGCAGAGCCTTCAACACTTCAGAGCGGTGTTGCAGGTGTTCCTGCCAAGTGGAACTGAACACAGCAATGTCATCCAGATAGGCTGCGCTGAATTGCTCCAGCCCTGCCAGTACCTGGTTGACCAATCTCTGAAATGTGGCAGGGGCATTTTTCAACCCAAAGGGCATGACACGGAACTGGAAGTGCCCCTCTGGCGTTGAAAATGCTGACCTCTCCTTGGCCCCCTCAGTTAAGGCAATCTGCCAGTACCCTGAAGTCAAATCAAAAGTGCTCAGGTACCGGGCAGCTCCCAACCGATCCACCAGCTCATCAGCTCTGGGGATGGGGTGCGCGTCAGTCTTGGTGACCGCATTGAGCCCACGGTAGTCCACGCAGAACCGAAGTTCTGGGGTGCCACCTTGGGTAGCAGCTTTCTTAGGCACTAAGACCACTGGGCTAGCCATGGGGCTGCTGGAGGGCTAAATAACCCCTAGTGCCAACATCTTGGAAACTTCTTCCTTGATGCTAGCTCTGACCTTGTCAGCCACCCTGTAAAACTTCTGTTTCACAGGTAGACTGTCTCCAGTGTCCACATCGTGGACGCACCATTTGGTGACACCTGGGGTCAGGGAGAACAGGGGGGCGAACTGACCCAAGACTTGGCGACAGTCCTGTTGCTGCTCTGGGGTCAGGGTGGGGGAGAGGACCACGCCATCCACTGACCCATCTTGCTCCTTGACTGCCAGGAGGTCAGGGAGAGGATCACTATCCTCCTCCCCTCCAGCATCTGTAGCCATGAGCATAGTCACTTCTGACCTCTCAAAGTGGGGTTTGAGGCGGTTCACATGTAGCACTCTCAGGGGCTGCCTGTGAGTCTTCAGGTTAACCAAGTAGGTAACCTCGCTCTTGCGCTCCACCACCTCATATGGCCCAGACCACTTGTCACAGAGCGCACAAGGCTCCACTGGCGCCATCACCCACACTTTCTGACCAGGGTGGAACTCAACCAGAGAAGTGTTCTGGTCATACCATCTCTTCATTTCCTCCTGGCTAGCCTCCAGGTTCTCTTGAGCGAGCTTCCTGAAGCGCTTGGTCTGGTTGCGAATGGCCAGCACATAGCTGAACACATCCTGAGGTTTTTTCCCACGGGATTTCTCCCACCCCTCCTTCACCAGAGTGAGAGGCCCTCTGACAGGGTGGCCATACAGCAACTCAAAGGGACTGAACCCTAAGGATTTCTGAGGCACCTCCCTGTAGGCAAACAACAGGCATGGTAACAAGAGGTCCCATTTCCGCCTCATGGGCTCTTCCAGGCCCATAATCATGCCCTTCAATGTGTGGTTGAATCTTTCAACCAACCCATTTCCTTCAGGGTGATAGGAAGTGGTGAATTTGTATGTCACCCCACACTCACTCCACAGGGACTTCATATACTTAGAAATGAAGTTTGTCCCCCTGTCAGAGACCACCTCTCTGGGGAACCCCACACGGGAAAAGATTCCCATCAAGGCACGGCCCACCACTGGGGCTGTGACTGTCCTGAGCGGGATGGCTTCCGGGTACCGAGTGGCATGGTCCACCAAAACCAGGATAAACCTGTTGCCTAGGGCTGTCTTGGGGTCCAGGGGCCCCACGATGTCAATGCCCACCCGCTCAAAAGGGGTGCTCACCACAGGGTTGGAGGGGTGCCACGCACTTCCCTCCGCTCTTGCCACTGGCCTGGCAAGTTTGGCAAGACTTACAAAAGGCAGCGACGTGCTTCTTCATCTGGGGCCAGTAGAAATGGGTGACAAGCCTGTGATAGGTCTTGTCTTGCCCCAGATGTCCTGCGAGAGGCACGTCATGAGCCAGACCCAGTAGGAAGTTCCTGAAGCGCTCTGGTACTACCAACACACGGGCTGCACCGGGCTCAGCGAACTTAGGCTCACTATAAAGTAAGTCATCCCCCCAATAGATCAAATGTTCCTTGGACCCCAGGCCTGCTGCCTGGTCTGCAGCCTGCTGCCGCACACCAATGAGAGAAGGGCACTCCTTCTGAGCCTGGCAGAATTCCTCCCTGGAGGGACCACCATCTTGCTGCCACTGGGACAGCTCAGGCAATTCCCCCAGTTCGGCCACCTGCTCCCCTGTAGGTTCCAGGGCATCCCCCTCAGGGTCTGCTTTCTCCTGGACAGTGGGAACGGTGGGGGCTGGTTTCCCGCGCCCTCTACCCCTTCCTCTCTTGGCAGGTCCCTGGGCCATTGTTCCAGGCTCCAGCTCTGCTAATCCACCCTCTCTGGCTGTCATTCCTCGGGTAGACACACAGATCCACGCAGGCAAACCCAACATTTCCAAGTGAGTCCTGTGCTCCACCTCTTTCCATAGAGAGCTCTCCAGGTCATTACCTAATAGACAATCTACAGGCAAGGCATCACTTACAACAACCTCCAAAGTACCGGAGACTCCTCCCCATTCAAATGGAACATTTGCCAACTTGCAGTAGCGCACTGAACTGTCAGATGCCACCACAGGCCGGAGTACCTTGGGAACAATTTGCTCTTCAGACACCCACTGACACCTGACAGATGTCACGCTGGCCCCTGTGTCTCTCAGAGCCTCTATCTCTTTCCCATTGATGGTCACCTTCTGCCCATATTTCTTAGTGTTTTGGGGCAGCAAGGTTTCCTGGGCCATCTCTTGGTCTCCTAAAGAGACAAGGGTCATCACTGCTAACCCCTCCTCCCCACTGGAAATCAAATCCCCCTCCCAAAACTACACTGGCTAACGCCGGAGCGGGAGCACCAGTGGGTGCTGATTTCTTCTTTGGACATTTGGGGGCAATGTGCCCCACCTCCCCACATGCAAAGCAAGTAGGCGGGGGCCTGTTGTCCTGCTTGCCCTTATGGGGCCCGGACTTCTTAGACTTGGGGGGTTGAGACTCCTTCTCCTGGGAACTATTTTGGGGCCCTTTAGAAGACTCCTTTTGATTACCCGTGTCCCCCCCACTCTTCTGCTGGGGACCCTGTCCACCTTTGGCTGGGGTACTTACCACCCCCTTGTGGACCCTGGTACTAGTCCAGCGGTCCGCCTCTTTAGCAAGCTCACTGGGATCAGTTAACTTGCTATCTAAAGGATGCTGGCGCAGCTCTGGAACACATAAACTACTTAAGTGCTCCCAACTAATCAAGTGACACAACCCCACATAATCAGTAACTTTGCTGCCCTTTATCCAACCTTCCAGTGCACGCGTGTACATACTCACACACTCCACCCAAGTACTTGAATCAAGCTTCTTGAAGTTCCTAAACTTCTGGCGGTACTGTTCTGGAGTGAGCCCATACCTGAGGCACAAAGCCTCCTTCATAGCGGGGTAGGATAAAGTACCTGCTGCTTGTAAGGGTGCCAAGACATCCCTCCCAGAGGCCTCAAAATGCTTCCACAATCCTGCCCCCCAACTCTTCTCAGGCACTTCATTCATCTTTAAGGCAAGTTCATACGCTCTGAACCATGCATAAATATCCTCACCCGTCTGATAATTCTGTACCAGATCTTTTGGTATGTATACCTTACCCGCCTGTACTGGTTGTGCGCTGCCACCATTAGAACTGGACTCCACCTTTTTAAATTTAATGTCCAGCTCCCTCATGCTCAACTCATGAGCCAATTGGAGTTTCTTCTCCTCCAAAGCGAGAGAATTTCTTCTCTCCTCCGCCTCTTTCTCAGTTTCAAGGCGCAGTCTCCTGCTTGTGCTTTGAGCTTAAAAAGCTCAATCTCATGGGCCCTAGCTCTCTGATTATCCTCCAGCTCCTCTGGAGAAATAATCCTACTGGAGTGGTTGCTGCCAGCCCTAGACGCTGGCTTCCTCGATGGCAACTCACTGGACAAAAAAGCATTCTCCTGTGTGCCTCCCTCTCCAATAGCAGCTTCTGGATCACCATGTTAGGCCTCCCACCAGGCCCTCAGAGCTTTCTGTAGCTCTTCCTTGTTTGCGCTGCCCTTTGCTGGGCATCCAAGCTGTTTGCAGAATTTTCTCAGTTGCTCCTTGTTATAGATGAACAACTCCTGGATTTCAAATTCCACTTCCACTTCTACACTCTCGCTTGGCGCTTTCTGAGACATGATGCTTCCTAACCTTTTCAACTAAAAGGTTTCACCAAAAAGAAAAAATCTTGCGCAACCTGTGCTGCTAAACTAGACTAGTGATGTACAAGAAATCCCTGCAGGTCAAGTGCAATTATTAGTTCAGAATCCGCACCGCTGTCCACCAATGTTAGATCTGGGGGTCTCTAATTGGCAGAGGTAAGTACCTTAGACCAAGTAGGGACCCTTGCTTCTAGTCAGGGTGAAGGAATACACACAGTAGATAACTTCCGCTCTCCCTCTAGGTAGCTTGGCGCGAGCAGGCAGGCTTATCCCCAAGGCAATGTGTATAATATTTGCACTTAACACAACAATAATCCCCAATCCATCACAAACTGAGACCACACAGGTAAGTATATTTTTATAAATATATATATCTTTATCTAGTTTCAGCAAGGTAAATAAGCAGTTGCACGATAATCACTTCTTTAAGAACATGTGAGGAGGAGCTTGGCGGGCATCCGTGATGGCCGCTTGAGCACAGCGCTCTCCGGACCCTCGCCGCTCCCGGCGATTTATCCTGACTAGATCCTGATTTCTTGTAAGAATTCAAGTAGAGGACGTTTGGCTGATTACCCTGGCACTTTTCGGAATTTGCTTTGGATCTCGTACTCCTGAGCTACGGTGGTCTGAACTTTTGGGCTCCGCCCTTGAGGTGCGCCCGGGACGGGGTGCGGATCTGTGGCCGTCCTGGAATTGAACAACAACGGCAGGAGATCTGGCCTTGTGAGACCCCCTTCCTGAGTTTCGGTTTCGATTCTGTCTCGACCTGTGCCACGAGTGTGCGTATCGCGCTTGGCTGAGACTTGGAGACAGTTCGGACACGGGGCTTTCCTCCTGTCTATTTGCGGGTTTGGTGGCCTCCTCCCGAGTTGAGCCCTTCTTTTTGGTGTACTTTTGATCCTGAGTTTTGGGTGTTTGGCCCGTCGACCCTGGTGGCTTGTCCCGTGCCGCATCTTCAAAATGGCGGGCAGAGGGGACAGAGAAACGCGCAAGACGAAAACACCTCTGCGCGGAGCGCCGGTTCAGACGAACGTCATGGATCGTTATACTCAATCTAAGGGGTCCCCCGGAGCTGCCCTACCTGGCCACAGTACGGCGCCTGAACGAATTTTGGAAGAGTCGGCGGAGCCTTCCCTACAGGATATCATGGGCGCCATCTCGGGAGTGAGGGAATCCACCGGCCTTCAGTACGAGGCCTTGGCCCACAAACTTGACACCGTGGCCATTGAGGTGAATCTGATTCGTGCTGATCTCGGCAAGACGAATGAGAGGGTGCAGTCATTGGATATTAAATCATCTAGCCTCACGAAAGACGTCTCGGAGCTCCAGACAGAGGTTGGGAATCTTCGTCGGATGAACGACTTCATGACCCGACGCCTGGAGGATTTTGAAAACAGGGCACGTCGCTGCAATGTTCGCCTGGTTGGTGTACCGGAAAACCCTGAACCCCACTCTGTTGATCTCCTGGTTGAGGGTCTGATTTTAAACTATCTTGCCCCCTCCGGGCTTACCAAATTTTTCACGGTTGAACGCGCACATCGTGTCCCGGGGGGCAAAGTTAAGCCGGGTGCTCCGCCAAGGCCTATTGTGGCTAAACTGTTTCATTATAGGGATCGGGACGCTATCCTGCAGGCCTCACGGGTGAAGGGCCCGGTGACCTTTGAGAATGCCACAGTGAACTTCTACCCGGACTTCTCCCAACAGGTTCAAAGACAACGGATGGAGTTTCGTGGTGCTAAGAAACGTCTTCGAGATCGGGGTCTACGCTATGCTATGCTTTTCCCTACCAGACTTCGTGTTGAGTATAATGAGCGTACTCTGTTCTTTGATAGACCGGATGCTGTTAATGACTGGCTGGACTCCTTGCCTGACCGTCCTCCTGAGACTGAGTCTGCCGCTCACCCTGGTGGTGCCGAAGGTGGTGTGGAGATCTGATTGTTTGACTCTGATGTCTCGTTTTGAATACGTTCCCAGGAGTGGTGGCCGGCGTACCTCTGCAATGTGATTATTTATTTTTGTGTGTTGATTCTTGCTCTTACTGTAGTCTGGGGGCGGGTGGAACGGAGACCTTTCCTCCTCCGGGGTCTTTGTGTAGACTAGGGGTTATGGGGCGACAGGCACACTGCAGGTTGGGGTGGCTCTTTAGCTTTTTGCAGGGGTGCAGGGTGGGGGGTGTTTCCTTTCAGCTTGGGGGAGGGGGGATGGGAAGTTCTTATTTTTTTGTGTGTTGTTTTCAAGGCGACTTGCTTCTGTCTTTACTGATGTTTCTGATGTCTAGCTCTTGGATGGGGGGTCCTGGCCCGGGTGGGTGGGATGGGGGGTAGGGGGTTGAAATTTGTCTCCTGGAACGTTAATGGCCTGGGAGATCGCATCAAGCGCAGTGTGGTGTTGAAATATATAAGACGTTTGTCACCGGACATTGTTTTCCTGCAAGAGACCCATTTGATTGGGAATGTATGTAATGCAATGAATAGATGGGGCTACAGCCTTGTGGCACACTCGGGGTTTACTTCAGGATCCAGGGGTGTGGGTATCCTTGTTCGTAACTCCCTCCCTCTGGCGATAGATGAGGTGATTCGGGATGATCGTGGGAGATATATTGTTCTGGTGGGCAGGTATGAGGGCCGCACCCTGTCCCTCTTTAATGTTTATGTCCCCCCAGGCTTGCAAACTGCTACTTTCACTGATTTAGGCCGTGTCTTGTTGGACCTTCCTGATAGTGTACTCTTTCTTGCCGGTGACTTTAATTCAGTGCTTTCTGGCCTTCACGATCGCCATCCCCCCAGGGATACCCCGCATGCCCAGCGTTGGTTGGGTGGGTTTTTGGATACTTTTGGCCTTGTGGACTGCTGGCGATTGTTACATCCTACTCAGCTTCAATACACTTTTCACTCTGGTGCCCATGGTAGCCTATCTCGGCTCGATTATTTCCTGATGCCCGCTGCCCAGTCGTCGGCGGTCCGTGAGATTATACATTTGCCAAGGGGCATCTCTGACCACTCGCCGCTCTGGCTTCGTTTTGAGGTTGGGATAGAGGCAGTGGGCCGAGTGGCTCCCATTAACCCATGGTATCTCTCCTCCCCTGAGACTCGTGCCCTCTTGCTCAAGTCCATAGATGCTTATTTCCTGGAAAACGAGGGGTCGGTCCCTTCGGCGGTGTCCCTGTGGGAAGCCTTCAAAACTGTTATTCGTGGACAGGCCCTTTCTTTGATTGTTGAAGCTAAGAAAGCCGGGAAGAGGGAGGTAGTGGACCTCGAGGGGGAAATTTCTGCCTTGGAGGACGAGTTGGGATCTGGTGTCACGCCTGAGAAACTTCATGCCCTGGGTCTAAAACAGTTTGCATATAAATCCCTAGTTACTGACGCTGCAAAAGTGATGTTTCGTGAGCAACAAGGCAGATTGTATGATGTTGGTGATAAGGCGGGTAAACTCCTGGCGTGGTTGGACAAGAAAGAAAGAGCTAATCGTGTGGTGCCTGTGATTCAGTCTGCGAGTGGTGAGAATGTGATTGATCCGATCGCCATTGTGGATCGTTTTGCGGAACATTTCCGTGTTGTGTATGCTCCTGTGTCTGTGAGGGATGTGGCTGACTCTCGCCTCCTTTTGCGTGATATTGCATTGCCCTGTGTCTCTGATTTGGACCGTATCGCTTTGGACTCCCCCTTTACGGTTGATGAAATAGCTACTGCCATTCGTTCGCTCCGTTCGGGCAAGGCGTTGGGTCCAAATGGTTTGCCTATTGAGTTGTACAAGTTGCGACCCGATAAAATGGCGCCATATCTCCGCGATATGTTTTTGGAATCACGTGAGCATAACCTCCTTCCCTATGATCAGCGTTTGGCGACGATAGTCGTCATCCCTAAAGACGGTAAACCTCGCGACCTTTGTTCCTCATATAGACCCATCTCCCTGTTAAATGTTGAACCAAAGGTTCTGGCGAAACTTTTGGCGACCCGACTCCTATCGGTTCTTGGGGACTTAGTTCATCCGGATCAATCTGGTTTTATCCCGCATCGCAACACTGCTTTGAATCTACGTCGTCTTCACGGCGTGATAGCGAGGGCGGGGCTACTGACTGAACCGGCCATTTTGGCGTCCTTGGATGCCTCCATGGCCTTTGATACTGTGGAGTGGCCTTATTTATGGGCGACTCTTGAGAAATTCGGTTTCGGGTGCGAGTTTATTAGCTGGATTAAGTTATTGTATGCGGAACCTTTGGCGCAGGTTGTTGTGAATGGTAGGGTGTCTGCTCCCTTCCCCCTGGGCAGGGGCACCCGCCAGGGTTGCCCCTTGTCCCCGCTACTGTTTGCGCTCGCCCTTGAGCCGTTGGCGGCCTGGCTCCGCTGGGAACCGTCCCTTAAAGGGATCCGCTGGGCCCCGGACTTCGAGGACCGAGTCTCGCTCTATGCGGACGATATCCTCTTGTATCTTACCTCCCCTCGTAAGTCTTTATCTGTTTTATTTGACGTTCTTGTGTCCTTTGGTGCTAACTCGGGCCTCGTAATCAATTGGACCAAGTCCTGTGTGTATGTTTTGTCTGGTGTCTTGCCTCCATTACCGAGCAGGCTCCCTCTTCAGGTGGCCCGGGATGGTTTCAAATACTTGGGAGTTTTCGTTACTCTGGACTCGTCTCTTCGCTTTGATCGTAATCTCCTTCCTCCGTTGCTTCGACTGCGTTTGGACGTTGCTCGTTGGCGCAGGCTTCCCTTGTCTCCCCTTGGTCGGGCAGCCCTGTTTAAGATGATGTCGTTACCGCGGTTTCTTTACGCTCTCCAGAATTATTATGATCCTGTCCCTCAGTCCTATTTTCGGGAGATTGAGGCCCTTCAGAGACAACTTGTCTGGGATGGACGCCCGCGTATTGCTCTGGCTAAGCTTTCCATTCCTTGGTATGACGGTGGCATTGCACTCCCCGATATTAAGAGGTATTATTGGGCCTCACACTTGTCCGCTATCAACCACATCATGTTCTCGCCGGGTAGTAATCCGGCGTTTGAGATGGATAGACTTCAGCTTCCGGGAGGTGACTTTAACAGAGTGCTTTACTCTCGCCCTGCTGGGCGCCATCTTGTGGGTCCTACGTCGATTGCTTTGGCGGTGTGGCGGGCCGCGACTCGGAGCCTGGGCTGGGAGGATCGCTTGACGTTAGCCACGCCGCTTTATGCTTCCGAACGTCTGGGCGGTCTTTGGTCTACCAAGGGTTTCGATCGCTGGGACATGATTGGAATTTCTAAAGTGGGAGATGTGTATTCCAAGGGCTCTGTGCGAACATTTCAGGCCCTCCAGGCTGAATATGGCTTGAGTGGTCGGGAATTCTTTCGATACCTACAGGTTAGGCACGCCTTGGCCGCTGTATTTGCTCCTGGTGAGATTCCGCCTGATTCTTCCCCCCTTGAAGACCGTGTCCTTGACGGACATCTTCCTGACAGCACTATCTCCCTGATTTATAAGAAACTGATTAATAATCGGACTGATCTGTTGGTCCGACTTCGGGAGGCGTGGGTTCGTGATGGTTTGGAGCTTGATGACGAGGATTGGCAGTCGGCCCTCTCTTCTCCTAAAGAGGTGGCTATCCCGGCCCGTCTCCGTTTGGTCCAATTGAAGATCCTTCATCGGGTGTATGTTACGGGACCTCGTTTGCTTGTGATGGGTTTTTCTTCCGATGGGTTGTGTAAGCGTGGATGTGGTTTGAGTGCGACTTTCCTACATATTCTTTGGGAATGCCCGATGGTGGTTGCTTACTGGACGGCTGTGCTTGAGGTTATGGCGGTGGTGACAGGGGTGTCCTTGTGTCCGGAACCTCGTCGTTGTCTTTTGAATGTTTGGGAGCCCACTGACTGCTCGGTGGCCCAGACTAGGTGGGCCACCCTGGGTTATATGGTTGCGAAGCGAGATATTGCTCAACTTTGGGGGGCCTCCAAGCCCCCTGAACTATCGAAATGGGAAGACAACATGGATTGGTCTATGTTCCGTGAGAAGACTGTCTACGTGGCTAGGGGCAGACCCAGGGCATGGACTAGGGTGTGGGGTCAATGGAATGAATATCGTGGTGCCATCTGTACTCCTCCCCTTGTGGATGACATTGAGCTTTCCCGGTCTCCTTAGGCGAGCGTTCTTGGAACCTTGCATATAGGGGTTGTGCTGGTTTTCCGGCTCCCCCCCCCCCTTCTTTTTCTCCTTCGTGCCCCGTCCCCCCCCCCCATCCGGGCTCTTTGGAGCTTATAGCTTTGATTCCATTTTTGTTGCTGTCCCCTCCCGTCCTTTGGGCTGACCTTCAGTAATACACTTTCGCCTTTTTTGTGTGTCTGTTCTTTTTCATAAAACAAAATCTGTTTTTGTTCTGTATATTATATGGAGTATTGCATTGACGATTGATCGTTACCGCTACGGAAGTATATATTGTGTATTTTCTCCTCTTTAGCGGCTGGCCCGTGTGGTTGTAGGCCCATCCTTGTATTTTATTGCATACTCAAATAAAGGTTTATATTAAAAAAAAAAAAAAAAAAAAAAAAAAAAAGAACATGTGGTACTTAATCTTGATGGTTGCAGTTAATTTGAGGAATTTCTTGTTAAATAAACGATAGTCTCAGGTCTCTTGGAAATCAGTGTTCAAAATAAGCAATACGGACTTACTTCAGGCAAATGTGCTATCAAAAATGAGCATTCAAAACACTGCCCACGTGTAATCTTATTTGTGGGCTTCAGGCGCTGCAAATGCGCTTCTTCGCGAGGCCCAGGGACTCTTTCTTTTCCTCGGGACAGCCTCACTCGTTCTTATGCCCCAGGCGCACCGCGCCAAGCAGATCTCCCTCGTCCCCGCCCCGGCCGGTCCCCCTTTCCTCTCCCGCCCGCTCTTGACAATCCAACGAGCGGCGGGGGAGGTGGTGCTGCTCACCTTGTGGGGGGCGGCAGGCCAGGGGTGCGGGACGCTCTAGATTCCCTCGGCGAGGTCAGATCAGTCTTCCCCGGTCCCAGCGGTGATCACGGCAATTTCCTCGGCTCTCGCAGCAGCTTCAGCTAAGGCAGCCAATCCCGTTGCGGCTCCTGTGACGAGCCCCTCTGAACGCGAGGCCGCCAACCAATGGCAGCGCGGCCTCGCCGATGACGCTACGCTCCACCAGCCAATCCCGACGCGGCTCTGGTGAGAGGGCTCGGCTCTCTCACCCAATCAGAGCACGGCGGGCTCGATCTTCGTGGCGTCATCACCGGCAAAATACGGGGCACTTTCACGGGGGTTTACTGACCCCGGGCTGCGACGGTGACACTGCCCACAATTGTTTTCAGCGCTTCTTGCACTGGGGAGGCCCACAAGCCTCCGGTCTGCACCCCACACGTGTCGATGAACAGGTCGATCTCGGCCACACAGCAGGCTGGGTCAGCGCGGCGCCCTCACTCAAATTAGAGAGCAGCCAGTGTGCTAAGCAGTCAAACTGCAGGATTTCACGATCTCTTCGCCACACAGCAGCTTCAGGGGGCACAGCCGAGTCTTGTAGTCCTTAGGCAACCTTTATGTCCCTGGGTTGCAGACAGGAGGCCAGCTCTTCTCAGGCCCTTGGAGATTCAAGTTGCAGACACAGCACACAGTAAAGCCTTGGCAGTTTCAAGCAGGTAGGGTCACAGCACACAGCAAAGTCCCTTTCTCCTCCTCAGCTTTCAGTTGCAACAGCAGAACAGGTCAGCCCTTAGAGCACACAGCAAGGCAATCTTCCTCTTGTTCTCCAGCAGTCCTTCTTCCAGCAGAGGTTCCTTCTTGATGGTAGAATCTGATTTACTGTAGTCAGGGGTCCTTCTCTTATACCCCAAAAAGTCTTTGAAGTCCTTTGAAGTCTTTGTGCAAGTGGGCCCTGAGCCCGGTCTAAACCAGTTCTGGGGGTGGCTGAGGCACTGGGGGTTTCCTGGCTTCCTTCTTCCTCTCAGTATCAGGGACAGAGGTGACAGTCGCCCAGCAGGGGGGTGGAGCCAGCTTTGTGGTCAGGCAGGCACAGCCCTGTCACTATCAGGTGTGATCTCCTCCCACTTCCCTGGCAGCAGATGCTGCCTTTCATCCACGGGCTGACTCAGACAATCCCCTGGGGGCTCTGCAGCCCCTGTCACACTCAGGCCAGACAGTCAATCCACAAACAGGCCCAGGCACACAGAAAGGTTAGACAAGAGAACAGCCACTTTCTAAAAGTACTATTCTCAAAAACAGGATTTAAAAACAACCTTCACTAAAAGATGTGTTATTAAATTCTGAGTTCAGGGATATCATTCACTTATGTCCCACCTTGTTACTATGGGAAGATAGGCTGGTATCCATTGGGACCAGCCTCCCCCATGTTACTCTATGGAGCAAGATAGCCTTACAGCAGTGAGCACACAAAATGGCTGCTGCTCACTACCAGAGCATGTGACCTGCACTAGTACATGCTCTACCTTATCCATACACTGCACCCTGCCCAGGGGGGTACCTTGAGCCTTCCATAGGGGTGACTGATGTGCACAGACAGGGAAGGGTTAGGCCCAGCCAGTGGGGACACTGGCCAGGCGGACATGGCAGTCACTGACTGCACACAGGCCCTGCGCTGGCAGGCCTGAGACACCATTTTAGGGCTACTCATGTGGGTGGCGCAATCTGCACTGCAGGCCCACTAGTAGCATCTGTCATCACCAGCCCTGGCACACACAGTGCACTTTACTAGGGACTTCGTGGTGAAACAAATATGCCAATCAGGTATACCCAATCAATATGACAATTTACAGAGGGAGCACTTACACTCTGGCACTGATCAGCAGTGGCAAAGTGTCCAAAGCATCTAAACCAGCAAAAACAAAGTCCAGCACAGCATCAAAAATACATGAGTCAGAGGCATAAAGATGGGGGAAAAACCACGCCAAAGGTGTCAGGTCTAACAATACCGCTCGCAGACATCGTCAGATCGCATGACATCAACATCATCTCACTCTCAGCAGAACCCACCTCAACGAAAACCAACTTCCACAACTGCATGAAGAAGGTTGAAACATGCATGAAAGACAACTGCCTGAAACTCAAAATGGACAAAAAGGAAGTTCTAATCTTTGGAAGACACAGCACCCTTTGGAAAGACTCCCGGTGGCCAGAGGAGCTCGGACCCACCTCCACGCCGAAAGATCAAGACGCAACCTCGGCATCATCCTGGACAGGGAACTCTCCATGAAATGTCAGGTCAATGCCTTCTCCTCAGCCTGCTTTCACATGATCCACATGCTCCGCAAAATCTTCAGATGGCTCCTCATCAGCACAATGAAAATGTTGACACAGGCCCTCATCACCATCCGGCTTGACTACGGCAACTATCAGCACCACCACCAAACTCATGAAAAGACTCCATACAATCCAGAATTCCAGCAGCCAGACTGATCCTCAACCTCCCCAACAGGACACATATCACCTAGCACCTAAAGGACCTAAGGACCTCCGCTGGATCCACATCTAGAAGAGATGCTATGTCAAACTCTTGACCCACACCTAGAAAGCCCTCCTCGACCAAGAGTCAGTCTACATGAACCACCACCTGATCTTCCACCAACCTACCAAAAACCTCTGCTCTGCACATCTCGTCCTCACTCAAACACCATGTATCCGACACAGCCATTCCAGAGGACGCTTCTTCTCCCACCTCGCCGCCAAAGCCTGAAACCTCCTCCTCCACCTCTGCACTGCACCCTTGCTAAACCATTTCAGGAAAGGACGCATTATCTTACTCTCTGACTGATTCCTGCAGCACGGCGCATGGATACTGCCCTGTGTGAGTAGCTGTGCTTTTACAAATACTTCTTGATTGATAGCACTATAAATAGAACTTGACACCTCCAAACGGTGCGGACTCCAGTGCTAAAGTTTATTTGGTCGCTGTTTCATCATGACTCTTCAGACTCTGTAAAATGCAACAGGTGAAGCTCCATTTCCCACTACAACTTTGTATTTTGATCCAACAATCTGCTAATGCTACATGGTTCTTGAACTGAACCCGGGACTTCAACTGAAGAAAGTGATTTGCTTTTGAATTTACATTTTGTGCCTATATCTCCTGTTCAGAGCTTCGACAACCTCTTTGGGCCTGGCCTGTGCCATATAAAACAGCAAAAATAAAGTAATCACAGCCACACCCCTTTTTTAAAGTACATTTGCAAACAATTTTCCTTGGAGAGATTTGCTATGCTAAATTTTGCACTTATCCTTTTTTTGGTTATCTAACTTTATTACATGAAAATATCATTTGGATGTAGATTTCAACGCATAATATGTTTGTTGCTTAATTTCATTGGCGTATCACCGCCCTTGGGGTTTCTGGCCATCTCTAAATCGGTGTACAAGACAATAAAAGGCTTTGTGTACGTTCATATATAATTCACATAAATACATTTGCAGAACAAATTACTCTATGGCACTGCAGAGCAGTTAAACGCATGCAGTATATTGCGCATAATTTCACGAGCTGACAGCATGATTAATCCCTCCGTGGACAATACGGCATTGGTTTGCTCTGCCCTTAATTAATTTCATTGTCTGCCTGTCTGCGGATCCAACTGGGCCCATTTTCTCATCCCCTTGATCTCTGCGGGCTGTTCTTTCGAATATGCGGGTATCTGAAGCAGACTGCAACTATTCCTGACTGACAACGGAGGCATGCGCTGTAATTGGCCATCAAGAGAGTGGTAGGTGGCGTACCACGGCTCTGCAAAAAGAAAGAAAGCCAGTTCGGTGCATCTATTTATACAGCGAAGAAGGGAAACCGAGGGAAGGAAGGTGGGAGCCTTCACGCGGCCACGCGGAGAGCACGCGGACACGCGTTGAAGTACAAATCCGTGACAACGCAGCTTGAAAAACTGCGTATTTTCATCTGCGCAATGCTTATACCCCATACATTATTTTAGTTATTTTTACTGTAAGTAATGTACTTAATGTAAATTAATTTATTATTCAGAGGCACTCTTACCCGGGTCACTGTGGTAAATTATAAATTCACTTTTTTAGAGTATTATACTTTAATGTTGGAACTGACAAGAAAAAATATTCTAAATAACCAGAGAGATGAGAACAGAAATAATTTAGAAACAGACAGATGAAAAGTCTTTTTAATTGTGGTGCCGCCATCTGTAGATAGCACATTAACTGTTATGCATTTTATAGGGTCCGACATTTCTCCACCGGCAGGTTACCTCGATTTTGACAAAGGTGATGCCTTTTAAGGTTGCAAAAGTAACATGTAAAAGTTACCCACAGAAAAATATTGCATAGTAGATGCTTTTGACAAACTGGTAGTATTTTCGTTGCATTTTTCAGAAGACCTATATGAGTACACATCTTTACTTTGTAAACAAAAAAGTTGAATATCCCAAAAATTATTATGGCAGCAAGGTGAAACAAATGGACTTGCAAGAGTAATTCACGATTAGTTGTTTACATTAACGAGAGGCTAAGTTATCCAAACACCATTCATTTAAAAAACATAAATAAGCAACACACAGTGGTCTCAAGTTACATGTTGTATCTGCATTCTAACAAAAGGCTTAATCCGTGGCTCCCATTAACAAAATGTGATGGGAAGACAAATGGGACAATGTAATGCCATAATGTAAGAAATTGGGTTACTGGCTGAGGGGTGAAACACTACTCAGGTAGCAACCACAAACCTTCTCAGGGTGAATTCACAAGCAAATCACAAATTAACCTGTGCTCAGCCTTCTGGCAACTTGGCACAGAGCAATCAGACTTGACCTGGAGGCAATGGGTAAAATAATTGTGCAACACTTCAAACAGTTACACAGTAAAAACGCACCACAAAAGGTTCCCACACTAGATCAGAAACATAGACTAATGTTTAATTAATAAAACAAGACCAAAATTACAAAAATACATTAATTAGAACTGAAGATATTCAATTTGAAAGGTTTAAGTAAAAATACCACCAAAAAGCACTAAGCACTAAATGTGGATATCTGGTCGCGCCGGACTGGGAAAAAGTCACAAGTTCAGGCTGACTGCAATGAAGTGTGGGCCAGCTACAGGCACACAGTTAGGCCTGCTGAACAAAGTACCTAAAATCTTGGTTTGGTGAGCTTTCTGAAGATGCGTCACGCAGTTGAGGCAATACGTCGGTTCTGACAGGGCTTTAAGTGGGCCGGGTCTCCAGGGGTCTGAGCACCGGCAGTTTTTTAAAAGGGGCCTCGAAACGGGTCTCTATCGGGCTCTGTTTTGTGCCCTGACTGCAGTGGCAGCAGTTTGCTGTCACTCCAGTCCAGAAAAAAAGAGCCAGGGCGCAAAACAGCCTGATAGAGACCCGTTTCGAGACAGCAAGCACATCGATGTGCGCTGCTCACACTGCTCACTTCTCACTAGCGGAGAAGTTACTGCATGACGTCATGACAGGTGAGGGTTGTGCGGGAAGGGAAATCCTTTTAAAGAGTCATTTTCTTTCTGGATTTCCCTTCTCTTTCTGAAACGCAAGAGCAGCGACGTTGTGGTAGGGTCACCAGGGCTTTAATTGGAAGCTTTTTCAATATTATATGTAACAAGCCATAGTTTCAGCTCATTTATCTTATGCAACTAATAACAATTGACAAAGCCAATAGTCCTTACTTGTTGTAGGTATGATGTTACTTGTTGTATCATATATCTGGATGCAATGGCAGAAACAGCAAAATACAAGTCGGGCGGGACACTATGCTAAACACAGATTTTTAGCATAAGTGTTTTAAAGCCACGCCCCTAATTACACTGGCCACGCCCCTTGAGAGACCCCCCAGTTTTTTATTCCCACTTAAAGCCCTGGGTTCTGAGATGCGGTGAGGCTGCAGTACAAGGTTCTGTGTCATCGTCAAAGATGCAGTCAACAAGGACTTGCGATGCAAAGTCCGGAGTTGAGGATGCGCCGGTTCTGCGGAGCTGTGCAGCTACAATGCAGAGTTTGGTGTTGTTGGGGAGCCTTACATTGACGAGGTATGAAAGTGCCTGTGCCATGCATTTGTTGTGCAGCAGCGGCTCTTGTGAGGTGGCGGGCTGCAATGCGATGTGGGTCTTTGTGACACGGCAGAGAAGATACTCAGTTTCATTAGCTCCTCAGAGGTAAGCAGAGTACCATAGGCCTTCTTCCAAGGGTTCAGGACTGGGGTGGTACCACTTGGCAGGGTAGACTCACAGATGGCAGAGTGCAGGTGCTGGGGTCGAGGTTGCTGGAGTCTTCGGTCTCAGAGGCTCAAATCAGGAGGCCAGCCAACAAGCCCTGGAGTCACTCTGGGGTACTGATTCAACAGATGCAGGTCCAGTCCTTCTCACCCAGGCAAAGCGGTGGCAGGTAGTAGGTCAGCACAACAGGGCAGCAGTCATTCAAAGCAGCAGTCCAGCAGAGTGTCAGTCCTTTCAGCAGCACAGTAGTCCTTCTTCCTGGCAGAGTATCTACAGGCCCAAAAGTGTACTGAGCCGTGGGTATTTGAGGTCCAATACTTATACCAGTTCTGCCTTTGAAGTAGGATACTTTTCTGGAGGTTCTTCTTTAAAATGCAGAGGGGTCCTGCCTTCCTTGCCCTGGCTCCAGAATAACTACAGGGGGTATGTAGCCCTTTGTGTGGAGGCTGGACATAGCCTATTTGAGTAGGGCTGAGCCCAGCTCCTCCCTCCCATCCTGCCAGTGATGGCCCATACAGACACCCCTAAACTCTCTATTGTGTGTGACTGTCTACAAGGAATACACAAAGCCCAGCTGCCATCTACACCCAGTCATGTGACCCAGAGACATGCCACAGGCACCAAATGGCTAAGACAGAAAACTCCCAACTTTCTAGAAGGGTTATTTTCAAAGATTTGACTTCACCGTAAGAGACAATTTTTCGTTACAATCCCAAAGACACCAAACATGGACTGGTCACCTGTTCCCATGTGGAAGTTGCAGCTTATTAAATGTAATACGTTAACTCTAACGCCATCCTGTTGGAGAGGAAAGGTGCAGTCGAGAAAAACAAATGTAATAGTTTTACACTACCAAGATATATACAACTTAAAAGTATATGTCCTACTTTTTAAATGCACTGCATCCTGCCCTCTGGGCTGTCCAGGCTACTCTAGGGGTGACTTAAATGTATTAAAAAAGGAAGGTTTGGGCCTGGCAAAAGGTTTATTTTGCCAGGTTGAAATGGCAGTTTAAATCTACACACACAGGCTGCAGTGGAAGGTCTGAGAAATGTTTGAAATGGCTACCTAAGTAGGTGGCACAATCAGTGTGGCAGGCCTTCTTGTAGCATTTCATTTACAGGCCCTGGGTACAGGTAGTGCCACCTTATTAGGGACTTATAAGTAAATTAAATGTGTCAATTGGTTATAAACCAGTGGTATCATGTTTTAAGGCGAGAGCACATGCACTTTTGAACTGGTTAGCAGTGGTAAAAACGTGTGCATAGTCCTAAGGCCAGCAAAAACAAGATCAACAAAAAATGGAGGAGGAAGGCAAACTGTTTGGGGAAAGACAACCCTAAGGCTGATAGGTCTAACAAATAGCTTTGTCAGTCACCCTGTCCATGCATTGGAAAATCAGGAACTTGGCTCAAGGTGCAACACATATGGTGATATTGGGCAGCTATGCTATTACACTAGGGATACACATTATCTTTGTCTTAGTGGCTTTAGTAAAGACAGCACAGGTGAGTGTGGACGTTGCATGGGCAAAACTGATCCACACCACACAAAATAGTAATACTTGTTGCGATGATTTTGAGTCCATACATTCCAAGATATAAACCCAAAATAAACTAAATGCACTAACTAGGATGTACAAGTAGCAGGCTTCAGTAAACCTGCCCCATACCAAGCACAAAGCAACTGCCCGATTACATCACCTGCTGTCAATCCCTAGCCACTTCCAATATCTTTGCATGCGACTTCTATAAAGACTGGGGCAACCCCCAGATCCAAACCATTCTTTCACTACGACTGTTTTATTTTACTGCACTATCACTTCCACCTGTTTACAAGCCCAGCTCATACATCTCTGCTCTAATTACACCACCCCAACACATTGTCACATCCTGCTAAAAACTGATTGTCCAGATTACTACCCTCTGCCCTTCGTCCATGCAACCTCACTTTACATCCACCACAGCAATCATTCTGAGAAAATAAGAATTTGTTCTTTGAAAAATATATGCGAATCAAGCCTGTGTGCCTTGTGAACTACATTGGCTCTGATTTAGTATTATAACCTGGGAAGGAGGCTGTTGCTTTTACTTTTCACACAATGAATGAGGTTTGGAACATCTGAACTCATTTCTTTATTCAGTATGTTTTTATTTTTAGCAGTGGTCCCACCAGTGGACACCAACACAAGTACTAGACCGGTGAGTGAAAAGACCAAGAATCTTCTCACTCAGTGGACGTCCCTCTGCTCTACGGGGGAAAATACGACTGCCTTAGTGCAAGTCATCATTACTTTTCTTTCGTTAAATTCTTAGTAGTAAAGATCTTACTTAAATAAGCTTTGAAATGTTTACTATCCTGCCACAGGCAGTGCTCAAGGGTGGCTATCTCAGTCTTAACCTAAGCAAGCCTGTCACAGCAGGCCACTGAAACCATAGCCTCACAAAATCTGGAATCTAGATACTTTTGGGACATAAAAGGTAAGTTAAAGATACAGATGTGGCATAACTTTTTATACTCTAGGATGCCATTAGATTTGGTGTCTAGCTTAGTGGTCATACCCTGAGAAGTAAGTGGAGCTCCTTGGCACTGGGCATCATTAAAAGCATGCACTGGCAACGCCTTCAGTTCTGGCATAGGATTGCCAGACTTTTGGCTTTTTCAATACTTGTTTAGCTCTGGTGCTCATAAAACATTCTTGTAGGAGCAGCCTGGCCTTTGATTTTTTTATTTTTTTAAAGACCTTTATTGTTCGGAGAATAAAGAAATACATTTGTACATGGCACATAGCCTATAAACCGCAGGAGCCGGCAACTGAAAAAACAAAGGATATTCAAAAGAGATACTGATAGGTTAACACAGCCAATCAGCCGGCAACCCTGGGGTCCGGCGGCGTAGTTCAGGAAAAACACGGAAACAACTTTGAATATACTGTACAATGACATTCAGGCCTGTAGTTTTTGAGTTTTCTTATGTTCTTCTGCTTAAACTTATCATTGCATTATTGGCATCTGTATCTTATGAGCTGTAATCTAAGTCCGCAATACAATACAATCAAAAGGTGGCAACAACTTCCAGGTAAGGTGTGGACTCGGAATAAAGACCCTAAGGATCTTGTGTCTGCGATGCCATCATGCTGTGGGCAGGTGTTCAGTGGTATAGCTCACTAATGCAAAGTAGTAGGCACTTGTGGTCGACGACGCTAGGTTGCGGCCGCCTCAGCGGGGTCCCAGGCGTCTGTTGGTCTAGTGTGAGTTGAACCCTCCAGTGTCCACGACCCATATATGGATGCTAGAGGTGGGGGTTCGCGTGTAGGTGCATTCGCCCGGTGTCAAATGGCAGTCAGCCCGAGCATGGCCTGCATCCCTCGTGTGTGGTGTGCTGTGGCCTGTCGTGGCAGCGAAGGTGTAATGTGTCTACCGGTACATGTCATTCCGCGACTTGTCGCGGGGTGTAGGCTGTCTCCGTTAGTAACAATAGCGGACTTGGTCAGAGAACATGACCAGTTAATAAACAGCTACAACTATCAACACAGTGGCAAAAGAACTAGGGAAGGGAGGGGAAAAAGTGTGCATGTCTATTGGCGAATTAGGGGAGTGGTGGTAGCATTTCCGGCGAGGAGTCTTCGGCTCTGGGGCGGGGTGTGGCGGGACGGTTACTGAAGTGTGGAGGGGGTCCGGGTGGAGGCGCACATGCTATGTCTCCAGATGATAGCTATCGGAGGAACCTTTCTCCAAAGGGCATGATTTGTATCTATCATGTTGGAGATATCATGTGGCATTTCAGATACGTCGGTCTGTTGGCTGCAGCAGGGCGCACACTGTGAACTGATAGGGGCGAGTGTTTGGATGCGGATTGGTGTTATATAGGATTGCTCAGGTTATTCCTTGCTCCTGACAGGCTTGTTGGAAGGACGCAAGGAGAGCGCCCCAGAGCTGTGCAATAGGGAATTTCCGAAGTCCGGCCGTTTCCTCTCGGAGGAGCACCGTGCCCTCCACCCGTGCCCAATTAATGAAGGATGTGTGCCAATGTCGGGTGTGGGCGCTGGCCTTCCAATGCTTGGTGAGTAAGCGCTTAGCTGTGATGAGGCCCATGTCCCAGAATCTAGTTTGTACCTTGTTTAGTTTCGTGCGCTTGTAAAGCCCTAAAATACAGGCCTCCCACGTCCTCGGTACTTGTTCATCAGTGCACTGCGTGAGTAGTGTCGTGACCTCATCCCAGTACGCTTGTATGGTAGGGCAGCGCCAGAGCATATGCAGGAGATCCGCCCCTATCAAAGAGCATCTTTGGCATGCAGTGTCAGTGGCCGAGAAGTATCTGTTGATCTTGTCAGGTGTGAGGTAGGCCCGGTGTAAATTGGATAAGCTTGAAATGGGGGTTGCGTGGGATATTAGTTGGCCCTACTAGAATCATCGCCCATTCCCTGTCAGTCCAGTCCCTCCCTCTGTCGGCCGCCCATTTCTCTCTGAGCGGCAGTGTTGAAGGGTGCATGTGCAATAGTAGGGCCTGCGCTAGCCAATGTATGATGTGCGAGCCGTTGCCCATGACATGTAAGTACTGCATGAAATGGTGCATCGGCAGTTCTTCCGACACATCGCCCCAAGAGGTGGTCAGTGCGTGGGTGAGGGACGCATGTAATAGAAACTGTCCTGCAGGGAGATCCGTGCTGGTGGCGAGATCCGCAAAAGAAAGCAGTGCGCCATCCGCATAGAGGTCGCCCAGTGTTTCCACCCCAGCGCGTGTCCAACTAGTCAGGTGGGCCTCTGTCAGTGCCCCCGCCGTTCCATCCTTAATTAGCAGTAGCAGGGCAAACTTTTATACTACTGCAGTATACAGAATCAACAACTACGAGGCACATACAGAGCGCACTGAGAAATCAAAACAAATCCTGAAACCCTCACTAATCCTAATTTTTTATGATAAAACTTGGGAAAATGATGTTTAACTATCCACCATCTCATCTCTTCTTCTGTATATTAAATAGAGTCAAATAAGCAAATACAAAATGACTCTCATACAGCGCATTGATAATAGTTAACATATTGAAAACAAGGACTGCAGTTGTGGCACATGTGGGATATTATTCACCCTGGAACAGTAAATATACCTTCAGACGCACACTTTAGTCTGAATGTGTAGGTCAATGTATCTACTGATGTCTAGAATGTGTTTTGTGACGGGGACTAGAGTAGGGCCACAAGAAGATAGAAGCAGAGATGGGCCTGTCTCTCATTATCATTTAACTTTCGCCCTAACAGATAAGGAGCCAGTCTGCCTCATGACGCTCCAACTATAGCCGTCAACAAAGGACAAGAAGACTTTCACCGGTAAACTCAGAATAGCCCATTCTAATCAATGGCTTTTAAAGAAAAGCAATGACAAATTTAAATGTTAGTGCCTGTGACACTAGGGTTGAAGGCCTAATTGTTTTATCAATACTCTGCATCTCGAGAACTGCTAAGTGGTGCATGAACAGCAGACATCTTGCCAGGCTTTTTATTGTGTTTTAGGAAAAAAAAGCCAAGGTGGCTGCCGCACATAGTTGAACGAAGCCCACATCTAGGAATGCTTTTTCTTAAAGCATAAGAAAAATCTATTGATATTGGCCACCTTGCGAGTGCACCTACATAGGCACCCTCACATATGGGTGACCATATCTGAATGGTCTAAAATCTGAGTAAAGATGGTCACCTGCTGATACAGCATGGAACTGCAGTCAAAGCATCAGGAGTTGTAGGGCAAACATGCACACAAGCAATTCTACAAACATGTCAACATGCCTTTCACTTACACACACAATGCTGTTACAAACACACATGAATATTGTGGTGGTAGCAGCAGTGGAGGTGGCCACAATGGTATTAGTGGTGCTAGTAGTAATGGTGCTGATAATGGTAGCAGTACCAGTGGAGATGGTTTGGTTAGTAGCGGCAATGGTGGTTTTACCAATAGCAATAATGGTAGTTATGAGGGTGGTGACAATGATTGTGTTACAGGTGGAGATGGTGTTAGTGGCGATGGAGGTGATGATGATGGTATAACTGGTGCAGGTGGAAGGAGTGGTGACGGTGATTATGACGATGACCGTAGTAGTAATGTGATATTGGTAAGTCCTGTTTATGGTGATATTGGTTGTAATGATGGTGGTGGAGATAACGGTAGTGGCAATTGTAGTGGTGGTAATGGTAGTTGTAATGTTAATAATATTAAAGTACTACAAATGGTGGTAATGGATGAGGTGGTGCAGTTATTCCCGACAGGTAATAACAAGCATTTACAATGCAATGGTTTTGCCTTTGTTAAAGTTAGAGCTATTGGCATTGCTCTTGACATTATTTTTATTTATGTTTTTTTTTAACATAAATAAATGGCATTGTCATTTACAATGCCACTAGCTTTATCTCTCGCAAATGACACACACAAACACACACAGAGCCCCCCCACACACACAGCCACACAGAGCCCCCCACACACACAGCCACACAAAGCCCCTCCACACACAGCCACACAAAGCCCCCCGCACACACAGCCACACAAAGCTTCCTACACACACAGCCACACAGAGCCCTCCACACATACCCACACAGCACAAGCAGGCAACAGGGGCACACGGAGGCCCAAGCAGGCAACAGGGGCACACGGAGGCACAAGCAGGCAACAGGGGGACACGGAGGCACAAGCAGGCAACAGGGGCACACGGAGGCACAAGCAGGCAATAGGGGCACATGGAGGCATAAGCAGGCAACAGGGGCACGAAAACGGAGGCACAAGCAGGCAATAGGGGCACATGGAGGCATAAGCAGGCAACAGGGGCACACGGAGGCACAAGCAGGCAACAGGGGCACACGGAGGCACAAGCAGGCAACAGGGGCACACGGAGGCACAAGCTGGCAACAGGGGCACACGGAGGTACAAGCAGGCAACAGGGGCACACTGAGGCACAAGCAGGCAACAAGGGCACACAGAGGCACAAGCAGGCAACAGGGGCACGAAAACTGAGGCACAAGCAGGCAACAGGGGCACGAAAACTGAGGCACAAGCAGGCAAAAGGGGCACGAAAACTGAGGCACAAGCAGGCGACAGGGGCACACGGAGGCACCAGCAGGCAACAGGGGCACACGGAGGCACAAGCAGGCAACAGGGGCACACGGACAGGCAACAGGGGCACACGGAGGCACAAGCAGGCAACAGGGGCACACGGAGGCACAAGCAGGCAACAGGGGCACACGGAGGCGCAAGCAGGCAACAGGGGCACACGGAGGCACAAGCAGGCAACAGGGTCATGAAAACAAGCACAAGCAGGCAAAAGGGTCACAAGCATGAATTGTAATTTAGACGGGGCTGAAGTGGAGAACGGTCAGTAGGGAAGTAGTGCGGCTGGTGCAGTGGTACCAGGCCGAAAGGTGAGAGGGGCTGTCTGCACCCCAGTTTGGACAGTTTCCACTCCCTAACAGGGATTGGTGGGAGGGGGGCGTACTTCTTGCTTGCTTTAGGGCTGTTACTTCGGGGACGCAGTGCACGCTCCTGCCTGCTGCTGCCGGCACACGATAACAGGCAGGGAGAGGACAGGCTGGGAGAGGGCAGGGAGGGGACAGGCTGGGAGAGGGCAGGGAGGGGACAGGCTGGGAGAGGGCAGGCTGGGAGAGGGCAGGGAGGGGACAGGCTGGGAGAGGGCAGGTTGGGAGAGGGCAGGTTGGGAGAGGGCAGGTTGGGAGAGGGCAGGTTGGGAGAGGGCAGGTTGGGAGAGGGCAGGTTGGGAGAGGGCAGGCTGGAAGTGGGCAGGTTGGGAGAGGGCAGGTTGGGAGAGGGCAGGCTGGAAGTGGACAGGCTGTGAAAGGGCAGGCTGGAAGTGGACAGGCTGGGAGAGGACAGGCTGGGAGAGGGCAGGGAGGGGACAGAACAGGCTGGGAGAGAACAGGCCGCGAGAGGGCAGGCCGCGAGAGGACAGGCCGCGAGAGGACAGGCCGCGAGAGGGCAGGCCGCGAGAGGGCAGGCCGGGAGAGGGCAGGCCGGGAGAGGGCAGGCCGGGAGAGGGCAGGCCGGGAGAGGACAGGCCGGGAGAGGACAGGCTGGGAGAGGACAGGCTGGGAGAGGGCAGGCTATTGGCATTGTAAATTACAACATTTTTATTTATGTTGGTTTTGAAAACCGATAAATAAATGGCATTGTCATTTACATTGCCAACAGCTTAATCTCTCGCAAATGTGAGACCTATTGTACCCTACTGGATGAGCTCAGCAGACAGCAATTACTTGCAGACGAGTTCTATAACACAACAGTGACACTGCTAAACCCAGCGCTGTGGCAGCACTGTGGAGAACGATGAATGAAGGCACATTCAATGAGTAGGAGCAGAGAGCAGGGTTAGGGCAGAAGCTATGGCTGGCGCCAGCGTCCAGGCATAGCGCAAGGGCAAGACACGGAGGGCAGCGTGGTAAATTGTGGCATATCCCAGGCAGGTGGAGTGCAGGATGGGATGCTGAGCAGGAAAGACTAGGGTAGAGTGCAGTCCTGGGAAGGAAGCTGTGATGGTCCTAGCCAGGGCAGTGAAAGTGAATGATCGGAACAGTTAGGTACTAGCACAGAATAGAACTTGACTGGGTGTGAACGAACGACATATGGCATGGCTGGGGAGGAAGGGGTGGGGGTCCGGGGGAGCGGCAGAGCGGCAGAGAGCGACGGAGGAGAGCAGTTGGGGAATGAGTGCATTAGTACATAAAACGCTTTGATGTGCTTCTCTGAGCTACAGACACTTAGGACTGATTATCAACTGCTATGACACCAGGCTCGTCGTGCACTACAGAGTGCCACTTCTGTGTCCCAAGCACGTACGGGGGTGCGGGGGGGGGGGTTGGTTTTACAACAACGTAAATAAATAGAAAACGTCTGCGCCTGTCAAATAGGAATGCCACAGGAACAAACCTTTCCCTAGCTCGCAAATCATTCATTAAAGACATCCTCTTTGACAGAGTTAGCTCACGAAACAAGTTTTTATTTGTATTTTTTATGGAACATGTAGCATCTGTTTTTCGGGATGGATTTTTTCACCAAGTGGCATTTAACCATCGAACCCCCTTATTCCCCTGAATGACGGTGTAGTGACTGAGAAGACAAGAGGGTTGCTTTACGGCTTAAAATGCTCACTGCCTCTGCTTATGGTAACGTGAGCTCTGCAGCTGAAAGCCCTGCCCAGACACCCTCTTCTGCCCTAGGCTGGAGGTGTCACCCCCTCACCCCAGAGCCGGTGTTAAGATGCATTACTATCCGGGCCTGCGTGGAGCGGTGCTAGGGCCAGGGGGCCCTCTGCAGTCAGAGCGCGGGCAGCAGCCTTAGAGCGCCCCCGTGAGGCGGGTCACACAGCACCTTCTCACCGGTGCCTTCGGAGCAGTCCAGCTGTACCCGGAGCTCGCAGGGCATGCCTTCAAGCGCCAAGGACAGAAAAGCGCCCCTCTTAGCACTCGGCGCTAGGCGTCCCTGGAGAGTGGGGCCATGGCAGACCATCTGAGAAAACCTGAGAAACAGGCTTTTCTGGAATGAAACGTAGCCTCTTTGTATTCACTGTTTGTCCCTATTAGAATGGGGTGACGGATTAGCGCTAAGAAACCCTCCGGTGTTACTGCAGGCTCTAGAAAATGTAATTATTATATTTTTCCTAGAGCTTAACAAATGCGATAATGGTCTACATCAAAGAGCCGCCGTGATGCCAATAGTCATGACTGGCACAACACAGATGCCCACGAATCTCCCTGCAAGGCACATGGTATGCGCAGCTGCCCCACAGCACCCACGCTAGTGCCCCATGGCTTGATGCTGCGGCGCCCCGCCCCCACACCCCAACGGAACAATTCATAACACAGACCACCCCGGGTTGACCCCGCCTCTAGCACACTAGAGGCCACGAAAGTGAATTAAAACGGACAGCCAATCAGAACTATAATATAGTGCCTATCTCTCGCGCCTTCTCCTGCATCACACTTCTAAGCGCTGCGGCCCAAGAAAAGTTGATATCCCCTCCGCGGTCTTTCACGTTAGACACCAAAACGACTCCCACTTGTGATAACTACTAATGCAGCGCCGCCAACCCCGCACTCCGCCACGGTGTAGCGCCTACCCACCCAGAAAGACGCTTCGGCGCTCCAAGTAGGGGTGTGAAGCGCTATATGAAAGCTACAATACAATAAAGATGGAAATATTGGCTCTTCGGCATTCAGAGTGGACACTGCTGAAAGACAGAGCAACAGGCGCCTGGACCCACTCAGCTAACCAGCAGCAGCTAGATAGCTGTGTAAAGTTACTACAGAGACGGATTTAGAAAGTCTATCCCAATCCGAGTGTAAATCTTGCTTTGAAACTTCCGGTGTTAAAACACACGCTTTAGCTCCTCACAGCTCGGCAATGGCGTCCAGGCGCTGGGATGTCTGAAGAGAGATGCGGTTCTCTCCCTCGGGGTGAGTGAAGGGCAGCAGGGAGGGGGCGGTGCACGCAGGGGCGTATCTCAGTCAGTAACTGAGGGGAGGGCTCTAAAGTTTAGTCACAACCAGCCAACAAACATTGGTAATGCCAATATGCCTGGCAGTGGCTGCCAATTCTTGGTTAGTCTTGTAATTGTATAAGCAATACATTATTGTTCGGAGCGCTGGAGGCCGTTTTTCTGGTATCAAAAAGCAAACATTACCTTGGTACTCCCGTCGCTGACGAGAACCGTTGTGTGTGTGCATGTGCTGCTTGTCTAAGGACAGCATGTCCTGGCTGACAGTGAGGTCAGCCAGCGGGCCGAGGGCCGGCCCCTCCCGGATGTTAGTGCCCGAGCGGGGTGAAAAATAGCGTGCCCACGTTGGCCGTCACCAGCAGCATCCCGGTGCCCGAACATGCCCCCTTCACCGCCATACTCCAGCGCTGCGGAATTGTATTTTGTATTAGGAGGAGGCAGATTCTTGCAGGGAAGAGCCAGCCAAAGGGGGTTGCTCTGAGCGGGGCGGGGCGGGGGCAGGCACTGCAGACTATAAGGGAGACGGCTCTTCAAACAGACGCTGAGCGCCTCACGATTTAAAGAGTTGTAATGCCTTGCCAAAATGCAATTTTAGCGGGAGGGTCGGAAAAGCACAGGGAGAAGCCACGGCCAAGTGACAGCTGGAGGAGGGTGACTGGGGGACAACGGGAGGGGCCCCGAGCAGGAAGGCACGCGCTACTGCGGGGGAGGGGCGGACACCGACAATGTGTCCCGGCGCCCCTGCCTTTCGTGTGCTCACTCACCGGTCGGCGGCTCTCTTCAGCCGGTGTCAATACCGTTTGCTGGGTGGCCGGCGATCTCACTCGGAGACTCACCCCCGCAGGCACGGCCTCCGTCGCGGCTTCTCTGCTCCCGAGCGGCGGTCCAATCCGGTCGCAGCTTCCACTGGCCTCCGATGACGTCAAGGGGTTCCCCGGAGTCAGCCACTCACAGCGCGGCTCCCGGGGCAGATCCTGATGACGCGGCAATACTTCAACCAATGGTGGCGCAGCTCACGGGGACAGGCCCACTGCAGCGGCCAATCAGAGCGCGCCTCTGCCGACGAGCCTCCAGGAAGCAACCAATGCGGTCGCGGCCCCTTCGTGCATCGGCCAAGATGCCGAACAGCGGAGAGTGAAACCACGCCCATTGAAAAAATCTCGGGAACGCCCCCGAATCTGGTCCGAGATTGACGGACAGAGCCTTCTCCCAATGGCTAGCCTCCATTTATGGAGCTAGCCAATGGGAGGAGGGGGCGGATACCCGACCCCACAGAGAAAAACATAAGATTTTGCTAGCGCATGCGTACTTCGTACGCATTGGCTAGGCACAACCTAAAAAGGGAAATAATGGTGGTTTTGATGGCAGGTGGTGGAAATTATGGTGAAGATAATAATGGTGGTGGTAATGGTGGTTCGAGTGTTAGTTAAAATGGCAGTGGTAAATGTGCTGGTAATCATAAGTTAAAATAGTGTTATGATGATAGTGGTGGAAGTGATGATAGTAGTAGTGATAGTAATGCTGGCAGCAAGTATTCATATTGGTGGTAATTGTAATTATAATGGTGCAATGATGGTAGGTGTGGTAATGGTGGCTTGTTAATAGTAGCGGGTTGAGGATAATGGTGCTAGAGGCAGTTACAGTAATGATACTAGTGACAATAGTGTTGGTGGTAGTTGATTGTTGAGGTTTATTGTGATAGGGTTGTAATGGTGTTAGTAATTTGAAGGTCACGGTGATGGTAGTAGAGGTACCAGTAGTGGGTAATGGTGCTAATAGTGGAGATAACTGGTGGTTATAACAGTGGGAGTGGGAATGGTGGTGGTAAAGGTGGAGGTGTTGGTAAAGGTGGTAATCATAGTGGTGGCGACAATAGTCATGCTAGTAGTAGTAGTCGTGATAATAGTGATGCTAAAGGTGATAATGGAACTGGTGTCCCTTTTAAAGATAGAGGTAACTGTGGTGGTAAAGGTTGTTGTATTGGTAATGGTAATAGTGATAATGGTGCTGCTGTAGATGAGGGTAGGGTTGCTGCATGGTACATGCACGCAACCGTGTGTCAATGCAGCACTGGTTAGGAGTCATGCAACAATGAGGGATGGTAGCGACTGGGAGGGCTGGCGTGAAATCCATCACATGAAGGATACATATCAAAGAAGGTGCCTGCCTGGGAAGGAGCAGGAAAGGTGCAGAGAAGAAGCGAGGAATCAAGATAAGACTTGTGTCAGAAAGTTCTGCTTTATGTTTATTTACATCCTTATCTGTATATACATGGACTGCAGTGATGCAGCAAGGGCAGGACTGCCAGCAGTGATGATGACCTTGTCAAGTTTGTGCTTCGTTATATGTTTTTTTGCATACACGTACTACACGCAATATAATAGCAGCAGTGGGAAGAAAATGTAATAGAAAAGCAGTGACCCTGTAAAGAGTAATATTCTAGCTGCAGCAGGGAATTCAGCTCCAAAGCTATGTTTTCTTTTTCTAAAGATACAAATTTGAAGAAGCAGCCAAAAACACACCCTAAGCACTGTCACTTTTACTGTGAGGATGTTAACCCCTTGCGTGCTGATGACGGCCCCCGTCCGTCATGCAGCACGGTGGGCGTGTGCTGATGACGGCTGGGGGCCATCATGAACCCGCCTACTTCGAAAAACACAGGCGCAGAATTGCGGCCGCACACTAGGGGTTAATATTGCCTCAGTGGCAAGAACAGCGCTGCTGAAATGCAAGAAAACACTCATGTCTAGAGATTAAGGTTTATGTTTATTTGTATCTTTCACTGCACCGATTACAATGTTAGAATGTTAAAGGTAAGTGCTTCTATGCTCTGTGTTCTGCTTCGGTTTCATTATTAAATTTGTTTTGAAAATATACTAAGCACTCTTTACTAACCAGCGGCGACAGAGAGAGTGTGGGTGGGGAAAAAGCAACAGTGGTAACGGATGGGAGGGGGGTAGAGAAAAAGAAGGGGGACAGTGTGCCAGCGACAGAGATTACCGGCTACCATGGGATACATACACATGGGTGGGGAGCAGCCAGAAGACAAGGCAACACGGCACAGGAAGGGAATCGGGCGAGAGTCAACAATGTGGAGCAGGGGGCAGCAGAACATGGGAGAGAAAACAACTTGGTGTGCTGTGGGTAGGAAGAGAAGCACACATGAGAGACAGTTAGAAAACACATGCACTTGCAGCTCTCATGGAGTGCTTCACGAAAAAGAAAAAAATAGTTCCTGATAAGAGGACCCTGGTGGAAGCGTGGAAGGAGTCAATCAGAAAGATGATAAAAAGGCTATGCTCTATGGGAGTGACGAACACAAGCTGAGTGAGCTAAAGAAAATAAACCCAGCAAAGAGAAAAAAAGCAAATGTGAGTGACAAAAAACAAGTTACTTACCTGTACACTGTGGTTCTCCAGTATTGATATCGTTTATAGATTCACATGCTTGAATCTTCCCCATCGTCATGGTGGGAGTCCATGGCGATGGGGAAGATTCAAGCATGTGAATCTATAAACGATATCAATACCGGAGAAACTACAAAGCCAATGGTAACCAGTGAGCAGAATTAATTCATATGTCCACAATATGTCTTTCCGGACAGACTGCTGGACTGTCTGGTAGGCCGGATACAGTCATTGAGAGATCCCACTGAAGAGGATTTGCTGCTGTGGAGAAGAGTGTAATGGGAGCTGTGGGAAAGGCTATCTCACTGGCAATGCACCTTCTTCGAATCGGCTTCCAGGTAGGCCCCAGTCTCCTGCCGGTTTTCAGAATTTTGCTGGAAAATGTTCTAAATCCCATTTTTGAATTGTGGTAGGAGGAAGCCACTTTAGGATAACACCAATGGTCTAGGACCTGGGGGCACCACATTGGGGCTAGGACTCACTCCAGCAGGGATCAGCAGCAGCAGGCAAGTATGTTGCAGGCTCTCTTGAGTTGGTGTGCCCCTGTAGGTCAGAACTAGAAATTGGTTCTACACTATTTTTGTAGAAACACAGAAAGCTGATTTCAGATGGCATATATATTGACCATAAAGACATATAAGTGACTGCCAAACCAGTCAATTTCATAAGGGTATGATTTCTTAGCTGGCCTCAAATAGAGGGGCATGTGCCTTCATTTACATGATCACTCCAGTGTGAAACGCCTATGTAAAATTGAAATGCCTCTGCATGCTGTTCCAGTGCAATGAAGGTGTGGCCAACTGACCACATAGTACCTTGGTGAAAAAAGCAGACCTTATGAGTCAGCATAGGACCTTTGGTCAAATGAAAGGAATTTTGTGTTACAAGAGACTTGAAACCTTTCCGCTGTGGGGAGCCAGAGGACAGCCGAACAGGAAATTCATTGGTGGAACAGCCTCCCAAAAAATTATTAGGTGAGAATGAACACTAAGACACTTGAAAGCAAATTGAAGACTATACTCTTCTAGGCTCCTCGTTCTTGATGGCAAAGATGACAGGTTATTTTAGTAGGTGCCTTACAATCATAATAATTATATCCACGGATTAAAGACTGGCAGGTGCTGTACTGATAGTGAAGTGAGACAGACACCATGTAATAGAGGTTAGCTTTTATGCAAAAAAGATGGCTGCTGCCTTTGATAATGTTCTGCAACTTAAGGGTAACATTTATTTGAATATTTATCTAAACGCAATGGTGACTTTGAATTATTAGACACTGCAGTAGTAGACAATACATGCTTACCCTTTGGGTTTTCCACTCTTGTCTACCCATCATAAACGAAAGCCAGTCAGGATTGTGAACCCCAATAGATGTAAGAGGAATGGCTACTTACTTTGGCGGAAGAATCACTGTGTTTCCTTTTGGCAATCTGAAATCAGCAGACTTGTGTCCTAAAATTGTAGCGTTATATACCAAAGATTTCGAGCTTGGGTTTTTCAAACGGACCTGTGCACAAAATATAAACAAGGAACCTCATTGTTTGTAATAAATAGATATACTGAAAGGTGTTGAATGTGACAAAATAACAGATTCCAAACACTGACCTTAAAACAGAGCGCACTCTTTAGTTTACACTGATGATACCTCATCCTTTTAGTACTACTAATGGGAGGGACATGATCAGACATGCAATAGTATAATGGGAATTGCAGCATTTTAAACATAGAAAACACAAGTACTCAGTACCATTAAAAGTTTAATTTTGGCGGTTAAAAATTACCGCCTTGTTCCTTTAATTTTTTCTTACATAATATTTTATTTTACTTTATATTTTATTGTAGGAAGTTTTACCTCAATATAATTCCTCTATAAAAGTGAAGAACAGAATAAAAAAATTAAAAAGCGCATATGATCTGCATCCTTGAAACCTCTTTTTCAGATGGCAGTCATTCACTACATGCACCCATATATAATTTTTAAATAATGTTATTTTATTTATTTTTTATTTTATAAATCACTATTCTGCGCAACCACATCTATAAAACGAAGATGGGCTAATTACGGACTTCTGCGACCTGACTTTTTCGCATGATCTTCACTCTTAAGATGCGGGAGCATAAGTAGGCACTCACTTGTTACATATTCGATTCACGCGCAACTAACTGGGCCACTCTTAGCCGTTTTGATGGGCACGCTAATAACTCTGGGATTGCTCTACAGCCATTCTGAAAGCTGCATACAGATTCTTTTGAAGCACTGGAAATTCAATGCCACTTGAACCTCTTTTCCTTTCATGCTGAACAGATACTTCATCACTTCTATATTACCACAGTACAAGGAAGTAGGCCACATTTTTCTCTCAGATCTTTCGGCAGAGGATTCATCAAATGAACCCATTTCACATATTCCAATCAATGATTATTTCCCATATCATGAACCTTTTTTTCATGAAATAAGATAAGCCAATATGCATTTTAATTCATTGTTTAAATAACCAAGGATCCTCAAAGTCCACACCCACCAAGCATGCCGCAACACTACTTATATCATAGAAAGTGCTTAGTGCTTCGGCATGTGCAACTATAAATATTTTACAATATTTGACATCCTTTGATGTTTTTCTCTAGCATCAGCTGTTTGAACTGCAAGCTTGATATAACCCAATTCTTTTAATACGGCACGTCAAATTCACTTTTTCTTCTTTCACATTTTCCTCTCCATTTTTCTATCTCATTGAGGCAGTTAATGTAGATGTAAATGGAATGTCCCTAGGATCAAAGAAGTAATACTGTAGCGCCCTCTCCTTGAATGCTCACACTCACTAAATCTATCTCCAACTGCATCAATTCTCTACTTGAGAAAGAGCCTTCTCTCCATCTCAAGCTCCAATCCTCCATCATCTTCAGACAGTCTTTGACCGCTGGTGCCCACGAAGGAGATAAGTGGTTCTAATTTCTGCTGGTACACTTTGCAATTAAGAGTGATGGAGAGACTGCCATAGCCATCCCTCAACAACCCTGATCCTCGTTTCACTGCTGCTAAAAGACTTGACCATTATACAGAAGGTGAAAACATCAGCCCTGGATAGAGTGCTGTACTACCTTTAAGTTTAGGCCTTTTACCCATCACTCTCCCCAATTTTTTTCAGCTAAAATTACTGCTAGTTTATTCAGGGAAATCTTAAGGATTTCGGGGACCCTGGACCAAACATGTTTTGGGGGACCCTGTTTGTAACAGCTTGGAATTTATTATTCTATTTCAGCTCTTTCATGCCCTCTTTGGCCAGCTCAGAAATGGCACAGGCACACTGGTTCAAATTCTAAGTGCATTTACATCTAATATTCAAGGATATTGACGTGTTGTTTTCAATATTACAATTCAGCAGCAGCTCACTAATATTCTTGCTAATAATCTTTGTGACCCCCTGCCATTTCTCAAATGTGAGGTTCTCTTTTGATCTAAAAGAAACTGTTTTATGGATGATGCATAATGTTGAAAAACAAAAATTTCCCTACCAAATGTACGATATAGACTTCAATACATCACCCACGTTAAAAATAAATTAAAGGAAAACGGTATTAAACAATCTGTTGAGAATTATTCAAGGTCATCAGGGCAAGGACAGAGCTGGCACTATGGGGGGGGGGGCTGAAAGACTGGGGCCCAGGGGAAAGGCCCACTTTGCCCATCTCTTAAAACATCTCTGATTTTAGTATGGAAGTATATATCAACGGCCACACATTTTCTGCGAATTCTGACTGATGTATTTTCTAAATGAAGGAGTTTGTCCACTTTTTGTCTTATGTAAGACCCAGAGCAGACCATTCAAAGATGGGGTTGTACGTGAAATATTTCGATAGCAGACGCTGTGCATGCATATAGATTAGAGAAATTGCATACAATATATATACTTAAAAAATATGAACCTAATCTAAATGTCGAATATTACCGGCAGATTTCAGGTTATTGCGTGAAAAAAGGGAAGACTATTTGAGAAAAAAACAGAGTGCCACCCTCGAATGAATAGCTTCCGGTTCCAGTCACTTTCTCACTGTAGAGGTATGTATTCGGACACCGTTAATGCGTCGTATGTTTTTAGGAATGGACATCATCAAGCTTAACAATAAGTATTCCACATTAATGCCAAAGTTCCGAGACAGATAAGCTATTAACACATTATTTATTTAGTTCGCGAGTAAGGAAAAGACACGTTTTGTTTTCTTCCAATTCGTACTACATATTTTGAGGTTTGTTGCCAGTTACATTACAGCAGGTTTGATTCACAGTATTATATGGGAAGTAATAATCTAGATTCCATAATAAAGCGCTGAGGTAATATTGCATTTTGTATCAAAAAGCTGAAAGTAATTTGCAGTTTACACGCGCATTTCCATAGAGCCTCTGCAGGCAGTTGACAAACGCTCCCTCTAGTCCTCCTCGCGCGCGGGTGTAATTGGGTGTAATTGTTGCAGCAGCAAGGGCTTATTTCTAGGTAACTTGGAGGAGGAACATTAGAGTCCGAGTCAGTCATAAACATTCCTTTTTGCACTGTAGCACAGCAGAGATTGACAACTTCTTTCCTCACACACGTCTCCATGTTCCGGAACTTGTAAACATTATTCACATATATTCATGGTTTTTGTCGGTCTGTCTGAACCCTATGGGAACGGAGCTACCTCTGTTTGGAGAGTCTGTGTGGCCAAAACTTTAACAATCTATTATCATTCCATTTTTTTCTTTTCAAGAAAGAATTATTATCTACAAACATTCCTTCCTACGCACCTTAGCCGCAGTTATGAGTGCCTAGTAGAATTCTGACAACCGCATGCACACCTGCCAACCAGTGCTTGAAATGGAAAAATCGAATTGCAGGTACTCTGTACCAGAGTACCTGCTTGTTTCTGAGAAATGCCGGTACTCTCCAATTAAAAGTAGTACGACTCTCTTAAGAAGTGTAGGTACTCTCCGTCTCAAACTAAAAAAGTGCCGGTACTCAGCACCTGCCCATTTAAAGCACTGCTGCCAACTCACACAGTGACACGGGGGTCCCACGGTCAGGCTGTGAAGAGCTGAAATCACACAGTGGCAGGCATGACAAGCTGGAAACCACTGCACACAGTGGCTTTCTATGGAGGAGGCAAGCAGCTAATGTCCATTAACGGGTGTAAAACACCTCAGTAGATTGCAACAGCTTCAGCAACGCTTCTTTTTTTTTTTAAGTGTGTGGGGGGGGCTGCTTTGTTCAAAGCAGTATGCCTCTAAGGTAGCTCTGGCATGAGGCTACTCTCCCTTCAAGGCCCTGTTTTTTCCTCACAGGGTAACATTTATTTACAAGTTGGCAGGTCTGCAAACAACTGTTCAGTCAGCTGTCATAATTATGAGTTTGTCTACATGTATCAACGTTCGCATGCTTCCTTCAATAAATTGAGGATGGTCAGACTTATCAAAATTTACCAGGTGAAAGTGCTTGGTGAATTCTAGGACATGAGTATTTTGGTGTGCAAGCACCACAATCCTCATGTTAATCCCCATTTAAAAGGAGAAACTCATAAAGGCATTATTTATCACATCAAATTAATAAGTATTCCCAGCTTATTGTTACTTTTTTGGTTCGATAAATCACACAATACAAAGCCACTTCCAATCACAGCATGACTGAAAACTGATAATGTTGTTTCACTTCCTTAAATTTACTCTACTGTTACAGCTGGATCATTGACTTTTCAAGTCTGGAAAGTAAACAGATGCAGGTATGCATTAGCGGGTGCGGCTCCTCCACGTAGGTGGAGGAGCATCGCCCCACTGCTTTCTCGCAATGCGTGAAGCAGAAACATAAAATGGTATTTTAAATACCATTTTATGTTTCTGCTTCTGACACTGCAAGAAAGCAGAAGGGTTTGGTTTGGGGCGGGTGGGTGGTCCGGCTCCAGGGGAGGTGTGGCTTGCCCACTGTTGTGGGCGCTGACTGTTGGTCGGCCCCAGGGGCGACCAAACCAGTCATATGCACTCTGCCCTTTTCTCCATGAGAAAATGGCCTCACCATAGACGCCTGTGCGGTCGGCGTCTCAGCCAATCACAATGCTGCCATTGCAGCGTTGTGATTGGCTTAGGGGAGGGGGAGGCTTCCTGTCTGGAGGAGAGGATGCAGGATGACGCAAAGGTAAGTTACATTTTTTTAATTTATTTAAAATTAAACCCCGCGCATGCAACTCCCTCCCCGCGTGACCCCCACACCCCCTCAACCGCGAATCAATCCGGCCGCGACTGCGCATTTGGTACCTATTGGACCTGGCCCTTTTGGCAGGTTCACCCCGAAACTTTTTGCTTTTTCCTAGCCTGTTTCTGGAACCTAGTGTTGATGGTTTTAGGCCTTTGCGCACTTTTTCACTGTGTATGTGTGGTGAGTGACCTGCCCTCCCATAGGAATGAATGGGGAATATGTATGCCCATGGTAGTTCCTGATGTGTGGGAAGTGCAGGGTCGAGTTTGATGTGTGCGAACTCGTGAGATTGAATGCTGCGTAATGGTGTATGCGGCATGATTGTGTCTAGTCTAGAAGTGCCACTTTTAGAAGTTGGCATATTTGTGTAATTTGTGCCTGGCTTGTGATTGGCTGGTGAGCCTGGCCCAGGAGTGCCTGGGCCTGCTTGTGGATTGACTGTCTGGTTTGAGGATGACAGGGGCTGGAGAGCCCCCAGTAGGTTGTCTGAGTCAGCCCGTGGATAAAAGGCAGCATCTGCTGCCAGGGAAGTGTGAGGAGATAGCACCTGGGAGTGAATAAGGCTGTGCCTGCCTGCCACAATGCTGGCTCCACCTCCCCGCTGAGTGACTGTCACCTCTGTCCCTGATACTGAAAGAAAGAAGGAAGCCCAAGGGCTCCAGCAACACCCAAGAACTGGTTTAGACCGGGTTCAGGACCCACTTGCACAAAGACTTCAAAGACTTTTCTCTGTATAAGAAGGGGCTGTGTCCCCTTCCAAGATGTTCTTGTTTTTGGACTTGAATCTGCCAGGGGCGTGCTGCTGCTTGGGCCCAGGGGAATCCCTTGGCCCTGCCCAGCCCCTGGACACCTGAGGGACTTTCCTGGATGCCTGGAGGACTCCTGGGGGACCCCTCTGCCTTGCCTGGGCTAATGGGTGGGACTTTGCTTTGCCCCCCTGGGAATCTCTGGGACCTTTGCAGCATGGAGAAGCTGCATTTTCCTGCAGAGAGCGCTTGATTTGTATTTCTAGCGCCTGGAAGCGCTGTGCTTCCCCCTGAGCAACTGGGAGCGCTCTGCCTGTTTTCTAGCGCTTTGGAGCGCTTTATTTCCCCCAAGCGCTTGAGAGCGCTTTATTTGTACTTACAGCGCTAGGAGCGCTGTACTTTGCCCCAAGCGCTTAATAGCGCTTTTATTTTTATATTTATTATCGAGGGTGCCCACCCCTCATGTTGTGCCTCGTGGAATCACCGCCGCCGGCCCGGAGACCTTGAAGGAGGCGCTGCGCCCGCCTCCCCACTGAGGGCCGCGCTGCCACTGGCGGCCCTCGAAAATCGGAAGTCAGGCAGGCCCAGCCGGGACGAAGGCGGGGCCTGCCATGAGGAGGAAGTGCGGGCTGTTGCGGGGCTCCCGTGTGCTGAGGGAGCCCCGGAAAAAGGAGAAGTGCGGCAGAGATGGCGCGGGGCTCCTGTGAGGTTGGGAGAGCCCCGCACCCAGTGAAGAGGCGGCTGGAGGTACCGGCGGGGCTCCGACCGAAGAGGAGCCCTGCGCTGTCTGAGGGGGACCCGGTGAGTGCTGAAACGGGGAGGAGGGCGTCGGGGCACATTGCCGGTGCCCGCCCCTCTCCTCCGGTTGAGGCTCTTGGAGCATCGGTCTCTGCTCCTGAGTCCCCCGCGAGGGGCTCCAACGAGAGGAGCAGTTTCTTCGTTATTTTCAGAGCGGCCCGGGTGGTCAGAGGGCCGCTCTCACCAGTTGGGCATTGTGTTCGAGCCCCAAGAGGCTCCCGCCCATATTCGATTTACGAGCCCAGAGAGGCTCGAGGGGGCATTTCTTTGTGTAGAGCCCTGAGAGGCTCCCGCCCACATTTTTATTGATACCGAGCCCACGAGGCTCAGCGGGGGCATTTTAGTGTCTCAGAGCCCACAAGAGGCTCCACGGGGGTACCTAGTGATCTCGAGTCCCCCGAGGGGGGGCACAGTTGTTTTGAGAGCCTGAGGGCTCCATGGAGCCTATTTTGTTTTAGAGCCTGTGTGGCTCCAGCAGTGGGTGCAGTTTGCGCCTTAGGGTCAGTGAGGGCCCTGTCACAGTTTTCTGATGATTCCCAGCTGCCCAGCAATTAGTCGGCAGCTGCACCGTTTAGGCGCTTGGGATTGTCCACAGGTGCCCAGCAAGTAGTGGGCACCTGCACCGTTTAGGCCCCTGACTTTTGGACTACAGGGCGTCCTAGCCCCAACAAGGCCAGTTGGCCTAGGGACTGCCACAGGTGGTGGCTTATGTAAGGTTTTGCGCAATTGTGTGGTTTTTCCTTGCACCTCTGAATGTTTTAGGCATCATGTGTCTTTTCGCTATTGAGTTGTGTTTTCTTTCCTGGCACCTCTGAATGTTTTTAATGCATCATATGTCTTCCTTGATTTTACACCTCTGAATGTGTTGGTTGATGCATCATGTGCTTTCTTTCCTTACACCTCTGAATGTTTTATGCATCATGTGTTTACCTTTTTCCCTACACCGCTGAATGTGTTTTGTATGCATCATGGGTAATATGTTCTTGCTTCTACCCCTAAATGTATTTTATTCTTTTGTGGTGGTGTTTTGCCTAGTATAGTTTATACTAGAGAGGTTATGTGTCCATGCGTGATCTAGGCCTAGGGTTATTAGTATTGCGTAGTGTGTACCTACCTTTACCAGTAGTTACTGGTTGTGATTTATAACTGTTATTTTGTGCTACAGTGATTTTATATCCTTTTATTCTAATTTCTGACAGTATTTCTATTTCTAAAAGTGTTGATTCTGACAGTGGCCCATGTGACCCTGTCCTGTACATAATCCCTTGTGAATATTGCCCGTGCCAGTTGGCACAATGTATATGTGTGATGTCTATCTGATGTGTTTTGACAATACAGAAGTTATTTTTACATAACCTTGTGTGGAGTTCCTTTTGTGGTGTGCCTAGGATGTTGTTGCTGTTGTGTGCTGGCGCAAATGCTTTACACATTGCCTCCGAGTTTAGCCTTACTGCTCGTGCCAAGCTACCAAGGGGGTGAGCAGGGGTTATCTTGGCGTGTGACTCCCTTGCCCTGCCTAGAATGGTGATTTCTGCCTGGCTTTGGCTTCAGCCTTAGCCTACCAGAAATAGCCAGTTCTAACATTGTTGGTCAGCGGTGCGGATTTGGACTTGTGTTTGCGCAGTGCCACAGCGACAACTGGCTACATTACAAAACTCTGCATTTTTCAGATAGTCACATGTTTGGGATTATTGTTTTTGATTTTGTTTTTCCTCAAGAGTGTCATTTTCAGATGGTGTTCCTGCGCTTTATGTTTAGTGGCAAATGAGAGAAAATGACAGGGCGGGACTCCAGTAAAGGGGGAGGTTCCCATAGATTAGGAATCCCTTGCTAGGTCCAGTGCCCAATCCCAATCCCTGTCCCTGTGTGGGTAGATGGAAGATAGGGACTGTGGAGGAGAAACGGCTTGCTTGGGAGGGTGGTTATCCCCTGAGTGTAGTGTGTGTGTCTGGATTCCCCAGTATGGTGCCTGGTGCTCAGTAAGAGGGTGACAGGTTGAGAGTCAGGGGCAGTGAGGAACTGTCTCACCAGTCTGGAGGGGGAGTGTGTGGATGAGTGGTGTGTTGAACTGGAGGAGTTGGTGTGAGGTTTTTTAAGGAGCTTGCACGTGAGGTGTACCTCTGGTGGTGTGCAGGAGGTCCTGCAGAGGCATTGGACAAGAAGGTGGATGTCTGGCGGTGTGCTAGATGTCTTGCAGAGGCATTAGGGAGTGATTTTAAAAGTAGTGGCTTGTGTATCTGATGATTCTGTGTAGGTGAAGAGGTTCATGTGTAGCCCAGCTAGGTCCCATTAGGGTGGTAGGGGTGTAGGGGCTCACGTCCTGTCTCAGTGGAGGCGGAGTGAGTGTGGGACGGTGTGTCCCACGTTGGCTCGAAACCCTATCTCAGGGCCTGGAGGGTTCCCTAAGGGAGCGCCAGGTCAGGGGCCTAGGCTGTACATACAGGTCATTTGAGGAGGATTTTCCTGCGTCTAGAGGACGGGGAGTGTCTGTAACCAGAACTCCGGCGGTCCTGGTGTTGGGCTGTACTGCTCCTAAGTGGAGGGTGCAGAAGTCCTGGTTCGCTGGGCATTTGACCGTCTAAAGTGCTTGACCATTTGTGGGGCCTCTGGAGGTCATTCCCCGAGGAGGGGGGAGGCCAGGTTCAGGTTCAGCCTGACCTGGAGGAAAGGGCATCTGTAATCAGTGTCCTGACCGGGTTTTGGCTTCAAGGGGTACCGCTCCAAGGTGGGAGGGTGCAGAACTCTGGAAGGGGGTGCAGAGGGACGGTGTGCTTCTGACCCCGGTGCAACCTGAGGGTTTAGATCCTAGGTTGGGAGATTAGGAAGCTTCCAGGTCAAGAGGAATCTCTACCAAAGTGGATCAGCTGAAGAGACTGAGGGGGCTGCCCTTGCTGTGTGTTCTGGGGCCCACCTGCAGTTTGTTGTTTCCACTAAGGTAGAGGAAAGGGGACTTTGCGGTGTGCTGTGTCCCCCCACCTGCTCGAAGAGGGACTGTGCTGTGTGCTTTGTACCGCAGAAGTGGAATAGTTTCCAGGTGGTAGACCAGTGATGGAGTGAGGTCCTGATCTGGTAGGAGAGTTGTGTTCTGGTGAGTGCTTCCCTGTGAGGGTGCGGGAACCCCAGAAGTAGAGGTAGGGTGGGGCATTCTTGCCCGTGACCTCTGGTCAGCCTGGGGGTGTGGACCCTAGGTTGTTGGATCAGTGGTAGTTGTAGCTACCCTGAGAGAGAGAGTGGAGAATGGCTAGTGTGTGCCAAGGGTTACTGCCCCCCACTCTGTGGATTGGTGAGGACCTGTGATATTTGGATGGCCTAGGGCCTGGTCCTGGCCGTGGACAACTAGGGAGTGCCAGTGGGGTATCCTAGTTGAGACAGAGAGTTCTTGTTGAGAGAAATCCATGTGGGTTCAGAGTGGTGAAAAACCGGAGGGTGTCCCTGCCGTGCGGGCCCGTGTCCGTGTTTTGTCGCCCAAAGCAGGGAAGCCCATCAGTGGAGTGATTGGTCTACCCTGCGTTTTGGCTGGAAGGGGGTTGTGTTGGACCTGGCCCTTTTGGCAGGTTCACCCGAAAATTTTTGCTTTTTCCTAGCCTGTTTCTGGAACCTAGTGTTGATGGTTTTAGGCCTTTGCACACTTTTTCACTGTGGTACAGTGTAAAGTGCGTGAGCTCTCTGTGTATGTGGATTGTATGATTTAACAACTACTGCCTGAACTACGACTTCTGGAACAACGAAGGCTAAACCACGAAAATCACTTTTCCACTACGTTTTAAACCACTGTCCTAAACCACGAAAAAATTAGATGTAATGTCATTTTGTTTAAATTAGAGCAACACTGCCATCTCCTGTCATAAACCGGTAATTTTTATGTAAACTAATTTCTTCAACAACCTTTGCTGTATTTTTAAACTATTTCGTTTTTAATCTTTACGTATATTTCTATCTTTATATATATTTTTACTCGTATTTGTGGGGGGAATCCCCCCACACCCCCCATCAACCCTTTAAAACGTTTTCCTAGCATGCTCCAGTGTTCTAAAAGTCGTGGTTCCATCCTTCGTTGTTCCGTCGTTCGTGGATGTTACCTTCGTCGTTCAGCCCTCTTCGTTGTTCACTCTTCGGTGTTCTGGTAAGTCGTTGTTTATAAATCGTGGTTAAGGAAGTTTCCCGTGTATGTGTGGTGAGTGAACTGCCCTCCCATAGGAATGAATGGGGAATATGTATGCCCATGGTAGTTTCTGATGTGTGGGGAGTGCAGGGTCGAGATTGATATGTGCGAACTCGTGAGATTGAATGCTGCGTAATGGTGTATGCAGCATGATTGTGTCTAGTCTAGAAGTGCCACTTTTAAAAGTTGGCATATTTGTGTAATTTGTGCCTGGCGTGTGATTGGCTGGTGAGCCTGGCCCAGGAGTGCCTGGGCCTGCTTGTGGATTGACTGTCTGGTTTGAGGATGACAGGGGCTGGAGAGCCCCCAGGAGGCTGTCTGAGTCAGCCCGTGGATGAAAGGCAGCATCTGCTGCCAGGGAAGTGGGAGGAGATAGCACCTGGGAGTGAATGAGGCTGTGCCTGCCTGCCACAATGCTGGCTCCACCTCCCCGCTGGGTGACTGTCACCTCTGTCCCTGATACTGAAAGAAAGAAGGAAGCCCAAGGGATCCAGCAACACTCAAGAACTGGTTTAGACCGGGTTCAGGGCCCACTTGCACAAAGACTTCAAAGACTTTCTCTGTATAAGAAGGGGCTGTGTCCCCTTCCAAGATGTTCTTGTTTTTGGACTTGAATTTGCCAGGGGCGTGCTGCTGCTTGTGCCCAGGGGAATCCCTCGGCCCTGCCCAGCCTCTGGACACCTGATGGACTTTCCTGGATGCATGGAGGACTCCTGGGGGACCCCTCTGCCTTGCCTGAGCTGATGGGGGGGGCTTTGCTTTGCCCCCTGGGAATCTCTGGGACCTTGCAGCATGGAGAATCTGCATTTTCCTGCAGAGAGCGCTTGATTTGTATTTCTAGCGCCTGGAAGCACTGTGCTTCCCCCTGAGCGCCTGGGAGCGTTCTACCTGTTTTCTAGCGCTTTGGAGCGCTTTACTTCCCCCAAGCGCTTGAGAGCACTTTATTTGTACTTACAGTGCTAGGAGCGCTGTACTTTGCTCCAAGCGCTTAATATCGCTTTTATTTTTATATTTATTATCGAGGGTGCCCACCCCTCATTTTGTGCCTCGCGGAATCACCGCCGCCGGCCCGGAGACCTTGAAGGAGGCGCTGCGCCCGCCTCCCCACCGAGGGCGTCGCTGCCATTAGCAGCCCTCGAAAACCGGAAGTCAGGCCGGCCCGGCCGGGACGAAGGCGGGGCCTGCCATGAGGAGGAAGTGCGGGCTGTTGCGGGGCTCCCGTGTGCTGATGGAGCCCCGGGAAAAGGAGAAGTGGGGCAGAGATGGCGCGGGGCTCCCGTGAGGTTGGGAGAGCACCGCACCCAGAGAAGAGGCGGCTGGAGGTACCGGCGGGGCTCCGACCGAAGAGGAGCTCCGCGCTGTCTGAGGGGGACCCAGTGAGTGCTGAAACGGGGAGGAGGGCGTCGGGGCACATTGCCGGTGCCCGCCCCTCCCCTCCAGTGTGTAGAGCCGGTTGAGGCTCTTGGAGCATCGGTCTCTGCTCCTGAATCCCGCGAGGGACTACAACGAAAGGGGCAGTTTCTTCGTTATTTTCAGAGCGGCCCCGGTGGTCAGAGGGCCGCTCCCACCAGTTGGGCATTGTGTTCGAGCCCGAGAGGCTCCCGCCCATATTCGATTTACGAGCCCAGAGAGGCTCGAGGGGGCATTTCTTTGTGTAGAGCCCTGAGAGGCTCCCGCCCGCATTTTTATTGATACCGAGCCCACGAGGCTCAGCGGGGGCATTTTAGTGTCTCAGAGCCCACGAGAGGCTCCACGGGGGTACCTTGTGATCTCGAGTCCCCCGAGGGGGGGCACAGTTGTTTTGAGAGCCTGAGGGCTCCATGGAGCCTATTTTGTTTTAGAGCCTGTGTGGCTCCAGCAGTGGGTGCAGTTTGCGCCTAAGGGTCAGTGAGGGCCCTGTCGCAGTTTTCTGATGATTCCCAGCTGCCCAGCAATTAGTCGGCAGCTGCACCGTTTAGGCGCTTAGGATTGTCCACAGGTGCCCAGCAAGTAGTGGGCACCAGCACCGTTTAGGCCCCTGACTTTTGGACTACAGGGCGTCCTAGCCCCAACAAGGCCAGTTGGCCTAGGGACTGCCACAGGTGGTGGCTTATGTAAGGTTTTGCGCAATTGTGTGGTTTTTCCTTGCACCTCTGAATGTTTTAGGCATCATGTGTCTTTTCGCTATTGAGTTGTGTTTTCTTTCCTGGCACCTCTGAATGTTTTTAATGCATCATATGTCTTCCTTGATTTTACACCTCTGAATGTGTTGGTTGATGCATCATGTGTTTTCTTTCCTTACACCTCTGAATGTTTTATGCATCATGTGTTTACCTTTTTCCCTACACCGCTGAATGTGTTTTGTATGCATCATGTGTAATATGTTCTTGCTTCTACCCCTAAATGTATTTTATTCTTAGGTGGTGGTGTTTTGCCTAGTATAGTTTATACTAGAGAGGTTATGTGTCCATGCGTGATCTAGGCCTAGGGTTATTAGTATTGCGTAGTGTGTACCTACCTTTACCAGTAGTTACTGGTTGTGATTTATAACTGTTATTTTGTGCTACAGTGATTTTATATCCTTTTATTCTAATTTCTGACAGTATTTCTATTTCTAAAAGTGTTGATTCTGACAGTGGCCCATGTGACCCTGTCCTGTACATAATCCCTTGTGAATATTGCCCGTGCCAGTTGGCACAATGTACATGTGTGATGTCTATCTGATGTGTTTTGACAATACAGAAGTTATTTTTACATAACCTTGTGTGGAGTTCCTTTTGTGGTGTGCCTAGGATGTTGTTGCTGTTGTGTGCTGGCACAAATGCTTTACACATTGCCTCCGAGTTTAGCCTTACTGCTCGTGCCAAGCTACCAAGGGGGTGAGCAGGGGTTATCTTGGCGTGTGACTCCCTTGCCCTGCCTAGAATGGTGATTTCTGCCTGGCTTTGGCGTCAGCCTTAGCCTACCAGAAATAGCCAGTTCTAACATTGTTGGTCAGCGGTGCGGATTTGGACTTGTGTTTGCGCAGTGCCACAGCGACAACTGGCTACATTACAAAACTCTGCATTTATCAGATAGTCACATGTTTGGGATTATTGTTTTTGATTTTGTTTTTCCTCAAGAGTGTCATTTTCAGATGGTGTACCTGCGCTTTATGTTTAGTGGCAGATGAGAGAAAATGACAGGGCGGGACTCCAGTAGAGGGGGAGGTTCCCATAGATTAGGAATCCCTTGCTAGGTCCAGTGCCCAATCCCAATCCCTGTCCCTGTGTGGGTAGATGGAAGATCGGGACTGTGGAGGAGAAATGGCTTGCTTGGGAGGGTGGTTATCCCCTGAGTGTAGTGTGTGTGTCTGGATTCCCCAGTATGGTGCCTGGTGCTCAGTAAGAGGGTGACAGGTTGAGAGTCAGGGGCAGTGAGGAACTGTCTCACCAGTCTGGAGGGGGAGTGTGTGGATGAGTGGTGTGTTGAACTGGAGGAGTTGGTGTGAGGTTTTTTTAAGGAGCTTGCACGTGAGGTGTACCTCTGGTGGTGTGCAGGAGGTCCTGCAGAGGCATTGGACAAGAAGGTGGATGTCTGGCGGTATGCTAGATGTCTTGCAGAGGCATTAGGGAGTGATTTTAAAAGTAGTGGCTTGTGTATCTGATGATCCTGTGTAGGTGAAGAGGTTCATGTGTAGCCCAGCTAGGTCCCATTAGGATGGTAGGGGTGTAGGGGCTCACGTCCTGTCTCAGTGGAGGCGGAGTGAGTGTGGGACGGTGTGTCCCACGTTGGCTCGAAACCCTATCTCAGGGCCTGGAGGGTTCCCTAAGGGAGTGCCAGGTCAGGGGCCTAGGCTGTACATACAGGTCATTTGAGGAGGATTTTCCTGCGTCTAGAGGACGGGGAGTGTCTGTAACCAGAACTCCGGTGGTCCTGGTGTTGGGCTGTACCGCTCCTAAGTGGAGGGTGCAGAAGTCCTGGTTCGCTGGGCATTTGACCGTCTAAAGTGCTTGACCATTTGTGGGGCCTCTGGAGGTCATTCCCCGAGGAGGGGGGAGGCCAGGTTCAGGTTCAGCCTGACCTGGAGGAAAGGGCATCTGTAATCAGTGTCCTGACCGGGTTTTGGCTTCCAGGGGTACCGCTCCAAGGTGGGAGGGTGCAGAACTCTGGAAGGGGGTGCAGAGGGACGGTGTGCTTCTGACCCCGGTGCAACCTGAGGGTTTAGATCCTAGGTTGGGAGATTAGGAAGCTTCCAGGTCAAGAGGAATCTCTACCAAAGTGGATCAGCTGAAGAGACTGAGGGGGCTGCCTTTGCTGTGTGTTCTGGGGCCCACCTGCAGTTTGTTGTTTTCACTAAGGTAGAGGAAAGGGGACTTTGCGGTGTGCTGTGTCCCCCCACCTGCTTGAAGAGGGACTGTGCTGTGTGCTTTGTACCGCAGAAGTGGAATAGTTTCCAGGTGGTAGACCAGTGATGGAGTGAGGTCCTGATCTGGTAGGAGAGTTGTGTTCTGGTGAGTGCTTCCCTGTGAGGGTGCGGGAACCCCAGAAGTAGAGGTAGGGTGGGGTATTCTTGCCCGTGACCTCTGGTCAGCCTGGGGGTGTGGACCCTAGGTTGTTGGATCAGTGGTAGTTGTAGCTACCCTGAGAGAGAGAGTGGAGAATGTCTATTGTGTGCCAGGGGTTACTGCCCCCCACTCTGTGGATTGGTGAGGACCTGTGATATTTGGATGGCCTAGGGCCTGGTCCTGGCCGTGGACAACTAGGGAGTGCCAGTGGGGTATCCTAGTTGAGACAGAGAGTTCTTGTTGAGAGAAATCCATGTGGGTTCAGAGTGGCGAAAAACCGGAGGGTGTCCCTGCCGTGCGGGCCCGTGTCCGTGTTTTGTCGCCCAAAGCAGAGAAGCCCATCAGTGGAGTGATTGGTCTACCCTGCGTTTTGGCTGGAAGGGGGTTGTGTTGGACCTGGCCCTTTTGGCAGGTTCACCCGAAAATTTTTGCTTTTTCCTAGCCTGTTTCTGGAACCTAGTGTTGATGGTTTTAGGCCTTTGCGCACTTTTTCACTGTGGTACAGTGTAAAGTGCGTGAGCTCTCTGTGTATGTGGATTGTATGATTTAACAACTACTGCCTGAACAACGACTTCTGGAACAACGAAGGCTAAACCACGAAAATCACTTTTCCACTACGTTTTAAACCACTACCCCCTAAACCACGAAAAAATTAGATGTAATGTCATTTTGTTTAAATTAAAGCAACACTGCCATCTCCTGTCATAAACCGGTAATTTTTATGTAAACTAATTTCTTCAACAACCTTTGCTGTATTTTTAAACTATTTTGTTTTTAATCTTTACGTATATTTCTATCTTTATATATATTTTTACTCGTATTTGTGGGGGGAATCCCCCCACACCCCCCATCAACCCTTTAAAACGTTTTCCTAGCATGCTCCAGTGTTCTAAAAGTCGTGGTTCCATCCTTCGTTGTTCCGTCGTTCGTGGATGTTACCTTCGTGGTTCAGCCCTCTTCGTTGTTCACTCTTCGGTGTTCTGGTAAGTTGTTGTTTATAAGTCGTGGTTAAGGAAGTTTCCCGTGTATGTGTGGTGAGTGAACTGCCCTCCCATAGGAATGAATGGGGAATATGTATGCCCATGGTAGTTTCTGAGGTGTGGGGATTGCAGGGTCGAGATTGATATGTGCGAACTCGTGAGATTGAATGCTGCGTAATGGTGTATGCAGCATGATTGTGTCTAGTCTAGAAGTGCCACTTTTAGAAGTTGGCATATTTGTGTAATTTGTGCCTGGCGTGTGATTGGCTGGTGAGCCTGGCCCAGGAGTGCCTGGGCCTGCTTGTGGATTGACTGTCTGGTTTGAGGATGACAGGGGCTGGAGAGCCCCCAGGAGGTTGTCTGAGTCAGCCCGTGGATGAAAGGCAGCATCTGCTGCCAGGGAAGTGGGAGGAGATAGCACCTGGGAGTGAATGAGGCTGTGCCTGCCTGCCACAATGCTGGCTCCACCTCCCCGCTGGGTGACTGTCACCTCTGTCCCTGATACTGAAAGAAAGAAGGAAGCCCAAGGGATCCAGCAACACCCAAGAACTGGTTTAGACCGGGTTCAGGGCCCACTTGCACAAAGACTTCAAAGACTTTTCTCTGTATAAGAAGGGGTTGTGTCCCCTTCCAAGATGTTCTGGTTTTTGGACTTGAATCTGCCAGGGGCGTGCTGCTGCTTGGGCCCAGGGGAATCCCTCGGCCCTGCCCAGCCCCTGGACACCTGATGGACTTTCCTGGATGCATGGAGGACTCCTGGGGGACCCCTCTGCCTTGCCTGGGCTGATGGGGGGGACTTTGCTTTGCCCCCTGGGAATCTCTGGGACCTTTGCAGCATGGAAAAGCTGCATTTTCCTGCAGAGAGCGCTTGATTTGTATTTCTAGCGCCTGGAAGCGCTGTGGTTCCCCCTGAGCGCCTGGGAGCGCTCTACCTGTTTTCTAGCGCTTTGGAGCGCTTTACTTCCCCCAAGCGCTTGAGAGCACTTTATTTGTACTTACAGTGCTAGGAGCGCTGTACTTTGCTCCAAGCGCTTAATAGCGCTTTTATTTTTATATTTATTATCGAGGGTGCCCACCCCTCATGTTGTGCCTCGTGGAATCACCGCCGCCGGCCCGGAGACCTTGAAGGAGGCGCTGCGCCCGCCTCCCCACCGAGGGCGTCGCTGCCATTAGCAGCCCTCGAAAACCGGAAGTCAGGCAGGCCCGGCCGGGACGAAGGTGGGGCCTGCCATGAGGAGGAAGTGCGGGCTGTTGCGGGGCTCCCGTGTGCTGATGGAGCCCCGGGAAAAGGAGAAGTGGGGCAGAGATGGCGCGGGGCTCCCGTGAGGTTGGGAGAGCCCCGCACCCAGAGAAGAGGCGCCTGGAGGTACCGGCGGGGCTCCGACCGAAGAGGAGCTCCGCGCTGTCTGAGGGGGACCCGGTGAGTGCTGAAACGGGGAGGAGGGCGTCGGGGCACATTGCCGGTGCCCGCCCCTCCCCTCCAGTGTGTAGAGCCGGTTGAGGCTCTTGGAGCATCGGTCTCTGCTCCTGAGTCCCCCGCGAGGGACTCCAACGAGAGGGGCAGTTTCTTCGTTATTTTCAGAGCGGCCCCGGTGGTCAGAGGGCCGCTCCCACCAGTTGAGCATTGTGTTCGAGCCCCGAGAGGCTCCCGCCCATATTCGATTTACGAGCCCAGAGAGGCTCGAGGGGGCATTTCTTTGTGTAGAGCCCTGAGAGGCTCCCGCCCGCATTTTTATTGATACCGAGCCCACGAGGCTCAGCGGGGGCATTTTAGTGTCTCAGAGCCCACGAGAGGCTCCACGGGGGTACCTTGTGATCTCGAGTCCCCCGAGGGGGGGCACAGTTGTTTTGAGAGCCTGAGGGCTCCATGGAGCCTATTTTGTTTTAGAGCCTGTGTGGCTCCAGCAGTGGGTGCAGTTTGCGCCTAAGGGTCGGTGAGGGCCCTGTCGCAGTTTTCTGATGATTCCCAGCTGCCCAGCAATTAGTCGGCAGCTGCACCGTTTAGGCGCTTGGGATTGTCCACAGGTGCCCAGCAAGTAGTGGGCACCAGCACAGTTTAGGCCCCTGACTTTTGGACTACAGGGCGTCCTAGCCCCAACAAGGCCAGTTGGCCTAGGGACTGCCACAGGTGGTGGCTTATGTAAGGTTTTGCGCAATTGTGTGTTTTTTCCTTGCACCTCTGAATGTTTTAGGCATCATGTGTCTTCTCGCTATTGAGTTGTGTTTTCTTTCCTGGCACCTCTGAATGTTTTTAATGCATCATGTGTCTTCCTTGATTTTACACCTCTGAATCTGTTGGTTGATGCATCATGTGTTTTCTTTCCTTACACCTCTGAATGTTTTATGCATCATGTGTTTACCTTTTTCCCTACACCGCTGAATGTATTTTTGATGCATCATGTGTAATGTGTTCTTGCTTCTACCCCTAAATGTATGTTATTCTTGGGTGGTGGTGTTTTGCCTAGTATAGTTTATACTAGAGAGGTTATGTGTCCATGCGTGATCTAGGCCTATGGTTATTAGTATTGCGTAGTGTGTACCTACCTTTACCAGTAGTTACTGGTTGTGATTTATAACTGTTATTTTGTGCTACAGTGATTTTATATCCTTTTATTCTAATTTCTGACAGTATTTCTATTTCTAAAAGTGTTGATTCTGACAGTGGCCCATGTGACCCTGTCCTGTACATAATCCCTTGTGAATATTGCCCGCGCCAGTTGGCACAATGTACATGTTGATGTCTATCTGATGTGTTTTGACAATACAGAAGTTATTTTTACATAACCTGTGTGGAGTTCCTTTTGTGGTGTGCCTAGGATGTTGTTGCTGTTGTGTGCTGGCGCAAATGCTTTACACATTGCCTCCGAGTTTAGCCTTAATGCTCGTGCCAAGCTACCAAGGGGGTGAGCAGGGGTTATCTTGGCGTGTGACTCCCTTGCCCTCACTAGAATGGTGGTTTCTGCCTGCGTCAGCCTTAGCCTACCAGAAATAGCCAGTTCTAACAGTACCCTAATGAAAAGCCACAGTTCTACTAATGTGGCTCTACATGACTTGCATTGCTATATCCTAACAATTCACCTGACCACCCTTGGAACACTTACTTCCATATATCCAAGAGTTTTTTTTTTAGAACTAAATAAACCCTCAATACTTAGCTTACCTTCTGCATGTGTAGCTAACAAATCCTCTGCTAGATCAACAGTCGATCGCAGTGTACGTTTCAGACTCTTGTGTCACAAGTACGTGAGATCATCCTCAGGACCATAAACATTAAAGGAGTTTCACAAATATCCACCATAATAAATAATTACTTAATGAAGCTCTGCTAAAACTATATAGCAAGAGCAATAGCCAGTCACCTCGTGTACCAGCAAATTGAAACTTAGCCCTTACCTGATTCACTCATCCTGTTAAATATAAACCACAACATTAAGCCAACCAGTACCAGCTACATTTAATATTGTGGATCATCGTGAAACTCCTTTGACATTTATTGTCCTGAGGATCATCTTGTGTGCTTGTTTTTTTTTTTTTGTCCTCATATTGCGATATCTGTATGATTACGGAGTATCAGGTATCTTCCTCTCAACTCTTTCCGACACTGCCCCTCGATCTCTCTTGTCTGGGGAGTTTTGTCATCCTCCTGATGATCTTTTCGAGGAGTTTCCTTTGCCCGTTACATACCCTTACCTCTGATTTTGAGGCGAGGAGAGCTAGTCACATTGACTACTCGACAAGTACCATACTTGTCCACCAGAGGATATATCGCGTTAATCATAGGACTTGCGTTTTGATCTTACTTGGGATTTAAGAAATTTTCGAATCTTTCCCAGAACTTAAATCTTTTGCATGTGTTTCCCTTTCTATCGAGTTTGTTAATTCTTATAGCCGAGTTCAACCAATCTGCGTGAGTTGGGCTAGAAGGATCTATCCATTTAATACAAATTTCCCTCCTTGCAAGTACTATCAATACGAAGAGGAGATTTTCTTGCCCTTTTGTAAGCCCCCCTTAATTTGCTGTATCTTCAATCCCAAAAAGAGTAAGACTAGTACTTACAGTTAGTTGCTTGGTCAGGATAGTGCTTAGGGTCTTACCAACTTCGTCCCAAAATTCTCTCAATTGGGGACAATTTTTGAACATGTGGATGTCGTCTGCTTTTTCTTCTCCACATTTTGGGCATTTCTTTATTCCTGCGTTCTTAAATTTGGAAAGCTTTCTTGGTGTCCAGTAGGCCCGGTGGATTGTGTACAGATGGTTCCTTTTCAGAGCCGCAGATTTCAGAGTTGACCAGCATTTGCCTATGGATTTTTCCCAAATTATGTCAAGGTCCGCTATTAGTAGATCTTTCCCCCAGGTTTGTACTTCTATGTTGAGAGTTGTATCACTGGCCTTAATCAAGGCCCAATACCATTTGGCCACTTCTTTAGGTACTGGTGTTATTTTTACCATTTCTTTTTCCAATTTTTCATTTCCATTGTGGTTTGTGGGTAATGTCTTAGACCAGCTTAAAATTTGATAGTATTTAAATTTAGATAGTGTGTTATTTGTCAACTCTTGAAGCTCTGACCATGCTTTCAGATTAGGTCCGTTTAGTATTTGCCCCCAATACTTTACGTTGGCTCTTTTTAGAGGGAGTGCTAGTGTGTCTTTAAAACATTCAGGGGTTCCTGGCGAGTTCCATATAGGAGACGATTTGCTATAATACGAAATTTTCAGAAGTTTTCTGACTTGTGCCCACATCTTTGCTGCATCCCTTAGAGTCTTTAGTTTTATTTTTTTGAAGTATTTAGGATGTCCGAACTTGAATAAGACATGGTCGTCTGATTCTGTGATAACTTGTAAATACCTTGGGTAGTTTTCGTGACTCTTTAGCAGCACTCTGATGTTCTTGAATTGGAAGGCTCTGCAGTACTCCATCAGATCCGGGCTAGCCAGACCTCCATCTTTCTTCCCCCTTCTTATTTTCTTCCAGGCTATCCTTGTGCTTTTCTCGGCCCATATGAAGCTTGTGATATCTCTCTGTGCCTGAGATAGTGTTGTTTTTCCAAACTCTAAAGGTATTGCATTAAATAAGAATGTAAACTTAGGTATGATGGTCATCTTGACTATGTTTGATCTCCCAATCAGACTTAATGGTAAAGAGGCCCAAGCCTTAAGCAGTTTCCTTACGTCTCCGGCTACCTTGGTCAAGTTACGTTGCGAGATCTTTCCTATATCATGATTCACTAGAATTCCTAGGTATCTGATTTCATTCTTTATATTATGGCATTTAAAGAGGGTATTCCATGTCATGATCTCTGTTTTAGTTTGATTTACCATGTACCCTGAAACCTTACCAAATGCTCCTATAGTTTCTTCGATTGTATCCTTAGCTCTCATGTAGTCATCCGTGAAAATCATCAAATCGTCCGCATATAATGCGATTTTCTTCTCCCAAGTATAGTATTTGAAAGGCGTAATTTCTTTGCTGTTTCTTAACTTATTCGCTAACGGCTCAATATATATATTGAAGAGCAAGGGTGAGAGGGGACACCCCTGCCTCGTTCCTCTGCTTATCTTTATATTTTCCGTAAGGCTTCCATTTATTAGAACTTTGGATCTTGGAGCCTTGTATATTTGTTTTACCATATGTATGAAGGTTGGTCCAATGTTGTTTCTGACCATTACATTCTCTAGGAAGGCCCAATTAACCCTATCAAAAGCCTTTGCGGCATCGACAGTGAGTATAGTGAGGGGGGTTTTCTCGTTTGTTGCGATATCTATTGTGGTTAAAAGTTCTTGTGTGGCTTCATGCAGATGTCTCCCTTTGATGAACCCTTTTTGATCCTGATGTATCAATTTCGGTATTACTTTCCCTAGCCGTGTTGCCATGATTTTGGTAAAAATGTTATAGTCTGCGTTTAGCAGTGAAATCGGGCGGTATGACTCGCATCTGGCAGGGTTTTTTCCCGGTTTTAGGATTATTGTGATTATGGCGTCGTTTAAAGATTCTGGTATGACTTCATTCTGCTTAAGTATTATGTTAGTTAACTCTGTGATGTGTGGAAGTAGAGTGTCTTTTAATGCCAGGTAGAATTCGTTCGGTAATGCGTCCGGCCCTGCTGCCTTTCCCTTTTTCAAACTCTTGATGGCGTCGGCCACTTCGCTTTCTAGGACTTCTTTGTTTAGATCTTCCCTTTCTTCCTCCGTGAGTTTTAGGAGCGGAACATCCTCCAAGTAAGAATTGATCAACTTGTCTTGCGGGTTTGTGTCTTCCGTGTAGAGTTCTTTGAAGAATTTCCAGAATTCTTGCCTGATGATATTTTCATCAGAACTTTGCCCTGTTTGATCATCCTGAGTTATACTTCTCACTTTGTTTCTGGCTAAACAGGTTTTAAGTTTCCATGCCAGCCATTTTCCACAACCCTCTCCATATTCATGCTTTGCTAATTTACTAGAGTCCCATTTCTTTCTCAATCTTTTTTCCAGGACGTCTTTTATCTCCTCTTCCTGAAGCTGTTTTTTCTGGAGAAGTTCTTGTTTCCTGACTTCTTCTCTTTCCATAGAAATTGCGATGTCTAAGGAATGTATATTATTTTCCAGGTCTGAGATCTCTCGCTTTAATAGCTTATTTTTACAAGCCCCTATACTCAGGAGTTTACCCCTTAGAACAGCTTTAAAAGCATCCCATGTTATTTGTTTTGTGGTGCCTACGGCGTTTAGTTCAAAAAAGTTCTTTGTTTCAATTTCCAGTTCCCTTATTATTTGTTCATCTTGTAGCAAGGCCCTTTCTACTGTGAATCTTCTTTCCATTACTCTTGCTGTAACCTGTAATAGTAGTTGCACCGCCGAGTGGTCAGACAAATGTGCCGGCAGATGAGATACTTTCTTCACATTCCCTGTCAATTCACTGCTGATCAAAAAGTAATCAATCCTTGACTTATGCCCCAGCTTTTTATTATGCAGAGTGAAGGGGTGCTTTTTTTCTCCTTTCTTTCTCCAGATATCGATTAGATCTAGATCTCTTTTGTAGAATCCAATCCACTCTCTCATTTTTTTCAGATTAGTCTGTCTTCCAGGAGGTGATTATCTAGACTTAAATCCATCACTAGGTTGAAATCACCTCCCAGTATTATGGGAGAGGTGGCTAATAGTAACTGCGAGTACAATTTTCGCAGGGGGTCAGCGTCGTCAAGGTTGGGCCCATAATAACCTGCAATAGTAAGGGGGGTGTTTCCAATTTTTACGCTGGCTGTAGCCCATCTGCCTTTACTATCCACTTCTGTAGAAATTACCGCTGCTTTTAGTGATTTTTTAAAGATTATCGCAATTCCCTTGATGTTGCTTTGTTGCGTGGTGCACACATGGAAATCTACCCACCATAAGTTCTTAATTATTTGGTCCCACTCTTCTTTTAAGAGATGAGTCTCTTGCAGTATTATGATTTCACTTTCTGCAGTCCTGATGTATTCCAGGATTTTATTCCTCCTGCTCTTTGTTCTCAGGCCGTTTGCGTTCCATGATAATATTTTAACGTCTCTATTTGCGCTTCCCATTAATTCTGTTCATTTTCCTTTCGCACTTCTGCTCATTCGTTGTCTTTTTATTTATAAAGTGTAACTCCATTTCGTCTTTGCTTATACTTTCGCAAATGAGGATTTTTTGGTTTTTTTCCCTATTTTGCTCCCCACCCTTTGTTGTGTTATTTTTATGTTTTCTTAAATGCGTTTTAATGTTGCCCTCCCCGGGGAAGCCTCCATCTTCTTTTCCTCCGGTTATCTTCGTAACCCTTTTAGCTTCCCGTCCCCGTCCCCGTGTTTCTTGCCTTGTGCGATTAAATTGAATTTTTTGATTTCCATGCACCTTCATGTTTTCTTTTACACTTGGTTGTATTTAGTTTGTATGTTTTTTTTTTTTTTTCCCTTGATGCTTGTGTTATAGCCTTTACGTGGGATCCCTTTATTTTTTGTTCTGAGGTCCCTCTGAATGTATTTGATCTCTCATTAAATCTATGAAAGCTTTCACCTCTTCTGGCTCTTTCATGTTTCGCATTTTATTCCGCCACATTGTGCGAAGCGAGGGTGGAAATTTCTTCTGAACTGTGGCGCCTAGTTGTTGCAGTTCTGACATTAGGTTTCCCAATTCCCATTGCCTAGTCTGAGAGGCCTTTGACATGTCAGATCTTATTCTGAAAGTCCACGTATCTTTATTATAAGATCCCTTTTCTTAATGCCTCTCCTAGGATCCTATCTTTCAGCACGTACGTTTTGAAGTTGACTAGGATCTTCCTTGGAGTTTTCCTCTCCTTGTTCTTCCCAAAGGGATCTCTATGTGCTCTCTGTATGTCTTCCTCCAGTATTTTCTTGTCTGCCCATGGGAAATGTTCTGCCAATAATGTTACTACAAACATCTTAATGTCTTGGCCCTCCTGGTTCTCCGGAACATTCAAGATCCTGATATTGTTTTTTCTCGCTTGGTTTTCCAAGGACTCCATCTTTTCGTTCATGCTTTTGTTTTCTAGCCTCAGGGAGTTTATTTCTTTCCTGTTCTTTTCTACCCTTTTGTCTAGGGCTACAACTTCACTTTCCACAGCCGTAACTCTGTCTCCCAAAGCATTCAACTTATTGTCTAGTTTTTCGCATACTTCATGGATTTTGTCTTGTTTCGCTTCTGAGATAGAGAATTTCTCTTTCATTTCTGCCCATATCTTCTCCAGGAGCTCGTCTGTATGGTTCTTCGGGGTTTCTTTTTCACTCCCTAACAATCTTACATCATCCTCTTCCTTATCCTCATCCTCTGTTATTTTGTGCGCTCCCTCGACAAGAGGCTCGTTTCCGCCCCTCTCCGCCATAAGTATTTTCTGGACCTCAGCTCCTTCTTCTGTTCCGTTTCCCTTGCTGATTTTCCAGATGTCTTCCAGGCACTTTGTTTCTATTTTGGTCTTATTCTTGTGCTTGTTTTTGTTTTTTCTTCCTTTCTTTGCGCTGCCTGAGACTATTTTTTCAATTAAGGGGGGTGCCTGGGGATCCGCTTTTTGCGCTTTTTGCGGGGAAGAAATGTCCGTATATTGATGATCTCCTCTCTTTCTTCCCTTTCTTCCCTTGGATTATCTGGAGAGGACTGTGCCCGCGTAATAGCCTGGACCTTTGTTTGCCGCCCCTGCTGTTGTACTTTGAAATAGGTTCTTAATGAGGGAGTCATTTTTATTTTAGTTTTCAGTGAGGAGGCCTGCTTATCACTTTCTGAGGTAATCCTAGTAAATTCCCTTGCTAAGATGTTCTGCCTTTTTTTGCTCTCCCTTGGTGAAATACCTTTAGGGTACTGCTCTTGCCTTAAGAAGCTTCTGTTACGCAAGCAGTAGGGAGATACTACTCGTTTGTCTTGAGCTTGTACTCCCTGGAACTCTGAGAGTACCTTATTTCCCACTGAATTTATTCTGATGATGCTCTCCTCTAAGTTGCTATATGGCACCTCTCTACCCTCCTTTGTTGATTTTGTAGACTCACTCATAGGCTGATTGTTTGTAAGTGTTTTAAATATCTTGAGTTTTGATTTTTCCGCGCGATCAGGATTCTGGCTGTCTATGTTTCTCTCTGATGTTGTATTATTCACCTCGCCTGGAGTCCATGTCCTCTCAGTAAATCTATTTTTTTCAGTGTCCATATCATTTTGTTTGTAAAATGATTCAAATTTGTTTTTTTCGATTATCCAGCATACTCGTGGCTTGCTGTTCGTTTCCCCGTTCTGATCACTCTTCTCCAAAGTTGCTTTGTCTGAAACGGACGCAGCCTCAGAATGCCGGCAGAGATCGGCTCGGACCCCACCACTCGTGCCCCGGAACTGAAAACTCAGTCTTCCGGAGGCACGGCAGCAGCGCGTCTTCGCCTCCGCGGCGGAGCTCCAAAGGTCTGATCGCTTCCTTGCCTCGCGATCCACCAGCCCTCGTCCGCGTCCGTCGCTCCAGCCGAAGCCTTCAACCGCCTTCCCAGTGGTCGAGCAGCTCCCTCCAGACGCCGCTCGGCCCAGCGGCCCGCCCTGCGGTGAGCACAAGACTTCCCCCAATGCTCCACAAGGGAAAAAACCAAACCGACGGCATACACCATCCCAGGAGGCTCCGCACTCGTGGTAAGGGGACCCACTTTCATATATACTTGTACTCACAAGCTCTTAGGTTAATCCATATGCCTTTCGGTGCTTTCAATCATTACGTTTCGCCAGAAATCACGGGTGGCCCGGGAGCTCCCCGACTGAGCTTCCTACCCAGTCGCCATCTTCCCCCCAGAACCATCTTGTGTGCTTGTGACATAAGAGACCGAAACATCGACATCTCTCCACTTCTCACACATTCATTTTTGCATCCTTGGATTAAATGATGCATACAAAAGACTGATTCCATTTATTAAGTGAGTGGGCTTGCCATGCATTAATCTATGATGTTTTAATAAGATTCCATTCCTAATGTACCATACAATTTTGACGTTCTCTATTTTAGACAATGTAAGTGATTACTTTTTTTCTTAACAAACGTATTTGATTAATCATTTCTGTTCCTCTCTTGACTAATTCTATCTAATAACGATCTAACTTCTGCTTCAAAGGGGTTCACAAATGATCCCCTTGCTAGCAATTTACTTTATCAATCCTTGACACCTGCACCGCCTCTATCCTCTTTGTAGACACACTGAAAAGCTTTATCTCCATCGGCGGAGACCGTCTACTGAGTAATCCACCACCCCATATCTAGAGCACTGCCCTCAAGGAAACTCGACACTTGATCTGAACACTGCCTACAAAAATAAGCTTCACCCTTACTCCACCTTGGGAGTATTATGAAATCAATTAAGCAACATTGATTCTCTCCATTTTTTCTGAGTGGTGCTTACTGTCTCCAGCGCTTGATCTCGTCAGACAAACATATACATCTGGCTATATGATCTTGAGCCATTTTTTAATTAAACATACACCTTAATATGGCTTGCAGAGTTAATATGTATTGCTGTGGCAGGTTTTCATGATGTGTTCCAAAAAATTACGTAAATCTCATTCTGTCTCATTGTTATCGCAGGTTCTTAAACTAATTTGTTGTTTCTCACAGGTCCTAACATTAAAGGCCCTAGGGCTGTTGGTTGGTCATCAAGAATAGGAAAGCAGCTAAAATATTTCTAAAGATTCAGAGTGTTTTGAAGATTCTAAGATTTGTAAGGTGTTATGAGTGATCAGTTTCCTAGGCTATTTATGTGCACATAAATGGAATCTCGTACTACTAAGCAATTTTGTTTCACGGATAGAATGGCATAAATCACACAAGTCTGGAGCAGGGGATTTGGAGTTCTCTGCTGGTCTAGGCTGATATAAAGATGAAGAAACATACAAAACATTTATATTTATTTTGCTTCAGTAAAAGCAATAGAAATGTAAACAACTGTCTTTGGTACAATGATTTCTTAGCTGTCTCCAAGATTTAGACCATAATTTAACAGATGATTGGTCCATAATACTACAAAACACAAACCTATGGCTTTATAATGTCTTATGGAAAGGTGGTCACAGACCTAGGATGACACTAGCACAAAGTTCTGGGGGTGATATTGTGCATGCCTGGTGGTGTTCAATTGAATTCTAATAGCATAAAGTTGAAGGGGTGACACTGTGCTCCTCTCGTGGGGTTGAATTCAAAGTCTCAGTCCACAGTCAAGGTTGGATAAATTAGCCACAGTCATGTTTTCCTCCTTTGTCCATCAACATTCTCAAATGTCTATTCCCCAGGGATAAACAGGCAATCCAACTTTTTCAGAAAAAATTAGAAGCCATTTGTGCCTGATGGGGGTGAAGGCACGTCTCCCATCAGGTCCGCACACCCCGAAGAGGCAAGTATGCCTATCTGGCTGTAGTGAGTCTGCAGGCGATGGCCAAGCAAGCGCCCCCTCCCAAGTGCACTCACCAATCCATCCATGCACTCCTCACACCAGAGGGGGCCACAGTCTGTCGGGCAGCCTCCCAGCTGGGGTCTACAAGATTGCAGTCACCAAAGGGCCCACAAACGGGGGTGATGGACTCTCTCCACATGCCCGCCACCCCCCCAAAAGTATCCGAGCATACAGCAGCAGTCATACGGCTCAGCATCCCTGGAGCAGCAACCTCACCTCGCCAGGTCTCCCTCCGGGCAGCTCGAAGACATCTTCAGGTATTTGTGCGCTTTATAAATCCCATTGACATTAACATTAACACCACAGTTTTAGCCCACTGGGTGCTCCAAGCCGCTCCCCCGAGGTCCGTACTAAGTTTAAGTTTAAGTTTAAAAATATTTGTAGAGCGCAACATACACCTGAACGGTTTCTTGGCGCTAAAATCGCAAACAGCCTGGGTGGCGGGGTCAACCACTAGGGCATAGACTGGGACAGGGGGAAAAGAAAAAATTTTTAAGAAGAAAAAAAAGCCTGGGTGAACAGAAAAGTTTTCAGGGATTTGCGGAAAAGGGAATATTGGGTGAGGGCTCTGAGGTGAAAGGGAAGGGAATTCCAAAACACAGGGGCAAGAGTAGAAAATTTAGAGCCACCCTGTTTTTTTTTCCTGAAGCGAGGGGCTACTAAAAGATGTTGAGCCGAGGAGCGAAGGTCTCTGCCGGGAACGTAGGTTTTGATGGCTGAAGATATAAAGATAGGGGCCAGACCCGACCTGGCCTGAAAAGCCATACAGCCTAGTTTAAACAAGGCGCGTTCCCGGACAGGAAGCCAGTGAAGGGTCTTCAATAGAGGAGAGGTGTGGTGGAATTTAGGGAGACCGAAGGCAAGGCTGGTTCTGAACCAGTTGTAGCTTGCGTATGCTATATTGCGGGATGCCGTTGAACAGAGCGTTCCCCGTAGTCCAGGCGGGATAGGACCAGTGCGGACATGATCAGTTTGAGTGCAGGGAAAGAGAAAAAGCGAGAAATAGAACGGATAGTACGGAGAATGAGAAAGCAGGAAGAGACCACCGAACCTATCTGGGAGTGAATGGTGAGTTTATCATTGAGCTTGATGCCTAAAGTCTTAACAGAGGAAACTGGGGTAGGGGGAGAGCCAAAGGAAGGGGGCCAAAATAGAGAGTTCCAGGGACTGGAGCAACCACCCGTTAGCACAAGTTCCGTCTTATCAGGATTGAGCTTCAGGTGGTTGAAGTTCATCCAGTCCCTGATAAAAGATAAGATTGATTGAAAATTAGAGATAGAGTCAGGGGAAGAAGACAGGTTAAAGATGAGCTGGAGGTCGTCGGCATAGTTGTATACCGTGACCTCCAACTGCTGAAGAGCGAAGATAAGGGGAGAGATGTAGAGATTAAATAATAAAGGGGACAGAGAAGAACCCTGAGGCACCCCGCACTGGACCTGACGGGGGTAGCTGAAAACTCCCCAAGACGAACCGCCTGGGTCCGGTCCCTCAGGAAGGATGAGAGCCAGATGAGGGCCGAGCCTCCGATGCCCGCCGCCCTGACACGGGAAAGTAGGATGGAATGATCCACCGTGTCAAAAGCGGCGGACAAATCAAGGAGGACCAGCGCCTGGGGTTGACCAATGTCCATACCCTTTCTGAGGGTGTCCAACACAGACACCACCACTGACTCTGTCGAGTGCCTAGGTCGGAACCCCGCCTGGCAAGGGGCCAACACCCCATTTTCCTCGACAAAGGAGCGGAGCATAGAGGTGACGTGTCGCTCCAGTACCTTGCCTAAAAAGGGTAACAGGGAGATGGGGCGGAAGTTAGCCAAGGCAGAGGGATCGGCTCCTGGTTTTTTAAAAATGGGAACAATGGAGGCAGATTTCAGTGACGGAGTCACGACACCCTGGGCCAAGGAATCGTTAAGGAACCTGAGAGGGGGCGAGGTACAAACTGAATAGATCTGCCGTAAGATGTGTGCAGGGAAGATATCTGCTGGGGAGCCAGATTTGATTTTAGGGAGAAGAGAGAGGAAGATTTCCTCAGTAAGAAGAGGAAAAGAATTAAGAAAAACTTGGGCAGGGGGTAACTGGGGATCAACGAAGAGGGGGGAAGGGGGGGATATTAGTTTTGATTGTCGCGATTTTTTCCACAAAATATAAGTTTAAGGAATCGCAGAGTTTTTGAGAGGGAAGAGGCTTCAATGAAGTCCTATCGGAGAAGGCCAGGTCGTGAGTAATAGAAAAGATCTCCTTGGGTTGATTCTCTGCCGCAAGAATTTTGGCTGAGAAGTAAGCTTTCTTGGTCTCAAGAATGCTTTTTTGTAAGTCCCTAGGAGAAGGACGTAACGGGACTTGGAGATGGGACAATAGTCCAGTCTCCATCTGCGTTCTGCCTGTCGAACCATTAGTTTCTGCTCTTTTAGTTCTTTGCTGAACCACCGGTTAGCGTCTTTAGGGCGCCTAATCGAGGTACGCCGAAGGGGAGCCAAACTGTCGCTTCCATTCGTAAGCCAGGAGTCAATGACCTTAGCTTGAGCTGCAGAAGCCAAGCCCGACAGGGAAGGAGAGGAGGCCAGCAGTGAAGAGGTTAGGTCCGACAGGTTGGCCTTACCCCAATTGCGAGCCCATGAGTTTTTGGCGTGGGCAGGCATCTTGGTCGGACAGAGGCTAAGAAAGAAGGAGATTAAATAATGATCTGACGAAGTGCAAGGAGAAACAGTGAGTGAAGACAGGGGACAGTTGAGAGACCAGACTTGGTCTAAAATGTGACCATGAATGTGGGTGGGAGTGTGAACTAGGGAAGAGAAGTTAAGTGACAGAAGGGTTTCAGAAAATTCCTTAGATGAGGGGCATTCCTTGGGGTCGGAAGGCCAGTAGTTAAAATCCCCAAGGACCAACACCGAAGCATAGTTAACAGCCAGGGTGCCAACTAAATCTTGAAAAGCTGGGAGAAAAGACAGAGTGGGTTGAGGTGCACGATATACCAGCACACAGGCTAGGTGAGGAGAGAAAGAGGTGGAACAGACCACAAGGTGGTCGATTCCTCCCATGGGGGGTGAGGGGAGAATCTGAAACTGAAAATCGGTGCGGACAATCAGAGCAACGCCTCCACCCATTTTCCCGGCTGGGCGGTCAACATGGACAGAGTTGTATGTCGAAGGGAGGGCGGCCAGTAGAGAGGGGAGAGATGACTCGCAAAACCACGTCTCGGTTAAGAATAGGAGATCGGGTTTTTCCGTATCTAAAAGTATGAATAGTTCCTGATGATGTCTAATAGCTGACCTAGTGTTTAGTAGAATAATGGACAGTGGAGGGGAACGAATGTCAGGGGTAGACGTTGAATAAGGGGCTAGCGGGGAAGCAGTAGTAAGAGGGCAGCCTTGTGGACAGGCTAGGCAGGGAGAATAACAGCCCAAGTTGGTAATCCGTTGAATAATGCGGGGGTCGAGGGGCCAATGACCTTGTATGAGAATAAGATCAGCTGAAGAGTATCGGGTAAGAAGACCAGGGGTAGTGGCCCCTAGCCCCGGCCGGCCGCGGACGGGCGCAGACGGGCTTAACTCAGGCGCAACTCCGGCGCGCCTGCGTCACGCCCGCTGCGCTCGTCCGCTGCGCTGACGCATGGGGGCCGTTGAAATAGGGTGGTGACGAGGGGGTTGTGGCGAGGCTCTAGCTCGCTAGGCAGGGCAGCAGCAGGGTAGCACGGGCCACAGGGTCATGCTCTCAGTTACAGACAGTGGGGGACAGCAGAGCCCTGCGACCAGGAGCATTAGCTAAACCACCCAGGTAAGGCTACAGAACCGCCCAGGCGTTCGCGCGGCAGAAATTGCCTCCACCACGCACTTCGCCATGTCTCATGTCGTCCTCTGCGACACGCCAGCTGCTCTCCACTGCAGCCCAGCAATATGGGTATGATGATCGGGACAGCTTGGGCAGAATGGGGACACCTTGGAGGGCAGATGTGTGACCGATTAATAGGATTTTTAACAGACCTAGTACGAAGCTCACTCAAGGAACGTCTGATGATGCGCCAACAGATATTGTGTGGCTAGCTGTTACATTACTCTACTGGGTAATTGTTTAGTGCTATATGCTTGCCACTCAGCTGTCGTGTCAACCCAGTACATCTGTTCCTAGGTCCGTGGCGGCAGTGTCATTAGCCTATGCCGATTGCGGCAACATCAGGGACCCTTTAATTCCATTTTCCTTTGCACACTTTACCTCTGCCTGAAAATTCATGCATGGTTAGAAAATCTGTGAGAAATGGTCAAACTCTCTATACCCTGCTAGATATTTCCAGAATCGGCAAGAAACTAAAAAAACCTGAACTACAGATTTTGGATGTTACTAGTTACACTCCTTATCTGGCTAATTTTTTGATTTTCTGTTGCAGATTTATATAACGCAAACTTGACACGAAGGTATTGGAGCCCTTTACAGGAGCGCGAGTTACATTACACAAGGACACATCCATTATTTGGTAGGCACAGGGAGATTAAGTGATTTGCCCAGAATCACAGGAAGCTGAGCAGACTCTGAGGCTCGAACCTTGTTCACCCAACTCCAAAGTCGGCAGCTCAGAACGTAAGGCCACAACCTCTCCCCTACTTTCGGCAAGAATATCCCAGTCCCTGCTATGTAGCCTTCTTTTGTTGCTTCCATGTGTGATTTCCCAGTGCTAGCGCGCACACCGCTCAATTCTGAAGGGCTGAAAGATGACAATCAGCCCCAGCATGCACTTCCAATCTCACCACACTAGGCCATAGTGTATGCCTAGTCTGTTAATGCCTTGGATCTGGCATGCCGTATAGTGGACTCGTGGACATTGTCGCACTGGCTCAATTTTCCATCACACCGACATCGTTAGCTTTCTCAATCCCGTTCTTCATGTAAATCTAAGGCCATCAGTACAAATTGGCCAATAAGTTCCAACAGGATTGGTAATGCCTATTACCACACATATTGGAATTGTGAGATTTGTGATACATATTGGCAGGGTAAACAATAAGATAATTATCTGGGGAAAATGCCCGAAAATACTGGAATATATGAATTTTTGTGCCGTAACCTCTAAAATCCTCAAATTATTCCCCAAAAAACCTCTTGACAGGCTATAACAATCACACCAATAATTTCATAACACACAACTCACCACAAATGCTGTAAATAACAGACGTTGCTATTGCCCAATCTACCAGCACTGAATTTTGGCACCTTGGAAAGGTGAGTCCGATTACTCAAACATGTGACCTTTATATCACTAAAGGTATTAACAGTGTGTTCAACTTACTGAGCCACATAATTGGGGCTTTAATGTTCATACCACCAAGCAGAATCCTTTTTACCAACTTCAGAATAACCAAGATTGAGTTTCTTGCAGATTAAATATAGTTGTTTACAGACAGCAAAAAATCAATGAGCCACCTTTATCAGGATTCTAATGGGTTACCTGCAGATTACTTAAGGATCTCTTCAACAAAACACAGCAATTCACAATGAATACAAATCTGTGCTCCAAACCTTAATTGTAAAGGTGGGCGGATAGTTTAGGTGAAGTTTGTAATAAGGTCATTTCCCTTTTTGAGTCCGCTCTGGAAGTGCCATCTTACCACGGTGGGGAGAGGATGTCTATGATGAAGCATGACACTAATATGTGTGTGAGACACCTTCTTCCATTAAGGATGGCTTCCCTCGTGTGACATGCAACCCTTTACTAATTTAATATCAACAAATAAGTCCCCCTCTAGAATCTTAGGAGGGAATCTTTTGTGTGTATCCGTGATATAGGCACCCTGCTTTTTAGGTCGAGCATTCGAGACCTCTTGCATATACTTTAGTATATACTTATTTAATATATACTTATATATTAGTATATAACATATGTATATGTACTTTGTGGGCTCTGGAGATCATTCCTAGGACTTGTCTGCTTCTGCTTAGGGACTTTTTTCTGTTCAACTGCCTCTATTTAACTGTCTTAATAGAAAATGACCAGTAGAGGTCAGTAAAATACCCAAATTGCTTCCTGCTGAGGGACTTTTTTATTTTTCTAGCAACTGCCTCTATTTAGCTTTCTTGATAGAAAACGACAGCAGAGGTCAGTAAAATACCAGAATCACTTTAGCATTGTCTAGATCCCAGTCCATAGAAATTGTCTTCCACGAGCACCCGTATACAATAATATTTTTTTGAATCGTGTATATTCAGTGATATGACCATTCCTGATTTTATATTAAAACAGAGCTTGGGACTATGCCATTTCACAATGAAAGGCAAGATTTCTCTCCATGTGTTCCCATACGTGTCATGCAGTTTGGTGCCTCCTTTCCCTTCATATTAAAGAACAGTAGATGTTTCAGCACCCAGGCGAATGTGCTGCATAGCTAAATACATATAAGGTCCCAAAGGCGAGACCGATTGCATTGCAGATGCTTGTTGTGTTAGCTACTAACTTGGAGCCAACAGTGCTAAATTATTGCGCGAGCTAACACTACACAGTAAACTACAGCTGAATGTCTTAGCTTTTAATAATTTACACCAGTAACTAAATGCACCATAAAGCAAGTCAGAAATACAGCCTGCCTTTGGACGTCCGCACTGTATCTAACAAGGCAGAAAGATTTAGTGTGGCTTATAAATGGTATCTTTGCAGTTTTGACATAATGACAGCAGGCTATCATGTCCTTGATTTGTAGGAGTCGTTTCCACCCTGAGAGTCTGGAAAAATCATAGCGAGTGCTTTTCTGATCCATCCTTGTAGTTTATGAAACAGTACAGCCCCAGGAGAACCTTAGAGGCCATGTATAGAAACTATAGAAACATTACTTGTCCATAGCTCTCGGCAAAGCTATCACCGTGCGTTTTACTGCAATTGTTTTCTTAGCATTCCTTTCCACTATTGCCACTAACGGAAATTAGTTTTATTTTTCTTTGCTGGTGTCTGTTCCATAATCACAAAAAAACTAGTGTTATTGACTCATTGTAGAGCTGGTTGACGCTGGGGTGGTGTAGTGCTTCTGTAGCCTTGTGTTGTTATATTAAGGTTTTAAAGCTTGATGTGCGTTTACAGTTGCAAACTCGGATTCACAAAAACACAGGAGTTGTGATCTCAAAAGGATTTTCCACAATGTACAAAAATTATTTCTACTTGTAAAAGGGTTTGCAACCTTTTACAAACCGCAAATAGGAGGGGTGTGAAATGGAATTGGAAAGGTATAAGTTGATGGCTTGGCTTGTGATTGCAACTATGTTGGCAAACCATTAATCAATTTCTGACCCCTGAGTTGGGGCGGTAATTGATTCATAAAGGGGAAGGTGTCCCGTGGAACAGCACCTCTTTGGCTTTCATGTTGGGCTACCCAAGGGAGGAGCTGGTAGTGGTTCAGAGGATCACTGCCTTCTCCAAGATGCACTGCCAAATGGGAATTTGTCTTTACAGGAGAACTTGTCATTCTTCAACACCACATCAGAACACTCATTGAGATGTGTACACCATGCAGTTCCATCTGTTCCATCTCATCCAGTCCTATACTCCGCCCATGGCTCAACGCCACATGCTTTTAGTACATCCAGAGAGTAGGGCTTATGTCTATTGTTATCTTATGGATGTATGACGTTACAACGCACACTTTTACAGCGCATACCTTTACAACGCATTTTTTACAACGCAACATCCATTACAATGCATTCCATTACAACGCATGCCATTACAACGAAATTTAAAAAACTACATTTACAACGCATTCCATTACAACGCATACTACCTTTACAACGCATACCATTACAACGCATTACATTACATTGCATGTTTGGTAAGTATTGGATAGTGTAGGGGTAAAATTTACTATTCTAACTCCAGGGGGTGCAACAGTAGGGTAAGTGTTGGATAGTGTAGGGGTAAAAATTACTATTCTAACTCCAGGGGGTGCAACAGTAGGGTAAATGTTGGATGGTAATGTTATGCGTTGTAATGGTATGCGTTGTAATGACGGAGTTGTAATGACATGTGTTGTAGTGGTGTGCGTTGTAGTGTCCTGCGTTGTAATGGTAGCGTTGTAAATGCATGCGTTGTAATGGATGTTGCGTTGTAAAAGTTTCGTTGTAATGGTAGTGCGTTGTAAAATTTGCGTTGTAAAGGTTGTTTCCCTTATCTTATGTACCTTAACGTCAACAATTGCATGAACCACAATTATGAACACATTACACTATTGTCCGGTGTTTTATTTTATTTTTTCCCCTCCCTCCTCATTTCCTCTGTATTGCATCTCATTATGAAAAAACTAATAAAACATTCTTGAACAAAAAAAAAAAGAAAGAAAAAAGATAGCACCGGTCACTTTTGTGGACATTGGCTGTCTTTTTTCCCCTGCAGTTTCTCATTTGGGACCGCCAGTGTAGCGACGAAAATCTGCTATCCCTTGCAGGCCTCCATCCTAGAACTCTCAACATATAAAAAGTTCTCAGCTGGTAGAGTGGGGAATAGCAACAACAAGGCACTAGATGTAGAAGAGTCTCTGCATTTTCAGTGTTGTAAAATTGACCTGCTGTATTTGATACAGTTAATATAGAATTGTCATACATAAGTAATATAGAAGTATTACTAGAGATGTCCCGTAAGGCCGCCACACCACCAATAGCTCTCATACAAAAAACTATCAAGTTTAGACACATGAAAAGACTTGGGGGAATATTTACAAGTTCTGGCGCATCTCTGCAAATCAGGAGGGATGCGTCAGAACTGATGCGTCACACAATTCCCTCCTTGCGCCACAACAGATGCGCCGCATTTACAATGTGGCGCACCATGGAGCAAGGAAGGGCAGATGCGTGACGCATCTTGTGGCGTACGGGCGGCGCATTGCTGGAGTGGCGTCGCAAGCATGACGCAACTCCTGCAATGCAGTGACCACCCATATATAACTTGGTGCGACACTCCTTACGCCTGTTTCAAGCAGGCATAAGGATTTGACGCAGTAGCGTCGTAAAACTGACTCAGTGAAATGTTGTAGATTTGACTGCGTCAGTTTTACGGGACTTTCCTACGAGGGAACGCCCACCCTGCGACAGAACGCCCACATGAAACCTGACGCAGGTTTCATGTGGTGCAAGGCTTTACAACGTGACGCATTTGCCTAGATGCGTCACGTTGTAAATAAGTCGCAACATGGCGCATTGTTTATGCCGCCGTTGCGTCAGAAAAGTGACGCAACGGCGGAGTAAAAGTGTAGCAAGGGGCTCGTAAATCTGCCCCAGGGTTTTTTGACTATATGGCACCATGGCTGACGTTTTCTCTTTTTGGTCCAAATGTACAAACCTACATCAAAACATTTGCAGGCCTTTTAAAACTATTGTTACTGTTCAAAGATAAACAATATATTGCATATTACAAACAACCTTTCTTTGAAGGGAAACAAATTAGCTATATTCTAGCATACACATAATGACTCAGCAGAAAGCAAATAATTCAGGACAGACTCTATAACAGACACCAAAAACCTCAACAGACACACTTTGGCTATCACGTGTAGGCGGACCACACGCAAATATACTTCTGGATGCCGAAAGAACCGTAACACATAAGTAAAGTCCATGATTGCCTAGCTTTGTGGGACTTAAACAAAACTTGAGATTGTACTCAATATCCATGAAAAACAGGAGAGGCTTGTCTCTCTCACTGTTCACTCCACCACTCCTAACTCAGACAGAAATCTGCGAGCCATCTTCAGCTCTGAATTGTCCCCCTTTACTCGGACCAATGCAGTGACCAAAAATGAATAATTTCTCCTCTGTCGTCTAAGTGGGGTACTCCTTTTACTTAAAACTCAAGATAGAATTGCTCTTATCAGAGCAGTTGGGCTATGCTGCATTGTCTATTACAATGGTATCTATGGGACACTCCCAACCATAGCATTGAGTAGACTGTGAAGAGTAAAACATTTCACTGCCTGTCTCATTTATGGTTGGAAAGGCTCAGATCACATCACTCTTAGCTGTAAAATTCACTGCAATTACTGCTTATCAGACAAAGGTCTGAATTCAACACCCTCCGCCTAGTACATAAATTATTACATGGTAGCAAACTGGCTGTCTTGCCAATCCATTTCATCCAACCAGATGCCCAAGGTTGGCCTAGCATCACAATTTCACACTGCTTCCATCAGGATTGCAAGAGTATGTGACTAGGGTTACTGCACCAATAAGGCTCATCCTTCTGTTACTCTTTCACTGCATCTTTATAAAGCACCCAACAATAGTTCGTTCTGATATCAACAGAAGGCCCTGCCTCTTCTCCCAACTATTCATCCCTGAATACCATTTCCACTCCACCCATGTCCTTACTCTTCTGCTTTGACGCTTCTGACAATCAGTAGCATCCTGTTGATATACAAGCATGTCCCAAAACATGAATATACAAATAAAATAAATAGATTCAATGGATTAACAATTTATCACCTTCTACAAGAGCCTATATGCCAACCCTCTCAAACGGAGGAAGCTAACCTCATCGAACATTTTAGTGAACAGAAAGTACCTCCACTACAGCAGCTGCAGCTAGACATGCTATTTAGTGTCAGAAATACACACCACATTGTCGGAAATCATTTAAAACTTTCATAAGAGCAAGGCCCAGCTATAAACCTTTACAAAAAAGTACTGACCTACTGCATCTTAAACACATATCCTACACTGAACTTCTAAAGAACAATTAAGGTTCTTTCATTAACGCACTTTCTGGTGGATACTCTATATAACCACAGATTCCTCACCTTTATAATAGCCAGAGGAGCCAGACTGGATGCAGAAGATTTAAACAGCATTGCTCCCCCATGAAGGTAGGTGGCGCATGGTGAGAGTGATGGATTGTCCAATGTGAATAGCAGTCATGACCATTGGCAAAAAGGCTGCCCTGATCCTCAACACAACTTCATCAGTAAAAAAAGACGGTGCAAGACAGCTGCACTGAGAGCACTTGGAGTTCACTCATGCGAAGAGCTGAAGTTATCGCGGTCAGGAACACTGTAGGAGTCAGAGGACTTAGTAGGCTTCTGTGTAGGTAGTGCACACAAGGAAAGTGAGGACCAAATTGAGATCCCACTGTGGGATCACAAAGAGTTTGCTGGGAAAACATATGTGTGAAACCTTCTAGAAACCTCATCAAAGCAGATGATTGAACAAGGATGGCTTGTTCGGCAACCATAAAAAGGCCAATATCAGTGCCCGCTGCAAGTCCTCCCTGGGCCTGAGATAAAAAAGAAAAAAGACAACTGACAGTTTGGCATGTCATGGGTTTGTATTATGGGTGCCACTCCAGGCTACAAACTTGACTCAGCGCCCAGAATAAAAATACTTTGCACCTAGAGGCAACTGAGGTTCTGTGAATTCTGAACCCGTGGGTTCCATTTTGTGTGTGGCAGCCATTTTGTGGTTGCCCTCACATAGGCCGATGATTGTGGCTGAACTAGTCTTTTAAGGACATGTACACCTTAGCTTGAGTTCGTGCTGACTCCTGTTTGACCTGAGTGAACTGACCCTGTTGCCTGAAGCTGACCTTGTTAAACCAGTTCCTGCCCTGTAGCTGATCAAGATTAAGGATCAGAGCACAGGACATTGTAGAGTTTAATATGCACACACACACACCTTATCCTGCTTCTTATCTGTTTTCTGTTCCTTCTTTTATGGTCTGTTTATGATATGGGTTGTGGTCCTTTTTATTATGGGGTTGTCCGGCTTTTCTAAAGAAGTATGTTGGGTTTGTTCAATGATTGATTATGGGCCGGACAACTGTAAAATGGGGTTGCCGTCATGCGATACCTTGCGTAATAATACCTATGATTGGACAATTGTAAATAGTGGGTGTTTGTCCTATTGGCTAATGTTTGGCAGACCTTGCATGTCCATGTTAGGTATTTTGCATGCTTGCAAAAGCTAGGACTGCCCCTTACTTTTATGCTGAGTTTTGTAACCCTAAGCATATAAAAGGCCTCTGGTTTTCTGTACTCTTCAGACTGCCTCATTCAGTTGCTACGGCTCCTGTGTGACGTAGTTTCACTTAATAAAGATGTCTTTTCATATTTCAGCTTCTGTGCCAAGTTCTTCTTTCTATTAGTAAGTATTCCCTGAGAATGAAGATTTAATTTCTTCAAATGGCGCGGCCAAAGTGGGCTTCATCAGAGAAGTGACTTTCTGTGGGAGTGATCTTGTCAGAAGACTGAAATCTGAAATATACTGAGGACAGGACGGGACTCTACTACTCTGTGCACAGGAATTCTGGAGATTCTTCGTCTTTGCAGCCCAGTATATTTCTGCTCTTCCTGATTTTGATCCTCCACATGATGTCACTCCTGACTGAGAACCTTTTTGACGTGAGTATTCTAAAAAAGACCGTTAGGTCATGTAGAACTTGACAGTTAGAATTTGGATAACCTTTTGGTTAGTAAAAATAAGAAGTACAAGTGGGTCGCTCCCACGACTTTCTTTGGTTTCTTGGTTTTGATTTGGTTATTGCAATTACCAAAGCAGAGGGGTTGGTTTCTTGGTTTTGATTTGGTTATTGCAATTACCAAAGCCGAGGGGCTCGTATATTTGCGAGTATATCGTTTTTGATAACCCCTTGAAGTTTGAAGCTAGATTAGTGAGCTATAAGATGCCTGGTCTTATCAAATTTGGGACTGTAGCTTTGGAACTTTGGAATTTGTGTTGGCCAACTTTTGGATTTGTATAGGTTTGTATATGCAAATTGCAATTTGTGTAGACAGGTAATGAGGAGATTTGTCTCTATTTGGTTTAGTTGAACGGTGCACGTACGAAAAGTACCTTAAGCACTACTTTTGATTATAATATTGTATATTCTGCAATATTTTTGGCATGCCTGTTTCAAAGCTCACATGAGAATGTGTTGCTTTAGTTGGAAGGTACCATAGTGTGATGTGAAGTAAATTAGCCGGCTTCCCTAGAGGGAATATCTAAATAGGTTTAGATTTACAAACTTATTTCTTCCTTGGTGATTTTGTATCCCCAGGGAATTAAAATATGACATAATACATATAAGGATCCTTTGTTCTGCGCAATGTTATGAAGGAAGATATGCAGAGCGATTTTTTGGTGTTCTGCTAGCCAAAGCTAGTGAATTGAGTGTATTTTCGCTTCTTGGACATACATCAGTCTGTTGGGCTGTTTTTGCAGTCTTTTGAAACACAATTGAGAAGCGTTTCTTGTAAATATGACTTACAACTAGTATTTACAAATGGTTTGGTTTAAGTACAGTCTGTGGGCTGTCCTTTGTTTTTGTTCTGAGTATTGGTTTGTGGGTTAAATGTGTGTTTAAATGTCTATGTGGTTTTCCCATTAGTGCAATTTCTGTAAGTGAATAGCGTTGGAGCTATTTATGAAATGCATGGCTAAAGCGCGCCGTATTGTGTGTCCTGAGTGTTTCACCCCTTTCTGTTTATGTCTGAAATAAGGGATGCAGCTTGCTTTTATATGTGGTATTATCAAAAATGATTGGGTTTATTAAAAATAATTTTTAAATTATGAAAAATAATTATTAAAAATAAGTGCTACAAAATTCGTTTTTTACTATTCATGAAGCTTAATGCTCATACTGTGACCTCCTAGCATTATAATTTAATTTGAGTTATGTTGCACTGCATAATGAGGACATTAGCATATGACATCTCACTTAGCGCAGGCATAAAAAACTCATTTTTCTAAGGATTTACATGAGATATGTCTAATGTCTAATATCTGTAATGTGTAAAGAACATTCTGAGGATGATTAATATGTAACATACTTATAGGATATTTATTTTTAAGTGCCCCAAATATCAAAGTCGAATTTGGGTATTTTTGCCATTTATAATAGCTTTAAAGTGCTTTTAGGCTTCAGTGAATGCATACATTTAGGTATAATACAAATTTGCAGGCTGTCCTCATTTGGGGTTTGCTTTTAAATGGCCCAGTGAGATTCATTTAAGGTTGATGAAATAAGTACCATTGCAACAAGCATTTGTTCTAAAACTGGTATGTGTGTTATTAGGTTCTGTGAATTATTCACAGTAAATGTTGTTTAATAATCTGGAAACAGAGATCATTTTTTAGCGCCTAAAAAGGAGACATTATTTTTCAAAATAGAGTGAATTATTGCAGGTTAGGAGGAATTAGGAAGGCCTTTTGCCTTTGTCAGCCTCAGAATGAGCAGAGGGTGGAGGCTAGAAGAAGCTGCAGCTGGCTCAAGTCGCGCTGAGATGCTATCTTTGGTTTCCCTGTAAACGATGGAAGGAGGCTGTCATGTTGACATTTGTGACCTTTTAAAATTAGGGCCTTGTCTCTGTGTAATGCAGAATGACCTTGCTAAACAGGCCTCTAAAGGAGAGGGGTTTCTGGTTTCTCCATAAGAACATCAATAAAATTAAAGAACTTAATTCCAAAGGGACAATATAAAAAAGGGTTTCTTTGAAAGTCCCAACATCATGCTAAATGCTCTGCAGAACTGATACATTTGTATTTCTGCTCTAAACAAATAATGTCTGCTAGTTGTTTTTATTTTACAGAAAATGAAGCACTGCATTAAGTCTTAGACAGAAAATAAGACAAAGCTTTTTATTGAAATTTTGAAGGCTACATGCCTAAGTGAGAACGAATTGTGGCGCAAAGCTAACATGGAGTGTCAGTGAAAGAATTTTACTTTTGGAAAGTTAAAAGGGCTTCATGTTGCAAGGTGACTGACAAGATGGTAACAGTTAAGTAATGGAAATTTATTTTTGTGTCTGTTAATGTGTATCATGTTTTGTCTTCTGATTACAAGTTATATAGGATATTTGTTTGTTATGAGAAATGTCTCTCTTTTGTGTGTTGTGTATGTTTTTTGCTTCTGCCCACAGATCATTCATGGGTTGTTCTGGGTGATTTTAAGGCTGACAAGACACGTGAGTTTAGTTGGTTGAAAAGAGATGTGTTTTTGCGTAATTTCTTTGAAAAGAAATGTTTGTGCATTTTACATATTCTTGCATGTTATCCTTTTATGAATTGTTCCTGCTGGTCCTGTGTGTCAGAAGTGACACACAGTAAGTTGCATTTGACAGCCAAATCTCCACTACCTGGTGATCTGCTGTCAAAAAAGAGGGTAAGGAAAGTAAAAGTAAGTGTGAGGAAAGTAAGAGAAAGTGTGTAAAAGAAAGTGTAATTTTGATTTTGAACCTGACAAATTAAGAAGGCCTCAATAGTGGGTTTTGGGCTGCAGGTTCACAGTGCATAAAGTACAGGACTTGAAGTGGGTGCGTCACCGCTCATTTACATATGTTATTGTCTTGTCTATGTTTTTTGTGCTTGATATACAGCAAGTATATCTGATGGCTTGACATGTGCGTTTTGTGCGTTTTTTTGCATGTTTTTTGTTTTATGTTGCTGCTTTTAATACTATTACAAGTTTACCTGTGTTGTGAAGGGATATACATGACGATGTGTATCCTGTAAACAGTTGGGTAGATTTGCTTTGACACTAAATTTCACAGAAAGACAGACAACACTTCATCAGTGTATGTCAAATTTGGCTTTAATGGTATTTGAAGAAAAATTTAAAAAAAGAGATATACAGAATCAAAGTGTGTCATCTGCAATTAGTCACGATACTGTCCTTTTCCCTTAAAGGAACAGGCAGCCCTAAATGTATGTATCCTGATTGGACGTAAGGATAAATTATAGATTTGTGACTCTTGTACATGGTGACCTAATTTCTATATTACATTAGTCAGTTTTGTTCTGCTTCCTAAGTAGTGTATGGCTTTGCACTATAAAGGAAACAGGGTTTAATTTTTTCCTGAAGAAGGAACTGGAACATTAGTGGAAATTACCGTATATGGTTTAGCGGCCAGCGGTAGAGCTAACATTTGTGAACCATTTTTGAATTTTGTTCACACAAGTAATTCCTTGTTCTCCCTATATATTTTTAATGTACCAGAGACACCCATATTATGTATAATTCCCTTTTGTATGATCAGACTTTTTTAAAAGAATTTTCTTTAGGCCTACTCTGATGTTTTCCAGTCCGACTGTCAGGGTAGTGATGGACTGGTTAACTGACTCAATACTATAGTAAGATCAGTTTTCCACCTCAATAGGAGACACCTTACGTTTTTTGAATATGACAAATTCAATGCCTATTCTAATTTGGTTTTTAGTTCCTTTTTTCTGCTGCTTTAATATTTGGTGGATTAGATGTGTTTCAAAGCATGGAAATACCAGGACTCTCTAGTTCTTGTCTTTTGTTTCCACATTATCTACCCTTAGATGGTAGAGGATATGCTCTCACATGGAAACCCAATTGAAGAGATTAGAGGCAGTGTTTCGCTTATTGCCTTTGTCTTTGTATTCTATGAGAATGACAGTGTATTTTAGATCACAATAGTTCCATGGCGTATAGCCACTCCTTTGAAGATTGCAGGCCACCTGTTTGCAGTCCCTTTGTTATATGAACTGTTTTTGTACTGAATTGAAGGAAAATAACAACTATGTCATTTCCTACGTCACTAGGTTCTGCGGGATTAAGTCATAATAACCTGCGGAACTCACCCACAATCCCATTAGCGACAGCTAACAGATGAAAAGTCCCAGCACCCAGACAGCGATCGCCAGCGTGCCATCAATAATATCGCCAAAGTATTGTGCTTGCTTCATCAGAAGGCGTTGAACATCAAAAAAGAAGGAGGAGCTGGTTTTGCCACAGAACCAGAGTTTCAGTGCAAAAGAGCGAAAGAATTGAGGCTTCAGTCTTCCACCTGTCATGTACTGGTAACCTCTGACAGTGTGCAGTCCCTTGAGTCCCTTGGCCTGAGTTTTGGCCACACACCCCCTTTTCCTTTGCTCCAACGAAAGTGCAGTGCACCGGAGGATTCGAGATTGGCAAAAGGCATTACATTATGGTGCCCATGAAAGAGCAGCCTGAGCGTTCTCTGACACTGAGTAATGAGTGTTGGAGCCTGAGAATGTAGGCCCGGATCTGCATAAAATGATCTGTGCCCTTGATCAATGGAGAGCACACTATCTGTAGTGCCTGCCGCAGAGAAGAGATATTGGTGCACTGCATTGAGACATTGAGACTTTCGAATGAGCTATGAGTGTTTGCCAGGAGGGCACTCCAACGGATACTAAGAAGCACCATTTACATGAAAGGCCTGAATGAAGAGGCCCATGCGGAAGAAAACAACAAAAGAAGATTTGATGGACAATAGAAGCCTGCCAGAGAGGCTTGGACGGACTCTGGGTATTTCCCGTGCGATTGCATAAAATGGGTGTTAGGAGACTGATTCTTGTTATTTTGCTGGCATTATTTTAAAGTAGTATTCTGTTTAGTAAAAGCAGAATAAGCCCATTCTCTGTGGAAGAGTATCCATTCTCACCTCAGAGCATTGATGAGGATCACCACTGTTTCACCTGAACATATAATAAGTTACTGAAGTGTATAGGAGCCATGAAAACGTTACTAGATAATTTTAGGATTTGCTTTCTGCTTAGAGTTGTGAAAAATGATAATTTTGTTCGTAATAGTGGTCATTACTTTCTCCTGTTGTCTATATGTTCTTAATAACGTGTTCTCTAGTATTTTTAAGCATGACGTTGTCTTTTGTGGGTTGGATTGTTTTTGCTACCCAATTGACATCTGTACCCACCTCCCAACCTATGTCTCTTCCTACTACTACTTTTTTGCATTCTTTCCATACTTTACCTGAACATGAACTGGTTAGGAGGTCAGAGTTTACTAATAATTCCTTTGTACAGCTTCTGCATCAACACCAGTTAGTAATGAACACCACTAATTGTTGGGTGTGTGGTCTTATGCCACATACTACAGATAGAGGTATTCCCTATTTGGTTCTGCCATTTAGTTACAATGGGTCTGTATGGGCATATCAGACGATGTTTATTTATGCCAACGAAGTTTATCCCTTGCGTTCCATGAAAGATAACTTGAGTAATAATGCCTTAGTGAAGGGAATAACGGATAGTATTTACATCGATTCAGATACAGACTGAGTGATTGCCTATGTAAGGGCAAAAGGAGGGTCTGAGGTTCTGTGAATTCTGAACCCGTGGCTTTCATTTTGTGTATTTTTTTTTTGTAAAACAATTTTTATTGCAGAGATATTCTCAAATATACTGTATAAACATCATCAAGAACTCCAGTACAACTGCAGGCACTGCCCAATTATCGTTTGTACACACAGCCTTTCGACCCACATCCCGGAGGCTGGGCAGCGGTCAATCTTGTAGTGCGGTGCAGTTAGTACCCGTAGAAACAGCTCATCTGTACAATGTTCTCCGCTTTTATTTCGTCAACGCCTATCATGCCCCCCTGCTCTACGGTTGTGTGTAATCTCTCTCCATCCAAATAAACAGGTCAACTTTATTCCCCTCTCCCCCCCCCCCTACCCCCCCGTCCCCCTAGTGTCTAAGCCTACTTGTCCAGTGTAAAATCTCGGGCAAAGCTGTGTGAGTAGGATTGTGGAAACGGTACATTAGGTGCTTGTGTCAGGTGTCAGTGCAGGGTCCGATACCTCCTCCCTCGGGGCTTCCTGTAGTGCCACTCCCTCCTCCTCGTCACTCAACTCCACACTATCTCTGAGCGCCTGGACTAGGGCCTCCCATGCCAGTGCCGCCTCGTGAGCCTTATCATTTGCTGTCCGCCGGGCCAGTTGGTATCTGAGTGTGCTTTCTGCCGCTGCCCATTTCAGAAATTCGTTCAGCCATTTTTTGTGTGTCGGAGCTGACTTTGACTTCCAACCCCTAGTGAGCTCCCTCTTTGCGATCAGAAGGCCCATGTCAATAAATTTACTCGACAGTTTTGTTTTGCACGTGTGTGGGAACCAATGTAGGAGGACGACCGCGCTATCATAGTGCAGTGCTCTATCCGTGACCTCATTTAGGGCGTCCCCAACTCCCTCCCAGTACTCTTGGACGCGCGGGCAGGTCCTAAGCATGTGTTGCAAGTCAGCGCCAACTAGCGTGCATCTGGGGCATGCTGCATCTACTGCGCCAAAATATCTCGCTATCTTATTTGGAGTGAGGTAGGCTCTGTGTAGGATATAGAGGTGTATTAATTTGAAACGGGCGTTTCTGGTGCTTTTCCTTGCTCGCTGAAGCAGTTGGGACCATGTTGTGTCTGGGATTTCCCTCTGCAAGTCCTCTTCCCATTGTGTTTTGAGACGTGTTAGTGGTGGGATGTGTTCTGTATGCATTCTGGAGTAAAGGCATGTAACTGCCTTCCTCGTTCCTGCTGACATCATCGTATATTGACATGCCAATGGCGTCACAGGTTCCATCAGTCCCTCTCCCTAATGTGCCTGAAGCGCCCGCACTATTGCTGCATGCACCAAATAGTCACCCCGTGGAAGATCATAGCGTTCCTGCAGAGTACGGAACTCCATCAGCACCCCGTCGGAGTAGAAGTCCCCCACCATCTGAAGTCCCGCCTCTTCCCACAGTTGGAGGTTCGACCAATCCCCCCCATGTGGAAGTGCCGTCAACATCCCCAACGGTATTTCTGGGGCATAAGGGGGACCAGGACCTGCACGCTTTTGCATGCGAGTCCAACATAATCTCAGAGTCTTTTCTTCCTGGGTCAGTCCACTCAGTAATAACTTCTGCTGGAGGGCTATATAGGCCAGCACATGGCGGGGGGTGCCCGCGTCCCTCTCATGTTCCGGCCCCCGGTACACTCTTGCCACTTCCTGCGTAAAGAATTGAAGCTGCGCTGCCAGATAATAGAGCTCAAAGTCCGGGACCGCTAACCCTCCCTGATCCTTGGGCCGCATGAGAGTCGTCAGTGCTATACGCCGTCTGCCGCTTCCCCATAGAAAAGCTGTTATGCTGGACTTCAGGCGCCTGAACACTTCTCCCGGTATCCATACCGGCAAGGTTCTAAATGGCTTTCATTTTGTGTATGGCAGCCATTTTGTGGTTGCCCTCACATAGGCCGATGATTGTGGCTGAACTAGTCTTTTAAGGACATGTACACCTTAGCTTGAGTTCGTGCTGACTCCTGTTTGACCTGAGTGAACTGACCCTGTTGCCTGAAGCTGACCTTGTTAAACCAGTTCCTGCCCTTTAGCTGATCAAGATTAAGGATCAGAGCACAGGACATTGTAGAGTTTGGTATGCACACACACACCCCTTATCCTGCTTCTTATCTGTTTTCTGTTCCTTCTTTTATGGTCTGTTTATGATATGGGTTGTAGTCCTTTTTATTATGGGTTAGTCCGGCATGTCTAAAGAAGAATGTTGGGTTTGTTCAATGATTGATTATGGGCCGGACAACTGTAAAATGGGGTTGTCGTCATGCGATACCTTGCGTAATAATACCTATGATTGGACAATTGTAAATAGTGGGTGTTTGTCCTATTGGCTAATGTTTGGCAGACCTTGCATGTCCATGTTAGGTATTTTGCATGCTTGCAAAAGCTAGGACTGCCCCTTACTTTTATGCTGAGTTTTGTAACCCAAAGCATATAAAAGGCCTCTGTTTTCTGTACTCTTCAGACTGCCTCATTCAGTTGATACGGCTCCTGTGTGACGTAGTTTCACTTAATAAAGATGTCTTTTCATATTTCAGTTTCTGTGCCAAGTTCTTCTTTCTATTAGTAAGTATTCCCTGAGAATGAAGATTTCATTTCTTCAAAACGGTGACATCCAGAACTTCGGTGAGAATATCTAAAGCAGTCAACTGTGACTACTTAATCTCCATACATAAAGTTGCAGATTGTCAGGGTCGGGAGGGTGCAGGACCCTGCCCCGCTGCTGTGAGAGAGATCCTCCTGAAGCGCTAGCCTGATTGGAAGACAGATGCTTATGCCCAGACCTTCTGGGTACCACACTATCATTGCCTAATCTGGAGCCACTAGGATGGATATGGCACAGTCATTCCTTTTCTTTTTTTTTTATATTTCTTTTTATTAACACAAGGCATTTCAATAAGTGCATAAAACAGAGATCAAACATTCCCACACATCATTACAACAGAACAATAATACTTTGGAGGATACGAGAAGAAAGGAGGGGGGGTCGTAATTCTTCACATACGCGGGTCACGGGGATGCAAGTATATCCGGCATTGAGTCAATTGGAGGTACACAAATCTCCCCCCTATATCGATTCCACAGGCCCCAAACAGTTGCCCATTTGCGAGGTCGGCCCCAGGCCAGATAAACGGTTTTCTCCCGGAACATGCACCAGTCCATACTTTCTTTCCATTCCTCAAGCGTGGGTGGTCTTTTGGACCCCCACTGCTGTGCTATATTTCGTTTTGCAATCATAGCCCCTAGAGTGGCCCACCTAGTCTGCGCTGTGTTCAGATCTGTAGGTTCCCAAATATTAAGGAGGCATCTCCTTGCCTCTGGTGACACCGTTACCCCCGGTACCTCTCGCATAACATCATGTATCATACTCCAATAATTCACCATATAATGACATTCCCAGAGGATATGGAGGAACGTGTCCACCTGTCCACAACCTCTCCTGCACAAACCATCTTCAGATAGCCCCATCCGGACCAAGTGTGGGCCTGTGACATACACCCTATGTAGTATTTTCAACTGGACTAGTCGCAATCGTACTGGGATCGCAACCTCCTTTGGGGAGGACACAGCTGATTGCCAGCCCTCGTCGTCTAGTTCAATACAGTCCCTCATCCATTTATCTCTCAACTCTAACAGGAGGTCTGCTCTATGATTGATCAACTTCCTATAAATGAGGTAAATAGTTTTCTCTGGCTAATGACCGTCCAATATTCTATCTTCCAATGGCGAGGCCTCAGGTATGTCCTCCTCCACCGGTACCGCTGATCGCAGAGCATGTAGAACCTGCGCATAGCGGAAATATTCCGCCCGTTCAATTCAAACTCGGCTTGCAGTTCAGCGGATGTCTTAATCCTGTCCTTGACCCAGATATCACCAATCCTAGCAATCCCTATTAAATTCCACTTATCGAAACCTTTTGTGTTCCAAAGTTTACCCAGTCTTTCCGAATCAAATAATGGAGTGGCCAGCGTGAGGCGGCCTTTCCATCCCAAAGAATTAGTGGCGTTGTGCCATATCCTGACTGCCACACTGGTGGGTCCTGTCAAACTTTTCCTTGCCGACTTTGCATATAAAGCTCTATTGTAATTACCACCTGGGAGTAGCCATCTATCCATTGCGTATCCCGGGTCTGAGCCAGGCCCATACGTACCCAGGTTTATGGCTGCCAATTGAGAAGCCCAATAATATCGCCTAATGTCTGGAAGGGCGATACAACCGTCATACCATGGTAACGTCAATTTAGCTAGAGCGATACGTGGTCTACCCTCCCATAGTAATCTACGTTGCACCCCCTCCACCTCCCTGAAATAACTGTCTGGAACTATATCTAATGTATTCTGAAGGGCGTAAAGGAAGCGAGGTAGGGACATCATCTTAAAGAGTGTTGCCCTTCCCAACAGGGAGAGAGGCAACTTTCTCCAGTTATCTACGTCACATTTTAATCTAACCAATGAGGGAAGAAGGTTCCTCTCGTATCGAATTTTGGGATCCAGTGAAATAAAAATCCCTAGATATTTAAATCCATCAGTAGCAACTTGAATCGGGCAATTTCGTGGGGGAGTCGGGATATCGCCACTCAGAACATACAAATAGGATTTCCCCCAATTTATAGTGAGCCCCGAATTCCTACCGTAGGAGGCCAAAACATCACAGACGACAATTAAGGACTTTCTGGGTGATGTTAAATAGAGTAAAATGTCATCTGCATATAGAGAGATCCGGTCCTCTATCTGAGGGGACCATCGAATACCTCGAATGGAAGGCTCCCAGAGGATCCAGGCTGCCAAAGGCTCAAGTGCTAGCGAGAACAAGAGAGGGGAGAGCGGACACCCCTGTCGGGTGCCTCTTCCCAAACAAAATGCTGCCGAAACTCGGTTATTGACTACCACTTGTGCAAGAGGCTCAGTATATAACAGTCTTACCCAGCTAATAAATTCCGGTCCAAATCCAAACTTAGCCAAGACCGCCCATAAATAAGGCCATTCTATTGTATCAAAGGCCATCGTTGCGTCAAGTGATGCTATTATAGCTTGTTCTCCCAGGGTATGAGCTCTAGCTAAAACTCCATGTAACCTACGAAGGTTCAATGCCGTATTTCTATGGGGGATAAAACCAGATTGATCAGCGTGCATCAAGCCACTGATAACCTTGACAAGCCTATTAGACAATAATTTTGCAAGAATCTTGGGCTCCGCGTTTAATAATGAAATAGGCCTATAAGAGGCACACTCGGTTTAGGCGGCACCGTCATTCCTGATCTTCTTCAGAACTCTGAGCATGTGAGGCTGAGAACAAAAGGAATCCTGGAGTACCACGCTCCACTCTATCAGGGATGCATCTCCGAGACAGAGTCTTCTTAGAATTCCAGAGTGCAACCGTATTGACACTGCGCAAACTCAGTGGTGTCAAAAAGATCTAGCAAGGGTTCTCTCCATTAGTGAAAGATGCCCTGTGCCACCTCAGGGTGTAACCAACATTTGTTATCTGCTAGGGCCGCTGGCAGAGTACATCCGTCTTGGCATTCAAAGATCCCCACCAGGTAATTTTCAACCAGAGAAATGCCATGACACTCCACCTAGCTCCAGAGACACAGTTCTTCTTGACACAGGACTCAGGCCCCCACCCTGGCCTGCTTATTGTAGTACAACATGGCTGTAGTGTTGTCCCTGAGAACCTGATTCAGTCTCCCTTATATGGATGGTAGGAAGATTTCTGGAATCAAGCAAATGGCCCAAAACTCCAAAATGTTGATGTGAGCCAGGCCTCGACCCGTGATCAGAGTCCTCTTGTAGTGTAGTTCCTATATTCCCAATAGGCTCTGCGCATTGGAATAATATATCCTGTAGTTTAAACGTAGGACTGAGGTCGACTAGGTCTCTACAGAATATATTAAACTTAATTGTGAGTGCCAGCTAGCTCAGAGGTCACTAGAAACTTTCTCGAATTCACAAGAAGGGATTAGTTTCTGACAACCGCATAAATATGACAACTTTGTTTCCTAAGAATAAGAAATCAATCTCTAGAGAGGCGCGGAAACAATAGATAGCTATTTTACTCAGTCAATCATGCATGCTTCGTTTCACCAGAGGTGCTGAGAAATAGAGAGACAGGCGTTTTCAATAAAAAGTATTTATTGAACAGTCTTCTTTCTCAAGCATAAGAAATGTACTGCTACAATCGTAATACTGGTTATAAAGTACATTGCATATAGAGTGAAGAGTTGGGTGTCCTTAGCCCGTATCAGGAGGGATTTAGAGAAGAGTTGGCTGTCCTTAGCCCGTATCAGGCGGGATTTAGAATTGGGCAGAAGAGTTGGGTGTCCTTAGCCCGTATCAGGCGGGATTTAGAATGGGTGTTTCCACGGAGACACTACCCACGTGTGCACCCGAAGCTTATCTACATTTGATCAACTAAATACACCCTAGCTGTGCATCGTTTCCTCCTACTTATTATCTACATTTTTCCGCCACGAACGATTGCACGCATCAATATGCAATTCGAAGAAATCAGCCGTAGCACTGAAGCTAGAGCTCACACCCTTGCATATGACGATGAGGAACGTCAGCGCATTTATGCCTTAATCGAGGAAGACATCACCCCAGCCTCTTCCACACGCAACAAAGAACAATGTATCAAGCAACTATTATACCTTTCAAAGAGACACATCAACCAAAAGCTCCATGCGAGCACTTTATTGAAGTATCATAGGGCCCTCAGAATCCCTCGCGGTTTACGGATCGCCTTGAAACCCTCATTGTGTAAAAATTCAAAGACATTTAAAGACAAATGGGAAAGAATCTTGAATAAATGCAGCCTGGATCTCATCCTATTGATCGTGGAAGAGCTCTCAGACATTCTTAAAGAACTTGAACAGGAAATTAAAGATATTGACCTAGAACTCAAAGACATGCTAACTCCAGAAGAACTCACTAACACTCTGGCTGACCTAAAAAACACATTGGACAAACACCAAAAAGAGATCAACGAGCGAAAAATCCGAAAATTTCGTCGGGACACGCTTGACTACAAGCTTGATGAAGTTTATTCATGGGCAGATATATACGCCCAACGGAGAAGAAACCGACAAACTAACACACAATCTGATACATCTTCCTCCGGCAGCGACACTTCCTCTCGACCACCTCGTGCTACTCCAACTCCCAGATCATCTCAGGACGGTGCTAGTACGTCCACCACTTCACAAATCCAAACCTCCGCGGTTCATTTTTTAGAGGTAGATTCAACCGACCTCGAAGACTCAGGAGGAGCCAGCGCAAAAGTAAAAGATTCAACCGCTCCATCAACCCGGAGCAAGACAATACTGAAAGATCCCAAACCCAAAAGGACCACCTAGTCATAAACATTTCGAACACTGCCATCAATCAACATCAGATGAATGTTTTAGAAAAAGGCACTTCATTCATTCCCACCTGCAATACCAACTTGTTGGAACTTGAGGTCAGTACCTTTAAATTTCTAAGGAAACTTAGGTTGCGTTACTTTTTTGAAAAGGTTTTACCATCTACCACTGACAGCAAACCTGATGAACTGAAAGGATTGAGACCTGGTAGCACATTCCAGGCTCCTTGTAGCCACAAGTCAATCGACTTATTTGAAAAATTGGTACGCCACGACGTGTCCAAGATTAACTTTCAGCGACATAACCGACGCCCTAACCTCACACCCAAAGACCTTGATGCTCTTCAATCTCTGGCCAACAATAAGGATATTAAATGCCTGAAAGCCGACAAGGGTGGGGCTCTTGTCATTCTTGATAACTCCTTGTACAATGAACGTTTACAAGAACACATTAGTGATGTTTCCTTGTATATGAAACTGGATCAGAACCCGACTAGAGAATTCTATAACACTCTTCAAGACATCGTCAAGAAAGCTTTTGACAACAATATTATACAGGAACGCACTAAGAATTTTCTCTTACCTCAACATCCAAGGAGTCCATCTCTACAAATGAGTCCCAAAATTCATAAAGATTTGAACAATCCCCCTTTTCGACCTATTGTGTCAACTAGAGGTTCCATCCACGAAGCGACCGGTAAGCTGATTGACAAATACTTACAACCCATTGTTACCAAAGCTCATAGTTACATCAGGGACACTACAGAATTCCTAATTAAACTATCTGAAATTCAAATCAACCACGACAACCATTACATCATGTGTACTGCTGATGTTAGTTCCTTATACACATCCATCCCTCATCGGGGAGGCATTGAAGCAGTTGAACAGGCCTTGCTTACCAGTGACATTGACAAGTCCATGCAAATGTTCCTTATGGAATTGATGGTATATACCCTCTACCATAGCTATTTTCAAGTCAACAACGAGTGGTTCCTACAGCTTTCTGGAATGGCTATGGGAAATTGTGCGGCCCCCTCATACGCTAACATCTATATGGAAAACTTTGAAAAAATGCACATATACGGCGATCAAATCAACTATGAAAAAATACTCATGTATACAAGATACATTGATGATCTTTTCCTCATTTGGATGGATTCCAAAGCCTCTCTTGAACAATTTCTCAGACAACTGAATTCTAAAGATGACCGCATCAAACTCACATGGGAAACCAATGATTCAGAAATCACTTTCCTTGATGTCAACATAAAAATTACCACCAATGGACTTATCACTGACCTCCATAGAAAAAAGACTGATCGCAATAACACCTTGCACTACAAGAGTCATCACCAGGAGTCTCTCAAAAGACATTTACCGTTTTCTCAACTTTTAAGAGTTAAACGCATTGTTTCAGATGATTACACCCTTGATTTACGCATGTATGAAATGCAGAAGCGATTTGTAGCGAGAGGCTACCCTGAACAGGTTGTTAAAGATGCACAACTTCGAGTAGCACAAATCACCAGACAAGAAGCCTTGTTAAAAAAAACCAATACAGCACTGACACGAAACGTCCTGGTTTCCAAATATTCTACAGCAAGCAAGATCTATAAAAAGATCATATTAAAACATTGGCCTATCCTTCAGATCGAACCAGATTTCGACGAGTTGTACAGAGCTGCACCCTTGTTCGCCCACACTCGAAGTAAAAACATTAAAGAAATACTATCCAACCCTACAACTTCAGGTCAAAAATATAAGGGCACACAACCGTGCCTAAACTGCAGTCATTGTAATTCAGCTATCAAAGGTAATTTCATTCATCATCCCATGAAAGGCAAAACTATTAAGCTCCGAACCAATGCCACTTGTGACTCCTCAAACTTAATTTATGCACTCAAATGTCCATGTGGTAAACTATATGTGGGGAAAACCGAGAGAAAAATAAAGACACGTTTAAATGAACATAAGTCAAACATCAGACTTAAAAACGTGAAGTCCAACATTGCCATGCACTTTGATGAAGCTCGTCACTCCATTGCCCAACTACAATTCATCATTTTGGAAACAGTCACCAAAAAGGAGGGCACTGACAACAACAAACTTTTGTTGAAGAGAGAACTGGAATGGACTTATCGTCTCCAGACCCAAAAGCCTTTTGGGTTAAATGATCGCTGCGAATTTAGTTGCTATCTATGATGTTAACATTACTACATTGGTTCTAATGCTGCGTGTGTTTTCACACTTTCTGTCACCTTAACCTGCATGGTTCACCTTTATTTTTAACCTCACTCTTCATTATGATTATTATTATTATTTTTAACCTTTCTCTTCGCTTCACTTCTTTAACACGCTATCTTTTGGTTACACCTTTCATTTCTGTGGCTTTGACCACGTTTCCTCCACTCCAACATGGCGCCCATAACATCCATCTAACAGCCTAGTCCATCTTTAATGTTCACTACCCCGAGTCTCGCGCTATATTGATGTCCCGGCTTCCCGGTCGGGAACCTTGAACTTGCCAGTAACGGGCGACGTTACTCTGAAGCTGAAGTAAGTTTTCTGACTGGCGCCTCGCATGGTGGCCTGCTCAACGCGCACAGCACTGCACACGTTGGTTTAGACCCACGAGCACCCTGATAAAACCGCTGCATTTAAATCTCATACAGATGAGGTTATAAGTAACCCGACAGCATCACTTGTTTGTTTTGCACTTTCACCATTTACCACACCCAGGTTTCCGCTTTTTTAAGCCCCAGTCGCAATGTTAGCTAAGCGCTATGTACTGTTTTTTGCAATTATGAATGTTCATTATGTTTTCCTTACCGCTATGTATTCTGATGGTGATTCGTCTCCTTTCTTTTAGCACTCCTTGACAAAGGGCTTTGCCCGAAATGCATTGGAGTTACACTGCTTTATTGTTCCTCGTTTTGAATAACGAACTCTTTTGAATATGAACTACCCATTGATATGAATTTAATATCAATCTGCTATTGATATTTAACTTGCGTTCAAAATAAATTGAACTATCAAATTGTTATTTTGGAGAATTATTCAAATGGTGTGCCAGTCGTGGGGATGTAGTTGCATGGTTCATGCATACACGACTCTTTATCTGTTTCCACGGTGGACCAGGTTTTTCGATTGAATATTATTTACTGGAGGACAGCGGTATTCGAAGGCGGCAGCCTATACACAATTTTTGTGGATCTGCGGGCCGCGTTCGACTTGGTGCCCAGAGGGAAACTGTGGAGCGTCTTGGCTGAGATGGGGGTTCCCCCGGACATCCTGATAATCTTGCAGAGACTGCATGAAAATAATTATGCTTGAGTGAGGTGCGGGAGGTCTGGGGCTCTGACAGATAGATTCCCCGTTGACCGAGGGGTTAGACAGGGTTGTGTGCTGGCACCGACCCTGTTCTGCCTCTTTGTCAACGGGGTGATCGCCCACCTAAATGCAACTGAATATACTGACGCCCCTAAACTAAACGGCAGTAGGGTGCCTGCAATTATGTTTGCAGATGACACCCTGCTGCTGTCCAAAACTCCAATGGGGATACAGAGGATCCTCGATTCATTTGTGGCCTTTTGCACTGACAGAGGCTTAGAAATTAATGCGGCCAAAACTAAGTTTATGGTTTTGAACCCAAGTCATAAATTGCGCTCAAATCCGCTATTGGGAGCCTCACGGCTCGAGAGAGTTTCCACTTTTGACTATCTTGGTGTAACTCTCAATGAAACTATGTCTTGGGGATCACACCAGAGCAGGGCCAATCTAAAACTGATACAGACCACAGGGGGTATCACGCGGATGTTAAATGGTTCCACATACCGACCACTGGGGTCGCTTATCCAGATCTACAAAGCGCAAGCCAGGGGTGCTACTATGTATGGGGCGGAATTGTGGGGACACACATCATGTCGTAGTCTGTCTCTAACAGAGAACAAATTCATCAGACAGATAGTCGCACTTCCACCCAGCACCCCGCTCCTCCCTCTGAGGCTAGATCTGGGCTTGCGCCCCATAGCCGACGAACTAGGCTTGAGACCTATAGCCTTCTGGCGAAGGCTGTGGAGTAGCAACGAACTTCTTGCCTATAGGGCGGAACTAATGGAGCTATTGACCCACCCGAAAGCGCTATTGATCCCCTGGATAAAATACATTCAAAATTCTTGTACGGTACTGGGGTTCCCCGACCTTTGGTCTAACCCTGCTAATGCCTCATTAAATATCTCAAGGAAAGGTCTGGCTAGCGCTTATCATGAACATAAATTAGCCACGGCCTTAGACAGTCAGTCTGAAGGGTCACTAACTTCTGTCTTTGTGCAAAGCAAGGATTTGTACAGGCAGGAGAGAGTTTTAGATGCCGTCTCTCCCGTGTTGGCCAGGAAGCTGTTTCTCCAATGGAGATACGGCACACTGTCTTTACGATCCTTTACTAGTTCCTGGTCATCGCCTCCCTCCACCAAGCAGTGCCCGGCTTGCACTGCGGCAGAGGAAAGTGATTTACACGTGGTTCTGTTTTGCCCAGCTTATAAGGCAGCGAGGAAATACTGGCTCTTACCATTGATCAGAAATCTGGGTGGTAGGGAGTACCTCCCAATGTACAGAATCCTAAAAACCGATGTTTCCAGTTTAACTGTATTTGCACTAGCAAAGTTCCTCACTAATGTTTGGCACACTCGCACTCGCATTTTGAAGATGCAGGCTCCTTCTTAATCTTAAGGTTCACAGTTTTTAAAGTAGTTTTATTAGTATGTAATTTTAAGGTTTTATACTGTCATTGATTATGTATGTTGATTTTATAGTGACTATACATGTTTTACTGTATATCTTTGATGGCCAACGGCCGAAATAAAGATTGAATAATAATAATAACATTGCATATAATACGAAAAGTATTATGAAGTAGCACTGTAAAAGCATGGTATGGTTTCTAAGCCATATAAAATAACATATAATACTTAAAATACATACAGTGATGAAGAATGACTAAAAGTACTCAACTGGTGCTTCTAAAATACGTCTACCCCCGTGTACCTAACCTAAGTCTAGTACAAGGGAACAAGTATTTGAGGTGTAGCTTAAGTTTTAGTATTCTTTGCCAAGAATCTATTCCAAGAACTCTCTAAGGGTCTAATCAGATCCGTACCTTGGTTTTAGAATGAAGGAAGTCTTGTATCTCTCTCTCAGGACTCGATTTCCCAGCAACCCACAAGGGTAGGCTGGAAACACTGGAGCTGGATTTCTCGGTAAGAAAAAAGACAGCGTCTCTCAGTGCGTCAGCTGGAGGGTCGGCTTCCTTCGGCACTTGCTGCTGCAGGGCACGTCGGGCAAGTAGATAGTCGAACTGCTTCAAACCACTGTGTGTTTGTCTGGGCAAATGTAGGCATATTTATACCTTGAAGGTGCCGAGTTTGACGTATGATTGGACATAATAACGTCATCAAAGACTCAGTTCTTTGAAAACTCCATGATTTCCTAGATAAATTAGTATTCAGGCAAGGGGAAGTCCCTAGCTGCTGAAGGCGGGTTTTTCTAAGAAATCGTTGTTGATTCTCGGAACTTAGTGGAAGTAGCCATGCCGTATTTGGGCTGCATAGGCTCAGTCTAAATATGGTAATGATTTCTATGCCTATATAAGGATCGGGTAATTTATACCTATATATGGGCATGAATCTGGAAAATTACACTAGGGTCCTAGATCCCTACACAACACTCTGACATCCACTTCTCCCAGATGACCTCTCCATCCCAGCAGTGACTCATTCATCGTCAGCTATGGGTGAGGCAGACAGAGGGGTCTGCTGCAGCTAAGCCTCCACTGCAGGTCTTGTGCAGGCTCAGAGCCTGAAAATCCTGGACATGCTGCTGTAGAGAACAAGCCTGAAAGGGCACTTTATCAAGAATAGCTCAGATGAAAGGGGGAGTCTAAGAAGGAATCTGGTGTGGCACGTTGATAGTGACCCCCAGCGAGTGCAGTGAACCCCAGAGAATGCTGAAGGTCTGCCGTAGTCTGGAGGTGGAAGATTCAACAGACAATCATAAAGTTAGGGGAAGACTGGGAACCCTGACCTCCATAGGTGTGCTGCAATCACCACCATCACCTTGGTGAACACTCTAGGGGCACAGATAAGACCAGAAGGAAGCACAGTCAACTGAGAATGCTCTTGGTCCACCGTAAATTGCAGGTAACGTCTGTGGGAAAGGCAGAACGGGGATGTGGAAATAGGCATCCTGCGAGTCCAACGCTACCATCTAGTCTCCAGGATCATGGACCATGGTGAGCGTTTTGAATTTCTCCTTCTTCAAGAAGTTATTGAGAGGGCACAGGTCTAGGATGGGATGTAGGCCTCCATTCTTCTAGGGCATCAGAAAGTACCGGAAATAGCAACAATTACCTACTTCTGATACTGGCACCATCTTGATGGCTCCTTTGGCCAGAAGGACCAGTGCTTCCTGCCGTGAGAGCATAGCCGTTAACCAATTGTAGGACACAGGAAATTGGGTCAGGGGCTGTTGGAAGGAGAGAGCATAACCCTGTTGGACAATCTAAAGCACCCATATGTCTGAAGTGATTTCCTGTCATTGGAGCATATGGTGCTGTAATTCTGCCACCACCTGGTTGCTAATGCTGGATCGAGGGCATATTATAGAGGCTTTGACCGTGTGGTTGCTGGGGGGTGGGGAGCGGATTGGTCGAGTCCTTTGAGACTTGTGGAAGTCACATTTGCTGCCACAATAGGACTGTGACCTGCTGGCCGTGGTGGCTACAGGGAACCCTACTGTATCCACAGATGGGGCAGACAGTGAAATACAGCTGTTGTGGGACCACGGTGAGTCCCAATGACCTTGCAATGCCCTATTGTCTTTGAATCTTCCAAAAGCAGAATCTGCCTTATCGCCAAAGAGGCCAATCCCACTGAATGGTATGTTCATAAAGGATGCCTGGATATGCCCCAAAAAGTCAGTATTCATCAATAAGGTGTGACGTCAGAGCACCACTGTCGAAGTAACGGCTCTGTACAGTGAGTCAGTTGTATCCAATCAGCATCTGATCATGAACTTCTCTGAATCTCTTACATCATCGATAGCTTGGGGGTATAGGGTCTGGGCCTCATCCGGAACTATAGGCAACACTTGCGCAACCGTATCCCTCTCAGTATGGGAATAACGCCTGAATAAGCATGCAGTGTTCATGGACCGCAGTGTCAGGTTAGTGGAAGAGAAAATCCTCCTACAGAACCTCTTGAGTTTCCAATCCGGTGGTGGTGTGTTAGGGAACACGCCTGGGATTGATCTGAGAGGGTGAGATTTGGGCCACCGGTCTCTCAGGGGTGGGGTACTGGATGAGGATGGCTGGGTCCCCTGAAGCGGGCGAATGTGGCCAGCTATAGTTCTGTGCACAAGAGTGCCTGTGTAGGGAGGGCGTGACCCAGGCCCCAAGCAGGAAATCAGGGAGGACTTCATTAAAGGGTAATAAGGGTTCTGAAAGAGATAACCTGGGCTGAAACACCTCTGTTGAGACGTTGGTCTTGACCTTGACTGAGGGCAGCGTTCGGTTCAGGACCTCAGCCACTCTATCGACCACCATTGCAAAAGAAGCTGCTTCCTCTGTAGCCACTGTGGGAGGAGAGAGTAGTTCAGTTTTTTTGTGAGGTATCCAGAACACTGGCATCAGCCACGTCCTTGTACCAGTTGTCATCTGCCATGGACTCTGCTAGAGGGGATCAGAGTAGCCATAGGGCTCCTCATACCCCCTCCATTCACGTTCCTCAGTGAGCTCTTCGGAGAACTAGGGCGCCACCTCCAATTCAAGCTGTGTCGGCCTGGTCCATGCTGGAACCAACTTTGTGCAATACCCATCCATCTCTGTATCAGAGTTGGGAATCATGATGGGTTTGGCACACCAATGGGTGTCTGAGGTGCCACTGGAATGGTCGCCGGAGAAGTCGCAAAGCTGCGGCCAGAGCCGATCCAGTTCTACCAACGGATCCTGAGTGGTCGATTGGTGCCATGGGCAGACCAGCTGGTGGAGCCCCAATTGAAGATCCTCCTGAACCCATGGGGTCAGTGAGTGCTCCAGAAAGGTCTGACTGTCCAAAAATGAGTATCATGGCCTCATAAAACTCAGAGTTGGGTAGGGGTCACTCAGGATCTAGCTAAACCAAATAGTGGTCCGTCTCCAACATCTGTCATTGACAGGCTCCACAAGGATTGAACCCGGTGGATTTCTTCGGGGACATCTTTGAAAAAAGGTGAAAAAAAGGCACACTAAATGTCAACAAAATGTTGAGTAATCCAAGGCCAAAAGAGAAGGAGGAAAGATCATCCGAATCATCGCTGATGGCATAAAAAAGAAGGAACTGAGGTCAGCGTGCTGGGATGGCCCCTATATAAGCCCTGCGAATGTCACTATTGGCATGGGCGATGCCAACAATGTAACGTGGAGCAGAACAACATCACCTACTGGTGCACAAGGGCATTGCTAAAAAATTTAGAGATCCAGTCTGGCGCCTGGGGAATATTCCAGGGTAAGGAATCTGGAGCTAGAATTCTCTATCAGATATGAGTTTGTTTCTTTTACTGCAGTTTCTTTATGGAATGTGATCAGATGTTTTGCTTTTATATTTTTTCACATACTTGGGAGCCATGTTTGGGGTGAATTGTAGCAATATGCACATATTAAAATAACACTATAAAAATGTTGGGCTTAAAGGAAGGGAAAGATCTGGACAAAGGTTCAGTGAATACCCCCCAAATTATACATTCGGAAAAGGATCAACTTACCTCTCTAGCAACAGTAGAATGGAGAGCACCTTCAAATTCCACAGTCTTCTTTGGAACATACAGGGGCATCTTTTCATACAGGTAGACGCACAGCATAAGCATCAAGATTGGGTTTGGGTCACATATGTCAGTGGCCTAAAACAGACAAACGTATTAATTCACCTAAAAGTACAGTGTATTTTATGCAGGATGACATTTTTAAATTTGTATGGTGTCTTCTGTAGCAGTATATTTTCCTATGACCCTTGGTCTACTCAGACACCTCAATGAAACAAATTCTATTTTGAAATCGAAAAAGGGGGTTCCGGGGCAAATATCGTATAGCATGAGCTGTATAGATACCCTAAGCTGGCTAAAGCTCATCGCGGTAGAAACAAAAACCAGATCTCAACCGTTTCCATGCAGGCGATGAGCAGGCACCTTGAATTTAGCTGGCATGATGGATGTGGAGCCCAGAGTTGGGGATGCAGGGAGGGAAAGGCGTTGTGGTGAAGCCGCAACATTGCAGCTGCTTATCCCTCGTTTGTTCCTTTCCCTCTGCATGGGAGGGGGAAATTGCCTTCAATGTCCCGAGAAGCGACTATTTTGAACTTTCCGCACACTCATTTTCAATGTATTTTGTTAGCTATAGCCCACCTAGAACAGAAATATTCACTCAATTCATCATGTGGACAACTGGACACAACCTTGCTATGTCTAGTAGGGCACTTCCACCTGCCTGACAGAAAACTTACACTGAACTGGACACTACTGCATTCTAGTGACCTGTTCAGACTACATGGTGAAAACCCCACAGTGTGACAGACTTCCAGACCTTCCCTGCAGTTAGCATCAGCAAGGTGGGACCAAAATATAGACCCCAATGGCTGGGTAAGCTCTGAACCTTACCAGCCCCAGACGTGAGTCCATAGGAAGAGGAGAGATTTATGCTTTCAAGTAGATACAAACTACACTTTTCATGCATGCTGATTCAGATGCCACGTTTTCAAGGGCCAATGTTGCTCATTTTCAAGACAATTAAAGTATCTTTATTGCCATGATGTTCATGATCTGCATACTAGTTTAGACTAAAGGATTTTGTACTGAGCTTTTTATGCCTTTCACCTACTACTGTTATAGACAAGCGAGTGAAAGAAGCGCCAGATCACATAATAAGAAATGGAGCACAAATCAATTAAAATTAGTCCTTTTTAATGAAGTGATCCAGTGTTTGGTGTGTTTTTACAAAATATTGAGGGTAAGTTAAGGTTTTATTTTTTTTTTAATATTGTGTAGAGGGACAATTTGGTACTTCCATGCAGACATTTCAGCGCCCATAATAGACACAACCACTACTAAAAACTTGTTCGACACTCAAACTATATGGAAACTAAATTATGCATCGTTTTTCTGAGCTAAATGGAAACTACATTGCCTTACTCACTCCAGGTTGTGCGATTTATCACGCTGAAGCATGAGGCACTTAAAGCAAATCATACATCAACGTATTTCACAACATTTGCGGCTCATTTTCGCAGCGGCTTCATAATCGTTTTGAAGGACTTCATTTTCTAAAATAAGCTTGCCAGCCTCTGCAAGTGAGAGAGCAGAATGTGTGCAAACAACTTCCATGGGAACATTCCTCCATTCATTACGAGTCCCCCGTGGTGCCTTTTTATAGTCTCGTTTCATCACGCAAGAGTATGCGACATAGTTTAAATGCAGACTATACATTCAGTGGTAACACATTTTCTAACCTTTATATTACTGTGTCCTCCAGCAAAGGCACACAACTCCATGCATTGCTGTGGGGAACGGCTAAGCACTAGATTACATTCTGAAAGACAAACAGGCAGTCTGATTTATTACAGCCCTCCCTGGGTGACACCCACACTGTTCTGGGTTCAGCCAGTGGCAATCCTCCGTGCATAAATCAAGATGTACAGGCATTTATCACAGGCTAGCGATGACAACCTGTAACCAGAGGGAGGAAAGCAGCCAGTGGAGAGAAAACATTTCGCCGACCAGTTAGAGCCTTCATCTCCCTTTTGTAGTGCTCGTGTTTCTCTAGTTCGCGAAAATAATAGTCATTTAAAAACATAAATGCATCGGACCATCTCCCAGCAAAGCAGACCAGCTAATGTTACAGTTCTGGAAACCACTCCTGCTACCTTGTGTCCAATGACAGGTGGCATATGTTAAAAATCTAAGATAAAAAAACAATTACCTGTTTAGATTGAGTGATATGGACCTCTTTATGACTGATTGTGGAATAGCCAGTAGGGCTATTTCCTTGGGTGGAACATTGCTAATGCCCACAGAGCCCTTGTGGGGTCTGCTTTCTAGTGTTTGAAATCACCATGGTAGTGCCATGCAGGTGGAGGATATTGCCACGGGTATCTATACATTCACCAATTCAGTCTCTTAGATTTAGCAATCAGTAGAGAATGTATTAGCACTAAAATTAAGAACAGAGAGCACTTTCTCAAAGATCCCTTAACCGCATGCGCGCTAGCGGTTTTCCCGCTGTGCGCGGCACTTTTAAAAAACCCGCGTTACATGACGAGCTCAGCTCGTCCTGAGCGTACGAGAGGCGTAACTCATGACGAGCTGAGCTCGTCATGAGCGTCGAAGGGGTTAAAGCAAGGTTACACTGTCAAACACTTGCCATGTCAAAAGCCGTCATGCACTTTACATGCATTAATGCAAAGGCACCTGGCAGTCTGAGCCAAGGTTTGCCGGGCTGAAGATTTCACAGCCCTGAGAGCAGTGACCTAATCAGCTGGGCAAGGATCTGTGAGGTCTTCCCTCTCATGACGAGGAGGAGTGTTACCAATAGAGTCAGCCCTGGGAGCTTCAGGTAAGAGCCGTGATGTGTCCACCGCTGAAAGTCTATCACTGACGCCTCTTCACAGACTGGGACGGGGTGAGCAAATATCACTGACCACACCCCACTCTGTGATGAGTTAAGGAAGGTCCTCCTCTCATTGACAGACCCATGACAAGGTCAGCCAATGAGAGGACTTGGAGGGATCTTCCATTCGCTCCCAGAAGCCTCCAACTCCTGTTGGGGCCTTTGTGCTTCTCCCTCACCGCTGCAGCCCAGCAAGTGCTTATTGAATTTTTAGCTGCATGCATGTAAGTATGAATGCATTTATATCTCCACATGTATGAATAGGTGTGTGCAAGTATGTGCTTGTGAATGGTGGGTGTGCGCGCATGTGAATGAATGGGGAGAGTAAATGTGCATTTGGATGGGTGTGAGTATGTGGGCAAGCTTGTGAACGGATGGGTGTGAGGGTTTGTGCTTGTGAGTGGATGGGTGGAGATTAATGTGTTCAAGTGTGCCTACCTCACTAGTACTAAACTTTTCGACCCACTACTGGATTTCCTGGGGGCTCTTGTAGCCCTTAAAAAGAGTTTGTTAGGTTACTTTGAGAGACACACTTATGCTTTTTATAACAGATTGTATGTATCTATATGTGTCTTTTATGATTATTTATGATCGAATAAAGACGGAAATTGAGAGAGACACTCCTAGGCCCCCTCATCCCCCTAGAACTCCAGGAGTGCATTGATGGTTCTAGGAAATGATGCAATAACACAGTCCCTGGCCCCACCCCTGAAGACTGAGTCCCTGCTCGAATCTGTGGCCGAGCTATATTCTACATTCTCCATTTATGGGAATTGATTAATTACAAAAATGTGATCAGTGGTATAAGGAAAAGTGCCTGTTCCTTTTAAGGTAAAATATGTTTCTTCCCCATGTTTTCATCACAGCTGATAATAGTTTTCAAGCCAAGTAGGAAGACACCAGAGCTTACTGATGGGAGTATAGGTCGAGAATTGCAAGGGAGAAAATGTAGTTGGGATATCTACAAGTGAATGTTGAATTATTCTCACAAGGTCAGTTCACTTTATACATTTCGGTATATGTCAGAGAAGGTACTTGTGATGTGTCTACCTCGCTGGTACTGCCGTTGGCCAATGGTCGACTCGGCCCCGCCCGTTTTGCAGAAGTGCCTCACTTCCGCCCAATCGTGGGCCCAGTGGAGGGGTTAATAAACTGAGGATCATTAAATGTAGTAATACTAACACCTGCTATTTTCAGAGTTTAGAAATGGAAATAAAAGCAGCACTAAACACAAGGTATTCCTGTCATTATTATTATTCTCCTTTAACAACACTGGGATGTGGGGAAAGAATAAGAATATTTGCTTATAAGGCAACATCTACAGTTCGCAGGCTCAACGTACATTTTTCAGCTGCAAGATATCCCTTTCCTGGTGGCGTGGGGTCAGTGTGCTGTGTGGGTTCCAGCTCTTGCTGGCCCACTACTCCTGTGCCCTTGCGCTTTCTTGGTCATGTTGTTTAAAGTTGGTGGATCTTTTCTTGGGACGAACACTGAGGGGTGAACTGGAGCATGGACTTACAGCTATTTCCCCCTGTGAGTCTTGGATCGGATTTGCAGGGGTATAGTTGGAACGCGGGCGGTTGATTGACCAAGCAGACTGAGGACATGTAGTGTATGTCCAGGAGATGGTGCATTGGTCAAGGAACCTTGCCACCAGATCAAGACAGCTCCTGACTGGCAGCTGGCTTAAATAAAAAAGGGCTTTTATTATTTTTCTTGCTGAAAAAAACAAGATTCACGCAGATACAATTGTGACAGTTCCCACCCTCTTCCACCATTACACCAATGAGAGAGAGAAAAACAAGTCTCAAGAAGATGTAATGCATCTACAAACCTAAACAGATACATTGCCCTGACATGAGATACTGTGTGCTAGTGTATATTCACTTACCTGAACATCAATATTAAGGCTGATGGCACGGAAAGCATTCACCAATATCAAACAGTTGTGCAGACACTGCTCTGGGATGTATGGATGAGTGTACATGGTCACAAAGTGAGAAGAAATCTGAAAAAAAGATGAACATATATGATTGTTATTCTCTCTCTGGAAAGGTTAGGAAGGCAGGTGAGGATCTATTAGATAGTCGGATTTGGGCCCATAGGTACTGATGTGTATGGTGACTCAGCCCCTACATACTGATGTTTCATGATCCCAGGCATAGTTCTGTTTCTGAGCAGAATCCCTGCAACAAATTAATGTAGAATTCAGTAAAAAAAAAAATACAATTAAAAAAAAGGAAGTCAACTTCTTCCAGTTTTGTCGGCCAAATGGAAATATCACCAACCTCTACTTGAAAGCTCCCTCACATACGAGACTATGAAGCCAATAAAGTCTACCACGATGTAGGAACAAAGGTCCCATGCATGATATTTATAGGTCAACCTGTTCCTAGGAAATCATATTTGTTGGCCCTATATGATATATGAAGAGAACCCAGACGGATGCTCTTCTTATTTTTTACGCCATTTCCTCCCTGAGTTCTAGGCTTTGATAAATGGTAGCTAGCATCTGAAATTACCAAGTAGTGTTCTTTTTGTCATGGCTGATTGCCGTCCCAATTACAAGACTGTGGCTTAGCTTGATTAGAAATTTGAGGCAGCCAATCTATAGTTCCGTATCACCGGCCGTTTGCCTGTATCCAAAAGGATGGATAATGCCTATTGGTTTTCTGTGTTTATAGTCATATGACCATCTGCACAGCTCTTTCAAACGAACCAGTATCCCTTCCTGTTCAATGGAAATAAAAGGATGCACGTGTCCAACTTTTCAGGATCAAACCAGTTCAAGTAGGTCAGCCTTTAACTCAAGAGATGAGACATTTGAAAAAGACTGTCTGTCCATGCCTCTCAACCTGTGTATAGATCCGCTTAGGAAGCAGATGTCCATCAACAGCCCCCGACTAGTTGGCAGTCATTTGAGTGTGATACACATTGAAGTGGATATTATGGCATGTCTTCCATCCCCAATGAAAGTGAGGTGATTGTGCACCTTTTTGGAATAAGGTTACCAAAGAGTGGAACAACACTTCCAGTCAGATACATTAAGTGACAAGTATCAAACTCCTAATATTTGGGGACAACTTTGAATTTCAGTGGATAGTTGACGTCGGTCCAGCTGCCAATATTTATTGATATAAGCTGGCCCAGTGGGCCAGCAGCTTGTATCGGTGTACAGAAATCCTTGCAACTTTTAGCAGCAAGGATTTCCGTCCTTTGGTACTGGCCTGGACGAGGGACAAAAAGACTAAGTGCTCCACACTCGTCTTTTTTCGAATGGATGCAGAACAAGCATCATGGATGAGGAAAATCAACTTGATGATACCTGACGAAAGGAGGTAGACAGCCTTGTGAGCCCAATAGCTGCTTGAGTAAAATATCTGCATGGTTCAGCTGACATGAACCAATGCCATGAATCGACTTCCTCTACTGATAGGGAGCCGTCAAGAACAGAGTGCCACTGCTCAGTCAGAACTTAAGGCTGCATCTCAACAATGTACTGGCTGCTGGTCTGTACACAACTTTTCTTCTTGCTTTGAGAAGAACAATACAGCAAGTTGCACCAGTGGTGTGTGGAAGGGAACCACAAATACTCTCAGAGTGCAGACTGTTCATGATCAGTCATCTGCCTGAAAGCTTTACCCTCCTTGGTTATGCTCATGTGCTATCCCTCAGTGTATCACGCTGTCACACAAAGGGCCCTCATAAGCCGCCAAGCCACCCCCTACTAATATCAGGTGACTGGTGGTCTAAGAGCTGTGCTTAACCCGCCATCCATACAGATTGAAGGCATCTGAGGTTCCTCCTTCAACAGTAGAATCCCATGATACTTCCACAGCAAGGGCTTCCCTGGCTAACATACACTCCGGGCATGCTGTGAGAGAGAAACTTCACAAAGGACTTGGGGGCTACATGATTTAATTTTCTCCCGACTTCCATGACACATTATGCCACCACTGAGACATATAACCATAAGAAAATGCTAAATAAACCACTGCACTTTCAATATCCTAATCAGACAGGCAACACTTAGGCCCTCCTGAGGCCCCGTATGATGTTACCTGCACAGTGTTTAATAAAGTGGTATGTAATAGAAACACATGAAGCCCCTACATAAGCTGGCTTTGTGTTTTAATAACTAGCCATTGCATGTGGGCTAAGTTACTAAAGAGTAAAAGTCCAGCTATATTGAGAATGATCCAAACATAAGATACTAAACTTAAACAAAATGAAAGTCCAGTTCTATTATTAACTAAGACATAAGCTACTAAATAACAATAACGTTATATTCTATTAACATTTTACTACACATGCCAATATAGGACATTGTGAACTATTTACGTGTCAACTGGGTCTGAATTTTCCCCTGCACACCTCATCAGACACCCTTCTCTGTTTGACCTCTGTACCCTCTGAAAACCAAAGCCCAAAAAGAGGAACTTGGCAATGTATTGACCTTGCAGTAGTCACTTGCTCCTGTGGTCCAATGGACAATGGCAATACATTCTGCAAGTATTCTGGTCTGCCAATAGTTTTGGACCTGGCATTTAGGGAGCTCTAGCACTTGAATCAATATCTAGCTCTTCTGAGAAAACCGAATGGCGCATTTAATGTATTCACACCCAAAAATGATATATTTTTAGGTCGCGCTACCCCACCTTAAAGATGACTCGTTTAAAAATGTTTATATGCTGCGTATTTACATTTCTCTTCAGTGCAGTTCAGGCGGCACGCACAAAATCTTTTGAAATGGTTTAAGTTAAAAATAATTGAAATTAGGTGAACGCAAATGTGAATCGTGTGTCTCAAACCTTGGGTCCAATTGTGAGGAAATGTGCCACTAACAGACTTACACATAAAAAAAACCTGGAAAAAACCACGTCAAATATACGTTCATGTTTTTTAGTAAGTCGGATGTAGACAAATGGGACCACTAAAGACATGTAGTTTACTTACATATGTTGGCAAACAAAACATTTTTTTTTAATTAGCATGTTATATACATTAGAAAGGCAAGTACTGCTTACCAAAAATGGGCAATAAGAAGCAATCACAGCTGCTAGCACCAGGCCATCCAGAAGGTCTCTTTCAAAGTTTACAACCCATCTCTTGGGTGGGATTTTGCCTGTTGGAAACAATAGAAAAAAACAAATGAAGCGACGAGAAACAATACTTGTAAACCGATATCAAGTATTACTTAGCATCCATAGTCTATACACTGCCGGCACTCCCCAAGTGACGATTTTCACAAGTCTCGATTTAATACAATGTGACTTTTTGTTTTTAATGTAACTGCTTTTATGGTTTTTTTACCTGCCAAAAACCGAATAAAGAAACACTTGACTTGACTAGTGTAAAAAAAAAAAAAAAAATGTGACTGGCGTGCAAATCAGGGTCCTGATTAGCAAGAGCTTAGGTATGCAACAACATACAAATGAATGCATTGTACAATCTTTATGCACAAAGGACATTTGATTCATGGAACTGTGGCCAAGCGTTCCTCGGTGGTGAGTCACCCTGGCTCAGTTGTAAACTAGGGCCAGGTGAAAATTAGATTATACTGAAGTCGTTCGCATAATTTCGGGAAGTTTGTGTTATGCTTGCTATGTGGAATTCCAGAAATTACACCATGCATCTTTAGGTCAAAAACAGCAGTAGGATGCATTTTGGGCTAAAATGTCATTCTAAATGACATATTTGCATTTTGATAAATTATGCATACCTATACAGGAAATTACACAAATTTTGCTCACCACTTTAAACCTCCAGTAAGAATCCAATGCTCATTCCAAGAATGTGATGTACCTGAAGCCTGGAAAACAGCACAAGTCATACCGCTAAAAAAGAAACCTAATATCCCTATCACTCAGTTCCAAAACCTCAGACCCATTTCTCTCCTGCCGCAATGTGCCAAGATAATAGAAAAAATAGTTAACAAACAGCTCATGGCCTTTCTAGAAAAGGAAACTATACTCCACCCCTCACAATCGGGTTTTAGACCTGGCTACTCCACAGAGTCAGCTGTGCTGTACTCTACGGAATGTATCCGTAAGATGGTGGACGAGGGAGAGACAGCAGCGTTGGTCATGTTAGACCTAAGCGCAGCGTTTGATACTGTGCTGCACTCCACGCTGCTGTCTCGACTCTCGGATATAGGAGTGAAAGATCAGGCACTACGGTGGCTTGAATCTTTTCTCACCAAAAGATCGTTTCAGCTGCACTGCCCACCCTTTAAATCATCTTCTCGTAGCGTGAGCCATGGAGTTCCACAGGGCTCTAGTTTGAGCCCTACCTTATTCAACATCTACATGGAACCCCTGGCTCACGTTGCAGAAAACTTTGGGGTGGGCATTGTAAGCTACGCCGATGACACCCAGTTGATGTTTAAACTCACCCCAGACAGCGAGGAATACGCCACCAATTTCTCCAGCTGCATGGCGGCTGTTGCCACTTGGATGGACAACAATTGCCTCCGCTTAAATGGAGACAAGACAGAGGTATTGGTGGTGGGGAACAAAACATCGATATGGTCTCAGGCATGGTGGCCTACGGCCTTGGGGGAACTCCCCTGTCCTGTTGATGAAGTCAAAAACCTAGGGATTATGATCGAATCGGACCTTTCGGGTAGATCCCAAGTTAGCAAAATAACAGGCAAGTGTTTTGGCACGCTAAAAACCCTGCGGAAAATCATTGATATTATTCCTACTGAAGCCAGAAAAATCATTGTTCACGCTCTGCTAACGCCCCACCTGGATTATGGTAACGTACTTCTCTTAGGCCTGAACCAAAATCTTTTACAGCAGCTACAATGTATTCAAAATACTGCTGCTCGCATGGTGTTGGGTGTTCCAAAAAGAACCTCTTCCGAGGCTGCCCTTTCCAAACTTCACTGGCTCCCTGTTAGGGAAAGAATCAGATTTAAAAGCCTCTGTTACGCCCATCGAATTGCCCACAATAAAGGACCTGCCTACCTCAGAAGTCTCCTTACCATCCATCGTCCAATCAGAGACTTAAGATCATCTGGTATGACACAATTCAAACTTCCCCGCATTTCCAGAGCAAAAATGGGGGGTAGATCCTTTCGCTACTTAGCTGTAAAGCATTGGAATGCCCTCCCAGTGCATTTGCGAATGGAACCCTCGGAAACTCTATTCAGAGCTAAATTAAAAACTCACCTTTTCCCGCAATAATGTTCTTCGGTCTCCTCTTTCCGGCTCTCCTCTCCTTGAGAGTTGTCTGTTAGCAGTTAGCGCGGGGATACACAGTTGTGTGCAGCCATGCGCTTTATAAATGTCCTATTATTATTATTATTATTATCCCTAAAATTGGTATTTTGGCTCATTAAACATGGCCTGCGGTGTAAATGGTATAGTACCATATAAGACCTAATGACTACAGATTAGACGTCCTAATGCAGCAGGCCACATAGGAACACTGCTTATGACAACCACCTAATCAGCCATGAATGTACTTAGTTAAGGATATTGTCACCATGGGCCCAATACACAATCAACTCTTTCAAAGCCACATTTGACTGTCCACGTTGCTGCCGTTAGGGGAAAACTAATGATAATGTGACTTCATCAGTATTTCCCTATTGCTGACGTCACTGCCATACAGTACATATCCGCCATTACCTGAAAAGCTACAACTCTTACATGGAACCAGGAGGCAATTAGATAGCTACCGTGAGAACAAACCAATGAAAAACATAACATTTTTGGACGTCCCCAACCACACTACTAATACTAATTACCATCAAACCTTGGTTGAACCTAATAAAATCCAGAGAATTGAGCAATAGCCAAGAATCACGATTGAAACACATAAGTATATATTAAAAGTAAACATGCAGTATGACACTTAGGGTGATAGAGGAATGGCCACAGTGGTGCAACATAGGCCCCCGCTTCAGGGGACACCCTCAGCACAGTACCCTGGCCTGAGAGCTCCTGACTGAGTCTGGAGGAGGGCCTCTCCATGTACTTTGCACTGCAGGGGGCCCCCCTCAAGTTTCGCTACGCCACTGCCTGGCCACACCTAGAGGAAGCACTTTGAACACAACCCCATGCACAGGTCAGCTCGTGGGTATCTTCTCCAGTAAGTCATTCAAAGAACGTTTAGCTGTTTGCAAGCAATGTGAGCACAGTAAGCGATATCACTAATTAAGGTAGCATAAGGAGGTCAGTCAGAGCAAAGGATTAGTCAGTGCGGAAGATCAGGAGGGATTTCCTATCATGCCCAATGCATACGAGCAGGGATAAGACCTAACAGCAAGCAACACACAATTAATATGTGCTGATAACATCGATACCCTTTTATTACCGTTATGGGACAGCATATGTTAATTATTAGAGTTCACAAGTTTAAGGACAATTTTTATTCAAACAATCAAGTTGAATTCACTTGGCTAGATAAGATATGACAGTCAATCTATTCACAATTCAAATCTTCTGGTTACCTCTATAACATATGACCAGTGGTGGCCGCTCTGTTAGAGCGGAGGAGCGCCACCCTCCCCGCCACCAGCAAATAACACGATAATAAAGGGGTTTTAATCCCATTTTATTAACAAGTTATTTTAAGCCTCTGGACCCGCCACCTGGACTCTGATGAGTCTTAGGGGCAGGCCAGGGAGATGACACTGCTGGTGGAGGAGTGGTGGGCACTCCCTTCCCTGTGCATGAGGTCTTTGGCCGGTCGTCTTAAGCCGGAAAAGCCGCTCAAGCGCAGAGAATATTATTTATTTGTCTCCGAACCCTCCCCGCCTACCTCCTCCACCTCCCTCCTCGCCCCCGGCCGGCCCGTCCGCCCACCCACTGTGGCAGGGGACGGGCTGCTACTGAGTATGACAGGTATGTATAAAGAAATCGCATTAAATAAATAAATACATAAATAAATAGCACAGACGTTATCTCAGCCTTTAGACATGATTTTGCACCTATGAATTCAGTGATAATTAATCACAAGGATAGTTAGCAATTACCACAAGCTGCATATCCCTTCATTAACGAGGCACAGAACCTCTTGATATTAGCAGATTACTAAAGTTGATAATTTGTAAATATATAAAAATGTCTCTCTAATCTAAAAAGAAAAAAAGAATAAATTATGCAAGCAACTTTTGATGCTTTGGCAGTTTTGTGGCATTAGTCACTTTTAGATTGTTTGATTCACAATTCGGTCTCCTTCACATTGAATTAGCGGTGTAAAATAACCGTAATCACAATTTATTTCCCCCCTGAACCGCATTGTTTTCAACTATTTTCAGAATCTGCCCAAACAACTTCCTGGTGAATTACGTTATTTCATCCAGTGAACGGCCAGGGACATCGGTTTCTCAGTTTCCCTTCTCAGTAGGTACTTAGTCTTCCCGGATGACAAAGCATTAAATAAGAAAAATATTAACACACACTGCCCAGCTTCATCATTCACCAGTCTCTCTTGGGCACCAAACACAGCTTGTGGCCTATATAAATTATGTACCGCAAAACAAACTGTATAGAACTTTAGTTTTTTAAATAAACATTTTCACGATTGTAAAAAAGAAATGTATGCACTCAAACTAAAAAAAGTTTGTGACACATATATACAGCGGTTTCATACATGTATTATGGTCCACCAAAATTGATCAGACATTTACAAAGAGGAGGAGGTTTATCCTGACTCTAGAACACCTCAATGGCCTCTTTCTACTCTAAGGTGCAGCTATCCATTCTAAAGCCCATATACATTTAATCAACACCTTACTCATACAAATAAGTTATGTAGCTTCAGTCTGCCGCCTGCGCTGGACAACATGTCTGATGAGGAAGTATAAACCTCCATAACAGCCCAGTCAATCCACTGTGTCTAACTTATTTTTAATTTGTTTATTTATTCCCTTGTTTCTAGTTGTCTTTGTGCTGCTATCCTGCATGGGATGGTGTTTGTTCTGGGAGACCCTGGGATTACTTAACTTCACATCACTTTATGAGGGTAGTCCATCTCTAGTTTGCAAAACCGACCAAAAAGAATAGATCCACCACTAATTCAGGGCCTTCACCAGGACATTTTTAACAATGGGTGTAGGTCAACAATTATTCTACTTTATTTGAGACTCTCATCAACGAGGTTGAAATCAGGATGGTACTCTGTTCATCATTCTTGTTGAGTCAATAAGTTTCTTTGTGTTAATGTTCTTACTAAGGGAGGGGACACATTCAATGGGACTCAAGCCTGGTCTCATTCAGCCCTACATTTTCCATGGTCAAATGCTGCGGGGTGACAGAGCCGTCAGCTTTGCGCACTGTCCACTCTCATTCTCCTAACACAATCAGAGATCATTTATTCTCGGACCATGGGAGGAGCAAGGTGTGAGGACTCCTCCAAACAAGGTTTTCATGCAGTCTTCAGTCTTACACTAATCCAGACTTGTGAATGCCATTAATGATACAGAGGATGAGGTATTGGGAGTCCGTTCCGGAATAAATTGATTGATTGAAAATTGCTTTCTCATCAAAAAGGAAAATCTTTTCCCCTCTGTAGTCCAGGAAGCAACGTAGCTTAGGGAGGTGTTTGGAGTGTTACACCCCCCTAATGTATTATTTAATAAATAGTTGGGTACAGGAGCTTTCAGTCGGGTGTTATAAGGTGTCTGTTGGATTTCACCTGGATTTTTTAAATACTCTCTCAAACAAAAACACACACACATGCACTCTTGTTTCTGTTTTGAAGGTCTTAAAACATAGTCATTTTACAAAAAACAGTTTTAGCACCCCTCACAATCCGCACTAATTTCTCCTTCCACTGGCCATTAAGCCCCCCTCATAGGTTGCTTGTCATATACTGATTAACATGATATGTCTGAAAATCTGAAGCTCACCCCCCCCCCCAGTCTTAATGACCAAGCTACGCCCCTGAATTCAGGGTTGAGCATCAAGTCCCAAATAGGCTTTAGAAATGCCTCGTCTAAAACTTCCCTCATTCTGAAATACAAAGGTTTACTTAAATACGTATTCTCATATACCCTTGTCACGTCTATTTTGTGACATTCATTACTTTGCGACTTCCAGATTCTCAGATTAGGGGCAGTGAAAACAGGATATCACATATGTCAAAAAACTGCTGTTATCTTTCTCTTTAGCTGCTCTTATCTTTCTCTTCAGGTCCCAATTTCTTCGCCCTCCATACTTCCCTCACATTCTCTGCCATTACCAGACTGAGGAAAGGTACAGAAATGGACAAAGTGATAGTCGTGCACGCTGATGTTATGAAAAAAGTAAGGGAGCGATAGCTGCCAGAGAAATGCAATTTAAAACTTAGCTTTTATGTTGGTGCGTGTAATGCCAATGTGTTGCAAAATTTGAAAAAGAAAAAAATACACGAAGCTTAACCAGGTATAGACTAGACTACACGTAATCCCACAATAAAATGGAAGCAATTCATTCCTGTGGCATCAAATAACCTGTCCATTAAAACAACAAGCTTACTACAAAAACAACAAGCTTACTACTATAATGCTTCCTAGCTTGTCTGATCACTTTAAATTGCATTTTTAAAAGTCTAGAACTTTCAACTCCCAACTTTAGCAATCAGGCACACAACTGAAATAAGGCAGGCTGTAGATGTGGAATTTAGACGAAAACATAGCATACTTTTGGTAGGCATAGATGAAAACTAGATGCCTGGTGCAACTTTTATGCCAGTGACATAACAGAACTTGACCCCCCCCCGCAAAGTACATGGAGAGGGGCACGCCACTCTCCAGAACCAGTCAGGAGCTCCGAGGCCATGGGCCTGCCACCAGTGCACAGTACCGGAGGCGGTCCCCTGGAGCTCGGGCCAGCCCCCACCCGAACGGCAGGCGCTGCGGGGGCTATTGTTTGCCACTGGATCATGCTTGAATGGCCGTTATGTGGGGGCATCAGGACCATAGGGAACGGACGGTCGTTAATATTAGCGGTCAGTCTAATAATCAGAGGAAAAAGAGGCGCAAGTGATAAGGGCAGTTTCAGAGGTGACCTAAAGAGACTGGTAAGTCTGACATGTAGGCCCTCCTTTTCTGCCTTGCAGCTTGTGGTTTCTGGCATTCTGCAGAGAAGTACAGACGGACGGGCAAGGTGTTGGTATGGTTTTACAGCTCATTTTCTTGTGGTTTTACAGCTCATTTTCTTGTGGTGGCCGCTCTGTTAGATCGGAGGAGCGCTGCCCTTCCCGCCACCAGCAAATAACACGATAATAAAACGGGTTTTAATCCCATTTTATTAACAAGTTATTTTAATCCCCTAGACCCGCCCCCTGGACTCTGATGAGTCTTAGGGGCGGGCCAGGGGGATGACACTGCTGGTGGGGGAGTGGTGGGAACTCCCTTCACTGTGCATGAGGTCTTTGGCCAGTCGTCTCAAGCCGGAAAAACCCCTCAAGCGCAGAGAATAATATTTATTTGTCCCTGTTATGTAGTTAGCAGTCCAGTAGTTGGGTGGGTGGAGCTAGCTGGGTGGAAGGGAAGAGGAGGAGCGCAAAGCGGAAGGGGTTAGCTAGAGTAGGGACGGGGACCGAGAAGGAGGCATGTAATAAAGCTCCTGTATAACTACATCCATACTGGTCTGTGGTCATTGCAACGATACGACAACTGGCGACGAGGGTGGGATTGGGCATTACCATTGCCCACAGAACCCTGCAGGAGCGCCCCGTCCCGAGCCGCGTCCACAAAGAAGAACACGGCTGTGAAAACGGAACTGCCGCCTGACACGAGAGGCCAGCAGCAGGTGACCCTGTTCCCCAGTCCAGCCACCGTGGGGAGCCAAGAGGGGCTGAAACAACGAGCGCTGACACGCTCGAGTGGAAGAGACTCTTCGCGCCAAAACCGCGACTCACGCCTGATGCGTACAAGCCGGCACGTGTTGAAGGAGCAGAGGTCGGGAGCCCACCCCGACTCTGCCTGCCACCCAAAGGTATCCAGAATTGTCCTGACGGCCTGCATCACTCACGGAAGGCCGGCGGACCCCTGCCAGCAAGTGCAGTGCAAGCGGAGCCTGGGCGGCGTGCGAGGCCTCGTGAGCTCACCCCTGATGCGCGAGGGTTAGCGAGGTGACGCCGAAAAAGCACGAGACGCCAAGAAGCAAGGTGGGAGCCTACCCCAACCTTACCTGAGCACAGCGGCGGAGACACAGAGTGGGAACCGGGCGAAACGTTGCAGGTGAGTCCTGACTGAAGCAAGTGTGGTCTGAATGAACTGAAATAAAGTCCCACGTGCAACTAAGCAACGGCGGCCATTTTGAAGTCAGGCAGCCTAGAGAGACACCCCTGTGAAACTTATGGGCGGCCATGTTGGAGTCAGGCATCAGCAGGCACAAGCATGAAAGAATAAACAAAAACCACTCAAGACAAAGAGGAGTGACAAACAAGCATTGGTCGCTGTAAATGTGAGTGAATAAACAAGCATGAGCAAAAGCAAATAACTTTGAACACAAGTTGACCGTGACTACCCGGCCAAAGCACCTGCAAACGAGAAACGACAGGCTGAGCAGAGTCAGAAGAAAGGTGAGAAGCACGTGGAATCACAATGGTTACCCCAAACGTATCCCCACAGCGAAATGAAGTCAAACCCGTTATTGCTGGGGCGTCACATCTGCGGGCCCCGGAACCGCTAACGCTGACCACAGGAGGAAGCATGGGCCCCAAGTGGCAAGAATGGCTTGAAGACTTCGAAGACTACATAGAGGGATCTAAGGTGACCGTTGACAAAGAAAAACTAATTGCCCTCCGCAACTTAGCAGGCAGAGAAATAAGTAAGATAATTAAAGACCTCCCACCCACAGACGCTGGAACCTATGACAAGGTACGCGAGGCACTGAACAAAAAATTCCTCCATAAAAGAAATGTGGACTATGAACGTCATGCGTTCCACCAAGCGCGCCAAGGAAAAGATGAGGCGATGAGCGCGTTCATCACTCGGTTACGTCGGCTGTCGAGACACTGTGAATTTGAAAATTTCTCACCGGATGCAGCCATCAAGTCGCAAATTATAGCCGGGTGTCATTCGGAAGCCCTCCGGAGGCGGCTGCTACGCAAAACTCATGAATTAGACAGCATTGAAGAAATGGCTCGTGTCTATGACCAGGCCACCACCATTAAATCTGGGCGACACGTGAGTCAGGAACAAGTATGTCGTGTTCAAGACAAAGGCGGCAATCGGAGAAACTCGAGAGAAAGACAATGGAGACCGAGACCATCGTCACGTCAAAGACGTCCGGATCACAGAAGGCGAGAACCTGGGAGAAGAGACAAGAGACCGGAGAGAACGAGAAGATGTTACCGGTGTGGGTATGACTACCCCCATGCTGACACTTGCCCTGCCATGGGTCAGCGATGTAGGAAATGTGGGCGGACGAACCACTTTGAAGCAATGTGTGGAGACTATCACAAGGAGAGGCGAAGTGAAACAACGAGGCCATCTCGCTCCGACACCAGCAAACATCACATACGAGCTGTCAAAGGAAAATCTACATTATCCTCAAGCTCGTCACACTCCAGCCGAGAGTCGCGCAGATCTCGATGGGAACGTAGATCACCTTCCCAGGACTACAGGTCATCATCCAGAGATTCAGAATACACTGTAGAATATGTAAACATGATTGCAGATCCCGACCAACTCAAAAAGTACCCACGTCTAGACATAAAGGTAGGGAACCACGACACGAAGTTTGTACTGGACAGTGGGGCTTCACTGAACTACATCCCAGTCACTGAGTAAGAGAGAATGAATCCGAAGCCCTTGTTGACTTACGCACCGGTCCGAGTCTTCACTTGGATGTCCAAGAAACCACTCCCGTGCTTGGGAAAGTTCCCAACAACACTCAAACATGACGACATTACCATACCAGCTGTCATACATGTCATCAAAGGCCCAGAAGCTGATTGTTTACTTAGTCTACCAACTGCAGAGCATCTCCGCCTTGTCGAAATCTTATTTTAAGTCAGTGACGATCAGGACATTGTCGGCAAGTTTCCCAAGCTGTTTCAAGGTCTCGGGAATTGAAAGGATGCCAAATACATCTACACATCGATGAACAAGTTAAGCCGGTGGCGCAGCACCCTCTACGTGTTCCATTCCATCTTCAAACGGCTGTGGAGGATGAATTGCAAGATCTCCTGTCGGCAGACATCATCGAACGAACAGATGGTCCAACCCCCTGGGTATCGCCAGTGGTCATCGTACCGAAGAAGGGTACCCCCAACAAAGTGAGACTGTGTGTTGACATGCGACGTCCCAACACGGCAATAGAAAGGGAGCGTCACCCTGGGCCGCATCTGAGTGATATGATCTCTGCCTTAAACGGAGCCAAAGTGTTCTCGAAGCTGGATTTAATCAAAGGCTATCACCAGCTGGAATTGGACGTCAAATCCCGCTACATTACGACGTTTGCGACTCACTTGGGCCTCTTCAGATACAAGAGACTGAGTTTTGGTGTTTCATCAGCTGCAGAAATTTTTCAGGAGGCCATCCGGCAAGTCATTCAACACATCCCCAACACTTTGAACTACAGCGATGATATTCTTGTGTACGGCTCCAACGTCCGTGAGCACGACATTCCACTCAATCATGTTTGTCACGCACTGTTAGATGCAAACCTGACATTAAACAAAGATAAATGTGAGTTCCACCAGTCAACTTTGAAATTCTTTGGCCACATTTTCTCAGGTGCCGGGATGAAACCTGATCCGGACAAGATAGCGGCGCTAAACGACACCAAGAGCCCACAAGATGTCAGTGACTTAAGATCGTTCTTAGGGATGGCTAGCTACTGTGCCCGTTACATCAGAGACTATGCGACAATCAGCCATCCCCTTCGCATTCTCACTAAACAAGGACAACCATTCAACTGGACGCCTCAGTGTGAACACGTGTTCAGGGAAATCAAGCATGCGGTAGAATCCGCCGACAACCTCTCGTACTTTAATCCTCTACGTAAGACTGAGATCACTGTAGATGCCAGCCCTGTGGGGTTGGGGGCGATTTTGGCACAATATGACAATGAGGCTGACCAGAGACGCATCGTTGCCTATGCCAGTCGCAGTCTGTCTGATCCTGAAAAGGCATATTCGCAACCAGAAAAGGAGAGTCTGGCGGTGGTGTGGGTGTGTGAACATTTCCACGTGTTCATCTACGGCAAGCACTTTACTTTGATCACCGATCACCAGGCACTGGTCACTATCTATGGCAACCCCAGATCCAAAATGCCCCCGAGGATTGAGAGGTGGGGTCTCCGACTTCAGGAATATATTTTTACCATTGTTCACAAACCCGGGAAGGCAGAGAACCCGGCTGACTACATGTCCCGGCACCCTCATGCATCGTCGGATTCCAGACCATCCATTGCTGAGGAGTACGTCCACTTCGTGGCTGACCAGGTGTTGCCACCTGCCATTCCCATGGAAGTCATCCGGGAAGCCACGACGCAAGACGCTATCCTGCGGAAAGTACGTCGTCGGATTCAGACCAACCGGTGGAGACATGACCCTCAAGATGAAGACAATGACACGACTGTCAAGCAGGAGATGCAAGCATTTCGACATGTCTGTGACGAATTATCCATCACCACCGTTGGAGTAATACTCCGAGGTCGACGGATTGTGGTTCCTGGTCAACTACGGCAGGGAGTTATCAACCTTGCCCATGAAGGCCACAGAGGAGTAGTATCAACAAAACGAGCTCTCCGAGAACTCGTGTGGTTTCCCCTCCTCGACCAGAAGGTAGAGTCCACCCTGAAGGATTGCCACCTGTGTCAGCTGACCAACAAAGGTGATCCACCGGCCCCACTACAAATGACTAACTTACCCAGTGGAGAATGGCAAGAGATTGCCATGGACTTCTACGGACCGCTCCACTCCGGGAAATATGTAATAGCCATAATTGATGAGTACTCACGATTTCCCATCGCCCAATTTGTGCCATCCACAAGCGCCTCTTGCACTCTCAAAGTGCTGGATGAAGTGTTTGCAACCTGGGGTGTCCCCAGAGAGGTAAAAACAGACAATGGACCTCCGTTTAGTGGACACGAATTCAGTGCATTCGCAAAACACCTAGACTTTAATCACAGGAAAATCACACCCCTCTGGCCACAGGCGAATGGCACCATCGAAAGATTTATGGCCACGCTCAAAAAGACATTCCAGCAAGCCAAAGCTGAAAAGAAGGATTTGCAAGTGGCCCTCAACGAAGTCCCCGGGCATATCGGACGACTCCTCACTCGACCACGGGAAAAAGCCCTGCAACACTCATGTTGGGGCGTCGCATGAGGAACCGCATCCCAACCTGGGAAGGGGCCCTGCGAGCAGTGTCGCCAGTCCGCAGCCATCAAGAGGTGATGGCGACTGACAAGTACAACAAGGACAAAATGAAATCATATGCTGATGACAAAAGGAGAGCGAGGTCATCGTCATTGCACGAAGGAGATGACGTTATCGTCAAGCAAGATCAACAGAGAAAGACTGACTGTCGGTTCCGAGATGAACCTTTGCTGGTTACCCAACAGAAGGGCACCATGCTAACTGCGGAATCCGATCAACGGCGAGTCACCAGGAACATATCGCATTTCAAGAGATGCTCCCGAGACAGAAAAGGTCTCTTGACAAATGTGACTGGCATGCTCACTCCTGAGGAATCTGCACCAGTTGAACGAGAGAGCAATAGCCAGCTCGATGAACCCCTGATCGATGATGGTACTGGAACCATGTCCACGCGACCCCGCCGAGACATTCAGCGACCAAAGAGACTCATTGAAAAGATGTGACCTAATACGTTGTTCTGTCATTTTGTTAAGAAAGGGGGAGATGTTATGTAGTTAGCAGTCCAGTAGTTGGGTGGGTGGAGCTAGCTGGGTGGAAGGGAAGAGGAGGAGCGCAAAGCGGAAGGGGTTAGCTAGAGTAGGGACGAGGACCGAGAAGGAGGCATGTAATAAAGCTCCTGTATAACTACATCCATACTGGTCTGTGGTCATTGCAATGATACGACAGTCCCCGAACCCTCCCCGCCTACCTCCTCCCTCCTCCCTCCTCGTACCCGGCCGGCCCGGCCCGCCCACCCACTGTGGCAGGGGACGGGCTGCTACTGAGTATGACAGGTATGTATAATGAAATCGCATTAAATTAATAAATAAATAGCACAGACGTTATTCTCAGCCTTTAGACATGATTTTGCACCTATGAATTCAATGATATTTTATCACAAGGATAGTTAGCAATTACCACAATCTGCATGTCCCTTCATTAACGAGGCACAGTACCTCTTGATATTAGCAGACTACTAACGTTGATCATTTGTAAATATATAAAAATGTCTCTCTAAACTAAAAAGAAAAAAAAGAATAAAATATGCAAGCAACTTTTGATGCTTAGGCAGTTTAGTGGCATTAGTCACGTTTAGACTGTTTGATTCACAATTTGGTCTCCTTCACATTGAATTAGCAGTGTAGAATAACTATAATCACAATTTATGTTTCCCCTGAACCCGATTGTTTTCAACTATTTTAAGAATCTGCCCAAACAACTTCCTGGTGAATTACGTTATTTCATCCAGTGAACGGCCAGGGACATCGGTTTCTCAGTTTCCCTTCTCAGTAGGTACTTAGTCTTCCCGGATGACAAAGCATTAAATAAGAAAAATATTAACACACACTGCCCAGCTTCATCATTCACCAGTCTCTCTTGGGCAGCAAACACAGCTTGTGGCCTATATAAATTGAGTACCGCAAAACAAACTGTATAGAACTTTAGTATTTTAAATAAACATTTTCACGATTGTAAAAAAGAAATGTATGCACTCAAACTAAAAAAAGTTTGTGACACATATATACAGCGGTTTCATACATGTATTATGGTCCACCAAAATTGATCAGACATTTACAAAGAGGAGGAGGTTTATCCTGACTCTAGAACACCTCAATGGCCTCTTTCTACTCTAAGGTGCAGCTATCCATTCTAAAGCCCATATACATTTAATCAACACCTTACTCATACAAATAAGTTATGTAGCTTCAGTCTGCCGCCTGCGCTGGACAACATGTCTGATGAGGAAGTATAAACCTCCATAACAGCCCAGTCAATCCACTGTGTCTAACTTATTTTTAATTTGTTTATTTATTCCCTTGTTTCTAGTTGTCTTTGTGCTGCTATCCTGCATGGGATGGTGTTTGTTCTGGGAGACCCTGGGATTACTTAACTTCACATCACTTTATGAGGGTAGTCCATCTCTAGTTTGCAAAACCGACCAAAAAGAATAGATCCACCACTAATTCAGGGCCTTCACCAGGACATTTTTAACAATGGGTGTAGGTCAACAATTATTCTACTTTATTTGAGACTCTCATCAACGAGGTTGAAATCAGGATGGTACTCTGTTCATCATTCTTGTTGAGTCAATAAGTTTCTTTGTGTTAATGTTCTTACTAAGGGAGGGGACACATTCAATGGGACTCAAGCCTGGTCTCATTCAGCCCTACATTTTCCATGGTCAAATGCTGCGGGGTGACAGAGCCGTCAGCTTTGCGCACTGTCCACTCTCATTCTCCTAACACAATCAGAGATCATTTATTCTCGGACCATGGGAGGAGCAAGGTGTGAGGACTCCTCCAAACAAGGTTTTCATGCAGTCTTCAGTCTTACACTAATCCAGACTTGTGAATGCCATTAATGATACAGAGGATGAGGTATTGGGAGTCCGTTCCGGAATAAATTGATTGATTGAAAATTGCTTTCTCATCAAAAAGGAAAATCTTTTCCCCTCTGTAGTCCAGGAAGCAACGTAGCTTAGGGAGGTGTTTGGAGTGTTACACCCCCCTAATGTATTATTTAATAAATAGTTGGGTACAGGAGCTTTCAGTCGGGTGTTATAAGGTGTCTGTTGGATTTCACCTGGATTTTTTAAATACTCTCTCAAACAAAAACACACACACATGCACTCTTGTTTCTGTTTTGAAGGTCTTAAAACATAGTCATTTTACAAAAAACAGTTTTAGCACCCCTCACAATCCGCACTAATTTCTCCTTCCACTGGCCATTAAGCCCCCCTCATAGGTTGCTTGTCATATACTGATTAACATGATATGTCTGAAAATCTGAAGCTCACCCCCCCCCCCCAGTCTTAATGACCAAGCTACGCCCCTGAATTCAGGGTTGAGCATCAAGTCCCAAATAGGCTTTAGAAATGCCTCGTCTAAAACTTCCCTCATTCTGAAATACAAAGGTTTACTTAAATACGTATTCTCATATACCCTTGTCACGTCTATTTTGTGACATTCATTACTTTGCGACTTCCAGATTCTCAGATTAGGGGCAGTGAAAACAGGATATAACATATGTCAAAAAACTGCTGTTATCTTTCTCTTTAGCTGCTCTTATCTTTCTCTTCAGGTCCCAATTTCTTCGCCCTCCATACTTCCCTCACATTCTCTGCCATTACCAGACTGAGGAAAGGTACAGAAATGGACAAAGTGATAGTCGTGCACGCTGATGTTATGAAAAAAGTAAGGGAGCGATAGCTGCCAGAGAAATGCAATTTAAAACTTAGCTTTTATGTTGGTGCGTGTAATGCCAATGTGTTGCAAAATTTGAAAAAGAAAAAAATACACGAAGCTTAACCAGGTATAGACTAGACTACACGTAATCCCACAATAAAATGGAAGCAATTCATTCCTGTGGCATCAAATACTCTGTCCATTAAAACAACAAGCTTACTACAAAAACAACAAGCTTACTACTATAATGCTTCCTAGCTTGTCTGATCACTTTAAATTGCATTTTTAAAAGTCTAGAACTTTCAACTCCCAACTTTAGCAATCAGGCACACAACTGAAATAAGGCAGGCTGTAGATGTGGAATTTAGACGAAAACATAGCATACTTTTGGTAGGCATAGATGAAAACTAGATGCCTGGTGCAACTTTTATGCCAGTGACATAACAGAACTTGACCCCCCCCCGCAAAGTACATGGAGAGGGGCACGCCACTCTCCAGAACCAGTCAGGAGCTCCGAGGCCATGGGCCTGCCACCAGTGCACAGTACCGGAGGCGGTCCCCTGGAGCTCGGGCCAGCCCCCACCCGAACGGCAGGCGCTGCGGGGGCTATTGTTTGCCACTGGATCATGCTTGAATGGCCGTTATGTGGGGGCATCAGGACCATAGGGAACGGACGGTCGTTAATATTAGCGGTCAGTCTAATAATCAGAGGAAAAAGAGGCGCAAGTGATAAGGGCAGTTTCAGAGGTGACCTAAAGAGACTGGTAAGTCTGACATGTAGGCCCTCCTTTTCTGCCTTGCAGCTTGTGGTTTCTGGCATTCTGCAGAGAAGTACAGACGGACGGGCAAGGTGTTGGTATGGTTTTACAGCTCATTTTCTTGTGGTTTTACAGCTCATTTTCTTGTGGTGGCCGCTCTGTTAGATCGGAGGAGCGCCGCCCTTCCCGCCACCAGCAAATAACACGATAATAAAACGGGTTTTAATCCCATTTTATTAACAAGTTATTTTAATCCCCTAGACCCGCCCCCTGGACTCTGATGAGTCTTAGGGGCGGGCCAGGGGGATGACACTGCTGGTGGGGGAGTGGTGGGAACTCCCTTCACTGTGCATGAGGTCTTTGGCCAGTCGTCTCAAGCCGGAAAAACCCCTCAAGCGCAGAGAATAATATTTATTTGTCCCTGTTATGTAGTTAGCAGTCCAGTAGTTGGGTGGGTGGAGCTAGCTGGGTGGAAGGGAAGAGGAGGAGCGCAAAGCGGAAGGGGTTAGCTAGAGTAGGGACGGGGACCGAGAAGGAGGCATGTAATAAAGCTCCTGTATAACTACATCCATACTGGTCTGTGGTCATTGCAACGATACGACAACTGGCGACGAGGGTGGGATTGGGCATTACCATTGCCCACAGAACCCTGCAGGAGCGCCCCGTCCCGAGCCGCGTCCACAAAGAAGAACACGGCTGTGAAAACGGAACTGCCGCCTGACACGAGAGGCCAGCAGCAGGTGACCCTGTTCCCCAGTCCAGCCACCGTGGGGAGCCAAGAGGGGCTGAAACAACGAGCGCTGACACGCTCGAGTGGAAGAGACTCTTCGCGCCAAAACCGCGACTCACGCCTGATGCGTACAAGCCGGCACGTGTTGAAGGAGCAGAGGTCGGGAGCCCACCCCGACTCTGCCTGCCACCCAAAGGTATCCAGAATTGTCCTGACGGCCTGCATCACTCACGGAAGGCCGGCGGACCCCTGCCAGCAAGTGCAGTGCAAGCGGAGCCTGGGCGGCGTGCGAGGCCTCGTGAGCTCACCCCCGATGCGCGAGGGTTAGCGAGGTGACGCCGAAAAAGCACGAGACGCCAAGAAGCAAGGTGGGAGCCTACCCCAACCTTACCTGAGCACAGCGGCGGAGACACAGAGTGGGAACCGGGCGAAACGTTGCAGGTGAGTCCTGACTGAAGCAAGTGTGGTCTGAATGAACTGAAATAAAGTCCCACGTGCAACTAAGCAACGGCGGCCATTTTGAAGTCAGGCAGCCTAGAGAGACACCCCTGTGAAACTTATGGGCGGCCATGTTGGAGTCAGGCATCAGCAGGCACAAGCATGAAAGAATAAACAAAAACCACTCAAGACAAAGAGGAGTGACAAACAAGCATTGGTCGCTGTAAATGTGAGTGAATAAACAAGCATGAGCAAAAGCAAATAACTTTGAACACAAGTTGACCGTGACTACCCGGCCAAAGCACCTGCAAACGAGAAACGACAGGCTGAGCAGAGTCAGAAGAAAGGTGAGAAGCACGTGGAATCACAATGGTTACCCCAAACGTATCCCCACAGCGAAATGAAGTCAAACCCGTTATTGCTGGGGCGTCACATCTGCGGGCCCCGGAACCGCTAACGCTGACCACAGGAGGAAGCATGGGCCCCAAGTGGCAAGAATGGCTTGAAGACTTCGAAGACTACATAGAGGGATCTAAGGTGACCGTTGACAAAGAAAAACTAATTGCCCTCCGCAACTTAGCAGGCAGAGAAATAAGTAAGATAATTAAAGACCTCCCACCCACAGACGCTGGAACCTATGACAAGGTACGCGAGGCACTGAACAAAAAATTCCTCCATAAAAGAAATGTGGACTATGAACGTCATGCGTTCCACCAAGCGCGCCAAGGAAAAGATGAGGCGATGAGCGCGTTCATCACTCGGTTACGTCGGCTGTCGAGACACTGTGAATTTGAAAATTTCTCACCGGATGCAGCCATCAAGTCGCAAATTATAGCCGGGTGTCATTCGGAAGCCCTCCGGAGGCGGCTGCTACGCAAAACTCATGAATTAGACAGCATTGAAGAAATGGCTCGTGTCTATGACCAGGCCACCACCATTAAATCTGGGCGACACGTGAGTCAGGAACAAGTATGTCGTGTTCAAGACAAAGGCGGCAATCGGAGAAACTCGAGAGAAAGACAATGGAGACCGAGACCATCGTCACGTCAAAGACGTCCGGATCACAGAAGGCGAGAACCTGGGAGAAGAGACAAGAGACCGGAGAGAACGAGAAGATGTTACCGGTGTGGGTATGACTACCCCCATGCTGACACTTGCCCTGCCATGGGTCAGCGATGTAGGAAATGTGGGCGGACGAACCACTTTGAAGCAATGTGTGGAGACTATCACAAGGAGAGGCGAAGTGAAACAACGAGGCCATCTCGCTCCGACACCAGCAAACATCACATACGAGCTGTCAAAGGAAAATCTACATTATCCTCAAGCTCGTCACACTCCAGCCGAGAGTCGCGCAGATCTCGATGGGAACGTAGATCACCTTCCCAGGACTACAGGTCATCATCCAGAGATTCAGAATACACTGTAGAATATGTAAACATGATTGCAGATCCCGACCAACTCAAAAAGTACCCACGTCTAGACATAAAGGTAGGGAACCACGACACGAAGTTTGTACTGGACAGTGGGGCTTCACTGAACTACATCCCAGTCACTGAGTAAGAGAGAATGAATCCGAAGCCCTTGTTGACTTACGCACCGGTCCGAGTCTTCACTTGGATGTCCAAGAAACCACTCCCGTGCTTGGGAAAGTTCCCAACAACACTCAAACATGACGACATTACCATACCAGCTGTCATACATGTCATCAAAGGCCCAGAAGCTGATTGTTTACTTAGTCTACCAACTGCAGAGCGTCTCCGCCTTGTCGAAATCTTATTTTAAGTCAGTGACGATCAGGACATTGTCGGCAAGTTTCCCAAGCTGTTTCAAGGTCTCGGGAATTGAAAGGATGCCAAATACATCTACACATCGATGAACAAGTTAAGCCGGTGGCGCAGCACCCTCTACGTGTTCCATTCCATCTTCAAACGGCTGTGGAGGATGAATTGCAAGATCTCCTGTCGGCAGACATCATCGAACGAACAGATGGTCCAACCCCCTGGGTATCGCCAGTGGTCATCGTACCGAAGAAGGGTACCCCCAACAAAGTGAGACTGTGTGTTGACATGCGACGTCCCAACACGGCAATAGAAAGGGAGCGTCACCCTGGGCCGCATCTGAGTGATATGATCTCTGCCTTAAACGGAGCCAAAGTGTTCTCGAAGCTGGATTTAATCAAAGGCTATCACCAGCTGGAATTGGACGTCAAATCCCGCTACATTACGACGTTTGCGACTCACTTGGGCCTCTTCAGATACAAGAGACTGAGTTTTGGTGTTTCATCAGCTGCAGAAATTTTTCAGGAGGCCATCCGGCAAGTCATTCAACACATCCCCAACACTTTGAACTACAGCGATGATATTCTTGTGTACGGCTCCAACGTCCGTGAGCACGACATTCCACTCAATCATGTTTGTCACGCACTGTTAGATGCAAACCTGACATTAAACAAAGATAAATGTGAGTTCCACCAGTCAACTTTGAAATTCTTTGGCCACATTTTCTCAGGTGCCGGGATGAAACCTGATCCGGACAAGATAGCGGCGCTAAACGACACCAAGAGCCCACAAGATGTCAGTGACTTAAGATCGTTCTTAGGGATGGCTAGCTACTGTGCCCGTTACATCAGAGACTATGCGACAATCAGCCATCCCCTTCGCATTCTCACTAAACAAGGACAACCATTCAACTGGACGCCTCAGTGTGAACACGTGTTCAGGGAAATCAAGCATGCGGTAGAATCCGCCGACAACCTCTCGTACTTTAATCCTCTACGTAAGACTGAGATCACTGTAGATGCCAGCCCTGTGGGGTTGGGGGCGATTTTGGCACAATATGACAATGAGGCTGACCAGAGACGCATCGTTGCCTATGCCAGTCGCAGTCTGTCTGATCCTGAAAAGGCATATTCGCAACCAGAAAAGGAGAGTCTGGCGGTGGTGTGGGTGTGTGAACATTTCCACGTGTTCATCTACGGCAAGCACTTTACTTTGATCACCGATCACCAGGCACTGGTCACTATCTATGGCAACCCCAGATCCAAAATGCCCCCGAGGATTGAGAGGTGGGGTCTCCGACTTCAGGAATATATTTTTACCATTGTTCACAAACCCGGGAAGGCAGAGAACCCGGCTGACTACATGTCCCGGCACCCTCATGCATCGTCGGATTCCAGACCATCCATTGCTGAGGAGTACGTCCACTTCGTGGCTGACCAGGTGTTGCCACCTGCCATTCCCATGGAAGTCATCCGGGAAGCCACGACGCAAGACGCTATCCTGCGGAAAGTACGTCGTCGGATTCAGACCAACCGGTGGAGACATGACCCTCAAGATGAAGACAATGACACGACTGTCAAGCAGGAGATGCAAGCATTTCGACATGTCTGTGACGAATTATCCATCACCACCGTTGGAGTAATACTCCGAGGTCGACGGATTGTGGTTCCTGGTCAACTACGGCAGGGAGTTATCAACCTTGCCCATGAAGGCCACAGAGGAGTAGTATCAACAAAACGAGCTCTCCGAGAACTCGTGTGGTTTCCCCTCCTCGACCAGAAGGTAGAGTCCACCCTGAAGGATTGCCACCTGTGTCAGCTGACCAACAAAGGTGATCCACCGGCCCCACTACAAATGACTAACTTACCCAGTGGAGTATGGCAAGAGATTGCCATGGACTTCTACGGACCGCTCCACTCCGGGAAATATGTAATAGCCATAATTGATGAGTACTCACGATTTCCCATCGCCCAATTTGTGCCATCCACAAGCGCCTCTTGTACTCTCAAAGTGCTGGATGAAGTGTTTGCAACCTGGGGTGTCCCCAGAGAGGTAAAAACAGACAATGGACCTCCGTTTAGTGGACACGAATTCAGTGCATTCGCAAAACACCTAGACTTTAATCACAGGAAAATCACACCCCTCTGGCCACAGGCGAATGGCACCATCGAAAGATTTATGGCCACGCTCAAAAAGACATTCCAGCAAGCCAAAGCTGAAAAGAAGGATTTGCAAGTGGCCCTCAACGAAGTCCCCGGGCATATCGGACGACTCCTCACTCGACCACGGGAAAAAGCCCTGCAACACTCATGTTGGGGCGTCGCATGAGGAACCGCATCCCAACCTGGGAAGGGGCCCTGCGAGCAGTGTCGCCAGTCCGCAGCCATCAAGAGGTGATGGCGACTGACAAGTACAACAAGGACAAAATGAAATCATATGCTGATGACAAAAGGAGAGCGAGGTCATCGTCATTGCACGAAGGAGATGACGTTATCGTCAAGCAAGATCAACAGAGAAAGACTGACTGTCGGTTCCGAGATGAACCTTTGCTGGTTACCCAACAGAAGGGCACCATGCTAACTGCGGAATCCGATCAACGGCGAGTCACCAGGAACATATCGCATTTCAAGAGATGCTCCCGAGACAGAAAAGGTCTCTTGACAAATGTGACTGGCATGCTCACTCCTGAGGAATCTGCACCAGTTGAACGAGAGAGCAATAGCCAGCTCGATGAACCCCTGATCGATGATGGTACTGGAACCATGTCCACGCGACCCCGCCGAGACATTCAGCGACCAAAGAGACTCATTGAAAAGATGTGACCTAATACGTTGTTCTGTCATTTTGTTAAGAAAGGGGGAGATGTTATGTAGTTAGCAGTCCAGTAGTTGGGTGGGTGGAGCTAGCTGGGTGGAAGGGAAGAGGAGGAGCGCAAAGCGGAAGGGGTTAGCTAGAGTAGGGACGAGGACCGAGAAGGAGGCATGTAATAAAGCTCCTGTATAACTACATCCATACTGGTCTGTGGTCATTGCAATGATACGACAGTCCCCGAACCCTCCCCGCCTACCTCCTCCCTCCTCCCTCCTCGTACCCGGCCGGCCCGGCCCGCCCACCCACTGTGGCAGGGGACGGGCTGCTACTGAGTATGACAGGTATGTATAATGAAATCGCATTAAATTAATAAATAAATAGCACAGACGTTATTCTCAGCCTTTAGACATGATTTTGCACCTATGAATTCAATGATATTTTATCACAAGGATAGTTAGCAATTACCACAATCTGCATGTCCCTTCATTAACGAGGCACAGTACCTCTTGATATTAGCAGACTACTAACGTTGATCATTTGTAAATATATAAAAATGTCTCTCTAAACTAAAAAGAAAAAAAAGAATAAAATATGCAAGCAACTTTTGATGCTTAGGCAGTTTAGTGGCATTAGTCACGTTTAGACTGTTTGATTCACAATTTGGTCTCCTTCACATTGAATTAGCAGTGTAGAATAACTATAATCACAATTTATGTTTCCCCTGAACCCGATTGTTTTCAACTATTTTAAGAATCTGCCCAAACAACTTCCTGGTGAATTACGTTATTTCATCCAGTGAACGGCCAGGGACATCGGTTTCTCAGTTTCCCTTCTCAGTAGGTACTTAGTCTTCCCGGATGACAAAGCATTAAATAAGAAAAATATTAACACACACTGCCCAGCTTCATCATTCACCAGTCTCTCTTGGGCAGCAAACACAGCTTGTGGCCTATATAAATTGAGTACCGCAAAACAAACTGTATAGAACTTTAGTATTTTAAATAAACATTTTCACGATTGTAAAAAAGAAATGTATGCACTCAAACTAAAAAAAGTTTGTGACACATATATACAGCGGTTTCATACATGTATTATGGTCCACCAAAATTGATCAGACATTTACAAAGAGGAGGAGGTTTATCCTGACTCTAGAACACCTCAATGGCCTCTTTCTACTCTAAGGTGCAGCTACCCATTCTAAAGCCCATATACATTTAATCAACACCTTACTCATACAAATAAGTTATGTAGTTTCAGTCTGCCGCCTGCGCTGGACAACATGTCTGATGAGGAAGTATAAACCTCCATAACAGCTCAGTCAATCCACTGTGTCTAACTTGTTTTTAATTTGTTTTTTTTTATCCCCTAGTTTCTAGCTGTCTTTGTGCTGCTATCCTGCATGGGATGGTGTTTGTTCTGGGAGACCCTGGGATTACTTAACTTCACATCACTTTATGAGGGTAGTCCACCTCTAGTTTGCAAAACCGGCCAAAAAGAATAGATCCACCACTAATGTAGGGCCTTCACCAGGACATTGTTTAACAATGGGTGTAGGTCAACAATTATTCTACTTTATTTGAGACTCCCTTCAACGAGGTTGAAATCAGGATGGTACTCTGTTCATCGTTCTTGTTGAGTCAATAAGTTTCTTTGTGTTAATGTTCTTACTAAGGGAGGGGACACATTCAATGGGACTCAAGCCTGGTCTCATTCAGCCCTACATTTTCCATGGTCAAATGCTGCAGTGTGACAGAGCTGTCAGCCTTGCGCACTGTCCACTCTCATTCTCCTAACACAATCAGAGATCATTTATTCTCTGACCATGGGAGGAGCAAGGTGTGAGGACTCCTCCAAACAAGGTTTTCATGCAGTCTTCAGTGTTACACTAATCCAGACTTGTGAATGACATTAATGATACAGTGGATGGGGTATTGGGACTCCGTTCCGGAATAAATTGATTGATTGAAAATTGCTTTCCCATCAAAAAGGGAAATCTTTTCCCCTCTGCAGTCCAGGAAGCAGCGTAGCTTAGGGGGGTGTTTGGGGTGTTACACCCCCTAATAAATGTATTATTTAATAAATAGTTGGGTACAGGAGCTTTCAGTCGGGTGTGATAAGGTGTCTGTCGGATTCCACCTGGATTTTTAAATACTCTCTCAAACCAAAACACACACACATGCACTCTTGTTTCTGTTTTGAAGGTCTTAAAACATGGTCATTTTACAAAAAACAGTTTCCGCACCCCTCACAATCCGCACTAATTTCCCCTTCCACTGGCCATAAAGCCCCCTTGAGAGGTTGCTTGTCATATAATGATTAACATGATATGTCTTAAAATCTGAAGCTCACATCCCCCAGTCTAAATGACCAACCTACGCCCCTAAATTCAGGGTTGAACATCAAGTCCCAAAAAGGCTTTAGAAATGCCTCGTCCAAAACTTCCATCATTCTGAAATACAAAGGTTTACCTAAATACGTATTCTCATATACCCTTGTCACGTCTATTTTGTGACATTCATTACTTAGCGACTTCCAGATTCTCAGATTAGGGACAGTGAAAACAGGATATCACATATGTCAAAAAAACTGCTGTTATCTTTCTCTTTAGCTGCTCTTATCTTTCTCTTTAGGTCCCAATTTCTTCGCCCTCCATACTTCCCTCACATTCTCTGCCATTACCAGACTGAGGAAAGGTACAGAAATGGACAAAGTGATAGTCGTGCACGCTGATGTTATGAAAAAAGTAAGGGAGCGATAGCTGCCAGAGAAATGCAATTTAAAACTTAGCTTTTATGTTGGTGCGTGTAATGCCAATGTGTTGCAAAATGTGAAAAAGAAACAAATACACGAAGCTTAACCAGATATAGACTAGACTACACGTAATCCCACAATAAAATGGAAGCAATTAATTCCTGTGGCATCAAATACTCTGTCCATTAAAACAACAAGCTTGCTACAAAAACAACAAGCTTACTACTAAAATGCTTCCTAGCTTATCTGATCACTTTTAAATTGTGTTTTAAAAAGTCTAGAAATTTAAACTCCTATCTTTAGCAATCAGGCACACAACTGAAAAAGGCAGGCTGCAGATGTGGAATTTAGACGAAATCATAGCATACTTTTGTTAGGCATAGATGAAAACGAGATGCCTGGTGCAACTTTTATGCCAGTGACATACCGGAACTTGACCCCCCCATGCAAAGTACATGGAGGGGGGCACTTTAATCTCCAAAACCAGTCAGGAGCTCCGAAGCCATGGGCCTGCTACCAGTGCACAGGTCCCCTGGAGATCGGTCCGGTCCAGCACCGCACCCCCCACCCCCACTCGGCATCCCTCCGAACGGCAGGGGCTATTGGTATGCCACTGGATCATGCTTGAATGGCCGTTATGTGGGGGCATCAGGACCATGGGGAACGGACGGTCGTTAATCTTACCGGTCAGACTAATAATCAGAGGAAAAAGAGGAGCAAGTGATAGGGGCAGTTTCAGAGGTGACCTAAAGAGACTGGTAAGTGTGACATGTAGGCCCTCCTTTTCTGCCTTGCAGCATGTGGTTTCTGGCATCCTGCAGAGAAGTACAGACGGACGGGCAAGGTGTTGGTATGGTTTTACAGCTCATTTTCTTGTGGTAATTGCACTACTTGCCTGTGCTAGGCAGTGTCTTCCTAGGACCTGTCATATTGCCAGCTACTGATGAGCATGGTGCAGTGTTTGTGATAAGTCTCTGTAGAGCATTGGTATTAAGCACCCATTGCCATATAATAAATTGTGCCCGATGGGTGCAAAAGGCATATGCACCCGCTTTGTGTGCTCCCGGGGCACCATGTTATTACAGATGCGTGTGCGACCCCTTCTGTAATACTAATCATGCTTGCGTATATATAGCGTCCTTACTGTCATGAGAACAACATTTGCTTACTTGCACGAGGGTGTGGTCCCATACAAATGAGAGAATTGGTGAATATATTAATTGAAGTTAACCACTGACTTTGTTTTGTAAGATCCTGCTAATTATGTTTTGTCAGGTATGATCACTATGGGATAACCAAAAACCTTGCGATTCCCACCAAAATACATTGAGTTGGAGATTAAATCAATTTTCTTTACCTACTTTGAAGGGAAGAAATAAATCAAGGAAAATAACATCCAGTTTTGGAAAAAGAACTATGGGTGGGATATCATGAAACATTTTGTGATTTCCAAGACCTAGGAAAGAAATGCAACCACTTGTGTACTGAATGTAATTATGAGAGTGTAGGAAATGGAATAAACAATGTTTTTTTATGATGCTCAGCATATGCTCTATAGGCAAAATCCATCTGTGATGAAGCCAAGACCTATCTTGGGATGAGTATTCAACCAACATTTATCCCTTTGCTAAGCAGTTGTATCCGGTTTCAATTTCTGATCTTCTCAGACTACAGAAAAGAAAGTCCGGATCAAGGGCTGATTTTCTAAAAGGTGAAGGTCAAGGAATATGAAAATTCATTATTTGCCAATGCCACATGGGAACTTAAATGCTACAGCTGTAAGACAAACACAAATGTTCTTAATGCCAGAGGACGTTATTGAATTTGCAGACCGCATTAGATGATATTGATTGCCTTTGAGTTTTTTAAAGGTCTTTTGATTTTGTAATGCAATTGGAAGCACAGGGTTGAGCTGTGGGACAGGTAGACAAGTAGGAACTAAGGCTAAGGGAACACTGTAAAAAAAAGACAAAATTAGATGAAATCCTTCAAAGGTGGAAAGGCCCAGGAGTAGGCAGAGAAGTGAACTGGGGCTTGTGTGTGTCAAGTAATAATAGCACTATCCCTCACTAGGTCCAGCTAGGTCTCACACACTTTAAACTGAGCTCCACTCTCTGTAGCTGTGGCACAGAGCAGACAAGCATAAGTTAAGAAAAATGTGTAAAGCATTTATCAGTACAAAAATAGTAAAATGTAGAGAACACAACACAATAAAAATCCAACTCCAATTTTAACACTAGAGAACATTTTAATGAGCAAAAAGACATCAAAACAAAAAAAATAAGATGTAGGGAACTGTAGATAGATATGATGTTTTAAAGTTTTACATGATTCTACCGCCAAAAAGAACACATCGCCAACCTCAGGTTTCTAGTTTCGCTAGACAGGATCAAAGTCAAAAGTTAAGACATACTGAGAAGGAGCATGGGTCAGACACAGGGACCAGGTTCATCCCAGTGCAGAGTTTACCTTCTCACTTAGTCGTTTTTCTGAAGAAAAGTTGTTGACAAAGTCATTGGTGCTTAGGGGTGCCAGCTGGATCTGAAGAGGGGCTCAACATCTGCCGCGGGAAAACTCAGAGCAGTCAAAATCCAATCACAGGAAGGTGGGATCACTGACAAAATATCGACCTTTAAAATATCGACCTACAGGAATATCGATGCAGACATATAGAAGGCAAGAATATCGACATCCTATCTACAACATGGTAAGTACAAAAATATCGAAAAAAATATATAGATGTTAAAAATATCGATGTTAAAAATATAGGTTTTTTTCTGTAAAACAATTAATGTAAAATAAAGTAAATAACACTAATAAATAAAATAAACATAATTAAAAATATCTAATAATGTTTAAAAATATTAAATAATATATATATAATAATAATACATTAATTAAACATATACAGAAAATATATAATATATACATACTGAACAATAAGTTGTAATAATTATTGCAATAATTTATACATTAATAAAAAATATAAATTACAAATACATTTACAAACGTAAAAAACAAAAACAAATAAAAAGTAGAGAATTATATTTAATAAATTAAAAATATTAAATATACCTTTAATATTTTTAAAATTAATTATATACTACATTATCTAAATTTATAAAAAAAAAAAATAGCTAAATAAATAAAAATACTATTCAAAATCCATAAGTAAAAAAATACAGTAATAAAAATGTTGGATAGCATAGAACTTAAAATTACCATTCCCACTCCAGAGAGCGCAACAGTAGAGAAACCGTTGTATAGCGTAGAGGTAAAAACTACTATTCCAACTCCAGAGAGTGCAACAGTAGGGAAAATATTGGATAGCGTAGGGGTAAAAATTACTATTCCAACTCCAAAAAATGCAACAGTAGGGAAACCGTTGGATAGCGTAGGGGTAAAAATTACTATTCCAACTCCAAAAAGTGCAACAGTAGGGAAAGCGTTGTATAGCGTAGGGGTAAAAATTACTATTCCAACTCCAGAGAGTGCAACAGTAGGGAAAGCGTTGGATAGCGTAGAAGTAAAAATTACTATTCCAACTCCAGAGAGTGCAACAGTAGGGAAAGTATTGGATAGCATAGGGGTAAAAATTACCATTCCCACTCCAGAGAGTGCAACAGTAGAGAAAGCGTTGGATAACGTAGGGGTAAAAATTACTATTCCCACTCCAGAGAGTGCAACAGTAGGTTAAACGTTGGATAGTGTTGGGCTAAAAATTACTATTCCAACTCCAAAAAGTGCAACAGTAGGGAAAGAGTTGGATAGCGTAGGGGTAAAAATTACTATTCCAACTCCAGAGAGTGCAACAGTAAGGAAAGCGTTGGATAGCATAGGGGTAAAAATTACTATTCCCACTCCAGAGAGTGCAACAGTAAGGAAAGCGTTGGATAGCGTAGGGGTAAAAATTACTATTCCCACTCCAGAGAGTGCCACAGTAGGGAAAGCGTTGGATAGCGTAGGGCTAAAAATGACTATTCCCACTCCAGAGAGTGCAACAGTAAGGAAAGCTTTGGATAGCGTAGGGGTAGAAATTACTATTCCCACTCCAGAGAGTGCAACAGTAGGGAAAGCATTGGACAGCGTAGAAGTTAAATATAACATACTTATAAATAATTGTTGTAAATAAAATAATTAAACATTTAATTTTTAAATTACTCTACATCATTTGCAAATACCCATTAATAATTACTAAAAACATCATTACAATTGAATAATTAATTAACAATAAATACCAATAAATAATTAATAAATATAAATTACCAAATAATAAATATTGAACACTAAAATATTTTTCAAAACAAAAAACATATTGATAATTCAAAATTGATTAACAATTAAAAAATGGTAAACAATACATGAATTTTTAAATAAAAACATGTTTATGAAAAATTAATTACCAATCAATAAAATAAATTTCCAATTAATAAAAAGTAATTAACAATTGAAAATATCAATGACCAATTGTAAAAAATTAATTACCAATTAAAAAAATGAATTGCCAATTAAAATATGTAATTACCAATTACAAACCTTAATTACCAATTAAAAAAATATAATTGCCAATTACAAAATGTAATTACAAATTACAAACCTTTATTACCAATTCAAAAATGTAATCAGCAATTAAAATAATTCATTACGAATTAATAATTAATTCGAAATACCAAATTATCAATACCAATATAAAATAAATAATTACTTAATTACAATTAAATTACTTCACACCCAATTCCCCTATAAACCCACAACCCGCTACAGAACATAAACGCAAAAATAATTAAAAATAATTTACAATTACTAAAAATTAATAATTAATTTACTATAATTAAATTACTTCCCACCCTATTCCCCTATAAACCCAAAACCCGATCCAGTACTAAAACATAAAATTAAATTAAAAATAACATTTTTAATATACAAAAAATTGTACACATATAATTTAAAACAAATAAAATACTTAAAAAAACGTATAACACATACATATAAAATACATAATAAAATACATAACAAACAAATATCGATATTAGTAACATCGAAATTAGTAACATAGATTTAATTGATATTGATATTACTAACTTCGATATTACTTACATCGATATAAAAAAACAATATTACTTACCTTAGGGTCGATATTCTGTCTAACGATATTCTTGACCTCGACATTCTTCACCTTCGATATTTTCAACTCGATATTAATGTAGGTCGATAATTAGGAATCGATATTTTGACTGTGCATCAGGAAGGTGCTGTCAGCAACTGGATGCTGCTTGGCGTTTGTACCCTTGAAATCCTCTATGTTCAGACTTAGAAACTTGTCTGAGAATCAGGATCATTTTAGCAGGACAAACCAGCAAGTTGAGTCCCAACAGCAGAGTGTCGTTGGTGGCTGTGCCTCAGCAGCAGTCCAGTGGTAGCCTATGGTTCTTTTTGCAAAAAGTTCAGAAAAGGTTTCTGAGTGTCCAATCTTGCAAACTCGATGGGGGAAAGAATACACTTTAACACCAGCCAAGGGTCCAGGACCTTTTGCCACCATTTGGGGGTTAGGGCTTAATCTCCCAGAAGCAATCAGAAGAGTCCAGGTCAACTTCAGTTGGAACTAGTCAGCTGGCCTTCGCAAAGATTTGCGCCTTTTGCAGCGTTTGCATTCCTATAGCTGAACAGGAATCAAGCCGAACTAGTTATCGGAGTCCACTGTTCTGCCGGGTAGAAGTGGGGAGCAGGTCCAACTCTTGGGGTTTCTCTCCACTGGTAAACAGTAGGTGCAGTTCTCCTTCTGTATTCCACAGGTCGAGCGGTGTTCTGAAGAGGCTAACGAGGACACCACTTTTATGCCCAGTGCCAGCCCAGAGCCATCCTGGTGTGGGGTAGAATCTTGACCACTTCTTAACCAATGGAGAAATTGTTCCACATTTGCAGCCCTTCCTGTGTGCTTTACTGTAAACTATCCCACAATGTCCCTCTCTACCTAAAACCAATATGGCAGAACCTGTCTTCTGTTGTGCAGAGCTCTGGGCACACCCCTGAGGTGTGTCTAGGGAAAAAAGAAACACCTCCCCTAAAAACCAGTTATGGAACCTGTTTACCCCTCACTGGGATTGGCACCACTCTGGCTCCCTGGACATTTGTAGCTGCATGCTCAGGTGTGAGTTACATCTGCCTATGAAAGGGATGCCCCTTTGAAGTCTGTGCATTTGGCAGGCACATTCCCCCAGGCCATCTTGTCAGGAGGAGGCCACCCATCATCCCAGCCAAGGCCGTTTTGTTCCATTTCCTGGAAGCCATTCACACCTCCTTGCAGGGGCCAGCGGGCTGCCAGGTGACAGTTTGGGATTAACTCTGAAAAAGCTACTAGTGGCTCTAGGCATGAAAAAGCCAACTTTTTAAAAATGGCATTTTCAAAATAGTAATTTAAAAGTTGACTTGATCATGAGATTGGGTTTTAATTTATAAATTAATATAATTTGAATCATTGTATTCCTACACTGTAGTTATGTAGTATAAGGTATTATAATGTAACCCATTGATTTTCTATGGGAGAGTCTAGTGAAATACTATATTGGAGATTTTTCACTACCAAGACATGTAAAACGTAACTACACATGTCCCACATTTTAAATATCATGCATCCTGCCCTATAGGCAACTATGGTCTAGCTTAGGGGTGACTTATAAGTATTAAAAAGGGTGAGGTAGGCCGGACACAGGGTTGATTTTGCCGGGTCGAATCTGCAGTTTTAAAACTATGCTTTCGGGCTGCAGGGGCAGGTCTGAAGACATGCTTTGCCTTGCCACTTCAGTGACACAATGGGTGCTGCATTCCACTGATGACCCTTAACATTCACGCCCTGGGTACACAGAGTACCAAGTAGCAGTGAATTATACATAAATTAAATTTGGCAGTCATGGATTAACTAATTTGACATGTTTTTAAGGGTCAGAGCACATACACTGGGTCAATACACCAGCAATAAAATCCTTAAATAAGTTGAGGCTTTACCACTCCAAAATACCATTTTCTAACATACTTCCTCGCTAATTCTCACTTACCTTATTCTAGAAGGATGTCTGATATATTATTAACAGTATTAGTAGTTGAAGTGGTAGTATTAACAATATTAATACGTCAGATAAAACCACTCTCCTAAATGCATCCAAGATGTTACAGTTAATGCCAACAAACATTCATGTAACCGTAATGGTTTAAACAATAAGTTTACGCCTGTATTCATTACTTTAACAGAAGGCATTTTCCACAATACTGCACATGCATTTATAGTCCTCATTTGCATTAAAAGCCTCATTGCATCTTTAACAGGGCATGCTCTATTTAGAAAAAAGGATTTGGCACAACTTTAGTTACTGCAATTAAAGTAAATCAGGACAGACCAGCAGCATGCGCAGCTGCATGTCAATACAATCAATTTTGTGAGCGCATGTAATTTAGTCATAAGGGATTTTGAGGCTCCGCTTATTGAACAGGCAGGAAACATGTACCACTATAAAACCAAACAACTATTTGTGAAGTATGAAATCGGCTTAACCTTACAAATATTCTTATAGATGGCACTACTTAACTGCCCAAACCCTTTAGAATTCTTTTCCTGTGCCTACAGGGAATCACCACAAAATGAGGCTTCCCTTCCATGTTGATCCAGACAGTAGTCGACAGAAGTATTATTATATGCATCATCTTTTATATATAGGTCAGTGTCTGCTTGCTTAGAATTAAATTGCTCTTTCCTGTTTGATGGGTAAAAAAACTATTTGTCTTTGAAGAACCACATACATTAGAGGGTTTTACAAAATAAATTAAAAAAACAAATACCATAAATAAAACCTGGGTCTCAGCAAGTGTATTCAGAACGGCTAAGCCTCGCTTAAGTTGTACACCTTGCACAATAGCACCAGAGCGTATTTCGACAGCATGTGCCCACATCCTACTTTCAACAGTGATTAAACTGGTTAGTCCATCTAAAACCACAATCGACATGCCATATAGGATCAGTGGTACAATCTTGCCCGGTATACCCACTTGAGTGGCACGATTGATAAACTTTCTTAAATTGTGATAAAAATCCTCAAGGCTGCTGTCATAGCTTTAGCTTTAGTTTGTTCACACAGCCATTCAAGCTCCGGAATAGAGAAATTACTTAAAAAGATGCATTTGTTATCAGGGGAAACATCCTTTACAACGCAACTTTTTCCACGCAGTGCCTTTACGACGCAACTTTTACAACGCAAACCATTACAACGCATTGCGCTGGGGGGCGCTCTAGGATAGGAAATAGATTTAATTTACTATCCAACACCTTCCCTAGTGTCCACGGGGACTGGAGTTTGAATAGTAAATTAAACTATTCACTATCCAGCACCCCAAAGCGCTATGTGTTGTAAAGGCATGCGTTGTAAAAACCGCGTTGTAAAGGCATGCGTGGTAAAAGCATGCGTTGTAATGTCATACATCCGTTATCAGTCATAATTATTGGTATGGATATAGGAGATTATATCTGATTAGTCACAATGTTAGTTGATCATTTGAGAAAATATCTTCCAGCACAGCCAATATGTACATCTCAAATTTGGGGCAACAGGCTTTGCCATGATCTCATCAGGGAAATGTTGTTAAACAGCAATGATTGTACAATGTGCGCTGGGGATTGCAATTATTCAGTGTCTTCAATTAAGTGGACTATACAATAGCCATTTCTGTTGAGTGTGAGATCATAGAGTAATGTTACCAGTTATTGAGGAACTGAAATTAGTGGATCCCTGGAAATAAACTAATCCCCACAGCCAAGAATTGTAATTATACCCTTCTCAACAAAGAATGATCTCCATTATTTTTTTCAGCTGGTGCAGCCTAATTTGGGAAAAAGGTATATCCTGCTACAGAAAGAGAACTCCAGTTGGTTTTTACTATTCAGTGTAGGATTTTAGCAAATGATATCAAACTTTTTCTACATTAATACAATGAAGGTCAGACTCACTCTACTAAATAATCCCATTTAAAATGGATTACATCTGGTTTTGGTAATAAAATGAATGAATGACAAATGTATCTATATTGATCAGATTATCAAAATTTCAATTGGAGTCTTTAAAAGCAATAAAGTAGATAAGCCGTCCAAATGATGTGGAAGTCACATGTCAAAATGGTTGCTAATGGTTTCGAAGTAACCAGAGTTGCTCAGTGAGATGAGAATAGACCGCTTTATCAGGAAAAAGATACCTTTAGGAAAGTCTTTTCTTGCCCGTTGTACTTCGGGTGAGAAAACATATGCATATGATTCAAGGGGTTCACTTTAGAGGCTAGGTTTATTGAGGACTATATGTAGGAATTCATTTTTCCTATGCAAAAGAAATTGTGCTGTCTGTGAAAAGTATCTTTATATACTGATACGGTCTGAGCTCCTAACTCTATTTAAAGCTTTATAATAAAAAATCACTGGCAGGAGTTATTGATGGAACGGATTTGCTCAATTTGAGCATGCCTGGTAGACTTCATGATTTGTCACCTGAGGTGTGGTCATGAAATATTTACGTCAGTGGTATGTGGAGCGAAGAGGCCAGAGCTGCTGACTTTTGAACTGGGAAACCAAGACTGAGCCCTGACTCAACATCCTGTGATACTGGGTAAATCACTTAATCTCCCCATGTCTGCTCGTGTAAAATGCTCTAATGTCCTTCGGTCAAGTTTGAGCTCTATACATCTGGAAAATTAGAATTAATAAATATTCCAATGTAAATTGTATTTATGTCGCACGTACAACCTGTGACAGGCAATAAAAGGCTATGTGGCAAGAGGCACTGTAGTCCGGAACCCAAGGGTAGAGGTAATAAGAGGTAGATTAGTAATAGATGCTTTCTTTTCATTGTAGGATTAGTTGTGGTAAGTGAGAGCTCTTGAGAAATCCTGTATTCAATCTAGGGTTTTAAATCCTCCTGGAGGAGTAAAAGCGTCTGCATGGCGATAGCATGAAAACCTAATGTTTAAGTGAAGGCGAGAACTCACATTTGGAGTACCCCTGTATCCTTCTCAACCCCGGGCGGCTGGTATGATTAACTAGGCTGACTCTGGTTTACACAGAACGAGTGTCCAAAAGTGGAGTGGCGGCATAAAAGTGCAGCCCTGATGAAACTGCTTAAATTGATATGGCAGTGATACATGTCGGCACTGGTAATAGGTAATGGTACGCATGAATAGCTACCAGCCTTTTTAGTACTGCAGCATATAATCACTTCCCTTTAAATAAAGTTGGTTAAGGGAATTTTATGCTGTGTTTTATGCACTTGTTTATGTTATATGTTTGTCACTAGCAGATGTTTCTGCTTTCCACTGTTTGTCACATATCTTTGGTTGTTTGTTTTGGACACTTCTTTTCTTTCTTCTTACTTTCTTTTGAGAATCAAGTGACTACCGATGATGAGACAGGGGCTTGTCTGGAAATTACATACCAGTTACCCCGTTGGTGGTGTTTCCGTGAGGTGTCATTTGTTTCTCACACATTTATTCTAAGTAGAATTCAGTCCAACACTGGTGGTGTGGACACCTGTCATTGACCTATATAGGTCATAGTACTTGCTGTTCTGTGTCGCTGTCAAGGAGAATAGGCTGTTCTTTTTAATGCCAATTTGGGCGGAATACAGTACAGTGTCCCCTTATAAATTGTAGAGGACAGTAATAAGCAGCAGTACATATTGACTGCCCTTGATTTTGCCACTGATATACTCTGACACCCGTGGACTGGGTCTTTTGTTGTATTACTACAGTAACCCTTCAACCTTCTAGACTTACCACATAGTTCCATTCCCACTGGACAGGGATTAGTTAAGGGGTTTCAAGGCAGGGAGCATACAGAAGAGAAAATAGTTTAGAGGATTTCAGCTAAAAAACAAAAGATCTTTGTGCTGTTCCTACTCTATTATCCTTAGAACACGCTTGCAAGGCCACAACATTGAAAGGCTTATGGTGCAAAGCTGGTGTCCAAGGTGTGTGCTGAGCCTTCTGTTTCATGAACGAGGGCTGCCCGCAACATTTGATGAAGATGCCTTACCTGTCAGCCTCCCTGGTAAGCTTTCCCAATAACACTATACCAAAGAAACGTGCCTAAACTGATGCACCTATAACACTATACCAAAGAAACGTGCCTAAACTGATGCACCTATAACACTATACCAAAGAAACGTGCCTAAACTGATACTATACCAAAGAAACGTGCCTAAACTGATAATATACCAAAGAAACGTGCCTAAACTGATACTATACCAAAGAAACGTGCCTAAACTGATACTATACCAAACAAATGTGCCTAAACTGATACTATACCAAAGAAACGTGCCTAAACTGATACTATACCAAAGAAACGTGCCTAAACTGATAATATACCAAAGAAACGTGCCTAAACTGATTACTATACCAAAGAAACGTGCCTAAACTGATTACTATACCAAAGAAACGTGCCTAAACTGATTACTATACCAAAGAAACGTGCCTAAACTGATCTATACCAAAGAAACGTGCCTAAACTGATCTATACCAAAGAAACGTGCCTAAATTGGTCTATACCAAAGAAACGTGCCTAAACTGATCTATACCAAAGAAACGTGCCTAAACTGAACGTGCCTAAACTGATCTATACCAAAGAAACGTGCCTAAACTGATCTATACCAAAGAAACGTGCCTAAACTGATCTATACCAAAGAAACGTGCCTAAACTGATCTATACCAAAGAAACGTGCCTAAACTGAAGCTTTCCCAATAGCAAAGTACAGAGAAAGCACAATCTTGTTTCCCAAAACAACCAGACAAGCCAAAAGGGGGAAACAACCTTTACAACGCAACTTTTACAACGCACTACCATTACAACGAAACTTTTACAACGCAAGATCCATTACAACGCATGTCATTACAACGCAACCATTACAACGCATGACACTACATGGCATACCTTTACAACGCATGTCATTACAACGCAGTCATTACAACGCATACCATTACAACGCATACCACCACAACGCATAGTACCCTTACACTATCCCTACTGTTGCACCCCCTGGAGTTAGAATAGTAATTTTGACCCCTACACTATCCAACATTTATCCTACTGTTGCACCCCCTGGAGTTAGAATAGTAATTTTTACCCCTACACTATCCAACACTTACCCTACTGTTGCACCCCCTGGAGTTAGAATAGTAATTTTTACCCCTATACTATCCAATACTTACCAAATTTGTGTTTTAATGGTATGCGTTGTAATGGTATGCGTTGTAAAGGTAGTATGTGTGTAATGGAATGCGTTGTATTGCTAGTTTTAGGAAATGTGTTGTAATGGCATGCGTTGTAATGGCATGCGTTGTAATGGAATGCGTTGTAATGGATGTTGCGTTGTAAAAAATGCGTTGTAAAGGCATGCGTTGTAAAAGTCTGCGTTGTAACGTCATACATCCTCCAAAAGGTGCCTGCAGGCCAATTGGAGTTTATTCTGCTATGTACTGTATTTCCTCAAGAGGATTAAGGAGGCTGTGAATTTGTGTGGACTAACCCACATATTACATTTCAACAAGAAAGATCATCATTAGCCGCTTATGGGAAGTAAGTTTAAATCGGTTGAGTGGACAAGGCAGATCAGCTAGCACTTGATACGGAAAAGCAAGACCACAGAAGTAGGAGCACACGCGCAGTGGTGCTGAAATGCTGATATAGGCCAAACCGCCATACCCCACCTGTAGTAGCAAAATACCCTAATAATATGGTGCAGTAGGCAATCATACCAATGAGCCCCGGTGCCAATGCACCTGCTCCACTCTTCTCAACTTTGCCCCTGCATTTGGCAGAAGCTAACCTCCTCTCCATTGGTCGAATGCTACTGCTGCCTGTCCGCCAACAGATGAGTGCTCTGTGATTACTGTTTATAGAGCCCAATGAAATTCACCGATGCGAGACAAAACACATATTCAAGTCTTTCTAATTTAATAAATCCTTAAGTGAGCGTACACGGACGAGGATTACGGATTCAAACAACCGTGCCCGTGAATAGCCCTCGACAAAGATGGCAGTGGTTTATTTACAATGCACATATGTCCCTATTTCCAGGCTCTCGTCTGGTGTCACAGCTCAGTTAACTGCAGCGAGTGATATAGATAATGCCAGCTGAACTGGGCATTGGGAAATTCACGCTTTAAAGAGCTGCCCACTGTTAGAGTGCTAAGTAGTAAAGAAAAATCCATAAATATAATTCGTATATTTCCAAATTATTGGGGTACGAGCAACGCGCATACACTGTTTGCTGATGGCAAAGGTATACAGCCTGCCTTAAAATAGCTATTTAATTTAGAGTTTCCAGACCACTTCGCAAAGAAGCGCCGGCGAAACAGCAAATTAAAGGGTCTGTGATGCAATGAAATTGTATCTTAACTCTGAGGCGATTTTTCCAAACAGCGATGTGGCATGGGCATAATCAAAATATGAAATGTGTTGCTGCACCTTCCTCTTTGCATTAATAAGTGCTTGAATCAGCTTTCTCAAACCGTAATTCTTTCATAGGGTAGATCTTGAAATACAAATTTAAGCAGGTTATGAAAGGAGAGGCGATTTTGTGACCTGGCTCAGACAATTATTAATGTCTGACAAATTATTTATCATAATTAGGTAGGTATGCAGGGGATGGCTTACAAACTGTTTCTGAAGATTAGTTTTATTGGAGCAACTCCAAGCAAATATGTAAGAATATATGGTCATAAAAGTTTGAGGCTCTGCAAGTTTTTTTTCGTGGACTTCATTCCAACATGGTTTTTGTGACAATTTACATTTGGAATGCTCGTTGCAGGCAAGTTGGTCATAAATATATGAAAATAATTTTTGTGGAAGAAAGCAAGTAAAACTTACAAATGACAAAGCATTGATGTTAGGAACATTAAAAGCAAAAGACACACAATTGATGGATGGAATGTAGAGCAAATCAAAACATTCACCACAGTCAAGTTAAATCCATAATTCTTTTGCTCACCATCCCACCCCAGTTTAGACCAGGCCATATGCAATTCAGTCTTGACCCAGTGCCTCATGGAACAGTCCAGCCTGAACTGCCAAGCCAGGTCCTCCCTAGACCGTAAACAAACATCCTGGTAGCAGTTTCAGGGTTTCACCCCTCATCAGACCCTCATCACAGTGTCAAGACTGATTTGCATATGGCTGGGTCGAAACTGGAATGGTATGGTGAGCAAAAAAGCGATGGATTTAGGCCCAGATCTCTGTACTGGGGTGAATGTATGACATTGATCAGCATTCTGTCCATCAATTGTTCTTTTTGCATTTGTCACCCCGAGTGGGACGTGTATGCCCAGATGTGGGTCCCGTGCTCTCCATTCCAATGGAGTTAAGCTATCCTGGCTGATGAGGGGTGAAACCCCGAAACTGGTCCTAGGATGCTTGTTTTCAGTCCAGGGAGGGCCTGGCCTGGCAGTTCTTGCTGGATTGTTCCCATTGGGCGCAGGGTCAAGAATGATTTGCATATGGCTGGGACCAAACTGGAATAGCATGGTGAGCAAAAAAACGATGGATTTAGGCCCAGATCTCTGTACTGGGGTGAATGCAAGACATTGTTCTGCATTCTGTCCAGCAATTGTTCTTTTTTTTCAGGAACATTAAAAGCGTAGAAACACATATAGTGTTGGTAAAAACTGCAAAATCCAGCAGCTGGTGAACTTTAAATGTTGAAGACTATCAGGCAGGCACTGTGCCACTGTTACATGGGTGATTCTGGGGGTTCCGTCACGATTTCTTTTCTTTTTTTAATGGTTGTTAATTGGTCCATTTTCCAACACAATTTATCTAATAAATAGACCAAAAAGCAGTAGATTGTATAGGGATTTGTAAAGAAAAGCCAAATAATTTTGAGAATTCCCCATTAAACTTTTGTAAAATTGAATTCTCTTACCTAAACGTCAGGTTTATATTTTGAGGATAATGGGTGCTGGGCGCTCGTCAAATAGGCCAGGTGCTGGCTGCCTAATATGTTAGTGATGTTGAACAAATAGGTCAGAGCTGTCTTCATTAATTAAATACTAACAGTATGTTTTACTGTACTGTTGCCCAGTGGCAGCAGCCTCTGTACGCGGATGGTAGGGGGAGAGGGGAGAGGCATGATATAAAAAAAAAATACTTACCTTCTTCGCCACCGCTGCGCGTCTCTTCCATAGTCCTCACAAAGCAGCAGAAGCACCTAGTCTACCGGACTCTACCAGCCAATCACGACGTTGCAGGAGCAGCGTTGTGATTAGCCTGAGCGGCCAAAACGGCCGCCCAGGCAGTAACTGGGAGGCTGGGCATGTTCTCCACTGGGCTGTGCGACACAGCCCAGTGGAGAACATGCCAAGTGTGCATGACTGTTTGGACAGCCCCAGAGGGCCGATCAAGATGCCATGCACACTTAGGGAGGGTGCATAAACCACTCAAGCCCCCTCTGACATAAGGGGAGCCCAGCCCCACCCAGCCTGACCTGGCTGGAGTTGGAATCCCGCTAAGAAAAATAAAATGATAATAACTTCTTGTTATTATCATTTTATTTTACTTTTGCACTGCTCAACAAGCAGTGGGGCAATGTTCCTCTGCCTTAGAGGAGTAGCCGCCACTGCTGTTGCCAGATGGACCATGAAGCTGGCAGTGGGTGCCATATATTTGACTGATTGTGCATGCACAACTTGCCCATGTGCAATCAGTCTAATGACTTTCGACTACAACTCAGAGGTGCTTTTAATTTTTGGGGTTGCAGTTTAATTGATTGATTTAAAAGTAGTTCACTCTAGACAGGTAGGTGAAAATGGGGTAAACCTGTCAACAGCTCATTGCAGCCAGTCCAAAGTCACCCTAGCCAGCCAACAGCCCACTACATCCTCTTTAGTAGTGTCCCCTATGTGAGATCCATTGGCTTTGTCAATGTTTCTAAAACATGTTGCACAATAGTGGAAGCTGCTATCCAACATGGTTAATGTGCTATGCGGCCAGCGTTGACCACGTCACAGCGCTTTTTTAAAAGTCATGTTGCACAGCAGCCAGTGCTGCTGTGCAAAATGATTTTAAAAAAATGCAGGAGGAGTGGAAGCAACACGAGGGGGTAGGAGAAGCAAGAAGCAGCAATAACAGACAGCCGGAAGAGGGGTGAATGGGGAAAACAAAATAAGGGAGGTGCGGGGAGGGGGGAAGGAGGGAAGGAGTACCGGATGGGGGCAGAGGAGTGGGAGTGGGGAAGAAGAAATAGTACATCAATCAGGGTACGAGCAATGGATGGGCACTAATTAAAATGAATTAATCGGTGCTTGGTCCATGCTCCACTGAAAGGAATGGAAGTGATGCTTGGACTGTGCTGGCCAATTAGGATGCTGCAAAGAAAAGTGACAATGAAGCCAATAAATGGTAAGCAATGGGCGTACTATAAGCCATCCACTGTAAACAACAGTGTCTCACAAGCAAGAGGACATGCAGTGCATGGACTATTGCAGGTTCAACCAAAAAATATGGTGTCTCTGCGCTTGTAGTGCTCATGTTAATTTTCATTCTTTCTTCCGCAACCCAGTTTCTTGCACTCACCTTCCTTAGTCCTACTCTCCTTTCCAAGGCCCTCTTTTCTTTCTTGTGTCTTTTGTGATCGGCTCCTTCCCACAGTGTCCCAAATGGTCTTCAATAGATATGTCAATGTTTGCTTTGAGTGTTGCATAGGCTGGGACTCACATATCCAATGAAGGCTAATTTGCAGTGACAGCTAGCTCTTCAGTGCCTCCCAAGTCCTGACCCAATAAAATACTTACCTGATACAGACTGGGTTTGTTGTGTCTCGCTGATGCCTGGTAAGCTACTTGTGCATTTAGCACAGCACAAGAAAGTTAGCTCTAGAGCTTGCCCAGTACATGCCATAGCAATGTGGAACAGCACAATTCATGCTGACACACTGCACTGGCTCCATCATTTAGGTGCTTGTCCACAACCTCTCCTGCTTTAACCCCATTCTTCGCAACTCACTCCAGGGTGGGGAGAGGGTCACTGGGGCTTGCTAACCCTACCCCGTCCTGATACAGGTTATAAAAGGGTAGGGTGTTGTGGCTCAAGCCCCATGCACCACAGAGGTGAAGCCTTAAGTTGACAAGGCTAACGTTACCTCCATGGCATCAGGGACCAGACACGAAGAGCAGAAGGCTATGGTTTGTCGGGCTGATAACCTCACAGCCCTCAAGGACTGTGAGATCATGAGGGTAGCTAATGTTGTCTGTGACTGCACATTGCCACTGGCTTGGAAAGTGCTGTCTGACCTCACTGTGACAGGCACCACAGTCAGCCTGACAGCCTGAACTTCAACAGTGCTGATAATAACACATTTTTGTTTTCAATTATCCTTAACAAAACAATACAGCAAAAATGAAAGCAATTAAAATGGGTAGGACAGAGCCGTGCCAAACACATCAATGAGCAGCCCTGAATGCAAAATCAATTTTGCCCATCAGACATGTATTTTGTGTCAATTGCTGTTACTTTAGACTATTCTAAGCACAACTAATGCATAGTCCCTACTACATGATAAACAGCTTATTTACTTACTTAGGAGGTTTAAATAGTGCTGTGTGTTGCCTGCTGGTAACTTCAAAGTGCTGAAACATAAAGACATATAGCCTGTTGGTTGAGAGGTGCCATTAACATCCAATTGGACGAAGTAGTAGTATTGACCGATAGCTTCGGCACAACCCATGTTCCATGCAAATCTCAGTTGAAGGCAAGTCTAAAAAAATGTCAGTTTTAATAGTTTCCTAAACTTCAAGAGGTTGGGTTCCACTCACAGGTTAAGTTCAAAGCAATCCCACAGTTTGTGTCCTTGCACTCTCAGGGATCTGCCACCACATTTCATCCTCTTTAAGAATCAATGGTTGATTCAGTGGGCCGATCTTGAGCAAAGATATCTGGTGAGGATGTAGGGAGGTTTCAGCTCCTGTAGATATGTAGGATCTGGGTCTAGTACACTTTATTGATGATACACAAGACTTTGAATATTATCTTAGCCTCTAGCAGGAGTCAGTGGAGATAGTTAAAGGCTGGCTTATTGTGATCCCACATACAGGGGTTGAGACACTTTCTAGCTAGAGGCAAGAGAAACAGTAGTGCACTGAGCTCAGAATGTCCAACCTCTAGAATCTCTTAGTGCCAGTTATGCACAAGAAACCTGCTTTCTTCCATTGGAATATTTCACCTAAGCACACTGTGCTTTCAGTAGTATTCCTTGGTCAGTTTTTCAAGTGGAAGTGGATTTGTATATTAGGTCATACATTTTGAATCTCACCTGGCACTGCTCACGCAGATAAGCTAGCTGGTATATGTAGATGTTGAAAAGATGAAAAGAGAAGAGACTTGTGGAACGCCATACCATATTGGATGTGTCGATGATTTGCTTCCTACTTTTTATGGCTGCAGTTGGCAGAGAATGACAGCTGCACTGTATAGTGCAGGTTGGAGCTCAAGCATTTCCGGAATTGTTACGTCATCAGCTGTATCATAGGCTGTGGAAAGCCGAAGGAGAGTCGGGACAACTTTCTTATTCTTATTCCGGAAACAATAAACACTTCATTTATATAAGCCCTTGCTATTTGGGTTCCCCTTCCACACTGGCTTCCACAATGGTTCGTCACTTTTTCAATTATTTTTTTAGGAGGAAAAATAGTTTGGAGATATACTGGTAATTGTCCAGTATTTCCAAATCAGATATGAAGAAAGAGTGATTATAGCATTGTTTATGTTCTAGGTAGAAATTCTGGAAAGAGGCAAAGAATGAAAGTCGGCCATGTCTGCTGCATGCGGGGTAATAGTTTTTTTAGGCAATCAGCTGAACATGCTTGTGTCCTGAGGGGTATGTTTAGGGTTTCAATGGCTTCCTAAGGTTGGAACAAACTGAAGCAGATTGTAGTGAAGAGAACAGAAGGGGAGATGGTGAGATTCTCCGAGGTTGCAGATGATGAACTTCGTGGTTTTGGTAGCAATGTTTAAAAAACATAAATATCCAATGGAGGCCACCTTGGATACAAGATAGAGGATGATTTTAGAGGAACAATTGAGTATGGCAAGTGGTGTAAGGCAATTGCTTAGACTTGAGACATTTTGAGATTGAGTATCATTAATTAGCAAGACTATATAAAACTTTATAAAAACCTCAAAAAATAAAAATTTGGGAGGCCAATCCCAGACCCTTTATTTGTGGAAAGGAATAATCTTGTTGATCAATCAGGATGGCAGTGCCTTGGAATAAACAGATGTTAAGTTCACCCTTCCCATCTTTAAACTTTTTATTTCTCCAGTATACAATCAATCAATCAATCATGCCATTTGTATAGCGCACTACTCACCCGGGAGGGTCTCAAGGCGCTTGGGGGGAGGGGTATGCTACTGCTCGAACAGCCAGGTCTTGAGTTGTTTCCTGAAGGCGAGATGGTCCTGGGTCAGCCGACATATGTTAACTAACTATTCCATCAGTAGAGAAAACTGTAAAGGTTATGTTGGTTCCCCAGTCTGGTCTGTCTGTGGAGATTTATTTGGCACAGCTAGGTGACCAGCAGCCATGACTCTTGAAATGAACTCCAATCACTAGCTCTCATCATCTTGGATATCCCATTTCTCACACCTGATCTGGTCAGCTCCCTGGTGAAGAAGCCAACTCTATCTAACCCCTTCTCAGTATACAATGAAGCAGCCATGGTCGGTAGTGGGTGTACCTGCAGGGCGGTGACGTGGGGAGGGGGAGGGGCAGGGTGGGGGGTAGTAATATTTGGATTACGGAGCTTTACAAGTAAGAAAACCTATAAATAAATAAAATGAATTTCGTTGCGCGCACTGCATCGCATTTGGGGATGCAGTGCATGCAACAAAATTCGTTTTATTTATTTATATGTTTACTTACCTGTAAAGCTCCGTAATCGGATGTATGACTTTACAACGCATGCTTTTACATCGCATGCCTTTACAACGCGGTATTTACAACGAATACCTTTACAACGCATAATGCTTTTGGGCGCTGGATAGTGAATAGTTTAATTTACTATTCCAACTCCAGTCCCCGTGGATAGTAGGGAAGGTGTTGGATAGTACATTAAACCTATTCCCTATCCTAGAGCGCCCCCCAGCGCAATGCGTTGTAATGGTTTGCGTTGTAAAAGTTGCATCGTAAAGGCACTGCATGGTAAAAGTTGCGTTGTAAGTGATGTTTACCTCCGTAATCCATAGATTACTACCCCCCACCCTGCCACTCCGCCTCCCCACGTCACCGCCCTGCAGGGACACCCACTACCGACCGCGGCTGCAATGAAGTAAGGACTGCTAGTTCTGTCCCACCAAATGGGCTTTCCACAAGCTTAATTATTTTTCTGGCTTTGTTATTCACTTTCCTTCCTTTGACTAACTCGATTCATCTGGCTGCAGTAGTAGTGATCAAAATGAAGCAAGCTTTTGTTACCGCTGCCCCACTGATGTCTTCCAGCCATACTGGACACTAAAAACGTGTTGTGGAAAGAGGAACTGAAGAAATGACTGTAGTAGAGCCAAATATAGCCTGCTTGGTTCACCATCTTTGGTGGGCCCCACACAACAGCCTGGGATATAAGTGGAGTTCTCTATACAGTGAGAATGTGAAAAATGTTACTCAGTCCAAGACTGATAGCTTGATATCATAAAAGTATAAAAGAGAAGGACTAATATCATGAATAATATAGCATTCATTAAAACTTTTTAAAGAAACCTCAAAAAGTTAACATTAAGAAGTGAACAGCAAATGTCTAACAGACCGTAATATTCTCAAGTTGAGTTTCCTCTAGACGGGACCAACCTTTGTTAATTGGTCCTTTTCAGCTAAATCTACATAGTACCTAGGGACAAGAAATGTTGGAAGGACATTGCGTGCAGCATTCGAATATACAGTATAAGCTTGTGTTAGGTGATGATAAACATACAAGGCTGCTTTGTCAGGAGCATTTCGTCCAGTCAAGACGCAGAAAGAAAAGGTTTCATTTTAATATCGTGTTTATGCAGTAAAGCCTCTGAGACTTAACCTTAACGTCTGCTTAATTAAACTGAAAATTCACAAGACTTTCCTGGCTGGCCCCATGGAGATCTTTTTGTCGGGTCTTGTTAGTTTTGACAGCTCGGCCCTACCGCACACAATTCAATGAATGAGAACATCAAACAAACCATGCAACAATATAATTATTTATAAGCTGTGACCAGTACCATAAATGAAGCATTGAGCATGTTCAGAGGCAACCCAAAAATGCAAATCCCAATATTTTCCGTTGTTATTATTATTATTATTATTACTTTTTTTTATAAATAAAAAAAAAGGTAGTCCGTGTTTACTTCTGTGTGGAGTTTAAACCCATTCCATGATTGGAAAACAAAAGAAAACATTACACATACGACTCTACAGATAATATTGCAATCAAACCTTCCCTAATTCAAATCCAACACTGTAACTACATGTTTTATTACATGAACAGTTCTGTGCAGATAGCTTCACAAAATATACCTAGCTACATCCAAACGTGTTAGCTGAATTAACTGGGAAGTGATGTTCTTTGTATTAAAACACTTAGGGGCCCATTAGTATGTTGGGCGGATTGCCCCCGCCATGCTTGCGGTGGCTACCGCAAGCCTGGCGGGGGCAATCCACCTGACATCCGCATTCGAATTCCCCCCCGCCATATTAGTATGGCGGGGGGACCTCGGCGGACGGAAAGACTGTCCGCCGCTTTTCCGCCCCGGTCGCCTGGCGGCCAGGGCGGAAAAGGACTAATATGGTGGCGGTGTCTATTAGACACCGCCAGCCATATTACAATGGGCTTAGGGAGATGCCTTATCGTGGCGGCAAAAGGCATGCGGTCTTCACTCTGGGGGCCCCCTGCGGACCCCCAGAGTGAAGGAGAGGTGGAGGGTGCACACGAGGGGTACCTGTGGTACCCCCCTGCATTTGCATAAACAAAGCGGCAGGCACCGCGTGGTGCCTGCTGCTTTGTTTATGCAAAAGTAAAAGTGCATTTTTAGCATTGTGGTCGGCGGTGCTGAGAGCACCGCCCGCCACAATGCTAAAAATACAGGATGCGCCCGCCACAGTGGCGGACGCATCCTAATACCCCCCGCGGGACCCCCGCCCTTATGGCGGGCGGTCCCGATTACCGATGGGACGGCGGGCGGACTAAGTCCACCCGCCATCCTAATGGACCCCTCGATGTCTATCGCCAACTTATTTAAGAGCCTGTGTTTTGGTTCTAAAATACTAACAACTTGTGATTTAAATATTTTTAAAACAAAGATCTAAAAAGTGGATTATGGGCAATGTAGTGTCTGTACCTATACATATCACTTTATTGGTTTGTTTACTGCTGTACTGCAAAGGTATTAGTTGGGGGCAGCTATTCTAATGAGCCCTTCAAGGGACGAAGGTCGAGTTCAAAGTATGGCTTTCTACCAGAGGCATGCAACTATCAAACAACTTTCAAGCATTGTGTTCTTTGGTGCTATGCTGTTTATTTTCTTATTTTACTTAATTGCATACCTGCACGAAGGAGCACTGACAAAGCCAATTGCTTTATATTTTGACTGGCTAAAAGACTTTCCCAAGTTTCACTAACACAAAGCACCAATACCAGCAGTGCAAACTTCGCTCTAAAACACAAACTGGTACAACACAGACAGCAGCAGTGTAAGCTTCCTTCAGGCAAGTGTAAGTAACTGACACCTTATGTGCAGTGGAAATTCAAGCCTACTTTGATCCAGAGAATAGTTTCCCAGGTAACCGTGAAATATGGAAAATATGTCATGTGCCCTGTGAAATATGGTTTTCAAATTCATAATGACAGACCTCCAAATTAGGCTGCAAAGCTATAGCACTGCTGACGTCACAAAGATTAGATGGCATCAAGAACCAACATTATGCAGCAAGGTGATCTTTATTATGCAGCATTTTCTGGAAGTATTATTTTTATCCATTTCTACTAAAAAAATGTATTCATGGTATTTGATAATTATAAAAGGGTTAACATATATATTGTCCATCCACAGGATGGTATTGAGAAACTGAAGGACCAAAATTGACTTGAACACACACTCTTTCCTCAGCACTAAGAAGTAACAGCAGTGGCACAATTTTCCTTTCTATGCCTCAGACTGTCTTAATCCCCCTTTCGCCAGTAATTTTTTAACCTCTTTGGCAAGGATAGAGGCATGTTTTGCCTGTTCTGACCAAACACAAGAGCAAAAGCAACAAGAATAAAAGGAACAGAAGGTTGAGTTGATAGAAAAGGGAAAGTGTTCAAGTTCAAGTTCAATAATTTGTATAGCGCACTACTCACCCAGGGGGTCTCAAGGCGCTTGAGTGAGGGTGGGTGTATTATTTATCGAATAGCCATGTTTTTAGTTGCTTTCTGAAGGAGAGGTGGTTCTGTGTGAGGCGGAGGTGAGTGGGGAGAGAATTCCAGGTCCTGGCCGCCAAGTAGGAGAAAGATCTTCCTCCCATGGTGGATCTATTGATGCGCGGGATTGTGGCGAGGGCTTGATTGGATGAACGTAGTTGGCGGGTGGGTGTGTAGAAGGATAGACGTTTGTTGAGGCATTCAGGTCCAATGTCGTAGAGGGCCTTGTGCACGTGGGTGAGGAGACGGAACGTTATTCTCTTGTTGACAGGAAGCCAGTGGAGATCTTTCAGATGACCGGAAATGTGGTCTTGACGGGGGATGTCCAATATGAGTCTGGCTGAGGCGTTTTGGATGCGTTGGAGTTTTTTCTGTAATTTGGCTGTGGTTCCGGCGTAGAGGGCGTTTCCATAATCCAGTCGGCTAGTGACTAGTGCGTGGGTGACTGTCTTTCTTGTTTCGGTGGGGATCCAGTGTAAAACGGCATGCAAAACCCACTGGTCTGACGTAATTGCATGTCAAGTGGGCAGACAAAAATGTGTTCTGTTACTTACCGGCTGCAAATTACCCTCAAAATGAGAATCATAGTAGGTTGGTTGAAGTCGCAGCAGATGAAGAGGACAACTGGACTTGAGGGTGGCTATGGCCTCTGTCATCATTATGCCCCTGGAGCCAAGAAAGGGCTGGGTGGGATGCTGAATAGGCTCCAACGGCTGGTATAGCTTTATATTTAACCCCAGGAGTAACCTTCAAATGTCTAGTATTGTTGTGGGAACTGGTGAACCAAAGATAGTAAATCCAAAGAAACTTCTTTTTTTTAACTGCTCCAAGGCTTAATCTGCCTTGTTCTCAAACAGCCTGGAGCCATCTAAAATTACATTAGTAAAAAACCTCTGCACGTCCCTGGAAAAGCCTGTGGCACGCATCCTGGTATGAGTGTGAATCCCTATATTAGTTCACATAGCACAGCTACCTTAGTCTGTGATGCCAAGACCAGCTTACAAAATGTGCATCCTGAGCTTGTGGATCATCTTAGCAAAGGTATTGGCCTCTGACAACTTCTCAGCAATCCTGCTGTGTGGGAGTTACTGGAGGTAACAGGAGGGGTAGTTGGCCCCCAAGGACATCTTTGGGGGCCAACTACCCCTCCTGTTGCCTCCAGTAAGTCCCAACAGCGGTATTTCTTTGAGGTCTTCGGAAGCCACGCCTGCTTTCCCCGTCACTCTGCAAATGCATCTCCTGGCACATTAATGGTTGGGGAATGAAGTCCACCTTACTCCTGAGGGACCTTGGGGGCTAAGAAGCCCTCGTGGTACCTCCTGTAAGTTCTACACAGTGGGATTCCTGAGAGCTGGTCAGAGGCCTTGCCCCCTTTCTCCACTACTCTGCAAACATGACAACTACTTAAAAAAATATAGAAGTTCACTTGAAAAAAAACAGTCACAGGAATGTTATAGTTAGGAAATGGAATTTAAAAAAACTTTGAAATTCACTGAAAAAAACAAAGGTTACAGGGACGTTAGAGTTAGGCCTTCATTTTACTCGTAAAAAAACTGTGAAATTCTGCTATTATAGTTAGTGGCCCAACTATAACTAGCGCCCCCGCAATGCACTGCCTATGACCTCCCATATTACATTACTCATGACATTGTCAGTGACATCACTGATGACATCTCAAATGATATCACTGATGACATCATCCACAAAATCTCTGACGCACCCACTCACATCCCATATAACCTTTCATACACCCAATCCAACTTCCACACTACCATTCTCAAACCCATTCACACACCCTTACTAAAGCCACTCACTGATTCATAGATCAACACACACATCCACTCACTCATCCATACAGCCACTCATACACCCACTCACTAATACAGCCATTGACATATCCACGCATGCATCCACTACAGTCACTCACACACTGAGTCAGTCACCCATAGAGCTACTCACACAGCAACTTACTCACCAATACAGTTACACACACACTAACTCACTTACTCATACAGATACTAACACATACTCACATATACAGTCACTGACACAAGCACATACTCACCCATAGAGACACTCTCATATTCACTCACTCACCCATACAGTTACTCACATACCCTATCACTCACATATATACTGCCTTTCAAATACTCAGTTACTCACCCATATACCACTGACACATGCACTTACTCACTGATGAAGCCATACACACACACACTCACTCACCTATACAGCCCCTCACACAGGCATGCACTAACCCATACAGCCACCGACTCACCCACTCACTCATCCATACAGGCAGCCACACACCCAATCACACAGACACTCAGACATCCATAAAGGTACTCAGACAACCAATCACTCACCCACACAGAAACTCACGTACCCACTCACACACCCATACATACAGCCACTTAGAAACAAACTGACAGATAGAGACAGACATTCACACAACCAGTAACCCACCCATACATTCACTGACACACCTAATCACTCACTTATACAGTCATTATGCACCCACTGAATCATCCAACGAGGCACTCATACACGCGCTGATTCATTAATATACATTGGTATATATATTTGACACACAAAAACCTTTTAAAAAAAAACTCACAGTCACTCGATGAGGTCATCAGTGATGTCACTGACCATGTCATGAGTGATGTAATATGTGAGGTCATAAGCAGTGCATTGCGGGGGCTTGAGTTATAGTTATCTCACTAACTATAATGGCTGAATTTCACTGGTTTTGTACAAGTGTAGTCTGAGCCTAACTATAACACCCCAGTAACCTTTATTTCTTTCAGTGAATATGTATATATATATTATCTTCACAGAAAGAAAATAAACAAACCTAAAATGGATGTTATAGTTAGGTGAAAATGTCAGTTAAAACATTCTGTTTTAAATTAACAAAATAACTGAAATTCACCAGATATAGTTATCTCAAATAACTATAGCTCGTGCCATAAAGTAACTATAACTTGCACCCCCGCAATATACACAGTGTTGTCAGCAATGATGTAATTTAAGATATTACAGTCATGTTATCAATGACGGCACAGAACATGTCATGAGTGATGTCAAGTATGCAGTCATAAGCAGTGCATGGCGAGGCCACAAGTTATAGTTACTCTAGGGCACGAGGTATAGTTACTTGAAATACATTTAACTGGTAAACTTTGGTTGTTTTGTTCGTTAAAATAGTATGGTTTAACAGACATTTTTCCCTAACTATAATGTCCCTTTAACCTTTATTTTTTTCAGTGGATTTCTAAGGTTTTTTTTATGTAATGGCAATGAGGATTTTATAAAGCACACATTCATCCAAGGGTATCATGGCGTTAATGCTCAGGAGGGAGAGAGGAGATGATATAGCTGTACCTATATCTTGCGGGCAAATGCTTCCTCAAACAACCATGTGTTTAATGCCCGTATGAATGGTTCTAGTGACATTATTGAACGAATAGTTTCTGGAAGAGGACTACAGATTTAAATGCAAAAACTGAAAATGTGCACCCTCCCATCCTTGTTTTTCAAAATCTAGGGGCAGTAAGCAAGTTGGCCTTAGGTGAGAGCAGTACCCTGCCTGAAGAATATACTCATTTAGCTAGAAACTTTAGAGCTAATCCATGGTGGAAAGCCTTAAAAGCAAGACAGCAGGCCTTAAATGGAATGCGCTGAACTATCGCCAGCCAATGAAGCAGTTTCAACAGCGAGAGAGTGAGCTCTGTGAGGATCTTTGAACACAAGTCTGCTGGCAACATTCTGCAGTAGTTGTAGTCTCTTTACATCACAGTCTTGTAATCCCTGACACATGCTGCTGGTGTTATCGATTCTCACTCCGGTCATACCTGCCATGACTGTTTTCAAGGCACCAAATGAAAAGTAAGGCCTAAGTTTACCCCTGTCTTAGGAGAAAATATTCCTTTGGAGACCATTAGACTAAAGGTTCGCAGCCTCAGAGATCATTTATGATCCACTGTGATTCTTAAACTTTTTGCTACTATATTAGGTGTGAGTAGCAAGCCCATTTCTCTGGGCCAGTAATGATTAGTCCATGCTTTGTGGCGGTCATTAAAAACAACCACTTCTGTTTTTTCCAAGTTTAATTCCAAGAAATTAGTCTTCATCCAACCACAAAATGAAAGGTAGAAATATTAGAACCTGGTTTATTATGCATAATTAGTTAATATCATTGCAAAAAAGTAAACACTAATTTCATTGTAATTTGGTAATCAATAAAACATGGCTGTCGCTTGCCAATCTAAAAAGAGATGTAATAATTTAAAATCTAGATTTAGCTAAATGTTATGTAATGATCGATGGAAGAGTACTCTTCAGATACAAAGCACATTTGAACCACTCAAATAAAGAATATGGTGATTCGACAATACAAGGACGTGTCCACGAGATTCAAGCAGGCAATTGCTGTCCGTCTGCATGTTCGAATGCCCCTTGTATTAAAATACGCTCTTTTGGTTAGAAACTTGGGGCACACTCACAGCACATGAATATTTTCTTCTGTACCCATACCACTTAGACAGCAAGTGTTTGTGGTTCCAGGCTATAGCCAGGGTGGAGAGTAATTCAAAGCAGAAAGGTGACCAAAGTGGAACCTCATAAATGTTTTAATTAAATAAGGAGACCACCCTGCAGAGAGGTAGTTCGGAGGCTTCAGAATTGTCTTCCACTGCCAAGAGCTTCTTCATTGCGCAGTTGATTTACCATTTAAAAACAAAGGGGTTTTTTTAAGGTCCCAGAGAGAATGTATGCCCCAGGTGTTGTTTAAGGTATTATTGGGTGAAGGCTTCCGTTTATGTAAGGCCTTAAGGTAAGCCACCTTTCAGGTGATTGATTGTTTTATCAATCCAAACTCCAAATAGATATGGGCAGGGGAGGCTTTCACAGGTAAGATGAAAGTCACCTATATGTTTTTGTTGTAAGAAAAAATTTACGTTTTTGGCCCCAGAATGGGTCCTCTGGAACGTCCCCACCAGGTCTAGGAGACCAGGGGCTCTCCACCCTGCCCTTCACAACTATTTTTTACTTTAATGTTGGACAAGTGACTGCGTCCGCAATTCCTATGTTGGCTGCCGCCACAGCTTTCTTGATCTGGTGGACGCCAATCAGATCTCATCTTGAGATCTGTCTGCTCAGTGGCTCCTCTGCGGCGTTAAATTTACATAGCTTTTGAGCCTTGATTTCTGCAAAACTAACAAAAGGGTTTAAACCAAATCACAAAAAGTACACTTTCTAAATCAAGAACTAGCTTTTCTGACAAATTTGATGTAATTCTGTTCAGAGGTTTTGGCTGCAGCTGCGTCTAATTTTTCAATGGAAAAAGGAATGGTGAAAAAGTGTTTTGGGACCCGTCCTTTCTTTCCTCAGCTCTTGCTTCACGGATCACGCAGAAACTTTCCAGGAAAGAGCTGAGGTGGGTGAGAGGTTTTTTGGAGCATTTCGTGAAGATTTGTCAATGTTCTTAGCAAATCAAAAAATGCTTTTCCTATGGAAACATCGTCCTAACTATAACAGCCCAGTGCCAACTATCACAGGGTAATTATACAGAGAGAAGAGGAGGAGAAAGAGGAAGAAGAGGAGGAGGAGTGGGAGGAATAGGAGGAGGAGGAAAGAGAAGAGGTACAAGATTGCAAGAGAGCAAGGCAGTAAACACAAGCACTGTCTATTGGTTATCAGGTGAAGTTTGTTGGTGAAAATTCATCTCTAGACAACAAACTCATATTTGACTTCTGGGTGTATCACCTACTTTCACATACAGATGGCCATAAAAAACTGTCACTAAAAGGAAGATGCTTGCATTTAGTGATCCCTTTCAGATAGTTCCCATTGTCACACAGTTTTCATAACTGGTAAACTAGTTAGAAATGTACAGCTACTCTGTCTCGAATATAGAGCTAGAATATGTCCTTGATTAATTATACTACAGCCCTTCATCATGACTCAAGCTCATTCTTTTAATTGTCCTCTCATGAGCTGAATTAACTGCAGAATATTTTTAATCAGAATTGCAGTGCCATATCCTGTGTTTCCTAAAGATAGTCACAGCTAAAAGTAAAATCTCAACATTGCACTCCACAAAGTATTTAGAATGGAATACACAGACTAGCTCGAAAGAGAGCTGTACACACAGAACTAACAACAATTATTCCCCTCCCAGGATCTCCCTTCAGACAGTTCAACATTCCTCATCACCACAGTGCATGGTTGGAATCTTAAAAAGTGGCAAGACAGAGGTCAGTTCTGACTTGGCAGGTGGCTCAGGGAGTCTACTGTTCTGTTCTACTCCTGTATATCGATTAGTGACAGGAATAGCCGTCAGACTGAAAAGTTCAGGAAAGCAGTCTTGTCATGTGGTTGTCCCAGGAGAAATAAAAGCAGCACCATTATATAAAGGGTTGAACGAAAGCAATCCCGCCCAGAGTCCTGGGAAATGGGAGGGCCACATGTCTTAAAAGAGATGCTTCATTTATCTACTCCTTCAATAAGAGCAGAAAGGCGGATCTACAGGAACAGAGACTCAGTAGACCTTCCCGATATAAATCATTTATTGATGATATTCAATGAGAGAACAGTGTAGGCAGTGTTGCTGAATCAGTTTTCCTCTTTCTCCAAAAGATCTGTGCAACCCCAGATTCATCTTAAAAGGTCACTGGTGTTGACACTGTTTGACATAAATGCTAGAAGGTCATTGTGTTATAATATTGGATAAAAACAAAAATATTGTTGCACTAGAAAGCGACACGCCCACACATCTGGTAGAAAATATTTTATTTTGCAGATCCTCTTTTTTCTTTATTATCACTATGAGCCCACTTTTAAATATTTGAGTTCAGAATGGGCATTGTTAAACCCCCTCTTATATTTGATTTAATAGTGTCATGCTGCTTCATTAATAATACAAATCTAGCCCACGTTTAGGATTTACATGACTACTTTCTTGTCATTTAAGGCCACGTGTACGTAGGTTGCATTTTGCGATTTTCTAATAGCAAAGTTTTGTGATTCGCTATTAGGAAATCACAATCACCTATATACTAATGTGTCCTTGATACATTTAGCGATTCCTAATGAGGTCCCAATTGACCTACCTCATTATTATACATGATGTAGGTCAAAATTTGCGACCCATCTGGAATTGCAAAAAACACAGGGATGGTGGCTTGCTAGGGTCAGCAGACCACGTCTGTGTTTGCTTTTCAATAAAGCAATTTTGTTTTAAAATGAAGACCGTTTTCCTTAAAGTAAAATGGGATGCATTTCAAAAAGAAAAATGTAAATTTTTCTTTTCATTTTTTAAGAGCAGGCAGTGGTACGTGGGACACTGCCTGCTGTTAAAAAATTATTTTGTAACCATTCACAAAGAAGGGACCCCTTATTACTGTTTCCGAATGGGTTACCATCTACTTGCAGTAGGCTGTAAAGTGCAAATGAATGGTGACCGCATTACGGTCGCAAAACATTTGTACACAGCACTGTGAGTCGCTATAAGGAAAGGGCGCCCTTAACACACCCCTTACTAATACTGAATCGCTAACCCATTTTCTGATTTGGTAATAGGTAACTGAATCGTAAAATGGGCCTTCGTACGTAGAAAAAGGCTTTTTACCAGTTGCAAACGGGCAAATTCTGCAAATCGGGCTGTTTGCGAACGAGAAAAAGCTACATACATGTGGCCCCTGGTTCACTAATGGCATTGTCGTAGGGGGAGGGAGCCATCATTGTTTCTAAAAACTAGTACATTGAATAAATGTCTGTCTCAATACTGATATAATCTGATGTACTAAGGTGAAACGCTTCCATATGTTAAGTCGGACCGCCATTGAAAGGCTGTATGAAAGGGACATCGTAATCCCTACAGCGCTGCCTGAGTAAGCACAGCCCTATTGTAAGGTATTACGTTCCGACCAATGGTCAGACGGGCTCCTTGAATCCGTTGGAAGCGTTCGTCCTTCCGCCCGCTGCCTCCGACCGCCATGCATCAAAATGCGGTGGTGGGATTTGCAGAACCAGATGTCGGTCGGCCTGCAACTGACGGCCTGTCGATTGCGATCCGACCAACATTATGATGAGGCCCATTGGGTATTGCACCGCCGACCCAACGAGGAGCAGCCCAGATGATGAAGCATGACACCTGAAAGGGTGTGTGAGGGCATTACATCCAACAAAATGGATGTCCAACTGTAGGACTCCACGAGACCCTACATCATCGCAAAATATGAGTGTGACACGCACATTCATCAGTTTGAGGAACAGCCCAGCTTTCTTAGTCTCACGCCCTATGTTTGGAGGCACACCTAAAAATTAATTTGTTGTCGTAAGATTGCTCAGCATTCCTACCCTAGAATTCCAGGGCTCCTGCAAAGTTATTGGACAAGCAAAATCATCTGTTCTGCCTCTATGCCCCGGGCTCAGAGCCTATTGGCCTTCGAGTGAAAATAAGTGATTTATTACTCCTAATACTATGATCTTCTATGAGATCAAAGTACTCCCTCCAAAAGTGGGGTTAAACCCGCCTGGTATTTCAAAATATATCGGGCGACGACTCGATAATGAAGCATGCCACATAGTAATATGTGGGTGAGAGTCCTTTAAAAAAATAAAACAGGAGTGTTTCTCTGTCTCTTGGACCCCTGGATTCTGACCAAGAGGAATTAAGAAGGAGGTCACCTCTCTTTTGGTTGACTCATGCAAGTTATTGGACAGCCCCTCGACAGACTGAGCAGGGAATGTACAATGGGACTCATGGCCGTCAGAGCAGCTGATCACCTACTGGGAGAAGACGTTCAAGATTGATCTCTTCAAGCCCCAGATCGGCATAGTGAATGTCACTGACGCTGATAGTATATGGATGGAAATCAGAGATGATGACGACTTGCCCACCGCGGACGAGCTGGAGGACTGGATCGAAGACGTTCTCTCTGGGAGGGTAAACACTGAAGATGATGACGATGAGGAGGATGACGGCGATGATGATGATGATGATGACGATGATGATGATGATGATGACGATGATGACGATGACGACGACGATAATGACGATGATGATGATGAAGATGATGACGACGATGATGATGACGACGATTAAATGTATGTGCCTCAAGAAGGATGGCGACCGGAGGGAGAGTCGTAGTACGACCAGGACAATTGTAAATGTCACATTTTAGGACTGGTTATAATTTAATAAAAAGAAAACTTGTGTATGAAAAAAAAAAGTTATTGCACTACTTTAGACACACGGGTTACTGCAAAAAGTATTTTACCAAACATTTTCTTTTTACAATTTTCGTTTCTTGCTTAATGTTATCACTTGTCGACCTGTTTATTTACTTTACATTATATAAAAAAAACGTTTTGTATTTAATAGAAGGCATGAATATTGTCAATTTTATTTATGCCATTTTTATTTCTCCTCTTTTCCTACGTTCTCACGCGTCAGCAATAAATCGTGTTACACATACGCACCGTGGGGGTAGAGCGAAGAGAGCTGATAAACACATCAACAATTATTTTTAAATGATTGCAGGCTGAGAGTGTGTTTGTCTAATGCCTCGTGTTATGCTGACAAATACCTCAGACAATCACTGCGCCATTCAGCCCCTTCAGCGATAATGACTAGGCCGCTAATAATCATCTCGTCTCTAATGTTAAGTGCCAGGCTCATCATCGCTAGTTATACAGCTGCTCCGGCGCGGGTTTGCCGTCGGTGCCATACAAGGAAGCAAATTCGTCTCGAGCGGTAGATAAAGTGGCTAATTCTGGAACCTTTAAGGGTTATTGTGGTCAGGAGAATGAGGCCGAGATAGAAAAGCCTCAAGCTCAGCCACTGGACGCAATAATAATCAGCGGAGAGGAGATGCGGCGTAGTGGCTAGAGCTGCTGACCTCAGAACACGGTGAAGCGGGTTCGAATCCCAGCATCGGTTGAACAGATAGCAGATAGTTTAATTTCCTCATGACTACAAAAATTGGAAAACGTGTAGTGGAGTCTTTAAAATGTGCCCTATGACAAAAATGCATATGATATATGAAGCATGTGAGTCTTATTTTAACGAATTTAATTCGTACCGTAATTAAATGTGCCAAGAAGGCAACATGCCTTTGCAAGGAATGAAGAGGACAGTGCGAGATATTTAAAGATTTTGGAAAAAAGCATGCGCATATTTGGAATGACGTATCTAACGCCCAGTTATGGCACAAGAGGGGTACATCCAGCAAGATGCCGCCTCTGAACTAGGCTGTGATTTATAACCTGGCCCTTGGCTTTCATTTCCATACGGTGTCGTAATCTGTCTTTTCTTTTCGCAGTAATGTCGCGTTGAAGACGCCAGCTGACAACGCTCTCTGCAGAATCACATTAATGCGGCTTTTCGACGATCTTCGTGTCATGGCCCTGGGGATCTTGGCGACCTGCTTTCTTACTCCAGTCCGCATCTGAACACACTGTGCCTTATGGTAATGAGGGCAACTTTAGCGGCCTAAAAACGCAATCCCGAAAATAAAAAAAACACTGTCCTACTTTTATTTTAGGGTGGGTGTCATGGTAAAGGAGAGTACGCGAACCGACTTTCTAACACAGACTTTAAGAGCATTCTGAAGTCGTGCCTTGGCCCCTGCTTTTCAAAGTTTACAACCGGCTGCCTATAAGAAACTTTTATTTCACTGGCATGGCCATTAGGCACACACACTCAGGGACATATCAGCAAGCGACTTTTCGCCACTTTATCAGCACTTTTCGTCCGAAAAGCGGCGATTTCATTATCGCACTATTAGCAAGGCCGCGCTAAGATGATGTAGAGCTAGTTTACTTGCGGTAGCAGCCGCTTTGTTAACGCTTTGCATGTCAGCGATAATTATCGCTAATGGCATGCAAAGTGGGCTTTCCTTACAATGAGTGCATGAAAAACGACGCAAGCACAACATCGCACGATTTACAATGCAGCACCAGCGATAAATAAAGTAGCGCTAACCGCGAGTATCGCAGGTATTGTACGCCTGATCAAAATTTGACTAAACCATCCTTACAATGGGAGGTGGATTCTAAGTTTAAGTCCACACTGGTGTATTAGCGAGATTTTCCATTATCGCCGAAAATCATCGCAGGATTCATCCCGCTATCGTTGCCTCATGCCACTATCGCTGGATTTCACATCGCCTCTGCGCAACGCATTGATGATACGCCGCTAACAGGGCGAGAAAATGCAGCGATAGACGGCGATATTAAAAAAATGTATTGATGATATGCCCCTCAGTCTTGTACATAACAGCAAACTAGCCTTTAGCCGAGTTATACCAGTAGTTTGTTGTGTTGGTCTGGAAACCACAAATAACAGTGGCAATACGGAAAGTTAAATAGGACCATTTTGGATATTGGCACAAAGTATTGGTAAGAAAGTACTTTCTATAAAGCCCAAACACAACTTTCTATGAAGTTATGAGAATGCAGCGGTGCAGGAGAATGGTTGGTATTTGCTATGCACATGGTTTTCTACATGCTTTGAAGCAGACATGTCCAAAAAGGAAATCAAGAATAGGTGAGGTTTCCTCTTAAAAGTTGTCACACAATTAAAATCAGTATGTGAACCTTATAGGGATGTAAGAGGAGAATCACACTTCTTCTGTTTCTAACATGCTTAGGAAGAAACACATATAAATGGAATCTGAGAGAATATTGCCAATGCATGAATAGAAATAAGCTTACGATTTACTTATATTTTTGCAATTCACGTAAGTATGAACTAGGTCTCCAAATGTTTTTGAGAATCTGGCCTAAGGGAACAGACTGAATTTTCGTGTCCACGAAGTAATTTTTATATACTCACTAATACTGGATGAGCGTGTCTGCGTAAATTCAGAATCTGTTATGTTGGGAATTGAAAGCTATACCCTACCAGCAATATTTATACGATGGTGCAAATAAGAAACCGACCTGACTGTATGTGTGTGTGGGGTCGGGGGCAAAGGAGTGTTATTTTAATTTAGTTCCTCTCTTACAGCTTTGTCTGTCCCAGCCACGTTTTCCAGTAAAGACTCAAAAAATGCAGGATTTGAATATAAAAGTAGGGAGTTTAAAATGTGGCTCTATGCGTATATGAAAAATTGCTAGTCAGCTGTAATTTCAAGAAGGTTGCTACCCATTTCTTGTTTCAGATTGCTTTGGTAGAATTTCAGGACAGAAAATAAATTGGAATAACTCTGAAGTCTTACCTATTACAGCTTTCTATTTTCTCAATAGACTTTTAAAAAATCGTGAATAAAATATTCTCGAGAGGGTATGATATCTTGGTATTGTCTTACAATGTAATGTTAAGAATATACTTAGTCTTACTTAAATCTAGATAGTGCCGTTGCAAGGAATAAAGAGCATACTACGAGATAGGAGAGACTGCTATTAAACTGAAAGGCAAAATTAACACAATTAGAGCGTCTGTTTTGACCTAGATCTTGTATGTTTTATACACCTTCCCACTCCCAGTCTCCTCTAGTCTATTAAAAAGATTTGATTTACTGATAAAGTACATTTTGAGGAGGCGAACAGAAAAAATCTGAAGTGGTCAAAAATTTGTTATGCAAGGTAAATACAGAAGGAAACTTTGTGTATCCTTCTCTTATAAAATATCATAAGGCATTTTTGATTGCGAACTACTATTTTTGGTATCAGGACAGCTATTTTACCTAACTGATGCAATATTGAGAAGTCTGTGAAACCCCTTAGTTTAACTTCATTGCCTATTAAGGGGAAATTACTGTCCCAGAACAGAATACTGCTAACTGTTAAATGCACTAATGTTCTTTTATAACATATATTACACTGCAATGAGGATTTCTTTAGTACGTACAAAAATGACTTGTGGTGGTACAACCCAGATAAAAAATTACAAATAAATCTGATTTTTGGCGATCATGGATTTTGACAGACAAATTTCTGAATAAAGATGTGCGGCAACAGAATATTATGTTTAAATTAAAAATTCATTAAAATGAAATAGAAGATTAAGAACAAGGAACTTATCATGTATAGAAGTCTTCCAGTAATGTTATCCCTATCTACAACTATGCTCTCCAACACAATGCTTTCTGAACATGTCTCCCGGCTGCTCATAAAGAATAATTGGTTTTCAACTGGTGCCATGATCCCACTGTTTGACAAGCTAAAATGCTTATGCTTTTCTACTAAAACATGGTATTATTGGCACATTTAATTTACATATACGTCGCTAATAAAGTGGTACTAAATGTATCCAAGGGCTTTAATTTAAATGCTACCTGTGGGCCTTCAGCACTTGTGTCACCCACTAATGTAGCTTGGTAAAACACGTCTCAGGCCTGCCATTGCAGCCTGTGTGCAGTTGTAAACTGCCAATTCGACCTGGCAAAAAAAACTTTTGCAGGCTTAAACCTCCTCTTATGGTAGGCTCTAAAGGTCCTATAGGGTAGAGTCCATTAAATTCTAAGGACAGGACATGTGGGTTTATGTTTTACATGTCCTGGTAGTGAAAAAGTCTCAAATTCGTTTTTCACTACTGTGAGGCTTACCTCTCCTATAGGATAACATTGGGTTGCTTTATTACATTTAATATGTGCTAACCTTTGATTGGGAATAGGTAGAAATGTCTTATTTGCAGTCAAATGAATTGTAATGTAAAATCATCTTTAACGGTAAAGTCAAATTTTAGTTTACACTGTTGAAAATGCAACTTTAAGTTTCATTTTTTTTGCATACTTTAGTGTGTCACTCTAAGTGGGATGGGTATTCCCCAACAAGGGTGCCGTGCACACTGTTTCACTAGAATCAAGCAATACCTGGCAGATGAGTCCTAAATAGGGCTTAGCCAGTCCTGGGCTGCTTGTATTTTGGTTCACGGAAGACCTGGCCCGGCAGTTTGGGCTGGACTGTTCCCATTGGAGCTGGGTTGAAGCTGATTTGCATATGGCTGGGTCCAAACTGAGGTGGCATGGTGTGCCAAATAACAATGGACTGGCATGCTGCTCAAATAATTACCAGTGGCTGAGATTAATTCAAGCATTGTTAGAAATGGGGGGCTGTAGTTGGCGGAGGTAGGTACCTTTGTCCAAACATGGACCTTTGCTTCTAGTAAGGGTAAGGGGGATATACACTCTAAATAACCCCTGCTCACCCTTGTGGTAGCTTGGCACGAGCAGACAGGCCTATCCCAAAGGCAAAGTGTAAAGTATTTGTACCAACGCTCACAGTAATACAGTGAAACACCACAAATAGACACCACACCAGTTTAGAAAAATAAAGTATCTTTATCTAAACTTGACAAGACCAAAACAACAAAAATCCAACATACAGATACTTAGTAAAATGTCTTTAAAAAGGATGTTGCAACTATAAGCTTGTAGAAATCAAATAGCACCAACTGGGCCATCACAACGTCAGAACAGCACAAAATCCAAAGGACAGCGCCGCCCGCGAGGATCACGGCGTCTGGCATGGAGTCACACAGACCCCCAAACAACAGTACCTTGGAAAATGAAGTTGGTGACGTTGCACGGCATCGAAGATGACTTATGTCAGCTCCGGTGATGATGCAACGTTGGCAAGTTTCACAAGTCACCCTCGGCCGTTACCGGCACCGCGATAACAAGATGCTGGTGAAGATGGAGTTGATGCGAGCGCTGGCGTCAGTCATGGCTGATCACTGCCGGCGGCGGCGGGCATTGTGAGAATTTGGCCTGGTATATGCTGTCCACTAGTTAAAGTGAGCACCCTGTACCAGTCCAAATGACCCTTAGGGTGATTAGGTTAAAGATAACTTTTATGAATGCTATCCTAGTGGTAGCTATGGGGAGCAGCCTTCAGCTAAGTCTTGAAGGAATGTAAAGCAGCTTGTTACACCAGATCAGAACCTACTGAATAATCAAATGAAAGGAGAACCACACAAGTGTTATATAAAAATGTGTATTTATTATTAACCCCTCCCATGCTCGTGACGGAACCGTTCCGTCACGAGCCTCGGGTGGGCTAGCTGGTGACGGAATGGTTCCGTCACGGCCCGCTCGCCGCGCCTGCGCGGCGCAAATTCTGCGCCTGCGCTGACGTTCTAATGGGCGGGTGGGTCCGTGACGGAGCCGTTCCGTCACAAGCACAGCTCACCCGAGGGCCGTGACAGAGCGGTTCCGTCACGAGCACGGGACCGCCGCGCGGCCCCGCCTCCCCCTTAGCGCTGCGGCAGAATAGCCGCCGCAGCGAAGGGGTTAAACACTCTCTACTAACCTCTATAGGAGATTATAGCACAAAGCACACAACTCCGTGCAACTCTATGGGAAAGTAGCGGTTGGACGATTATAGTTTAAGGGCACTTCGGAGAGGACTTCAAGCAAACCCTTTGGAACATAGAAGGTTCTAAGGACAGCACCCTTGAGAGTACTGAGGTACCCGTGTTACCTATCCCAGAGGAGCAGGGTGCATAGAGGTCAAGTGGTGTCGGAAACCCTCGTCGTTTTCAATGGCGTGATGCAAAGAAGTGCTGCTGCGGGAAGATGAAAAGTGTCTGGTGGAATCCAAGCCTGGATCCGAGGTGAGAAGAACCTGAAAGCAGAAGGGACAGATTCTGGGTCACTTCAGGGTGACCACGGGCTCGTTAGACGAATGCCCACCAATGTGAAGATAGGATGCTTGACTCTGCTTCCACGGGGAACAGGATATGTCGACGATGACCAAAGTCCGGAGGTGAGCTGTCCCACGAAGGATGTCGAGTGCTGAGGGGTCAGTGGCCGGATTGAACACCAACAAGCTTTGGCAAATGCAACCCACGGGGGCAGAAGAAACAAGTTACGGTGAGGACCAGCAAGATCCAGGAGACTCTCCAAGCTATGGGGAGTCAGGGCACATCTGGAGCAACCAGGGAAGCCCACGATAAATCAAAGTTACCCTCGCCAGGACCCACAGGCCATCAGACCAGGGATCGCGAAGGGACCTCGAGCTGAATCACAAAGCACCTGCCCACAGAGCACTCATGGAGTGAAGGCCGGAAATCTTCAGTGGAAATACTGCTCAGGGTTGGGACTACATGTAGTCCAATGCACAGCCTCAGGGGTCGCCAAAAAGCATATGCTGCTGCAAAAGTACATGGTGCACAGGGGTTCGGGTTGCACAGTCCCCACGAGGAATACGGGTCTCAGGAATGCTGAGAGAGCAGCTCGACCTCAGAGACGCTCGGGAACCGATCTCCTGTGTTGCAGAAATCTTCAGAGTCCTCAGGAGCTTGGGAGATGCAAACTGGTCAGATGTGTTTAGGTGCCTGCTGCTGCAGGGGAGTAACTCCTTTATTCCAAGGGAGATTCTTCTGTTGTCCAGCGAAGTGTAGACCATCAAAGTACTTGGTTTCTGCTTGCAGAGTTTAGTCCAGGTAAAATCCAAAGTCAGGTTTCCCACTTTATACCCAGGGAAGGGGTTGGACTAACTCTGGGGACCCTCCTAGAGAGGGACAGGACAGAGGGGTGGCTAAACCCATGTCCTTTGTCCAGTTTCACGCCAGAGCAGGAGCAAATGGCTCCTGCAACTGGTTTGAGCTGGACTATGCACGGGGACACCAAATGTGCCCCCAGTGCAGACTTTCTGGCACTCACAGAGTGCAACCACCCAACCCCAATATACTAAAGTCTGTCTCGGAGGTGGTCACACCTCCCTGTGACAGGAAACTTATTGTCCGGCCTTTCCCTGCTCAAGCTCAGCTCATCAGCAAGAGGGCAGACTCATGTCAGTGGCTGGCAGCAGGCGCGCAACAACCATTGGGCTGAAGGGGCTTCAGCCCCCCCCGTCAGGTTCCGTGGGCTGGGCTGAAGCTGCCAGGCAGTAGTCAAGGGTCATCGAGGGTATTTTTCGATCCGTCCTAAAGCCCTGGCGGTCACAGCTTTCCTTTTGTTTATCCTATTTACATCTTTCTTTCTTTTAGAAGACTCCCCTGCATCACTCTTTCATTCCTTAATGGCTGTATCTGCATGACAACAGCGGCGAGACTGGCAACATTGCAGGGTTTAAAGGTGTGAAGTTAAAGTCAAACATCAAAGCCCCCGACCTCCCCCCTCCCCCTGCCCAGGAATGAACAGAGTATCCTGCAAACAAAAAGGAATACACCCTCATCACAACAGACTTTTGCAAAGAATGTAGGCAAGAGATGATTGTAAAGTTGGCTTATGATATACATAGGTTTGCCATATTTTCAGATGCAAATGGGGACGAGGCTGGTAAGTGAATAGCAACTAAATCTGCTGTTAGCTTTTTAAAAATAAAAAATAAATCACTCGTAACTCTTAACTATTTTGCTCAGGCAATTTTATTTTATTTTATAATGACACCAAACTAAAATGACAGTGGGGTTTAAAATGAACACAGTACAGTGAGTGTTACAGAAAGTATAGTGGTCTTGAGGAGTTCGCGATGCACACCCGGATATTATAGACAAAAATAAGACTTCATCTGGAGCACAGTGAATGTGAAGCTGCAATTATTGCATTTACCAACTGAGTATCAAAGTCATAAAGGCAGGTCATCAAAAATGTTTAGAGACAAATATTGAACAGCAAAGAGTAAGACTCTGTTAGCTTTAATAATAATTTAGGAATTGTGTATGTTGCTTGGTAATAATTTTGATGTGATATATACAGGGCCACTGAAATTCTGCAGCAGGGGAGAGCCAAATTATGCAGCAAGGTTCAGTAAATTATGTGGCATAATGCTGCACATTTTGCTCAGCACCAGGCTGCTTGGTTAGGGTAAAAGTGCACTTTACATAATATTTGCAATCATTCATTTCATTCAGTAAAACAATAACTATAGAAGTTTGCTTAAACTGCACTATTTGCCACAATTATTCGAACCATTCTGGGAGGTGGGACGATGGAGGAACCCAAATATCTTCTAAAAGTACTTTGAATGCCTAATGGTTGAAGCTAATACAATTCAACTCAGGTGTTTTACAGTGCATCATATCCATAAGTCACTAATTGTTGGCAAAACTGTATTTATAAATGTCATATGAGAGTAGGTAAACTCATTAAATGTGTACTAAAATACAACATTTAATATTTGTTCTACTAGAATTCCTTGAAGGAAAGTCCTAAACTTCCTCAAAACTTGTTAAATACTATTATGAATACATTAATGTTAGAGCCCAGTGTGCTTCGAATTGAGCTGTGATGTATTGGCAAAAAAATAACCCCTATGCATTATACCACTACAATGACAGGATGACCCACAAGCAAATTTTAGTCTGACTCTGAATTTGGCTCCGCCTCCAGCATTTGAAGTGTTAGCCCCCCCCCGAAATTTGGGTCTAGTTGCGCCCCTGGCTGGCAGCATCCATTTAGTGATGCCCAGGTCGAGAAAGCTGGTAGCGGGTAGATCGGTGACCCACAGTAGTGGTTCTAGAAGGGAGGAATCATACCCCCCACACCAGTTACTAATGTGGAGGTATGATTCCAAGGTGTTTGATACCAAACACAACATGTTGCTAAGCAGCTGTTTTAAAGTTAGCATTTACCGCAAGGTTGTAATGCACTTAAATATATATGGTTGGCTGCATCACAGACAACCCCGGAGAAAAGGCCCCGAAGGCTGCAGAGGGGCTCTGGTCATGCAGGGGCACCTTCTCAGACAAAACTCAGCACCCTGCCTTCAGGATTGATAAGGCCTGCCATAGGGGTGACTGATAGGTTTATATGTGCAATGATTTAGAATAGATATAGGTAACCTATATCTAAGTAAGGGGTGCATGCACCATCTTACAGTAGCAGACCTGTGGTGCCATTTTGAATGGTGCCACAGGGGTGGCACAATACATGCTTCAGCCCCTGGGAGGTCTCTGGGATACCTATGCCCTGGGTACATGGTGTACCATATACTAGGGACTGATAAGGACACCCCAGTATCCAATCTGGAGTGTACCTAAAGTACATGCAATCAATTTGTAGGAGAAAGCAGATCGACTGGGGTTCTGGGTAGCAGGATCCCAGTCAGTCTAAGTCGAAAATAGTTATATATCAGCAAAAAGTGGGGGTAACCATAAGAGGCAGATCCTACTCTCCTACAGGCGTCGTAGGGCATCGGAGCTGCGGAGCAGGCCGGGTGCTGTGTTGTTCACGTCACGAGTGGCTCCCCTGGCCTCAGTGCAGGTCATGGTGTCACAGCGGCGGCGGCGACGGCATCAGAAACAGATTTTCTTGCTTCTCTTGGGTGTCTTCCAGGTCCCAACATCAGAAACAACCTCCAGGGGCCCAACTCAGTTACAGGCACCTCCTGGCAGGTCAGAACTCCCAGCAAGGAAGTTATGGGGAACTGGGGGTGAAGTCTTTTTGTTCCTGGGACTTCAAAACTGGAGGCCAGCTCTTCTTCAGGCCCTGGAGACTTTCCTTAAGCTGGGGACAGAGCACACAGCAAAGTCCTTCTCCTTTCTTTGTAAGAAACAGCAACTGCAGGTCAACCCCAGACACACAGCAAGGGCAGTACTTCTCCTCAGTTTCTTTATCCCTTCTCCTCAGCAAAGGTTCCTCTTGATTTCAGCAATAGTCTATAATTCTGGGGTTGTAGGTATATTACTTATAACCCAAAATGTCTTTGATCCCTTTGTGCAAGGGGCTCTGAGCCCAGTCCAAACCAGTTCTGGGGGAACTCTGCTAGTGCACAACAAAAATACTTTGTCACTGTGGGCCTTGGTTTCAGACACACCATAGGGGGCCTGAGCCAGCATTGTGGAAGGCAGGCACAGCCCTAGTCAGGTACAGGTGCTTCTCCTCCCACCACTCCAAACACAGCTCATGCCTATTCAGCCTAGTGCTGACTCATCCAGACTCAAGGTGCCACTGCAACTCCCCAACCCCTGTCTCTCCAAAACCAGACAGTCAATCCACAAACAGGCAGAGGCACACAGAAAGGTTGAACAAGAAAAGACTCACTTTCTAAAAGTGATATTTTCAAACACATAACTTAAAAACCATCCTTACTAAAAGATGTGTTATAAAATTCTGAGTTCAGGGATACCAGACTCCAATTTACTATCTTATCCCTATGGGAAGATATGCGTGTAAAATGTTACAAAGCATTCCCCATTCAGTCCTATGGGCAAGATAGCCTTTTAATAGTGAAAAACGAAATTGGCAGTATTTCACTATCAGGACATGTTACACACACCAGTACATGTCCTACCATTCCCATACACTGCACCCGGACCTTCAATTAGTACTTACTAACAAGCGGAAGGACAACCACTACTCAATGCCTGAACTCGCACTATAGATACGTTTTGCCGAAGCAAAACACAAAAGATAAGAACCAGGAACAGAAAAGAAGAGTATGATGAAAGTGTAACAACCCACATGGAAAACACGATACCTGAACAGACGCAGGAGATGCTTGACAATGCTCTGTAACAACACTTTGTTGTTCCGTAGTTTTCATCCACCCAAACTGATCCAGAATCTACCTTACTCACAGATGTTGCACATCAAAAGGATTTCAGTCAGTCAGAAATCTTTATTCGGCTATATTCCAAGCCATAAAAGAATACATCATAAAAAGCATTTCTGATTAAAACACAATGAAGTTCATAAAATATCAAATATCAGATAAAAATACCCTAGATAAAAAGAATAATTAGCAAATGTCCAAATCACATCTCTTTTCAGGTAATTATCACAAGGCATATAGGCACAACGGTGTTTGAATTAGAGATGGTAAGAGAGCAAAAAAGATCAACTACGTTCATAGTACTTATTGGCAACAATTTCAAAATTTCATCATTAGTCACTATGGGAAACGATCCCACACTAAGGGGTCTTGAATCCTGTGGAAAAGTTATAGTAAAAACATGGGAATCTTTTTCCAACAATATTCCATAACCGCACTGTGGAGGAGATGTATTTATAAACCATTAAGCAGATGAATTCATCTTTTAAAAGCTGAAGGTAGTGCAAAGCAGCCTGACATTTTCTTATATTTAGGAATTTTAATAGAGGTGTTAAAAAAGCATACCTTGGGTTGGTATAAAGTTTACAAAAAAAACATAAAATGCAACGTACTCTGAGCTGATTTTGAGACACATAGGCATGCAATCAACTTGGCATCAGAATATACGTTACACAGGTATGAAACCAACAGATGGGAGGTTCCAAACCTGAACCTTATAAGGTAGAACAATTGTACATGCCTAAATTAAAAAGAAAGATAAGGCTCAGTACCTAAAGAACAAACTAGAAGTGAGTGATCAATAACCATGTTTATTCCCATCTCCTGAATATCTCTTTTCAAATAGGAGTGTGCCAAAAATTCTTTCTTTAACTTGGCCCTTGATATTTTAGCAATATTTCCTGGGTTGTCGAAATAATCTAACAAGCCTAAATTGTTCAGCTGGGCTTTAACATAAGAAAACAAAGGGATTTTGTTCACCCACTCGAATTTTAGACAATCTGTAATGAGGGCACGGTTCAAAGCTGTTTTTTCCTTTACCCAGATGTTATACCACAATAATAGAGGCGGCGGCGCTACTTGTTTGCAGAAGGACAGCGGGATCACGCCAAGCTCGCTGTGACAAATAGTGGAGGCAGTGCTTGTTGGTATAGTCAGCAAGCGTTTCAAAAACATGTTTTCAGCTCTCTGTAGGCCTAAGGTGTTGCAAAAGCTCCAGACTCCAGCTTCATACAGAGTAGCCGCACACATACGTGCCTTTTAGATTTCTATAATTGCTCTTATTGGGCAGGAACCTCGTTTTTTTAGCAAATCTTAAAATGCCCTCCAGCTTTGGTTAGAGCCCCTAGTCCTTGCCTCTATTAGATGAAACCAAGTGCTTTTCGAATCAGAAAGAATTCCTAAATAAGGAAAGGTAGATACATAAAGCAATTTCTCGCTACCTATAAAACATGTCTTTACAATTGTTGGTGATTTGCCCACCACCATGATATAGGATTTGGATACATTGGTCTTTAGGCCAAGGTCATTCATAAAATTATTAAAACTAGTTAAAAACCTTTGCAACCCCATCCCAGTTCTGGATATTAAAGCACAGTCGTCTGCGTATAATAATGCTGGTAACAACCTTCAGCCTATCTGGGGAGCATCCACATTCCCATTTATAATGTAGCTTTTTAAATTATTTATATACAGAAAGAATAAAGAGGGTGCAAGTACGCAACCCTGGCAGACCCAGCGGCTCATCTTAATTGGGGCAGTAAGTTCCCCACCTGCTCCATAGCGAACTCTCCCTGTGACATCCCGATGCATGTCTGCTATAAAATGCACAATGGCTGGTTCTATGCCCATTTCCAGCATCTTCTCCCAAAGCTTCCCTCTCTGCACCCAGTCAAAGGCAGACGTCAAGTCCATAAACCTTAAATAAAGGGATCCCAGCTTGGCAAAGGTATATTTGCCTATGATCAGATGCAGGTTGAGGCACTGTTCTACCGTGCCCAGGCCTCTCCTGAAGCCATATTGGATATCAGAAAACTTACCGTTTTCTGTAACCCAGGCCTCCAGCCTTTCTAAAATTACTCTGCCCATGATCTTACAGGTGTAGTCAATTAGAGTTGTTGGCCGGTAGCATTTGGGACCCGCCCTATGACCTTATTTAAAGATGGGAACTATTGTCAGGGATCTCCAGGAGTTGGGTGGTCCCTGAGCCATATAGCAGCTTAAAATGAATGTTAGCAACAGGAGCCACAGGGGTATGTTAGCTAAGAACAAATCCGAAGGAATACCGTCAGGGCCAGAGGCCTTTTTCTTCACTGTCTGGGTTAAGGCCCTATCCATCTCATCTAATGTTGGTGGTGCCATAGTTATTGACCTATATTGAATATTAGTGCTAAAAGCGGGATCACTACCAATTTTATAGAGACCCGGAAAATGTTCAACCCAAGTCTCAGGCATAACTGCCACATCAATTTTACCACTAAAGTACTCCTAGTTAACAGTCTGCCAAAAAAGTTTGGAGTCTCTGCTCTGGCAGGCTACAAACAGTTGTTCCCAAGCTTCATGTCTAATGTTATGTTATGTTATGTTATTTAAGTTTATAGAGTGCCTGGTTACACTGACCCAGTGTGTCCTCGCGCTAAGGTGGCAGCCATGCACCAAAGTCACAACAGAAAGAACCAAAAGACACACTAGATTAACCTACGGGGAATAGAAAGGTCTTCAGACCTTTACGAAAGATGGATTCGGATTCCTCCAGTCTGAGTTTCTGAGGAAGGGTATTCCACAGCCGGGCTGCCACATATCGAAACGAGCGGCCACCCATCCTAGCTCTCCTGATCTTAGGGACATGCACCATCCCTCTCTCACTTGATCTAATCAGTCTGGTAGGTGCATAGGGAGTGAGGAGGTTGTGTAAGTACACAGGACCCTTTTTCTGTAGGATCCGGTGGCTCACACACATATCCTTAAACTTCACTCTCTCCCTAATAGGAAGCCAGTGAAGGGAGGCCAGCGCTTTCTTAGCAGACGCTCTCCTAGGTAACATAAGAACAAGTCTTGCCGCTGCATTCTGGATAACCTGCAATCTCCATATGCACTTGTCAGTTGCGCCCAAATACAGGAGATTGCAGTAGTCCAAGCGCGAGATCACCAGAGCATGCACCATGATCTTTCTGGATGCAGTGGGGAGATTATCTAGGGTCTTCCATAGACCTCGTAGGATGCCAAAACATGCCCCTGTCACCCGCCTGGCGTGATAGTCAAAGGACAATTTATTATCCACCCATACATCGAGATTGTTTGCTTGTTCACACCGTGTCGGGGTAGGGCCCAACGCCTGGGGCCACCATGCCGATGTCCAGACAGATGGAACCTTCCCTATTATCAGTACCTCGGTCTTAGTACCGTTGAGCTTCAGGCAATTTCTTGCCATCCACTCGGCCAGTTCTTGCAGGCACAACATAAAGTTAACAGCTGCATCAGACTGGGCCTGAGTCAGGGAGACCACTAGCTGAGTGTCATCGGCATAGGACAGGGCGTTAATCCCAAACGTATCCGCTACTTTTGCCAGGGGGGAGAGATAAAGATTAAACAGAGTAGGACTCAGGGTAGATCCCTGGGGCACCCCCTGCATCAGCTTGATGCTCCTCGAATAGTGGGCTCTTTGCATAACTTGGAGGCTGCGCTCGGTCAGAAAAGATTCCAGCCATTTCAGAGCCCCATCAACAACACCACCTCTCCTCAAAGCTCGCAGCAAGGTATGGTGGGTGACGGTATAAAACGCGGCACTTAGGTCTAACAAAATTAGTGCCGCTGTTTGTCCGTCGTCCATGTGCTTCCGAATGATCTCGGTGGAATGCAGTAGCGCCGACTCGGTGGAATGGAGGGTACGGAAGCCAGACTGTGAGGGGTGAAGGAGGCCGTTCTTGTCGATGTGCTCTGTCAGCTGTGTGTTCACAATCTTCTCGGCTACCTTAGCAAAATGGGGGTGTAAAGAGATGGGTCGCAGGTTGTCTAATTGCTCCTTATTGATATGGGGCTTTTTTTGTAGAGGAAGCACCACTGCCTCCTTCCATCTGTTAGGCACCATTCCTGAACTGAAAGACAGGCTGATAAGATGTCTAATAAAGGGCTGTGGTATATCCAAACTCCCTCTAGCACCGTCGGGGTCCCTGGATCCCTGAGTGAACCCGATTTGATAGTGCTTGCTGTCTGTATGAGACTATCCGGTGCAGGCACCAAAAATCCATGGAGCTTTTGTATTATGGGAGTATCCACTTGTTTCCCTTCCCCTTCCACGCTAACGTGAGCAGAGCCAGGGAAAGAGGAATGAATCTGTTCAACCTTAGCCGCAAAATACTCTGCAATCTTATTGCAGGATTTCTCAGATCACACAGCGGGAGGAGCAATCGATGCCAGGGAAGAAATTTCTTTAAAAACCTTAAAAAGCTCCTTCGTGGAGTTTTCAGCAGTTTCTATTCGCTCCTTAAAATAGGCTGATTTTGCCTTCTTAATAAGCAAATGATAGGACTTAATGCAGCTTTTTTACTCCTCTTCCACAAGGGTGGAGAAATCTTTCCTTCATCGTCTTTCAAGACGCTTGCACCCTGTTTTAGCTGTCCTAAGTTCTTCCCGAAACCAAGGGGCAGATTTACGTTTTGTTGAGGACACCTTATTAGACCAGGGTGCGGTACAATCGAGAGCGTAAGTAATGCGCTTCGCTAAGGCTTCGCACGCCTGGTTTACATCTAAACCAGATGGGGTGCATCTCTCATAAGGGCCTGGTTAAAAGCCTCCTGGGAGAAGGTAACCCACTTCCTGCTTTTAAAACCCATTTTAGCTTCTTCCTTTGCTTTGGGGGTCGGGAGTTGTATAGTAAAAGGTATCCAGAAGTGGTCCGACCACGGCACCGGACATGGGGATTTAACCACCAGAGCATCCCAGTTGGCAAAAATGGGATCGAGTAGATGTCCCTGCCTGTGTGTGGGGGATTCCAACTGTAGTATTAGTTGAAGTGTCGCTAAATCCTGGCACAGCTCTTGTGCCCCTAAGTTCAGTGCATCATTCAGGTGCACGTTCAGGTCTCCCAACACCAATAGTTTATCATACTTTAGAGCCGGTTGCACCAGATAATCAATTAAACTACGGGAAAAACTGCTGTGGGGCCCCGGAGGTCGGTAGACCAATAAGCCTTTAATAACATAGTTAGTGGCCATTCTAAGAGTAAATAGTTCTGATTCACTGTCCTCAATTACAACTGGCTCGAAAGAGCCTTGTATGGAGTGTTTGTCTATAATAGCAATGCCCCCTCCTCTGCCCGATAGTCTATCTAGTCTCATTATAATGTCAAGGTGGCGTTTCTTTAACGCCTGCTTATATCAAGTGTGACTGTTTTACCTTGGATAAAATTTGGAGTTTTGCTTTCAGTTTTTTAATTAATTTATTGTGGAAACAGGTGCAATCACCATAAAACCACATTTTATCGCTCGGTGGCCCAGACCTGGTTTTCTTAATTAGTGCGGCATTTATAGTCTCGATTATTGCCTCGAAAGATGTTACCATGACTGTGGGATTTATATTGTATTCCAGTCTAGGACTTGGGTCAAATTCGATGATATTATTTGACGTAAAACCCGGTCAAGATTTATGGTAGACCACTTCCGCATTAACCCCTTGTTCTTGTCATATATTAATGGGCCTGATCTGGTGGATGCAGTTTGATCATCGAGTTGGGTCACCAGCTCTAAAGATAAGGGGTACTGATCACTATAATAGATTTTATGAATGATAAAAATCAAGGTGTGGGGTTTAAAATGCTCAGAGAGTGCAATAAAATCAATTAGAGTGCCTTGTCCTCTCCCAATGTATGTTACTAAGTCATTGCCTGCTAAATTGATGAGATCCACAGTGAGGAAAAGAGAACATTTCGACAATATTGTATTCAAAATATTCCCACAGGGGTTATGGTTAAAATGACAACTGCCGTCTATGACCCCGGCTACTAATTGGCAAGCCCTCTGTTTTGAAAGAGGACATAATTTGCAATTAAAATCGCCTCCCCAAAGCACTAAAAAATCCGTATTTAACTCAAAAGGATTTCATCTTCACAAGACAAATGTGACTGTGATGTTATTCGTATCAAAAATCGATTTCTACAACAGGGTTATCCCAAGGAGACCATTGACAAAGCGGAAGTACGCATGGAAACTATCTCTCGACAAGTACTATTAAACACCAAAGAGAATCCTACCACTAAGCACATGGTCTTTGTGTCAAAATTCTCCACGATATCCAGAAGCTCCCCAACACACACACACCAGTTTGTTACAGGAATTCACTCCTGTACTCTCTATTTCAGCATCACTGTTACACCGATTTACATGTTGATGTAAGTACGAAACTGTTTACACCATTTAACACGTTTTTTATGCTAGTTCTATATAGTTTCTCCTTCTGCCTGTGGGTAACTTTATTCTTGAAAGTGGTTTTTAATCTATTGACTTCTGTGGACCCCCACTTAATCATTACTGTAACCCGGAGACCCCAGACAGCCATCATTCGGAACCGAATAGCCCAATTGGGTCATTACTGGAAGCTGGTGACCGCAGCCTAAACATTTTTGATGATTTGAACTACAAAACAATACACAAAATATAGTGAACATTCATTGAATAAATACACAGAATATTAAATATTTAAATTGCCAATAAATATAAAAACAAATCTAAATTCGTATTTTACCATGAAGGTTGGAGCTTTTCTAGGTAAAGTTGACACCATTCATTGTCCATACTATAGTCTGCTTGATGCACTTACACTGCTCCCACAAATCAATCTGGGGATAGTAACTTAATTGTTAGCCTCCAATTTCAGATTCCTTCACATTTATAGAAAGTTTTAAAAGTTCAACTTTACATTTAGATTTTCATTTATGTACACCATATTCATCTATGAATATTCTTGAATTTTCAAAGCAGTCACAGAACCCCTGAGTAGGCTTTGCGGCTGTTATTCAGACTAAAGGTTAAGACCACTTTCCTAGAACATTTCTTAATGCATCACTCTGAACATAATTGATTGTGTACTGCATGACCAAGCCACATTTTCAAAAGTGAGCAATTATTGCATAATGCATGACATATTTCTGAGAATGTGTTGGCATTATTATAAAATTGTAAAAACTCCAAAAAAAGGCTTACCCACAAAATAACGGGATAATAGAAAATGAGGAAAAGCTGTGAGGAGAGGGTGAAGAAACATACAGCAAGCAAGGTAATAGTGCGTATACAAAGAGTTCATCTTTCAATCTATACACAACAGTATCACCGCATCGGCTTTTCTAGGTCCACCTTGACCCGTTTAAATAAAAATTTATATAAAAATTACAAATGAATAAAGAGCAGAAATCTCTTGGAGCAGATGAATGATTGAGCTACCAACACCCCTCCAAAGAGAACCTGTGCAGCTTATAACACTTCTGCAAAAGCAATAGGAAGCTTACTTGAAGTAAAATGCAGATTCTTCAGCAACTAGAAGAATATGGACAAATCCACCCTAAAAATCTCCTTAATATACTCTGCACACCAAAGCCGGACTGCATGAAGTAGAATTATGCAATGACAATCCAGAGGTATACGCAAAAATTCCACTATTGACTACCAGGCCCTATTGGGCCTCATATTCTTTAAGTCTGCATTGTCAATTCGCAAATGCACATCATGCATTTAGGATTTGGTCCGTGGCTATGGGCCCACAATCCACACCAATGACACTCGTCATTTGGCTATCAACTAGAGTAGTTACGTAAGACTTCTAATCACCATGGGCACTTCAGTCACATATCCCAGCAATGGAAATCTGGGAGTCTCGGGTATTCAAACATAATAAAATGATAGGTGGAAAGTGAGAGTGAAGCATGTGTGACCATGGGTCTAAAAAACAGGAAGAGTGCACATGTATGAGTCTGCTATGACACTGCTGTGAATTGAACATATTAAATTTGGTTACAGCGGGGAGGATTCTCAGCCTAGACATGTGCCTAGATGGAAAAGGTGCAAAAGAAACAGGGTCAAAACTGATTTGCATATGGCTGGGTTTAAACTGGAATGGCATGGGGAGCAAAATAATGATTGATTTAGGCCCAGATCTCTGTACTGGTATGAATGTTTTACATTGATCAGCATTCTGTCCATCAATTGTTCTTTTTGTTCTTTTTGCATTTGTCACCCCGAGTGGATCGGGTATGCCCAAACGTGGGTCCCGTGCTCTCCATGCCACTGGAATCAAGCTAGCCTGGCTGATGAGTGGTGAAACCTTGAAACCGGTCCTAGGATGCTTGTTTCTGGTCCAGGGAGAACCTGGCCTGGCAGTTCGGGCTGGACTGTTACCATGGGGAACAGGCTCAAGACTGATTTGGATATGGCTGGGTTTAAACTCGAATGGCATGGGGAGCAAAAAAAATAGATATAGGCCCAGATCTCTGTACCTGGGTTAGTGTTTGACATTGATCAGCATTCTGTCAATCAATTGTTCTTTTTGCATTAGATGGAAAAGGTGTCATTTTTTCAAGTTAATTTGTAATCTCTTTTGTTAGTTTATATTTATAGTAGGCTGTGCTCACTTTAAGTACCTTGCCATTGATATTGGCATGATGCTGTCCCATGGGCTGCATTAGCAGTTGGTTCAACTGTATGTGTTTGTTAGACTAATAAAAACGTATAAATAAATAATAAGGACTTTAATACGATATAAAATTAAATACACTTTCCCAATACTGTTACAACTTTTTACAGGATTTCCAGTTAAATAACACAAGACATATTGCTTTCTAAGTGTATGCATGTTCAGAATCAGAGCTGTGGAAGTTGCTCAGAGCCGAAAAGAATATTAAAGGTTTGTTTAATACCAACACAGAAAGAATCTAGTGACAGAAAAAAAACGGAAACATTAAAAAATTGGAAATCAAATTTTTCGAAAAGTATGCCTGATGCTTGTACATGAATCGAAACCTATACAGCATATGTATAGGAAATATGGGCATTGAGGTAGGTCATAGTGAATAAGCGTCTGACGACACAGGAGAAGGGGTGTATGAGTGTTGTGAACTGCTGAACGGACCACAAACATTATTTATCTTCAATTAAATGTCTCGCACATTTTGTGTATTTTTATTCAAACTACATTCTATAATTCCATAGGGTATTATGACAGTTGGAATGAGAAAAATAAAAGTTCTGAGAAATAAGTAGGTGCCAATGGAGAAAAAGCATCTGTTGAGTGTTAACATTAGAGGGAAAAATACAATAAGTATTAATTTTTTTATTCACTGTTACATTGGAGTCCTTGCCTCATTCATGTGAAAATTAGAAGGAGGGTAGTGACATTGGTTCCTTTTTTAAAAGTCATTGTGATTTTCATTGTCAGAAGGCAGGACTGGACTAGAATGGTGTTTGACACATCTATTTCAAACAGGCATAACTGCTAACAGAAGCTGCTATTTCCTATCTGACAGAGGATTGCACTACATTGTTCATGTGGTGACGGACTGTCTCTGAAGGAGATGAAGTTCCTTTGCTTTATTCACAGATGTGAAATGGCACATTCAACTGAGGGGACTCACAATATGCTGACTGTCACATTGTTCAATCTTTAAGACTACCCGAAGGGATTTTATTTGAGACTCTGTAGGTCGTATGATTTCAAATACGTTAGTACTGTCAAGATCACAGTGCATTGTACCATGATTCTCTATATTAAACACGTATTTGACAGAACAAAAAACAATTCTTTGAAGACATCTTAGTTATAACGTTTGATTTGATCAGAGTCAATTTCCAGCCAGATACAAGGCTTGTCTGTACCACCATAGTCATTTCGGCAGCTGTTGTAAAATAAAGGACTTTTGTATGTTGTGAATAAAAATAAAGAAATAAAATATAAAATAAAATATATGCCCTCCACGCTGCAGTTACATTGTTTGTGGATCCAAATGATTAGAACACCTCTCTCTTATTCCAACCAATCAGAAATAGCTCCTTTTCAAAGGCAGACGTTTCCTGAAATTGGCATGCATGCTATACAAAGCCTCACACGATGAGCCACTGAGTTACATAGTCAGTAAACTAACGACCACTGGAGACACCCAAACTCTACGTCGTGCCGACATACCAAGCCTCGAAACGACACGCTTCTGAAAGCTAAAAAAGCTCCCAAATTGTAGAATTTCCACCCACTTGTATAAGGAGGAGTCCATCCTGTGTGTCTCTAAAAATAAAACCGAACTCCAAGTCTATTTTTCAGCGTCACTTTACCAAGTAGCTGTCTACTGTCTCAAGTTAGCAATATCTGGTTGTTGCATTGATGTAAAAATCATGCTATATGTTCTTGCTGTCCAAACCACACTTCTTCTTTTAGCTAACATTTAGGGGTCAACTATATCCTGACAAGGACTCCTTGTTTTACTTTATACATCTTCATATTTGAACTACACTACTCTCAGTGCTTTAAATTGAAAAAAATAAGTGCAGGTACTCACCAAAAATAAGCAGTGGGCTAGGGGTGGGGTTTGGGGCGGGTCAAGGGGCGGGGCTATGTTTTTTACCTTTCTAAGCTTTGTTTGCAAAAAAATATGCATGCATTGTAAGAATGTCTAACCATTTATATAGTACTAACCAATTAGTCCTTAATATTAACCAACGTAACCTTTTTTTAGCAACCTTTATAATAATAAAATATTGAGGAAAAAAACAGGAAGTTTCCTAACGTTTGCCTTGTAGTTTGTATGCATATCCTTGATGCAGGATCATGAATCACTCAACTATATGACAAAGATTTTAACTTGTGACTTGCAAGTAACACAATGATCTCTGCGGCAAAAACAGTAACCAAGAGAGCTCTCAGTATAAAAAACAAATCTGCGATCTGCATGTTTCATGCTGTGTGTTACAGCAGGCCCATTGATCCTCTATGCAACTTTATGTTCAGTCAAACCTTTGATTAGAAAAATGCACAAAGATATTTCCAGCAAGTGCATTAACCACCAGAGTTATTAAATTGCCACTGTACCTGGGAATTTACTGGATACGCAAAGATCTCTGTACCAGGTAATAATTCGAAATGCAGTGTGTTGTGATGAGTTAGGCAAGGCAGAATAAAGTTATTATCACATTTGTCTTATTGTCAATTCTATGGGGCAGAGTTAAAAAAAATAATTAAGTTCAAACTTTACTCTTTGCGACTGTGACCACCTTCTGCTGCCAATCCTTTGCCTTTGCCCGATTAATAAAGCTAGAGTTGGCCTCATGAGTAGCCATTTTTAAAGTACATTTGCCTAGCGGTTTGTAAGCCACTTACAGGTCATAGCACTGTATCTCGGGACCACGGAAAGGTTTTCAGAATGAAGACAATGACAATTGCAAGACTACAAACAAGTCGTTTGGCCTTGAAAAAAAACCTTGGCTGTTCTTTTTCTAGTCACACTTTTGAAATAACAATAAAACAGCATATCATACAAGTACATTGGACTTTGGAAATTATTACTAGAGACACTACTAGCTGAATACTTGGCACAGACCTCTCCCTAAGTCTAAAATTAACTTCTCACTACTAGTGGCTCTTGGGTGCAGCCACTAGGGAGGCTCGTGCCAACCGCAATTTTGGGTCCTGACTTTTTTGGCGTGAACCCTGGCATCAGCCACCCATTGCTCCATGAATAAACGACTTACAGGTCGAGCCAGGCTTGAGCCAGATGCTGGGCTCTGGATCAACTCAAGGTTCTCTTGGAAGTCGAGCCCAAAATGAGCCGACCTTTCATGTGGCTTCTGCCTGCTGCACTCGCTGAACCTTTGAGCACAAAGTTAAAACCAAAACATTAACACTTGACGTAAAAAGGAGAGATAAATAGATACCCATTTTGGGGTGGATATGTACAAAGTGAAACAAGAAAACCTGGTATTTATCCCGGCTTCTCCACGTAACCAAACTCTTGTGATCTTAGGCAAATATTTTGTTTTACAAATCTCGCTTTTTCTTCATTATACCTCAGTATTGTATAATGTGACCTATTAATCTCAAAGCTGCACCACGTTAAAGAAATATGCTTTTTTTATGTTGAAGAGACTTTATCCTATTTTAAGTGATACTTGTTGAATGATTTACATTGCAAACATTCCCAGGGCTTGGCTCATGCAAGGTCTCTTAGAGCCCAGCCAGACCCTTAGCTCAGCTCTACCTGTAGTTTTTTGGCTCCCCCACCACTACATTTGTCTTCTGAATGGTAAACTTGCTGCACCATTTATTCTCATACCTGGCATTTTCTTAACCCCTTCGCTGCGGCGGCAATTCCGCCACAGCGCTAGGGGGGGCCGCGCGGTGCTCCCATGCTTGTTACGGAACCGCTCTGTCACGAGCCTCGGGCGCGCTGTGCTTCTGACGGAGCGGTTCCGTCACGGCCCCGCCCGCTTAATAGAACGCGCCGCGCAGGCGCGAAATCAGCGCCGCGCAGGTGCGTCGAGCGGGCCGTGACGGAACCGCTCCGTCACCAGCACAGCACAACCGAGGCTGGTGACGGAGCGGTTCCGTCACCAGCATGGGAGAGGTTAAAGAGACACACAAAATTTCACAAAATAATTAGAGAACTTCACAAAAATCACAAAATTATCTCTAGAAAAGATGGAGATGGACTGTTAACACACATTCACTACACCCTGAAAAAAGTCTAAATACATTTGCCCCGTTTCACGCACACTCGCCCCCTCACACACCTAAAACCCATTTCATGCTCTCTGAATCACATTTAGTTTCACACAAACACACTGTACTACTTTCATTCTCACAGCCATACCCACCGTTGCAAACTTAGACACTTATTGATTTTTACTTCCTGGCTCTCACACATTCTCTTTCACACGCAGTCCCCGACATTGGAGGCCATCAAAAACTTTAACAGGTGCACCACAAAGTCAGAGGTCGCATTTTGTGCGATGCACGGATTCGCATAATAAAACCTTTTCAGAGACTGCCACAGGTGTGTGTCAATGGAGCAGAGATACTTAGGAGGTGGTTTGGGTGCTGCAAATCACCTACGTTTATAGTTATATAACAATGTTTTTCAATAAATGGCACACTGAAAAATCAATACTAGTGCTGCAGTTTAAAAAAAAAAGCATGAATGCATTGATTTAAGTCTAGAGGGCAGGGGTTTTCTTTCATGCAAATTCCTTTCATTTAAATTATTGATGGGCGAAGATGCAGGCTTTTAAAACAATGGGCATGCTAACAAGCTGTAATGCCGTGGGCAGTGTGTCCCACACTCGCGCCCATTCGGTTTTATGGACACCTTCCGACCCCCTCTGAAAGACATCCTGCAGCGATACTCCTCCTCTCATAACTTCCAGAGAGGCACACCCAGCTCTCTGTGTTCTACTGAAGACGAGCTGCTGTCCTGGCACTTTTGAACCAGCTCAGCCCAGGCTTCAGCTCAGTTTGAAAGGCGCTTGAACCCATGCAGGACGTGCAGAAGGTGCTGCCAAGGATGGAGCTCAGGAGCCTGGATGAACTGCATCAAAACTGGGCTGTTATGAGTATCGGTACTCTCCTTGTCCAAGGAAAGGTCCCGGTACTCAAGGGGAGAAAATATAAAAGTGCTGGTACTCAGTACCGGTGAGTAGCGGCCCATTTAAAGCGCTGACTATTCTTCCTAAACATATAAGTGCAAGGCTCCTCAACTGGGTCCTGTTAGCACTATATAAAACCACATAAAAAATAAAGGTCCCACACACCATGTTATGTGCGTTTCCTAAGCACCCAAAATCCTCTAAACGACCAACATGTCACCAACCTAGGATGTAGGGTGAGTCCAAACTTTAGGTGGGGACATCGGGTCTGATTTAGAGTTTGTCAGAAGGTTACTAAAATCGTGTCAGAAATCTTGTCTGCCCTATTATAAGAGTGATAGGATATAAACACTTATAAAAAGGCAGACAGAATATCCATCACGTATGTGACAATGACAGACTAACCCGTCCACCAAACTCAAAATGATTCTCATAATGTCAAATCAGAATAATTAGCAAAACATGACAAAAAATACTGGGAACACTCAGTGTCTCCCAGAAAAAAAGTGGAACTGAGGTGACAGGCGCTCTTGATGCATTATATCTGCTTAACCCCTCGCCGCTGCGTGAATTTTTGCATTGTGAGGGCGACATAAAGAGTGAGCGGGGTTCGGACAGCCCCCGGCCGTCCTCCGCACACGCCCACCGTGACGTCGGACAGCCGGGGGCCGCCCGAAGCATGCAAGGGGTTAAGGACTTTCCCACCAATGGAAGTGTCATTGATTCACAGCCAATGCCGCGCAGCACCGTAAAGGAACAGTGCATTGTACTACTTCAACATTTCCACATCCAGTCTCGCACTTGTGAATGGTTCACAAAAGAAATTAGCAGAAATGAGTATCCATTAGAAGCAACTGTTGGAGATTCCAAAATAGTCAAGCTGGACTTAGACATATTTTGAGTATTTGATCTACCTTTAATTTCTTTTTCACTAAGGCTTAGTTGTGTGCTTCCAGCAGTGGCCTAGCACAGTATGATGGTCCCTCCTACAGAACATAATGCCTCCCGCAGAACATCAGGAAGAGACCCTGAGACTCCTATACGTAACAAATCCACAGATTAGGTTCAACAGGGTCGTGCGTTATAACCCTGGCTCCTAGACCTAGATTACCTTGCTCTCCATTATTGCTGCTGTGGCTTAGGGTAGTGAAATTTTGCATTTCCAGCACCATCTGGAGCATCCTGCCACCATTGAACATGCCAATATATTGGGGGTGGGGAGTTAGATAAATACGGAGCTTGCAGTATGGCTGCTTCCCTTGAAGGATGGCATGTGCCAGGTTGTGGAGTAGTTTAAAATGTCTGGGACAGTGCTGAAGTCACACCAAAGGCAAACCTGTCTTGGTGAATCAGTTCCATGGACACCCAGTTGGCAGGAAATGCTAGACCTGCTGGTATCGAAGGTGCAATTTCTCTGTTGATCTACTCACTCCAATTTTTCTTGTGAAAAATAAATCTGTTCACACTAAAACGATTAGAAAGAAAGAAGCAGGTGGTTTGGTTGCTGTTAGTAGGGATCCCATGTTTTAATTCTAATCATGCGAATAACTGAGAAGGATAAAGGAAGGGACACATTACAGAACACCTATTTGCTTATAAAAAAGAGCACCTTTACTTGAGCCCTGTTGAATTACTGTTCCTTTCCTGAAAACTGATAGGGAATTTTAAACTTTCTCAGAGATAACAAGTAGAATACGCTCTTTCTTATGGAAAATTGGCTTTGTGAAACAGGGTGCCATAATCTCACTAAAGTAAAGTCCAAAGGGATATAAGATTCTCCATAGGGATATATTTGCTAATGAGAGGAAAGAGTTAGAGTGATTTTAAAAGACCAACTAAATAAACTGAATACTAAATGGCACATATAGTCCCTGTAGATTTTGTTTGTTTAATGTCAAATATCTGTAGTGTGTGTGTGGTGGACCCACATCTCCTGAATCCTCAGAAACACTACCCTGTATATATTGAATCGATTGACTCCCTGAAATTCCATGAAAACCAATATGCTACACCATTGCTTAGACCACAAATATGCTCCACCACAACAGATTTCCTTTTGCTCAAGCAATATTCGGGAAATACCTTTACTAGATCTGCTAATCCCTTTGATCAAGGGCCACCCATCTTGTTGACATATCTCCCTGCAGACATATTTTCCCGGTGCAAAGTGTCACACAACATTTCATCATCCCTAGAGTAAAACAGTGAATTGCAAATGAGCCTGCCAACAATTTCAAATAATTGATGTGAAAGTTTTTCTCTCGCTCCATCCAACGGCCACCTTTGGACACAGTTCCACATCTCACACCCCATCCTTCCAAACTTCTGATCTTCGTGCAACAGCAACAACCATCTGCGACGCCTGACCTGCTCTTCATGCTACATAGATGGCCATCTGTGACGCTTTCTCTGCTCCTCGTGGCCCCCACTGCAAGAAGAACTATTCATGCTGGACTTTTGGAGTTAAGTCTTTCAGCTGCACCTACTTGGTCCCTGCATCCGGCCCCTTACCCATCACGGTCGGCCTGAATTTGTGACTTTAACCTGGTCTCCCACGACCCGTTTACAGCGAGTGGCGCTTTGTGCTTTTAAGTGCTATTCTACTAATTGGATTTTTTTACATTTTAGTCTCAAATAATATATTCTATTCTAATTTTCTAAATTGATGTGAGATTTTTCTTGTGGTGTATTTTCACTTTATTACAGTTTTAAGTACAGCATAAATGCTTCACACATTGCTTCTAAGTTATGCCTGACTGCTTTTGTGCCAAGCTCCCAAAAGGATGAGCATAGGTTAATTTGGGGTTTACGTGTGTCTCGCCCTGAGAAGAATTGTGGTTGCTGCTTGAGTACGGTTTCACTCCCCTTAACCCGTAACTCAAATTCCTACAGTGGCCATTGATGTCACTGTTCCTGCTAAAAGGACTTTAGGCCCTAAACTTGTGATGCTGCCATTGGAAATATAGAGAAAATTACACTTGCTATTGGCCTTAAACAAAATGAATTCCAGTTTAGGTATAAACAACATGCAGATTGATGTAAACACGTTTTCAGAGCATTTAAATAACTGCCTAAGTGATGTCTTAATGCACAGTGTACTGTGTGCGACTGCTGGTTTCAAGAACTTTAAGCCTCTGGTTTTCTGATGCAGAAGAAGAATATTTACATGCTTGCATTAATAAGGCTTAGAAATGTCCACATCAACCTTTTTCAGTCTTTAACTCTTTTCGGAATTTGGCCTGCTCCTTCAAACGAGGCCTTTCCTTCATATGATATTTGTGATTAATTGGTACAATCTTTCAGCCCAAAAAAAAATAATATCTACTTGGGGTTACAAACTTTGGAGATACCTCTCCATACCACTCTTTCCCCTGCCCAAAAAATTCTGGTTTCTTTTGTGTGGCAACTATGGAGGAGATGAGTTTCCAGCTTACAGCTCTTAAATCCAGATCTTCTTATAACATGTGAGTGAACACTCCCATTGATTCATGCCTTTATGGATTATGTCACTGAGCTAATTAATGTATCTGCCACCTGTGCTAAATACATTTTATTAGAAAACAGGAATTGCTTCTCCATTGTTTAGTAAGAATAAGCTGGAAGACAGTAATGTCAACATTTGTTGCCCTATAAGGATTCTCCCGGCTTTCTGCAAACTTTTGGAAAGGTTTGCAGCCAAAAAGCTTTCTGTGTTACTGGAGAGAAATTACATTTTAGAACCCTAGTAACGTATTATTCACCCAGGCAGAGAACTAGAAATTTATTTGGAAATTGTGGCTGATAAAGTTTGGACAATCTCAATGACAGAGACCTAGATAGACTGATCCCATTGGACGTCTATACTGCAATGAATACTGTGGATCATGCAAACTTGATCCAAAGACTGGCAGAGGCAAAATATTACTGGGGTTACTTCTTTCACAGAATATTGGTCTCAGTGTCTTGCGTCCTTCATTATGCCTCAAGAGTTTTTCAGTTCTTTGCGCAGTGCGATATGATGCTCCCTTGTACTTCATGCTGGTCCATATTTATTTCCAGCCGCTGCCTAGGCTGATCAGATGTTTCTCATATTGTGCATCATCTTATCCGAATGACACACCTGCTTGTCCAACTGGTTGTATCGATCCATAGCCCTATAGCAGACTTGAATGGTTGTTTCTGGACATCCAACAATGGAAGAACAATCATTTCTGTAGCTGAAAGGAACTAAAACAGAACTCTTATTCAAGTGCAATTTCGGCAAATATGGGCTATAAGATAGACCTTTGTAATTCTAAATATCTCAGAATTCTCAACTACCAAACTCACAGTTTTCTGGTCATACAAAAACAGGCTGCTAGATGGTCATCTTATCACCGCTTTTTTCCTCAGCAAACCGCATTCTTCATAAACTCCATTGATTTCCCATCCACAAAGGGACTCAATTTAATGCTTCATTTCATATCTGTAAGGGCTTTAGCAGACATAGGGCCAGATGTAGGTAATCTCAATTTACCTATTCTTAAATACCGAATCATACCGATTCGGTATTTAAGAATAGGTAAATGGGCTGTAGGTAATTTTTCATTAAAAATGACCGAATCTGTAAGTTTCGGTAATTACCGAATCAGTATTTACCGATTCGGTAATCGCCATTCATTCCTATGGGCCTGGAGGCCCATAGGAATGAATGGCAATTACCGAATCGGTAAATACTGATTCGGTAAAAGGGGGAAAACATTGAAGGGTGGCAGGGTGTCACTTTGACACCCTGTTGCACCCCTCAATTGTGTATGGGTGCACATGTGGCACACATACGTCTGCCACATCGCACTTTTGGAAAAGCAAAAAAAATGCTTTTACAAAGGTTTTCATTATTTACCACTAACTTGTAGTTGGTGGTAAATAACGAATCCTTAACTGAGGAATGCACCAACTTCAGTGCTCCCTACATCCTGGATTCGGTAATTTACCGAATCGGTATGTTAAGAATTCGGTATTTTACCAAATCCTTAAATTACCGATTCAGTAAAATACCGAATCCTAAAAAAATGCCACCTACATCTAAAAAGCCCAATACCGGTCGGTAACGGCCGAAATTCGGTAATTTCGACCGTTACCGACCGGTATTGGGCGACCTACATCTGGCCCATAGTCCTCTAAATGCTCAAAATATATCACTATGTACACCCTGCATTCTTCTCACTCTAACCTTCTAAATAATACATGTTTCCATAAATCTTCAATTAGAGTTAAATCATTTTCAGTTGCTACTTGTCTCAGGAACAGTCATCCCAGTGCACTGAGGTACCCCCTTCATCACTGGCTTTCTGAAAAGATCTCAAAACTTTACTGCCAGTGGCAGCTCCTCCGCAATGGTGGAGGAGCATCGCCTCACTGCCTGGCTCAGAGGCACTAAATGTAAATTAAAACAATGTTCTTGCATTGGTTTAATTTACTTTTGCTGGCTCCTAGCCAGCGTTTTTGGGAGGGGTGGGGCCGAGGTATGGGAGGGGGGAAGAGGAGTGCTAGTGCATTCCACTCCCTAAGTAAGCATATGTGTTTTGGCCGGCCATCTCAGGCCGACCAAAACACACACAAGCACTTAGGTTTCCTCCAGCCCAGCTGCATTGAGCAGCCAGGCTGTAGAAAACCCACCGGCTCCCTGGTCTGAGCAGGGTGTCTTTTGTGCCTGCTCAGACCAATCCCTGTGCTGCTGTGCAGCACGGTGATTGGACAGGAAGTCTGTGCCAGGCTGGGACCAGCAGGCAGGAAGAGGAGAAGCGGCGCGAAGAGACACAATGCTGGAGCGGCCGGTGGCAAAGGTAACATTTTTAAAAATATTTTTTTAGTCAATGCCCCCGTCACGCCTCCAGTGCGACCCCACCCGCCTCATTACCCTGCGTTTATATTGGCCGCCTCTGCTTATTGCATACATAATTTTCCCTGTTGTTCTGTGCTCAAATGCCAAGAGAGCTGGAGGTGTATGTTCTGCAATACAAATACTGTATAACACGATATCACATCAACAATAATAAACGGTGAAGGGATATAGTGCCTTCCGGCCTACACATACAAATCTCGAAGTTTGTCTGGACCAAGAACTGTCTTTCAAAGAGTTTATCAATGCAGTTTTTGGCTAATATTTCCATCAGTTGCAACTGTGGAGGAAGGTTCTTTCATTTATCGGCAAGAAGCTTCATGCTTAAGTAGTAATCTCCTGTGTTCTCTCAAGGTATGGCTGCTGTAACAGATTGCATCTTGGTTTGCCATGGTGAAACTGCAGAGAGTTCAGGACTGTCAAAAAAATCAAATCAACCACTGAAAAAGTCTGATCATATTTTCTAGGCCGCTGGTGCCTACATTTGTTTCTGGTTTAACAAAGAGGTGTGTGCAGGAGTTTGTGCTTGATCTTTGTATGGCTGTGACCCTACCTGTTTGTGAAACACTTTTTCGACCACAGGTCCTCTAGGCCTCTACAGACAGTGTTTGCTCTGGGCAACCCTGATACTTCACTGTAGCCCTCATTGAAGGCCAACACGGTCACGCCTGAATACCGCAAATCCACCCGCCGGAAGACCCCAGGCAGAAATATACTATAGTGTTCCTATGGCAGAGCGCCTGAACCAGGGCAGGAGTAGGCGGACAAACACATTCAGGGTGTGAATTCAAGGAACTACGCCACTGCATAAAACCATAATTACAAATAACACATATGTCATGCTGCGGTATGCAAACTGAAAAACATAGTATTCTAGTTACTTCCTGCATACCATCTAACTTCCTGTGGAGAGCCAATTCCTGCATTCCTCTGCTCGTGGTTTATTAACATCGCATCTTATCCATTTACATTGGTCTTTGTTATTATATAGGCAGTCTGTGCTTCACCTTCCCCTAAACAATAATTTTGGGTATTCTATGGAAGGAATTCCTGCATGGCTGCATTGTTTTCACATTCACCACATGCCATTGGACAGCTACACTAGCTCCTCATTTCTTTTGCCTCCTGTGACAACCCCAGCCTTGATTGAGTGTACTATGCTGCTAGTTCAATCACATCTGCTAGTTATAAACTGTCCCCATGTCTGAAAAGAGGTGTTTGACTAGTCCTGCCCCTGTTCCCCCTGAGAGCACCCCAACAGTCACCCACACCAACTAACAACTGGAGCAGAGGAAATCTGCATTTGCAGGTGATACTGGGCAGCTGGATGGAGTCAGAATGGGGCAACTTGTATCCCTTTGCAGGTGATACTGGGCAGCTGGATGGAGTCAGAACAGGGGCAACTTGTATCCCTTTGCAGGTGATACTGGGCAGCTGGATGGAGTCAGAACAGGAGCAACTTGTATCCCTTTGCAGGTGATACTGGGCAGCTGGATGGAGTCAGAACAGGGGCAACTTGTATCCCTTTGCAGGTGATACTGGGCAGCTGGATGGAGTCAGAACAGGGGCAACTTGTATCCCTTTGCAGGTGATACTGGGCAGCTGGATGGAGTCAGAACAGGGGCAACTTGTATCCCTTTGCAGGTGATACTGGGCAGCTGGATAGAGTCAGAACAGAGGTAACTTTCCTCCCTCTGTCTTGTTTCAGTGTGTGGGCTGCTCTATATTTTCAAACAGCCTCCTGCCATCCAGAGACCACTTACAAATTCTGCACTTACCAACACCAGCAACAATACCATGCTTCAGCCCTAGATACTTCTACCTGGAATAGCAACCATTCTGAGCCAATCATCACTCCCTGCATCACCCCAGGCACAGTCCCTGAAAACATTCTTGTCAGTTAATGTCCAAATTGATTACAACTCCCTATTATGGGTTTTACTTGGGGTTGGTTTGTTTCCTTTTTGTATGTCACGTGTCACAAGAAACGACTCGTTGATATAGGCTCAAGGTTTCAAATAGCTAATCAAAGAATCAATCACTGATCAATGTGTTTATAGGCTGTCTTACAATCTGAATGGTTGAAAGAGGTGGAAGGCACAGGACAACAGCTACAGAAAAAAAAAACTCCCTTGTTCGAATACACACTATACACAGATATTTTAACTTCCATTCAAAACAGCCGATGGTATGATGTGGAGCACAGTTGTATCAAAATAGTAATTACTGGTGTGTAATTAGTTAAAAATATATATATGTATATCATTTAAAAAGAGGTGATGTATGACTGTTGAAAATGGCTAACCTAGTTTTGATCAAAGACATACTCTACAAATATAAAGATCAAACATACATACCCATAGGGATTCTAAAGGACTATTTGGAAACATATCAGTAATGATTTTATGGTAATTTGCATATGTTATTACTGATGTGGGTATTTAACATATGCTGTAAATGAATCCTCCCTGCTGTCCTCCCAGTTTGATTGTTGGAGTTTATGTGTTGTAAGAGCTGGGCCACAGCATGCGTTTACTGGTACAAGGCCTTGTTGCCGTTAGAGCCAGATCTCGTGCCGACATGCTGCTGTGTGATTCATTAATTTGAGCAGATTTAAACTACTTTGAAGTCCAAGTCGACAACCATTTTGCAACCCATTTCATATACAGTCCAGGTACCAATAAACGCCCCCTCCAGCCCGGGTTCTTGTTCTGGATTCAGACATTTATTTGGGGTCCTTTGAATCACCCTATGGGCAAACAAGCAGTCCTGTAGATGTTCTCATAGATTGTATACACTGGAGACTAAACCTTCGATGTTTTTTCCACTTCTCTGCCTTGAATCCTCCCCCTGGTATTGATAACCATAAATCAACGACTTTATTCAATGGACTCCCTAGTGAGATAGGACTGGTCGTACATTTATCCACTGTCACTATATGTATTGGGATGTGCGTTATTTGTACATGGTGACTGTATGGCTGCTGCTAGTCTTGTTGATAAAATAATTGCATTTAATATTTAATATTAAGTTCAACAACCATATCATTGCATATGTGTACACCTTTTTTATTCACTAGCCTTAATTTGTTCTACCTTTAACTTTATTAGAGATTTCTATAACGATTCGTTTCATACGTCACATTCGGGGACATACAAATAATTTATAAAAGTGTGAATATTGATGTAAATTAGCCCCTTCTTTACCTTTTTATAAACTGATGCCAAGTTCACAAGGGGTTATTGGGTTTCCCTTTTACTTTCAGTACATAGCCTGGAGCAGCCACTAACCCATCCTGCAAGCACTGAAGGACATAATGCAAGGTACAGTGCAACGACACTGGAGAGGAGGGTTTTGGATGCATTCCAATCAATCACTAACCTTTTATTTGGGTAGTCAGGAAAATCATGAAGAATTCATCATTGCTTTAACCCATGAGCACAATGTGCTTTGGTTTGCACACCACACAGCAACACCTTTCTGTCGGGAGGAGAACAATCCAATACTGACTGCCCCCACTTACTGGAAAATTGGTATTATCTTACTACGTGCATATCATAATATTGCTCTTGGACACTGATGTACAGTATTGTGTGCTGCCAGTACAATGTTGATTAGACAATAAATGAATGACTTACAGTGTATCTCTAATTGAGTTTGGGTTTTCTAACCCACACTGGCTCTCTTAGTAAGCCTTGGACTGCTCAACTTTGCTTACTTGGTTGGCAAGTGCTAAAGGCGCTCCGTTATGGGTTCAGCAGTATGGTAAAGTCCCATGGTTGTAAAAAATTCTCCTTGTTACAACATGAGACCAGTAACTACTGATTGTATTGCAACTCCTGAAAACATTCCGACAATAGTTCTTAGCTTTTTATTGCATGCTGCAGTGTTTACAGGTATGTTAACCCCTTGGCCGCGGCGGTAATTCCGCCGCAGCACTGGGGGGGAGGGGGGGCCGCGCGGCGCTGCCATGCTGGTGACGGAACCACTCCGTCACCAGCCACGGGCGCGCTGTGCTTGTGACGGAGTGGTTCCGTCACGGCCCCGCCCGCCTAATAGAACGCACTGCGCAGGCGCAAAATTAATGCCGCGCAGGCGCGGCGGCGGGGCCGTGACAGAACCACTCCATCATTAGCACAGCCCACCCGTGGCTGGTGACAGAGTGGTTCAGTCACCAGCATCCATGGGGTAAAGTACAAGTAGACAAACACACACACATATACATTCACTGAACAAAAACAAAGGGTAAAATGATGTTATAGTTAGAAATTGTAAGACTATCTAAATTTTCATTAAAAAACCTTAGAAATTCACTGAAAAAACAAAGGTTAAAGGATTGGTAGCTGAAAATGTCCCGTAAACCATACCATACCATACCACTAACAAAACCACTGAAATTCACCAGTTATAGTTAATTCAAGTAACTGTAACTCGTGCCCTCGCCATGCACAGTATTATCACCAATGATGACATTTCCGATGTGACTGCGAATGTTATAAATGTAGCCAATGAAAATGTCATGAATGATTTCATATATAAGAGCAAAAACATTACATGTCGAGGGCGCACTTTGCAACTGGGGAATCAGCTTTGAGTTGCGTCGTCAGCTCAACATGTAATGCAACTGATGCTCATGTAAAGCATTCCAATACCTTCGGGTCAAAGTCTGCGCAATATAAAACTGCAAGAAAAAAAAAAGAGTTTTGCTCACATCTGTCATTGCGCTATACTTGGGGTGTGTGGGTAATATTTGGCCTAAATGTGGACTTTTATTTCTCTGGTGGTCATATTCGAAGAATATTTTGTTTTGAAGCTCCTTAATCTTATAATTTACTGCAGTATACTGCTTTCCGTTTTCCACTTTGATTCCATCAAGATGGCGTTCAGTTCTGCCACATTTTGGTCAAATTCAGAATGTTAGCAAATCTAGTTACTCATTAGAACACTGTGGTAAAGCTCCAGTTGATCACCAGGACATTAACTGGAAATCTGTTACTGGTGTTGAAAGTGCATGCTTCAGTCTGCATGTCGAAATGCTTTGATGAAATACAAGAGGAAAATATTTAAGAATTCCATTAAAATGTACCCTCATTTTGCTTTCTACATCACTAACCATAATTTCTTTGAGAAAACAAACTCCTTCATTGTGTTCCTTTCTAAATTAAATGTATTAAGTTTTATCAGTTTGACCCAATCAACATGGCTTCAGGACTGCCACAATTTTGTCACCTCTGTCTGCGAGAAGAAATGGTCCAGTTTGCTCTATGTATCTGCAGCTGGTGTGTAACAAGTGTATGCTAGAGTGCATGGGGTTTGAGCCCTGTAAATGTCTATAAGTCACGCCCACTGCATCAACTGTTTCATGGCATCAGTCAGTTTGGGTTTAGTGCCCAATCGTGGACGGCAACGGTCCACCAAGCCGTACAATACCCACAATCTCCAGCCACGATCAACTCAGCAGGAAGGAATTTCTTAGCCATTGATAGTACGTCCCCAAAAAAGGACCCGTCCTATACATTGGGAGTGCAGATATTGCCAGAACGAACTTGTGTGCATCTAAGGTTCCATGCATGATAACATACCATCCATCTGTGTCCACACATAACTGTATCTTACGAAAAGGGGCCCCCGGTGCCACCCATATAAGGGTCCCCCTTGCAAATCCAGAGTATGATGTAGAATAGATGTGGCTTGCCACTTATGCCACAGTGCCAGAATACAGTCACCCCATAAATGAGCCTCATGTAAGAACACAATTGATATTCAGGAGTGCTTGAGGAAGGCGTGTACTCTATGGCATTTCTTCAGTCTGTTTAGACCACGACGTTCCATGTAAGGAACTTGTATTAAAGTCTCATATCTGGCATGACTGAGTGCAACTAAATCTAAGGCCTTCCCACCTGGCCACAGCCGTGTTGATAGTGAAACACAAGCACGTCCCATACAACACCAAAAACAACAACAATGAAACTAAAGAACAGTTTCTTTGGACCCCCTCCCCCACGGCCAGAGAGATTGCTCAGAATACCTTCCAGTAAAACCCATGGCCAGAAGGAGACCGGTCACTGCCCCAAGTCCCACCCACTACTTCACCACCCTCTCAACTAGTATAGATGAACAAGTTACTTACCTTCGGTAACGATATATCTGTAAGAAACAGTAGTTAGTATTAGATTCCTTACCTTAGAATATCCCCAGGCGTCAGTCTGGATCCGGAAACTTTTGCGTAGCAGTACCCCTGCGCGTCGGTAGGCGTCGTCTGCAGGCGTCCCCTGCGGCTCCGCGTCGTCGGCGTCGTGCGCCGTGATGACGTCGCTGGAGTATATAGACGCCGCCTCCGCGCGCTGACGTCAGTTCTTTGCACACAGCTTTTCCGCGCCAGAACACGCAGACCCATGTGAGAACTAACACTGGTGCCATTTGAAACTAGGGCCCTGAAAGGGATGACCTTAACCCTAGGTATCAGTTTGCAGAACGGGGAGGACGGGTGGGGCGGTAAGGAATCTAATACTAACTACTGTTTCTTACAGATATATCATTACCGAAGGTAAGTAACTTGTTCATCTGAAAGAAACAGGTTAGTATTAGATTCCTTACCTTAGAATAGATACCCCAGCAATACCAACCCCGGTGGTGGGTCTGCGAACCAATACAAACCTACACCAGAAAGTCCTGGAGGACCGAACGGCCAAAGAAGCCATCCCTCCGGACTTGACTGTCCAGGCAGTAGTGCCTCGCAAAGGTGTGCAGCGAGGCCCACGTAGCCGCCTGGCAAATGTCCTGCAAAGGGACTCCCCGGCCCAGGGCAGTAGTAGCCGCCGTAGCCCGAGTGGAATGGGCCCTCAGCCCAACAGGAGGCTCCTTCCGAGCCAAAGAGTAGCATGCTTTGATGCACAGGACGACCCACCGAGAGATGGTTCGTTTCTGTACCGCCCTTCCCTTCTTCTCACCCACGTAGCCAACAAACAGTTGGTCATCCACCCGGAACTGGCGTGTGCGATCCATGTAAAATGAAAGCGCACGTTTTGGGTCCAGACGATGGAGCCGCTCTTCATCCTTTGAAGGATGCGGAGGCGGGAAGAAGGAGGGTAAGGTGATGGACTGCCCGATGTGAAAAGCAGAAACTACTTTGGGCAGGAAAGAAGGCCTAGTCCTAAGAACCACCTTGTCAGGATGGACGGACAAGAAAGGAGGTTTAACAGAAAGAGCCTGGAGCTCACTCACTCTCCTGGCAGAGGTGATGGCAACCAGGAAGGCCGTCTTTAAAGTAAGAAGACGGAGAGGACAGGAATGAAGCGGCTCAAAGGGAGCGCACATCAAGAATGTCAGAACCAGGTTCAAGTCCCACTGAGGCATCACGAACGGAACAGGAGGATACATGTGCGTGATGCCTTTCAAGAATCTCAGTACAATAGGGGACTTGAATAAAGATGGCTGATCAGGTAGCCTTAAGAAGGCGGAAAGGGCAGAAAGGTAGCCCTTGATAGTGCCCAGAGCAGAGCCCTGCTGGGCAAGAGAAAGAAGGAAGAGGAGAACCTCGGAAAGAGGGGCAGAAAGGGGATCCACAGCCTTTGCTGTGCACCATGCCACAAATCTTTTCCACCGGCAGGCGTATACCGACTTTGTGGAGGGACGCCTGGCTGCCAGAATCACATCACAGACTTCAGGAGGCAAGTCGAATGGCCTCAACTGTCGCCGCTCAATCTCCACGCATGGAGGTGGAGACTGGACAGGTTCGGGTGGAGGACCGTCCCCTGCTGCTGCGACAGAAGGTCCTCCCGAAGGGGCAGGCGGATCGAGGGACCGACTGACATGCTGAGTAGCTCGGGATACCAGTATCTTCGAGCCCAGTCCGGAGCCACAAGGATGACTTGGGCCCGGTCGCGCCTGATCTTCTTCAGCACTCTGGGCAGAAGTGGTATAGGCGGAAAGGCGTACAACAGACCGCAGCTCCACTCGCGCCGAAAGGCGTCGCCGAGCGAGTGCCGTCTTGGAAACTCCACCGCGCAGAACTGATGACATTGCGCGTTCTCTTCTGTGGCGAATAGATCTAACCAAGGCTCTCCCCATTGCTGAAAGAGGCCGTTCGCCACGTCCGAGTTCAGACGCTATTCGTGATCCACCGAGCACCGACGGCTGAGTTCGTCCGCCCTGGCGTTCAGAGAACCTGCCAGGTGTTGAACCGTCAGAGTCACGCCCTGACGTTCCAGCCACTGCCAGAGGCGCAGAGCCTCCTGGCAAAGGGTCCACGACCCCACACCGCCCTGTTTGTTGCAGTACCACATGGCGGTGGTGTTGTCCGTGAACACCTGCACTACACTCCCGGTGACAAAGGGGAGGAATGCCTTCAGTGCTAGGCGAATCGCCCGCAGCTCCAACATGTTGATATGGAGCCGGGACTCCGCCGGAGACCAGATGCCTCTGATCTCCGCCTCTCCCAAGTGGCCACCCCAGCCCTGGAGGGACGCGTCCGTCACAACCACGTGCTCCGGTTGGGGAAGGGAGAGGGATCTGCCTCTGACCCAATCGTGGTCCGTAAGCCACCACTGCAACTGTCTCGCAGTGCCCTCCGAGATCAGGACATGGTCGGACAGGTTGCCCTGATGCTGGGCCCACTGAAACTTCAGGTCCCACTGCAGAGCCCGCATCCGCCACCTGGCGTGATGCACCAGAAGGATGCAGGAGGCCATCAGCCCCAGAAGCCGCAGCGTCAACCTGACCGAAATCCGGGACAACGGCTGAAAGATGGGAATCAGAGCCTGAATATCCCGGACCCGCCGTTCCGGAGGATAAACCCGAAACTGCGCCGAGTCGAGAACCGCTCCGATGAAAAGGAGCTTTTGAGAGGGACACAGGTGTGATTTCGGCACATTGATGGAAAACCCCAGCTCGTGCAGGAGGTCTGCCGTCATCTGAAGGTGGTGGACGACTGTGTGGGGCGAGCCCGCCTTCAACATCCAGTCGTCGAGGTAGGGGAAGACCGAAACCCCTAACCGGCGCAGATGAGCTGCGACCACCGCCATCACTTTCGTGAACACCCGTGGGGCGCTGGTAAGGCCGAATGGGAGCACGATAAACTGAAAGTGCTCGCGGCCTACCGTGAACCGCAGGTAACGCCGGTGGGCCGGCAGGACGGGGATGTGAAAATACGCATCCTGCAAGTCCAACGCTACCATCCAGTCTTGTGGGTCTAGAGCAGCCAAGACCTGAGCCAAAGTCAACATCTTGAACTTCTCCTTCCGGAGGAAGCCGTTGACGTTCGGTAGGTCCAAGATAGGACGAAGGCCCCCTTTGTCCTTCTTGGGCACCAGAAAGTAGTGGGAGTAGCAACCACACCCTACTTCTGGCCCAGGAACGCGCTCGATGGCCCCCTTGGCCAAGAGGGCCGTAACTTCCTCCTGCAGAAGTGTCAAGTGGTCCCCCGACACACGGTGGTTCTGCGGTGGCATGGCTGGAGGAGTGGACTCGAAGGGGAGAGAGTAGCCCCTTCGGACGAGCTGCAGCACCCACCTGTCCGATGTAATCGTGCGCCAGTGGGAGTGGTGATGGCGAACCCTGCCACCCACTGGCGTCACATGGGCCCGAAAGCTCGGACTAGGAAGATTTGGAGGCTGCAGCGGGGGGAGGTGTGGACTGACCTCGCCGCTGCCCTCTACCGCCACCACGGCGGAATCCACGGCCGCCACCGCGCTGGGGAGCGTTCTGCGGCGCGTGGCTGGCAGCACGCGTGGGACCGCCCCTTCCTTGGCCACGAAAGGGGCGAAACGAACCCTGCTGCTGGCGCTGGGTCGAAAGACCCAAGGACTTGGCCGTGACCCTGGAGTCCTTGAAGCGCTCAAGCGCGTTGTCCGCCTTGTCACCGAACAGGCGACTGCCATCGAAAGGCATGTCCATGAGGGCAGTCTGGACATCCGGCGAGAAGTTGGCGGATCTCAGCCAAGCATGGCGACGAATCGCCACCGTCGTGGACATAGCCCGTCCCAGCGAGTCGGTCGTGTCAAGACCACACCTAATCGAATACCTCGCCGCGTCCCGGCCTTCAACCAAGGCCTGGTTGAGCTTGTTCCGCACCTCCTGCGGGCACTGCGGCAGACACTCCGCGACCGTGTCCCACAGAGAGTGGGTGTAGCGGCCCAAGAGGCATGCGATATTACAAGACCGCAGTCCAGCACTCAAAGACGAAAAGACCTTCTTGCCAAATTGGTCATATCGCTTCGATTCCCGATCGGGCGGAGCCGACGGGAATGCGGACTGGGAAGTGGAGGCCTGGATCACCAGACTCTCCGGGGAGGGATGGGTGGAAAGGAAGGCAGGGTCGTCCGAACACGGACGGTGACGCCTGGCAACGTTCCGGTCAACCGGTGCACCGGAAGCGGGCCTGGACCAGGTGCCCAAAAGGACATCCGTCAGGGCCTCATTAAATGGTAGCAGAGGCTCCTGTGGGCACGACTGCGGTTTAAATACTTCGGTGAGGATGTTAGGTTTCACCTTAGCGACGGGGAGCTCAAGGCGCAAAGCCTTGGCAGCCCTCATCAGGACCACCGAATAGGCAGCCCCCGCCTCCGACGCCACAGGGGAAGGCGAGACAAACCCAGGGTTGGGCGACTCGTCCAGACCACTGGCCTCACCTAAGTCACCTACCCAGTCCACGTCATACTGGCAGGCTCGTGACAAAGGGTCCTCAGACCCCTCCCAACCCTCTCCATATTCGTCCTCATTGCCATAGGACGAGTCGACGATATAAACCGGCTCCTCGGAGCCAATGGGCCCCAACGGCGCCGGACTCGGCGTCGGACGACGCCGGTCCGACTCCGCGTCAGGAGTCAGAGAGGGATCGGGGGTGGCGCCGCGTGGCGCCGGCGCCGGGGACCCGACGCCGGCCGGAACCGACGGCGGAGTCACGGCGCCGCGCGGAGGCGGCACCACGGGTTGCCCCAATGGAATCGGCGCCGGGGAGGCCGGAGGACCAGCCGGCGACGACCCTGAAGGGCCCAGCGGCGCCGGGGCCGGAGCCGCCGGCGGCGCCGGGGCCGGAGCACTCGGCGGCGTCGGGGCAGGTGCACCCGAACCGCTCGGGCTCCCAGACGGGACCGACGGGCCCGCAGGCGCCGTAGGCCCCGCCGGAGGAGACATCGCCCTCATAGCCATGAGGAACTCCTCAATCTCCTCGCGCGACGCGCCTTCCCCAGGGACCGACGGGTATGGGGCAGACGGCGTCGGCGACCCACGCGGGGCCGCGGGGGTGGGGCCACCCGAACCCCCGGCCGCATCACGCGGGCGTCGGGGGGAGTCGGGGGTACGATGATGACGCCCCGACCTCTTGTGTCGCTTACCTGATGAACCGGAGGAATGGTGGCGACTCCCGGAGCGCTCATGGCGGCTCCGCGATCGCTCCCTCGACCTCCGACCGGACCGGGACCGCTCTCGACGCGGGGCCGACACTCGGAGTTCGAGCAGCTTGCGGGACCGCTCCCGTCTAGCTTTACCTGTCAAGGCCCGGCAGTCGACGCAAGACTCGACGTCGTGGTCCGCGCCCAGACACCGGAGGCAGAGTCGATGGTGGTCGGTGACCGACATCATTCGGTCGCACCCGTCGCAACTCTTAAACCCGGGCATCCTACCGGCACCTTGAAGAAAGAGTTAAAGTTAACAAAACTAGGTCAAAAGACCGGAGTACTGCTCTTCGGATCTGCGCTAACTGGCGCGGAAAAAAGAAGAACTGACGTCAGCGCGCGGAGGCGGCGTCTATATACTCCAGCGACGTCATCACGGCGCACGACGCCGACGACGCGGAGCCGCAGGGGACGCCTGCAGACGACGCCTACCGACGCGCAGGGGTACTGCTACGCAAAAGTTTCCGGATCCAGACTGACGCCTGGGGATATTCTAAGGTAAGGAATCTAATACTAACCTGTTTCTTTCAGATCTTAGGTGTGAAACAGGTAGAGAAACCACGCTCCTCACGAACCACAAGACCAAAACAGGTACTCAGCGGGCTGTAAACGGATTGGTCCACTGCCATCTCCCGCCGCAGAGCAAAGCAAAAGTGTGATCCACCCCCCACATAGCATGTTTATTAAGTATGGGCGAATTTTGCGGATTTGCGGTCCGCGAATTCGCGCGAAATGGCAAAAAAATCCACGAGTTTGCGGGGAAAATCCGCGAACTCGCAGATTTGCACAAATAATGTGACCACGTGTGTCTGTAACTTTGCCACCACGCCGAAAGGTGCCAAGGTCCCTCGAGTGAGCTGTCTATCATAGTGAGGAAAGGGCGGGAAGACGTTGCATACCCTAGTGTGTGTGTGGCGGGGCCAAACGGGTGGGGTTTCCATGCGAGTTCACATGCCTCTTGTTTATAAAGGGTCAGAGACCGATCAGAGCAGCAGATGAGAAGAAAGCAGCCTCCTGGTCACAGGAAGTACACGAGGATTACGCTTGAGAAACTCGTGGATGCAAAGACCTTCATCAAGGATTACATCTAATTGTAGGCGGTAGATATAGGGAGGAAGCACATCTGCCTAGCCTAGACCTTGCTCACTAGTTGTTTGGGCTGATTATTTGAGCTTCAACTCGGGCATGTGCAAAAAAATCCGCCCGCGAGTGAATTTGTGAATTTTTCTGCAATTTTGCGAGATTCGCGGATTGCAAAATTGCCGAAAATTCGCAAATTCCGCGAGCGGAACGGATTTTGCGTCCATACTTAATGTTTACCCCAGCAGCCCACATAAATCAGCTAACATAGCACAACTACATAAACATTCACGCATATATACAGTGATGCAACATAACAGGTAGGTCGCTGAGTGAACGCAGTATCTCCTACCAGGTACAACAGATCACCTCAGTTCAGAGGGTGCTGGAATTGTCACCCCGGAGCACAAAGTCAGATAACCATGGGGTCACAATCGTAGTGAGTTGAAAGTAAACATAGCATATGCACGGCCTGCCAGGGCATGTGTGGGATCTCCTAGGCCCCAGCCCAGCCTGCACTAGCGAGCCTCCACGCTGTCGCTAAAAGGTCAGGCAGCAGTCGTATCTGAGAGAAGGTATCGACGTCCATCAGGCAGGGACTTCCAATCGCAGAGTGGCATCTAGGCAAACAAATATCCGATCTCCAGCAGGGGCTTTCAAATGCTAAAGGCCTCCTTGCACTGCACCAGGCCCACAAGGGACCCTCGACACCCAGAAGCACTTACAGAACCCAAAGCATCCAGCTAGTCAGCACCACTTGTGGGGACTCACAGAAATGCACCTGGCCATCATACTGCAAGTACGATTTCAAGGGAAACAACAAGCTGTATTTAATTTACCATTTTCTCAGTTTTAGTTTTACCAACAGGAGGTTATTGTACAGGTTCTCGACTTTATGAGTGTAATCTGGATAAATTAAGATTTGTTTATCCTCATATCTGCGGGGAGGCTGCTAGTGCGCATATGTTGGGGGACAGCATTGTGATCTTGATATTTAAACAGGTGAGCTATCATGGCCCTATGTGCTCGCTCAATGGTGAACAAGTTAAATAATCTCGGGGGGTGAAGGTTTTTGTGATCCATTTTTCTAGGTAGGGCTCAGTAGAAGGGCCTTCTGCCCATTCCGGGAAGTCCGCCAGTCACATATTGTTGCATCTGGAGTGCCCTTTAGCATTCTACAGGTGCTTCTCCACATGTGTGGCACTGCACTTCTGTCCTTCAACCGTGGCTCTTAGCGATTTAACCTCGAGTTTTAAAGTGTCCACATTGTCCTCCACTGCTGTGGTGCAATCTGCATAGGCACCAGGCACAGGTGGGTGATCTTGATAGCCATTGTATCCATCTTCCCTTCTAGGGTGACTTGAGAGCCCAGTATCGGTGCTAGGAGTTCTGCCACGGTGAGCCCCCGGCCCAACGAGTCAGTGGGCTATTTCTGGTCATGCTCCAAATGTAGTGCCTCCGGCTTCGACACCGTGTACAGGTCTATTTTGTTAGTCGGAGCCATCTTCGCTTCCCTGTCTTTTACCATTATTGCCAAAAAGCTAGAAGGACTCTCCGTTGCAGGAGATGTGACGTTGCGACAGGGCAGCCAGGGCTCTGTTCACTCATTCTTCTGCAGGTAGTGGCCCCGGGCAGCACCAGACCAGCAACACCCAGGGAGCGGCATACACATCACATCCAGCTGGTCAGACCCACAGATACCGCCACACAGGAATCATTCTAGCACTCTCCCAGGTGCCAGCCAGGGTCACAAAGCTCCTTCCCAATGCCTTATCAGCCCGGGGTCCCAGTAGCCTGTCCCCACACACAGTGTCATAGTCCTTGCATATCACCTCTTATGCCCCTCACAGGCAACTGCAGTATTTCAGAGGAGTATGACAACACTGTCCTTGACCAAGCAAGGGGCCCAGGTGTGTTACAAAGAATTTAGGGCCACAGTAAGACTCCACATAAATCTCATCCATTCGGGCCAGGGCCCAACTCCATGCCACAGGTGCCAAGTCCCCCCAGCAAAGTCGCTCAGTGTTGGCCTGCTGCCAATGTCTTTGTTATTCCCTGGGGTCTGATATTTAGTAGGTACAGGTTTGTGATGTTTGCCAGCAAGTGTAGTAGATGTGGGTAGATTCAATATGTACAGAGAAGCGACTGCTGCATCTAGCGAGCATGTGGTGGCACCCCCATAATCAGTAAAGTAAAGGGTGTGTGCTCATCACGCGGCACCCTGTCCGAACCAGGCTATGGTGCACGGCCTGAGGAGATCATCCGTCATGGAGTTATGCACTCATCAGCACGGGGAGTCATAGTTCTCCACCCGGGCGCCGTTGGGGGCATGGGACACGGTCCACAACACCTGTAATCATTGCAAGGCAGTATGCGGCCCCGGGTGAGATTGACTCACTCACCACGTCACAGGAGGGGCACGGCCAGTCTCGATCCACCGGCAGACCCATTCACAGGCAGGACGTTGAAGTCGATGTTGCAAGAGTCACCCCAGGAGGAGGTCGGCAGCCCCAGTCACAGGGCATGTATACGGGCTTGGAGCCTAAAGGTATATTGTCCATAGGGCCAGCCCACTCTTCTCAAAATGAAGTTGAACGGGGTGCCTCCACGCGGTCACAGTAGGTCCCAGCAAATGTCCTCAGCCTCCTAAGCCCCCAGGCCACTGCACAGGTATTTTATAGCAGTGGGTGGGCAAGGCTTTACTTACGGGGATAGCCATCCACAACCTCATAGACACAAGTTATCAAAGGCTTTACCAGTTTTTTGAGGTGCATACATATATAATAGACTCAATGTAGGATGTGTAATTGCACCAACCCAAGCCCTTATTCGATGCAACTTCTTTGGGCACCCAAGAATCTTCACGCATTCCCCATCATCCAGTGGTCGCAAGTCACTCTCTTACTGTTCCTTCTACTTACCCAGGGAGAAAGGGGTATTGCTGACCAGTGTCATGGAGATTGCTTTGCTAGATAGGAGTTGAGACTAAACCCTATTGCCTAGTGAAGGACAGTCAGCAAACTTCCTCCCCTTCTTCGCTTCCAGAAAAGATCCCATACTTCAGGCAACACACAATGCTTGTATTGGATGTATGACGTTACAACGCAGGCTATTACAACGCCTGCCTTTACAACGCGGTTTTTTCATCGCATACCATTACAACGCATAGCGCTTTTGGGTGTTGGATAGTGAATAGTTTAATTTACTATTCCAACTCCAGTCCCCGTGCACACTAGGGAAGGTTATTGGATAGTAAATTAACCTATTCCCTATCCTAGAGCGCCCCCCCAGCTCAATGCGTTGTAATAGTTTGCGTTGTAATGACCGCGTTGTAATGGTAGTGCGTTGTAAAAGTTTCGTTGTAAAGGCTGTTTACCCTTGTTTAAACCTTGCCAGATGCACGACCAATTCTGAAGATACCCACTTACCTCCCTATGGTCCTGTAACTTCTGTCCCCCGCCTGCTAGCCCTCTCTTCCACAACTATACACACCTAACTGACTTTCAATCCACACACCCTCACCTCTATATAAAATCCCATAGATTTACACAAAGATCCACATTATACAAATAATTTACATAACGACATTAATACTTAAACATTAAATAATGTGTAAATTAAGTAAATAAAAAATCTTGGATTATGGCATCGCACCCCAATGACTTTTAACATTAAATTTTACTGGTCTTTGTCATATTTTGTTCATTAGATGATAATCTGTTTCTCATATAAAGACAATTAACAACCATATATGTTGTAATTACTCAAACCAACATTAGTTTAAAAATGTGTCATTTTTTGCTGTCTTTCTGCGAGTGGATTTTCCCATCTTGCAATAGTCACAATCTCATCCCTTGCCTTTCACAAATATGCTCCATAAATGTTTCATATTTATTTGTGTTTTGTTATGTTATTTTCTCATTAATGCGGGAGACAAAAATTGGTCAATAATACTCAGGGTCAATTGTTGGACTCCCAGCGATGTAACTAGCCCTTTGGCCGCCTGTGGCGGTCCCTAGGGGTGCTGGCAAGATTCCTCTGTTTCATTTGCCAATTGGAGAGCGATTGGGGGGGGGGGTGGGGGGGGGGGGGGGGTGGGGTGGCAGGTAAGAGTGGGGAGGCCGGCGCCCCAAAGTTCGTGCAGCCTGTGGCGGGCCGCCCCCCCTTGCTACGCCACTGGGGATTCCAATACATATAGTACAGGTTAAACCAATACCAGGATAATAGGTCGCAATAAATGTACAGAACCAGTAGTCTGATGTTTGAACTGACTGGACAGAGGGAACGGAGCACTTTGAACACATAATTGTGCGGGAAAAGGAGGGAATAAAGTGTTCCTCTGAATGCGAAATTGCTAGAATGGTTATGGCATGCACAAGGTTTAACAAAGTTTGCAACCTGCTTTAAGGGGAATGAACGTTTTTCTTTTTTGAAGAGCAAAATAGTAAAAAGCAGTCTTGCAGCAATAATACGCTTACTCAGCAAACTCATATTTTAGATTGATAGCATTCAAGACTATACAGATTTCTTTTCTTAAGTTTATTTTTCACCTTGTTTTTAAAAGTATTGCTGTTTTGGACTAGCACTCAACAGTTGTCGACAAAGAAAAACGATATGATAGAAATGTACATGAATGTGTTATTTTAAGACACAGATTAAAGAAAACATGAAAGAGGTTCAAAAATCTATTTTCTGTTGCACATCGGTTTTCTCAATGGAATTAGCTATGAACATACAACTATTGTCTTAGCGTAACTGGAACTGCTGCAGCCATGTTTTCTTGCTCATACAAACCATGCCTAGTTGGTCATCCGTTCATCCATCTAGGGGTTTAGAGCCTCTCTTTCACATCTTGGCTTTCAAGATGATAGAGTTCTGATTAGCTTGCTCAACCCAATAATTCTAAATTCTGCTTTGAACTGAATGATTTCACCTTCCTTTCTTATGATCACAGTATCTTACGTGTGTATTCCCATTGAAAGTCTGTTTGTACATTAGTATACATTTGTACTTTCTTTTTGTGCGACTGTTGAGGGGACCCCATGCCATATAAATATGTATATAGTGTTAGGTTAATAAATATTTTGCCTGAGCACAGTTTCTCCGACAGCTGCCATTCTCCGCTTTCAGAGAATATATAATTTCCCTTCTCCAACTTCGGATTTTAACAGATTGTAGATGTATAACATAGATTTCGATTTCCTATGAATATCAGCATTCTTGCTGTGTTTTATTGACACCCAAAGCATACAACCATAAATATAAAGGCTCTACACACATTCCAGCTTCTTAGCCGCTACTGCTCTGAAACCAGTCCCATCAAGCCACCCTCTCAAACACAGCTAGGAACTTCTCAAGGTTGCTCAAATGCAACCTGTATTTCATTTGGAGCTAAATGTAGCTGTGGGAAGATCACTAGAACCCTATGCATGTACGCCAACCTCCAGATTTATAACAATGCCATATTTGCTGATTTTCTGCCAAAGCCGCCTCCAGCATAAAGAAATGAGCCGTATATCTGAAAGACGTTGAAGCTTAATTGCTGCAGTTGCCATCTAAAAGATTAAAGTCAGCAGCATGGAACGTAAGCTCAAAAGGAAGGGATATGTGTGCTCTTGTACTCCCGCAGTACATCTCTAGGCGCCATTCTACGCCTCTCACGTACATCTGTGGAATGCTTTTCTACAAATAGGAGTCTCTATGCTGTTGTGAATGACATGCTTTTATCTAATCACAATAGTAGAAGTCTCATAGTTGTTTCAAGCCTTTACTACCAGAAACAACTTTTATTCCTTCACACATGGCCTCTATGTCCTGATTATCCTTTCACTGTTGTATCCAAATCTTTGGTAATAATGACATAGATCTCCTCAAAACCCACAATTATGAGAGTGTACTTCCATTTTGAGGTGTTCTGATCTGCAATGTTATTGATCAAACTCAGCCGTGGAATAAGTACTCTTGATCTTTACTATCTGGCTTTATAATTAATATATCTGCTAACAATTTACTGCCAAAAACTACTGCACATGAGGGTCAATTTCCAGCGTTTTTCTCTTTGTGCCACAACCTATGTCATGCTTTTATAGATATAAAGACAAACGTTGTCAGCAGGAGCTTTTTCGAGAAGTGGTTCCCGATTTTCCCTACGAAAGTCAGTTTTTAGAATTTGCGATTTTGTTTCATACTCTTGGTAGAATTTCAAAAAGATAAACGATATAGATTAGCTTTTTGCAAATATGATCTTAAACGTTAGGTAATGTTCCAATTTTCAAAGATTAACTCTCTCGCATATTACTCCGTATTTCTGCAGTAACAACAAAACTGACTGACTCATTTCTTGTAGAACATTTGAAGCATAGAACATATGTTTATCAAGGTCTCCAATTACCTTTTTGATTTATTTTGCGTTTCAAAATCACTGCAATTGAAGATCTGAAGAGTTGGTAGGAAAGAAACCCTGTCAAATGTGCAGTCATAAACAAGGATAAGATAATGATCCATGTAAAAATCATGGATCACCATGGATTGTACATGAACACCTCACCCATGTTATCTGAATCCCTTCCTCGCAATACTACCGCCTTCCTAGTATGTTACACTTCACTTTTGCAGCAGGCCATTTAGTTACATTAGGATTTTGTTGATCCGATACATAACATTATTGTCAATAAGATGTGAATAGGCAGGTGATCAAAAATACACCGCCTTGTTGGCGGTTAAGAAGACCACCCCTTCAGTCATCCTGTCAAACACTGACCGCATCACGCACTAACAAAATGATAAATGCAAAAAAGTACATTGTGATTTTACCTTTCTGGCAGTCTGTCCATATATTGTTTCTCATCGTCTCATAGTGTATATTTAGCCAAGTGAGGAGGGCTCTTTCTTCAGGTGAATAGATGTTGCTGGATAATGGTGCAGGACTGATTCTTGGCATGCCTTTCAAGACACTGCTTTGATCACTGTTTATCTCTAGGGCCGAAACGCGGGAAAGGACCAATACCTAAAAATAGAATGAGGTACCCATTTAAGTGGTATAAAAGAAATTTGCCAAGAACAAACATAAATATGTTGGGTTATTTAAAAAACAAGCATATCGTTTGTAGACTTAGGGCCAGATGTAGGTAATCCCAGATTACCGATTCTTAAATACTGAATCATACCGATTCGGTATTTAAGAACTGGCAATCGGGATGTAGGTATTTTTACCTATTCAATTACCGAATCGGTAAGATTCGGTAATTACCGAATCGGTATTTACCGATTCGGTAATTGCCATTGATTCCTATGGGCTTTGAGGCCCACAGGAATCAATGTCAATTACCCAATCGGTAAATACCGATTCGGTAAAATTACCGAATTTACAAGGGGGACAGGGTGTCACTTTGACACCCTGTTGCACCCCTGATTCTGGCGTGTGTGCAATGTGACACACATACATGCCCTTAGGGCATGTATGTGTGCCACATGGCACCGGTGTACATGCACAGATGTGCATGTACACAGAAATTCATTATTTACCACCAAGTATTATTTGGTGGTAAATAATGAATTCCTAAGGGCCTGTGGCACTGTTTTCAGTGCCACCTACATCTGGATTTACAGAATCGGTAAATTTACCGATTCGGTATTTTACCAAATCGGTAAATATACCGAATCTGTAACTTGACCGATTCTGTAAAGTTAGGCCCCCTACATCTCAAACTCCAAATACCGGTCGGTAACGGCCGAAATCGGCCGTTACCGACCGGTATTTGGCGACCTACATCTGGCCCATAGAGAGATGTTAAAAAAGCTAACAATATTGAAATGAGTAATAAACTGAAATAAAGTTGACCCCATTGCATGTCTTAGATGGCGGCATGCATATGTAACGTCTGAATTTCCTGGCAGGAAGTATTACATTTAGAATGAAAAATGTCAACATTTTGTTATGTGGAATAAATATAACGTAAAAGACATGTCCCAGCAAAGGAGTGCTAAATTAATGCTTCTAACCAACCTAGGTTTCCAAAATCAGATAATATATTACCTCAAATTAGATTTTTTTACCCTTTTCCTTTCTTGAAACTTACTACGTGTGCTTGTAATTAGTGTGCATTATAGGTCTACCCATAGTGGTTTAGGATTAATTAGTGTTTCCTTAAAACAGAATAAAATACAGGTAGAAAACAACCTGTTGGCTATGTTAATAATTTCAAGATAAGCTGGATTTTGCGAATTTCCTCCAGGATTTTTTGAATCTACGCAATATACCTTATTTTCTCTCATAGTAGATTTTAAGAAAGGGATTAGGTTTGTTATTTATATATATATGTGCATAAAAAGAATATTCAATATATGTATATTTATATTGGAAAACGTACAACGCTTCTAAGGCCAGAAGTATATCGCAGCGTGTTTCTTCAAGAAATCAAAAGAGTTCCAGGGTCATACTGAAGAACGAATGGAGAAATGTAAAGTTGAGCCACGGGAGGATTCTTGCTCTTCTTTCTGAAGCCATTAAGATATTTAGTGCTTCAGAATAACATGTTACCAGGGGCACAATGTTTCAACTCCTTACACATAATACAAGAGGACACCGAATGGTAATGGCCATTCTAGTCATGTCAGAGACATACCCAGTACAAAGACTTTTACTGTACAGCTATAGGCAATGAAGACGTAGGCCAGATGGATCCTTCTCTTTCTCACTTTTGTGTTCTTGTTTGTCTTGTTTGCCTACCCCTCATTTGAGAAATGTTCAAGAACAATACTCCTCTATCACTATGTATGTTAATGAGAGCTATGTAGGGCAGAAAGAGAGGTGACTGTCATTCACCCTACATGGCACTGTACTCATTTTCACTGCAGACCAAAAAAACACAGGACACAAAAAATAAGCTCTCCATGTTGCTCAGGATTGCTTGAACAGAATTGTTCTGACATGATTGCATGTGGCAATACAGAGAAAGCCTTTGGCAAAGGTACTTGTGGTTTTCCTTTGAGAGAGTTGGATACATTCAGTTCTCCACTTGCTTCAATGATGGCACCAAAGCGAATATTGAGGGGAGAACATGGCGGCTAGCAGGCGTGGCTAGTCGCGAGGCTCAGGAGCTCTGGGCGTTCGCCACTGGCGGGAGGAATGGCGAGAGTGGCGACGGCTTAGATTTAAGCTGAAATCAGCCGTTTTTGAGCAGCAGCCGTGAATGCCGCGAATGCACAGTAGTAGCACAATCTTCTGCGGCTTTTAGAAGGGACGTATTGAAGTGAGGCCGTAATCACGGATCAATAAGGATCAACAAACGGGAAAGCGGGCGTTGAATGCTCCAGGCAAATACACGCCGGCGTCAGCATCGTTAGCATCGGGCCGGCGGAGCCCAGAAGCAGGTGGAGGCACTGAAGCGCGAGCACTCCAGAGAGAAAACAGGCAGTGGCGGCGAATGCAGAGAATAGCTCACACAAAATTCTGTTGCAAGTAGTTAGACCAGCTCTATAACGGGAAGCAGAGTGTTACTTTTCCTGCTGGATGTTCGGGTTTGAGGCAGTCCGGAGAGGATTATTTGTATATTCACGGCTTTTCATACGCAGACTTCTTTTTGTACCTCAAAAGGTAGGATCCTCTCATGTTTTCAAAACAAGGGTTAATACGATGACTTTATGCGGCATCTGAGTTGAAGAAGGGAAGAAAAGCTGGGTATAGACACCGAAAATTTGAAAGCATTGAAAATTCTAAATTAAAACTACCAATCCCACAATGCAATGGGCTAAGTAAGTCTTTCATTAAATCAGTCCCTTCAGCTTCCCTAGCACCCTTAAATCCTGATTTGTATATGTCAGAAGAACACTCAGCAGGCTCCCAGGACTTGGGATATACCCTTAGGAGTAGAGGAGGGAAACAACATACGCTAAATGAGTCAACAGAATCCCCGTTGTCAGTTAGAACTAAGGCAAAAAAGAGAACTGGTCAAAAAAAACTTAAAAGCACAGAAGACAGCTGAAAGGGTAAAGCCACCTCCGTCTTCGAAGGCATATTTTAAAACTGTACCTAAAGTTCTGGAACTTAAACCGTCCGATGAGGTCTCAGCTGAGGCGTCCGTAAAAGGTCTCCCAACTTTTAACAGATACCAACCTTTAGAAGGTTTAGAGATGGAACCAGTACTGGAACAAGCTATAGGCTCAGCTGCAGGCTCAGCAGAAATCCCCAAACAATATCAAATACATAGCGAGGATAAGGAACCTGAACCTGGACCTGAACCTTATTTAGAGGGGGGACTACCAGCTGAATCAGCTCAGACAATGAACACAAATAGCGAGGATGACATATCTCCGGTCCCACTGAACGCAGAAAATATGGATCAGTCAGTTATATCAATGCTAAAAGCTCTGAATTTCGAGGTGAAAAGTGGTTTCAAAGCTACACTAACTAATCAGCAGGAGTTAAAAGAGAAATTTGACGCATTAGCCACTAGAACCTCTGAACTGGAGTCCTCAGTTGTAGATTTAAAAAAGCTTGCCAACCAGCATAATAAGAAGCTTGAGGATCTCAAACAAAAGGAGCAAGGACTCCAGGAAAAAATGGAGTCTCTAGAAAATGCGCAGAGGCGTAATAATCTGCGCCTCCTGAAAGTTCCAGAAGGGGCAGAGGCGGGCAACATTAAGGAGTTCGTAGCTAGATTGATCAAGCAAACTATTGAGTTGGAGGTATCAGAAGAAGAAATAATAAAAGATATCCAGCGAGTTCACAGGGATCCATTCAGGTTGAATCCGAATAAAAGCAGACCTAGAAAGATCCTGGTGTATTTCCAGACTTACACTTTAAAAGAGGAGATCCTTAATAGAGCTTTAAGAACTAGTGAACTTTCGTCGGAAGGATTTTCTTACCAGATTAGATCTGATGTCTCCTCCATTACAGCATCTAGGCAGTGGGAGCTTGGTAAACTGTTAGAACCCTTCAAACAACTAGGCGCTACTGCTCAGCTCAAATTTACTGCATCACTGAAAGTGATGTATAAAAATAAAATGAAAGTTCTAAAAAGGCTAGATGAGGCAGAGGAATACTTTCAATTACTTACAGATGACTATCAGAGAGAACAAGCTAATAAACATTCAAATGACCAAAGATCCTAGATGAGGTATTCTCTATCTTTATCATCATATTTTTCTAATCTTTTCTATATACGGTCAGCTGAACTCTTTTTCCACCACTCACAACTTAAACATACGATACGCCCGGACGGAAGAGTCTCAATGGCCAAGCTAGGCCAAGAAAAGGAGGGTGGTTCTCCAGGGGAGCACGGGAGGTTCAGGGGAGGGAGGGGAGGAGGTGGGCACACTGGGTGGGGAGCATTGGGGGAAACAAAAAAATTTCCAAATCGCCAGATTCTAATTTTTTCTGTCTATACCTTTGTCAGGACAGATAGCGCAAGGCAGGGTAACAACAGCATCATATATTAAGATTCTATCATGGAATGTGAACGGGTTACGAGTTAAACATAGAAGGGAGAGAATCCTTCAGTACTTAAAGGACGCGCCCGAAAATATATTCATTTTACAAGAGACTCATTCTACTGAACAAGAATTAAGAGATATTTTTGAGAAAAAAAAATGGGTTCAACAGATTATAACTTCTTCACAACAGTCCTCTACTAAAGGGGTTGCTATACTGATTAAATCTAATTCAGAGATAAATTTGATACAGTCTAGGTCCGATAAAAGGGGAAGATGGGCTATAGCAAAGATAAAACAACATTCACATAAATTTACGATTGTAGGATATTATGGTCCAAATTCAGATGACCCCCTACCTCTGAAAGACCTTCTAGTTGAACTTCTAGATTTTGAGGATCCAATCATTTTTGCAGGGGACTTTAATCTTGTAATTGATCCAAAGCTGGACAAAACATCTGCTGCTAGGTTCTCTCATAATCCCAAAACCAGGGCAATATTATCCAATGCAATAGCTCAGTTTGGTTGGAAAGATATATGGCGACAAAAAAATTGTATAAAAAGAGAATTCACATTCCATAATAAGAAACTGCGTCACAAATCGAGATTAGATTTTTTTCTAATCACAGAACATTTAGTTCAACAAGTGGAGGAGATAAAACATCTCGCTGCCCATATCTCCGATCACGCAGGGGTCTCTTTAACTTTAAAGCTGTCAGGACCCCAGCTGGTCAAGAGATGGACTATAGATAGAAGCATTCTTTTGGATGAAGAGGTAACAAATAAATTGATCGAAGAACCAAATGAGTTTTTCACGTTTAATCTAGACATAGCCACACTCCCAATCGTCTGGGACACGTATAAAGCCTTTCTGAGAGGGCGATTACTAGCATATCAGATTGCAAAACATCAAGCATATAGAGCACAAATCACACAGATCGAAGAAAGAATAAAGGCCCTAGAACAAGTTGTGCTAGTCCCCAGCTCCCCAGACGAAGAGAACAACAATAAAAAAGAGCTGTTAACCTGTAAATTAGAACTAGAGCAGGTATTAGATGAAAGGCTGAGGAAGCGCTGGCAGGCTAGTGCACTAGCACATTTTGAATATGGAGAGGCCAGTGGAAAACTCTTAGCCTGGAAAACTAAAAAAGATAATGAAAAGAATTCCATAAAGGAAGTGCAGATTACAAACACCGATATGATTTCTGATAACAGGCTAGATATTGAGCAGGCCTTTTTCCATCACTTTGACGAAGTATATAGAGAAGATTTACGCCCTCAACAACAATCAATATATTCATGGCTCGACCAATATCAGGTTCAAGCTTTAGATGATCAGTCTTCCCGTAATCTTAACAGAGAGATTAGCTCCACTGAAATAGCTGCGGCGATAGATTCCTCCAAGAAAAGTAAGGCTCCAGGCTCTGATGGGCTACCATCAGAAATTTATAAATTACTAGCTCCGGTAATTATACCCATTCTGAAAAGCCTATTTTCGGGAATATTTGAGGAAGGAGATAATATCCCTGTTTCTTGGAACGAGGCCATAGTGGTTCTCATTTTAAAACCAATGAAGAGAGCATATCAGTGTGATTCATACAGGCCCATCTTTCTCCTCAATACTGATTATAAGCTTATGGCAAACATACTAGCGAAAAGGTTGAACGGTTCGGCAGCTAAACTTCTACACTTAGATCAGAAGGGCTTTATTAGGGGTCGCTCTATACAAGAGCTCACACAAGCATTGGTCGGAGCAATAGATGTTGCCTCCCAATACAAAATCCCATTAGCGGTCATTACTCTGGATGCTGCAAAGGCTTTCGACCAGCTGGGAAGTCCTGACTAAAGTATTAGTAAAGGTTAACCTGGGGAAAAACTTTTGTGGCACAATAGCAGCATTTTACCAAGCTCAGACGGCCAGATTACTAATAAATGGCAGTTTATCTTCTCCTATAAAAATCCAAAGGGGGACAAGACAAGGCTGTCCGTTATCGCCTTTACTATTTGACTTATATATGGAATCATTCGCAGAAAAGATCAGACAAGACCAAGATATTCTACCCTTTAAATATAAAAACTGTGTGAAGAAAGTTGCCCTTTATGCGGACGATTTGATCTTATATACCACTGACCCTATCAAATCAATTCCACTCATTTACAAAGCTGCAGAGCAATTTAGTCAAGTTTCTGGATACCTGATTAATCAAGCTAAATCAGAGTGTATGTGTTGGAATATCCCCCAGATTAATCACATTCCAATTCTGAAAAACCAAATGAGATATCTGGGAATTCAAATTACACAGGACATAAACCAACTTGCAGAAAAAAATCTTGAAAAGATCGATAAAGAAATGGCGGATTCCCTAAAAAACTGGTCACTCCTGCCCCTGACTTTAATCGGTAGGATCAATATAGTTAAAATGATGTTGCTACCCAAAATAATATATATATTTCAGAACATTCCACTTGCTTTTAAAGAAGCTAGATTAACAAAAATACAAGCTAAATGGAACTCGTTTATCTGGGCCTCAAAAGGTATAAGAATCTCTTGGAAAAAACTACGAAGGAAAAAAGGCAAAGGTGGGCTGTGTGCACCTGACTTGAGAGTGTACGCCTGGACCCTATTATTGAAAGCTGGACCTATTATTGAAAGCTTATTTGATACTTTAGGGGGTACAGAAACAAACATTATGTTTCAAAATATGCTATCTGAGACTCAGGGAGGGTCTCATGCATTTATGTTTAAGTTTGGAGATATACGTTTCTTTAAAAAAGTGCGTCTAAAGGTTTTCAGAGACATGGCATATGTGTGGGCCAGAGTAAGGAAAAAGCTCAACATCCAATATTATGCCAATTTAGCACCAATTTGGGACTCTCCGGGCTCTCCAGAATGGACTAAAGATCTATTATCCCTAGCTCTCCAGAGCGCAAATATCAGATCATGGGGCCAGCTAATGCCTGAAGGTAATCTCTTGTGTTGGGAAGACATTTCTGCTTCCACTGATAAAAACTATCCAAATTTAAGTATCTACAAATAAAAAGTTGGGATCAGGCTGTCACAGAGGGTAAAGGTGCTAAATCTATCTTGGATGAACTATTAATGAAGAAAATAACTCCGCTCAAAACATCGATTCTTTATTGGACAATACTTGAAGGAGAGGATGGAGAGTTCAGCCTTCCAGAACATCTATGGAGAGACCAAGTTCCGGATGTCGACTTGCAGAACTTATGGCAAGTATCCTTTGATTTATTACACCTTACGGTCTCACCTGCCAATTTAAAGCGGAACCACTTGTTTTCTCTCCATAGGGTATACTGGTCCCCGGCCAGAATTGCAAAAATTTCAAAGGGGCCTTCTCCCTGCTGTCCAAAGTGCTGTCAGGAAAAAGCAGATGATCTCCATATGTTTATGACCTGCCCCGCACTATCACAATTTTGGTTTGAAGTACAAGAAGGTATGAAAACCCTTTTTGGGTATGGAATACAGGTTAGTACACAACAAGTATTTTTTGGAATTCCCTCTAATCACGAGGAAGCATCTCAAGACAGTAATAAGTTATTTCTTTACTTAATTATTTTAGCACGTAGGGAAATATGTAAATTGTGGGTGAGTACCAACGCACCTATATATTTAGATTGGGTTAGGGCAATAAGGCACACTCTTAGTTTAGATAAAGTGGTATGGAAGAGACGGAAGCATTTTTGGACTCCTTGTATTAACTGGCTCGATGGACTATGAACTAACTTTGTCCAATGATTATGCCTTTTTGCGGAACGAACCACCCTAAGATCAGTCCAAGGGTCTGGTAAAATGTAAGACTGAGCTGACTGTTGACATGGTGGTACCGTAAGATTTATATTGGGCGTCTGCAAAAAGAGCTTTCATAAAGATTCTCTGTATAATCAATACCGAAAATATCTTTCTTGGCATATGAGGACAATACATTTTTTTTTTTAAATGATGGCATCAAAGCACTTCAACTGGAATCATCTAGGTAGATATGCATTAATGAGACTGTGTCCGAGCCACTTAGTATCAAGAAGGGCACTTGTCTTAGGGAGCTCCACCCCCGAGGTGCGATTTGCACTAACTGTTGAGCCTCTAGCTGTAGCAGTAATAATGTGACTACTACCATCTCCTTTTGTACAGTTGAGAGGTGTTTTCAGGAATTTGCGTTTTTAGGTAATTCAACTAATGTCACTGAGGAACCAAAGATGTCTACCACCAATTGCCCGGAATGTAAGTCATCATTTAAGCAATAAATTAAGCTCAAATTACCTTGGTTCGCCTCCCAATCTTTCAGTCTATCATCTAAAACAGTAGCCATACAATTATGGGGTTAATCTTATTTCAACGCCAAATTGCGTTTGTCCAATTAATTTCAAACCTCTTCTTTAGAGAACTACTATGCATTCATCTATCTTATTGTTTAGACTAACCTTCTAAATATGGCATCATTCTAGTTACTTCTTTAACATTTTCAAGTCATTTCAGACCAATACTCAGTGTCATTTTATTAATATGAATTGAACTATCATCATTGCTTTCATTTGAGAGAAAACAACATCTCACCAGGTGTACAAATAGCTTTGGTGTCAGCCGAATGAGGGACTACTAGCCCAAACAGATTCCGAGTGACAAAGTTGGGCCTCTAATGAAACATAATTGCTCAAAAAGTTAACTTCAAACTCACTAGCCACATATACATTTTTACGTCAAAATACATCAATCTATAAACATTTTTGCTCAAAATATTTAATAAACCACATGAAAGGTAAAACTGCGGGTAATCTACAATTAGGTTGGTATTTATCACAAGGTCAACATTCTAATAATGCATAGGCTAACTGAGATTTTAACCAAAGTCTGTTCTAATAACTAAACCGATCCCATAAAAAACATAGGAGGCACCTGGCATGTATTGCATTGAATACATAAAAAGCCCCACGCTAGGCTTGAATCTGGATTGCAGTAATTTAACTGGCAGATACATTCTCAGAACAGGGGGATATCAAAATTAACTATTCCTTGCTATTACACAAGTCCTCAAATGACTTTCTAAGCACACAGAGAAATATGCGTAAGATGCTGATAGAGAGATCAAAAAGGCAGACCTGCTTAAAGACTTTATTATTGTGAGGGGGCATTAAACAAGGCCAACCATCAAATACAACAGCACAAGACGTTTAAAAATGTTGAAGATGTCACTAAGAGATGCTTTATAAACTTTCAACAGTGGCAAACGCTTTACAGGTCCTCTGTTATGAGTTTAATCTTACAGCAAATTGAGAGATATATTACCACAGTGCCACTCAAGTTAACATTAGAGTGGGTAAAATGTCCCATGAGAACAAGTTATTTACCTTCATTAACGCTTTTTCAGGTGGATACAGTATCTACGTGTGGATTCCTCATCTTTTGAATATCCCAATGTACAAGCATTCCACTGAAACAATTCTTTACAGCTCTCCCATGTCCACAAGGACGTCATAATGCCACAGCTCTGCACACAACTATGTGTGATGTCATTGGAGACATGGGAAGCCCTTGTTGGCATGCTGTTTCAGTTTCCACCCATTTTTTTCGTGTGTTCGAGATGAACGGGTGAAACCAACAGTACATGGTAGGTCCCATAAACACACATACATACATACATACATACATACATACATATATACACATATATATATATTCACAGAAAAAACCATAGGTTATAGACCATATATAGTTAGGAATTAGCATTTACAAAACCTTGAAAATTCACTGAAAAAACCATAGGTTATAGACCATATATAGTTAGGAATTAGCATTTAGAAAACCTTATTTTACTCACACAAAACCATTGAAATTCCATATATAGTTAGTTGCACTAACTATATATCGCGCACCCGCAATCCACTGCTGATGATGTCACATATTACATCATTCATGACATGGTCAGTGACATCACTGATGACATCACTGATGACATCTCAAATGACATCACTGATGACATCACTGATGACATCACTGATTACAACATCCAGTGACTGTATGTTTCTGTAAAGTTAAAATGTGTCTTACATATTGAAGAATGAGTGGAAGTATAAGTGTCTGGACAAAGGATTTAGTAGGTGCATGACTGAATGTATGAGTGAGTGATTAAATGTGTCTCACTGAGTGCATGGGTTAGTGACTAAACTGTCTTAATTTGTGCATCATTATGTCTGTTGTTCTGTAAACTGCTGCATGTGTTGATCAGTAGCTATATGATTAACTATATGGGTTACTGATTGATTGTCCAAGTATTTGTATGGGAGACTGAGTGTGTGTGTGGCTGGCTGGGAGGTGTGTGACGCTGTGCATATCAATGTGTACTTGTATCAGTGATTGTATAAGAGAGTAAGTATGTGTTAGTATATGTGTGAAAAGTATGGTGTTCTGTGTTTAACTATAGATGAGGAAATCGAAGTGTGATTGATTCTTCACAGGACTGACTAGGTGTATGAGTGCATATGATAGTGTTCTAATAATAAGTGACTGTATGTATGAGTAATTGTATGGGTGAATGAGTGAATGTGTGTGTAGACGTACGAATCAGTGAGTGTGTATGTAGTAACTGGTATTGGTGTGTCATGATGTCATCAGTGATGTCATTTGAGATGTCATCAGTGATGTCATTTCAGATGTCATTAGTGATGTCATCAGTGATGTCACTGAAGTATGGTGTTCTGTGTTTAACTGTATAGATGAAGAAATGGAAGTGTGATTGATTCTTTACAGGACTGGCTTGGTGTGTGAGTAACTCCATGGATGAGTGGCAGTGTGTGACTGTCTGCATAGGTGTATGAGTGCATATGATAGTGTTGTAATAATAAGTGACTGTATGTATGAGTGATTGTATGGGTGAATGAGTGAATGTGTGTGTAGACGTAGGAATCAGTGAGTGCTTATGTAGTAACTGGTATTGGTGTGTCATGATGTCATCAGTGATGTCATTTGAGATGTCATCAGTGATGTCATCAGTGATGTCATTTGAGATGTCATCAGTGATGTCATCAGTGATGTCACTGACCATGTCATGAATGATGTAATATGTGACATCATCAGCAGTGGATTGCGGGTGCGCGATATATAGTTAGTGCAACTAACTATATATGGAATTTCAATGGTTTTGTGTGAGTAAAATAAGGTTTTCTAAATGCTAATTCCTAACTATATATGGTCTATAACCTATGGTTTTTTCAGTGAATTTTCAAGGTTTTGTAAATGCTAATTCCTAACTATATATGGTCTATAACCTATGGTTTTTTCTGTGAATTTCATTGGTTTTTTAACAGCTAATATCTGTAGCTGTAAAATGTATTCTTCTTTAAATCCAAAAATATATTTTATATGTTTATGAATAATTTTTTTTTTAAATATATTTTTTTCTTTGTTCCCGCTTCGCGAATCGGGAAGCTTCCCGTTAGCTGACCTTGATGCCGCGAAATAGACCGCGAGCCGGTAAACGTTTCTTTACCGCAAGTGCCGCGTTAGAAAACAACATCGTGACGCCTCCCGTCCGCATGACGTTTCACGTTGTCGCGTGATACGTCATATGACGTACAACGTTAGCGAACTGGTACGCGAAGCGAGTCGCAAAGCGCAGGTTTCTGGAAGCAAACCGGGAGGCCCTGCAAAGCGCTTAACGTAAACACAGCAAGTCATGTGACTTGGTAATAACACTTTTCATTGGTTCATTTCACTTTTGGTTTCCTAATGATGTAAGACTAGGTCATATAATCTAAAATGAACACTTTTGATTGGTTGAGAACTCTTGTTTTTCCCAAATGATGAAAATCCCTCCTTCTTTCCTCACTCTGACTTTCATCATTGTGAGAGAAAGACCCTTTGTGATCACTGAGCAATGGCTTCTTTAGTAGCTTCAGCTGGTGCTTCCCCACCACCTCCACCACATCCAAGGAAGAGTGGACCACCTGCTCAAGTTATAATTCAACAAGGAGAGGAAGAAGAGGAACAGGAGGACGAGCACGAAGAGAGGCAGTTTTTGCCTGAGCAGCCCAGGACGTCTCACCGGAAAGAAAACTTCATTTGGCAATTTTTTAAAATTCCCAAAGGTCAGAAAAAAGTAAATGCAAGATACGTAACTTGCCTTATATGTCAAGATAGACTGTCCAGAGGGACCGACAAAAAATACAGTTTCGGAAACTACACAATGCATCGCCATATGACTAGGTGGCATCCTAACAACTACAGTGCTGCACAGTTTCGGAACGACCTAGATAATCTCCCTATTATGGCCAGAAGATCTGTTGTACCGGAAGTAACGGGACCAGAGGGCAGGGAGATGGTGCCAAATATACAAATGAGATTTGGTGATGTAAAACACATCTGCGTATTTTGCGATGGATTCATTTCCTACGGAGAAAAAAGCATCACTCTGATCAACAGAGCTATTGACTATCATATGCAAGTTTGTACGAAACGCCCAAAATAATAAATACTTCTTTTTTTTGTTTTGTTGCTCCTGTTGAGCCCTTTACAATGAATCGTTTTCATTGCCCCCTCCAAGAAAAACCCCAAAAATATAAAACTGTTCAGAAAAATTCAAAAAAAGTAAAAAAATGTTCTGAAAAATAAAAAAAAAAGTTCTTTTCAGAACTACCTCCCCGTTATTAAAAAATTGGTACAATATTTGGAACTGTGCCAACCTCTAGTTCTCTTAGTTCGCTTCCCAGTTCGCTCCCCGGTACGCGAACCGGAAGCGAACCAAAAACAGTAAGTATAAGGGAAGGAAACAGACACTTATGTTAAAAGAAAGACAGCTATAGGGGAGTAAACTAGAGATACTATTACCCGTAATCCACTGCTGATGATGTCACATATTACATCATTCATGACATGCTCAGTGACATCATCAGCAGAGGATTGCGGGTTTTTTGGCAACGTGCCTTATCCACGGTTTAATAACGCTGCCTTTTGCTTTATATAAGTTTTCAAATTATATGAAATATATACCAATAGGTCGTTATGAACCTTTAGGTAGTGCTTTTCTTCATGAGGTCTGGTCGCTTCCATACACATACAGATGTTTCAAAGATGATCACGAAGTTTATCTGAATGGAGAGGAATGCACTGAGACGCCAGATCATTCACTAATGTGTAGGCACATACAGTTACACGGTTCATGCAACAAACACCGACCAAATATGGCTTGCGTGTTGCAAGGCACGCCAGTTCCTGCTATCATCCCCACGTTCAAGTTGTTGGAAAATGGTAGTTATTTGATGCTCAATAATGAAGATTGTTCTGAGTTAATTAAAAGTATTCCTTTTATCGTAACAGTAAGTGAACGGGTTATTTGCTGCAGAAATGTTCTATTTCCTCCCACACATGAACATAGGGAGTTTTCAATCTGGCCACAAATACCAACCTTGGGACAGATTTCAACGGCATGGCAAGAATAAGAGCTCTTTTGTCTCAGAGAGAGGTGGCCTTGAGTTCGGCCCGTGAAACTTTCGTGCTTCACATAGCGAACACCCGTACAGAGGTGCACACACTTTTCAATTCAGATTTGCCTTTCAAATTCAGCAAGATGGTTCCGACTATCTTTAACGCATCCTCCACAAAGTCCCTGGCGCACTTTTTTAAAGTTGTTACCAGTGGTCTCGTGACTTCATTTGAGAAAATCTTTGGACTCATCCCTGCTTCCTTTCATTCTATTTTCTCCACTCTGGTTCGTGGATTGGCATTTTTACTTGCATTACCAGCGGACGCTCTTGTGCTTTTTTACATTTTTAAATATGGATGTCCCTCCTATGCAACCTCCCACCCTGCAGCTGCTGACACTGTTCCGCAATCGCATGCTAGAATATTATGGCACAATGCCGTTGGCGATATTAAGCACGGCATATGGATTATCTTTTCGATTCTCCTACTTCACCTGTGTCCAGCCTGTATTTCACTGCCTGACCTGTGATTTCGATTGGGCCATTGATTTGTGTCTCTGCGGACCGGTTTCTCCTGACGTCGACTTTAATCAGCTGATGACTCCTATCATTACTCACGAGTTGGTTTGTCCTGGCGAAAGGATTATGGCTGTGGCATTGATGCATGGACTACTTGGTCCCTGGAATTTACTGGCGGCAGCACAGTCTTTCTTGGAACAGAGCTTTCTTGAAAACCCACCGAGCTGTCCTCTGATGGTGATAGAGGATCCGGTGCTGGGAGAGCACGTATGTTCTTTTCCGCTTTTAAATTGGATGGCTGAACTGTTTTCGGATGAAGACGGTGACTTCCTATTGGAGGCTGTTGCAGCTTATTTTGCATACACAGTTATGTCATAGACCTTTTTCATGTTTGATATGCTGAGTACTAGCATTTCATTGACAATTCATTGACTTATTTGTCAAGTTTTTATTATTTACCTTGCCTATTGGCTTAAGACTCGATAAAGTACTTGGCTGTTTTATTTTTCTTTAGCATTAAATTTTCCTAGTTTTTAATGCTTTACCTTGCGGACCGTCCACATATAAACTTGCAATCTGCTCTCATGAGATGGCACTTCTATTATCTTATTCAGTTCGTTTCCGGATCATGGGGAGGTGTCATCTAGGTCCTGGATATCTTTACACCGTGTTAAGTTAGCATGGGCTCATTACCGGTTTAAACGCCATTTTTCCTTTTTTGCAACTTCTGCACACGACACTTAGTTGTTGCTTTAGCTTTCCACCTAGTAGTTCATCGTGGTTTACATGAGAATAATATGTTATTGCTCTACTATCTGCTTTGCTTGTTAAACTATATCTGTACAGCGAGTGCTAAAGTTTCAAGAACAACACGATACAGAATTGTTATGAGGTCTGATCTCCACGACTTCATACTCATAACATAAGTGCAACTTCTGCCAATTCTGGGCATGAGGCGGGTTTTATATTGCTTTGCCGAACACACATACACAACAGTTGATGCGGCTCACATGAAGAGAGAGCTGGTGTATGCTGATGTGATTCCTTCAAATCTAAGACACTAAAGTATGGGCACGCCCTAAACCAACACAAAGAGACCTTCTTAGCAAATAATATAATATGTGTATTAGGGAGGGTGAGATATAAGCAGCCGCGGGCCGTGGAGGGAGTTACGGTGAGGCAGGGAGGCGGGGAGGGGGAGAAGCAGGGTGGAGCCCTCTCTACCTTGCCCCTCCCCCTCCCCGCCTCCCTGCCCCACCGTAACTCCCTCCACGGCCCGCGGCTGCTTATAAGTGTTGCTAACTCTTATTCATTTACAGCATGTTAACATACTATCACCATTCGCTTTTTATGTACTAGTAACTATGCTGGTAATTTTGCTACTGATAATATGTGTACTTGTATTATCTAAGATACTACGCCTGTGAAGACGGCATTAGTAAATAAACATTTCAAATACACATGTGTTCTTCTTAACTCCATGTTCTGGTTTCTAAGAAATATATAACGACCGACTGTTCATGAGTTCCACGTATCCTGAGGTACTATAAGTTCATATTCTGGATTGTCTAAACATTGAGAGTTTGTTATATCCAATGTGACACTGTACCTAGCTTGCTAAGGAGTTTTTGATTACTAACGTGAGTTTTGGGACACCCTAATTCGCCGAGGTTCCAATCCTCTGTCCACAGTTCTGTGTGAGAACAGAAACCCTGCGACAGGGGCACCCCCGACCCTTGCTGGAGCTTCATCACACTTGCGATACAACTCCAGCAATGCGCCACCTTTACGGCACAGATACATCACGCATCTGTGCTGTTTTTGCCCCATGATGCGTCGCATTGTAAATGCAGCACACCATAGGTGACGGAACAGCGGCACAGAATGACTAACACATCCCTGGTGATGCGCCAGTCATCATAAATGTATCCCTATGCTTCTTATCTTGTTAGAGATGAACCGCCATATGTATCATCAAAGTTTTTTGCATTTCCTAAATAGCGAACTTTAAGGAATAAATAGCGATTCTTTACCATTCCTAGTTTGCGATGAGCTATTTGCTAATTACAAATTACCCATTCATTTCCTTCATTTCCATAGGGCGGTTGGACTCACTTTTAGCTCGAACGGCTGAATGGATTTCCACGAAACTTGGCAAAATTGTAGGGACTGGTAGCCCGATGTGCCTTTGCTATGTCTCAAGATATATGCTCCAGTGGTTTTTACGAAAATTAACTTTGAAAAATATATATTGGGCTACATTGGCCTATATATATGTTGGAGCCCAAATGTAGCCCAATGTAGCCCAAAGATGGCCGCCAGACACACAAAAAAACAAATGTAGCCCAAATATCAGCCAGATGTAGCCCAACTATAGCCCAGTGACAGAATGACCAATCAGCTTCGCAAACCTCCGTTACGCGAAGCGGAGCGCTGTTACAGATATATATCTTTTTTTGAACGTTAATTTCTTAAAATCCACTGGAGCACATATATTGAGACCTAGCAAAGGCACATCGGGCTACCAGTCCCTAATATTTTGCCAAGTTTCGTGCAAATCCATTCAGCCGTTGGATTATTATTATTATTATTTTTTTTTGCCCCGCGGGGCCCTTTTAAAACCTCCACATCAAACCTAGGGGGTCAGCGAGGATCTACTATGCCCCCTTATAGTTATTTCCCCCTTTGTTTTGACCTCCTCTTGTCTCTCGATCCTACCGAGAGACAAGATGGCGGCCGCTACGGACTGTTTGGAATGTTGACAGACGCCGGAGAACCAATCAGCTTCGCTTCACAAAGCTCCGTTGCGCGACAAGTACGCGTCCTGGGCCGCTGCCCAGTCCGCTGTTACAGATATATATCTTTTTTTAAACGTTAATTTCTCAAAATCCACTGGAGCACATATATTGAGACCTACAAAAGGCACATCGGGCTACCAGTCCCTACAATTTTGCCAAGTTTCGTGCAAATCCATTCAGCCGTTCGGGCTAAAAGTGAGGCCAACCGCCCTATGGAAATTAACATGGGAAAAACGCGTTTTGGGACACCCCTTTTTTCTCGGCCCCCCCTTGACGAACCCCCCCAAAATTTTCAGGGGCTGCTCAGAAACAAAATGTGCCATTTTCCTGAAAATTTCAGCCAATTCCGTCCACAAACGCCAAAGTTATTAGACATAGAATTTTCAAAAATCCCATAGAGAAAAAATCCTAACTATATATACCTACTGGCGACCGCCAGTAGGTAATATATAGTGAGTTAAGCTGTGAAATAAATCCGGATTTGAAAACTGATGGTGGCCTGGACTCCGTTCTTGGGAATCGGGAACGTGTGTGTTTGGTATATATATATATATATATATATATATATATATATATATATATATATATATATATATATATATATATATATATATATATATATATATATATCTGGAAGTACAGAGAGTCCCCAGAGGGCTGGGAATAATGTTAATGCCAAACTACCAGGATGCAACCAATGAATTATTGCAGGATTGGGGAGAATGTGTACTTAATTCATCATTGGGGCTGATTCAGATTTTAGTCAAACATATTGAAATCGCCTTAAATAAAGTAAAGGAAGAGCTGCAAGAAATAGAAAAAGAACTGGGCACCTTAAAACTGAACTCAGACATGACAAAATTCAGAGATGAACTTGAAGGTCAAATTTAAAAGCACGAAGAAGTGGTTCGTCAAAGGAAGCATACGAAATTTGTGCGTGACACAATTGACTACTCGGAAGGGAAAACTTTACCTTCGTTCGAAAATTTTACTCCTTTAGAAAAAACACTCCATTCAACACCACAGTGAGTACATCGAGCAACTTCTCCCCACTGGCCTCGACAGATGTGAGTGAAAACGAGGGTGCCACAGAAGGAATTAAGCAAACTTTTTTAGGCAATATGCGCCTGGTTATGCAGCAAAAACAATGGGAGCAAAACCGGGAAACGCAAAAATTCCAAAGAGGAAGAGCAAGAGGATGCCAGTGGCAAGTAGGAAACCGCAACGTAGAGGAAAGAGGAGCAGGCGCGTCTTTGGACAGGATTGGAGCAACCACCAGAGTATGAGGCAAAGGAAGGAGAAGTAACCAATGAATTACAAGTAGTCAATGTATCCACTCGCACAATGACAAACAGAAACATCGCTACTACAAAAAGGAATACATTACTGTCCAGCACAAACAATGAACATGGCGCAGATCAGGATAGATTTATATCTATATATCAGAAAAATCAAATTGGGCAAATTCTTTGCAGAGAATAAGAACAAAAAGAAAGAGGAGATTTCTATACAAAAGTCTGAATCAACCCTAAAAGCTAAGGAATCAGAGGATTATTTGACACTGTTGAATCTTAATGCCTTGGAAGGTGAAGAGATATCATTAAACATGGCATTTCCCCAAAAGGGAGCAGGACTAAGTGATAAATGCCCCAAATCCAAATTCTATCCACAATTACCACCAGGGAACAAAGTGGACCTCTTTCAGGAAGCAATCATCCAAGATCTGTATAATCTAAAGAAGTCAACTCATAAGGATAACCTGACAAAAACTGAGAGGGAGGCCTTTAAGAACTTGGCATCAGATAAGGAGATAGAAAATAAAACCGCGGATAAAGGCGGAAATATTGTTATCTGGGGAAAGGAGGCATATGTCACTGAAGCATACAGGCAGTTGGAAGACACAGTGTATTATGAACGGTTACAAACCAATCCCACATCTCACATCAAGGGTGATCTTGACTCAAAACTACAGAAATGGAAGGCTCAAAATCTAATTGACGAGGAGGAAAGAAAATATTTAACAGTAGACCACCCAATGATGGCTACTATATATTTTCTCCCAAAAATACATAAAAACAAAGACAATACACCAGGGCGACCAATCCTGTCGGCCAAAGATTCATTACTAGAACCGGTTGCAAACTATATTGATTATTTTTTACAGCCATTTGTACAACAGTTAAGTTCTTATGTAAAAGATACCAGCCATGTATTGAGATTGTTAAAGGACATCAAGTGGAAGGAGACATATCGACTGATAACGAAGGACGTTATTTCACTATATACCACCATTGAGAATGATGTAGGCCTAGCAGCCAACAATTATTTTTTATGTGAAAGAAGTTTCCATCTAAAAAACCATAATGCAATGCTTATGGAGATGATGCAAATATGCTTGTCTGAAAACATCTTTCTGTTCGGTGAGGAAATCTTTCGACAAAAAAGTGGCACTGAGATGGGATTTTCCTTCAGTCCAAATTATGCATGCCTACTAATGGGATGGTGGGAACAAGAGATTGCCTGGAATCCCAAACATCAAACATTTGTGAAGAAGATAGTAAGTTGGATGAGATTCATTGACGACTTGCTAATCATATGGAATGGTACCAAAACTGAATTTCAAGAATACTTCAATATCCTGAATGAAAGTTTGAATAATCTAAATTTCACTTATGAATTGAGCAATCAGAGGATTGTGTTTCTGGATATTGAGATTTATATAAATGGTATCGACATACAAACCACCCTACATAGGAAAAGTACAGCCACAAATGCAACATTACAGGCAACCACTTTCCATCAAGCTTCATTAATAACAGGCATACCATATGGAGAATTTCTTCGGATCCGGCGAATTTGCAGTGAAACAACTGAATGGACAAAACATAGCAACATTGTAAAACAAAGATTCAAGAACAGAAAATATAACATCAAAGTCATCAACAAGGGCTGGTCCCGTGCCAATGAACAAATAAGGGAAGAATGTTTGAAACCTAAACCTCCATCAGTGGATGAAAATCTGTTTAGAGAAAGACAAATCAGATTGATTACAGATTTCACACAAGATTCAAAGGCAATCATGTAAATACTGAGAAGAAACTGGAACATCTTAAAATTGGACAATACATTGTCAAAAATTGTGGGAGATCACTCAATAGTAATCTATCGGAGAGCACGAAATTTGAAAGACCAACTCATGCATAGCCATTTCAAGGGAAAAGAACAAAAAGAAAATTGGCTACAGAAAAAAGGTTTCGTGAAATGTTTTAATTGTAAGGTCTGCCAAATAGCGAAACTCACAATACAAGTACAAATGGCAAATAAAAAATACTGGAATATACGGGAAATAATTACATGTAAGAGCAAGTTTGCAATTTATGTAATTGAGTGTCCATGTCCTCTTAAGAATATAGGAAGCACCACATGTGGATTAAAAAAATGAATTTTGAAGCACACCCGTGCTACAACAAACAAGGACAGAGGCAACGCAGTTGCAAAGCACATGGAGATTGCCCATAACAGTGACTGGAAATGTCTGAAATTTTATGGAATAGAGACAGTCCCCCCCACATGTAAGAGGGGGAAATAGGGAGAAAATACTCCGTCAGAAAGAATCCAAACACATTCTCAATGCGCGGAGCATGACTCCTTTTGGACTAAATCAATCTGAGGAATTATACATACATTTGTGAGTTTCACCGACTGAATGGTCAAATAATCTTAAAAAGAACACAGTAAAAACAAGTAAAAACACATATATGCGCAAGTAATAAATGGGCCCCAAAAAAAATACTTTATTGAACCTAAAAAATCGGAGGCAAAGAAGAAACAGCTTATCAAAATAAAAATATTGATTGAAGTGAACAGTGTGCACTGCTCTAAATGGATGTAAATGAGGCATTTTTCGAATTAAAACAATGGAAATCGTATCGTGAAAATGTATTGGAACATGGAACTATTAAAAACTATGTAAATAAATAAAATGCTGATTTGTTAAAACAGCATAATCATCTATTTCCTTAAAAATGAGAGGCAACATCACGTATATAAAAATGGAATCCGATGTCACCTTACTCCACATCTGGATTCTCTCTATAGAAATACTTCTCTCTGGTGTCTATGTTTGAGCACAGGCATTGGTGAAAGCAAGTCAGGCAACGTCTGCAATGGTTCAGAGGACTTCAGCACCTGTTCAGAAGATGTCAGTGGCACCGGAGAGGAGCAGTGCGACGTTGGTGTGGATCCAGTCGGTATTGGCAGAGACTCAACTGACACCAGAGACTCTTGCTAAACCTCTTCCCTTTGTGATGATGTCATCTTTCTCAGCACTGGAGGGGGCCAGTTAACTTGAGCCATCAGCATAAACGGCAAGGGTGGAGCTTGCTGGTACGATTCCGGAAACCCCAATGAATAGAAAAGCAGACCCATGTGGCATGCAGGGGCACTAGATGGAATCACAGCTCTAACATAGCATTCAGAAAACTCAACAGGCCAGAGTTGGGAATGCTGGACCTTCCTGCTCCTGCCTAGGCCAAGGCTGTGGCAGAAATCGAGGAAGTACTGGATCTGATACTAGCTCCGGGACTCCAGGAGGAGTTAAGGCACTTGGACTCGAGGGTGACACCGGAGCGTCTCTCGGAGATGGAGTCAGAGATGCCTCACCTCTGCTTCGAGAGTCTTCGAATCCGGGGACACTGACCTTGGAGAGTAATTTCTAGAACACCGAAACTGGGAATCAAGACGTAGCTTCTGCTTCTTTGACAAAGTCAAAGAATGAGGAGACGGCAACTCCAACCGAGTATGACACTTCTGAAAATCTACTTTTCTCCTTCCTCACCTGGGCCATAAACAGCTGTGTCTAACTCTCCTTCAATGCCTTAGGATACATTTTCTGGCATGAAGAACAGGGGTCGACGTAATGGCCTGAACTCAGACATCCTAGACAGTCGTCCTGTTGAACAGTGATGGACATCAGAACTCAAATTCCCTGAAAGGCTCAAGCCAGAATTTTGTGGAGGATACATTCTTTTCTGTAACAACGTTGCCATTCCCTGGAAAAAGTTTTGCTAGACTCGTCACAAAACGGACAGCCTAAGAAAAAAATGTTACACGTCAAGAACTTGCATTAAAGGGAACCGACTTCAGCACGCCGACAAGAGCTTCTTATGGCTCCAATGAAGTCACGCAGAGTCACATGCAGAGCCGTGGCATTATGACGTTCTTGTTTATGTGGGAGAGTTGTAAAGAAAAGTTTCCATAGAATATTGGCCCATTGAAATATTCAAAAACGGAGGAATCCACAGGTAGATGTATCCATCAGAAATAAAGATTGGTTCTCTCTGAAATATCACAAGATGTTTGGAAACCTCTGACCTCCACATGCACCTTGGTACTGGAGGAAGGAAAAACTGAGAGTGCAAAGTGCAAAAGCGTTTCCCTTTCTCTTAAAACTGATTTCAGGAAACCCCAACTTTGTTCCCATAAAAGGGAAAAAAATATTTTCCAGTCCTGACAATACATCTTTGTTCAGTCCCAGTTATATGTATAAGGGTTTAAAGGACTCCTGGTCTTATACAGCAGCATTCAATCCCCCCACCCCCAAAAAAAGTTTCCAGTATACCCAGCTATTCAAATGCAACTCTCAGGTAGAATTGGTCACCAATATTTCTAACATATCCTAAGAAAATTCATCGACCAGAGTTGGCTGTCCCTCGTGGTGCTCCCATCACAGAGCAAGAACCTACAAACTTTGCCTCAATATTCTTATCCCCAGCGACACCGGGAACCATCTCTCATGTGGACACTACTTATTGGCAGTGTTGTCACCTGTAAAGTGTCACCGTCCTCTTAAGGTGTACACCATTTGTAATGAAATCCAGTCACGTAAAGATGATGGAGTATCACTTACCACTTGATCAAGTAGTAGTTGTGCTGAATAATGTTGAGGAACATAATGTAGGCACAATGATTTTGTTGTCTAGCAAATTCATCTCATATATCATCTTCCAGCTTAACCCACAGTACTGCAGGACAGGAAAACTGTAGAGCATTCTCTGCACATGGTGGTCGTAAAGTTGTGGATGATGCATGCATGCCAAGGAATAACTATTTACTTACCAATGGTAGTGCTCTTTCAGGTGGATATATTCTAACAGCAGATTCCTCACCTTGTGACATTCTACCAGGCATTAGAGTACGGTGGCTCTGCACTGATGTTGTTTTGCGCTGGAAGCGATGAGTTGGGTCATATAAGCGCCACCCAGGGGCACGAATGTCATCTGCTTTTGAAGGTTCATCTGCACCCTCAGCCGCAGTGAGGAATCTGCAGTTACACAGAGTATCATCAAGAAAGTGTATTACCTGAGGTAACTAACTTATCCATCTGTTGGAAATTTCTAACCGCAAATTGATATCAAAGCAGTACCTCCCCGGGAGTAGGGTCTGTGGAATGGTTCTGATGAAATAGTCCTAAAGGGCTGAATGGGCAAAATGTCCATCTCATCAGACCTATCAAGGCACTAATGCTTCATGAATGTGTTCACTGATGGCCACGAAACAGCAATTGAACAGTTATCCAGGACTGGTACTCTGTGTGCTAGAGATGTAGTCTTGGCTCAGGGGGAATGTGCTCTTAATCTTTCAGGTGGCTGCTTCTCCACTAGTCCGTTGCACATTTTTATGCAGATGGCTATCAGCTTACAGATGGTTCTTTTCTGCAGTGCCTTTTTTTTCCAGAGAAACCTGCCGAGTTGATCACCCTCTGAATGGTTCTTTACTCCTCTTTCAAGGGTTGAGGCAAGGTGGAGAAAGGTAGAAGGGCGCTAGCATGTCAAACATTGAAAGGTGTTACTACTTTTGGAAGAAATGCAGCTGGAGTTCTCAAAAAGCATTTGTTAGCACAAAAAGTTGTGTAAGGCCGCTAGACTGACAGTGGTTGTAGCTCATTCACATGAAGAGCTGATGTTAATGAGACAAAAAAACAGTTTTCAGGGTCAAGAGACATAATGAAACACTATGGCTCAAAGGGAGTGCACATTAAAAAAGTAAGAACCAAGTTCAAAGGGCTTGTAGGGAAACATGTTATAGCTTTTAACAAATCTCTTCACAACAGATGATTTAATGCAAAAGATTTAAACAAAGAAGGCTGATCCAGCAACTTTAAAAAAAAAAGAGACAGACAAATAAATAATCTTTAAGCGTGCCCAACGCAAGTCCTTGCTGGGCAAACAACAAAACAAACAACACTTCCGACAGCTTAAGTTGTAGTAGGTCAATCTGATGGGTGCTGCACCAATCTACTAACTTAGCCGAGCACACTGTATTAACTGATTTCGTAGATGAGTGACTGGCTGCCAGAATAACATCAAAGAATTTATGAGGAACATCGAAGGAGACTAGCTGCCGACACTCATTCTCCACGCATGGAGGTGAAGAGTTAGAAGGCCTGGGTGCAGGACCCTGCTCTGTTTTTGTAACAAATAATTTTCCTGAAGAAACAGATTGATTCGAGGACAGATGCTCATGCCCAGTAGTTGGATACCACACTTTCTTGGCCCAATCTGGAGGCACTAGGATGACTTGGGGCTGGTCACTCTTGATTCTCTTCAGAACATGAGCCAATAGGGATAGAGGCGGAAAGACATACAGGAGTCCAGAGCTCCATTTGAAGTGGACTGCATCTCCAAGAGAAACCCTTCTTGTGAATTCTAGCTTGTAAAAAAATGACATTAAACATTCTCAGTGGTGACAAAAAGATTGAGCCCGGTTTACCCCTATTGTTGGAAAATGCACTGCACCAGTCCAGGATAACTGCCATTCATCATCCGCGAGGTATCGGTGACTGAGGTTGTCCATACAGGCGTTTAGAGATCACGACATGAGAAATGGCCTGGTGAAGCAGCGATGTCCAGAGGAACAGAACTCCCTGGCACAGGACCCAAGGCTCCACTTTGCCCTGCTTGTTGCTGTAGTACATGGCAGTAATGTTGTCTGTGAGAACCTGTATTAGCCTTCTCATGATGGATAGTAAGAAGGTCTTAAATGCCAAGTGGATCCCCCACAGCTCCACCAAAAATGATGTGGAGGTGGGTTTTTGCCGGCGACCAGAGACTTCTAATCACCACCTCTCTCGGGTGGCCACGCCAGCCCAGTAGTGATGAATCTGGCAGCTCTTGTTGGGTATCAGGAGGAGTCTGCTACTGGCCCTGTCACAGCCTAGTAGCCACCACTGAAGATCTTTTGTAGTTTCCTTCAAAACCTGGATGGAATCCGAAAGGTTTCCTTGGTGCTGTGCTTACTGGAACTTCAGGTCCCACAGCAAAGCTTGCATGTGCCATTTGGTGTGGTTGACTAACAGGATGGAGGTGGCCAACAGAACTAGCAGCATCAATGCCATCCTCACTAAGATCGAAGACAGGGGCTGAAATATAATGATAATAGCCTAAATGTCCTGAACTCTCCGCTCTGGGTAGAAAGCACAAAACTGCACTATATCCAGAATGGCTCTGATAAATAGAAGTGTCTCTGAAGGAGGCAGGTGGGACTTTGGCACATTGATAGTAAATCCCAAAAATATTAGGAGGTTTGCCATTGACTGCTTGTGCTGAGCCCGCCCTCAACAACCAATGGTCAGGTTACAGGAAGACTAGTACATTCCGACCTCCAAAAAAGCACTGCGACCGCCACCATCACTTTCGTGAATTACCAAGGGGTACTGGTAGGCCAAAGAGGAGCAGCAGATACTGAAAATGCTCTAGGCCCATGTGAACTGCACATAACCCCTGTGGGCTTACAGAATATGGAAATAAGTGTCCTGCAGGTCCAACCCTACCATTCAGCCTCTGGGATCCATGGTAGACAAACCTGGGCCAGGATGAGCATCTTGGATTTGTTATTCCTCAGAAAGGAGCTGAGAAGGCTGAGATCTAAAATAGCGGTACAAAGGGGGTGGTGATGGACGGAGCATCAGAACCAATCAAACATTCACACCCAGTCAAAAGATCTGGGTTTGATCCATCACCGTTCTTTAGCCCACTCTGCCACCCCAGTTCAGACATGGCTATATGCAAATCAGTCTGACCCTGTGCCTCATCGGAACAGTCCAGCCCGAACTGCCAAGCCATGCCTTCCCTGGACCGGAAACAAGCTTCCGAGGACCGGTTTCTGGCATTCCAGCCGTCTTCAGCCCGGCTTGCTTGAATCCAGTGGCAAAGTGAGCAAGGGACTCACATCTGAGCATACCCTGCCACACTTATGGCGGCCAAAAGCGGTACAAAAGGGGGTGGTGATGGACGGAGCATCAGAACCAATCAAACACTCACACCCAGTCAAAAGATCTGGGTTTGATCCATCACCGTTCTTTAGCCCACTCTGCCACCCCAGTTCAGACATGGCTATATGCAAATCAGTCTGACCCTGTGCCTCATGGGAACAGTCCAGCCCGAACTGCCAAGAGGAATTGCACAAAACGGTGGCATCTTCTTTAATAAATATTCAGGGCAGGAGTAGTTCTGGCACAAGGCTCGTCTGCCCCTGACTCCCTGAGAGTGACCCTGCATATATTACAACGGGCGCAGCAAAATCCCTGCGAGCACACGAAATTCCGCTTGTTCGCAGAGATTTCTTGCTGTTTCGCTGAATTTTGTGGAAGGCAACTCCGCAAATTCTGCCCATCTCTAGTTATGGGCTCTATTGTAAGCAAAGTAACTCACCCATCGATACCCGTTTACGTCATAAATGTTAGCTCCAACTACTGTGGAATATGTTCCTCTTCCCAATGAGCACCAGTGCCACTGAACCCGATCAACTAATGATAGCAGCACACCTGTTAATATACCCCAATTGCCATTCATGATCAAACGGACGCATGGGCGAAGTGGGAAGCTACACTTTCAAGACTTTTCCTAAGGTGGTCTCAAATGTAGCTAATTTACTAGGAAAAGTGCTTAATCGATAGACAATGTAAATTACCTATCATTGAAGATTTAGGATAGCTGTGTTGGGAGTTTCTATTTTTTTTATATTTGACAGTATGTATAAACATACTTTGTTCTTTTGACTTCCCATACTATTTGACAATTATAATAATAAAAAAAACAAGTAGGAGAAGGTGACTTTATGAGGTTTTTAAAAGGCTCCTGATTATAAAAGGAAACTTTATGAAGGGAACAGTGCTCGATAACATAAACAATCATTACAAATTTGTACTGGAACTACTGTTACATGATCAGAACAAGATTTGATGTAGCTTCACATTGATTCAGCTGTGGTTTAATTAACCACATGGTAATATGAGCTTCTGTCTTTAACTGGTACCAGCACCATTCTTCTGGACCAGTTTTTTCTCTGCATTTAGTCCAGCGACCCGTGGAGGTCCACAAAGCCTTCTTAGGGGGTCTATGACTGCTTAGAAAATTAAATTATATCAATATATTCATAAAATGCATATAAGTAAAGAAGTAAGATGAAACATTGGAGGCTCTAAAAGTTTTGTTAGTATCGTCAGTTTGATTCATGGGAGCTATGCAAATGCATCAAACAAGCTATTGAATAGAAGAGCAGTGGCCACAATTGAATTTAGAAAAGATCCAACATTCTCATTAAAATGAAAAATAATAATTATATTTGCTTCTAGTAATGATTCGGTGGGGGGCTCCAGAATCCTGTAATGATTCCGTTGAGTGTCCCCGGGTTCCAGTAGTGATTAAGTAGGGTGTCCACAGAAGTCAAAAGGTTAAGAGCCACTGTTCTAGACTATTTAGAAAACATCTGGAATAAACAAGTTAACCATTAACAGATAGTGTACACATTTGCTGCCCAAATGAAGTGTTCCCCATGGGACTACTCCAAATCAAGCAACCAAGAGCAAACCAAATCAAGGAATTGAAATAGATCTGTGTGGTTTCCAGCCGTACTGGCAACCTTCTGAGGTTAAGTTTCAATGCCCAGCACAGTGTCCATAAAAAAAAGTTAATCTCACGAGGCCTTTAACAAAATCAAAGGAGGCTTGCTAGATTTGACCTAAGTCCATCATCTTATGGACTGCTGAGAAGTAATTGTGAATCTTGATGTAATACACCTGTGGAAAACTGTCAGGAACTGACTGAGCTGGCTTTTTCCCTGGAAGGTGAACCAGGTCCTGTCTGATGGAGCAGTACAGAAACTGCCTTTAGAAGACTATATATAGACTGTACATAGTCACAAAGCAAGCTGTGCTGCATAAGCAACGTTTACATATCACTGAGAATCTCATTAGTGTGTGCATAGTTGAAACTATATCGGTCAGTCTCACAATAGGTGGTATTCTCCTGTGGATTCATTTGGCATAAAATGGCAGGTAAATGTTCCTTATTAAAAGATGTCCAATGAACATTACTAATTAAAAATACACCAGGAACCTACTTTGTAGATCTGCAGCAGCACATCTGTCCACACACGCTTGCTCAAAGCCTCAAAGGTGCTGTCTTCCATATCGAGTAAAACAGTTTTCCCAGTCGTGTCCACGTTCCTAGATGAAGAACTCTGAAGCTCGTTAACCTGGGCCTTAAAAAAAGAAAAAAATATTTACTTTGATACCAAAAATGATCACATAAGACATGAAATAGGCACCAAGACCAATTAGTAGAGCTATTTGTTGGTTTGTGCAAATGGCAGAGTTCAATTTAATATAAAGCTATAACAAGCAATAACACAAATATAATACACTTCATCAATATACATTTCATATACCAGCCTTTATCTAGCATATTAAAAAACAATTATACCCATAAACTAAAAAATATTGCTCTTCCGTTGAAATATTGACATTTGGTGCCATATTTAAACTCTTTAAATAGGGTACTAAAGTGAACAGTAGCAACTATAGGCTTCAAGGTTTCATCAGCATCAATGAACACCATATAGACTGACATATCTGGTTTGTGTTTTATATTACAATAAACTATAGCCTGCATATTGCGCGTCAACAGAAAAAAAACTGCTCCAATGAAAACTGTTTATTGCTGTTCAACGAATTTTAAAGATAGAGACGGTAAATCTTTTTTATTAAATTTCCAGACAGTCTCCAGAATGCCCTGTTCAGAAGTGCTTAATTTGTACAAAAATCATTGTAGGAGCAAAACGTTTTTTTGAGGGTCCCAGCGCTGTGCAATGAGGCAGTTGTAGAATAACAAGGCTACCTAGTCTTGATTCCACCTCATGCCTCATGTTCCCCGATCTACAGTTCCTATCTTGTTACCTCACCCTTGCAGGGTTTTTTCAACCCTGCTTTTTTAGGTCTCGCTGGCGTTGCAGGGCGAAGCCCTGCCGCCAACGAGACTTATAGTCACCGTGTTTGCCTCCAAGGGAGGCAGACCTGGAGACAGACCTGTGCACGAGCCGATTCTAGTATGGGCACGAGCTCAGGTCTGTCTCCAGGTCTGCCTCCCTGAACGCGCTTCAGGCTTTGCAGGGCTGCCACAGGCACGAGCCGCACAGAACGCCAACGTGCACGCTCACGGCGTCACGCTCCTGCTCTCCCGCATCTCTTAGAAGGCTGTTCTGCGCTCCAGGCCGACTTGTGTTTTTTTGGATCCATTTCATGGTGAGCAACTAAATCAAAACAACCGTGACGTCTTATTTTATATGTGCTTGTGCAAACTTATTTTTCCCAGAGGAGGTAAGAGTTGTGAGTACTGTATGTTGCACAAAAATAGACTGAAATCATGCCCTACACCTTCATTTGAGTGGCAGAGCCTGCTTCGCACTGTCTTCAATCTCTGTTTATATGATTATTTCTTTAAGGAAAGATTGCACGCTTTCATCTCCCTCGCCCTCCATCTTGCTTTTGTAGAAGTTCAGTTCATTGGGGAGGCTTGTTGAGTTACGCAGTGTGCCAGCCCTAAGTGAGTACTAAGTGGGATGGGTCTTTGCTTTCGGGCACGGTAATAACCCAGGAAATCGCATGCTTCTACTTCCTTGCAACCCTTGAACTTCCGATGCAGGCTGACAAGGCGCCATTGCATTAGGGGCCGGAGTTAAAAGCCTAATGTTGTATTAAGAGCTGCCAGACTCTGAGAGGCCAGGGCTGGAAGGATTCTTGTCTCAGCATTAATCGCCTACAGCTGGCACGCCTGATTAACGCCAATTAATGCAGCCAGGAGAAGCAGCTGCTACCCTTTGCATGCTCTTTTGTACCCCTAGCAATACTCCTGCTACCCCTGGTCTCAGGGATCATGAAGGCAGCGTCAGGAATAGGATGGGACCCGTTTTCTACCCCGTCAGCAGCTAAATGTACCATGTTCAGAAGGTAAATGTGGGTCAAAGGCGGAGGTCAAGGTGGGCAGGAACTATTGGGATCGGAGTTCAAGCTTTTCTTTGTTTTCTACACGTAGTATATATATATATATATATATATATATATATATATATATATATATATATATATATATATATATATTCGGCTCTGCCCTGCCTATGGCTGAGTTTGTATTGTCGTCCAGGACAGACAACCAAAGGAAGAAAATAATTTCGCGAAAGGCGTGTATTGTATTGTAGCTGAATGTATATAGTGCTTCTTACCTCTGAGGAAGTGCACTAGAAGAGGGGTAAGCACACTTCACCGCAGGGAGTGTATCATGGGAAGAGTGCAGATTGTGAGTGCAGATTGTGAGTGCAGATTGTGAGTGCAGATTGTGAGTGCAGATTGTAGAGTGCAGATTGAGAGTGCAGAGTGCAGATTCAGAGTGCAGATTCAGAGTGCAGATTCAGAGTGCAGATTCAGAGTGCAGATTCAGAGTGCAGATTGAGAGTGCAGATTGAGAGTGCAGAGTGCAGATTGAGAGTGCAGATTGAGAGTGCAGAGTGCAGATTCAGAGTGCAGATTCAGACTGCAGAGTGCAGATTCAGAGTGCAGATTCAGAGTGCAGATTCAGAGTGCAGATTCAGAGTGCAGATTCAGAGTGCAGAGTGCAGATTCAGAGTGCAGAGTGCAGATTCAGATTCAGAGTGCAGAGTGCAGATTCAGAGTGCAGAGTGCAGATTCAGATTCAGAGTGCAGAGTGCAGATTCAGAGTGCAGAGTGCAGATTCAGATTCAGAGTGCAGATTCAGAGTGCAGAGTGCAGATTCAGAGTACAGAGTGCAGATTCAGAGTGCAGATTCAGATTCAGAGTGCAGATTCAGATTCAGAGTGCAGATTCAGATTCAGAGTGCAGAGTGCAGATTCAGATTCAGAGTGCAGATTCAGAGTGCAGATTCAGAGTGCAGAGTGCAGATTCAGAGTGCAGAGTGCAGATTGAGAGTGCAGATTCAGAGTGCAGAGTGCAGATTCAGAGTGCAGATTCAGATTCAGAGTGCAGATTCAGAGTTCAGATTCAAAGTGCAGATTCAAAGTGCAGATTCAAAGTGCAGATTCAGAGTGCAGAATGCAGAATGCAGAGTGCAGATTCAGAGTGCAGATTCAGAGTGCAGATTCAGAGTGCAGAGTGCAGATTCTGAGTGCAGAGTGCAGATTCAGAGTGCAGATTCAGAGTGCAGAGTGCAGATTCTGAGTGCAGAGTGCAGATTCTGAGTGCAGAGTGCAGACTGAGAGTGCAGAGTGCAGATTGAGAGTGCAGATTGAGAGTGCAGAGTGCAGATTCAGAGTGCAGATTGTGAGTGCAGATTCAGAGTGCAGAGTGCAGATTGTGAGTGCAGAGTGCAGATTCAGAGTGCAGAGTGCAGATTCAGAGTGCAGATTCAGAGTGCAGATTCAGAGTGCAGAGTGCAGATTCAGAGTACAGAGTGCAGATTGAGAGTGCAGATTGAGAGTGCAGATTGAGAGTGCAGAGTGCAGAGTGCAGATTGAGAGTGCAGATTCAGAGTGCAGATTCAGAGTGCAGATTCAGAGTGCATATCCAGAGTGCAGAGTGCAGATTCAGAGTGCAGAGTGCAGATTCAGAGTGCAGAGTGCAGATTCAGAGTGCAGAGTGCAGATTCAGAGTGCAGATTCAGAGTACAGAGTGCAGAGTGCAGATTCAGAGTGCAGAGTGCAGATTCAGAGTGCAGAGTGCAGATTGTGAGTGCAGAGTGCAGATTGAGAGTGCAGATTCAGAGTGCAGAGTGCAGATTGTGAGTGCAGAGTGCAGATTGTGAGTGCAGATGCAGAGTGAGAGTGCAGAGTGCAGATTGTGAGTGCAGAGTGCAGATTCAGAGTGCAGATTCAGATTGCAGAGTGCAGATTCAGAGTGCAGATTGAGAGTGCAGATTGAGAGTGCAGATTGAGAGTGCAGAGTGCAGATTGAGAGTGCAGATTGAGAGTGCAGATTGAGAGTGCAGATTGAGAGTGCAGATTGAGAGTGCAGGTTGAGAGTGCAGGTTGAGAGTGCAGAGTACAGATTCAGAGTACAGATTCAGAGTACAGAGTGCAGATTCAGAGTGCAGATTCAGAGTGCAGATTCAGAGTACAGAGTGCAGATTCAGAGTGCAGATTGAGAGTGCAGAGTGCAGAGTGCATATTCAGAGTACAGAGTGCAGATTCAGAGTGCAGATTCAGAGTGCAAATTCAGAGTACAGAGTGCAGATTCAGAGTGCAGATTCAGAGTGCAGATTCAGAGTGCAGAGTGCAGATTCAGATTCAGAGTGCAGATTCAGATTCAGAATGTAGATTCAGAGTGCAGAGTGTAGATTCAGAGTGCAGAGTGCAGATTGAGAGTGCAGATTGAGAGTGCAGATTGAGAGTGCAGAGTGCAGATTCAGAGTGCAGATTGAGAGTGCAGATTGAGAGTGCAGATTGAGAGTGCAGATTGAGAGTGCAGAGTGCAGATTCAGAGTGCAGATTCAGAGTGCAGATTCAGAGTGCAGATTCAGAGTGCAGATTCAGAGTGCAGATTCAGAGTGCAAATTCAGAGTGCAAATTCAGAGTGCAAATTCAGAGTGCAGATTCAGAGTGCAGATTCAGAGTGCAGAGTGCAGATTCAGAGTGCAGAGTGCAGATTCAGAGTGCAGATTCAGAGTGCAGAGTGCAGATTCAGAGTGCAGATTCAGAGTGCAGAGTGCAGATTCAGAGTGCAGATTCAGAGTACAGAGTGCAGATTCAGAGTACAGAGTGCAGATTCAGAGTGCAGATTCAGAGTACAGAGTGCAGATTCAGAGTACAGAGTGCAGATTCAGAGTGCAGATTCAGAGTGCAGATTCAGAGTGCAGATTCAGAGTGCAGAGTGCAGATTCAGAGTGCAGAGTGCAGATTCAGAGTGCAGAGTGCAGATTCAGAGTGCAGATTCAGAGTGCAGAGTGCAGATTCAGAGTGCAGAGTGCAGATTCAGAGTGCAGATTCAGAGTACAGAGTGCAGATTCAGAGTACAGAGTGCAGATTCAGAGTACAGAGTGCAGATTCAGAGTACAGAGTGCAGATTCAGAGTGCAGAGTGCAGATTCAGAGTGCAGAGTGCAGATTCAGAGTGCAGAGTGCAGATTCAGAGTGCAGAGTGCAGATTCAGAGTGCAGGTGCAGATTCAGAGTGCAGATTCAGAGTGCAGAGTGCAGATTCAGAGTGCAGAGTGCAGATTCAGAGTGCAGATTCAGAGTGCAGAGTGCAGATTCAGAGTGCAGGTGCAGATTCAGAGTGCAGATTCAGAGTGCAGATTCAGAGTGCAGAGTGCAGATTCAGAGTGCAGATTCAGAGTGCAGATTCAGAGTGCAGAGTGCAGATTCAGAGTGCAGAGTGCAGATTCAGAGTGCAGATTCAGAGTGCAGAGTGCAGATTCAGAGTACAGATTCAGAGTACAGAGTGCAGATTCAGAGTACAGAGTGCAGATTCAGAGTGCAGATTCAGAGTACAGAGTGCAGATTCAGAGTGCAGAGTGCAGATTCAGAGTGCAGAGTGCAGATTCAGAGTGCAGAGTGCAGATTCAGAGTGCAGGTGCAGATTCAGAGTGCAGATTCAGAGTGCAGAGTGCAGATTCAGAGTGCAGATTCAGAGTGCAGATTCAGAGTGCAGATTCAGAGTGCAGATTCAGAGTGCAGAGTACAGATTCAGAGTGCAGAGTACAGATTCAGAGTACAGATTCAGAGTGCAGATTCAGAGTGCAGAGTACAGATTCAGAGTGCAGATTCAGAGTGCAGAGTGCAGATTCAGAGTGCAGATTCAGAGTGCAGAGTGCAGATGCAGAGTGCAGATTCAGAGTGCAGATTCAGAGTGCAGATTCAGAGTGCAGATGCAGAGTGCAGATTCAGAGTGCAGATTCAGAGTGCAGATTCAGAGTGCAGTTAAAATGTTGCTAGGCTAGGGCTTTAAAGACACCCCAAACGTGGAAAAGACTGCTGTTTTTCTTTGGTTTTGTTCAATCTTGTCCAGACGGTCACGCCTAGTATTTTTTTGCAACTATCTTTTCTCCTAAAACATTAATATGCAGGATTGCTGAGGGGTCTCCCCTGTCAGTCCTCGTGGTTGTTTTTTGTGAAGCCCCTGCAAGAAATGGCCATAAAACAATTGGCTGTTTCAGTTTTCTAGAAACACCACAGATTCTGCTTGACCTGGGCGTGCTCCATGACTTGCAAGTGGAACTTCACAGACAACTACATCAATGCAATAGGTCTCGCATTTGCGAGAGTTTAACCTATTGGCATTGTAAATGACAATGCCTTTTATTTATGTTTTAAAAACCAACACATAAATAAAAGACATTGCCATTTACAATGCCAATAGCTCAAACTCTAACAACTGCGAGACCTATTGCATTGTAAATGCTTGTTTTGTTGAGCTGTCGACTTCGGAACTGGGCAACAAAGTTCGAGTTCTGGCAATAGCTCAGGAGCCTATGATTTTGGGCAAATCACTTAGTGCCTGGTTCATTAAGGTAACTTACACTTTGAGTAAGTTTACCATTTGGAGTAGGTTTATTACCTTTTAGAATTCGCAAACTCAGAATGTACACTTATTTCACATGGGTATGTTACATGTCTTCAGCCCCAGAGTAATGCAGCTGGCTTATGTTTTTGTGGGTGGGTCACATGCCTCCCTATACCCCTCCTGGATCCTCTTTAAACCACCTTACTCCTCCCTATTCCCATTGCCTTTAGTAATAAGTCAGTGCTTTTTGCCACCCATTCCATACAGTCTCATTCCCATTTACTACCCAAACATACATTTAAGTGTGGTGAAACTCCGCAGTTGGCGCAAAGAATTCCACACATATAAGTATAGGTAAAGCGGAGCCATAAAACTCTGCACATTCTTTGTAAATTACAATTTGTAATACATTTCGTAATAACTGATAACAAAGAAAGGAACCTGGGTTGGACAATATTTAACGGGGTCCAGTGTACGTGTCCAAATCACTAGTAACAAAGAGAAGTATAAAGTTCCCCGGTAGGACTAAACGGAAGGCGTGTGTGTATGTGTAGTGTAGAAAGATGTATCCAAGAGGGAAGAAGGAAGGGGAATTTCCCTCTTGGGAACTAGAACCCTCACACACCCAGCAAGCTAGGTGTCATGCTTCATCATATGGGTCCTGCTCCTCGTCAGACTGGCGCTGCAATGTGGTTGATACTACGACCTGATACCGGCTTGCATTCAAGGTTGTATTAACAATTTTTAATTCACTGTGTAGTACTGAGCACTGAGGTCCTGAGGAATTGCTAGATTAGCAAGAAACATGTCGACCTAAATAGAGAGTTGTAGGTATTTCGCCGCAAATACTCGTGGCGTCTATCTCCCCTCCCACTATTTTAACCAAGGGAGCTAGCCACACTATTAAAGGTCTTTGTGGACTAACTCACCTTTTTTAAATTCACTAACACACTTTTTAACGACTAAACATTTATCTGCTCTCTCACACGAATGCACCATATGGCTGGAACAAAAGATCTCCGCTAAAGAGCCTCTTCGCGGGTGCCCGTCGGACATTGCAGCGCCAGTCTGACGAGGAGCAGGATCCATATGATGAAGCATGACACCTAGCTTGCTGGGTGTGTGAGGGTTCTAGTTCCCAAGAGGGAAATTCCCCTTCCTTCTTCCCTCTTGGATACATCTTTCTACACTACACATACACACACGCCTTCCGTTTAGTCCTACCTGGGAACTTTATACTTCTCTTTGTTACTTATACATTTCGTAATACTAAGGGCCAAATGTAGGAAGCCTAATTGCGCTTGCAAATGCTGAAATTCTCAGAATTTGCGATTCCTTATTTTGCGATTGCATTTAAGGAATTGCAAATTGCGATTCCTTAAACGCAATGTAGGAAGCACCCAAGTTGTGCGAATTGTGGCTTAAGAAATCGCAAAATACCACCAACTTCAGGTTGGTAGTAAATTGCGATTTCTTTGAGAAATGCACTTTTTGGCATTTTTCAAAGTGCCATGTGGGTCCAGGGCATGTATGTGGGCCACATGTGCACACATGTTAATTTCAACCCTGAAATTGCATTCTCAATTTGCAATTCTCTAATTGAGAATCGCAAATTGAGAATGTCTTCCAATTCATTCCTAAGGGCCATCTACCCCCTAGGAATGAATGAGAAGGTATTCCTTATTTGCGAATCTCAATTTGCGATTCGCAAATAAGGAATAATTGCAATTCGCAAAAAAATTTGCTAATCCTACCTACATTTCGTTTTGCGATTCTCTAATTGCAATTCCCAAAAAATCGCAATCTGAGAATGGCATAACAAAAATTACCAACATATGGCCCGAAATAACATACTAAAAAGTGCAGTTTGCAAATCAGGCTCTAACTACCCAAGCTTACCAAAAAAAACAACAACAAAAATATATAGGCCAGATTTGCGCTGTATAAAACTGGAAATAAATAGAGGTTTTGTAGTGTAGTTCCTATATTCCCAATAGGTTCTGCACATTGGAATAACATATACTATAGTTAAGACGTAGGTCGACTAGGTCTCTATTGTATATATTAGACTTAATTGTGAGTGCCAGCTAGCTCAGAGGTCACTAGAAACTTTCTCAAATTCACATGAAGGGATTAGTTTCTGACAACCGCATAAACATGACAACTTTGTTTGCCAAGAATAGGAAATAAATCTCCAGAGTCGCGGAAACAATAGATAGCTATTTTACTCAGTCAATCGTGCATGCTTCGTTTCACCAGAGGTGCTGAGAAAATAGAGAGACGGGCGTTTTCAATAAAAAGTATTTATTGAACAGTCTTCTTTCTCAAGCATAAGAAATGTACTGCTACACTCGTAATACTGGTTATAAAGTACAAGTAGTACTGTAAAAGCATGATATGGTTTCTAAGCCATAAAATACCTAAAATACATACAGTGATAAAATAATGACTAAAAGTACTCAACTGATGCTTCTACAATACGCCTACCCCGGTGTACCTAACCTAAGTCTAGTACAAAGGAAGAAGTAAGTGAGGTGAAGCTTAAGTTTAGTATTCTTTGCCAAGAATCTATTCCAAGAATTCTCCTAAGGGTCTAATCAGCTCCGTACCTTGGTTTAGAATGAAGGAGGTCTTGGATCTCTCTCTAAGGACTCGATTTCCCAGCAACCCGCAAGGGTAGCCTGGAAACACTGGAGCTGGATTTCTGAGCAGAAGAAAAGACAGCGTCTCTCAGTGCGTCAGCTGGAGGGTCGGCTTCCTTCGGCACTTGCTGCTGCGGGGCGTCGGGCAAGTAGTTAGTCGATCTGCTCCAAACCACCGTGTGTTTGTCTGGGCAAATCTAGGTATATTTATACTTTGAAGGTCCCGAGTTTGACGTGTGATTGGACTTAATAATGTCATCAAAGACTCAGTTCTTCAAAAACTCCATGATTTCCTAGATAAATTAGTATTCAGGCAAGGGGAAGTCCCTAGCTGCTGAAGGCGGGTTTCTCTAAGAAATCGTTGTTGATTCTTGGAACCTAGTAGAAGTAGCCAGGCCGTATTTGGGCTGCATAGGCTCAGTCTAAAAATGGTAATGATTTCTATGCCTATATAAGGATCGGATAATCTATACCTATATAAGGGCATGAATCGGGAAAAATTACACTAGGGTCCTAGATTCATTTACAACACCCACTCCACGATTTTAAGTTCAATACAACTAAACGTACAAGCACTGAACATATCTAAAGCTAGTGTTTTCAATCCCACCCAAAATTACAAAATTCAATTTGCATTTAAAAGGCTTGTTTACATGAAACTAGTATAAATTGTATGAAAAAACAAACGGCTTTCAACAGATATGAAGCATAGTATGAGAGCATACATTTTAGCATAAAACATAGAATTACATTCATGAAATGTGTCTTAAGTTTTTTATAAAAAAGAAATCGAGACTAACCCATAGTATAATATTTAAACCGTTTTGTAATGATGATTAGGCCAAATATTGTCATTGGGAAGTTTTTCAAAAGAAATCTTGTTCTCTAAGAATAGTTCTACTTTAAGCAGATTACTCTGTGCCAAAAGTTCAAATTGTTAGACAGTTTGTTTTGAAAAAACGAAGGCCGAATTTCAGAGTTCAGGGAAAGCTGTGTGCATGAATCAAAAGTTATTCTCGGTGTCAGGAGAAAACATCAGATCATCTAGGCTGGCAAAGAAACCGTCTACCATAGTAGGTGAAAGTAGAACCACTTCAGTTAGCAGGTCAAATGTGCATAAATGTGGATTATCGCCGTCAGCGTTTGATGCATTAGCAATGTCCGCAGTAGGTGGTACCTGTGTGCCTGTAGTGTCTCGTATCTCACCCTCAGTTAGACTTGCAGGTGAGACCTCAATGAAGGCCGTCATCAGAGTAGGCAGCCGTTGGGGGCAACACGATGCATGAGTTGTTACTGGACCTAGCAAAGCATCAACATCCGATGGCAGGACTGATGGAAGTGTAAGACAAATGTCCAAAACGCATTCCTCTCCTCAAAGCAGGCATCGTAGAACAGGTAAGATGCAATATTGCCAGATTGGTCTGAACGATAGAAACCAAGCTGTGTTCAGATCTCTTAAACGAGCCAAGCCAAGAATCTGTGTAATTCTCTCACGATACCTCATGGCAAGGAGGCATTTTTCCATGGTAGTCTGGGGATCGTTGGTGACCGGACTTGTTGCCATATCGCAGCAGAAGGAATAAAAATAGAATTCCTGCTACGAGTCCCAAGATGAGAGGCAGGCCGCAGAACACAGAGTGCACGAAATTTGGAAAAATGCCGAGGACTGCTTCAAATGGTGTTAACAGTCCCGAAAAAATCATCTTAAATACATGTGTGATGCCACTGGTATCAGACATATTTAAGATTTGACTTAACATTTCTGCGAAATGTACTGGGCAGTTTGTTGATAATAATGCATGTATCTCTGCAGAAGTCCTTGCAACTTGCAGATCATACGTTTCTCTAGACGAGGTCAGTGGCACAGTTTTTTGCAAAAGAACGACTTTCATTCTGCTTAAACTATCAATTCGTATAGAAGAGATATTCAGTGAAGGTCATAATGGCGTCCCCCTGTCTTTCTTGCTCTTTGGATACAATACTTGCATACAACAAATGACCCTGGATGAGACACTGACTTAGATACGCATTTCCTGGCAACATGCCATAACAGCTGTGGGCATTGAGCATAACGTAGCTGCCATTGGATAGCTGCCTGAAAATTGGTTCTATCATTGTGGAGGGTGTACGTGCAGGTGGCAAGAGAGGTTATTTGCAGAACCGTCGCAGGCTTCGTGTAAATTAATACCTTGGCACAAAAGTGTACCACTTAGTGAGTTCTTATCATTTTTACCACTAAGGAATACCTCCTTTCCCCCATTCCAACATTTGTGTGTGTATGGTAAAGTCCAGGTCGATTTAATGTATTCTTTACCCAACCTTTCATACAGGCCTGCTGGTATATGCTGTAGACAATACTGAAATTGGAAAATCGTCACTGGTATCGTGATGGTGCCATGTATTATCCATTCAATGACAGGCTTCTAAGAAACTGTCAATGGTAATCTTTCCAGTTTTTCAATGCTCAGCACCGTATAGTCTGCTCCTTTTTGTGCCAAAGAGATTCGTTTATCTGTAACGTTAAATACAGAAAACAATGACGTTGTGTTGAATAGACGCCATGGCAAGTAGCCTGAATGGAGATTTTGTAACGTCCAGCCTAGCTGCATTATAGAACGTAATTGAGACTGGCCATGTTGTAACATTAGCAAGTCCTGATCTATTACGTCAATTGCAGATGATACAATGCAGTCCAAAGAATATATTCTGGAGGACAGAGTCGTTAACCCATTGTTCACTACAGGGAGAGCTTTCTCTAAATTAATACGATCAATTTCTCGTATTCTTTCTGCAGTTTCCATTTGCGTTATTTTCCAAGCTTCGTTGTACGCAGCGTATATACCGGCGTATATGAAACGTTTTTGACGTGGTTTGCGAGGCCCCATTAAGAAATCTCGCAAATCATTGCCTTCTTTAAGTAAAGATACGTGTTGTTTGATTTCTGGAAGTGTAGATTGCTGTAGCCACTCAAGGCATAACTTTCCTACACTGTAAGTAGTTACTATCCCTGGATGTTGTCTCTGGGAGTATCTTGGATCTGGCCTGTTCATTGTGAACCCTTGTGTTTTGTTCAGGAATCTATCTTGACAGTTATTCGTGTCTGTGGGCCAGATTAACCAATTTTTCCGATCAGGATTAGTTCTGTTTTGTTTTAAAATATAGGATACGTCTACCTCCTTTTCTGTAGTATCATTACTCTCAGATGTGGGTTTAGGTATAGACGGTTTATTTAAATCTTTTATCTTAGCCAGGCCAAGACAAGAAGTTTGTTGAACAGTGTAATTTAAAAACATTATTTGTTCTGGTATAATGCAGGCTCTGAACAGGGCTTCTAAATCTTGCACCTGCCAGTCTTTCGTGCCCCAGACAGTTTTTGTCTCAATGTTGTCTTTCCAAAAGTCAAATCCTAATGTAGACAGCTGAGCATAATAGTTTGCAGAATAAATTTGTTTAGTATTGGTCAACATTGTTTTCATTCCTGTCTTATTTATATTTTTGAAATAAAACGTTTCTGGATGTGTAACATTAAACCCTGAAAAGTAGGGAAATTTGTCATGAAACGATTTTGATCTACCCTTTGGTGCCTTTGGACAATGTTCCCATTGATTATAAGTAAAAAGATTCCTAGGGCTTGCAGATTAATGCAAATAATGGTGACCATAATGATTAAAACAATACATTTGTTCATAATCTGATGAACCTTCTAAGTATTCATGTTCTGTAAATTTAGCGGACATTTCCAAGTCTGTCATCATGTTATTAACAGTTTCAAAGTTCCAATCATAAGAAAATGTGCTGGGTGATACAAAGTCACTCAAAGAAACCTTGAACTGGTGTAGAATCTTCAGCAGCTCCACCGGGCCTTAGATGTCATAATCAGTTCTATCCCATGCTATACCACCAGGTATAGGAACAGCTGTGATGTTTACTGATGACAGGTCTCTTCTTTCACGATGAAATGATTTGTGAGGTTTCAGGACGAAGTTGATTTTCTTACTTGCTGTGTCCATTGTACTGTATTTTCCATCTGTCAATTTTCCCAAACTTAAAACCAGTGTGAGCCACAGCAGGAGAAAAAGTACGCCTAACACAATCCAAAATTCAAACCTTGGTGAAACCAGATATGTTTTTCCAAGTTGGTGAAAGAGTTCTGTTATTTTTGTCTTTGAAAGTTTTATTTGCTGGCATTTCTTCAGGTTCACTGGGATCCTCAGAGAAGGTATCGAAGTTGATGAAATAGCCAGAGTCAGTTCTGTCAATTGTTGGAATTGCATCAGGATTGTTATTAATCTTTGGAGCTGCTTCTTCCTTTGTCATTTTTGTATCTTCAGCGGCTACATCATTGTCGACAGGATTTTCTTGACAAACTGTTATTTGGGTCTTAAGAGGCACAAGTTCCATGGCTTTGTTGCATAGTCCTTCTTTTCTTACTGCAGGTTTATCAAAGGTGATAAGTCTTTCAGTTTGAACCTCTTGGATTGTAGCAAGATTTGGTCCTCTGCTACATCTTGGGAGTCCACTGGGCCTACTACTTATTATTGGCCACATATTGTGGTTTGACCAGGTCGATGGACACAACTCTGTTCTCCCTTTTACCAGCAAGGGGCGGTAGTACTACTGATCTTGTTCCGTGGATAGCCAAGACAGGTACTGCTTTTCTGTAAGAAGGCACAAATTCCTTCTTTACCGCGATCTTTTCCCTGACTAGAGCCCCAATCTTTGAAATCCAAACAGGTCTTGCTGGGACAGGTGGTTTCTCTTCAGTGGTCGTTTGCTTCTGTATTGTGTTACTCAGACTTCTTCTTGTTTCATTTAAGTCCTGTAAAACAGCCAAACGATCTTTGACATAAAAGGGTTTTTGTTCCACCACTGAAGTTTGACAATCGAGTTCTTCGATTATCATTCTAGTACCCAATAGTAATTCATATGGAGTGATTCCCCCAAGAGAATTTCTTGGCAGATTGTTAAGACTACGTTGGACACTTATTAGATGTTTGACCCACCCATCACCCAAACCTAATAACTTAGCTGTTATGGATTGCTTTATGTCACGTTTTTTTCTCTCCACTACCGCATTACCCTCAGGATGGAAGAGACTAGAATACCGCAATGCAACGCCCAAGCTAGCCATGGCCTCTTTGTAAGCTCGAGAGCTAAACGCAGGACCCTGGTCAGAATGTAGCGTGCCGATTGTGTATGTGCCGATAAAGACTCACAAAACCTTTATATCAGTTCTGGCGTCAGCCGAGCGCTGGGGCCACATTCAAATAAATCTTGTCCTAGTAGTTGTGGGACCGCATCTGTCCATGGTGACATCTGCGTGTAGATAGTCTAATGCTGTCTAACAATGGTGGCTGAACTGGGCTGGCTACACTGTAGTCAGGTATCTGGTGATCTTCATAAACTTGAACACTCATTCCTGGCCACCAGTACATCTCTTCTAATTCTATTAGAGATTCTAAGATCCCTCGATGTCTCAGACCCTCTCCCATATGTGCTTCGTGTACCAAAGCAGCTCTCCGGTTCCTGTTCCGAATTACTCTGTCCCCCACTCCAGAGATTAGAGCAAAAGGAACGGAGTTTGCATCAATTATGTATGTATTACCGAGTGGATAGTTTACAGGTAACGCTGCATAGCTACCTTCCATTGAGGCTTTTACTGCTAGCATTGTTTCACCGTCTATTACTCTTTTCGAGCGAGTGATTGTAGCTACGGAAGCCATTTGCACAGCTGCCTTTGCGGCTTCATCAGCCAAATAATTTCCTGCAACATGAACGCCATCACGCTGATGACTCAGTGTATGAATCACGTGAGTCTTTTGTAGTTCTTTCTGTAAAAGAACTACTTGTTCCCAAAGCATTTTATGCTTTATTGCATCTCCTTTTGAATTTTTGAACCCAGTTCTGCAAGTGTTCGTTGTAAGATTCAATGCAGAAATACGAATTGCACACTATTAGTGTGGGGAATTCGTGATCGGTATTTTCAAGCGCCATCTTGAAAGCCTGTAGTTCAGCTCGCTGAGCTGTACAGTTTCCGAGTGATTGAGTTTTAGTGACCATAGGTCTAAATTTACCTTCACGCCAGCGACCTTTAACAATCGCGCATGCATCACGATAGGCCTGTTTACCCCCAATTGCGGGCTGTGCTGATCCGTCTGTATAGATTATACATCTGTAATGTTCTAGAGGCAGAATCTCGGTCGGCAGAGGACATTCGTGTTCATATTGTAGGAATTCTTGTGTCTTCAAATAGGGGTCAAAGAGGTATTCCACGTCCTTTTGCAGCAAGAGAGTTAACCCATTGTATCCATCTCGATGTAACGCTTTTTTTTCTGTAGAAGTGAATTTTACTTCAGCTTGTGTGTACAAGTGTGATTTGTAAGCTATTGGTACCTTTTCACCTTCATTAAAGGTTAGGTACGTGAATCCGCATCTCCCTGGGATGATTCAGATCACAAGGTTGCGCACATTGTCGCGTGTCTCTAACTGTGTTTTTGCTAACAAGTCTGTTTGCCCTGAACGCAAAATTTCTGTGTGTGTTTGAGTCCAATTTGTTGGTTTGAAATCAGTTCTGATTAGTTCGTAGAGAGATTTAACCCTTTCTGCGTAGTTTAGAACATATGTTCTTCCAAAATTCAGGAAACCAAGAATTGACTGTAAGTTTTTCAGCGTTTTTGGAGGCTGGATCAGCACACATTTCTCTAGAAAGTTAGCTGCAAGGCTTTTGCCTTCACTTGAAACTTCGTACCCTAGGAATAGGACGTTGAGGTGGGCAATTCGTGATTTCTTAAAATTGAATTTGTAACCCTCAGAAGCGAACCCAAGAATTATGGTGTTCACTCTTTTCAAGTGCCTGTCCAAGTCATCGTCTGTAAGATAGATGTCATCGACATAAGATAATGCCTCATCATCATATATTTGTAGTAACTCTGTTACTCTGGCTGAAAATAACCCTGGACTATTCTTGAATCCTTGGGGGAGACGGCAAAATTGGCGCTGTGTCCCCATTATGGAGAAAGCGGTCAAATGCCTGCTTTCAGGTGCAATATTTTGACAGAAAAACCCATTCGAAATATCTAATGTGGTTTTAAATGTTTTCCGCACAGTGTTATTCATCAGTGCTGCACTATGTGCATTTTGTACTGCAAATGTTTTGCAACAGGAGTTTAAATGTCTGTAATCCAAAACTAGACGATAGGAGTTGTCTGGTTTGGAGACAGGAAACAAAGGATTGTTCATTGACGAGGTGCATGTTTCAATCACCCTTTGATATTCAAGTTGATTTAAAATCTCCCTGACTTGTTTTTTAGCTTCTTGCTTAACTGGATACTGCCTCAGTGCAGTAGGTTGATTTTTTAACTGGATTTTATGGTGAGGTGAGTCCTCATCCCATCCCACATGATTTTTATATAATGCTGGAGCCTGGGCCACTGCCCATTTTGTGGCATATGTGTATTTTGTATGAATTGGGATGTAATTTGAGAAGGCTGGCATAATTATCTCTTCGCCATGTGGGCACTTCCTGATAAATTCAGGTGGCCAGTCTTGTTCAGCTAGAAGAATGTCATAAACCTTAGAAAGCTTCTCCCAAAAGAGTGCCTTTATTTTTCTAGGTATGTCCCCCTCCATCCGGAGTTGTTACTTCATATAACTTGTGGGGCACACTAACCCTGGTGTCGGCAGTTTCAACTTGAATGCATTCATTCAAGTCCACTGTCTCCAGATGATCCATCAGGATCTTGCGAGCTATGGTCACTTCTGCTGCGCTGTCTAGCATTGTCTGGGCCCACTCCCCGTTCTTGAGCTGTGTCCTCAAGATCCTCGGCATGTCTGATCTTTACGCTTGCTACCTTCTTGTTGGTGAATCGAGTTTTCTTATTTTTTGGAACGTGCTGTTCTTCTTTGGACTTCACGCGTTCTTCTTTCTGTTCTGATCGTCCTCTTTTTTCGGAAGTCTGAAAGGTACGAGAGAAACGTGTATCAGTATCTTGATATCTATCAGGTTTTCTCAAATTATCCCTGTTCCTAAGGTTATACCTTTTTTTAGAGGGCTCCCGTTGGGAAGACCTACCTACCCGTTGGGGAGATCTTCCTCTGGATTGAGAATGTTTCTCTTTAGGAAGTGTCTGTTTAGTGTTTTCCCACTTCTTTTTAGGAGTAGTGAGATTATTTTTAATAAAATGTTTTTCAGGATTTTCAGATAGTTGGGGTTTTAACGGTTTCCCACCCAAACTATCTCTTCCTAGTTCTTCATATGATTTTTCAATAATTCTTGCAAGCTCATATGGTTGGTCTGTTATATCTGTTTCTTTTAATTTTTGGCGGATTGCCACGGATGCTGCTTCACCTTTAATATTGGCTAATAGTATAGATGAGACCTGTTTGAAAACTTTCAGTAATTTCATACCCAGATTTAAGGCCGGTCCTGGACTGTATTCATTTTGAATCTATCTCAGAACGTCTGGTATTACCGCTATGGACGGCACACCATGTGTTTTTGTGTAGAATGAAGCAAAGACTGTACCCCAAGTGTCACAGTCCTCCACATGTGGTGCTATCCCCATTGGTAAACAGATTGTCAGAATTCTGTGTTTCTCATGAGGTGTACTATCAGGAAATACTGACTCTATCTGAGTAATTTTTTGTGCTAACCAAAACGGAATTTTTTCCCTTTTGGCAGGCAATTTACCAATGACTGATTGTATAGTCTGTGGTGTGATTTTGTTTGTGTTCCCCTGGTGAGGGGTGTGCTGTGGAATCCTTATAGTAGGTTGGACTGTTAAGGTCTGCATGACATATTGAACCAATTGTCTATGTATTTTAATTAACTGTTTCAGCTGAGCTAACAGTTCTCAATGTCAGGATGTGGTGAATAGCTGGCTAGTACCGGCCATGTAGCTCCTGGTCTACCTAGTGGACCGAGCCTGGTAATGTCATTTTGATGTTGTAGGGCGCCTTTAAACCAGAGCTGATGCTCTTGGTAAGTTAATGGAATTTCAATGTCCTCGTAAGGAACTTATTCCTCTGGAGGTTCCTCTACTTTGTAGTAGTGGAACTCGTGTGTTTCTCCATCTGCTGGAGGAAAGTGAATCCATGAATAGAATACCTCTGTTTGCCGATATTCATGTGCCTCTATAACAAAGATTACTTTACCACCTCTCAATGATACTCCATTATTTATCAGTTTGTAAGTTATAGTTTATCTTACATTTACCGGGATGTTTATAACATCTGGGTATTCTGTAGCCTATTTCTGTCATCTAAAACTGCTTGTGCTGCTGCTGCAGTTAATTCTTCGTCAGTAATCATTATTTTACTGACTGAAGAGTTTGCACAATAGGTTTCAAGGAAACAAAGATTAGGTGCACAATATTTTGGAACACTGTATCCTTCAACGTTGAACTAATCGAAAACTAATACATAGGATTTTCGTCCTACCCAGTTTTGCGGATAGTATCCTTTTACCCACTCCAGACGTCTATTGGAGTTTTTTACGGGAAAAAGGGGTCTGTGTGAAAAGCACGACTGAGTTACTCTAGTATCTGGCGTTAAATTATCGCCTTACCAAACGTTAGGCGCCATGTAGTATAGTTCTTATATTCCCAATAGGCTCTGCGCATTGGAATAACATATACTATAGTTTAGACGTAGGACTGAGGTCGACTAGGTCTCTATCGTATATATTAGACTTAATTGTGAGTACCAGCTAGCTCAGAGGTCACTAGAAACTTTCTCGAATTCACAAGAAGGGATTAGTTTCTGACAACCGCATAAACATGACAACTTTGTTTCCCAAGAATAAGAAACAAGAATAAGAAATCAATCTCCAGAGTCGCGGAAACAATAGATAGCTATTTTACTCAGTCAATCGTGCATGCTTCGTTTCACCAGAGGTGCTGAGAAAATAGAGAGACGGGCGTTTTCAATAAAAAGTATTTATTGGACAGTCTTCTTTCTCAAGCATAAGAAATGTACTGCTACAATCGTAATACTGGCTATAAAGTACAAGGTATATAATACGATAAGTATTATAAAGTAGTACTGTAAAAGCATGAGATGGTTTCTAAGCCATAAAATACCTAAAATACATACAGTGAAAAAATAATGACTAAAGGTACTCAACTGGTGCTTCTAAAATACGCCTACCCCGGTGTACCTAACCTAAGTCTAGTACAAGGGAAGAAGTAAGTGAAGTGTAGCTTAAGTTTAGTATTCTTTGCCAAGAATCTATTCCAAGAATTCTCTTAAGGGTCTAATCAGCTCTGTGCCTTGGTTTAGAATGAAGGAGGTCTTGTATCTCTCTCTCAGGACTCTATTTCCCAGCAACCCGCACGGGTAGCCTGGAAACACTGGAGCTGGATTTCTCGGCAGGAGAAAAGACAGCGTCTCTCAGTGCGCCAGCTGGAGGGTCGGCTTCCTTCGGCACTTGCTGCTGCAGGGCGTCGGGTAAGCAGTTAGTCGATCTGCTCCAAACCACCGTGTGTTTGTCTGGGCAAATCTAGGCACATTTATACTTTGAAGGCACCGAGTTTGACGTGTGATTGGACTTAATAAAGTCATCAAAGACTCAGTTCTTCAAAAACTCCATGGTTTCCTAGATAAATTAGTATTCAGGCAAAGGGAAGTCCCTAGCTGCTGAAGGCGGGTTTCACTAAGGAATCGTTGTTGATTCTTGGAACTTAATGGAAGTAGCCATGCCCTATTTGAGCTGCAAAGGCTCTGTCTAAATATGGTAATGATTTCTATGCCTATATAAGGATAGGATAATCTATACCTATATAAGGGCATGAATCGGGAAAAATTACACTAGGGTCCTAGATTCATTTACAACAGTTTATGAGGCAAGGCATCACTACATGCCTTTGTGATCATGTTGCCATTTCGCTCCTCGCTCGTCACCAATTTGGAACCTCCAATTATTCCCTGACATCTCCTAGTGGAGAGGCAGAGAAAAGGGTGATGCTGTTAAGCTCTTCTAGCTGATACAGCAACCGCCAGAGACAATTCAGTATTTGAAGCAGTAACCAAGTGTAGACTCACGGCTAAAAGTTTGCTTTTTTTATTTCCTTCAAGGGCATGTGATTGTGTGTTTTTATTTAATATTTGCTCTGTTTTCAAACAATTTCTCTCCCTCAGGGCACAGTCCACTGATTGCTGTACTCGTATAGTTTTTCAAGATATACAGTGTATCTAGTGTACCTTTTTCAGTTTTCCGGCACTCAGCAGAGTGTCCTGTTCAGCTTTCTATATAAGAAATAAGACTAGTTCCAGGCCTCAATGCACATGTTATTGTGCTGTCATGTATCCTCGCTCCTCAACTATGATTGGCGACTTTCCACTCCCCTGGTATGTGCCCTAGTTAACTCTCTTCCCATGGCCATCTAGCCCAGGTGCCCAGGTAAACAAAAAAAAGGTTCTTCCATGTTTAGATATATTAGGGTCTGAAAGGGACTACCACCAGAATCCTTGTCACTCGTTCCTATCCCCTTGGTAGCAGTCACCCACTTCTCCCTTGTTGACACATTATCCACCATTCATCACCAAGAACCCAACAGTTAGTCCCTCACAGGGCCTTCTCTCCCACCAATTTCCACAATTTTATCCTTTAAAAAGTGACTCCGAATCTTACAGGAGCTGATTCTTCCTGCAGGTTCTACATTAGCTGCTTTAAGGTGCACACAGCAGACCCATCGACTTAAGTTGTCATGTGGATGTGTCTTTCTATGTGACTTTTAGGTGGACCCCACTGGCTCAATTACCTGGAAGTTTAAAAACAAATTCTTGTGTGTCCTGCAGGAGAACCACTCCTAGGTGACACAAAATATTCAAATAAGTAACATTTGACCTAGCCATCTACTCTTGCCTCCTCCCTACCCATTGTGTTCCTGTTTATTTTCTCTTACTTCTAACTTCTGTCCTGCTCTCATCCTCCCCGTCTACTTCTAACTTACCACTTCCCTGATCCAACAACTCCTCTAACCTTCCTCCCACTTTACCCACACATTTACTCTCCTACTCTCTCCACCTCCTCCTAGTTTGCTTCCTATTTACTCACCATTCTCCATGTACCCTCTACCCATGCTACCATAATTCTGACTTGCTTCTTTCCCCCAGCTTACAAATCCTCTACTCCTTATCACCTCTCCAATGACCATTCTGTGCCCTACTCTACTCCCACTCCCACTCTTCCAGCTCTTCCCTTTTAACCTTGCTCTTACCAATTCCTAACCTCCTACCAGGCAGTTTTTCTAGTTTGCTCTAATAACCCCACCTTCTTCCTATTATACGTCCTAAAACGTGATTCACCCTCAACCATTAAATTGATTAGCTCTCCTCCGGCACTCCATACCTTATTGCTCCCACACAAACACAGAACCACTCATCTTCACACAACCCAACAAATGAAGGTACTTGCCAGGCTCTCTCACTTCTTTTACCTACAATATCCTCTTTTTCTACTCCCCCTTCACACTCTAGAGGCACCTACCTTTTTCTTATGCTTCCCTCAAAAAACAACCACATCCCTCTTCATCTCCCTTCCTCTTCTAAGCCCCCAAGGCCCTTTTCCAACTCTTGAAAACCGACAATGGGCATTATAACTCTACTTAAAATCACCTTTTTCCTCACCTTCGTGTTTCCCCATACCAAGAGCTGCTCCCTACTAACTACCCCCTCAAGCTCCTACACGTCTCTCTCAGCAGCCAGATTATTCCTCAACAGCCCACTCCAAACCACTTCACACCATGCCTTAGGGAACTCCATGGGCTTCCGATACATATACTTTAAAACAGCACTTGGTTCATGCTCCATAGAAGGCACACGCAGGGACGAATACTGAAGCCCAGGAGAAAGCCAGAGGCATCAACCAATAGCAAGCAAGGAAATAAGAGAGAAACGGTAGCAAATAAATGGTAAGTAATAGGTGAGCACTACGCCCATTTTAAGCTTTTATTTAAAAAAAGGATTGCTTTTGCTGATAGCACACGCGTGCTGTAGACGAAACATAAAAACTGCAACTTCTTAAAAAGGTATAGGGAAAGACGCATGTCCTACAAATCCCCCCAAAAAAGTCCCACCTTCGCTGTACCGGTCTCTTAATAGCCCACACCCCACACATACACAAAAACAGAGAAGGGTTTGATCCTTCTCGTACCTAGCCCCTAAAGTCTACAACGACCTCCTACAACACATCAGAACCTCCTCCTCTCTTCTTGACTTATGCAAGAAGGTGATGAACTTATTTTAAAAGTAAGCCCCAGGGCTGGCCTCACAAACCTGCTACAGAGCGCCTTGATACCCTCACAGGTGAGTACCATTCTATTAAAAAAACGATGACATCCGCCAAAGCACTCAGTGTTATCAGGCGATGTACAAATACAGCTATAATGCAATAAAACTTTAGGAACTATAAATCCATAATTGCTTTTCAGTCTTTAAGATAGACCCACTGTTTCCAGTTCAAGTCCTTAAAGGGCTACGCAGGTGGACTGAAGATACCTCCAGAGCGGAGCCAACATATTGTTTCAATGTTTTCCAGGATTCCCATGAATCTTTTATCAAAGAGTGATACCATTTTGAACATTGTAACAAGAGTGTGACACATTACTGATTAATCAGCAACAAGCATGGCCTAATAAACAATGTTTTTTGTTGTTATATTCTAAAGCACTTATACAGTTCCAGATTATAACAGAACAGGAATCCAAAGCAGCTAAACTCCATCGATTGTTTGACTTCTTTACCATAAAATAGTGCTATTTTAACTTTTTAGTTTACAAAATTGTATGTTTTTTTTTTCTTTTAAATATGTTCACCTTAAATTTAGTGTCAAAGTGCAATTTAGAGCAATAGGGTCACAGTGGGCAAACGTTTAAAAATAATAATGGGAGTGATTCAAAATGTTTTAGCGTGAAAGAATCCATTAATGTATCTGCTGGAGGTATGATATCTACGAGTTAATATAAATTGTTGCAAATATGTATCATTGCTTTAGATAGTTGGTATTCCTGTTTAGTAATGACCTGTGGCAACCTACTTGGTGTAGTAATGTGTGCTAAAGTACAACAAGCATTGGCAAAGCCAATCTGCTTTGACCTTGCGAAACCATTTAGCGTTGTCAAAGTTTTTTTTAAAGTTGCACAGAATTGCTGTGCAACATGATTCAAAGTGAATAAAAACAAAGTGCTATGGCACGGCCAGTGTTGACTTTGTCATAGCACTTCTTTTTGTTTACTTTAAATCATGTTGCACAGCAGCACATGCCGCTGTGCAACATCTTTACAAAATATTACCAAAGCCAAATAGCACTGCATGAGCTACTTGGCTTTGTTAATGTCTTTCAAAGAGGATGTGGCGCTGCAGCCGGACCTGCACCTGCAAGACTGGGGAACTAGGTTCGAGTCTCAGCATCAGCTCAACATTCTGTGATTCTGAAACTCCAGAGGCAAAAAAAATAAAAACTTAATGTGTCCTTGTATAAAGTAAATGGTGCTTATTTAAAACGCTCCTCCCTACAGGTCGAGTCAGCGTTGCAAACCTGGAAAACAAATATTTTAAACAGGCATGGGAGCCAACCAAAGGTAAGTAATAAGCGGTCTCTAAGCCCCTTTTAAGCTTTTCTTTTTTAAAGAACAATAGCTTTATCTGACAGCTCATGCGTGCTGTAGGCAAACCCTGAAAACTGCAACTTCTCAGTCGTACATAAATGTTTATTACTTATACTCTCGGAAAGAAAATATGGGAAATACACATGTCCCACAAAATAAAATAAATGCTTAATTTCTTAGAGGAAAAAAACACAAAAATGTATGTGGTTTGCGTTATTTATCTCTTTGTCATGCAAATCAAGCTCATATATATGCCCACTGTTGGACGAGCTCAACAAATTTCCCTTCTTCCAATTGGTCACTCCAAACTCTGTGCCAACAGCACACAGACTAGGGTCTGCTGAAAGGTAGCCTCCTGGAAAATCCAAATCAGGCAGGGAATCAAAGAACATGCATGGAGTGACTATTTCAATAAATATACAAATATCAGCTCCCTGTTTTAATTCTAAATACTGCAACATTTGAATCACCTTTGAAACCAACACATTTTCCCCTCGTAAGGGCCAGTGAGTGTACCAAGTTGCTTTAATCACCTGGTTTAGGGCTATTATAAAATAATACTTGTTTTCAATGTAAAGTTCCTATAGAGAGTTGGAGTTCAGCTCACAAGCTGTAAAACACTGGTCAGTTAATCCATCCTTTTCAAAACAATGCCAGTACAGCGATAGCAATTAAAAAGCTGAATTAATTCTCATACATGAAAATTTATTTATTATTCATGTTTTAAGATCAGTAATGATGAAGTAATGATATACAGGTATGGCAATGTAACGTTTAATTCTCTGACAAACCAGTTTATGAAGAGTGTAGTGTTGAGATCATGATTGTGTCAGGATCTAAATCTCACTGTTTGATGAGGAGTAAATTAGAACTGTGAATATGAGTTTTAGAAGTTAGGAATGTTTACAACTCAGTAAACTTTTAGATAATGGTGGTAGAATCACACCAGGTTAGAAGGGTGAAATTAGTAGCAAATTTGAGAATATGGTCCAAGGAGACTACTTGCTCATGTTAGGTGAACTATGGCAGGAATGGAGAATTATGCATTTCTCACTGAAAGGGCTACAGTCTGAGAGAAGGATAGAGTCAAGAATAGGCCTGGGTAAAATTTGTATTACGCCATAGTAATCTGAGTATTTTTGTGTTACTCTCTTGATGCAAAATTATCAAACATTGTGTGATAATGCCAGTTTGTGTAACTATGAGTAACAAACATCCTACTGCAGGAGCACAGGAACAATGAACTTAGCGAACGTGAGCAGCTGCTGCTGTTCGTGTTCGGTTGCATTTAGCTCTATTTTCTTAGTGCATAATGCATCCTCTGGTCCATTTTGGACCATTTTGGGGGCAAAATAGTGCTAAAGGCCGTGTTACGTTCCTCGTATAACTCTGCGTAATCTCGCAGTAATTTCACGTATGTAAGCTATAGCAAATTAGGTAAACTACGCACACCCCTAATCAAGTATACTAAAGCAATGGTTTTGCGAGTCATATTTGCATGGTATTACCAAAAGCTATGTGGCAATCCTGCTTTCATAATCTCAACGTGCATATCCAGGTGATAACAAAGCTCACACAGGGTAGCAGAAGAACAGGCCACTATGAATAGTGTATATTGATTTTCCTTGATGTTCAATTATATCTTACCTGACCTGAGTGATTGGCAAAAGGTTTGGACCAGCAATTATCTGCCAGTGGAGGGGCCCTTTAGTAAGCGGATAAAGGTGTGCGGCATTATTTGAAAAGTGCACCAGCCCAATAAGCAATTGACCAGAGAGCACCACAATAACAGTCCATCGAATTAAAAACCACTAAAAATTTCAACTCCTATTTGGGTATTAATCAAATTAAGCTCCTGGACTGCTCTCTGTGTGAGATACCCTATCATATGGTGGGTCCATTTGAGTGTAAAGCTACACAAACTGCCAGAGGCCCACAACGTGCTGTATATAATTTGAACTCCTTTCATAAAATCACTTCTGAGGACCTGTACATTTAGACTAAATAACTCTACATCTTTGGAAGGCAACCTGATTGGACAGAATACCCAGTTCCATAGCACAATATGTGTTTTCATACAGGGAGATGGTAGACGTCATGCACTTTACTGCTGGCCCCTGATGAGGAAAATAAATTTCCGAAACGCGTCGGCCCTATTTCAAACACGCATCTGCCCATACCAACTAACGCTTTGGGGAAGGCGCACGCAGGCTCGGGTGCTACCCGCTACTTGGACAACCCCATGGAGCGTAATACATTAGCGGCGGTCCTGCCGCTGGGTTGCACCACCCCGAAGAAACGGGGGCCACGAGACTCGCTATCCAAGGAGTCTCGTATGTGGAGCTGCGTGATGGATGAGGACAGGAGTGATGTTTGGGGCTCATGGTAGAGCCTTGGAACGAGCAGTAATTTGAGAGTGCATCCATCCAGGATATATGGACTACATCTCCCACAAGCACAATATGTGTTTTCATACAGGGAGATGGTAGACGTCATGCACTTTACTGCTGGCCCCTGATGAGGAAAATAAATTTCCGAAACGCGTCGGGCCTATTTCAAACACGCAACTGCCCATACCAACTAACGCTTTGGGGAAGGCGCACGCAGGCTCGGGTGCTACCCGCTACTTGGACAACCCCATGGAGCGTAATACATTAGCGGCGGTCCTGCCGCTGGGTTGCACCACCCCGAACAAACGGGGGCCATGAGACTCGCTATCCAAGGAGTCTCGTATGTGGAGCTGCGTGATGGATGAGGACAGGAGTGATGTTTGGGGCTCATGGTAGAGCCTTGGAAGGAGCAGTAATTTGAGAGTGCATCCATCCAGGATATATGGACTACATCTCCCACAAGCACAATATGTGTTTTCATACAGGGAGATGGTAGACGTCATGCACTTTACTGCTGGCCCCTGATGAGGAAAAGAAATTTCCGAAACGCGTCGGGCCTATTTCAAACACGCAACTGCCCATACCAACTAACGCTTTGGAGAAGGCGCACGCAGGCTCGGGTGCTACCCGCTACTTGGACAACCCCATGGAGCGTAATATATATATATATATATATATATATGTATATATATATATATATAATACACACACACACATGGCTTCTGGGTGTGTGACTGGCTGTATGGGTGTCTAAGTGGATATGTGAGTGGTTGTGTGGTTTGTAAGTGAGTGTGTGAGTGCCTGCTTGGGTCTGTGAATGGGTGTATGAGTTGGTGTGTGAGTGGCTGTGTGAATGTGTAACTGGGTGTGTGAGTGGCTGTATAAGTGTGGAACTGGATGTGTATGTGGTGTTCTGGGTTTCTGACTGGTTTTGTAAGTGAAATGAAATGAAATGAAATGAAAAATTGCATTTGTATAGCGCATAACTGCCCTAGGGCCTCGCAGCGCTTGAGTGGGTCTCTGAGTGGATGTATCAGTTATTGTATGGGTGTGTGAGTGGCTTTATGGATGTGTGAGTGGCTGTAATGTTATGTTATGTTAGTCGAGCTTATATAGCGCATGGCTGCCCCAGCGACGGGGCGTCCCAGCGCTCGCAGACAGAACCAGGAGGGGAAAGACACAGCAGAAAGGACAGATAAGTATAGTCGCTTTCAAGCGCAGGCAAGTGCAACTACCTCGCTAAATGGAGGCAAACAGCCAGGTTTTAATCTGTTTTCGAACGGTCCAGTGATCTTGTGTGCTGAGTGCCTCGAATGGAATAGAATTCCATAGGGCAGGGGCCAGAGACCTGAAGGAGCGGCCTCCCGCTCTACTAATGCGCACCCTGGGGGTGCAGGCCAAATGCAGGTCTGCAGAGCGCAATGCTTGTGTGGGAACATAGAAAGTACAAAGTCCCTGCAATATCATCGGGCCCTCACCATGTAAGATCTTATGGGTCAAACAGAGAGTCTTAAATTGAATTCTCTGTTTCATGGGCAGCCAGTGCAGGCGGTGGAGAAGATGGGAGGTATGACAGAATTTAGGTACTGCAAAAAGGGTGCGGGCAGCCGCATTCTGAGCCCTTTGAAGTCTCTTCGTGACCGTTTTATTGAAGCCCAGTGCCAACCCGTTGCAGTAGTCAAGATGTGACAAAACCACTGATTGAATGATTACTTGATGGGTGGTGGCCTCGAAAAATCCCAGAATGGGTTTGAGTCCACGTAGGCGACCAAAGCAGGTTCCTGCAACTTTTTTTGCATGTAGCTCAAAAGAGAGGGAGTTGTCCATCAGGACCCCCAGATTCTTGACTACCTCCTTCGGTTGAGGGGGAGGACCCAATGCCGCAGGCCACCACTGATGGTCCCATTTATGAGGATCACGGCCAATCAGAAGCACCTCCGTTTTTGAAGAGTTGAGTTGAAGATAGTTGTCGGCCATCCAATCCGAGATGGCCAGAACATCTTCAAGAAATTTTAGCTGGTCCAGCACGATGTTCTTAGTGAAGGTGAAGATCAGTTGCGTGTCGTCCGCGTATGAAATCATATTAATCTTCCGGTCTTTGGACAAAAGGGCAAGGGGGCGGATGTACACGTTGAACAACGTGGGGCTCAGAGCGGAACCCTGGGGGACACCACAGTTGAGGGGGTGCGTGCCAGGCAGGTATGGAGGGCCGTGGATCTGAAAGGAGCGATCAGATAGAAAAGCCGCAAACCAGGCCATGGCCCCGCCACTAACCCCGATTTCCCCGAGACGATGAAGCAGAATCTCATGGGAGACCGTGTCGAAGGCTGCACTAAGATCGAGCAGGATCAGTGCTGAGGTGTTGCCAAGGTCCTGCGATGCCCTCAGTTGTTCTGTGACTGCCAGCAGGGCGGATTCCGTGCTATGCTTAGGCCGGAATCCGTTTTGTGACTTGTCCAAGATCTCATTGACTTCCAGATACTTGGTCAAGGTGATATTAACATGTGATTCCATCACCTTGGCCAAGTACGGGAGTAGAGATATGGGCCGGAAGTTTTCTAGCAGAGATGCATCCAGTGCTGGTTTCTTCAGTTGGGGAACAACCTTGGCATGTTTCCAGGATTTAGGGATTATTGATGACTTGAGCGATCTATTGATCAGTTCCCAGCCCTCAAGCAAGATACAGTCCTGGAATTTCCTGAAGGTGTCTGGTGTAACCGGATCGGCGGGGGAAGCAGACTTCACCTTCACAGCCAGGGTTTCTAGGTCTTTAAAGGACATAGGTGGAAGGGCTTGTAGGGAGCAGGGAAGGTCATATGGGCAGGTAGATGGCCATGATTTAAAGGCACTCCTTCTGACGTCCAGTGAATTGTAAATGCACTCAACTTTGTTGATAAAATATTGTGCCAGGGATTCACATTGCAAATTGGAGGATATTATATTGTTGGTTCCTGTTGGAGATTTTGTCAGCTCACTTATAAGAGCAAAAATGGTTTTGGAAGGATTGGGGCTAGAAGTAATCATATTGGTGTAGAATGTGGCTTTAGTTTTTTTGTAGTATGCTTTAGTGGCCTTCCTGTAGGTTTTTTTGGCTAGAGGGTCTTAGGCGCGCCTCTAGGAGCGCTCCAGAGTTTTGCAGTGTTTTTTTCCAATGCTAAGGCCTCGTTGTACCAAGAGTGCGACTGCTCGCGCTTGGCCCAAGACAGTTTTTTTGGGATACAGTGGTCCAGCGAGTTATTAATCCACCCCCTCTAGGCTTTATCTGCTTCATCTAGATCGGTGGGCCAGTCTTGGCGAGACGATTTTAAGCTGGACTCAAGGCTGAGTGCGTCCAGTTGGTGCCAGGGGCGTTTCCAGGAGTGTGGGGGGAGATTCTGCCCGGGGGCACCGGATAAACTAAGACCCATATGAATAAGGAAGTTCAAGGTGACATAGCAAATCTTAACATTTTTATCCTGAGTATGTCACCATATGTATATGTATATGTATATGTATGTATGTATGTATGTATAAATGGTTTTGTAGCGCGCACTGTTACTGGGGAGTATCCTGGCGCGGCGGGAGAGGCAAAGACAGATAAACGGAGATCCGTTTTAGGAACTGGAACTGAATAGGTGGGTTTTTAGGTTCTTTTTGAATTGGGCTACTGTTTGACTAGAGCGCAGATGAAAGGGGAGGGCATTCCAGGCACGGGCAGCAACCACAGTGATGGACTGACCCCCTAATCGTGTACGCTTAAATCTGGGAAGGGTCATTCTAAGAAGAGAAGATGACCGTAGAGCTCTAGTGGGGACATACAAAGTGAATCTTTTCTTTAGATAAGAAGGTCCTTGGTCATGAATCGCTCTAAACGCAAGCACCAGAGTTTTAAAGAGGATCCGTTGTGGGACTGGAAGCCAGTGGAGGTCAGACATATGGGATCGGACACTCTTCCATCTGGGGACACCACAGAGAAGGCGGACAGCGGCATTCTGAATGACCAGTAGGCGTTTAGTCAAATACGCAGGAATGCCGCTGAACAGGGAGTTCGCGTAATCTAGTCTTGCCAAAATGAGTACTCGGGCAACTGTCTCCCTTGCCTCTCTAGGGAGCAGCGGAAAGAATTTCCCGAGCATTCGCAAGGTGGCAAAACACGTTCCAGTCAGTTTTTTTATATGGTCCTCAAATTTTAAATCCTCTCCGAACCATATCCCCAGATTTTTCGCGGGGCCACCCATTTCCTTAGGACATGGGATGTTAGGGGGCCACAGCTCATTTTTAAAACTAGGGGGGAAAGATCCATAAAAGAGGATCTCTGATTTTTCCTCATTGCATTTTAATTGAGCTAGCATTAGCCAATGGAAAACTGAGGATAGGCAGAGATGGACCTTAGCTACGTCAAGATGTTCGTCGGGCCAGGTAAAAAGGAGTTGCGTGTCATCCGCATATCCTATGATCTTAGCCCCGTACTGCTCTGCGATATACACCAGAGGGGTAATGTAAATGTTGAACAGTAAGGGGCTAAGAGTGGAGCCCTGTGGGACCCCCGTAAGGAGTGGTTTCGGTTCTGAGGCATGCGGAGGCATCCAGACCTGTTGCGTTCTTCCCGAAAGGAATGAGGATACCCAGGCCAGGACTTTGCCGCCGATGCCGATGGTTGATAACCTGTTGATGAGGAGAGCGTGAGGGACGGTATCGAAGGCGGCAGAGAGATCCAATAAAATTAGGACTGCTCTGCCGCCCCCGTCCAGACACTCCCTGATTGACTCCGTCATCTCTACCAGGGCCGTTTCAGTGCTATAAGCGGCTCTGAAGCCCGACTGGGCAGGGTGCAGGGCATTGGAAGATTCTATAAATTTATCTAGTTGCCGGAGGGCCATTTTTTCACAGATTTTGGTTAAGGCAGGGAGAAGAGAGATGGGTCGGTAGTTCCCGGGGACCGATACATCAAGGCCTGGTTTCTTCAGAAGTGGCAAAAGCTTAGCCTGTTTCCACATGGCAGGAACTACCGCCGAGGAAAGAGAGAGGTTTACGATCTGGGTAACCTTCCCACAGACAGTGCCAGCCACTTCCGCCAAAACCAGCGCCGGGCACGGATCGGCGGGAGACCCTGATTTAAGGCCCTCTAGGAGAGGCAAAACATCATCCTCGGTTACCATCTCAAAGTTAACGAGCTGTTGGATGTCAGAGGGATCAGGCAAACAGGGGATGTTAGGTCCTGGATTATCAGATATAGAAGTGAAACCTTGCTGAATCTTAGCTATCTTATCTGAAAAAAAGTGCGACAAAACATCACACCATTCCTTAGAGGATGGAAGGGTGGAGGTTTCTGCTGCGGGGCATACGAAGCTTTTAACAATAGAGAAAATGTCTCTACTGTTATTCTCCGCTTTAGCTATTCGACCTGCATAGTATAGTCCTTTAGCAATTTTAATATCGGCGTAGTATTTCTTTTGGGCAGTGCGCAGGGCGACCTTTGCGTCCAAGCTATAAACACGCCTCCAGACTCGCTCCAGTTTTTTGCAACCCAGTTTTTGCTCCCTCAACTCGCGTGAATACCAGGGCTGAGAGGGGAAATGACGAGGTCTGGGAACGGTAGCATGTTTGGTAGACGCATTAGCCGCCTGTTGCACCCACCCATTGAAATCATCGACCGCCATATCCAGCTCAGATGAAAGGGGCTGGTGAGTTTTCAATAATTCTTGGTCAAACCTGGCCAGGTTAATCTTCTGAGGGTGGATGGTGGGGGGTGAAGAAGCTAGTCTGCCCACTCTGCCCACCTCCCATGAAAACCTGATCAGGTCATGATCGGACCAGGTAACTTTTTCCGGGCCTGATAATTTAATAGGGAAGTTAGAGCACACTAAGTCAAGGAGGTGACCCCCGGAATGAGTTGGAGACGACACCCATTGCTTGAGCTGTGACAAATGCAGGACCTCTTCAAGTCGGCGCGATTCCAAGGCGCCAAGTTTATCAACATGAATATTGAAGTCGCCGAGCAAAAGAAATCTGGGAAAACTCAGGGCCCGAGGCACAATGCAATCTTCCAGTGTCTCAAGGAAGTGTAGGGCAGGCCCTGGGGGCCTATAGACTAGGGAACCCCCAGCATAAAATGAGGGCTAATAACAAAGGAAAAATTAAGGATTTCGCCCTCCACCCCCCCTGTCAGTTGTTCGGAAGTAAAGTCCCAATCTTCTTTAAATATTATTGCTGTACCTCCGCCTCTGCCCAAAGGACGGTCAGCCCTAGCAATCCTAAAACCTCTCGGGACGGCCAGTTCAATGATCGGGGCGCAGGAGTGGTTAAGCCATGTCTCCGTGATGAAAAGTATCTCAAGCTGGCCCTCCGTTAAGAGATCAAAAATGTCAGCTGCATGTTTTACCATGGATCTGGCATTAACTAGACCAGCTCTTATAGTTATCGTGTGATCCAAGTTTGCACCTACACGCAGAGGAAGTGTGAGCTGGGAAGAGAAGCCACATCTCGGGCATAGCGTCCCGATAAGCTCAGGTCCTCTTCGATAACAGCAGCTTTGCGCCACCGGGGGAGCTAGATTAAGGAGGGCAGAGCGGGAGTAGATAAATCTATGTGGGCCATCTCGGTCGTGTGGAAGGGAGGACGGATGGCTGGCCCTGGGCCCGTCCGAGGCACGGACGGGCACAGACGGGCCCTCCTTTGGCGCTCCTTCGGCGCACAGACGGCGCGCCCGCTGCGCGAGACCGCTGCGCGCTCTGGGACACATCGCTATTTGTAGCCCAGGCCCCTCCCCGAGCTGGACCGCTAACTCGAGCCCAGCCGGGGTCCGGGACCGCCCAAGATGGCGCCCGACCTAGCCCTCCACGTCAAACGGCACAAGCAAACCGCGGTGGAACGGGGCCCAGGGGGACCGGTAAGCAGCGCACACAGCGGTACACAAAAATGATTTAAAAAATACAGTACACAATTAGTAATCAATTGGAGTATTTAAAATAGATTTTGTTAAAAAGGGTCAAGTGAGAATTGCAGCGTGAGGCGCGTGGCAGAAGAGATCACTCGCAGTCTGCTATCGCCAGTCCCAAGCGCGTTCACAAGGTGCTGCCACCACCCTGGTCAAACGCACTAACACCCTAAATTCAGATCTATTTGTAGCCCAGGCCCCTCCCCGAGCTGGACCGCTAACTCGAGCCCAGCCGGGGTCCGGGACCGCCCAAGATGGCGCCCGACCTAGCCCTCCACGTCAAACGGCACAAGCAAGCCGCGGTGGAACGGGGCCCAGGGGGACCGGTAAGCAGCGCACACAGCGGTACACAAAAATGATTTAAAAAATACAGTACACAATTAGTAATCAATTGGAGTATTTAAAATAGATTTTGTTAAAAAGGGTCAAGTGAGAATTGCAGCATGAGGCGCGTGGCAGAAGAGATCACTCGCAGTCTGCTATCGCCAGTCCCAAGCGCGATCACAAGGTGCTGCCACCACCCTGGTCAAACGCACTAACACGCTAAATTCAGATCTATTTGTAGCCCAGGCCCCTCCCCGAGCTGGACCGCTAACTCGAGCCCAGCCGGGGTCCGGGACCGCCCAAGATGGCGCCCGACCTAGCCCTCCACGTCAAACGGCACAAGCAAGCCGCGGTGGAACGGGGCCCAGGGGGACCGGTAAGCAGCGCACACAGCGGTACACAAAAATGATTTAAAAAATACAGTACACAATTAGTAATCAATTGGAGTATTTAAAATACCATATGTTGGCGCTAATGTATTGCTTCTTCACATATAGCATTAACCTAATCCTATTGTAGAGATTCAGTTAGATATAGTCACCTAAAGATGTTGCCCGTCTATTAAAGTCCACTTTCTACATCTAGAGTATCGTGAACCAAGGATCACTCAGTTCACATGTCAATAACAATGTTACCCATCGTATATGTTGAATAGGATTTAGTCATTCAAATATGGCGCCCATATAGACTAGTCCGCTCTCTATACCAACTTTTTTTGTAAACATGTGACCGCCTGCAACACATGTATAAAGAAACTCCGCAACGAGGAATCTCAATGATGGCGGTTTTAGATATCGAGATACGCGGAGCCTACCAATAGTTACCGGTAAGCCAGTGAACTGGGGGATATATCAGAGTTTAACGCTGTATGTAATGGTATTCTCTATAAGATTTTTACGCGACAATACTCTGAGGCTCTCGTCTCAATTGATTATTTTTTAGAAACGACAGCTGCTCGCGAGAAACTCAAATATCACCGAGACATCCTTACCCTATATTCCGGTAAGCTAGCGAACGGGAGGTTATAAAACAAAACGTATGGCCCTAATGTTAAAAGAATTTAGTTAAACCTGTTTAAATATAACAGTATACTAAGGCGAGTGATCCATTTTATTTAGGATGTGAGTGATATCCGTTCTATTAAATTGTGAAAATCGTCAGGTGTACTTCGTAAACTGCAGAACATGTATAGCGCTAAAAGAAAGTAAGCCACTTTTCTTATAAATTTTGGATGGTATCGATACTTCTGCAGCATAGTAGTACTATCCTCAAACATATGGTGTGTTTCCTCTTATTAGATAGCGCACAATAGAACTCTACCTACGAGGAAGACATAGCGATTGTGCAAAATAATAAAGGATACAGGGCAGCAATTCATCCAACGTTCTCAAGTAAGAAAAGTTAAAACTAGTTGATAAAACGTATGTTGAAACATAAAGGCTGATTCTTATAAATGAATATATAAATATACATATGCATAAAATCATGTTTCCTCAGATACTAATCGTCAAATATTCCAAAATGTACTCAAGATAATTCAGAAATATGGGCATATTGAGATATAAGAAAATGAAACAACCTAATTGAGACATCATGATTTCATGTAAGTACAGGCCTGATGTTGACTATGTGATAAAGTTACCAGCATATAAATCCTTGCGGTAACTGAGATTATTTCTCTCTAATCAAAATTTGTTTAGTGCAAATTGGAGAATCGTATCGCAAATCAACATATGTGCTACATCACCTTTTGCTTAAAGATAGTGAAAACACTTGACCCATCTGTCAAAGAGTAAGTAGGTTGACCCAGTATGCGCCACATAAATAAAAAGCAGCTATGATACAAAACTTGCCACGTAAAAAATCTTTTAATAACAATGGCTAATTATGACATATTATCCATTGTTGAGATACATAAGGCTATCAGGCACATGCATCAAAGGATTTTGCGATCGCAAACGGTGCGAATCGCAAAAAACGGCCGTTTGCGATCGCAAAATCCTCTTTTGGAATGCATGAAGGGTCAAGGCCCTCGCAATTTAAGAATTCGCAAATATTTGAGAATTCTCAAATTGCGATTGCATTTAAGGAATCGCATTTTGAGATTCCTTAAATGCAATGCATGAAACATTAAAACATTACGAATTCGCAATTAAGGGGAGCAAATTACCATGAGGTTGAACCTCATGGTAATTTGCGAAAACTTTGAAAAATGTACTTTTGTGCATTTTTCAAAGTTTCATGTTGTGCCCACACATGCCCTAAGGGCGTGTGTGCACAACATATGTGCACAGATTGATTTCAGGGGTGCAACAGGGTGTCCTTTGAACACCCCTGCACCCTTGAAATCGCATTTTCAATTTGCGATTCGCTAATTGCTAATCGCAAATTGAGAATTTCTTCCCATTCATTCCTATGGGCCTCTAGGCCCATAGGAATGAATGGGAAGGGATTCCTTAATTGCGATTCTCAAATTGAGAATCGCAATTAAGGAATAATAGGAAATCGCTAATTTTTTAGCAATTTCTTGATGCATTGCATTTTGCAATTCCTTAATTGCGATTCCTTATTTTTCGCAATTAAGGAATTGCAAAATGCAATATTGATGCCTATACCTGTAATGGTCTCTACTGTCCAAAAATAAAATATGTAACTTTTTTGTAAGAAGTAATATCCTTTAGTGATTTCTCCTTAAATCGGGTAATTTATGGGTCTTTTATCTTTAGCATTACCTTTATAACCTTTTGGAGTATCTTTCATCGTTTTTCTCTTCCTTTCTTCTTTTTATTTTTCTTCTTCTCGTTTTTCCCCCTCCCTTTTCTCTTTCTCCTCTTTACCTTTTCTTCTTTCCTCCCCTTTCCCTTTCTCCTTTTCTCCTCTTGATGTCTCTCCTTCTGCTATGTCTCTTCATATTCCCTTTTCTTTTCTTCTCTTTTCCTTCTTTTTTCTCTCCTTTTTTCTTTGTTTTTTCTCTTTTCCCCCATCTTTGGGCCTTCTTCTCACTCTTAAGGTCATCCCTTTTTTCACACATTATCAGGAATTTGGGGTATGTTTGATTCTATTTGTAAATATATGTTAATGCTTTGATGAAAAAAAATATGTATTACAGTCTATGTAATTTTCTTCCAACCCTCTTTTTGTTCCTAAAAAAACAGTATAATAAATGTTTTTATTTAAAAATCGAAATATTTGATAAAAACAACAAGAAAAATAAAACACATGTTTGAGCTGTGCATAATAAATGAAACACATACGTTTCAATTTAAAATATCATGTACATTATGTATAATAAATATATGTATCGTTTACTTTTAGGTGCATAAAAAGTCCTGTATAAATGGATTAATTGGTGTTATTGTTATATTTTTCTTTTGCTAGTTATGCTAAGAGACGGTTTCCTGATGAAGGCAGCAGTGCCGAAACGTGCGTAGTTCCTATTCTGCCGCTAGCCATCATCATTTGCATCCGTTCTTTGTGTATAATCATGAATGTAAATATGAAATGTAAATAATTTTATAAAATGCATCTTATGAGTTGAAATATAGCAACCATAACAAGAAAGAGAAAAAAAGAAGCACAAATATGGATATGGAAAAGAAAAGAAAATAGAATAAAAATATATTTTTCTATGTATCCATTTGTGGACTATCCATTTTTTACACCTTTAAAGTATAATGTTTAGAATGATTGTTTGCTATTGTATTTTTACCTAAACTAAGGAAGTGATCTGTCCAGGTTAGTGGAAGGAGGGCATGGACTTTAAGTGACCGAATGTTGGAAAATACTGGGTCCAGTAGGTGGCCTGCAAGATGAGACGGGCCCTCCACTAGCTGAGTTAACTGGCAAGCATCCATGTCTCGCAGAAAGTTGGTAATCTCATGGGAGTCAAGACGTTCCAGATGTAGATTAAGGTCTCCTATGATGCTAAAGTTGGCTGTCTGCAGGGCACGGGTGGATGCGGTATGGGTCAGGGCTTCCTGGAAAGCTCCGGCCGGCCCTGGGGGGCGGTAAATAAGAGGCCCAGTGAGAGTGAAATTATCAGATATCTTGATTTTAAATAGGGCACATTCGCAGTCAGGTATAGTCAGAGGAGAGAAAGTGCAAGAGTAGACAGATTTAAATCTCACAGCTAACCCACCTCCCCTGCTGCTGGGTCTATTCTGTGTGAGCATCGAATAGCCTGTCTGGAGGGCCGGGGCAGGAATAGCCACCGAGTCATTGGTTAGCCACGTTTCAGTTAAAACAAAGTACGTCCGGTGACCAGTCCAGAAGAAGATCAAATATTTCTTCATGTTGTCTCACTAGAGACCTACAGTTGAGGCTATACATATTGAGGATTGTGGCGTTGGAAGTCTCAAGAGGTGCCTCAAAGTCAATCTTGACTCGGAACCCACACTTATTACATTGAGTGTGGGGGGTTTCTGGGTGCCAGAGATGGTCGGCACAGGGTGCTTTGGCTTGAAGGGCTAGCAGATGCTCCCAGGGTATAAAGGTCTCTGTGGCGATCTGAGACCAGGGGGACTGGCGACGTACCGGCGAGGACGGGCGCAGACGGGCTTGCCTTTGGCGTGCCAGCGGCACGCGAGCTGCGAGTCTGTGCAGGCATGCAGGCTATGTAGTCTTTGCAGGAAGGCCCGCCTTCGCCGCCACCCGGAAGTGTGTCACCCTCAGGGGGCCGGACACAGGTCTGACAACGCCCTCCCTCAACCGGCACAGGCCGCGGTGGACCGGGGCAGAGACCAGGGTAAGGTGTGAGAGTTGTTCTCAAGGTCTCTGAATGGATGTATCAGTGACTGTATGGGTGTGTGAGTGGCTATATGGGTGTGTGAATGGTTGTGTGGGTGTGTAAGTAGGTGTGTGGCGGGTGAGTGTAAGAGTGGGAGTGTAAGTGACTCTATGGATCTCTGAGGGGTGTGAGTGGGTGGCTGTGTGGGTGTGTACATAGCTGAGTGAGTGGGTGTGTGTGCATGTGTGGATCTGTGAGTAGGTGTGTGAGTGGCTCTCTGGGTCTCTGAGTGGATGTGATAGTGACTGTATGGGTGTGTGATTGGGAATATGGATGTGTGAGTGATTGTGTGAGAGAGTGTGTAAGTGGGTCTGTGAATGGGGGTATGTGTTTTTTTAATTGGGTTATGGAGCCACGACATATTTACACCGGGGCTGCACTTGGCACCACAGTGGATCCGCAGATCCTGGTGCAGCAAAAAGAAATTTTTTTTAGACACTTTCTTTCCACCGACTCCTCTATCAGTCCCATGGGTTCAGCATACCTCTGTCCTGACCCTTTATATCCTATATGTTCCAAATTACAAAATGTCAGCTGTAATTTTTCTATCAAGTTGCAGCCAGCCAATCGCAGCACTGCTGTTGGCACTTGTATACGCAGATCCATCGCAGTGGATCCGCAGTGGATCCACGTCCCTAGTTATACATAAATCTTTTTTCTTTAATGACTCCAAAACTACTGACCTGATTAACACCAAATTACAAAAATCATTCTTTCTGAACCAAGATCTAGCTTTCTGCGAAATTTGGTGTAAATCTGGTCAGTGGTTCGGGCTGTAGTCCTGTCTAAAATCCCTATGGGATATTGCATGGGGAAAACATGTTTTAGTACTACCCTTTTTCTCAGCCCCTGCTTGACAAGTCACACCAAAACTTTCCAGACAGCAGCTGAAGTCAGTTTCATACTAGTTTTGAAAATTTGTGAAGATTCATCAAACAGTACCAAAGTTATTAGCAAAACATAAAAGGCTTTTTGAGGAACTGTTCAACAGAATCTGAAATTAATTATTGACCAGACCGACAAAACAAATCTTTTCTAACTTGTGTGGATTAGGATCGGTTTGAGATCAAAGAATTTGTGAAATTTAAAACCTGGGCACTTAAAAGTTTCTCAGATGAAAATTTCTTGGTGAGCACTACTGTCAAGCCAGTGGGACTTCGACAATGTTAGTTATGTCTCACAAACACACAAACACACACACTAGCAGGTAAAAATGGCTGGAGATGTGTCATTAACATGATAAGCCAATAGTCACACATGAAATGTGCTAGAAACTTCTTTAAACAGGCATTGGCAAACCAAATAGGTCCTGCCTATGCAAGAACCCATGGTTGAGCCGATAAATGTTAGCAATGTTGTACACCAGAGTGGCTGTTGTTCAGCATGGCTAAAAGTTAGTAGGGTAAAGGAGAGTGGCTTGGAGTGTCGTAAAGTGGAGTAGAGTGCAGTGCCGGAGTGTGGCGTGAAGAGGAGAGTAGTAGAGTGTCATGGAGTAGTGTACAGTGTTGTGGAGTGTCGTGGAGGGAGTAGATTTTCAGAGAGTGGAAGGGCGTATAGTTGAGTGGCGTAGAGTGGAGCAGAGTGTCAGAATTGAGTAGGGTGTCACAGAGTAGAGTGGCAGAGAGTGTCGTGGAGTGGTGTAGAGCAGAGTGGGGTGACGTAGAGGGTGTCACGTAGAGTGTTGTAGAGTAGAATGGTGAATTGCAGAGTAGATTGACATGGAGTGGAATAGCAGAGTGGAATAGAGTGGAGTAGTATGTCATAGAAGAGAGTTGCGTAAAGTGGCATGGAGTGGCATAGAGAGAGTTGCATACAAATTCGCAGAGTGGAATAGTGTCGCTGAATGGCATAGAGTGGAGTAGAGTGCTGTAGAATGGAGTGGCATAGAGCTGAGTAGAATGTCAGTGGAGCAGAGTTTAATGGAGTACAGCATCACAGAGTGGAGTATTGTGGAGTGTTGTACAGTTGGGTGGAGTGCTGTAGAGTGGAGTAGAGTGTCTTAGAGGGAAGTGGCATAAAGTACAGTGGTGCTGAAGAGATTGGGGTATAGTAGATTGGCATAGAGTGCAGTGGTGTAGAGTTGCCTACAGTGCAGTGGCATAGAGTAGAACAGTGCAGAGTAGATTGCAGTGGCGTATAATGCAATGGCAAAGAGTGGAGTGGAGTAGAGTGGTGCAGAATAGAGTTGAGTGGTGTAGAGTTGAGTGGTACAGGCATAAAGTGCAGTGGCGTGGAGTACAGTGGCATAGAGTGCAGTGGCATACAATGTAGTGGTGCAGAGTCCAGTAGAGTGGCATAGAGTTGAGTGGTGCAGGGCAGAGTGCAGTGGAATTCAGTGCAGTGGCACAGAGTACAGTAAAGCAAAATAGTGTGTCAGAGTGCAGAGTAAAGTGGTGTAGAGTGGTGCAGAGAGCAGTGACGTAGAGTAAAGTGGTGCAGAGTAGAAGAAAGTGGCATAGAGTGCAGTAAAGTCAAGTGCAGTGGTGTAGAGTGACATGGCTTGCAGTGGCATAGAGTAGAATGTTGTAAAGTATAATGGCATAAAGTGAAGTCGTGCAAAGTAGTTGGTGTAGGTACAGAGATGTAGAGTGCACTGCTAAACTTTGAGTTTGAGTACAGTGGTGTAGAGTACATTTGTGAAGATTGCAGTGGTTTAGAGTGCAGTGGCATAGAGTATGCTGCAGTTACGTGCAGTACAATGGTATAGGGTGCAGTGGCAGAGTGGCGTAGAGTGCAGTGGCATACAGTAATTATTTCAGAGCAGAGTGGATTGGTACAGGGTAGAGTATAGTGGTGCATGGTAGAGCGCAGAAGTGTAGAGTGGAATAGAGTGACACAGCATTGATTGCTGTGATGTACAGTGGAGTTGCATAGAGTGGTGTAGAGCGCAGAGTGCAGTGGCATAGAGTGCAGTGACATAGAGTAGATTGTTTCAGAGTAGAGTGAAGTGGAGTGGAGTGGTGCACGGTTGTGTGGAGTTGTGAAGTGTAGTGGTGAAGAATGCATTGGCGTAGAGTGCACTGTTGCAGAGTGGAGTGGTGTGGAGTGGTGCAGAGTGGGTTGGCCTAGACTAGAGTAGTGTGGTGTAGAGTGCTGTGTCATAGAGTGCAGTGGTGCACAGTAGGATAGAGTGGCATGGAGTGCATAGGCATAGAGTACAATATAGTTGGGTAAAATGGTGCACAGTAAAGTGGCACTGAGTAGAGTGGCATAGAGTAGAGTGGCACAGAGTAGAGGGACAGAGAGTACAGTGCTGCACAGTACAATGTTGCAGAGTGCAGTGGTGCAGAGTGCAGTAGAGTGGCATAGAGTTGAGTGGTGCAGGGCAGAGTGCAGTGGAATTTAGTGCAGTGGCACAGAGTGCAGTCATGCAGAATAGAGTGTCAAAGTGCTGGGTTATAGAGTGATGCAGAGTAAAGTGGTATAGAGTGGTGCAGAGAGCAGTGACAGAGTAAAGTGGTGCAGAGTAGAATACAGTGGCATAAAGTGAAGTAACATCAAGTGCAGTGGTGTAGAGTGACATGGAATGCAGTGGCATAGAGTAGAATGTTGTAAAGTACAATGGCATAAAGTGCAGTCGTGCAAAGTAGTTGGTGTAGGTACAGAGGAGTAGAGTGCACTGCTAAACTTTGAGTTTGAGTAAAGTGGTGTAGATTACATTTGTGAAGATTGCAGTGGTTTAAAGTGCAGTGGCATAGCGTATGCTGCAGTTGCGTGCAGTACAATGGTATAGGGTGCAGTGGTAGAGTGGCATGGAGTGCAGTGGCGTACAGAAATTATTTCAGAGTAGAGTGCATTGATAGAGACTAGATATATTGGTGCAGGGTAGAGCGCAGTAGTGCAGAGTGGAGTAGAATGACACAGCATTGATTGCAGTGACGTAGAGTGGAGTGGCATAGAGTGGCGTAGAGCGCAGTGGCATAGAGCGCAGTGGCATAGAGTAGATTGTTTCAGAGTAGAGTGAAGTGGTGTAGAGTCGAGTGGTGCACCGTTGTGTGGAGTGGTGCAGTGTATAGAGTAGTGGTGAAAAATGCATTGGCGTAGAGTGCTCTGTTGCAGAGTGGAGTGGTGTGGAGTGGTGCAGAGTGGGTTGGCCTAGACTAGAGTGGTGTGGTGTGGTGTAGAGTGCTGTGTCATAGAGTGCAGTAGTGCACAGTAGGTTAGAGTGGCATGGAGTGCATGGGCATAGTGTACAGTGGAGTAGCGTAAAGTAGTGCACAGTAAAATGGCACAGAGTAGAGTGGCATAGAGTAGAGTTGCACAGAGTAGAGTGACAGAGAGTACAGTGCTGCACAGTACAGTGTTGCAGAGTGCAGTGGTGTAGAGTAGAGTGGGGTAGAGTGAATTGGTGTGGAGTGCAGAGGTGTAGAGTGGTGAAGTGTTGTTGAGTATAGAGGTGGACAGTGGTGCAAAGTAGATTGGTATAGAGTGCAGTGGCATAGAGTGTATTGCTTTTTAGTAAAGTGGTATAGAGAGCATTGGTGTAGAGTGCAGTGGCATAGTGGGCAACAATATCAAATTGAGAGGCGTGGTGTGGAGTGGCACAGAGTGGATTGGCGCAGAGTGGAATAGAGTGGCGTACACTGCAGTGATATAGAGTAGATTGCTTCAGAGTAGAGTGAAGTGGTGTAGAGTGCAGTGGTATATATTAGTGTTTCGTAGAGTGCAGTGCTGCACAGTAGATTAGAGCGGCTTAGAGTGCATTGGTGCAGAGTACAGTGGTTTGGAGTGATGCAGAGTAGAGTGGCGGTGAGAGCAATGTTACATGGGTACAGTGACATAGAGGGAAGTAGCACAGAGTGGAGTTTTGCAGAGTGGAGTGTTGAAGAGTAGAGTGCAGTGGCATAAGAGTGGAGGGATGCAGAGTAGCGTGGTGTAGAGTGCACTGCATAGAGTAGAGTGGTGCATTGGCGTAGAGTGCAGTGGTGTGGAGTGCAGTAGGGTGGCACAATGGTGTACAGTACAATAGAGTGGCGTAGAGTACAGTGATGGGGAACGCAATGGTATAGAGTGACGTACCCTGCAAGGATGTAGAGTGCAGTGGCACAGAGTAGAATCTTGTAGAGTATAGTGGCGTAAAGTGCCGTGGTGCAAAGTAGTTGGAATAGGTACAATGTACAGTGGCATAGGGGCATTGGTTTTGAGTACAGTGGTGTAGAGTGAATTGGTGTAGAGTGCAGAAGTTTAAAGTAGAGTGGCGTAGAGTGCAGTAGCACAGAGTGAAGTGGCATAGAGTGGTGCCGCGTAGAGTGGTGCAGCATAGAGTGCAGTGGAGTGGCATACAGTGCAGTTGCATAGAGTGCAGTGGTATAGAGTAGAATGTTGTAGATTTGAGCGGTGCAAGGTGGAGTATAGTGCTGCAGGGTAGAGTGCAGTGTCATAGAGTAGTGACGTAAAGCGCAGTGGCATAGAGTAGGGTGGCAGTGAGCAGAGTGGCCCAGCGTTGTTCGCATGGCATAGAGTGGAGTGGCGCAGAGTGGAGTAGAGTGGTGTAAAGTGCAGTGGCATAGAGTGCAGTGGCGTATAGTAGATTGTTTCAGACTAGAGTGAAGTGGCATAGAGTGGAGTGGTGAAGGGTAGTGTGGAGTGTATAGAGTAGTGGCGCAGAGTAAAGTGGCATATAGTGTAGTGGTCTAGAGTAGAGTGGCGTAGAGATCAGTGGCATAGAGTACAGTGGTGCAGAGTAGAATGGAGTGGCATAAAGTACAGTGACACAGAGAAGAATAGAGTAGCATAAAGTGCAGTGGTGTGGGGTATAGTGGCTTGGTGCAGATTTAATTAGCGTAGAGTGCATTGTCTTTGAGTAAAGTGGTGTAGTGTGGAATAGAGTGGAGTGGCCTAGAGTGGTATAGAGTACAGTGTCGAAGAGTGCAGTGGTGCATAGTAGAGTAGTGTGGGTAGATTGTATAGAGAAGTGGAGTGATGAAGAGAAGAGTGAAATGATGCAGAGAAGAGTGCAGTGACGCAGTGTGGAGTGATGCAGAGTAGAGTGGAGGCATGGAGTGGTGTAGAGTAGAGTGGGGTAATGTGGAGTATACATGCTATGTTAGCATACTGCTATTACAGACAACACATCGTCAACTGAAATTACCATTGCCTTTGCACTCAAATACAGTTTTACTGATAAAAGTATACAACGCAAAAACAATAATGTGTAAAAATGTCACCATTCAATGTATTGATTGAATCGTCGGCTCAGTTAATTTACAGATATTTAAATTTGTGCAGCCTTCCTCAAAAAGGTCCTCTCTAGCCAGCATGATTGTCAAAAAAATATTCTCACTTTGAAGTCAGAGAAAGAAAAATAAATGCCAAGTTCCCTGGAAGTCACAGTCTGACATTTGACCTCTGTCTTTGAAAGCACAACAAATGTGACAAGATAAGAACAAGACTTAAAGGCCTCTTTACAGAAAGCAAGTTCATGGAAGAATACAGTAAGCAGGTTTGGCCAACGGGAGGGACAAACTCAAGCTGGAAGGCCTAATGCAAACAAAGCCAGAAAATGTGAGTTACAAACCTTATTGCCAATGGTAAGAAATGGTCAGAATGTATTCCAGGGTCAACTTTCTGAATGTCCCCAAGATGCCTTTAGCAAACCAGACAGCCGCACTGTCTGGTAGGCTGCAAAGTAAAAAGTAAGTAGGGCTTCCAAGATATCACCTGCTATCCAATTGCTTTCTTCTCTGCTGGACTCTCTTGAACCCAGACTAGCCAAAAGGGTTAACTTTTACGTAGTACAAATGCACAGAGAGACATATGTACCCGCACAAGCAAACAAGACTTGAGGGAACAGCTCCCTCTTCCCTATTTTTTGATGAAAGACATCAGGGGCGTTCTCCTTTGAAGAAGGGAAAACCAGAATGACACTAAAAGAACTATAAATACAAATTTGACTTACAATCGCTTCAATGTGACTGATAAACAAAGACATCCAATACCATTACTACACACGTGTAAATTAAATGAAACCAGCATCTGCTATTTTAAGCCACCTACAAGGAATGAACTGCACTGCAGTGTACATAGCAAGTGACCCAACCAGTTCATGTTGTAGGTTCCCTGCAATCAGACCAATTTACAGACAACCTAAACTAGAAGAATGAGCACATTCTAACCACTGCACAGTCCCTTCTATTTTCAGGTGAAAATTCTTCACAGTAGAAGCCAGACATTCAGAATCATGCACGTGTTGAGCAGTTAACTTAGTTACCTGTAGTGCTCTCCATTTCTTGTAGTCTTGTGGCTCTAGAAGAAATTCCGGCTTGATGTGAGAAAGAGAAGCTTTTTGGTTTCTACATTAGGAAGCAACAACAAAATCGAAATGTAAAATACAATATCTAAAAGCAGCAAAATTCATAACAAGCCTACATTTTTGTTTCATGATTAACACATATTAAACACATTTGTTACAAATGGATATATGCTTAAATAGACCATGAATCTTTCTAATAAAATCTCATTACCAAACCTATCTTTTCACTATGTGCATGTTTACAACCTTCCTAAATGTAGAAATTCATATTCCACAAGGCTTCAATTAATGCAATTCCAAATAAAAGTATTAGCAAAATTCCTATATTGAGAAATTGTGCCAACCCCATACACAGTTTGGGTATTCATAGCTGGGCTTAACCAATCTGTAAAACACATATATAGTCTCCTAGTAACAATAGTGGAGCCAACGGTGTACCTACAAGGACAAGTAAAATAATTCCTAAAGTAAACTGTGTGTGTGGATTTTTATTCAATGCAGTGATCAAATATTGTACCGGACACTAGTTCCGGGGCAAGTCCTTACACTGGCTCTCCTCCTACCTATCAGCTATCACAGTCAGTCATGCTATCTTCTAGATCTTCCTTCCAAGTTATGGCCGGTCATGTACTTCAGGGTTACTCACTCACAACATCCTGTTTTAGCTGTAGGTTACTCCTCGAACCAAACAACTTTGCTCGTTCAACCTTTCCTTTAAGCCTTACGCTGATGCCACTTAGCTTATATTGAGGCTAGGCAGGCAGCAATTTCTGTGTGGTTGTACTGTGGTTTCAAAATAGATGTCAAACAGTTGTCTGAATCTTAACAAGAACTATATTAGGAGGTAATTTTGGGGGACCCCCTTAATCTAGTCCTCTGCTTTGTGGCCGGCTTCTTTGTGACTTTGCTCTTACCTCACTAGATTATTCAGGAATTTTGGTTTATGGTTTGATGATGAGGTCACATTTAAGCAATCAATTTTTTTTTTTCAATCTTTATTCGGTTAAAAACCTTGTAAGATACAATGCATTTAAAAAGATACAGACAAATGCAAAGTCACAGTTAGATTTGAGGACAAATAGCAGCACGTGATTCTTGTAACAGGAAAAAAGTGTATTTACATGTCCCAAGGATGTTTTTAAAATGGAAGACAATTCATTACAGTCGGCTTGTCTCATCTAGCGGGATAACTTACTAAATATGAAAACAATGGAATAATTACAATTTAAAAGAAGCACCAGGAGCACTAAAAGCAAGCAGTACTTTAACATGTAATGCAAAACCAGTTCTATTTTCCTCTGCACTTAACTTGCGGATACTTTTCTAGCCAGCAATAATCCATGTGAGGGTAAATAGGATTAGGTTTTACAACCTTTTCTCTTTCTAATCAGGGCTACACATAAGAGGAAACGGCTCAAACTAAACACTATCGGTTGTGAGGTATCACCTTTGAATACTCTAAGCCCAACCTCAACTTGGCGGAAGCCTAACAGTTTACATATAGGCTTTAACCATTTTTTCCTTGCACTAGAGTAAGCAGGGCATATAAACAAGGCATATAAACAATACATGGGATTCATCCTCTTTCAACCCCATTTCACAAAACTCACATAAGTTGGAGTCAATATTCCCGTTTGCACCCTTATTACAATGCTATTTGGCTGTCATGACCCTCGTTTGCAAAATGCCATGCCTGAATTTTAGATATAGACTCTTGGCAAACGGGGGATAAATTTCATCCATAAAGGGCTCCAATTGCATAGTCATTTTTATTTCAAAAAAAGTTGAGGTCAGAGTTCCTATGTTGGGTTTGGTTAACACTGAATCACTTATAAACTCCCAATACCTTTGTTTCAGGAGTTTTTTTGAAGAATTGGTTAGCGATTCAGGGTCAGACCAAATTCCCCAAACCATTTTTCGACATACACTAGCCATGGCAAGTAGATAGTATTTTTTATGGCCATTATCTCCCTCAATGCTTCTCTATAATCCACCAGCTCCTCTGTGGACCACAAACGAACCCAATAGAGCAGTGGGCGAAGGGAGGCATAGTCATCAGTGCATCGGAAATTTAGGTCCCACAATATGGGAGTCAATGGTGTGGAGCCCGGTACACCTAAGAGCTGTCTAATGAAGGAGTTCTCACGTACTAGAAAAGTATCCTTCAATGCGTAACCCCAAAGGTCCGCCCCGTAGAGACAAGATGATTGTGCTTTGCCTTTGAACGGTTCAATGGCCGGAGAGACAGCTTTAAAGTGACTGTTCCTATGTTTTTTTACAATTGGAAACTGGTTTTGGGTCAGCCTCAATTTAGCATTTTCAAGTTGTGTTTTCCATGTTAATTTACTATCTAAAATGATACCAAGGTATTTAAAATTGGGGACTTCTTCAATAATTTCATCATTTATTTTAAAAACTTTGTTAAAACCCTTATGGGGATTAATTGTCATGACCTTTGTTTTTGAGGAATTAATTTCCAATTTCCTGTCATGGCAATACAAATTAAATTTATTTAAAAGATTCTGAAGTCCTCTAGGTGTCTGAGAAATTAAAATCGGGTCATCTGCAAATAACAATGCCGGAACGGCTTCACCACACAATTTGGGAGAGTCATGCTCGCAGCCCAAAAGGGTGGCAGGGATATCGTTAACATACAGGGAGAAAAGGGTAGGTGCCAGAACGCACCCTTGCCTAACCCCTTTAGATATATGTATTTTCCCACTAAGCTCCCCATTTGGTCCCCATCTGACTTGTGCATAGTTGTTCTCATGCAGTCTAATTAATAGCTGTAGAATGTTTCCGGGCACGCCCATGTTATTTAGTGTCCTCCATAGGTCTGCCCTAGGGACCATATCAAAGGCTGCTTTCAAGTCGACGAAGGCCACATATATGTGGGAGCTCCTTATCATAGTGTATTTCCAGACTAAACATAAAAATCTAAAAACCTGGTCCACTGTGCTTATTTTAGATCTAAAAACCAGCCTGGTACCTCGTAAAAATGGAATGATCATCGATCCATGAGGCAAGTCGGCTAAGAACTTGACGGGCGAAGATTTTTTGCAACACGTCAATCAAGCTGATAGGACGATAATGCGCAGGGTTCGACCTATCACCTTTTTTGAATAGTGTTACAATCTCCGCCCCCTTCCATGTTTCAGGGACAAGGGCACCACTAGCAATTTCGTTGGATAGTAGATTGATGTAGGGAGCCCAGATATAGTCCTCGTGCTTCCAGAGGTCCCCTGGTATTCTATCCGGTCCGGGGGCCTTTCCTGGCTTGACCGCTTTAATTGCTGAAATCGTTTCCTTCAGAGTGAATACAAGAGGGGGTTCTTGTAGTGCCATCTCTAAAGACGTATTGGTCTGGTCTTCGCTATCACCTGAATCGGCACTAGCATATAATAGGGAAAAATGCCTAACCCAAGTACTCTCTTCGAGAAATCTATCTTTAGTGTCTATTGCCCCTTTGGTGCCACTGGCAATAAGGCTCCAGAAGGAGGTCTGGTCCTTGCGCTTACAAGCATCTAACAGGTCAGACCATACCCTCTCGTCCCATTCTTTTTTAGCCAAAAGTAGACATCTCTTGTACTGGGCTCTTTTGGTTTTAACATTATCTGGTATGTTTCCCCTGACTGCAGTAATTAGCTCCGTTTTGGCTCTCCGGCATTCCTGGTTATACCAAGAATTACCCATTGTTTTGCATTTGTGGGAGGTATTTGATCTTTTTACCACTCTAGTCAAGATCTCACTAAGCTGGCCAATTAAATGGTCATGGGATTCCATCAAGCAAGGGTTATGGTTTCCAGGCCTATTCTCCGTCAAGGGGGACTTGTGTCTGACAAAGACATGGTAGATCTGGCTAACAATATTTACATTTCCTAGGACTACTGGCCATTTTAGGGACCTGCGATTGTTTGCTTCTAGAGGCCCTTGTGCTAGGAAACTTTGTCTGACTTTCCTATTAGTAAACAGGTTCTGCATAGAAAGAGTAAAAGGGTAATGGCCACTCTCCATGCGAACATCCACCTTCAGGTCCACTACCCTAGGCCATAAGTGTTTAGAAATTATGAAGTAATCTAGATGGCTAGAGCAATCCCCTCTAATGAATGTTGGATTACTAGGGCAGTCTGAAGGCAGTCGCCCATTACATGCACGCAGCCCATGCTCAAATGTTAAACTCAGTAATTGTAGGGCACTCGCAGTGCAGGCTACTTTATATGTAGTGTCAACCAAGGGTATATTATTGGGACTGTCCTCGTCTTTATAGATATCTTCGAGACCAAATATCGGCTCAAAACTTCTATTAAGGTCGCCACCTACAATTACCGTTGCATTCTGGTCTAACCCTGCCATGATGTTACCTAGGTGGGTTATGACTGACGATTCTTTGCATGCTTGATGGGGTCTGTTATAGATATTGATAACATAGATGATCTGTCCCTTGGGCTTCCTTAGTTCGATCATCAGGAGGTCAGGGTTATTAGTTTCAATCTGCTTATAGCATATCCCCCCTGTAATTTTTACCCATATTGTTAAACCACCAGACGGTCTACCTCCATTAGTATTTATTGCAGAAATAAAAAAAGACCTGTAATCAACCTTAAAGTGATTCTCTAACCCCCAGGTTTCCTGGAACAGGATAAGATCCCCATTGTCAAGATATTGATGCCAATCTGGATCAGATAGATTTTTTCTCAGCCCTGCAATATTCCAACAAATTATTTTATCTATTTCTAGGATTTCATGGTTTGCCTGTACATGGGGTTGTCTAATAATCTCAAGGGAATCAGTATCCAATGTTCGAATCACGTCATATTGTATAGTGGAACGGTCGGATATCGATTCTCCCGAGCAAGCCAATGCATTTTTGTTGGGCTCAGCTTCGGAGTTGTGCCTAGTAGTTGTATCCCCTTCTTCAATAGAATGTCCACAGACCATGAGTCAATCGCAGTCGTTGAGGCCGGCCAAGACCCCAAACCTATTGGTGGTACTAACTCCACAGTTGTGTGACGGAGCTACGAACCCCCAACCATTTATAGCTGGGTTCCATCTGGACACTGGGGTATTAGGGTAAGGCAAGTTCAGCTGGTCACCTAACCATCCTCCAACGTAATTGTCATTTCGTGTTGGCGCATACATATTAACATGATTGTACAAACCCCGTCTGTTCACCATGTTCCAATGTAGCCCCTGGGTAGTCAAACAGGGCGTTTTTTGATGGCCGCCAAGCCATGCACCAGCCCTATTGCTGGAATCAAAATGCATCTGTCCCCCACCCCATCTTTTGTTTCTTGCCATCCATGGTGACTTCAGAGCATTTTGTTTTGATACTTTTTTCAAATCGTTATAGAAGAATTCCAATGTAAGGGGAATTATGGTGCCACTTCTTCGTTGGGGTGGTAGAATGTTCGGCAAAATATTCAAAAGCGTGGTTGAATTATGGAAATTTAGCACAACACAGTCTCCCTTCCATTTTTTGGAATTGTTCCCAATCCAAGTAACTCTCCTTGCCGTTTTGACTTCATCAGCTAACTGCTGTTCTCCCCCCTGTGCCATCCTCATATTGTTGGAGAGCCAATGTAATGCCTTGCTTGTTAGAGATGAAGTTGATTCTGTGTGGTCAGGTGATAGAGTGGGGACATTTGCTAGTACTAAAATCAGAGGCGCAGCTTCTAGTGCAAATTGTGAGGGGTCACTCTCAAGGCTATAGGGAGCTGGTGCAAGCGGTGGGTCTATAGGTACCTCTTTTTCTGGTTCTTGGATGGTAGGACCATTTTGTGGGTTCTCAGGGGGGATAGACTCTATTTGAGGTACGTCTGATTCTGTCCCACCCCTATTGTGTATCTCTTGGCAGACCAGCTGCTTTGTAACACTCTTTGAGACAATACCTATTGCGTCAGCTAATGTGTCTTGAGTACCTCCCAATTTTTTTATTACTGCAGTAAGTTTATCAATTTTGCCGATCAGAGGCTTGATGAATGTCTGAATTTTTACCTCTAACAGCTCTGAAATTTTGGACAGTAGAGCTTCATCCAGTAGCTCCCTAGTATTTTCCTCATGCTCCCAGCATTTATTTTTAGATTTTGGTGATGGGGTAGGTTTATTCTTCCCTGGCCTCCCCCCCCCCGCGATTTTTTTTGCATTTTTCGGCACGCTCTAACTACCCTAGTTGCCCTCTTTACAGACGGTGCTTCTTCAATCACATTGTCAGTATGTATGTCCACATCAGTGTCCGTATGAATCTCCATATCGGCCCCATTAGTGCCACTTATGTCCATACTTGCATTGCCCGTGGAGTCAGTTTCACCAGTAATAATAATAGCGTCTTGTTGTATAGCATCGATTGTTTGTGAGGTAGCAGAGGGGCTCATAGAGGGGAGGGTAGGAGACTGGTATAGGCCCAATGATTGTCTACGATCACTATTTATCCTGCTTACCACCTGGACGAGATAGCTGTCCATGGTGTTCTTAGGTGTATCCAGTGCCTTAGGAATGTTCTTTTTAGACATGATTGTGAAACAATTAGATTCTTTCTTTTGCCTATGTAAAGGTATAAGTAAAAGGACACTTGAAATAAGAGGATCTTACTTCGGTAGCAGAACTGGTGGCGCTTTTCTCTTCTTCCTTTTTAGGTGCTGTATAGAAGATGTGTAGACTTTTCTGGGCACATTCCATGCAAAGCCAGGCCGTAGTAGATATTAAGGGGGTGGCCTAGCCTAGCCTCCTCTGGCCTCTGACGGCCACAGAGGGCCCGCCCTTTGCCCGCGCTTGTTCCCGCTCGCGTCCCGCTACGCGGAGGGGGCGTTGCTGTTTTGAGCGCCTCCGGTCGCCTCCTGCCTCCGCGTCACACTCGGCGCGCCCCCGCAAAGGCTCCTGGGGGTTGGAGTCCCCCCGCTCTGCAACCGCGTTGCTGGTAAGAGGCGGCGGCGGGGGGGCTCGGTTCCTAGTCCTGCGTGCCGGTTCCGGTTCTCTGCCACACACGGGCTTCCCCTGTTCAAAGACAGCGTCTCCCTTCAGGTACTGGGCTTGCTAAGCAATCAAGAGATAGGATGTCTGCCACTAGTTTTCACCTTAAAATTCTTAGGAAGATTTTCAGTTTCTTTCCAGAACTCATGCATTACCCAGTTATCAAGGCTTTAGTGGGCTCGTACCGGGACTATTCAAAATGCCCAGCATTAGCCAGTGGCGAACATAAAATGATGGGGACCCTGCAGAATGTGAAGTGGGGTCCTGAGTCTTCTAGGTCTCACAAATATTCATTAGCCTTGGACGGAATGAGCCAATCTAAATGAATTGGGAACCCCTAAAGGGTTGGGGAGGTTGCCCCTGTAGAACCCCTAAAGGGGTGGGGGTTCCCCTGCACCTGTGCTATGCTCTTGCTATTAAGGCTTCCCTCCACAGTTATACATCAAAAGCAATTGGTTCAAAATGCAGGAGCCTATCTCTTTCTCAAACTGCCTTGTAATAAACATGTTTCCAGCCATCTCCATAAGCTTTACTGGCGTCCCATCCTCAAGAGGTTGTTGTTGAAGAGCCTTTTTGTTTTAGGGCCTTGCAGAACCCAGGCCCCTTACATTTGGCGATTTTGTTCCTGGTAGTCCTCGGCGTGGCCTTTTACATTTTCCTTGGCTCACTTTCTGAATATTCCCAAGATCAATAAACAAGGCCAAGGTGGTCGGGCTTTCTCAAACAAAGTTGCAAAATGTGGACTTTCCTGCCTCTTGAAACTTCCGGAAAACCATTAAAGCCTGCCTTTTCGCATTCCCTTGACCTGATGGCTAGCTGGACTGTCCTTCAGATGCTTTGCACCAGGACACATTAACACATATGAGTGTGTTTTACAAACTCTAAATATTATTAAACAATCGAAATAATATCGCCCCTAACTGATTATCCGTAATTTGAGATATTTTTACACAAAGAACGAATACAAAAAATATTTCTTTCTGCCAGCCTGAACGATTTGGAAAAAAGTCATGGGCTTAAAGGTTAATTTCACCGTTTAGTATTGACATTGTGGTCTTAGTGGAGATGGCCACAATTCAAGCATTAAAAAATGATCGTATGCATATATCACAGGACACCAATTCGTACAATGGTTTCATTATAGTATTAAACACCAGCTGGATAAGAGCCAAGACTAGAACAGAAAAATGAATGGCATTCAGTTGCTGATGTACTTTCTGATTAAATTAGAGTTCCTCTATATTTACTGTTTACTAGGGTGACAACCCTTTATTTACTTTTTGCAGTACACTCATCAACTTTCTTTTCCACGTGAAAATGTGTAGTAAAAGTAAACTTGGTACATTGATTTTCAATCAAAACACAAAGCTAGATTTATTTTTTCTAAAGAAAATCTGTTTGAGATGTATTTTCAGACTTGGAGAGTCTATGTATTAGGTCAGCAACAATAGGTAAGAAATATGGAGAGGCATATGAGGAGGCTACGTTGGAATTGGGGGAAGAGATGGTAGACAGAGTAATTCGATCAATTGAACAGAAGTAAGGGGGCGGCAAGTGAACCTTATTTCCTAAAAAGTGAATTGGGAATCATGTAATAGACCTTACAAGTCCAATGAAAACTGCACATGAACCAGAGGCAGAAACAATATTCAGCAAGAAGAATGGGAACTAGAAGCGAAGCATGCAATTTTATGAGTTTATTACATTTTCACATCCGTCAAAGTTTATAAAATGTTGACAACGGCTAGACATCAAGGCTGATAATATGTATAATATCCACATAAATAAATATAAAGCATGCAGGTATATATACCCAGGCACTTCCTGTTTGCAGTCACATTTTAAACTTCAGATAAATACAACGCAATGAGTTCCCTTCATCCTATATTGCAAAGCTTTTTGGAATGGTGCGGCTCTAGAAAGACCTACCTCAGAGACATTAAGGGTTCTATGTCTCATTTTGTAGAATTCAGCAATGTGAATCACCTTCTCTCCTCATTCTCTCACCTTCCAGTATAAAACTTGTTTCAAGCCTCACTTTTGCAATCCTTCAATTACAGCACAGTTACCACATTAATCTTAGCTTATCTTCTATCTTCCAAGTCTCCTATGCTTCACCTACCAAAGTGATCCTCTATTCTTCTACCAAGTGTAATTTCAACATCACAATTCTTATTACTAAGCTCCCGTGTGTGGATGCTGGCATGGTCCTCATACTTTCATCCACTTTCAGGACCTACCAGATCAAATCAATTAACATGCCACTTTCACAGCTGTAACCAGCCATTCACAAGATAGCTCTCTGAAACAGTAGCCATCACTCTGCCCCACACATAGAGGCCCGTAACCTTTCATCCATGGGTTCGCAAGGCCTGAGAGGTGACCCAAAAGAAATAACATTTAGCACATCAAAAAAATGGACAGTCAAGGACCCATTCTGGCATTGTTTGAGCTGGGATTTCACCTGATAATGATATCAGACGCATAGTCTGCTTTAACTCCTTGAGAGGCCTTGGCCTGAATTCAAGAATAAAAATGTTTGGCAAGAAACCCACATCAATGCATTTCTAGACCCATCCAACTCAAATACATGCGCTTGCCTGCTACAGCTTAACTATAAGTTCACACCTGGATGTCAGCCACAGTGATATGTTTATCAAACGTTTACCCCAGGGCCCGATCTGCACTCTATATGATTCTCTAATCAGCCTCATCTCCATCCTGAGCTGTGCCCAGGCCTCTTTCCAGTGACCTCTCACTGAATCAAAGAGAACCCTCAGAAGTGAACTGAAGAGCCTGGCTCTCCTTCCTCCAGTGTGTGTTCCACCCAGATCCCACAAATGCATAAATCCACAAATCTGTCTGGGGGAAATGCTCTACCTCCTCATACTCCACCAGCCAGCTATGGGTCTCCCAAAATGGAACCTGTAATCTTCCATGTATTGTACCATTTGTATGCACACATACACACAGCACGCACACACATGCAACCACATGTGCGCTGCACAGCTCTACACAATGAATTGATGTAGGGCAAGGGAGAGCTAAGCACACACCAGTGGAACTTTTTATGAATGAGCATGTCGTTTTCATTCCAGTGACACAGGAAACAAAGGCCTGTTCACTCCTACTGATCACTACACGGTATGCTGCCGCCACCACACTTGTACTACTAAACTCCACTCAAAGGCAGTAACCTTTCACCACTATGAGGGGAGTGCTTTGGGCACCACTACCCTGTCTAACAAGACTGCAATCCATGAGACAGGTCAATGTCATGACGCACACACATGATCCGTGTTTGCCCATGACAATAAAAATGAGTACAGAGGTCCAAAGATTGTTGCAGCTGGGATACTCAGGGCAGAGATGCATGTATGTGACTATGAGAGAGGCATTTCCGTCATAACACTAGGCATAGCAGCATTACAGTTTGGTTAATGACCAGCAGAATGGCACAAAATTCACAAACTTTCAAAATTCCCACAAGCACAATTTCTGACCACAAATGCTGATATATAGCTGTAAAACATGCACTGTGATTATAATCTAAAGAGTGCACAGCTTTTGGGCTGATATGCAGAATTCAAGTACTCAGCAGGGACCTGTGAGTGGAGATGGCATGCGGGCAGAAAGAGCAGGGCGGAACCAACAGAGGGACACATAGGGTGCAAAGAGGGCAAGCAGAGCAAAAGAAAGGGGAGCAAAACCAGTAAATGGAGTATATGATAGGGGGTTAGGCGGGAAGCACTTTGAAATCACACAGGAAGAATGGAGAGGAAGAGAAAAACCAGAGTCCAGAGTGAAGGATAAAGAGCGGGAAACAGCAGGTTAAAGAAGGATAGGAAGGGGCTATTAGTGACTTCAGCAAAGACAAAAAACAGTTTTCCTTTGTGCAACAAAATATCATAAATCTAGCAGGGTCAGAGTCCAAGTGGAACAGAAAATATTTATCAGAAATCACAAAGTCATAGGTATTACACTATATTATATTTGGCAAACAGTCAGACCTAAGTTAAGGTCAGATCAAGAGAAGGAGTAAAGGGGCTTCCCTTACCAGTAGGTGTGCCTCACGCGGTTGCAGGCTGAAATTCACATTGATTTACATTCTCATTTCTAGCATTTTTGTAACACAAAGGGATTCTTTGAGCAAAAATGTCTTTCTTTGCAGTTTGTCTTGTTTCCCTAGATTCCCTGTCTGAGGGCCTGCATGCCTGATTGCGACCTTGTCGCCCTGACATCCTCTAAAGAATGCATGTCTGAGAATTGAAACTCATTATCTATGAGTACCATTTAAGGAGATTTCACTGATGTTGCATGCTGTTAGGGTACTCCACAGGACTTGTTCACATACTATCAACATCCTTAAGATGGATGAATGTATCCAGTGCATGTCCAAGGTTCCTAATGTCTCTCCTCACTGGACCATATGGGTCATTTATTCTGGCTGTGTGTATCGCGGGCACAGATCCTATACATGGGCAAGATGTTTTCTAGGCATGCCTGTAAATGGCTCACTGCCACTCCGGAAACATATACAGCAACTCCCATAATTATCTTTTTGCAATGCATGCTTGAACTGCTCCTCTGTTGCTTCTGTGTAGATTCCTTGGAAACTTAATCAGGCACAGTACTGAAATAATTTGAATTGCATGTGTTCTATAATCAGACCCCCCAGGATATAGCGGCATGGATTAGCAAATTTAGCGGCACAAAAATGGAAATTTAGCGGCACAAATATGGAAATTTAGCGGCAATTTAGCGGCATTTTATTTGGCCGTTTTTCCTACAACAAACACAGATATCTTGTTTTTTTAGTTATTTAACAACATGAAGCTATATATATTTGGTTTATTTACAATGTAGCCCTTATGCTTCTTATGGGGTGTAGTGCTAGATATATTTTATTTGGCGGGTGGGGATTAATGAATGCTTGTATCAGGTGATGTGTAGGCGAAATTAAGAACACCAGGGCGCATCAGGAATGCGAAGCCCCCTAACTGTAGAGAAGCCGCTCCCCAGGGGAGGTGTTTACAGCTCAGCAGAGTTAAAAACACTCAGCAGGGGCACAACACCCCCTGCATCAGGAGTGGCATGAGAAGTGGGGTCAGAAGTGCACTTCCAACCCCACTGCCAGGCAGGGAGCGGCTGCGAGGATATCTACCCCACATGCATCATCTTCCGAATGCCCCTCAAGTTATGCTCGCCACACACAGGAGGCAGAAACAAGGATAGCAGGGCTGAAATCGATATTGTGCTTCTCACCATCACAGCCTCAAGCCCTCCGGGCAGGAAACCCATCTGCACACCAAATCCACCTCATACTCAACAACCTGGAGACAGCACCTGGCGCTAGCATTTACTCACCTGGGTGGGAACAACCGAATTGTGGGGATGTGCGGTATACCCAAGGAAGAAAGTGTAAGTAAAAGTCTGGGCACCTAGAGAGCAGATGAGGGAGTTGTGGGTGGGATACATCAGGTGTGTTCGTCGCCCACTGACAAGACAGGGCTCGGGGCATTTTGCTGCATGTTTGCAGCTTCGTGGGCCGACATACATAGCTGCCAAGGTTTCAGATTGCATATGTGTGACATTTTCATAATTTTACTATAAATATGAGTGACATTCAACGACTATGAGTGACACTTTCTCGGGAGCAAAATCAAGCAATGACCACAAGGAAAACATATAAATATCAGAAATTACACCAATTTGAGCAACAAGAAACTTTAGGAATATCTTAAAACTGCTGTAAACCAATAGAAATGGAAGGGCAAAAACTAAATAAAAAGCAGTAACTCACAGCTAATTGTCATAAAATAGAGTTTTGAGAATAAGCGTGGCTCATATTCTTATGGGAAAACTGTCACTCAATAAAAGCTGCTCTTGCCCCAGCCCTCCATCATTCACCAGAGCTATCTTGACATTTGTGTTAGTTGCATGAAAACTCCTGGGCAAACGAAGAATGCAGCTCCACTAACGTTGGTTTTAACTTCATGTTATTTAAACGGATCTCATGATATATGTGCTTCTCTAATCACTGCAGCAAGGCTGACACAGAAAGTGTTTTTGGCCGGGACAGTCTGGGTGGGGGGGCAATGGGCTGCAGCTACAGTGTGGTGATAGGGGCCTGACGCGCCGGCCTGCAGGCCTGCTTGTGATTTGCCTTGTAACCTTCTGCAACAGGCCGTTTCAATTACGGTGCTCAGAAAAAGGCTTTTTATGTTTTCAACCGTTGCTGTCCGCCCGCTTTCAGATTCACCTTTACTCCCTTGCGCCATTAATTATTCAAGTCTAATGCCCCTAAATACGGTAAATAAATGTGCAGCCCAGCCCGTGGCCTTTAGCCCGTCCAGCGCACTTATTGAGCAGGCTCAACTGTAGATAACAGTCACGACCCTATGATGAATTAAAAAATATTATCCTAAAAGAATGATAAATACCTGTTCATGAGTGGCACGCACTCAGAGCAAGGCACCACTGTATGAAGGGCCAGCCGCCACGACTTCTCTGGCCCCAGAGTCCGATGCAGGGACCCGCGGGTGACATGAAAGCCAGCTGCCGCACACAGAGTCGGCTGGGTGAGGTCCGGCGGACTCGCTCGGTATGCTGCATGGTCACGAATCAGGGCACAACTACTAACAGTGTGACTGAGCGAGCAGCACGCAACTCTTTAGCTGCCTAACCTCGGAGTTAATCCCATGAACAGGATTACAACCAACAACCATTAGACCCCCAGGATATAGCGGCTTTTGTAAAAATGCCGCGATTTCTACTAAAGTGCCGATTTCGCGGGCACTTTGGTAAAAATCGCTGCATTTTTTTAAAAGTGCCGATTTCGCGGCAAATCGCGAAATCGCGATATCCTGGAGGGTCTGTATAATGCACACCTCTTTCCTCAATCACCCACCTGGTCACTGCAATCTAAGAAAAGAGCAACACTCCAACATCCATAATATGAAAACGCTTCTCACATAGGCCACACTGCAATTGAGCTATTCAAATAGGACAAGGGAACCCAAAGGAAATAGGTTTAGGGACCTTGGGTGTATAGTATTTTACTAAAGACAGTGGTCCCTAGGGACAAGAAGGTTTTTTCTTTAGATTAACATACGCTAAATAGACAATATGTTCTTTGTCCAGCCGGACAGCATTTATTCAAAATTAAGTATTTAAACAAAGGAATCATACAACAAATACAAGTGGGATGAGCCCTGCATCCAACTTAGGAACATACACGGGAAACATAAAAGGAAGGGGGCGGGAAAAAGTTTCAGGCAAGGCCTCTTGGGCCATGCCAGATGCGGCGAATGTATTGCATGTGATAACACCGTGGAGGGCAAAGATTTCACCTTCAACCACATTAAGGGGGTCATTAGGATGGCGGGCGGACTTTGCCCGTCCGCCATCCTCGTGGTAATAGAGACCGGCCGCCGTAAGGGCGGGGCTCCCATCACCAGCATTAGGATGCGCCCGCCACAGTGGCGGGCGCATCCCGCATTCCTACCATTGTGGCGGGCGGTGCACTCAGCACCGCCTGCCACAATGGCAGGAAAGCATGCTGTGCACTTCCATGCACAGCATGGCAGCCTCCGCCAGGCCGGCGGTGGCTAACGCCAGCCTGGCGGAGGCAATCTGCCCGACATCGTAATGGGCCCCTTAGTTTGAAAGGAGGTATTTCTTGAATTGTAACACTGCAAATGTTGTGTATGCCATTTTTTGTCCCTGTTCAAAAATATATGTGGGACAGACAACCCAAAAGGTCAGACTACGGATTGGACAGCACTGCAGCAGGATCTGCTGCAAGACTCCGAATGCACCGCTTGTGGACCACTTCATGGAACTTGGACATAGCGAATTGGATTTCACATGGACGATCATCAGCTTAATCAAACCTCCCCCAAGGGGTGCTGACATTAACCAATTGCTCAACAAGGAGGAACCAAAATGGATACTTAGAACTGATAGCATACACAATGGCCTTAATCGCATTTAGGATTGGACCTCACTACTATAACTGTACAAACCAACGGACCTCCACTGAACTGTACCCATACTGTATGTGCTCTCTCTTTTAAATACTTCACTTCACTTTAAATACTGCAAATATCTGGGTTTTATTATGCAACCAATGGACCCTCACTGAACTGTGCCCATATTGCATATGCTTTCTCATGTAATTTCGTCACTCTACTGCCAATATTGTACCTTTATCACTCATTTACTTTTTTGACCTTACACCAACATTGCACCACTGTACATAATATCTGGTTAATACATATTATCTGGTTTTCATAAGCCATACCACAGCTGTACTGTATTGCGCTATCTATCAATGCATGCAACTCCGTTACAAGATGGCCGCCGTCAATTTCCCCAGGCTGGCCTTGCCTGTAATCACGTCACGTGCTCACCCTCGCGGCTATACCACCGCAGCTCTCCCCTCTCTGACACACTCCCAGATCACCCAGACGTGAGTCCCAGGCACTCCACACCACTGGAATCAAGCTAGCCGGGCTGAAGAGAGGTGTTACCTCGAAACCGGGCCGGTCCTCAGATGCTTGTTTCCGTTCTGGGAAGGACATGGCTTTTGTAGTTCGGACTGGACTGTTCCCATGGGGCACAGGGTCAGCGCTGATTTGCATATCGCCATTGTCTAACCCAGGGTGGTGTGGAGTGGGAAAACGATGGATTTGGGCCCAGATCTTTGGACTGGGGTGAATGTGTGACATTGATCCACATTCTGTCCATCATTGTTGTGTTTGCAGTTACCGCTCTAAGTGTACTGGGGATGCTCAGACGTGAGTCCCAGGCACTCCACACCACTGGAATCAAGCTAGCCGGGCTGAAGAGAGGTGTTACCTCGAAACCGGGCCGGTCCTCGGATGCTTGTTTCCGTTCTGGGAAGGACATGGCTTTTGTAGTTCGGACTGGACTGTTCCCATGGGGCACAGGGTCAGCGCTGATTTGCATATCGCCATTGTCTAACCCAGGGTGGTGTGGAGTGGGAAAACGATGGATTTGGGCCCAGATCTTTGGACAGGGGTGAATGTGTGACATTGATCCACATTCTGTCCATCATTGTTGTGTTTGCAGTTACCGCTCTAAGTGTACTGGGGATGCTCAGACGTGAGTCCCAGGCACTCCACACCACTGGAATCAAGCTAGCCGGGCTGAAGAGAGGTGTTACCTCGAAACCGGGCCGGTCCTCGGATGCTTGTTTCCGTTCTGGGAAGGACATGGCTTTTGTATTTCGGACTGGACTGTTCCCATGGGGCACAGGGTCAGCGCTGATTTGCATATCGCCATTGTCTAACCCAGGGTGGTGTGGAGTGGGAAAATGATGGATTTGGGCCCAGATCTTTGGACTGGGGTGAATGTGTGACATTGATCCACATTCTGTCCATCATTGTTGTGTTTGCAGTTACCGCTCTAAGTGTACTGGGGATGCTCAGACGTGAGTCCCAGGCACTCCACACCACTGGAATCAAGCTAGCCGGGCTGAAGAGAGGTGTTACCTCGAAACCGGGCCGGTCCTCGGATGCTTGTTTCCGTTCTGGGAAGGACATGGCTTTTGTAGTTCGGACTGGACTGTTCCCATGGGGCACAGGGTCAGCGCTGATTTGCATATCGCCATTGTCTAACCCAGGGTGGTGTGGAGTGGGAAAACGATGGATTTGGGCCCAGATCTTTGGACTGGGGTGAATGTGTGACATTGATCCACATTCTGTCCATCATTGTTGTGTTTGCAGTTACCGCTCTAAGTGTACTGGGGATGCTCAGACTTGAGTCCCAGGCACTCCACTCCACTGGAATCAAGCTAGCCGGGCTGAAGAGAGTTGTTACCTCGAAACCGGGCCGGTCCTCGGATGCTTGTTTCCGTTCTGGGAAGGACATGGCTTTTGTAGTTCGGACTGGACTGTTCCCATGGGGCACAGGGTCAGCGCTGATTTGCATATCGCCATTGTCTAACCCAGGGTGGTGTGGAGTGGGAAAACGATGGATTTGGGCCCAGATCTTTGGACTGGGGTGAATGTGTGACATTGATCCACATTCTGTCCATCATTGTTGTGTTTGCAGTTACCGCTCTAAGTGTACTGGGGATGCTCAGACGTGAGTCCCAGGCACTCCACACCACTGGAATCAAGCTAGCCGGGCTGAAGAGAGGTGTTACCTCGAAACTGGGCCGGTCCTCGGATGCTTGTTTCCGTTCTGGGAAGGACATGGCTTTTGTAGTTCGGACTGGACTGTTCCCATGGGGCACAGGGTCAGCGCTGATTTGCATATCGCCATTGTCTAACCCAGGGTGGTGTGGAGTGGGAAAACGATGGATTTGGGCCCAGATCTTTGGACTGGGGTGAATGTGTGACATTGATCCACATTCTGTCCATCATTGTTGTGTTTGCAGTTACCGCTCTAAGTGTACTGGGGATGCTCAGACGTGAGTCCCAGGCACTCCACACCACTGGAATCAAGCTAGCCGGGCTGAAGAGAGGTGTTACCTCGAAACCGGGCCGGTCCTCGGATGCTTGTTTCCGTTCTGGGAAGGACATGGCTTTTGTAGTTCGGACTGGACTGTTCCCATGGGGCACAGGGTCAGCGCTGATTTGCATATCGCCATTGTCTAACCCAGGGTGGTGTGGAGTGGGAAAACGATGGATTTGGGCCCAGATCTTTGGACTGGGGTGAATGTGTGACATTGATCCACATTCTGTCCATCATTGTTGTGTTTGCAGTTACCGCTCTAAGTGTACTGGGGATGCTCAGACGTGAGTCCCAGGCACTCCACACCACTGGAATCAAGCTAGCCGGGCTGAAGAGAGGTGTTACCTCGAAACCGGGCCGGTCCTCGGATGCTTGTTTCCGTTCTGGGAAGGACATGGCTTTTGTAGTTCGGACTGGACTGTTCCCATGGGGCACAGGGTCAGCGCTGATTTGCATATCGCCATTGTCTAACCCAGGGTGGTGTGGAGTGGGAAAACGATGGATTTGGGCCCAGATCTTTGGACTGGGGTGAATGTGTGACATTGATCCACATTCTGTCCATCATTGTTGTGTTTGCAGTTACCGCTCTAAGTGTACTGGGGATGCTCAGACATGAGTCCCAGGCACTCCACACCACTGGAATCAAGCTAGCCGGGCTGAAGAGAGGTGTTACCTCGAAACCGGGCCGGTCCTCGGATGCTTGTTTCCGTTCTGGGAAGGACATGGCTTTTGTAGTTCGGACTGGACTGTTCCCATGGGGCACAGGGTCAGCGCTGATTTGCATATCGCCATTGTCTAACCCAGGGTGGTGTGGAGTGGGAAAACGATGGATTTGGGCCCAGATCTTTGGACTGGGGTGAATGTGTGACATTGATCCACATTCTGTCCATCATTGTTGTGTTTGCAGTTACCGCTCTAAGTGTACTGGGGATGCTCAGACGTGAGTCCCAGGCACTCCACACCACTGGAATCAAGCTAGCCGGGCTGAAGAGAGGTGTTACCTCGAAACCGGGCCGGTCCTCGGATGCTTGTTTCCGTTCTGGGAAGGACATGGCTTTTGTAGTTCGGACTGGACTGTTCCCATGGGGCACAGGGTCAGCGCTGATTTGCATATCGCCATTGTCTAACCCAGGGTGGTGTGGAGTGGGAAAACGATGGATTTGGGCCCAGATCTTTGGACTGGGGTGAATGTGTGACATTGATCCACATTCTGTCCATCATTGTTGTGTTTGCAGTTACCGCTCTAAGTGTACTGGGGATGCTCAGACTTGAGTCCCAGGCACTCCACACCACTGGAATCAAGCTAGCCGGGCTGAAGAGAGTTGTTACCTCGAAACCGGGCCGGTCCTCGGATGCTTGTTTCCGTTCTGGGAAGGACATGGCTTTTGTAGTTCGGACTGGACTGTTCCCATGGGGCACAGGGTCAGCGCTGATTTGCATATCGCCATTGTCTAACCCAGGGTGGTGTGGAGTGGGAAAACGATGGATTTGGGCCCAGATCTTTGGACTGGGGTGAATGTGTGACATTGATCCACATTCTGTCCATCATTGTTGTGTTTGCAGTTACCGCTCTAAGTGTACTGGGGATGCCCAGACGTGAGTCCCAGGCACTCCACACCACTGGAATCAAGCTAGCCGGGCTGAAGAGAGGTGTTATCTCGAAACCGGGCCGGTCCTCGGATGCTTGTTTCCGTTCTGGGAAGGACATGGCTTTTGTAGTTCGGACTGGACTGTTCCCATGGGGCACAGGGTCAGCGCTGATTTGCATATCGCCATTGTCTAACCCAGGGTGGTGTGGAGTGGGAAAACGATGGATTTGGGCACAGATCTTTGGACTGGGGTGAATGTGTGACATTGATCCACATTCTGTCCATCATTGTTGTGTTTGCAGTTACCGCATGGTCACTCTGAGGCACCAACGAATCGAGGCACCAACGAATCAGGGCACAACTACTAACAGTGTGACTGAGCGAGCAGCACGCAACTCTTTAGCTGCCTAACCTCGGAGTTAATCCCATGAACAGGATTACAACCAACAACCATTAGACCCCCAGGATATAGCGGCTTTTGTAAAAATGCCACGATTTCTACTAAAGTGCCGATTTCGCGGGCACTTTGGTAAAAATCGCTGCATTTTTTCAAAAGTGCCGATTTCGCGGCAAATCGCGAAATCGCGATATCCTGGAGGGTCTGTATAATGCACACCTCTTTCCTCAATCACCCACCTGGTCACTGCAATCTAAGAAAAGAGCAACACTCCAACATCCATAATATGAAAACGCTTCTCACATAGGCCACACTGCAATTGAGCTATTCAAATAGGACAAGGGAACCCAAAGGAAATAGGTTTAGGGACCTTGGGTGTATAGTATTTTACTAAAGACAGTGGTCCCTAGGGACAAGAAGGTTTTTTCTTTAGATTAACATACGCTAAATAGACAATATGTTCTTTGTCCAGCCGGACAGCATTTATTCAAAATTAAGTATTTAAACAAAGGAATCATACAACAAATACAAGTGGGATGAGACCTGCATCCAACTTAGGAACATACACGGGAAACATAAAAGGAAGGGGGCGGGAAAAAGTTTCAGGCAAGGCCTCTTGGGCCATGCTAGATGCGGCGAATGTATTGCATGTGATAATACCGTGGAGGGCAAAGATTTCACCTTCAACCACATTAAGGGGGTCATTAAGATGGCGGGCGGACTTTGCCCGTCCGACATCCTCGTGGTAATAGAGACCGGCCGCCGTAAGGGCGGGGCTCCCATCACCAGCATTAGGATGCGCCCGCCACAGTGGCGGGCGCATCCCGCATTCCTACCATTGTGGCGGGCGGTGCACTCAGCACCGCCTGCCACAATGGCAGGAAAGCATGCTGTGCACTTCCATGCACAGCATGGCAGCCTCCGCCAGGCCGGCGGTGGCTAACGCCAGCCTGGCGGAGGCAATCTGCCCGACATCGTAATGGGCCCCTTAGTTTGAAAGGAGGTATTTCTTGAATTGTAACACTGCAAATGTTGTGTATGCCATTTTTTGTCCCTGTTCAAAAATATATGTGGGACAGACAACCCAAAAGGTCAGACTACGGATTGGACAGCACTGCAGCAGGATCTGCTGCAAGACTCCGAATGCACCGCTTGTGGACCACTTCATGGAACTTGGACATAGCGAATTGGATTTCACATGGACGATCATCAGCTTAATCAAACCTCCCCCAAGGGGTGCTGATATTAACCAATTGCTCAACAAGGAGGAACCAAAATGGATACTTAGAACTGATAGCATACACAATGGCCTTAATCGCATTTAGGATTGGACCTCACTACTATAACTGTACAAACCAACGGACCTCCACTGAACTGTACCCATACTGTATGTGCTCTCTCTTTTAAATACTTCACTTCACTTTAAATACTGCAAATATCTGGTTTTTATTATGCAACCAATGGACCCTCACTGAACTGTGCCCATATTGCATATGCTTTCTCACGTAATTTCGTCACTCTACTGCCAATATTGTACCTTTATCACTCATTTACTTTTTTTGACCTTACACCAACATTGCACCACTGTACATAATATCTGGTTAATACATATTATCTGGTTTTCATAAGCCATACCACAGCTGTACTGTATTGCGCTATCTATCAATGCATGCAAATCTGTTACAAGATGGCCGCCGTCAATTTCCCCAGGCTGGCCTTGCCTGTAATCACGTCACGTGCTCACCCTCGCGGCTATACCACCGCAGCTCTCCCCTCTCTGACACACTCCCAGATCACCCGGTTGGAGCAGTTGTTCGAGTATTTACTCGGCGAGTAGTCAAACGCCCCTGTTACCGGCACCTTGTACTTAAAATGCCGACATAGTACTGACTGACCTTACTTTGGCCCCCAGGTTTACCTACACCGACCCTTATCAGGAAGCGGCAACCAACTTTTAATCACAAAGGAACTATTTACCCATTGCAGACCCCGGTTACTTTTCAAGGCACCTCGGTAAGATTTTCCCACACCCAGCCTTGGGTGCTTATCAGATACAAGCCGAACCTCCGCTCTAACTACGGGTCCTTGAATTGCAGGATCCCGAGTCAGATCTGTAAAACTCTACCCACCATAGTTGTGCCATTGTGCCCCTGCCATTGAGCCCCGGTCTACCTTTGGTAATTGTTAACCTTTTGGTTTTATTTATTAAATTGGGGACACTCCTCCTGTACTGCATGGCCATATAGCGATTTCTAGGCACCACCCGGTTCTAAATATTTTTGCCCTCGTTCGGTTTATCTTGACCGCTCGCGGCATTACCAGATTTTTAAATTACTAATACAAGGAGCTTTAGTAAAGCCAGAACAGCACCTCCCACTGCCGTAGTCACTATGTAATTAGGCTTCGTCTGCCAACACGCGCTTCGTGATCTGTGCCTGAATTGTAGTTTTGCTCACAAGTAACCATTACTGTTTATAATCTTCTTCTCTATTGAGGCACCAGGTATCACTCTTTCATATGCCCTTATTCTATTTCTCACTTGTTTTAACTTTAGCGCCTCAAACCAATCTTATGATTAGGCCTCAATCGTTATACAGGCAACTTGAAATGCACATGTATGAAATTGTCACCAATGCTTTCAACACTGCGCCGCATTCTTTCTATTTTCTCACAATAGTCACAGGTAAAATTGAAAAATATATGGTCTGCCTTTATATGCTCTAATTCAGTTTCACTTCTCCTCCCCTCCTTTTTTTTCCCCTTACTGTAATTTTGTACTTATTGCTACCCAGTAATTGACCTTATTTATTGATACTTTGTAATTGACAAACATGAATGACAATGTTTGCACAAAGGCATGTTTATTTTCACTGTCCTGAAGATGATCCCATTATTTTCCCCTAAGGGATCGAAACGTCGTCGACACTATATGTACCATATGTGTCTGATAGCTCTGGATTACAAAATGCAGTGGTAGTCCTCTGAAAATCAAGTCTAAATACTACTGTACATAGACTTTGTGCTCTTGCCTGAAACTTTTTCCCGCCCCCTTCCTTATATGTTTCCTGTGTATGTTCCTAAGTTGGATGCAGGTCTCGTCCCACTTGTATTTGTTGTTTGATTCCTTTGTTTAAATACTTAATTTTAAATAAATGCTGTTCGGTTGGACAAAGAACATATTGTCTATTTAGCGTATGTTAAGCTAAAGAAAAAACCTTCTTGTTCCTAGGGACCACTGGCTTTAGTAAAAAACACTGCAATTTAGCAACCTTCCAACCAAGCACTCTCTCCGCTGTATATCATGCTAGCAGACTGGTCATGCGCTTCAGTGCTTCATGCAGCGTACAAGCAAAATGCAGTCATTAGCTAAGCTGAGTTCAGGCCCTCATCTTGGGTGATGACTAGATCAGTGATGGCTGGAAAATGGTGGGGGCCTCTCCCACCAAACCCTAATAGGGCAATCACCGCTGTTATCTAATGACTATGCAACTTATTTCTATTGAGATACATTGCATTTCTTCTCAGTCGCGGCTGCTACCTATTAGCAGCAGTGGGGCGGGTGGGGCGAAGGGGCGGGGGAAAACAGGGAAAAAAATCACTTACCTCCCGGCCTGCTGGCTGGCCAACCGCCGCCACCTCTACTGTGTCCCGTTCCGTCCTCTTCCTGGCTTCTTGTGAGGAAGAAGTACGCACCAGGACTCCCATGCTCCCCGCAGCCAATCATAGCGCTGCAATGCAGCGTTGTGATTGGTCTGAGCGCCGTGACACAGCGCTCAGCCAGGGGCTGGAAGGGTGGGCATGTTCTCCATGCAGGCTGTAATGCAGCCTGCATGGAGAACAGGGAAGTGCACATGACTCAATCAACAAGAAACGGTGAGGGTACTACTAGGTATGCACTGAGACAATTGTTCACAAATATATCTTTTCAAAAAAGTATCATTAATGGTCAGGGCGCACATGACTGTTTTGGGCAGCCCAAAAGGGCCGACTAAACAGTTATTGTGCCCAGGAGTGTTCTACCATTCCACCCTTTCTCTGCAGCCCCACCCGCCCCCTCATGCATGCTGCGACAGCAGGATGACAAAATAAAATGATAATAACATTAAGTTATTATCATTTTATTTTTTCCTTTCTTTAGCTGCTTCCTGGCAGTGGGGCGCTGCTGGAGCCGCCACTGCTTCTTCTGGACATTCTCAAAACTGAACATTATCTAAACACTTGGAGACTCAAATTGGACACAAATGGTCTACAAGCTAGGGACTGCCTAAGAATTTAGTCAAGAGGAAATTTACTCTATAAAAGACCAACATTATTGATTTTTCGTTATTTTCCAAAACACTTAAATAGTGAGCTTTGTCCCCCCCTTTATTACCTATAGGATTATTTTCATCAGTAACCCTGGGGTTGCACATTTAAAAAAAATGTTTTACTGTCATTACTAGTAACTGAGCATAAGGTTTCAAAGGATAGGTTTTATAATTTTTCTTATCCCGGTGCCTCCTTTAAGGATCTGTTTCTTTTACATGGAGAGGCTATTGTGGATTAAAAAATAGAACAACACGATTGCCAAAACTGAGACAGCCTCCTACAAAGTCTTACTATAGCCCTCTATGAACAAAACATAAACATCTGCTTTTTAGTTACACCATCTAATGATTTATTCCACTTTTTTTGTTTTCATAAATTTTGCAAAAAAAAAATTCATTGTGCATAGTATTAATACAAGCTATATACAAACATATAATATGAACAATCAATACAAAAATGTACAATATTTATAACTGACACATTAAATCCAACTTCATACACACTACTCTCATACTTCACACACTCACACTACAAACAAGTCCCAATGTACACAACAATATATATCAACATAGGAATGAAACCTTTGCTTGCGTTTAAAGCGTTTAGCCTACCGACTCAGGATCATGCCACTTTTTTAAAGATCAGCCGACTCAGGATCATGCCACTTTTTTAAAGATCAACCGACTCAGGATCATGCCACTTTTTTAAAGATCAGCCGACTCAGGATCATGCCACTTTTTTAAAGATCAACCGACTCAGGATCATGTCACTTTTTTAAAGATCAACTATCTTTCATATTTCTCGAAAATTAATGTTTCTCATAACAGTCTCCAAAACTGCAATTAAACATGTAAGGTGGGAAAGCGAATACCTGTTTAACAAAGAGATGGAGTGGGCTTACGATATGTACCCTCCTATGCGTTTATTCTTCTAAAAGGTATGTGTTTACTGTACAATGCTATCTACTCTCTGTACAGGTCACTTAACTATATATTGAATTGAGTGTATGATTAAGACCAAATCAGGTCATAAAGACCAAAAATATAAAGACTGAACTAAACTTATCCCGATGAACGAATTTGTTTATTAAACCCATGCCATATTATGAGATTAAACCTTTTTTACTATGTTTTCTACTCCTGAGGTTAGCATACCACTATAGTATGATGTAGAAGGATGAACATATTCAAAGCTCACTGAGATATAAAGTGCCCACATTTAGAGAAAAGGCAGGTGCCCTTTTCTGTTGAAAATGTTCTCCCTTTCTAGGGTTGTGAAAATTAGTGTAATTAGTGTAATTGGCTTCTGTGTAATTACGTAAAATATTGTCAACATTAAGCAAAATGCAAATCCATAATTTGGCGCTATAGTTTCAAGACAGAGTGCAACTGTGCATCGGTTTTTGATACAAGGATGCACTTCGCGCTAAATGATAATGCGAAAAACACAATTGCTGCAAACAACAGCCACTCGGGTTCTGATTGTTCACATTGTTCACATGCTCTCATACTATAATTTTGCTATGAATGGCAGCGTAATCATGCAATGTAGCTTGATGGTATAATGTTGTGAATTTTATGTAGCAAGCGTAATGGGAAGTTGCAGAAATTAAAACACTACTCTGGATATTTACATGTCTATGCTATGCAGATCTATATACCTATACATACTATGCACTATGCAGATTACTTAAAACACATCCCATTTATATTTCTACCCCTAGCAAAGCTTCCTGTGCTCTAGACTCCTTTGTAATACTCAGGGCTGGCTGAAGATAAAGAGTCCTGTTTGAGGTCAGTTCCTGGGGCCCCTGAATATCTGGAACCACACACAACGGATTCTGTGGGCTTGATTTGCACAGGTAAAGTTTACCTATATACCCTACATGAATTGATCAGCTAACAGCAAACTTTCAAATAAACACTAACAAGAGCCTCTCAAAGTGAAACAAAGTTGTTCTGTATTGGTGTCACTCAGAAAAATAACATAGCCTAGTCAAGAGTGTGTACTGGTAATGCTGAGTATACAAATCTTATTGAAATTATACATATAAATCCTGGGTTGTCAAACATTAGTTAGCAGAGAATGTCCATCATGGACTTTTTGTCTTCATTTTGGGCAATCAATAAATAGCATCAGGAGTGTCATTCACAGTTCGACCTGGAAATGTTAGTCTGCGGATCTCATCAGGACACAAGCCGTCTGTCTATGAATCTGTCAAGTCAAAAAAGTCAACAAAAGGGTGCTTGGGATATTTGTCTGGGGTTACATCCTCTATAGTGTGCGTCACACTGACCATGTACCTTGTTCAATAATTTATTTAACCAGGGTATGAGCTTCTATTCACCAATGAAGGGGAGGAATCTGTCTTCAGATCAGACTTTCATTAACACTGAAAATTAATCAGGCAGGACACACAATTGGGAAATGGTGAAGCATATATAACCACCACCATACTGCATAACCACTAGTGTTGCTGAAAGGTACCTGAGATCCCGAGATACTGGGTGAGTAAAGGCCATGAGTTAGTAACCTACCTGTTTTAATGCAGCAGTATATGAGAGCACATAAAAGTTTCTCAGATCCCTGCAGTGTCCGAAAATTGACGATCATTTCAGCCTCCAGAATTAATTACCAGGGTGTCTGTATTGTGTAGCTTGCAATCTTTTGGTAGCGGCGGGGGCAGTACACAACCACTTTCTAGCGCCCACGCTGCACCCGCAGTACGTGCACTGTATGGTGCAGATGCTCGTCTAGATGTGGTGATACTGTTGTCAGAATGACACTGTCTGTTACTTCTGATTAGGTCATTAGGAGACATACCACAGTGAGGTTTAGAATTAACAACTCATGAACTTAGAACTGTCTCCTTATATAAGTGTTTTGCCAGTGTTTAATTTGAGCTGGTAAGTGGCGGCTGGGGGGGGGGGCGGGGGGGTTTGAAAAAAAAACCACTTCCCTTTAAAACGGCCGCCGTCTCTTTGCCGTGTTGCCGCTCTTCTTTGGTCCGAACCGGGAAGTACCCAGGCTCCCCATAGCAAATAACAACACTGCAATGCAGCATTGTGATTAGTTTGAGTGCCGTGGTTCGGCGCTCAGATGGTGATAGAGAACCTGTGCATTTTCCTCACCAGGCTGTGCATTAAAGCCTGGTGGGAAAGTGGCAAAGTGCACATGAGTGTTTGGCCGGCCCGAGACAGCCGGCCAAGCAGTCACGCACCTTTAGACGGTGCAATCAACTCCTCCCCCTTTGACCCCAGGCCCGTCCTCCTCAGCCACGTAGCACAGAATAATAAAATGATAATAACGAGGTTATTATCATTTTATTTTCTTTTTTCTCTGCTCTGTGAGCAGTAGGGCGACGCTCCTTCACCTTAGCGCAGGAGCTGACCCTGGAGCTAGTATGGCCCACGGTATTCATTTTTGGGGACTAGCACTTATGTAACCTCATCAGACGCTTTGAGAGCAAGAGAGGGAAAAACACACAAAGGAGTAAGGAGAAAGAAAAAGGGAGAAAGCAGGATCCTGCAAGAGTGAGTGATATAAAGGAGCAGAGAGTGTCTGCTAGGGGAGTAAAGAGGCATGAGGGTAATTCAAGACCAAGCAGCCTTGGTTTTTGGTGCCCTAACATTAAATAGCACAGGACATGAGCAGGTGAGGAGAGCTTTGGGTACCAGCACTCATTCCTTCACAAATTAAGCACTGTGTTTTGTTGAACTCACAGTCTGATACAAACACTAGTGACAGAAGTTGGTTATGTATGATCTATCGAGTACTGTTATGATTTAAGGTCTACTCACTCATATGAGACCGTTAAGAGTTATATAAACAAGCATAGACAGCTCTAAATCTAAAAAGCAAACTATTACCAGAGTCTGATTAGAGTAATTACCAATGATATATGTTGTATGTTAAATATAGAATATGTATATTGCTATTAACTCATTCATCGGATCCCACCCATCACCAATATTGTGGCCCATGTATGTGCTCTGATATAACGATGTATAAACACAGACAGTCTAATAAATCATGACCTTCACCCAGTAGTGTCTGGGGTATGAACCTTTTAGGGACACTAGTGGTAATGGTTGTATGTTCTTACAACGAACTCCGTTGTAACGCATGCCTTTACCACGCATGCGTTACAACGGAATGCTATTTTCACGCATATCCTTCTCCACGTATTTTTCCGTGGTGACGTCATACGTAGTAAATAAGAAACGGCCGTTTCCTTCCTCTAATACGCCGATTGCCTGCACAACTCGACTAATGGTTAGTGTTTTTTTTGGGGGGGAAGCCCCCACCCCCCTTTTTTTTAATTGTACCCTTTACCACACATGCCTTTACTACGTACCTTGTAGTAAACGTATGCGTGGTAAAGGCTTTCGTTGTAACCACGCATGCGTTGTAATGCATGCGTGGTTAAGGTTTTCGTTGAAACGGCCGCGTTGTAGTGGCCGTTTCCCAGTGGTAATGCAGTATAGTGCGGTTTATATATGCAACATCATTTACTACAGCATGTCTCATGCCGGATTACTTTTCACTGAAGCACTGTTGATGATGAAAGTCTGATCTGAAGGCAGACGCTTACCCTTCATCGGTGAAAAGAAACTCACTCCCTGGTTCAGTACATTATAGAACGAGGTACGTGCAGACTGAGACACATTCACTATATAGTCTGTAACCACAATCATACAGTGCCTGGACCCTCTTGCTTACTTCACAGATCCACTCAAATCCACTCATAGATCACAAATGTTCTGATGAGACCCGCAGACTAACTATTCCAGGTTGTTCTTTATTGATTGCTCATAAAATGGAGACAAAAACATCCATATGGACATTCTTTGTTAACTACTGTTTGACAACCTAGGATTTACAAGTGCAAATTCAAAAAGATTCACCAACTCACCATTTTGAGCACCCTCCCCTGTCTGCACTATTGTCTGTTATTTGACTGTGTTACACGAATACAGAACAGTTGTGCAGCCTGTTGACAGGCTCTTGGATACATTAATTTGAAGGTTTGCAAAGTGCCTGATTACTTCATGCACGGCATGTATTCACACTTTACCTGTGAAAATCAACCTTGGGAGATACCCGAGTAGGTAGAAAGAAGAATTAACAATCAAATGTGTTGACGCCTACTGCCTACGTGGGCAGAGATAAGTAATGAATTTCAAATTAATAATGTCTCATAGTGTTGTGTGAGCTTATTTTTATTGTTAAAAGACTATCAGTTAATTGATTACAAGATCTTAAAAACAAATGAGAGGGAAATCCTACAGTGTATATATTTACTGTTATTGAAGCCCACTTGGGCAAGGAGAAGCATTGATACTGAGAGTACACAACTTCTGTGAACTTTTGTAAACGTGTCATACATATTGTTAAAGGATAGATACATCAGTTAATCAAAATAGAAGATGATTACACTGCTGAGTTGTTTATTTTGTACTGCTACGGGACAGGAAACTCTTTTGAAAAAGAACTTCAGGGCATCAACAATGTGTGTGCCATAAGGTTTATCAATGCTGTTTACCAGTTCATCTATTACCTGAGTGTGGGATTATGGGATAGGTAGTCCCGTTCTGCTTGATTTCATTGTGTTCGGGTGGTTATACTCGTTTCCTATATGGCACTGTTATTATCTTGTATTTAACAGTATTGGTGTTAGCTATAGCAGTTTGCTATATAGCCACGTAACGGTGGCCTCACCAACAGTAGTCCACATGCTCTGAAATGTTTGGGGAAATGAGATGAGTTTTCCGTATTTTCCAGTTTACTATGCAGTTAGCAGCATGATTCTCATATGTATTGTACTAGTGCCACCGGAGGGGGTTTGCGCTATACTTTTTAAAGTTTGGTAACATAATAATGGTTGTTCCAACACAATGGATGCAATGGCTATACATCCCCAGTGCGATTTATTAATTTTACAAACTATGTATGTACAGGTGGTTCTAGTGGATTGCTGATGCACTTTGCACTTAATAGGCACATCGTAATGCATTGTGCGTTCTCTGAATACATCCTATTTTATGATCATGTTGTACTGTACTTTGAATATAACTTTATTTATTCATGTGTTTTAACACATCATATGAACTTATATGTTTTCTATGTCTATGATTGGGACACAGTATATATATTTTTTTTAAATGGCGCTTACTAGATTGAGAAAGGCTGCTGTGTCTGCCGAAACGCGTCTTTCCTTTCTGCTGGGTCGGAGGAGGTACTTTTAATAGAAAAGCCCTAACGCAGCAGTCCTCGTGTGCGTGCTCTCTTCCTTGTGAAGCAGGAGTTGTGTTGTGAGAGAGAGATATATATATATATATATATATATATATATATATATATATATATATATATATACACAACACAGTTATAAATAAACATCTAGTTACTGGCACAGTGTGGCCTGTGGCCACCTGGGGTGGAAACAAAGCATATTATGAACATCTGTAGCTGCCTTTAATGATGCTATAGGTTCAAACCTTTGGGTCTGCGACCCCAGGGTCTGGAGCCTTGCAGTTAAAAGGTATAAATGACCTGACGCTGCCACTAGTGGAAGTACAATGGAGTGCCCATTTCATTAGAGAGGATTTTGGAGTAAGAATAGTAGTGTGTGGTTGAGCAGGGTGTATTAGTGTATATAATTTGTTGATATCTGTCTCTACCATGCATAAATTACAGTAACCATGTCAAAATCAACTATTAAATGAAAAATGATTTAAGCAAATGTGGGTGATTTTTCAGCATGAACAATGAGATATGTGTAAGATTAAGCCCTAGTTTAATTTGTGCATACACCTAGCAAAGAGGACACATTTTTAAATTGTAAAGCCTCACGAGATTATGATGGTGCTGACAGTCATGGGTATGTATTTCATTGTATCTGTCAACATCTTTTAGGTGGCCTCCCCTTACGCACACTAAAGACGCTTCCTTAAAGTGGGAGCGCAAAAATGGGTATGAGGTTTGTTCACTTTGACCACACTGTCTTGTACAATTGGTGAACATTTCAAAAGGACGAGAAGGAAGTATGCCCTTTTGTTCACTGCTGACAATCCTACATAAGACACCTGAAGAAACGCTACACTGACACGACAAATGGGGAACCATCATTGACATACAGAGAGGCACTTGCACCTGGTTGCACCTGAAACTTCCTATTACCAAAATCCCTTGTCTAACCAGAAGATGCATTCTCCTGCTCATCATCCTAATGATCATTTGATCGCAACAAATTTCTTCGAAATTATCAATTTCTCCATTTGCACAACTAACAGAGTACTTTGCTGACCCACGTAGCTAATGACTTGCCCAAGTATTTCTGTCCTCTTTGTGCCTACTTACTTAAGGAAGGTGAGAAGAGTGCTGTGTTGCCAATGGAGCTGTAGAACCCTTTCGGTAGGGTCTGATGGCAGTGCTTGACTGGCTGTGATCCCTGGAAGCATTTGTCCGCTCAGGTAGAACAGCATGTCATACACGGTTTTTGTCTGTTTGCCAAGGTTGATCTGTTTGGTAACCTTTCGATCTGATTTAGACAGATGGATTTTACACAAGCCGCTAGGAACGAAAAAAGAGAAACATTATAATGGGCCAAATGTATAAAGGAGCTGAATGAATATGTACAAAGATGAAAAAGCATGAGAACACAAACTGAAAGAAAAGATAGAGAGACAGAAAATTATTTTTAATAGTACAGGACACAGTCAAGGTTACAACATAACAATGCATAATTTTATATGTGCGATAAGTTTTAAACAGTAATCCCTGAACTTAGAATTGACCTACAATTCGAAGGACAAACATCTAAGTTTCTCGAGAAATATCATTATTTTATATAAAGCACAAAACCGTAGCAGAACGCCTTCCTACTACATGTTATATTGCAACATGACTTTATGGGGCCTAGCACTACACTTTTGTTGGATGAAATTAATGTTATTTTACATTCCAGCTACAGGTGTGTACAAGTAGGAAGTCTGATAAAGTTATACACATTTTTCATGAAGATTACACGGCTTTACATAGGAAAAGTATGGTAAAAAAAATCCACACTACCCCCAAAAAAATATCGTTGTGGACAGTAAAGTTTCTAAAATTCACCATGGAAATTCACGTGGGTGCCAACCCTACGTTGATTTTGGCAGCCACTGTGGCCCTAACCTTGTGCAATGAACGCCCCCCAAGAAAAAGCCAGTCATTTTTTCATCAATGGCAGAACAGAGTTCGCAATGCGAGCCAGGGTTGTACATCGGATTGCGTGACTCAAGAGACTAACATGTAATCACCTTGTGTTCGCATAGGAAAAGTTGCCCACTTGGAGGCACGAGGACAGATATGTAGGATCTTCCAACAAATTGAGGAAGGATCAAAGACTGCTAAGGAAACTTGTTAATTTGTATTAACTCTGTGCGTGGACGTTCTCGAGCATGCACGTACCATTATGAACCTATATTATTTCTATCCAGTTAATATCTTCCAGTTTGAACATCAATGTGCTAAACTGTGCAAGGGAAAATAGATTAAGTTAATGCTTGTGCTATTGCCAGCTGGACGAAAATTAATTCTTTACTATATGGACATTCGAGTCCTATTTCAAAGAGATGAAACTGAATATTACGTTGTTAGAAATAGGGGCCTCTAGTAGGCAGTGGCTTGCACGCTGTCAAGTAGGAACCCTTCGTTCTAGTCAGGGTAAGGGGATTACACAGCTAAGATAACACTCTGCTCACCCCCTTGGTAGCTTGGCATAAGCAGTCAGACGTATCTCAGAGGCAATGTGTAAAGCACTTGTACATAAATACATAGTAACACAGTGAAAATACTACAAATGGACAACACACAGGTGTAGAAAAATAACTTATCTTTATCTAAGTAAAACAAGACCACAATGTCAAAAATCCAACATATATAAGCAAAGATATCGCTCTTAAAATGCTTGAAACAGTTCAGTCCATAAAAATCTATTGATGGGTCACTTTTAGCACAAAGCACCTGCGATGCTTTAAAATCAAATACGAAAGCAAGCACAAGGGAGGTGCGTATCGTAAAAACAAGTGATGCGTCGGTTCCTTACTCCCAGGGGAGGTGATGCATCGGTTCTTTACTGCCAGGGGAGGTGATGCATCGGTTACCTACTGCATCTCAGAGAAGGTTGATGCATCGGTTCCTTACTGCCAGGGGAGGTGATACGTCGGTTTCTTACTGCGAGGGGAGGTGATGCATGGATTTCCGGACATTTAGCCTGGGTTCCTTACTGCTGGGCAACGTCGATGGAGAACCTGACGCACAGGTGCGATGCATGGAAAATCCGGACGTGCTGGCGTCGCTGTGGCAACAGAGAAATAGGAGCTGCGTTGATTTTCCCCGCCGCGAGCAAGTGATGCGTCAAAATCTTCAGCTGCACACCAGGGCCTGCATCTTATAGTTTGAATCTCTTTATTCTTTTAACACCAAGAGATACATTGCAAGACGACTGTATATAAAACACTGACAGACGAATCCACCAGTCTTGGTTTGACTGAGCAACAAACAAGATCAAAATAAAGAACCCCCTTATACGTCCCTCCCCCCTCCCCCAAAAAAATGCTCAGGGTGCTTTAGTAACATCACATTTAAAGCCAACGATAAGATCATGAGGCAGTCTCATTACCAATGGGGGACAGTGCCGACTATCATAGGATGTGAAGGTACTTGGGGCAAGTTAGTTACCTGAATTTGTGTGTAAAGAGGGATATACGCAAGGACACCATATTTTCCCAAAACACGCTCTTTGATTGGAAAGAGAAAGGGTGATCCTCTCCTTACCCAGAATAAGCCAAAGGTGGTGAAGCTAGCCCAAGTGTGTGGGTAAATGTGCCATTCCCCAGTGTGACAGGATGTTCTGAAGTGCTGTGCCCAGGGCTAGGCAAATCTGCCTCCCCCATATGGCTTTCAGGGGGGAAGTGAGTGGGTTGGGTAACCCCTGGATTGTGTAAGAAAGAAATCAAGGGAGTTGTGTGTATAGGTGTTGGTCAATGTCTTTGAGCTCTTGTGACCAGTATGCCTGAATGCGCAGGCAATCCCACAGCAGATGTACCAGTGTCCCCCCCCCCCATCAGACCCCCTCTAACAAGTTGCACTTTTGGTTGGGTCGATCTTGTGCATGCTTACGGTGTCACTAACCAGTATGTGGCTACCTTCATGAATGTTTCGGTAAGGGCTGAATAGCAAGTGGTAGGGAGGGCCAAGTAATGTACATATTCCCACTCCTTACTGTTCAGATGTCTCCCCAGTTTTTTTCCCCAGCGAACCTGATTGGATTTATAGATATGCCTGGAGGGTTGGGAGAGGAGAGTGAGGAGAGTTGAGATCAGTGTCTGTCAGGTGTCTTAGAAACCAGCCATATTAGTATGGGGTGAGATGTCTCTGCATCGCCGTCTTGTTGTCAGGATTTAAAAGGCAATGACATTGCCAGTAGTTCAATTGCTCTGTCTCGAGTATCGTTATAATAAAAATGCCTACAAGGGAATTTATTCAAACTTAAATCACAGGTGACTGATCACTACCATTCATGAATAACTGATCACTCTGATTAATTTATTACCTGTTAGTTTTGTTTTTGTCTCATTATTTTAGACACAGTAATCAAAATACTGAAGGAAAAATGAAAAGCTACACGGGTATTGCTACGTTACACTGAATCTTGAAGATTCAGTGTAACGTAATTACTAAAAGTGGACTTCAGCACAAGTGGATTACATGAATAATTCATTTACTTCTAATCCATTTGTTTTTGATGATTTGTTCTCATTGTAACAGTACCCCATTTTTACAAATTTTTATAAAGTGATATCATTCAACAAATACAATACCCGTGTAGCTTTTCATTTTTCCTTCAGTATTTTGATTACTGTGCCTAAAATAATGAGACAAAAACAAAACTAACAGGTAATAAATTAATCAGAGTGATCAGTTATTCATGAATGGTAGTGATCAGTCACCTGTGATTTAAGTTTGAATAAATTCCCTTGTAGGCATTTTTATTATAACGATTTATAGCCCAAGCTCGCAAGGGTTTGTTGGGTCACCCACCCCCTCAAAACTGTCTCGAGTATAGCATAGTCCACGTGTAGTTGTGTGAACGGGATCACCCCTTCCTCATCCATCATATGTACCACCGAGCGGCAGTAGGACTGGCACCATCTGGAGTATGACCTGGGGTTATTGCCTTTTAGGAAGTCCGGGTTATCAAGCAGAGGCGTCAAGGTAGAGGGGAAGTGGAAGGCCTCCATTTGTCACTCTTATGGCCGGAGAGAGATGATTCCGGGGTCTCTGTGTTTTCTTCAGAAAGGGAATCTTTCAAAGGGAATTGCTGGCCCCACCCCATCCTGGAAGAGCCAGTGTCACTCTGACTCATATATGTTCCACTTGACTCGATACCTTAATTGGGTTGACTGAAAGTATAGTTGGAGGTTTGGTATCCCAAGTGCACCTGCACCTGGAAGTAAGTAGCTAACCTCTTTCTTCATTTGGGGTAGTTTCCCAGCCCAGACAAATTGGTGCAGTTTGGATTGTAATTTGGTAATCATACCTTTTGGGAGAGCTAGGGGAAGCATTTGAAAGAGATACAGGATTTTGGCAAAATGCTAATTTTAATGGCTGCAACTCTACCCACCCATGAAATCGTGTGCAATCCCCATCGGGCCAATTCAGCCTTAAGGTGACTGTATAAAGACTGATAGTTTAGGAGTGAGGTTGCCTGGACAGTTGAGGCAAGCTTGATCTCCAAATAAGGGACCATCAACTTTGCCCAATGAATAGGGTATTGTGCCACAAGGTGGGCTTTGAATGCATGTGGCATCAAAACGTTTAATGCTTGAGACTTGGTTATGTCAACTCGGAATTCTGAGGTGAGGCCCAATGTCTCTAACTCAATCGTGAATGCTGAGAAGGATGACGCCAGGTTGTCCAGCATTGCTAACACATCATTGGCGTACAGGCTGATCTTATGTTCTCCCCCCTGAAAGTGGTCCCAAAGATATTAGGATTGCCGTGAACTCCCTCGGCCAGAGCCTCCATGTAGAGGGCGAACAGCAGGGGGGACAGGGGGCACCCCAGCTGAGTCCACCAATTGATGGTAAAGGGAGCATAAATAAAGCCATTCACCCGGACCGAAGCTGTGGGACGATGATAACAGTGAGAACCCAAGACTGGATCCTCCCAGTTATCCCAAAGTGGGCCAGACTTGTTCCAGGAAAATCCAATGCACCCTGTCAAAGGCCTTCTTGGCATCAATAGCTACCAGTATATCTCTCCCGGGGTTCGTGAAGCCTTCTCTATGATATGCAGCACTCGCTTAGTGGTATTGCTGGTCTGGTGTTGGGAAATAAAGTCTGCCTGATCCGGGTCTATTATAGATGGCACACAGGGGCCCAATCTGGATGCCAAGATAGAAGTGAACAGTTTTAGGTCAACGTTCAATAAGGAGATTGGGCGGTATGAGCCGCATCATTGCCTATCTTTACCAGGCTTGGGGATGACCACCACTAGGCCCATCAACATTAAGGGAGTAATAGCTCCGTGGCCGAGAAGGAGTTGAAGAGCCATGTTAGGAGTGGGGCGAGGTCTTTACAGAATGTTGTATAGAATATGGATGGGAAGCTATCGAGACTGGAGAATTCAAAGTCTGTTGTCGAGAGATTGCTGAAATGACCTCTTCCACTCACCTGATCAAGCAAAGGCTAGTTGGTCGGATGTGAGGGGGGACGTGTGTGAATCGGCAAGGTATGAGGTAGCTTCTGCAAAGTCCAGATGTCGATCAGTATATAAGTCGGCATAGGAGTGTTTAAATGCATCTGCGATAGCGGCATCGTCTGTGCCCCTGTTGCGCCAAGGAGTGAGTTGACACCCATCTTCTGCTGCTAAGTGCGCAGCCTGTTGGCTAGGAGACGGCCTCCCTTGTCAACCCCAATGTAAATCGCATGACGTAGACGTAGTGCAGCATATTAAGCTCTGTTAAGGTCAATGCTGGCAAATTGCACTCGTGCTGCAGTCAATTGCCGCCAACTTCTCCGGCCCATGTGTGCGGATATATTCCCTCCAGATTTTTCACCTGCCTAGACAGTTGATTTCTTTTCTCTCAAATCGCCTTATTATCCGTGGCGGAGATAGCAATAAGTTCCCCACGCACCACCTCCTTGAGAGCTTCCCAAAGCATTTTAGCTGTGAAATCAAGGAAATCATTCAATGCCAGGTAGTCATTGATGACCTAGTGAACCTGCTTTACCACCTCAGCGCGCTGTAAAAGGGTGTCTTTCATCCGCCAGGATCGAGCTGGGTGAAGCATGCGGGGGAAGACTCATCTCCAGCGTAATAGCTGCATGGTTTATCACAGCAGGGAGAATCTCTGCAGCGGAGGAAAGAGTAAGAAATCCCTTAGTTCCCAGGAAATTATCTAATCTAGCATAGGTCTTACGTGTTTGAGAGAAGTAAGAGTAGTTGCGGGTACGGGGCGGAGCGTCCTCCAAATATCTAGAATCCCTAGGTCCTTGAGCCGCACGTGCCCCTCCATGATCAGTGCTCCTGCCTGACAGTGTCTCTACATCGACCTGTCTAAGTCGTTGTCCAGGACCAGGTTGAGGTCACCCCCCACCAAGATTCTTCGGTCCGGAGTGTGGAACAAAACAGCAAGCTTGTACATAGGAATGCCTCCTGACCTTCGTTCGGAGTATAAATGGATGCTATCACAAAGGGCCAACCATGAAAAAGTGAGATGGTAAGCCTAAATTCGACCCTTCACCTCCGCCACCCTTGGACAAATATTGCCCCTAAAAGTATGAGCCACCAAAAGAGCCACTGTTTAAGTGTGTTCCTGAGGAGAAAAACTTGCATGGGAAGGCTCGTGAACGGAGCCGGTGATAATCTTGTGGAAGGAAATGTGTCCCCTGGAGGAGGTAAAGGTCAGCCATTGAGTTCACCAGATAGGACAGAACAGCCCTATGCTTAGTTGGGCTGTTAAGGCCCTTTACATTAAGGGAGAAAAACTTGAAAGGAGTGTAACCCATAGCCTGTCAGGGAGGGTCGAACAGCGGCCCCTAGTGATGCTCATTGTGCGGTGTGGGGCTAGTGTGGTGCCTCAATGAATTAGCTGTGTGCCTTGCCTCATAGCAATATTGAACTTAAGTGTACCTCAAAGATAAACAAGAACCCCAAAAAACAATAAGCAAATAAGCAAATGTTAACATTTGTATTTGCATGGGATATTTATAAAGCGCTAACTGTCGCTCCGGAAGGAGCATCCTGGCGCTGAATACGTGTACAAACCAAATATTAGGATCTAAATGGCAGCCATTACAAAACTATCTGTCAGACTAAAAATCCACGTTTTTAAATGCTTCCTGAAGGCATTTTCCTGTACAAGGAATCTGAGATTCATGGGCATGGTATTCCAGGCTTTAGAGGCCAGTACTGTGAGAGTCTTACCTCCTTTAGTTTTAAGCTTGAATCTTGGGATGTTAATTAGATTACCTCCAGACGACCTCAGGCATCTCGGGGGGTGGTAACGGGTAAAACGTCTCGTGAGATATCTCGGGCCTGTCTTATTGAGGGATCTAAAGGCGGTTAGCAAGATCTTGAACAGAATCCTTTTATGTAGGGGTAACCAGTGAAGGGTCAGAAGTGCAGCAGAAGCAGAAGATCCTCTTGACGATTTAAGGACTAGTCTTGCTGCCGCATGCTGCACGCTCTGTAATTATTTTAGCGTAGCTTTTTTTTTTTTTTTTTAAATTTTTATTTAGAAGTTTGTAAGAAGAGTAGAAAGAAGAGTGAAGAGAAAGTAGGAAGAATAATACAAGCGACATGTCCACCATAAGTCCCTCACAGGGGACGCCATAGAGACTCTCAAAGAATACAAATGGGGGAATGCAAGGCGGGGCCACAAGGCAGTATAGCAAAGTCCAGTTCACGAGTCCAGCGCTCAACAAGGAGTTCCAGGCGGAAAACCCTGCTCGGCCAAGTGCCCAGTAGAGGAAATAGTGCTAATAACCCCCATACGAGAGCAACGTCGCAACTAATAACAAACCCCTAGGGCAACTGGGCCCCCCCCCCCTCCCTCCCCTCCTCCCCCCTGGTGGTGGCAACCACACTCTCACATACACGACCAAGCGCACACCCCTATAATCCGATTAAACCTGGAAAAGGTGAAGAGCGCGTAGCGTGGGCGGGCAAACCGCTGATGGTAAGCCTCGAGACAGGAAGCGAACCAAGGGACCCCATCGGAACATAAAATTCTTAAAATTGCCCAGGAAGATGTCCGCCATTCTTTCCATGCTCAGGAGCCCCCACAGTCTCGCGTGCCACAATGACAAGGCCGGGGCCTGCGATTTCTTCCACGCCGCCGCCAACGTGAGTTTAGCGGCCCCCAGGCATAACCACAGGATTCGTTTATCCGCTTTAGTTTGATGTTCTAACTGCGGGTCACGGAGACCTAGCAGAACATGGGCCATGGCATCCGAGACTAGATACCCCAGGATGTCTTTAATATGGGCCAGAATTTCCGACCAAAAAGGGCGGATGATCGGACAATCCCACCAGATGTGGCGGAAGTCTCCCAGGAGGCCACAACCCCTCCAACATCTGTCCGAGGATGCCGGGAAGATTCGATGAAGCTTGGATGGGTAAAGATACCAATCGTGCATGGTCTTTAAGTGAGCCTCCCGAAGGGCCACCGAATGATTGTGCGACATGATATCGCTCCAAAGGTGTTTCCACTCTTCCTCCGAGATATCCCGGTCTAGAAGGACCTCCCAATGTTCCATGTAGCGGGGTCGCGGGGCGGTCTCAGCGGCCAATAGTAACCCATATAGGAAGGAGATCATCCCTTTCATAGTGGAAGTGCGTAGAAGGAAAGATTCGAACGGGGAAGGCGACCGAGTGGCGGCCTCACGCATCCTCGCCGAGGTTGCCCAATGGAGAAGCTGGGCATGGCGGAAGCGCTCAGTAATCGGAATCCCATAGTCCCTCATGCAGTTATGGAACGTGAGCGGGGACACTCCATGGAACAGATGCGTGAGCGCCCTACAGCCACCCTCTCTCCAGAGACGGAAGGGCCCCTCGCGCATCGCAGGTGGAAATGCCGGGTTGAAGTGAATGGGGGTAAAGGGGGACGGAAATGTGGTCCAGCGGTCGTCGTTGGAGACCGTATCCCACACTTTTAGGACCGTGCTAGTCGGAGTGCTGATGTAGGCATTCCTAGGCCTATCCCCCTTGGGCTTCCAGACCAAGTCCCAGATCGATCTCCCTGCCACACTCCTATCCATGTGTAGCCAGTGTTTCTCTGAGCATCGCTGGGACCATTCCACTATCACGCGGAGCTGCGCAGCTTTGTAATATAAAAGCATATCCGGGAATCCCACTCCACCTTCCCTCCTCGGACGGCGTAGTGTCGAAAATGGGATCCGTGCTCGCCCTCCCTGCCAAACAAATTTCAGCATCAAGGTTTTCAATCGTCGGAAAAAGTCCACCTCTATAGGGATGGGAAGGGCCTGGAAAAGATAGAGGAACTTAGGCAAGAGCACCATCTTAATGGCATGGATTCTTCCAAGCCACGACAGAAACTTCGGCTTTCACCGATCCAGATCTGCTCGTATCGACGCTAGCATCGGGGGAAAGTTAGCCGCGAATAAGGACCCTATAGTAGGAGTCAGGCGTACTCCCAGGTATAATAGGGAGGCAGACGCCCATGGCAATGCCGTGAGCAAACGCACTTGTTCCACGACCGCATGGGGAAGAGTCAGGTTCAGTATATATGACTTGTCGAAGTTAACCTTAAATCCAGCCACCGTCTCAAATCGGTATAGGACCTCCTGGACATGCGGCAGTGAGTGGATTGGGTCCCCCAGGGACAAAAGCACGTCATCCGCGAATAGGGAAATCTTGTGCTGCTCGCCCGTAAAGGGAAGACCTACGATCTGCTCCTTCTCCCGTATTGCAATTGCCAGAGGTTCGATACTCAATGCGAAGAGGAGAGGGGAGAGGGGGCAACCCTGCCTCGTCCCCCGTGAGTGAGGGAAGGGGGCAGACCGATGTCCGTTAATCATCACCCTCGAGCTAGGGCAGCTGTAATTAGCCCGAATCATGGAGATGAATTGGCGCGAAAAACCGAAAACAGAGAGGGTGCGGAACAAAAATCCCCAATCGACCCGATTGAACGCTTTTTCCGCATCCAGTCCAACAAGCACTGCCGGAATGCAGAACCTGTCAGCCTTCTCTATCAAATGCAGTACCCGTCGCAAGTTGTCATGCGTCTGCCGACCCTTTATGAACCCGGATTGGTCCGGATGCACCAGACCCGGCATCAGGTCCTGAAGCCTGCGGGCGATGATAGAGGAGTACAGTTTAGCATCCACATTGAGGAGTGCTATCGGGCGATACGATGCGCACTTGGAACGATCCTTCCCTTGTTTGGGGATCACGGTTATCATGGCCTCGGCCATGGACCCAGTGGTCGTTCCGGAGACCGCCATTGCATTAAAAAGTGAGACCAGGTAGTCCACCAGCTCCGTCGCGAATGATTGGTAAAAAAGAGCCGTGTAGCCATCAGGGCCCGGAGCTTTGTTAGGTTTCAGAGCCTTAATGGCCTCTAGCACCTCCCCTCTGGAAAAGGGGGCCGCGAGTTGCTCGTTCCACCCATCGGAGACCTGCGGCAAGGGGAGGTCTGCCAGGAATGCGTCCTGCTCCTCACCATCCAAGGAGTCACCTTCATACAGTGTGGCTTAAAAACGGCCAAAAATGTCCGCCTTATCTCTGTCCCTATGCTGCAGGGAGCCTCCCGGACCTTGGATCCCTCCAATGTACTCCTTTTCTCTTTTTTCCCGAAGTTGACGGGCCAAATGTCTACCCACCTTGTTCCCCTGCGAGTAAGACGCGCCCCGCAATCGCAGGAGGGTGAATTCAGCCCGATTCGTGTAATGGGCCCTCAACTTCCCTCTGACAGCCGTCAGTGGTCGAAGGGTTGCACGAGACGGATTTAATTTATGTGCCCTTTCTAAGCTGGCAAGTTGCGTTTCCAGGTCCTCCCGTTCCTTTCTTCTTAATTTATTGAGATTCGCATTAAGTCCTATGCAGGTGCCCCTCAGTGAGGCCTTGCACGCGTCCCAGGTATTGAACACTGAAGTGTCCGACGTGGGGTTGAGAGTTAGGAACTCCCGAATAGCCTCCCTAAGCGCCTTACAGGAGGCATCATCCCTAATAAGTGCCGCTGGGAAATACAATTTCCGAAAGCCATCCCCCTTCATTGACCACTGCACTATAAGGATCAGGAGGCTATGATCGGAGACCGAGAGTGGAAAAACCCCAGAATCACGGACATCTCCCCTAAGTGCTTGGCTCAAAAAGATGTGGTCTATACGGGAGTAGGATTGGTGGACGTGGGAGAAGAATGTGTAATCTCGGGCCTGGGTATGCACAGTGCGCCAGCCATCTATCAACCCTAATTCGCCCATCCGATCTTTGGAATCAACAGAGAAGGTTCCGGAGTCCGCCCTTTGGGTTCGGGAGCTGTCTAAAGTCTTGTCCCATACCATATTGAAATCACCCAGGAGAAACAAGTGCCCCTCCACAAACTCTCCTATCCTATCCAACAAGCTCTGAAGAAAGACATTCTGCTGGGCATTGGGAGCATACATCACCACAAACGTACACAAACAGCCGTACAGTAGTCCCTTAACCATCAGCCACCTACCCTCCTTATCACAACAGACCCCGGTAGGCTGAAATTGGAGGGACGCCCGAAAAAGAAGAGCCACCCCCCTGTGCTTTGTGGGAGCAGAGGATCTATAGATGAGAGGAAACTGCAAATGGCGGAGCCGAAGCTCATCTTTGCGCGCCAGATGGGTCTCCTGAAGACCCACCACATCCAAGTGATGGTCCAGCAAGTATTTCCAGACCTTTTAGCGTTTCTGCGGAGAGTTGAGGCCCTTTACGTTCCACGTGCCAATGCTAAGAGGCATGAGGAAGGTCCAGTCTCCTCAGCTTTACAATCGCCAATGCATCCAGCTTCCACCCCCTCTTCATCACAGACATCCAGACCCCCCCTCCCGCCCCCAGTCCCCTCCACACGCATACGGCCATCCGCACATCAAGCTCCCACCGGTTGCCACCACCTTCCCCCCTTCCCCCTCCCCTCCCCAACAGCACCCACCCGGATCCCCCCTCCTAGAGCTCCTTTAGCTGAAAATCGTGCACACAGACCAGAATGTCCGGGGTGGGCCCCTCCTCGCCTGGGCAAACCCACCCTGTGGACTCTGTCCATCCTGATGTCCTACAGATCTTCCTCACCTAGAATCTGTAAGAAGAGTGCCTGGACATAGCCACGAAGGTCGCCCGCCTCACCATCCTATGGTACAGCCCGTATGCGGATATTGTTCCGGCGGGAACGGTTCTCCAAATCCTCCGCGTTGGCCTGGAGGTCTAGATTCTGCTCCGTAAGCCGGATCACGTCCTGTTGTAGCTGGTGGACATCATTCGCCATGCTCAAGTCGTGGTCTTCCAGCGTGGCCACTCGTTCACCGATTCCATCGACATCCCTGCGTACTTCGCGAAGATCCGATGCCAGCTGAGTACGGAGCTCAGAAATTTCCTCTTTGATCGAAGTGAAGAGCTCCGTCATGAAGGCCTTAGTAGCGGGGGCCTCATCGTCCGATCGCCCGGAGGACGAGCTGGGTCCCGGCGAGGCCGGTTGCTGGGGTCCCTTAGGTTGACCCTCCTTGCCGGGTTTCCCCTTGCGCTGCGAGGAGGACATCGTCGCGCCCTTATTCCTTCTAGAGGCCAGCCCGTCACAGGGAAACACCCCTTCGATGGGACCGTGTCCCAGACCAGAATGCTGCTCCGGCTACCCCTGACAATCCCCCGATCTGGTGTTGGTGTCGGCAAACCAATCCAAACGCCACTCAGCGTCTTCGTCCCCAGGTTGCCTCCACGCACCCGCTGCGCCCGAAGGGAGAGCACCAACTCGAGTCCTTTGTGCCGTCAGGTTTCAGGCCAGCCCGATGCGCAGAGCCCCCATGGTGGCAATGGGGTCCAGTGGGAAACGGTCGGCGCGATAGAAATACCGGCTCCTCAACACCCCGCTCTGCAATTTGGGACACCCTTCAAGGTCGCTGAACTGTTCCGTAGTGGGTCACTGTGTCACCTCGTGGTCCCACTGTACTTAAGTGGCCTTGCTCCCCCTATAGCCTCCTGTCACGTCGCTGGTCCAGAACACGCTCCGCAGCTCGCGACCCCCAGGAGCCAGGAGCCGCCCGAAGCGCAGTCCGCAACCCTCCTGCCTTTCTGGATTTGCTAGACCGCGGGGCCCAGGCCGGCACCCCACGTGTTGCTGGAGAATCCCGGCTGCTTCTTTCACAGTTCCCTTGGTCGGACCCCAGCCGGGGGCCGTCGCGCCGATCGGAGCAAGTCTCCGTCTCCCCAGGCTGTCCACTCGGTGCAGGCTGGGCTCCGGCCGCAACTAGGCCGCAATCCCCGGGCTCGCGTAGGGCACGTGCCAAGGGGCAGGCTCTCTCGACGTGCGTGGCCTTGCTCCCCCTAGAACCTCCTGGCACGTCGCTGGTCCAGAACACGCTCCGTAGTTCGCGACCCCCGGGAGTCAGGAGCCGCTCAAAGTGCAGTCCGCAGACCCTCTTGCCTTCCTGGATTTGCTAGGCCGCGGGGCCCAGGCCGGCACCCCACGCGTCGCTGGAGAATCCGGTTGCTTCTTGCAAGGTTTCACTGTGCGGACCCCAGCCGGGGACCGTCGCGCTGATCGGAGCAAGTCTCCGTCTCCCCCGGCCGTCCACTCGGTGCAGGCTGGGCTCCGGCCGCAGCAAGGCCGCAATCCCCGGGCCCGCGTAGGACACGCGCCGAGGAACAGGCTCTCGCGACAGGCCGGGACCCGCAGGCACCAACCGCCGCGCACACCAAGACCGGCAGTCCGCCGGAGGACCGGATCGCCCCCCACGGGACCGGGGACTACAGCAGGTACTCCTACGGCGTGTCAGTCGCCAGCTCTCTCCCCGCCGTCCGCTGTGCACCTCGGCTCACTGCTCCGTCTCCCGGGCCCCGTAGCACGTCGGCTCAGGTCCGGAGCGTCGCTGTGCTCACCCCCGCCATAATACCAGGGTCGCTGGGCACCACGGTTCTCAGCGGGCGTTGGCAGTGCCAGGGGCCGGGAAGGAGCCCCGGAACGGTGCTAATTGATGCTTTAGACGGCCCGGCGCCGGAGGGGACTTAAAACGCGTCCTACTCCGTCGCCATCTTGGCCACGCCCCCAGCGTAGCTTTTTTGACTCCGGCCATTAGACCGTTGCAGTAGTCCAATCGCGATAGTATTAAAGCCACTTCAACCGACTTTCTAGAGTCCATAGGCAGGAAGTCAAAAAACTTTTTAAGGGACTTGATGATACTAAAACAACTTCCTGCCGTATTCCTTACATGTTGGTCGAAGGAAAGAGAGGAGTCAAATAGGATCCCTAGATTTCTTGCAGTTTCAACTGAATGGGGCGGAGCAGGTGACTCTTCAGGCCACCAGTCCTTTGGGCAAAAAAGGACCTCCTTACCCAGGGGTAAAATTTCTGTTTTGTTAGTATTGCATCCTAGGTGGTTATTTGTCATCCAGCGGAAGACATCCGTCAAACACTTCTTAAAATTTTGCTCCGCACTGGTGGAATCTTTATCAAAAGAGACAACGAGTTGGGTGTCATCGGCATATGATGTTACCAATATGCCGTATGACTCTATCAGTGCAATAAGAGGGTCCATATAAATATTGAACAGTAAAGGGCTCAAGAATGAGCCCTGCGGCACCCCGGATAATACCTTTTTTTTCGTTGGAAAGGAAAGGGCCCAAAGACACCATTTGGGATCTGTTGGTCAAAAAGGATACTAACCAAGTCAGGGCAACGTCTGTTATCCCTATACCTCTCAGTCTATCAATCAGGATTTCATGAGAGATGGTGTCAAATGCTGCCGTGAGGTCCAGCAAAATCAAGACAGCCTTTCTCCCCTCGTCCTGCAGAAATTTGATAGAATCAGTGAGCTCGATGAGCGCAGTTTCTGTCAAGTGTCTGGGTCGAAAACCGGACTGTTGTGGGTGTAGGATGTTATGGGTATCTATAAAGTCTTTTAATTCTTGATACACTATCTGTTCTGTAATTTTACCCAAAACTGGGAGGAGCGATATAGGACGAAGATTTGATAAATCGGTGGTAGGTTTATTGTATTTCTTCATTAACGGCTTAACAATAGCTTTTTTCCATTCCTGAGGAACAACCCCTGAGCTTAATGACGTGTTAACAATAGCATTAATAGAGGGATTAACGGCATCAATCAACTGATGAAGTATCAAAGGAGGACACGAGTCAGAGGGTGCCCCTGACTTACATGCCAGAATGACTTCCCTAGTTTGAAGAAGGGAGGCCGATTGAAAGGCGCTCAAGGTATGAGTCATATTATCCCCCCTCCCTTGATGACTAGGGGGAGAAATATGGGAGAGGTCAGGAAAATCCCTCTGAATAAGCACAATCTTCTCCTCAAAAAAGTCCGCAATTTGATTGCAGAGAGCTGCCGAAGGAGGAATTTTCGGCTGAAGGGCTTTGGGATGTTTAAAGGATTTAACTATAGAAAAGACTGTTTTCTGCTTGTACTGAGCCTCATTGATAGCCTTGATGTAGTAGTCTCTTTTGGCGAGTTTAATACTGGCCATGTAGGATTTCCTTTGTTGCACGTAAGCACTTTTAGCTGATTGGTCATAGGACTTCCGCCACTTCCGTTCCATTTTCCTACATAGTAGGTGACTTTCTGCCAGCGTCTGTGAAAACCATGGGGCATTCGGTTTTGGCCTTGTAGCCTTATATTGGCGTAATTTCGGCGGGACACATTCTATGATGACTTGATGCATCCAGGAGTGAAAACTTCTAGAATCATAGGTTGCGTCCCCAGTTAGACTAGGAGCTTGCAGCTGCTGTGAAGAGCTCACCTTTATAGTCTCAGCTACCTTCTTCCAATTTATGTCAGTGGTCAACTGCTGATTGACCCGAGGCGTTTTTATCTGCCCTGCAAGACAGATATTAAACGGGATCAGACATGGTCTGTCCAGATTTGTGGAATAGGGCTAAGGGTAAATAATACCAGGAAATTGGAACAAACACCGTCCAATGTGTGACCTGCGGAATGAGTGGGTAGCTCCACCAATTGGTGCAGCCCAAAAATGTCCAAGGTCTGATGGAAGTGGGTAGATTGGACGGCATTTTTGGATTCCAGCTGGAGATTAAAATCCCCCATGAGGGTAAAATGAGGGTAACGCAACAGGAGCTGTCCTAGACATTCTCCTATTGAATCCAGAAATGGAGTGGCGTTACCAGGAGGGCGATATACCAAACCTCCTGAGAATGAAGCAGATGGATTCAGCATAATTGAAAAACCTATTCCCTCTGCCCCTTTCAGAGGACCTAAGTTGAAAGTATGACATTTAAGGGTACTTCTGATAATTAAGGCCACACCTCCCCCTCTGCCCTTCTGTCTGTCCTGCCTAAAAATGGTGAAGTCATCTGGAAGGGCAATTGCCAGATCTGGATTACTGGCATCGTTGAGCCAAGTCTCGGTCACAAAAAGGAAGTCTAGGTCAAGCTCAAGGATCACGTCCCTGATGTCCTGACTATGGCAACATAAGGACCGGGCATTGATCAATCCACCCTTAAACTTACAAGAGCCTGTCCTAGTAGAGACTACACTTGGCAAAGACTCCGAAGGCCATGGGGTAGTCCATTTGCAGGATATGCAGGAGAAAGGGCCCCATATCATCTCCATAGAAGGACAGTTGGAGCATTTACCAATGTCCTTATACATATGAAGATCTTTCCCATTATGCGTACGAGTTAGTGGGATGGGGATAGGATTAGATTGTATTTGACCAGCATGACCTGCGTCTGTCGTGGACTTGGCGCGGACGGGCGCAGACGGGCTTCCCTTTGGCGCGCCTTCGGCGCTGCGCCGCCGGGGCCAGGTGCTCATTTTATAGCGATGGAGGAGGGTGGGAGACAGCGAGCAACTAGTGCGCTGCCCTGGGACCCACCAAAGATGGCATGAAAGCGGATTTTAAAAGTTACATCAAGTAAGTCAGAACAAAAATAATAAGACAACAGTATTTTAATTCTAGCACAATTTTTAAAACGTAATTAACACTTTAAAACCCCCAGCTCACGCCTCAGGGGAAGGTAACTACACATGCACTAAGCGCGCGAGAATGGGCTCAGTTTTTAAGTACTCGGAGGGCGGGAGACAGCGAGCAACTAGTGCGCTGCCCTGGGACCCACCAAAGATGGCGGAACTTTCTCGGAGAGCGCGTCTGCGCCGACTCTTCCTGGGATCGAGGATTACAGTGCCATGAAAGCGGATTTTAAAAGTTACATCAAGTAAGTCAGAACAAAAATAATAAGACAACAGTATTTTAATTCTAGCACAATTTTTAAAACGTAATTAACACTTTAAAGCCCCCGGCTCATGCCTCAGGGGAAGGTAACTACACACGCACTAAGCGCGCGAGAATGGGCTCAGTATTTAAGTACTCGGAGGGCAGGAGACAGCGAGCAACTAGTGCACTGCCCTGGAACCCACCAAAGATATCGGTACCTTCTCGGAGAGCGCGTCTGCGCCGACTCTTCCCGGGATCGAGGATTACAGTGCCATGAAAGCGGATTTTAAAAGTTACATCAAGTAAGTCAGAACAAAAATATTAAGACAACAGTATTTTAATTCTAGCACAATTTCTAAAACGTAATTAACACTTTAAAACCCCCGGCTCACGCCTCAGGGGAAGGTAACTACACACGCACTAAGCGCGCGAGAATGGGCTCAGTTTTTAAGTACTCGGAGGGCGGGAGACAGCGAGCAACTAGTGCGCTGCCCTGGGACCCACCAAAGATGGCGGTACCTTCTCGGAGAGCGCGTCTGCGCCGACTCTTCCTGGGATCGAGGATTACAGTGCCATGAAAGCGGATTTTAAAAGTTACATCAAGTAAGTCAGAACAAAAATAATAAGACAACAGTATTTTAATTCTAGCACAATTTTTAAAACGTAATTAACACTTTAAAACCCCCGGCTCACACCTCAGGGGAAGGTAACTACACACGCATGGATGATAAGCCAAGGGAGTGGCAGTTCCAGAGTTCCTGTTGTTGGTTATAAGGGTCAAACCGTAACCTCGTCCCTTTGGAATGCACCACCCATATTGCAGTCTGCAATCGCTGCTGCCCAGCTGGGTTACAGAGAGTCTGCTTTAGCTAGTGCCTCAGGAATCGAGTCCAATGGAGCATGATGACCCATGGCAATTGTGCCTGGATCAGGGTAAGCAGATTTCCTCCCCGACCCATGGGAACACCCCTGAGGACGACCGCCAGTTGTGCAGTTCGGGGATGTCTGGGTCGCTGAGTTTTCCACCCGACAAATCAATACCCAATACCCTGCAGGTCTGCTCCATCAACCGCAGCTGAATGAGCTTCCCCTCTAAGGAGAAGATGAGGAGGAAGGGGTTCCCCCACAAGTATGGCACTCTGATATTCCAGAGGTGGGAGGTCGCTGGTCTGATGTCGCATCTTCTTTACAAGGTGGATGCCACCAGGTCCTGGAAGAGGGTGGGTTGTTTGATCTAGGACGGTGAGTGGATGATTCTTTTGAGCCTTGCGTTTAATGTCCTCCTTCAGTTGGAAGTCATTTATGCGGATCAGAATGTCTGCCGGGGTGGCTGCCTCCGCTCATGGGGGAACTAACTCAGTGAGCCTGATCCAATTTTATTTCCATTTGTGAAAAAGCCAGCAAGGTCCCTGTCTTCTGCCTTGGAAGCTATACCCCTAATCCGGATGTTGTTCCAGCAGAATCTGTTCTCGAGGTCCTCTGTGTGTGCCTGTAGATCTAACTGTTGATTGCAAAGGTGGAGGATTTCCTGCAGCAGCAGCTCAATGTCTTCCACATGGTTGTTGTTGTGGCCCTCCAGACCTGCTGCACGATCTCCGAGGGAGTCGATATCGCTCCTGAGTTGCCTGATATCGCTGGAGATATCTTTCTTAACTTCCTGGGGGTCCTTTCGGAGGAAGGTGAACAGGGATTCAAAGATGGAGCGGGTCACAGGCTCTTCCAAATTCTTCTCGTGGGGCCCTGAAGGAGCAGTAGCTGCAGGGGTTGGTCCCAGAAGCTCCCCCCACTGGCCTGGTTGTAGCCATTGCCGATCAGTCCAACCAGAGGCAACAGCAGTCCTGTGTGTGTTCTCCTCTGAGAGCTCTCCGGCAGGCCAAGACCAGTGACCATCCGGGCCCAGAAGTTCCCAATGCTGTAGAGTCACCAAGCTTAGGACAATGTCTGTCTCCATCCCCAGTATCAACCTCCTGGGGGCTGTAGATACGTAAAGGTCAAACTCGTGCTTTCACCCAGAGGCACCCCCCAGCTGGGTGACCGATGCACCTAATTCACACTGGGCAAGACGGGGACCGGCCCGACACCACGAGCGGTCCCGCGGTGGGAGACAGTTCTCTTCCCCACTTCATAGGACGCTGTTTGAGGAGGATGTCGGTGCGTGGCTGGCGTGCATCAGTAGGAATGGCTGAGGCCTACAACTGCATCCTCTCACCCCGGTAAGGCCAGCGAGAGCCACAAAGCGAGGTATTGGTCAGGGTGGAGGTCCCAAGCTCACTTTGTCCAGCACAGAGGGGGTCAACCAGCATGGACAGCTTCCGCAGCCCCAGCACCCAGCCCTAGCACCCCAAGCCCAGCTCAGGCCTCTGCTGCAGGGCCACTCTGCCCTAGTCAACTCACCTCTAAGGCCTTGTGCACCGGACCTCAAGTCCCTCCTCAGGCACTGCAAGAGACTGGCAACATCACTTGGCCTGCTGCACTCTGGGTGAACTGGACAGCTCAGGATGGCTCCAGGCTCCAAGGCACCCTGACATGCTCTCCAACAGGCATCCCCATCCACCTTCTCCTCCGCCCTCGGACCTGGCACATGCCAGACCCAGGCAGTCGGCTCTGTCATCGCTGCCCGGACCTACGCTGAGTCCAGCTGCCAGGGCCAGCGCCCACGCCCCTCAGGCCGCGGCCACCCACTGACACAAGGCGGGGCGACCACAACAATTAGATTCGCTCGTGCCTGTGCTTGCCCTCGTAGGCCGCGCTTGACTCGCCGGTCTCCAGCACCGTCGATGTGCTCCTCAGTGCTTGGTTAGGTCTCAAGGAGGCACCAAAGCCGCCCTGCGGGCTCTACTCCCAGGCAGCTAATGGGTAACCACAACAGGGCAGAGAAAGCTGGATTATGATGGTGAATGCGGGTGGTGAGGCCGGAGAGACAGACAGGATTGTCTCACTCTCCTGCCATCTTGGCCACCAGGGCCTGCATCTTGGTCGGAGATGGTGTCTCAGACTACGGATACACAGGGCTCAGGACTCGGGCTGCGGTGATCTTTCAGCCACATGGCAGGAGCTGCATCGATTCTTCAGCTGCACCTCAGCAATGCGTGGGCTTTTCAATTGCAGGGCAAGACTGTGGCAGGAAAAATGGGAGCTGAAGGTCGAAGCCTGGACTTTATTTGCAACAAAGCCATCTCCAAGAGCCCAGAACTGGATTGGCATCACTTAGCAGGCCAGTACTCTGAGCAAAAGGAGTTCAGGGGCTGCAGATGAAGTCTTTGATAAACCTGAGACTCCTTAACAGGAGGCAAGTACACATAGAACCTTGGCAAGCAGGATGAGGAAAGCAAAGTCCAGAACTTTCACTGTCCAAAACAGGAAGCAGGAAGCAGTAGGACAGCACAACATAGCATCAAGCAGAATGGCAGTCCCCCTCATACAGCTTCTCCAGCTCTTCTTCTTAGCAGAATCTCGTCTTTGTCCAGAAGTGTTCTAATGTTATGCTCCAGTACTTATACCAATTTCCGCCTTTGAAGTAGGCAAACTTCAAAGGAAAGTCTTTGCCGTGCACAAGACACTGCCTTTCCTTGACCTGGCCCCAGACACATTACAGGGGGGTGGAGACAGCTTTGTGTGAGGACAGGCACAGCCCTTCTCAGTTGTCAGTAACACCGCCTCCCACCACACTAGCTCAGGAAGAACCATCGGCCTGGTGATGGGCCATGAGGATATGCAGGGCACACCTCAGCTCCCTTTGTGTGACTGCCTAGACTGTATGCACCAACAGCCCAACTGTCAGTCTAAACCAGACATGGATTCCACAGGCAGGCAGAGGCACAGAATAGTAAAGTAAGAAAAGCCAAACTTTATAAAAGTACCATGTTCAAGCACACAATCTAAAAAACAACTTCACTAAAAGATGTAGTTTTAAATTGTGAGTTCAGGCATCACAAACTCCAAATCTCTATCTCTTCCCAATTGGAAGTTACACTTGTGAGAGATGACACGGCAGTTCCAATGATATCAGGACATGTAAGAAATACCAGCACATGTCCTACGTTTCACATACACAGCAGCCTTACATGTAGAAAAAGGGAAGGTTTGGGCCAGGCAAAAGGGTGCACTTACTAGTTCAAAACTGCACACACAGACATTGCAGTGAGAGTTCTGAGACATGATCGAAGGGCAACTCATGTGGGTGGCACAATCAGTGCTGCAAGCCTACTAGTAGCATTTTAATTACAGGTCCTGGGTAAATCACATATGCCAATCATGGATAAACCTAATCACTGATACAATTTACACAGAGAGCATATGCACTTTAGCACTGATCAGCAGTGATGAAGTGCCCAGAGTTGTTAAGCCAACAAAAAGAGGTTAGAAATAATAGGAGGAAAAAGGCAAAAAGTTTGGGCATAACCCTGCAAAAAAGGCCAGGTCCAACACATGTGAAATACTTGGCTGGGTGGAGATAGTTAAACAAAGCAGGTGAACAGATTTTGCGGACTCCCTTAGACAACAGAGGAATCAGCCATGGATAATTGCACAGAGATTTAAACTAATGTATGTGTGATGTAGGGCAGCACAGTGCTCCATATCCCCTATCTCTCCATATATTTGGTATATTTTCCTAAAAAGTAACTATGCACTGGGAGAAAGTATGTTGATACTTGCAGAAAGAGAAACTATATTTCTAAAAAAGCATTGGCACAGCCAATAAGTCTGGGTCACAATGTAATTTAGAATTCACATTTACTGGCTTTTACAATGTTTTTCTGCAACTGGAGGAAGTTGCTTGGCACACTTAGCAGCAATTCAGCAGCAGTGGAAGGAGCTGCCAGGAATCTCATGTATGAGAAGGGTAACATTTGCAGTAGAGTATATTTGCCAGAGACACTCACTGTGAATTGTTTCCCAGTAGCAGGGAAGAGGAGATACCAAGCTCAGATTAAAGCAGAACTATTAGGCACTCAGGAAGGAAGCAGTGGCCTGGCAGCTGGGAATATGGATATGTAAATTACTGAATCAGTGATGGGTGACTTTACTTTAGAAAAACAAATATGGGATAGTTGACCGTACTTTTAAATACAAAGACAGTTAGACTAAAACGCACCTTTTTACTGATCCAACACGTAACTATGTCTCAAGCTAAAGACTTAAGTAAAATATAGATATACATCTTTAAGAGGCTGATCCAAAGCCCACTTTTTGTGTATAGTTAAATGAAAAATAATCAAGGACTCTCCACTTTCACTAAAACTAAAAGGAATATTTCTGACAAGAAGGGGCTGTAACTTACAGCATTTATAATGTGATCCTCCCAGAAACTTGAAAAGTAACTATCATTGGAATAGCTAACCCAATGGTTTGTGGTCGGCAGCATGTAGTGGTGACTTTTTTCACAAACATTAATATAACTTCTCAAGATTTCATAAGGTAACTGCTGGAGGACGAGCAAGGACCGGGTGAAGTAGTGCCCATCCCTATGATTCCTTCAAAAGCATGAAATTCTAAGGGAGGCTTGGGTTTAGGCTGAAAAGAATAGCTGAGGTTTGTTCTTCAAAAAGCCTGTTGGTTTGTCATTTGCAGAGTGAATTTGGACCTAAATAGCACTGGGACTTAAACTCAGCATGGGTGAACTGAATTTGGATTAGAGAGGCGGTTTTAAAATAAGTCCACCTGTTATAAAACAGACAGTTGGAATCGGTATAACCTGAAGGCTTAATCACAGATCTTTGAGATTCCCAGGTTGAAACAATGCTCACAGTCCAGTCTAAAGCCTAGGATGCATGCAATTGCAGCATCTTTTCCTATAATTCTGAGACAAGGAAAGACCTTGCATTGAACGTTTGGATAACAAAATACAAGGGGAAGAAACAAACACAATTTGTAATGGGCAAGGAATCCCAAATTTGTCACCTTTCTGAATGGTTTAGGGAAAGCGTCAAGTTTCAGTGGCGAAAAGGTTTCTTTCAAGACATTCTCCTCTGCCACTAATAAACATGACCTTGCTCTTTACAGATTTGTCTTGAGTCATTTTCTGCCCTTCTAATCTTGGACCTATCGTCCTCATCTGAGGAGGAGGAGGCAGGCCTGGAGGCAGCAGACACAGCCTTGAGAGCGTCTTCTGTGCAGGACATCATTCGTTGGCCATAATAAAAGAAGCTGCTCCTCCTGCTTGATGTCTCATTGAGATGTCAAGCCGGAGCAGCTTCTTCTAAATTGTATGCAGTAGTGGCTAATATTCTGGGCATGCTCACTACAGTGGTCGGACATAAGTGTAGGCTGTGCTAGGTATACATAGTATACATGAATTTTCTCTTGTGTTCTGGGCATGGGCATTAAACCCGAACCTGGTCTGCACATTCCTTTCTGGGAGGACTCAGGATTCTCTGTTTAGTGAAACTCCTCCGCAATCCTCTCTCTCCTATTGGGATCATCTGCACAGGATATTACATTTTTCTTGGACCCTTGCAAGAGATCACCTGAGAGGGAAGGATCCAGACTCACTGTAGAGGAAAGTTTCAGAGGGAATGATTCAGAGGAGGTGAATCCTGGGTAGGAGTGGTGGTGACCCTCATAGTACCCACTAATTAACCAGATAGAACTAGTCTCTAGGGGTTTTTGTCCCATCTACTCATTCCTCCCACAGATTCCTGCCCTTCCCGCTGCAGGTGATGATGTCAGCCCAGCCTCAGAGCTCACACCTCTGATATGAGCAACGTGAATGCGTGCTGTTTTTCTTGTGGTGGCCGCTAAAACGCTCACCAGTCTGACAAGTGGTAAAGGTGACTAACCCGCTGCATGAGTGCATGTAATATCTTTGTGATTTTACATCATTGTTCTTTATTTTTCTGAGGTGAGTTGGAGTATCACAGTTTTTTAGGTGTGCAGACTACACAAACTAACATTTTAAAAGGGATTTATTTATCCCTGTTATTCCTTATTTATATAATTATTCGTTTTTATGAATATCTTTCTTTTTCCTATTATTCTTTCAGTCTTACTGTCTTACTCAAGAAGATGCGAATAAAAGAAAGTGGTGCAGCCTTCAGAAAAAAGAAAAAGGCTTAGGAGAAAAAATTAAAAAAGAAGAAAGGTGCCCTACTGAAATACCTCAGTAGCGAAAATACTACTACTGTTGCTGGAGCAATTTCTTATTCCGTATTCAAACCATCATAAAAGTCAAGTGTTTCTTCAAATTCAACAAGCGATAAGGAAAGTAAAAAATTCCAGCTGTTGACTTAAAAGACGTCAGTCTTTGTCCAAGTAAGATAAACGATGACACACGGAACTTACTAGTACGTCAAGGTGTGTCTGTTGTGCAACATATAAATTCTGATTTTGGTGAAGTGATTCGTGAGGGTGATTCAATCAAAGGACGAGACAGAAAACGTACACATGAGTGGTTTTTTCTAACTCTGCCAAATAATTTTAAAATGTTGAGGTCGTGTTTGGTGTACTCTCCTTCCAAGAAAGCTTTTTACTTCTTTTGTTACATTTGTAGACTGAAGTCATTCAAATATTGATTCTACGGATGGATTCAACATGTGGTGACAACTTAATCCTGAAATAAACGACTATGAATCTATTGTGGCCAATGTTCGATCTTTCACACAATGGAAGGAGTTGGAAATTAGACGTGGAACAACAATTGATAAAAAGGAACAAGAACAAGTTGAAATGAAGTGAAGAAGTGGAGGGAGATACTTTAAAATTGTTGGATATCATTAGATTCATAGCTAAACAAAATTAGGCTTCAAGGGGTCAACGAGAAGAAATTAATTACGAGACCGATGATGATTTTGAATCGACAGGAAATAAAGGACATTTTTTAGATGTAGTTCATTTGATGTCGAAATACAATCCAATGCTACATGAACATATTGTAAGAAACAAGCTGGAGAAAATAATTGTTAAATCCTATATGTCGCCTACTATTTAGAACGAGTTTATAGAAATTTTGGGAGAAAAAGTAGGAAGCAAAGTTATCGAGCAAGTAAAAGAAGCAATGTATTTTTCTATGATATTCAACATCACCCCTGATATTTCTCATAAGGATCAAACAAGTCCAGTTTTATGCTACATTATGATCTATGAAAATAAAGTAAAGGTTGTGGAATCATGTATTGATTTTATTGAAACAAAAGGCAAACCGCTGAGAATATTTTAACTTTAATTTAGCAAAAATTACAAAACAAATGAATTGATATTCACAATTTTGAGGACAAGCATATGATAACGCTGCTGTGATGGCTAATCAACATACTGGCTTTCAGAGATGCATCAAGAAATGTAATGGAAAAGCAGGGTTTTTTTCGAATATACAAATCACTCTGAAAAAGTTGGTTGGTGTACATGCAGCTTCTGTTGCTGTGAATTCTGTTACCTTTTGTGGGAACTGTGGAGTATTTGTTCACTTTTTTTTGTTCCTCAACCCATTGCTGGGATATTCTGACTTCGGTCACTGGTCAAAGTGTCAAGCGTCTAATAGAAATTAAGTGGAGTGCACAGGGAAATGGTGGGAGTGTTGCAAACAAATTACTGGAAACTCTCAAGTGCTGTGGGCACATTTAAATAGTGAATAAGTAAATAGAGTTATCAGGTCAAATGCTGGTATGCTGCTTGTGAGTTACAATTATTTGCCTTTCTGTGGTTTCTTGGCCTGTGGGAATCCGTCCTTCTAGAAATTATTGACGTACAGGTCTACCTCCAAACCAAAGGACTGAATATACAAAAATGTGACATAAAACTCAAGGCTTTAAAAGCATTTTTAACTGTCAATAGGGACGAATTAGTTAAGAATTCAGTAGCATATGCCAAAGAAAGATGAAATGATCTGGGGATAGTCATGGATCGTCGATGTAGACAGAAAAAACTGATGGCAGGTGAAGAATCATGAGATGCTGAATTATACGAAACTGAGTTGAGGAGAGAAATGTTTTTTTTCACTTGACAGAGTGATCCAAGAAATCACAAGATTTTAACAGCTTCAGTGTCTTGCTGAAAAATATACCTTCCTTACTCCATCAAATCTTACAAATGATAAATATGAATATCAACTAAATCATAATCATGATGACATTAATAAGGAAGAGTTTCTCATTTAGAGAAAAATACTTTTTGAGTTTTAGTTCTGTTCTCTTACGCAAGATGAAACACAGACTTGGAAGGAAGGTCCCCTTGAACTTTTGCAGTTTATTCTAAAATACAGTCTTGAAAACTCAGTTCCAAATATTGTAATACTACTGCAAATTTTCCTCACAATTGCTGTAAGTGTTGCTGGTTGTGAGAGGAGTTTTTCAAAAAGAAAAACTATTAAGAATTACCCAACATCTGCAATGAGTACCTTGTGTTTAAGAAATCTTGTCATACTGTCTATAGAACAGCAACTGAGTGATGAAATAGATTTCGACAATGTCATTGAGGATTTTGCTAAAAAAATAACATTTTAGAATATTGGAATTAAAGTTTTACTTAAAAAATAAACATAGTGTTTTAATTTATTTCCCTACATGCGGTTTTGACTGTGAACCAGTGCTCCAGTCATTGCCACCATAATATTTTTGGTGTGTATGAGGGGAGGCATTCTCAGGGAACGCCCTGGGTGACAAAAGCTCTAGCTAAGACACTGACACTTCTTATAAAATGTAACACATGCTTGTGTATGCCCCTGGGAAAGACACTTGTAAGAGTTTTACAGGCATGTCACGCAGCATAACTGATACTGGCGCCATCTTGGGAAGCACCGATACTGACTTGTTGTTCGTCACTAGATATATTTGTTGAGTGATTGTAATTTTTACCTTCAGCTATTGAATGTATGGCTGCTTCATCTTTCTCTCGCTAGTAAGTACTTGGGGATGTTTTCTTAACGGCTTGTTATTTGGAATTCTGACATACAGTTTAGAGTGCCTTCATGTGGATTGGTTTTTTTTAAGCTAAAGGTATTGGTTGCTGTTTTGCAGTTCTTCTAGTAATTTTTGTCTTTACTCATGTAAAGGCTGACTTCCATACATTCTTTCTTCACCATTATTCATTCTGTCCTAGTTGTATACTCCTTCAAAGTAGTGAAGAGTGAACAAGTCCTGCGGTTTCCACTGTAAAGAAAGGGAATTAAACTAATCCACTTTTAACATGGCTTCACAATGTTTTCCAGTTTTGTCTCTTCAACCATTTTGGCCAGCCAGCAGTGAACTGAGTATGAGTAGGTTAGAATGAAAACAATATTTTCTGAAAAACTACTTCGCAACTGTGGAAGAAAGAACAGACATGTCAGCTGAGCCGAAAAACTGATTATTTGCATTCCACTAGGCCAGCTAGATAAAAACATAATATAGTAGGATCAAAGAGGATTTTGATAGGGATGGTAATGTGTTTGATAGATTTATTAAGGATTTTGACAGCTATTTTTTGCCAAGTTTTGTATTGGTACAAGGTTCACATGTTTTCAAAGGAAACAGGAAACAGGGTAATCTTTTGTTAGATTGCAAATTTGATAATTTATAGGAACAGTTGATTTGTGATCAAGTCATTATGCATTCCACTGATCACTCTATTTAATTCAGGATGAGTTATTGATTATAGGGATTCCAAACTCAAAGACGATTTGGCGATAAGCAGGAAAGCAGAGTTGTCTGGTGGATGTCCTAAAACAGTTTTGTACGAACCGAAGGACTTTGTGAGTGAATCTAATATTGTGACAAAAATTAAGGCAAGGAAGATAATAAGTTCTTAAAGACTAGCAAGAAGGGAAATAGAAAAAAGGAGGACATTAAAACAAAGTTATGGTGTTACCTATATGACAGCAGCAACCAATAAGATCTATTTAGCTTAAAGGTAAAGTTGTCCGCCCTTAAACAGAAATCTTTGAGCTGTGGGGCAATAGGACATTTTACAATGGTTTGTAAGAAAAGAAAAGGAAGAGTTACATTTGTTGAAAGTTTCTGGGATTCCGAGGAGGATAATAGTGACAAGTCTTTGTTGCAAATCGGCCACTTATTTGTTATTTTTTCTGAGGAAGATAAGGGTGTCATTAACTGTATATCAAAATTTGGCAAGGGTGCTTTAAATGTTTCTGGTACTAAGAGAATAGGAAGGAAGCCATTTTGTAATGAGTTCTAGTGAGAGTCAGCTAAATGTGTATGCCGATTCTGGATCTCCATATGTAAACATTAACAAATACGTATGAAAGGATAAATTTGTGGGGAAAATAAGGACCACTTTACAGGAACTTGATGTTTCTCTTGAAGGTTGTGATGGAGAAATGAATGGAGTTATAAAGGTTCAGAGCTTTCATTTTTATATTCAAGAAAAGGAAATATGTGTGAAAATGTTAGTTAAGAAAAGTCCTTCAGTATTAGTTTGGCACGATCAAGGAGAGGTCCACATTATAATGGATACGAACAATGAGAAGCAAGTTCTGATCCTAGATAACAGTGAACATGTCAGTAGAAAGATGTTGAAATGTTTTCCCCAAAGTGTTTAGTGGTAATGGAAGGGGGGTGGTAGGTTTTGAACACAAAATATAATTGAAGGACAATGCTGTTCCTAAAAGTCCCAAAATTAGAAATGTACCCACATCAGTGAGAGGGGAATTTTCCAATACGTTGCACAGAATACTGAATTCCCACATAATATAATCTGCAGAGACTTCTGATTGGGTCGCCCCCATATTTGTGGCACGCAAAACAAATAGGAAGATTTGCCTATGCATAAACCTAAGCCAATTAAATAACAATATTCTAATTGACTGATTTCTTTCCCTAAAATATCACAAATACTCATCTTGATTAGAGGGACTAGGTGCTTATCGAAGACTGTTTTATCTTCGGCTTAACACTAAATTCCACTGAAACAGGAAAGCAGAAAGCTCATTACGTTTATCATTTAAAAAGGGAATTTCCAATTTAAATGCATGTCTTTTTAGTTTGCATCAGCAGCAGGTGTCTTTCATCATTTGATGTTCAAGCTGTTTTGCCAAATCAAAGGCACTATCTGTTTTCAATATGACATACTGGTGTTTGGTGGAGATTTAAAAGAACAGAACTGAAAACCTGTGAAGGTTCTAAAAGTTCAAGATGAACATGGGCTTACAGAAGAAAATTCTAAATGTTCTAAACTTTTGCTGAGAATCAGGTTAAGTATTTAAGTCCTGTACAGTGTGAAAATGGTATTAAACCTAAACCATCTTTAGTGAAAGCAAACAGTCAATCTCCAACTTCCTGTAGCAAAGAAGACGTGAGGTCATTTGGCTCAAACATCTCAAAAACAAGACCAAATCTGAGTGGAATGAGCTGTCAAAGAGATTTCAAGTTCATTAGGTAAGCTATTTCTAGTGCACATGTGCTTAAAGGTTTTGAAATGTCAGAACAAAGTTTTGTTATCACTGATGCAAGCTCAAATGGTTTGGGTGCTGTATTAATGCAGAAAAAGCGGGACAGAGTGGAGGTTACTATTGCATTTTCCTGATAATTCCTCTGTCCTTCAGAGGAAAGGTACTCCGTTTTCAAGAGGAAAAAGTTAAAAGTGAGTATTTCCACTCGTACTTGTGGGGTAAACCTTTTGTAGTACATGATGGTTACAAATCATTGATTAGCTTCTTAACTACTGAAGGAATGATGAGAGCATCTGCAAGTATAGCCAGGTTTTCCACGAGGTTGCAGGATTTTACATTTAAACGAGGATATGTTTATGAATAAGATAATGTAGTGGTGGATTCTTTGTCAACACTGCCTTTAAACTTGATGGAAGGACAATGCTTGGGACTAATACAAAATGGTATTGGTTGTATGAGGGATGTCCTGGCCTGACAAGGGAGGAGTGTCATAAAGAATATGCTGAAGACAATAGATTGACTAGCATTAACAAGAAGTTTATCCTGTGTAGTTGGCCAAGGAAGGAGATTTTAACAAACACATTTAGACCCTTTTGGAAAATTAGAAATGAACTGTCATAGCTGGTATTGTGAGGAGAGGTGAAAAGGGGATCCACCTTACACTTGAGGAATATCATCATTAACCAAAACCATGAAGAACATTTAGGCATTGTACACGTTAAGAGAAGTGCAAAAAATCTATATTGGTATCCAGGTATAGGATAGTGCTATAGAAACAGTTGTCACAGAGTGTTTGTGGTATTAAGGCAGTTAGAAGTTTAAAAACTTTGAATCCTCCATCTGAAATTATGTTTCAACCAAGAATCCATGGGAGATCAATTTAATTGATATGGCAGGTCAATTAAAACAACGCATAAGTATATTGTGTCTCCAACATATCTTTTTCACGTTGGAATGCAATCAAGATATTAGAAAGAGCTAACACAGTCGTTGTTTTGAAATTTCTTGATGTGATTTTCACTACAGAAGTATTACTTATTACAGTAACTAGCAACAATGGAGTGCAATTTATTTCTAGCACAGCAAAGATGTATTTAGAAAGGATGGGTTAAAATGTGATGCATTGCTCAACAAGGAATTAGTATCCATATAGAGCTAATAATATTGGTGACAACATAAATATTTAAGGTGCCTTGACTATGCTGTCTTGTATCGATGCAGATATCTTCATACTCAGAGATCTTACATTAATTTTAATAGTCCTGATCACAAAACCAAAAATTCAGTGTCTTTAATTGTGAAGATTAAAAACAGTTCGTAGTTGAGCATGTTATATTGTGTATTTTGATTTTCAACAAATTGATATTGCTCTAGAAAATGTTAAGCCTATCCAGAACAAAAGTAAGATGTAGAGGTTTACCTTCGAAGAGATTTGGGAATGGAAATGGGGTTACTCCCATTAGGCCATCCAAACAGACTGAACCATGTCTGGGCTGCAGAAACAACTTTCTGGAAAAAGGTTTTCTCCTCAGTGTCTTCTTCAGGAAAAAATGAAATCGCAAGACCATCCTTGGCACATGGAGCATCACCACTCCCATTGTTCACCTTGCTATTGTCATAGTAGCTGTCATAATCTCCATCTAGACAGAATTGTTGGGAAGAGCAGTTAGTTACCAGATAACATTTACTTCGGAGCTATGCTTTAAATGATTGCCTACATGAATTATGCTTTGTTCAGTCTTTGCTCTACCCACTGCCATCATCAATCACCATGGGGAGTGGAATGTGTCAGGTGTAATCTACAGCAAGCTGGCCTTTTCCAGGGATTTAGCTCATGGGATTAAATTTGAGGGCTTCTTACCAGCAACCACTGGAGACATCCAACACTCTACTTGATATGCACTTAATGCGTTAAAATATTTTTCAATAATACAGCTCAAGGTGTATTAAGAGACTTATTGGCGCAGTTCTTCATTATTTTTTCTTCACCTTGCAGTTTAACTTTAGTAAAAGCCAACACACATGATACATTTCCTTTCATTCCCTTGCTTCAGATAGGAATTTTTAAATTGTTGCTCTTGTCTCATTTAGAATAAGGAGTGTAGCCGTAGCCAAGGTGTGTGAGAGGGGTGAATTCTACCATGGTAAAAAACGGAAGGGTATCAGTGATCACAGCTGGATGAATGGGGAAGAATCAAAAGTGGTGGCATGAGTCATTTATTTACTTAACATGAAGTGAGCTCTTTTGACTAGAAAAGCAGTACATAAGAACTACAGTAAATAAGGACATAAGCAGTTTGTGTGGCATATGCATAGAAGAATTGTGGGCCAGCTGCCCATTGTCAACGTGAAGCACTTGATGTGGCCCTGCCCTACTTGCTTACACTTCTGTTCAGCAATTACATCACACCTTAACCAGGTCACAGTTTGTTCTACCCCACACAATTGGGAGGCTTGTGCCCTTAGGCGGTTCAAACGCTCTAAGAAACAAACTCAAAGGGCACTTTCTAGATCTCGATCTACTGCTGGCTAAGCACTTGGTGACCTGGCATTGGAAGGCAAGTGTACCCCCTCAGAGCTGATGTGGATGCAATCCATTACAGTATGGGCAGAAGCTGCTGACAGGGCAATTAGACAAGAGGAAGCCAAAGGACAGATTAAAGTTTCCCCATTGCTGAGCAGGGTTGAACTAGTGTTAGCATTCAGTCATGCGTGATTTCTTCACTCCATAGACACACAACTATACAACGTCATCACCTCAAACCCATGGCTTGCAGCGACAGCGTCAAGACTGCCAGGTCAATAAGCCGTTCCCCTGACCCACACAATATACTTTATCACAGTGCCGACTGTAGGGTCACCCATGGCACCCCGCCACTCCTTGGTTCCCTTCTTATTCATACGGCTTGACACACAAGGATGGAGTACTGTGATTTCCTTACACCTCATTGCCTGAAATTTACCGTTGCCTGACAACTCGCCACAAGCATCAATGAACTGTGCAATCACAAAACCACATTGTTATGCCCTCCAAAAATCATCCATGGTTTACTATGGATCTTTAAAGTTTCTGCTTTGCATTTCTACTTCACCACCATCCTGCAGAGACCGGGGGAGATGCAGTTCCTGCTTTCCATAGCAACAGCACGGCTATGATGCCATGGACTGCTGGCGCTGCTCATTCACACAATCAGTCTTTAAATTGACTGTAAATGCAGGTACTCTGATCGTGATGTTTTCTGATGTACTATGGACCTCATATATCGTAACAACAAAAGAAGTGTTTTCTTTCTTTGTTGTGCCTGATTAAAAACTCAATAAAAAGATATTTATTAAACAATAAAACAAATAAAATATGCTTGGGGGGGTGCATGGTGAGTAGAAGAAATGAATAGTAATCAGGCTAGACATAATTATGACATTAACATAATAGGGAGGTAAATAGAATATATATATTGACAAAGGCCTCTTGAAGGCTGAAACGCGTCTCTCCTTGTGCTTGGGATTGAGGGCGACCTGAATAAATAAAAAGATATATATATATATATATATATATATATATATATATATATATATATATATATATATATATATATATATATATATATATATAATTCAACAAGTTTATATTGGGGGCTTCGAGAGAGTTATAGGTGAATGGAAATGGGCTAATTTAGACCATCTTCCATTCTTGGCAAGTGGGACTTTAAGGCAGGGTTGAAAGTGTAAAGGGAGGAGATGGAGTATAATTTGCCAGGAAGTATATTCCATTGGTAGGTACCAAGTAAACTGATAGGAGTGAAAGTGTGAGGTAGCACAGGCGGAGAGGGGGGGGCTTAGGCGAGGTTGCATGGGGGAGATATCTGTTTAACATTTGCGGTAGGCAGCCCTAAATAGATTATGTATGACTTTAAATAACACGATTAGTAGTTCTAATTAGTGCATATGGCCTTGGGGTTTGCTGATAAGGATAAACAGCCAGTTTGATGGCGACAGTGGAGTGAATGTGTGTACCTAGGAAGACTATAGTGAGTTCTGGTGGCAAATTTTAGAACTTCCTCCAATAGTAAGAAACATTATCAAGAAATGAAAACTAGCAGGTTAATGCAATAGTCTAGCACGTTCTAACCTAGTGCAGAGAGTAGTGATTTAGATGTGTGAAACGGGTCATGGGGATGGATGTTATGAATATTAGGTTCTTGGTATCTGGCAACACACTAGCTGATGGATTCCAAACCGACTATGGAATTAAATATCACAAGGAGGCTTCTGGCTGAAGGTCTACTGGTGTAGTACTGGTGAGCGAATAAGAATTAGGTGGTGCATAGGTTCTGACTCGACATGATCCATGTTTCTGTAGCAGCAGTGAAGTGTAACAGAGATGATGTGTAGCTATCAAAGTTATCAGTGATGAATTTGGATTGTTGCACAAAGTATAGGTATTCCATAGACAGAATGACATTCTAGAAGGTAACTCAGTGAAGCAGTACGTTTCAGGCTGTGATTTGTTTAGGATGTATACGCTTTGAAGCTAGTGGTTTTTTAAGTCTCCGGAGAGAAGAGATATAACAAGCATTTACAATGCAATGGTCTCGGCATCATTAAAGGTAGAGCTATTGGCATTGCTCATGACATTTCTTTTTTTTTTCTTTAAATCATAAATAAATGGCATTGTCATTTACATTGTCAATACACACCACTCTGCACTCAACTGCACTCACCTGCACTCACCTGCACTGCACTCACCTGCACTGCACTCACCTGCACTCACCTGCACTGCACTGCACTCACCTGCACTGCACTGCACTCACCTGCACTGCACTGCACTCACCTGCACTGCACTCACCTGCACTGCACTGCACTCACCTGCACTGCACTGCACTCACCTGCACTGCACTGCACTCACCTGCACTGCACTGCACTGCACTCACCTGCACTGCACTGCATTCACATGCACTGCACTGCACTCACCTGCACTCACCTGCACTGCACTGCACTCACCTGCACTGCACTCACCTGCACTGCACTGCACTCACCTGCACTGCACTCACCTGCACGCCACTGCACTGCACTCACCTGCACTGCACTCACCTGCACGCCACTGCACTGCACTCACCTGCATGCCACTGCACTGCACTCACCTGCACTGCACTCACCTGCACGCCACTGCACTGCACTCACCTGCATGCCACTGCACTGCACTCACCTGCACTGCACTGCACTCACCTGCACTCCACTGCACTGCACTCACCTGCACTGCACTCACCTGCACTCCACTGCACTCACCTGCACTGCACTGCACTCACCTGCACTGCACTGCACTCATCTGCACTGCACTCACCTGCACTGCACTCACCTGCACTGCACTCACCTGCACTGCACTCACCTGCACTGCACTCACCTGCACTGCACTCACCTGCACTGCACTGCCCTACACTGCACTCACCTGCACTGCACTGCCCTACACTGCACTCACCTGCACTGCACTGCACTCACCTGCACTACACTGCACTCCACTGCACTCACCTGCACTGCACTCACCTGCACTGCACTCATCTGCACTGCACTGCACTGCACTCACCTGCACTGCACTCACCTGCACTGCACTCACCTGCACTGCACTGCACTCACCTGCACTGCACTCACCTGCACTGCACTGCACTCACCTGCACTGCACTCACCTGCACTGCACTGCACTCACCTGCACTGCACTCATCTGCACTGCACTCACCTGCACTGCACTCACCTGCACTGCACTCACCTGCACTGCACTCACCTGCACTGCACTGCACTGCACTCACCTGCACTGCACTCACCTGCACTGCACTCACCTGCACTGCACTGCACTGCACCGCACTGCACTCACCTGCACTGCACTGCACTCACCTGCACTGCACTCACATGCACTGCACTGCACTCACCTGCATTGCACTGCACTCACCTGCACTGCACTCACCTGCACTGCACTCACCTGCACTGCACTCACCTGCACTGCACTCACCTGCACTGCACTCACCTGCACTGCACTGCACTCACCTGCACTGCACTGCACTCACCTGCACTCCACTCACCTGCACTGCACTCACCTGCACTGCACTGCACTCACCTGCACTACACTCACCTGCACTGCACTCACCTGCACTGCACTGCCCTGCCCTACACTGCACTCACCTGTACTGCACTGCACTCACCTGCACTGCACTGCACTCACCTGCACTGCACTGCACTGCACTCACCTGCACTGCACTCATCTGCACTGCACTGCACTCACCTGCATTGCACTGCACTCACCTGCACTGCACTGCACTCACCTGCACTGCACTGCACTGCACTCACCTGCACTGCACTGCATTCACATGCACTGCACTGCACTCACCTGCACTCACCTGCACTGCACTGCACTCACCTGCACTGCACTCACCTGCACTGCACTCACCTGCACGCCACTGCACTGCACTCACCTGCACTGCACTCACCTGCACGCCAATGCACTGCACTCACCTGCATGCCACTGCACTGCACTCACCTGCACTGCACTCACCTGCACGCCACTGCACTGCACTCACCTGCATGCCACTGCACTGCACTCACCTGCACTGCACTGCACTCACCTGCACTCCACTGCACTGCACTCACCTGCACTGCACTCACCTGCACTCCACTGCACTCACCTGCACTGCACTGCACTCACCTGCACTGCACTGCACTCATCTGCACTGCACTCACCTGCACTGCACTCACCTGCACTGCACTCACCTGCACTGCACTCACCTGCACTGCACTCACCTGCACTGCACTCACCTGCACTGCACTCACCTGCACTGCACTGCCCTGCACTGCACTGCCCTACACTGCACTCACCTGCACTGCACTGCACTCACCTGCACTGCACTGCACTCCACTGCACTCACCTGCACTGCACTCACCTGCACTGCACTCATCTGCACTGCACTGCACTCACCTGCACTGCACTCACCTGCACTGCACTGCACTCACCTGCACTGCACTCACCTGCACTGCACTGCACTCACCTGCACTGCACTCACCTGCACTGCACTGCACTCACCTGCACTGCACTCACCTGCACTGCACTCACCTGCACTGCACTCACCTGCACTGCACTCACCTGCACTGCACTGCACTGCACTCACCTGCACTGCACTCACCTGCACTGCACTCACCTGCACTGCACTGCACTGCACCGCACTGCACTCACCTGCACTGCACTGCACTCACCTGCACTGCACTCACATGCACTGCACTGCACTCACCTGCATTGCACTGCACTCACCTGCACTGCACTCACCTGCACTGCACTCACCTGCACTGCACTCACCTGCACTGCACTCACCTGCACTGCACTCACCTGCACTGCACTGCACTCACCTGCACTGCACTGCACTCACCTGCACTCCACTCACCTGCACTGCACTCACCTGCACTGCACTCACCTGCACTGCACTGCACTCACCTGCACTACACTCACCTGCACTGCACTCACCTGCACTGCACTGCCCTGCCCTACACTGCACTCACCTGCACTGCACTGCACTCACCTGCACTGCACTGCACTCACCTGCACTGCACTGCACTGCACTCACCTGCACTGCACTCATCTGCACTGCACTGCACTCACCTGCACTGCACTCACCTGCACTGCACTGCACTCACCTGCACTGCACTCACCTGCACTGCACTGCACTCACCTGCACTGCACTGCACTCACCTGCACTGCACTCACCTGCACTGCACTGCACTCACCTGCACTGCACTGCACTCACCTGCACTGCACTGCACTCACCTGCACTGCACTGCACTCACCTGCACTGCACTCACCTGCACTGCACTCACCTGCACTGCACTCACCTGCACTGCACTGCACTCACCTGCACTGCACTCACCTGCACTGCACTCACCTGCACTGCACTCACCTGCACTGCACTGCACCGCACTGCACTCAACTCACCTGCACTGCACTCAACTCACCTGCACTGCACTGCACTCACCTGCACTGCACTCACCTGCACTGCACTCACCTGCACTGCACTCACCTGCACTGCACTCACCTGCACTGCACTGCCCTCACCTGCACTGCACTCACCTGCACTGCACTCACCTGCACTGCACTCACCTGCACTGCACTGCACTGCACCGCACTGCACTCACCTGCACTGCACTGCACTCACCTGCACTGCACTCACATGCACTGCACTGCACTCACCTGCATTGCACTGCACTCACCTGCACTGCACTCACCCGCACTGCACTGCACTCACCCGCACTGCACTGCACTCACCCGCACTGCACTCACCCGCACTGCACTGCACTGCACTGCACTCACCTGCACTGCACTCACCTGCACTGCACTCACCTGCACTGCAATCACCTGCACTGCACTCACCTGCACTGCACTCACCTGCACTGCACTCACCTGTACTGCACTCACCTGCACTGCACTCACCTGCACATACCTGCACTGCACTCTGCACTCACTACTCTGCACTCTGCACTCACTACTCTGCACTCTGCACTCACTACTCACTACTCTGCACTCACTCCTCTGCACTCACTCCTCTGCACTCACTCCTCTGCACTCACTCCTCTGCACTCACTCCTCTGCACTCACTCCTCTGCACTCACTACTCTGCACTCACTACTCTGCACTCACTAATCACTACTCTGCACTCACTACTCACTACTCTGCACTCACTACTCACTACTCTGCACTCACTACTCACTACTCTGCACTCACTACTCACTACTCTGCACTCACTACTCACTACTCTGCACTCACTCCTCTGCACTCACTACTCTGCACTCACTACTCTGCACTCACTACTCTGCACTCACTACTCTGCACTCACTACTCTGCACTCACTACTCTGCGCACTCACTACTCTGCGCACTCACTACTCTGCGCACTCACTACTCTGCGCACTCACTACTCTGCGCACTCACTACTCTGCGCACTCACTACTCTGCGCACTCACTACTCTGCACACTCTCTCTGCACACTCTCTCTGCACACTCTCTCTGCACACTCTCTCTGCACACTCTCTCTGCACACTCTCTCTGCACTCACTACTCTGCACTCACTACTCTGCACTCACTACTCTGCACTCACTACTCTGCACTCACTACTCTGCACTCTGCACACTCACTCTGCACTGTACACGCCGCTGATATCATGGAATCTTCCACCACACTTTCTAAAACTCTATAGTCCGAAGCATAATAGGCACAGAACCAAAAGAAGGGTAGACATTGCTTAAAATAATCTTATTGTATTTATGAGAAGCAAAAGCGAGACTGTGAAATGTGCTGAATATCAGTTTGTTATGAATCAACAGAGTGGAGTTAGAGAACCAAGAAATAGTAATTTAGATTCCGGGTTAGAAGGAGTAGTAATCACAAGCTGAGGATCAACGGGCGCGAAACAGCGTGGTGGGCGCGCAGGAGACGCAGCGTGAGCGTGCACATCAGCTGAAGATCGCCGGAGAAGACACCGAGCCTGCCTGCTGCCGTGACTGACCCGCTGCAGAGGGAAAGAGCCCGGTGAGTGGGGGTAGAGGGGGGGGGCGGCAGAGAGGGAGTGGGCAGAGAGGGAGGGTGTGTGTGTGTGTGTGTGTGTGTGTGTGTGTGTGTGTGTGTGTGTGTGTGCGTGCGTGTGTCTGTCTGTGTCTGTCTGGTGTGTGCCTGCCTGCCTGCGTGTGTGCGCGTCCACAGACCCTGGTCGGCTCGTGCACCGCTCTGTACTCCCTTGCCAGCTTACATGGCGACAATAGTTCTCGTTGCCGAGACCTAAAAAGCGGAATGATGGAATAATAGTGAATGAGGGGTAGTAGATGCAGAGAATAACAAAATAGGCATGTGATTCAAAATTATTAGAAGATATAGAAAAAGGCTATATAGAGCTTTGCAAAGCATTGTGTGGCTTTTTAAGGTAGATTAAGTGTAAAGTTGTGCCAGGGGTTGGGAGTAGAGTCATTGAAAATAAAATTCAGCCACTGCTTTGTAGAGGACAGGAAGAGACAATTAAAAGCTAGAGGTTACATGTTAGAGTGGTTCAGCTGAACATATCACGTAGAATGCCAACAGTGCTCAACATTTATTAAATATTTATGGCAATCCCTATAGGATTTATTCAGCAGCATAACACAATGGAACAGTCAGTTTAAGGGACTGGAGGTGGGAAATCAGAGTAAAGATGGTGGCCGCTGTGGGGACAGAAGAGCAAGACCACTAACTCATTGTCAGTTAAATTGCTCTCCCTCCCTCGCAGCTCCACCATCAAGTGTGGCCTTCCCCCGAGCCCCTGCACTCCCGAGTGTTGGTGTTCGAGGCCCTCCTCCACCCTCAGATTTTACCTGCGCCTCATCCCTGGTGGTCCAGTGGACCTCTGTCTCCTTTCTCTCACTCCACTCTTTCTCTCAGTTTTCACTCGTTTTTCACTGATTTCAATCTCCCCCTTTTACTCTCCTTCTGTGTCTTTCCTCCATTTTCACTAATTTTTCACTGAATTCAATCTCCCCCTCTCACTCTCCTTCTGTGTCTTTCCTCTGTTTTCACTCGTTTTTTCACTGATTTAATCTCCTCTCACTCTCCTTCTGTGTCTTCACTCCACTTTTCTTGCACTTTTCACTGCCTTATTTCCACTCTTTCCTCTCTTTCTTACTTTTTCTGCCTGTTTTTCTATGGCGCTGCTCGCCCCCGCTGCCCCTCCCCCCAGCACAACCAATGCAACCGGGCCAATCCAGCTCCCCTCCCGCTCCCGGCTCCCAGCTGTCCAGCCCTGTCCGACCCCTACTTAATGGCGGCCGCTGTGCAGCCGCGCAGCGGACGCGAGTAGCGGGTGGACTGCTGGTGCGCCGTAGGCAAACCAAAGGCAAGCCAAAGGCAAGCCCATCTGCGACCCACCTGCAACCAGCGCCAGGAACCCTGGACCTCCGCAACGCCAACCCTACGACCCAGCGGTACTCCAAGCTCTCAACCCAGGACGCAACAACAACTGCAAGCTTGCATCACCAGCCGACACCCACGGACCCTTCAGCTGTCACCGCTGCCGGCACACCTGCAGCACCACCAAGATCACGGACCTGGCGCAATCCACCCGCAAGACCACAACCGAACCGAAGACCCTGCAATGCATCCTCCTCAACATCCGATCCCTCCACAAACATGCCACCAAAATCTAGGACCTCCTCGACTGCACCACCCCAGATGTAGCATTCTTCACCGAAATATGGACCAACACCACCTCGGGACCGGACATCTTCATCGCCATTCCCCAAGGATACAAGCTCTCCATGAAGGACCGTCCCACCAGCCCTGGAGGAGGAATTGCCATTGTCCACAAATCCACCCACCGCCTAAGCACACTGCCCGACGAGCCAACAGACCTAATGGAACACCTTCACTTCAAGATACTGGTCAGCCCTACCACCACCCTCGAAGGAACCCTCATCTACAGACCCCCTGGAACCCACGGACTTTTCGCCAACTCCATCACGGACATCATCTCCCTGCATGCCATCGCGTCCACCAACTACACCCTACTGGGAGACCTCAACTTTCACCTCAATAACCAACTGGACCCCAGCACTACATCCCTCCTGGACAACCTCCACAACATTGGACTCCGCCAAATCGTGACTGAACCCATGCACTCAGCAGGACACACCCTCGACTCCCTCTTCACCACAGGAAACTCCATCACTTTCAGTCACACCACCGAACTCGCATGGACTGACCATCAATGCATCCACTTCACCTTCAGAAAACCCACCATCAACAGACACCAGCACCTGCTCCCATGAAGAAACTGGACCAGAGTCACCGATGACCAGCTAACCTCATCACTCAGCAACTCAACCCCAACCATCACAGAAAACGACGACCCTAACACCGCAGCCCGAACCCTGCACAGATGGATCTGTGACAGCGGAAACACCATAGCCCCCCTCAACAAAAACAACAACACCAATGCCAAGAAAGCCAGATGGTTTACCACCGAACTTCGAGAGTCCAGACACACTTGTCGCCGCCTCCAAAATGCCTGGAGGAACACCAATTCCACAGAAGCCCACAACAAAATCAGAGCCGCCACCAAGGCCCACCAACAACTCATCAGAAAAACGAGGAAAAAGCGATTGAAGACAGAATCTCCACTCATGCACACAGCAGCATAGAACTCTTCAACATCATCAAGGAGTTCGCCCAACATACCAGCGAGTCCACTTACATCCCTCCCTCACAAAACCTCTGCGACAAACTCAGCACCTTTTTCCACCACAAAATCAAGAGCATCTAGGACAACTTTGACGAAGACAACAAACACAATGAACCCTCACCAACCACCACTGACACCCTGAAGCCAGCGATCGACAACTGGACAGCCCTCACCACCGAAGACACACTGAAGACAATGAAGTTAATCCACTCCGGGGCCCCCACGGACCCCTGCCCCCACCACATTTTCAACAGAGCTGCTGACACCATCCCACCCATGCTCTGCCACACCATCAACCGCTCCCTGGCAACTGTCTCGTTTCCCAGCGACTGGAAACACGCTGAGGTCAACCCCCTCCAGAAGAAACCCTCTGCAGACCCCACCGACCTCAAAAACTACAGACCCATCTCCCTGCTCCCGCTCCTAGCGAAAGTCATCAAGAAAGCCATCAACGGGCAATTCACCACATTCATCGAAGAGTACAACATCCTCGACTCCTCCCAATCCGGCTTCAGAAAAAACCACAGTACGGACACTGCACTCCTCACCGCAACAGAAGACATCCGCACCCTACTGGACAAAGGAGAAATAGCAGCCCTCATCATCCTCGAGCTCTCAGCGGCGTTCAACACAGTCTCTCAACACACCCTAATACGCAGACTCCACGACACAGGTATCCAAGACAAGGTCCCCGAATGGATCCGCTCCTTCCTCTCCGGCAGAACGCAGCGGGTCAGACTCCCCCCTTTCCACTCAGACCCTACATCAACCACCTGCGGAATCCCCCAGGAGTCCTCCCTCAGTCCTACGCTCTTCAAAGTCTACATGGCTCAGCTCACCCCCATTGTCAGAACCTACGGACTGAACCTTGTGTCATATGCAGACGACACCCAACTCATCCTCTCCCTATCCAACAAACCCAATAACGCCAGCCACAACTTTCGAGAAGGCAAGGAAGCCATCGCCAAATGGATGAAAAACAGCTGCCTACAACTAAACACCAACAAAACAGAAGTACTCATCATGGGCCCAAACCTGATGCCTGGAACGACACCTGGTGGTCCCCCTGCTCTTGGAAGCCCGCCCACCCCCATGGACCACGCATGCAATCTGGGAATCCTCCTGGACTCCGAGCTCAAAATGGACCGCCAGATCAACTCTGTCTGGTCCTCCTGCTTCCACACCCTCCGCCTCCTACGCAGGACCTTCAAATGGATCCCCCTCAAACACAAAAAGACTGTCACTCACGTCCTGGTCACCAGCAGACTCCACTACGGCAACGCACTCTATGCCAAAATAAACAAAAACCTCACCCGCAACCTACAGAACATCCAGAACGACCCCGCAAGACTGGTCATCGACCTGCCAAGACACCGCCACATCTCCTAGCACCTGCGCACACTCCACTGGCTCCCCATCAAAGCTAGAGTCACCTTCAAGATGCTCACCCAAGCCCACAAGGCCCTCCACTACACCGGACCAGCATACCTGAACAGACGACTCAAATTCCACGCACCCCAGAGGACCCTACGATCCTTTCAGCTCTTCTACGTAGTGGTACGCCGCACCAGAAAGACCAGATCGGGAGCCGCTCCTTCTCCCACCTCGCGGCCAGAGCCTGGAACGCCCTTCCGCTCCACCTCAGACAGACAACATCGCTCCCCATCTTCGCAAGAAACCTCAAAATCTGGCTCTATGACAGACCCCCCTTCCTCGATGGACTGGAACCTGCTAACCCTCTCCCCCCCTCCCCAGCGCATGAAACCTTTACGGGTGAGTAGTCGCGCCTAACAAGCGCCTGATTGATTGAAAATTAGAATGCTGTGAGGAAGCATCAATATCAGGTGGGACTGTAGCTTATCATAGATAGTTTAAACAATAAAATGTGCTGCAGGTACAATTAGGCAGTGCCTAGCCAATGTTCATCTACATATATGAGTTAATGCACAGAGGTTCTACCAGTGGGCAGACTTTTAAGTCTTTATGGAGTGCAATATGATATGTGTCTTTTATTTTACGCTTCCAAGTCATAGAAAACAGACTTGTTGTTTCCTTGTAGGGGAGTACAAATAAAAGATATCTATACAATTACCTAGATAATGGGGCAATTGTATATAAACTACAAGATGGAAACAAGCATTTGCAAAACCAGTAAGACTGACTAGCATTTTCAGTTGCAAGCCAGACTCATTGGCTTTGCTAATGCTTGTCAGCATCAGCTCAGTAGCAGGATAAGAGCAAGCCAATGGACAGTCTGAATATCAGCAGAGGCCTAGTGGCAGGATGAAACTGAGCTGGTGGGCACGGGTAATGGGAGGAGAGGCCTGGTGGCAGATTGACACAGAACCGACAGGAGGCTGAAAGGGAGCAGCGTCTGGTGGCAGGGCAAAAGGGAGTTGCCAGACATGCTGAGAGTTTGCAGGGACTCAGCTGTACGATTAAAAGGAGTCACTAGGTTAAAGTGAAAGACTGCAGCGGTCTTGCAGAGGATAAATCGCCGTCACTGGAGGGAACACTGAAAGCCAGAAGTATCCCGGTAGAAATAGGAAAAAGAGCCGTCAGGCAAGCTGAACGCTAAAAATGGCCTGGCAGAAGGATGAAAAGCAGTTGCCAGTTATGTATAAAACTTGCAGCAAATGGGCAGCAGCCTGAAAGGGAGCTGCCAGGCTGGCATGCTGAATGTATGAACAGCACCCAGCAGCAGCAGAAAAGCTTCTGGGCACGCAGGGTAACACATGAGAGACACAGTGGTGCAGTTCAGGTTACAAAACATTTGCACTTGCTTGAAACAGGACATCCTTGCAACAAGACCGCTTGATAAACTCTCGCAAAATAGTATAGCCATCTTAAGATTAAACTGCACCATTCTGCAAGGGACATGTTGATATAGATGCCGTGATAAATATGTGGCCGCCACTAAACTCCCGGCAAATACATTAGAAACGCTTGCTATGGGGAAAAAGATAATGTGTAGAATACATGTATGACAAATATTTGAATGTGTAATAATTGGGTGCACTTTTTAGAGCTAAAAAATGCCCTCAAGCACTTCATAACAAGTACTTTATAGGAGGAAGAATGATATACCAAACAGGTAATATCACTTATTTTATGTAGTGGGGGGGCATTGTGATGATTTTAACTAATCAAGCAATAAACATTAAACTTGGTATACCAAACAGGTAATATCTTGCAGGGAGAGAGAAATTCTTTGTTATGGATTCAAAGCCCACTCAATGTAGATTTTAAAGAACTGTTGAATAAGGTCAGCTTGACTGTTGAAGCTGTTTGTCTGCAGACCTAACATGGGAGCAGAAGGGGAACACCACACATTTATCAGCACCTTAAGGCAGAAACTTATGCGACCGAAATACAAAAATATACAAGTGGTGTGGTAACAACTGAAGTGAATGTCAGGTTGTTGATTGCCAGGGAAAGCTGGAAGGAAAGGACCAGGGAGAATGGTCTTATGCCTATGGCTGAAGGCCCAATGGCCTTATTTCTTGTGTACATCATCTCATGGCACGTTACTCTGTGCTACTACTGTGCCCCTTAATTTACTGGGCAATATGTCTTAGGATGTGACCTTCCATGGAACCATTCTAGAAGTAGGGAAGGCCTCTATATTAGGCTCTGTGATGATGGGATGTATGACGGTACAACGCGTGCTTTTACAACGCGTACCGTTACCACGCAGGTTTTATAACGCAAGTCGTTACAACGACGCGTTTGGGGGCGCTGGATAGTGGAATAGTTTAATTTACGATTCCAACTCCAGTCCCCGCGGATAGTAGGGAAGGTGTTGGATAGTAAATTAAACTATTCCCTATCCTACAGCACCCTCCAGCGCAAGTCGTTGTAACGACTTGCGTTGTAAAACCTGCGTGGTAATGGTACCGCATTGTAAAAGTTTCGGCGTAAAGGATGTTTCCCGTGATGATGACTCCCCTTGCAGAGTTGGTGAGGGCAGGGTCATGAACTTCTGGGCAATGGTGGATAGAGGCAGAGTCACACTCTCAACCCTTTGTCCTACCCACCTTCTTCACTGGATTTCTTTTCTCCCAACATCACCCCATATTTAATGAGTATGTGGCTTCAGCAATGTGGTGGTGTTGTAAGCGGATTAAGCCATTAACCTTGGTCCTAGCATTGTAGGATGTAAAATCTACTTTAAGGGTGGGAAGGAGACGTGTATGGTGTGTTATTGTACATGCATATTGACAAAGCAGGTCTGAAAATGTCTTTGCTCCAGAGAATCTAAGGATTCCTATCCTACCATCTCCCATTACATGGACGCTCAACTTGTCATCAAAGATCCATATTGCAGTTAGAACCAGAGGGGTGTCTTCCTCCGTAAGTGATTTTTTGGACAGGATGGGGGTCTATTGCATCTTTAAGCCACAACCACTGAACATCTTACCCCACATGTTTAGTATTAAAAGGGTAATACCATAAAAACTTGAAAGTTCTCAACAGTCTTCTAGTCTGGCCACAGCGACCCTTTCAAATATCTGCTCATTCAACTCTGAATTGCTACAGCTGTAGTGGTATCTTAAAGGGATGCATGTAAAGTCAAGAAAATAGCCTGTATACCCACTACAAGCCTCAGGGTGTATTCATTCCTTTCAATACACGTTGCATTTAAATTTACAATCAAGTCCCATCGTATAGCTCCATCGGCTAATGATGCACGGAGATACTGGGAGCTTAATAAACAGTCTATTTCAAGACTTTCCTGCAAACCCATGTCACAGCCTTGGAGTCAAGATTGAGATAGCCATGCCTTATAAGTATATGTATTGTGTACATGTCCACGTGGAAGAGTTGAATACTCTGCTGCATTAGTATATATCCTTGTATTCACCAAGCCCATACAAAGGACAACATATCTCACTTCTAATAAAACCACTGTGCTATATTGCATATTATGCTTCCATTACAAAAACACAAGCCATCATTTTAGGGTAGATGTGTTCAGTATTTACCAACCTGAAAGGAAAAATTTGGCAATACCTTTGAGGTATGCTAACTAATTAGTCTATAATACAAAAGTATTTTCCACGTACAACCCTAGAGTTCTCTTAAATGCATTGTACTTCACGAAATAACAAAATACTGCAGCTTTATGGTTAGGTGGTAGGTACATCTTGCACCTAGCCTGATCACAGTAATGAATAAGTAAGAAATAACTTGGCAGAAACAGTCTACTTCAATCTACTTGATGTACCAGAGGTTGGATACAAGGGATACTTCATTTTGTATTTCAATTTTATTTTATTGGATATTGAAATTTTATGTATTTCTTTCAACTTAAATCAGCCAAAGGAATCTATGAGGGGGCGTGCAAAGGGCGGATTAGCCATTCTGCTGAGTCGTGATTTAGCATGGGATGCAGTGATAGATATACACCCCTCAAAATGTTGTATGTGTGCTAAGTTGAAGATGGAAATGAATCATAAGGGTTACAGTGGGTCTCTATTCTTGGTAAATGTGTATATTCCTCCGGGGAAGGCGTCCACCCCATTGATTGACTCCATTTGTTCTTACGTGCATAATTTATGTAGGAGTGAAGACAGAGTGTGTATAATAATGGTCGGTGACTTTAACGCTAAAATAAGTAATAGTTCTATTTTGGCGTTTTCTAATGAGGATTTGGAGGAGGTTTGGTGTATACCAGATTCTGTATTCCCGCCCAATTTAAAAGCCGATAAACGGGGCCTCTCACTTTTGCAAAAACTCAGGGAGCTTGGCCTCGTTTTATTAAATGGTAGATTCGCAGAAGATCTACCAGCAGCACTTACTTTTCATGGGGCTTTTGGCCACTCCCTACTTGATTACATGGCTGTGTCTTTTCAATTGTTTGGGGCATGCTCACAATTCAAAGTGGTTCCAACGAAGTTGAGTGACCATGACATTTTGGCGGTAAATCTAGCTATATGTATCGAGAAGCCTGAACTCTGGAATCAGAGGAATGATAATATATCCTATTCTCGAAATAATGGTCGCACTTTTTGGTCATACAAGAACCTTCCGAATTTTCAGTGGGTTTTTAAAAATATTGTACCTGGTCTTGCTCGGGAGAACTTGATTGTGGGATATGAAAAAGTTATGATTGCAATAAAAGCGCTGGGTAAAAAGCAGCATAGCGGAAGAGGCACCCCCTTAGCAACTCTGCCGAGTGACATTAAAATATTAAATAGAAAGATAAATGAGCTGATTAGAGCCCAATTTAAAGACCCTATAGCACTAAGACAAAAAGAGATATATAGATTAAAACAGGTCCGGAAAAGGAAAGTAGCAGCAGATCGTAGGGCTGCTGAAGATGAAAAATGGGTTAAACTCCGGGAAGTGGCGCTTTCAGGGGACAGCAGGAAATATTGGGCGTTAATAGCCAAATATTGCGATAGTGTAGTAAAATCCCAACCCATGTTAATTCCAGAAGTAGAATGGTCAACTTATATATCTCTATTGTATGCCACAAATACAGGGGCTGAAGATGATGACGGGTTTACTAAAATCTCTCAATTGGTAGGTGATGTCGAAGCCCCATCAAAGAAGGAAATTTAAGGATATATTAAGGGGGCAAGATATTCTGGGGCAATGGGGCCAGATGATGTCCCCGTGGCCATCATAAAGAATGACTGTGGCAATTGGGCAAAATTATTACAACCACTGTTTGCCCATTGTTACAATCTCGGGGTCATCCCTTACTCTTGGAAGGGAAGCATTATAGTTCCGCTATATAAAAAGGGCCCAAAAAACTTTCCGGCAAGTTTCAGGCAAATTTCACTTCTAGATGCAACTGGAAAACTATTTGCAAAAAGCATCTTGGTACACCTACAAGAGTGGGTTTTTGGAAATAATCTAATTCCTCTTGAACAATCAGGGTTCCGGAAGAACAGTGGTACGTTAGACAATATATCTGTCCTGCAGACCCTGATCGATAAATATCCTGTGGGTCTGAGGTCCCCATTGTATACTGCATTTATTGATTTCTCCACAGCGTTCGATAGGGTGGACCGAGGGACGCTGTGGAGGAAATTGCTTGCTATGGGAATACCCGGGAACTTGTTAAGAGTAATAATAGCACTCCACTCATCAACATGGACTCAAGTCTTGTTAGGAGGGACTCAGGGCCTTTCAAAGAAAATTCCCACTAATAATGGCCTGAAGCAAGGGTGCCTATTAGCCCCATTGCTTTTTTCAATTTATATAAATGATCTACCAAGCCGGTTAGGGGAATGTAAGGGGGATCCTCCACAAGTGGGTGATCTAAAAATAAGCTGTCTGCTATATGCGGACGATGCAATATTAATGGATCTAACCCCAATTGGACTCCAGAGGCGATTAACGGAATTGGTCAGGTATACTAAGGATTATTTTTTAAAGATAAACATTTCGAAGAGCAAAGTGATGATTTTTAGTCATAGTCGCTGTAAGGTTAGACCAAACTTGAAATGGTTTTTAGGAGATGAAAGAATGGAAATAGTAAAATTTTATCAGTACTTAGGAATTTTTTTTACAAATAGGTGCTCTGCTAAGAGACATTTGGACCATTGCAAAAGTAAAGCCATCTCGCAAGCATCTGGTATTAATCGCCTTTACTTGCAATGTGGAAAAATACATTTTTCTCACACTATTGCAGTATATAAAATAAAGATTCCTCCGACTCTAAACTATGCAATTGAAACAATAGATGAAGGTGAGTGGGCAATGTTTGAGAAGGTGGAAGGAAAAATCTGGCGCCAAATATGTAATCTAAATATTTCCGCGCCCATTGCAGCTCTTAGACTTGAATTTGGCCTCCTTTCTACATATGTGCTTTCAATGGCAGCGTGTTTGCGGTGGTGTAAGGCTCTGCAGAATGGGCAGGAGAATCTATTAAGGGCTGCATTGTTTAAGGAAATTTTTGTTAATCTGCTAAAGAAAAGTGTAATTTTTAGAAATTATTTTAAATCTTTAAGTATTTTTGATCTTGATTTTGAAGAAGTACTCCATTTAGATAAATCAGCTCTAAAGGTTATTATTAAAAAATCTATATATATGATCTCAAGTAGAAGAGATCAGCAAATATGTAATGCGAATGGAAGGCTAGATTGCATTATGGGGAGCTTTATTGTCAAAAAACCTCAGCCATATGTACTTTGGAACCTGTATCATGGAGCACGCCGAGTGCTCTTATTACTGAGATTGAACATGCTTCCTTTGAGTATTGTGACAGGTGCTTGGGAGGGTATCCCCAAAAATGAAAGACGCTGTAATCTATGCAATGGCGGTGTACAAGACCTTACTCATGTCCTGATAGTGTGTCCAGCACTCCATCTAATTCGCCGTAAATATTTAAGGCATGGTTTTTTACAGCATAACATTGAAACGGCAGAACAGGCCCGCAATTTTCTTATGTTTCCCCCATCCGAATTGATGTGTTTTAAAATTTTCTGCTTTTTTAAAGAATTTTTAAATGTTTATTAAAAGAAAAATGAATGGGTATGGGTGAATTGTAGATATTTTAAAAAATATTGTGTGTAATCATTTTTTATATCAGTATTTTATTGAAGCACTATTGGCACTTTGATAGACCGTTAAAAATAATAATACCATTCAACCCTTACTGCTTCAGATCATATTTGTGGGAATGTTAATTAACTATGTGTGTTGCATTACAAAGTACTAGTAAAGCATTTGCACTTTAATTAATGCATTAGCACTTTAGTTAGTCCTGTTGAAAATAATTGCTGCTATTTTCGATTCTCTTTTTGACAAGATCATCTCCTAACAAAAAAACTTTTTTAACACCCTTTGTCTTTCGAAATGTTTATCTTTGCTGATAACCGATGATTTTTAGACTAAAAGCCGATTGATATGATACTTTTGCCCTTCACTGTGACGTATTAGATTACTTACCCTCGCAGTTGAAATTTAGTGAAAATGAGGTATTAATTTTTGTATTTTAACAACTGATGTTTTTAGTAAACCAGATTTACGAGGCTAATTATATTGTATCGATAGGTGTAATTGTGAAATTGTTTTTTATCTCTTTACTTTGTATGAAAAAGCTGTTTTTATTCTGTATTTTATGTGGAATTCCATGGAATTCCAAATCAAAATAAAAATAAATTGTTAAATCAGCCATTTGACATTGGAATGGGAACTAAACATTGATGTCGTTTTTTAAAACATAGAATAATTTTTTTGTCCTAGATGAAATCAACTTGAATTGACCTCACCTATGAAATTCTAACTCCCAACACATGATTTTGTACTTTCAAGGATTTGTTAGAATATTGTTTTATTGAACATATATACATCACAAATGGTCACATAAAAAAATGAAACATCAAAATATAATCAGCCTAGGCTTCTAATGTGACCAAATACAATTTTGTTTAGAGGGGCAACTATAACTCTTCCCTGGATACATTCTAAAGTTGGGTCACTTCCAACACACTTTCATTCAAACAGAGCACACTACTCTCGCCAGTATCTCACATCTTCACATAATGTTTTTTTATCAGTTCTAACTTTGCATTTTCTCCACATTTAACCACTCTTGCATATCGCCACACAATCTTTCTATTAAGGCCACATATTTTTTAATTCAATGTATCACCAGTCATTTCCTTGTGCTATAAATATACAGTGCACATTATTTTTCTTAGATCTTGGGTGTAAATCCAATACTCAATGCTTTAAGAACAAGAGAATCAGTTTAACACCATTTTCATCATCTAAGCTACTACCTCTTCCCACTAAGCAGCCTCCACAATACCAAACAATCTGTAAGAAGGCTGGTTTTTTGCACTGTTTCTGGGATAATAAGTTTACTGGAGCTTTTGAAAGTCAATCTATGGTATGTGTAATTAAGTATTTTGATCTATTACCATTTGAATCCACTACTTAAAAACCTTGGATTATTGTAGATGAACTGACTCTAAAATACACAAAAACAAAAGGCGCAACGTTAGAGGCCTTCAAAACAGAAACAGTTCTGTAAGTGATCGATACTCTGGTTTGAACAGCTTAAATGGCAACCCTTCTGTCTCCTGTTTTCTTGAAATACAATATCTATAGGACTAGAAACCTTAAAGTGCTAGACCTCAGTAATTGTAAAGCACAAAAAGGCAGAAATCCCCCTCCCCATGCTAAGGTACACAGGATATTGGTCCATGTCAATATTTGACCTTTACATAAAGCATATTTAATGTCAAACAATTTCTGACGGGCAACCAATGCAACTCTGCTAAAGTCACAGATAAAGAGTCTAGCTTTTGTGCTAATCTATTTGTGGTGAGAGTGCTCTGAATCCTATTAATCAGATAGGGTCAGCAGTCCAGCATAAAGTGAGCTAGCATAATCTAAATTTGAATTTATAATGGCCACTATAACAACTTAATCTAACAAGATATGAATAACAGGTAGGCCTGGTTTCAACTGCTTCTGGCTACACGCCTATATTTAGACCCTGATCCCACTCTACTCTGAGGGATTTTGCTTTTATGGCAAAATGCTAGTTTACGGCCAAGTAAAACTGGCCAGAAAAAAAACAATTAGCAATAGCAAGTTGCAGATATCACATAACGAAAAGCAAATTACACATACATAACGAACTGTGCTTGCAATTATTTATAAGATGCAGCCATCTCGAGCCATACATTTTATTGAGTGTTACTGTAAGCATACCTGAAGTAGAGTCATCATATGTTGAGAGAGTCAATGCACCCAGAGAACTTGAAGATGTGCTAAGAGATGGGGTTGATGGAATATAGCAAGGGCGCAGCAGTGCTTCCCCTGTGTTGTTGATTCTTCCGTCTGTTTCATTATTTCCTACAAGAAAGAGAAATGTAATGAGAAATATGCACTCACAGCTTTAATAATAAAAATATTTTTTGTTTCAATATAATCAACAATGTCCATCCTCCCTCGCCAGAACCACCTTCGTATCAACGTTAGCTTAAACAAAATGTTGACATGCTCTACTTTTTCATTTACATACGTAGTGTATTGCCAGACTACATCTCTGAAAAATTTACATCAACACAAATGCTAAGAAATATTGTGTTTGCTTGTAATATATAGATCTTTCTAACTTCAGTAAGAACCTTCCAGGGGTAAGGTTAAAGCAAGAAAAACAAACACTGACAAAGCCAATAGGTCTATCTTTTGCTGTCTGCATTTTCTGCAAGAAAATGCAATTAGAATTAAAAGTTTAAAGGAATAAAATGAAAAAAATACCATAATCTAAAAGGTGGCATGCACCCCCCCCAAAGTAAACAAGCATTTGCAATGCAATAGGTCTCGCATTAGGAAAGTTTGAGCTATTGGTATTGTAAATGACAAATATAGTATTTATGTGTTGGTTTTGAAACTAGCTTAATTAATAGCTTTGTCATTTACAATGCCAATAGTTTTAACTTTCGCAAATGTGACACCTATAGCATTTGTAATGCAATATGTGTTGTATTTACGTGACTTAGATGTATTTATATTACAAATAACAATGGCTTTTATACTTAAACAAAAGTTATTGTAATTTATAATGGCAATAGCTTAAACTTTTGTAAATAACTTTTGTGAAGATTATATTCAGTGTATTTTATTGTGACGAAAATCCAAGAACAGAAGTGAAATATTAACATCTTTTTGTGACATTTGTAATAAAGCTTGAAACATTGAGAGAACATATTTGAACCAGTTGTTGTTGAATGGTCGCACAGATTGATGCTGTGGTAGCGCTGAGTGATGTTGTGGTGGCGACGAGTGATGCTATGGCGTTCAGTGATGCTGTGGTAGCGCATAGTGATGTTGTGGTGCCCCTGAGTGATGCTGCGGTGGTGCTGAGTAATGCTGTGGTGATGTAATAGATAGAGTGAGTGCGATATATAGATAGAGTGAGGGCGATAGATAGATAGAAGGAGGGCGATAGATAGATAGAGGGAGGTTGATAGATAGAGTGAGGGAGGGCGATAGATAGATAGATAGATAGATAGATAGATAGATAGATAGATAGATAGATAGATAGATAGATAGATAGATAGATAGATAGATAGATAGATAGATAGATAGATAGATAGAGTGAGGGAGATAGACAGATAGATAGACAGATACATATCGTAAGGGAGATAGACAGATAGAGTGAAGGCGATCGATATATAGATAGATAGAGTGATGGCGATAGAGTGAGGGCGATAGATAGATAGATAGAGTGACGGCGATAGATAGATAGATAGATAGATAGATAGATAGATAGATAGATAGATAGATAGATAGATAGATAGATAGTGAGGGAGATAGTGAGGGAGATAGTGAGGGAGATAGATAGTGAGGGAGATAGATAGCGAGGGAGATAGATAGCGAGGGAGATAGATAGTGAGGGCGATAGATAGAGTGAAGGCGATAGATAGAGTGAAGGCGATAGATAGATAGAGTGAGGGCGATACATTGATAGAGTGAGGGCGATAGATAGATAGAGTGAGGGGCGATAGATAGAGTGAGGGCGATAGATAGATAGATAGATTGATAGAGTGAGGGGCGATAGATAGAGTGAGGGCGATAGATAGATAGAGTGAGGTCAATAAATATATAGATACATGGATAGATTGATCGATAGGTGGATAGATAGATGTATAGATAGGTGGATAGATAGATGGATAGATAGATGGATAGATAGAGAGAGGGCGATAGATACATAGATAGATAGATAGATAGATAGATAGATAGATAGATAGATAGATAGATAGATAGATAGATAGATAGATAGATAGATAGATAGATAGATAGATAGATTGATAGATAGATAGAGGGCAATAGATAGATAGATAGATAGATAGATAGATAGATAGATAGATAGATAGATAGATAGATAGATAGATAGATAGATAGAGTGAGGGAGATAGATAGAGGGAGATAGATAGATAGATAGATAGATAGATAGATAGATAGATAGATAGATAGATAGATAGATAGATAGATAGATAGATAGATAGAGTGAGGGAGATAGATAGATAGATAGATAGATAGATAGATAGATAGATAGATAGATAGATAGATAGATAGATGGATAGATGGATGGAGTGAGGGTGATAGATAGATAGATAGATAGAGTGAGGGTGATAGATAGATAGATAGATAGATAGATAGATAGATAGATAGATAGATAGATAGATAGATAGATAGATAGATAGATAGATAGATGGATGGAGTGAGGGTGATAGATAGATAGATAGATAGAGTGAGGGTGATAGATAGATAGATAGATAGATAGATAGATAGATAGATAGATAGATAGATAGATAGATAGATAGATAGATAGATAGAGTGAGGGTGATAGATAGATAGATAGATAGATAGATAGATAGATAGATAGATAGATAGATAGATAGATAGATAGATGGATGGAGTGATCGATACAGTGAATGCGATAGATAGATAGATAGATAGATAGATAGATAGATAGATAGATAGATAGATAGATAGATAGATAGATAGATAGATGGTTGTGTGTGTGGTTGTGGTTGTGTGTGGTTGTGGTTGTGTGTGTGGTTGTGGTTGTGTGTGTGTGGTTGTGTGTGTGGATGTGTGTGTTGTGTTTGGGGTTGTGTGTGTGGTTGTGTGTGTTGTGTTTGGGGTTGTGTGTGTGGTTGTGGGTTCATGTGTGTGGTTGAGTGTGGTTGTGTGTGTGGTTGTGTGTGTGTGTGTGGTTGTGTGTGTGGTTGTGTGTGTGGGTGTGTGTGTGTATGTAGTTGTGTGTGTGGGGGGGTTGTGTGTGTGTGGGGTTGTATCTGTGTGGGGTTGTGTGTGTGTGGGGTTGTATGTGTGGGGGTGGTGGGGGGTTGTGTGTGTGTGGGGTTGTGTGTGTGGGGTTGTGTGTGGGGGGTTGTGTGTGGGGGGTTGTGTGTGTGGGGGTTGTGTGTGTGTGTGTGGGTGTGTGTGTGTGTGTGTGGGTGTGGGTGCGTGTGGGGGGGGTGTGTGGGGTGTGTGTGTGGGGTGTGGGGTGTGTGTGTGTGGGGTGTGGGTGTGTGTGTGTGGGGATGTGTGTGAGTGGGGTTGTGTGTGTGTGGGGTTGTGTGTGTTTGTGGGGGGTTGTGTGTGTTTGTAGGGGGTTGTATGTGTGGGGTTGTGTGTGTGTGGTGGGTTGTGTGTGTGTGGGGTTGTGTGTGTGGGGTTGTATGTGGGGGGGTTGTGTGTGGGGGGTTGTGTGTGGGGGGTTGTGTGTGGGTGTGTGTGTGTGTGTGTGGGTGGGTGGGTGTGTGGGGTGTGTGTGTGGGGTGTGCAGTGTGTGCCTTGTAGGAAGCAAAAGGTTCGTATTTGTACTTTTAGTATGCGCATATTTGTTTGTGAAAAAAGTATTGCAATATGCGTGAATTGTCTCACGTGATTTCAGTTGTATGAACGGTGTTGTGTGCATGCTCCGGAAATAGAAACAGGCGCACTATTACGCTGCCAGACGTTAAAGCGCACATTTCCTGTTGTCGGAGTTTGCTGATGACGCTGTGCGCGTGCATAACGTTGTGTTTGTGCGCATGGAGATATTCCGTGCATTTTGGAGGGAGCTGAGTAGCTGTGGGCGACACGTATTAACAAGCAAGAGATGGCGGATGAGGCGCTCTTCCTGCTGCTACATAACGAGATCGTAACCTGTGGCTACAAGTCTGCCGAGCAGGGGGAAGTGGTAAGGACGGGGAAGGTGTACTCCCTGAAGCAGGGTATGCGAGGTGGCGGGCACGGGGGAGGGAGAAGGTGAGGCGGCAGGATGAGATGCTGGTCACGGCCGGATGCAGGAGCGAGAGGCGGTGGTTTGTGTATAAGAATGTTTATATGAAGCCGTCATTATGTGTAGCGGAGAGACTGTACCATTTCATTACGTTTGTTGTGCGATTCAACTGGGTCCCTGGCAACCGCTGCCTAAAACTGTCCAAAGGTTAGTTAGATCGTCGGGAAAAGCAGTGAATGATAGTTGGGGAGCCTAACAAGCATTGTTTGGCAAACTGGAAGGTGAACAATACGGATCAGCATGAGGGTAATATGCAGTGAACTGAGGGGGCAGAAGTGGCAACACTGAACAAGACAGAGCGTGCTGCGCTTGGAGCGCGCGTGCGCATTACAAAAACGAAAGTGGAGCTTGCGATGATGGAAGGGAGATGTGCACCTGCGCGTGTCCACGGGCGCGTACACAGACCCCAATCAGCACGTGCCCCGGTCTGTATCACTTGGCAGGCAAGACGGTAACAATAGGTCTCGCTGGCGACTGCGTCGCCATGTGCGAGACCTAAAATTGACCCACTGCAAAAATAAATAAAACAATTTAATAAAAGCAGACACTGGCCCACCAGCCTCAGTGCTGAAGTGGGATACCTTTTAAGTGAAAGTGCACCCGTGCACAAGCAAAATGCTCCCACTCATGGCAAAGTGAACAAACGGATGAAGTGAGCTGACCCACTGCTCCATGCGGTAAACTGTGGTGTGAGGAAGCTAGAGGTGAATGACAGTTGAAGAGATGGTGAAGGCTGAACAAAAGCGCATCCTGGTCTGGTGGCTCAGTGGACTAATGCATCCACTGTAGGGACCTGTGTTTGACCTCATGCTCTCAGGTTCAAATCCCGGCGGGTCCACTCAGCCTTTCATCCTTCGGAGGTCGATAAATTAGTACCATTGAGTTAACAATAAACATCTGTTACTCACTGTCAAAATACTCTAAGGTGAACGTGTGCTTTACGCTGTGTGTGTGTGGGAGAGAGGTTGTCATTGGTGTTTGTACACATTTTTTCACTGAAAATAAAGGTTATAGTATTGTTATAGTATGGGGTTGAAATGAGATAAGAACTAATATTAAAAGAAAAACTGAAAACGACAGAAATTCATCAGTTATAGTGAACGAACTGTAGCTTGAGCCCCCATCATACACTGCTTATTACATCACTGGTGATGGGAGGTTCGGCATAAGGGACTGACATCTGGCCACGCAATGCACCAAGGGAGCCAAACCACCAGCCGTCTATGGCCTTTTGCAACAAATATTGAGACAGCTAGATAGTAAGAGCACATTGGGTGTTACAAAGGTTGTCTTAAATTAACAATTGTGCTGCATAGTGTGCTTTCATTGTACCGTATTATACGCAACCCCATGGCATACCTTGGCCACCAACTGTAGGGCATGTCAAATCGGGGCCTTGTTATGATGTTGTTATGATGTTGCTACGATAAAATGCTGGTGAAACTCTTGCTTGTTTATTTCAAACAGCCGTTAATGCTGGTCACAGATGCCACATTTCTCCACTGAGTTGCCTTATGTGCACAATTAGGAGTTTAGATCAATTAAGCACAGGTGTTTTTTTAAAATGCATAGAGCTTTTAACACTCCAGAGGAGCTTTCAACACTCCAAAACATATTTTGCCTAGAAAAACAGAATTGCTAGTGCTTCAGTCAACATGTGTGTGTAGATTGTGTTGCATTTTGATTTTCACCATTTTGCTTGCTGTGCTTTGAGACCCCTCTATTCATCATTTGAAACATTGAAATCTTGTGTGATGCAGCTGCACGTGGTCATGCAATCTCTCTGTTATTGATGATTAATTACATTTAATACCCTGGAGGTGACTACCTCTGCAGGCTCTATTTAGACACTCTTGATAGGTCAATTATATTTTTGAATTTGTTTTACTATCATTACCACCAGCGCACTCTTCCGAACCCAAACAGAACAAGGAAGTGTGGTGGGGGTGAGAGACGGGAGAAGTGAAGAGGCAGGGAAGGATAAGAAATTAGAACTTGGGGGCATATTATCAACAAATAGCGATATTTATCGCTAAGAAGAGTTAGCGGCAATATTTTTATCGCCGCGCATCACGGGATTTTATCGCTGAGATAACGTGCTATTAACAACGTTTATCTCAAAAGCAATAAAATTCCCGGCGATAGCGGCAAAATCCGTGAATATCGCTGAGAATACAGCGATATTCACGCATTATCGCTAACAGAGTCTTAGCCATTATATCCACCTCCCATTGGATATAATGGCTAAGAACTGGTCTGAGCAGGTGTTAGTTTTTGGAGATATTCGCCCTTAGCGCGAATATTTCCATCGCTACGCCTGTGTTGGTAATAGGCGAGGTTAGCGACTGCTTTCAGTCGCTAACAGGTTGAGTACGCCCACTTTGCATGTCATTAGCGATAAATATCGCTGACATGCAAAGCGGGCCCCAAACCAAAAACGGCCGCTAAAGCGGTGAAAATTGTCTATCGCCCCCCTTGATAATATGCCCCATAGTTGTTAAATCCCTCATCCTCTGCTTGGTTTTCCCATACCTTTTTGCCTTCAGACCTCCTGTTTTTGCTGACTTCGTTTTTGCGGGTTTTAGGACTCTGCAATTTACTACTTCTAACCAGTCCTAAAGTGCTTATGCTCTCCCCTTAAACATGGTAACATTGGCGTATAACCAATTGCCATATTTAATTTACTTATAAGTCCCTTGTAAAGTGGTGTTACATGTGCACAGGGCCTGTAAATTAATTGCTACTAGTGGGCCTGCAGAACTGATTGTGCCACCCACTTAAGTAGCACTTTTATATGTTTCAGGCCTGCCATTGCAACCTGTTTGTGTGCAGTTTTAAACTGCCATTTCGACAAGGCAAAATAAACCTTTTACCAAGCCCAAACCTTCCTTTTCAATATAAGTCACCCCTAAGAAAGGCCCTGGACAACCCGGAGGACAGGGTGCAATGTATTTAAAAAGTGGACATCTACTTTTAGTCTTTGTATGTCCTGGTAGTGAAAATCTCCTACAGTCATGTTTCACTACTGCAAAGCCCACCTCTTCTATAGGATAACTTTGGAGTTACCGTATTACATTGTATGAGTGTAATCTCCAAATGGGAACAGATAATCAGTTTATGTATGGTGTTTTTGGAATTGTAATAAAAAATCCTAACGTATGGTGACGATTGATTTTAAACTACAATTTTGACAATGCCACTTTTATAAGGTTGTCCATCGTTACGTGGAGTGATCATGTTGAGGTAATGGGGGGCGGTGACCAGTATAAACGAATATTGAAAATAGTACCCCCAGCATCAGGGATTTATTGATGTTATAATTCTGAGACCTTGTGACTATTTTATCTCTCATTGGCCAATGAAGGCACCTAATTTCCTTAAACTGTTGCCTTTCACACTTTGATATTGTGAATGATAGTTTAATAGACACATGTATGTTTCATATAATATATACTGGCACAAATATGATAAATAGAAACTCATAAATAATAACAATCCAACTAACGTAAAATGTTTTGCTGTGGATCTTTACATCAGACCACGCAGTGTATTTATCATTCAGTGAAGGATAAACAAATCACATTAATAACACTTATTAGACACCAAAAATATTTTCCTTTCTCCTTTTTTGACCACTTTATAGAACCGGGACTACACAACAGGATGTTTTATATACAAATGCACCTATCTGGGAGATGCGTAAGAACAAGGTATGTTACATAATCACAAGGGGATTCCCACAGAAATAGTCGTGTGGTATCGCAATTAGAACATTAATTAATCTATGGTGCAGGGGGTACTATTTTGAATATTACTTTTATAAAGGTGGTATTTTAACTGCCTTAGCCCTTTGGAGACTGCAGCCAGTCACTGGGTCTCATGACTTGTTGTAGCTGACAGTTGGGCTTTGTGTATTTCTCCTAGACAGCCACACTCAATGGGGAGCATAGGTGAGACTGGATGGGCCGTCACTGGCAGGATGGGAGAGAGGAGCTCAACCCAGCCCAACTTACATTTGACTAGGATGTGTCCTCGCTCCACACAAAGGGCCGCATACCTCCTGTACTTAGTCTGGAGCTAGGACCAGAAAGGCAGGGCACATTTGCACTTCAAATGCCTGCCTCTAGAAGCTTCTCCCCACTTCAAAGGCACAACTGGATATAAATATTGGACTTCAGACACCAATTCTTCAGTACACTGCCGGACCTGTGGGTACTCTGCAGGAAGAAATACATCTGTGCTGCTGTAATGACTGCCACTCTGCTGGAATGCTGACCTGCTGCTCTCTTGTCTGGGTGAGAAAGACTGGGCCTGCATCTCTTGAACCCAGAACCCCAGAGTGACTCTAAGGGCTAGTTGGCAGGCCTCCTGATCTGAAGCCTTAGGGACACAACTGGCTTCCTACAATCTTGCACCTGCCGTTTCAGAGTCTACCCTCTCAAGTGATGTTACCCCAGTCCTGCACTCTTGGAATTGGGTTTAAGGTGCTCTGCCAGCCTCGGTGAGACAGAAGAACCGACGCATCTCCTCTCCAGCGCTGCGCAAACCGGAGCAGAATTGACACATGCTTGCTGTTGCAAGGATGGGACCCATCGCAAAGACCCTCATCACCGCCCAGCTCATCGGAACTGCTACTGAGCAATGCATCCCCGGCACTGGCCCTCACATTTGTTGTCAATAGTAGGCCTCGATGACGGAACCCTCATCGCAGCTCTGTGGAACTGATGCATCACCTTGACTGAGCAACGCATCCTTGACTCAGGACTTCACCTTGCAAGCCCTCGTCGATGGGGTCCTTGATGACACTGCAAGAGCTTGCACTGCAGACTCGCCACATTCCGGAACCGACACATCATTTTGGCCGCACAAAGCATCTTCGACATAGCTGCTCGCAATGCTCCGCAAACCAGGATTTAAGGTACTTTGTTCAGTGGGAGTGGCTGGGTACCAGGCACTCCTTCTATCACAGTCGGCTTTAACTTGTGACTTTGTTCCAGTATGGCGCGACCAGATATCCAAAGTTGTGGCTATGTCATTTTGGGCACTATTTTCACTAAAATCTTTAAAACTGAGTTTCTCTGGTTCTGCAGACTGGATTGTTGTTGTTTTTGTCTTGTTTTATTTATTAGCAAAAGTTCTGTTTTTCTGACTTAGGGTGGGATCCTTTTTGGTGCTGTGTTGTCACTTTATTATTGTTTGAAGTGTTGCCCATATACTGAATAGATTCACTCTAAGCTAAGCTTTATTGTCCTGTGTTAAGCTACCAGAGGGTAGAGCACAGGTTAATTTAGGATTGGCTTGTACCTCACCCAAACAAGGATTGTGGTCGCTGCTTGACCAGGGCTCATACCCCAGTCAAAGGCAAACCAGTTTCTTACAGTTCTGAATTATAAGTTTTTCTTAGTTCTCGTTCTCCAGAATGCAGAGCAGTTTGGTGTTTAAGCCAATTAATGAATTTCATAATGGAGACTAAAATAATTTAGGAACTAAAATGCATGGCTAGGTCTTACGGAAAAAATTGCGTATTTTAGTACAATATAATGTCGTTTTTAGGCACAATTTGTTTTATTTTTATAAACAGATGGTGGCATTTTGGGAGTCGAATGACAATGAACCTGGCAGATATTTGGGACATAATTTGCACATTTACTGGATATTATAGGCTGATAGATCAACCTATCCTGGTGTTCCTCGCAAAAGCCACTTCATTGCTGCTTTGGCAGCTGTTTCATGACTTCGGTGATGGCATTTTATGATGCAATAGCCAATAAAGATTTTATAATCATATTTAACTGCTTTCACGGGCCCAACTTGTAAAATGTAACCTACTTCTCTAATCTAAATGTGTTTTATTTTGAGAGGTATCCTGCGTTGTAATTCCAGTAAATGCGCTCTGTTTAACTCTTCCTCAGCCCATTCTTCCGAGTAGCTTTTTATTCCTATTAGTACAGAGGATCTACTTTAACGGGGCAGGCTAGTGAAATTAAATTAAGCGGAAACTACAACTGAAGGAAGTTGCGTCTTACATTTTGGAAAAAGGGAGCAGTCTGCGTCAGATTTAATACTAATTTTATTTTTACAGTCTGTAAATCCTACACCGCTGTTAGATACAAACTATTTTTTAAATTGTTATTTTGAATGCATTTTTTCACCCCATTACTTCACTTTCTTTTTTTTTTTTTTTATCTTTTTTTTTTTTTTTTTTAAACCTTTATTGTGCAGATATAGCTGACAAATACGGGCCTACAACCCATCGGGCCGGCCACCACACTGTATTAGCACATAGGCCAGGAAAGAAACTCCAGCAGGTCTCCGATATAACAGATGCAACAAAGCAAAGCAAATAGCCACATGGAAACCACAGTGAGAAGGAAAAGTGAAGGTTAATTTTATAATATAATAGGGTGAGGAGCAGGAACATTGCAGTTATTAAAGTCCAAAAGTCCATGGCGGGTCGTCAACAGGCAGTGGAACAAAAACACAGCGAGTTTCAAAAAAAGGAACAGCTACATCATAGCAAGGGCAAAACATGAGTCCCACATCAGCAAACAATACCATCCACTGCCCAACGCCCACCCGTTACCACAAGAATACGCATCAATACATAGAAAGGAAGTCAAGATTGCAATACGAAGCCATCCGCTACATCGACCCAGGGAAAGAGAGAAGGAAGGGGAAAAAGGGGAAAAGAGCATCAGAAAAAGGGGTTGAAAAAACAGGGAAAAGAGGATGCGGCCCCACAGTATATGCCCCATGGCAAATAAAGCACACGAAAAAGGGGCAGCCCACGGAGCCAAAGGAAACAGGAATAATGGATGCGCAATGAACATCGGTAGCAGGGAGGCCGTGTGCCCACGCTAGCAAAAAACACCCCAGGAGGCCTACATGCAGACGCAGCGCCCTGAAAAAGAATACACAAGAGCCATAGAACCAAGAACAAAAGAAAAACAAAAAGACAGACCCCCCCCCCCACCCCACCCTGCACCCCTGCGGAAGGCTACGGCCTACCCCCCCAGCAGCGTGCCTGTCGCCCTAACCGGAAACCCGAAATATAGAAGAGTCAAAAAGTAAGGAAGAAACCATATAGGCAAAAAGAGAGGAAGGGGAAAGGAAGAAAAAAAAACTATCGGGAGAGGAGACACATAATCAAAACTATCAGCCCCCAACTCCCCCGTCCGAGCACATTCAAAGCCCACGAGAAGATAAAGTCATTGCAAAACAATAAACAGGTACCAGGAATATGAAGAGGAAGCAATCATACATGTAGAGCCGCAAGGCGGTCATCCGGTCACGCCACAAAGTAATAGTCCGGCGGTGCAAGGTCATCTCAACCCTGTCCTCGTCTGTCCAGTGCCATAGGCACAGAGTGCACAAAGAACCAGAACATGAGGGGGCAGAGGTGAAAAACAGGGATTCCAAACGTCGAGCTACTACACAAGTTATAACGGCTTCGGACCGGATGAGTAAAAAAGGACAGCAACAGCAGCAGGCAACTCAAGCGCAGCTCCGCAGACCAAGGGGAAAAAATTGCCCCGGTGAAACAGTTACAGGATCTCCGCTCGGCAGGCCGAGGCAAAAAATCACCGGGGGACCCGGCGAGTCCGATCCGGACGGATCTCGGCTGGAGGCTCTCCAATGCATCCACCACAGGGGAGAACTCTTGACAAGACCAGGCAGCAGGCATCTGAACGTCCAAACAAGCGGTGGCCTTAGTATTTTCAATTTCCAGGAAATGCACCGCAGCACCCTGAAGCGGCGAAGCCATACACGCAGGGGAACAAAGGCTACCATCCAGCCCATCGACAGGCACAGTCATGGAAGCACGCCAAGAACACAAGGCGGCGAAAACGTCGCCAACTGTAGGCTCACCTTTACGGTATTCAGCAAACGTGCCGTGCAGCGAGCCAATGTCGCCGTCCCCAAATGGGCGTAGATGCAGGGTGTGGGCCGCCATCTTTGCAGCCCGGCGCGGCCGCGGCAATCTCCGACCCCAATCCGGCCACCAACAGAGCTCGATGGGACCCAGCCGGCAACAAGCAATGGAACCCTCAGGGCAAAAAGGCTGGCCACCAGAATATTGAGGCAGCCGGCGCCACCGACCCACGGGCGCCGCCCGCCGAGATCGGGCGGAGGGTTTCAAGATGGCCGGACAGGAGAACAAAGGGGAGACGAGTCGCCCATTCGGTCAACCCCCGTCCGTGGAAGGCAGCACTCCACCACCAGGTCCCCAGACAGCCAGACCAGGCCCGGTTAGACGCCACCGGTCCAACCGCACAATGGCCGCTCCGGCCGACCCCGCTCCTCCACCAAGGGGTCGGCCCCGGCGCTCCGCCCCGCCTGGGCGCCGCAGACGAGTACCAGGCCTGCCCGCCCCGGAGGCCACGAAGCGAACAAGGGCGCAGCTCAGGATCCGCGGCACTTAAGAACATCCGGAGCAGACGGTGAGTGCCAGCAAAACGTCATAAGTCCATATTCCAGCAAATAAGACTTCTCGGGGCAGGATAAGGTACAGGATAGACAGTTCAGGCAGGAAGGTTTGACGGAGCCGAGCTACAACGCGGCCATCACGGTCGCGAGCTTGGCTCCTCCCCCTACTTCACTTTCTTAAATTGACAAACACTAAAAGTATTTGTGGAAGACATGTTCGCTTCGCTATTAAGTGCTAAAATACTTCACGAGTTTCCCTTCTGGAAAACAGATTTTAGTTTTAAACTATTTTCAGCTGTCTTTGGAGGAGGAGAGGAGGATGGAAAGAGCTAGGTCTGCTTTCTCTTTTTAATTTTTTCAGGATATTTATAACATACCTGTTTGAAAGCTCACCAGTCCACATGACTCTTGCCCACATGAATGCGTCTCCTTGGTTATGATGTGAGCCTTTCTCCTCCTGACTCACTTTTAATGAGAACTTCCAGCAATTCTAAAAAGACAATAGCTTAAAAATGCTAATATCCTTTTGAAATTGTCCATCGTGTGATGCTATTAGACCGTGCCAGAATGGCTGAATCCCTTACATTAAATACCTGTAAGAAGTGCTTAATTTGAGCTGGATGATGCAGGCGGGGGCCTCGGCCACTTATTTTTGGGGACCGGCACAGATTTTTCCTCATCAGACTTTCATCCATAACAAGAGAGAGAAAAACACAAGTGGGAAAGAAGGAGGAAGAGAAAGACAGTAACACAATGATAAAGGGAGAAAGTACCAATGAAAATTAGTCTGAAAGAGTGAGCTAAAGAGGCAAGGAGTGTCCGGTGGTGGATGAAGGAGGTATGATATGGAATCAAGACTTAGGGGGTCATTAGGATGACGGGCGGACTTAGTCCGCCCGCCATCCTATCGGAATTCAGGACCGCCCGCCATAAGGGCGGGGGTTCCGTGGGGGAATTAGGATGTGCCCGCCACAGTGGCGGGCACATCCTGCATTTTTAGCATTGTGGCGGGCGGTGCTCTCAGCACCGCCCGCCACAATGCTAAAAATGCATTTCAGCATTTGGGTAAACAAAGCGGCAGGCACCACACAGTGCCTGCCGCTTTGTTTATGCAAATGAAGGGGGGTACCACAGGTACCCCCGTGTGCAACCACCACCCCTCCTTCACTCTGGAGGCCCGCAGGGGGCCCCCAGAGTGAAGACCGCATGCCTTTCCGTGGCGGCATTGCCGCCACAGAAAGGCATGTCTGAAAGCCCATGCTAATATGGCTGGCGGTGTATAATAGACACCGCCACCATATTAAACATTTTCCACCCGGCCGCAAGGCGACCGGGGCGGAAAAGCGGCGGACGGTCTTTCCGTCCGCCGCGGTCCCCCCCCCCCGCCATTCTAATATGACGAGGGGAATTCTGGAGAGGATGTCGGGCGGATTACCCCCGCCAGGCCGGCGGTGGCTACCGCCAGCCTGGCGGGGCCTATCCACCCGACATCCTAATGGGCCCCTAAGGGTCTGATTTAGAGCTCGGCAAACGGATTACTCCATCACAATGTTTTTTTTGTTGGTTTTTTTAATATTTTCATTTTGCATGTAGCACACAAAACATTTAATAATGCTTCTTCCATAAATTACACAAATTACTTACAAGAATCAAGATACATACTATAAATGATAAATACAATAGACATAGATAACTCATTCAGGAAACTTGATTATTTCCATTATCTCCATTATTTCCTAATACTTGCAACCTTAGTACAAGTAAATCCCACATGTAGCCAGTCTCCTAGGACATGATGGCACCTAAAACAACGAGGATGTTATAAAGTTTGGCCGGAGTAAAATAAATCTGCCATTTGCAAAAAAGGCCACCCTCCTTAAGTTAGCTGCTCTTACTGCCTTGCAGCTCATTTTATTAAAAATGTGCCATTGCTGGAGGTAAAGACGGCAGTCAATTAATTGAAAAAAAAATCCAAATGGGTTAGGACTATTTGATCGTTCTAGGTAGATTTGAGCAGTTTGTACCAATTGCCAATTGCCAGAGTTTTCAGTATAAAATGAGCCTTACTTAATAATAACCCTTTGGAATTATCCAAGTTCCTCAATCCCAAGCAGAACTTATTTATTTGGAAGTGGCAAAAAAAAGAGACGTCTTTATATTACTATTCAGTGACCTAGTTTCCTGCCAGGTGCTAAATCTACTATTTAAAAAAAAGTCCTGAAGCTTGGAGAATCCAAATTTAGCCCAGAGATCACAAGTCCGAGTGGACACGTGTAGTCCCAAGAGAAGGCATTCCACTAATCTCAATTGCGGGTGTAACCCAGGAATATCAAATGTCTCCCAAATCCTCTGGAATTGAGAAGCCACTATTTTGGGAAATTTGTATCCTGATCTCTCTGGAAGCTTAGGAATTCATAGAAAATGTGCTAAAGCAATCTCCATTTCCCCCAGCATTAACTCAAGACAAAAATTTGCAGAAAACATTTCTTCCAAGCTGTTATAATTTAACCAGTTGATCAGTGAAGCTTGGTAGTATAATCGTAAATTGGGAAACGTAAGACCTCCATCTATAACTTCTAGTTGCAAGGTTTCTATTTTTAATCTAGGTTTTTTACCCAGCCAAATAAAAGATCTCAATTCTGAATTAATTTGCTCAAAAAAGGATTGAGGTACTCTAACCATCAAATTAGAAAATAAGAATAAGAACAAGTGAGTATATTCATTTTATTAAGAGCTACTATGGCCATAATTTTCAGAGGGAGATCCTTCCATTGAGAAAGCAAGATTCACATTTTATTAAATGTAGGATATAGTTGAGCGAAAGCAGATCTTCCAAGTACGATGAGAAACAAATTCCCAGATACCTTATAGAGTGGGATCTAAGATATCGTCCCTGCATCGAAAGAGGTAAGGCTGCTGGTGAACAGTTAAAAAGAAGTGCCTCTGAGTTTGCTTGATTCATTTTATAGTCCCCAATAACTGTGAATTTGCTTATTTTAGCCAAAGCAAGTCTGATATTATGTTCATCGGCTGCCAAATATAAAGCCATATCATCGGCGAACAGCTTCAATTTAGCAGCACCTAGGATCGGGGTAAAATAGAGCGATCTGCCTTAGTGCATTGGCTAGCAGCTCCAAAAAAAGGAAAACAATATTGGAGAAAGGAGGCAGTCTTGCAGCATCCCCCGGCTGATGGAGATCGTGCCCGGTCTATTGCCTTTTATCATTATGGATGCCTGAGCACCTAGATATAGGTTTCTAATCGCTTGACAGAGTTCAGATGGAAGCGCCAATCTACTTAAAATTGCAAAGAGAACGTTCCACTGAACTCTGTCGAAAGCTTTCCCTGCGTCCAACATCATAATGACTGCCTTCGTCCTGTTGGTGTTAAAATAATCAATCGACTGGCACAAATAGTGAGTTTTAGTAGCTAAAAGTCTACCTGGGATAAACCCACCCTGGTCGTGATATACAAGAAAAGTAGAACCTTGAGATAAACGATTCACCGGAATCTTTGGAAAAATCTTATAGTTGTTGTTTAGCAGACTTATTGGTCGATAAGAATTAACCTCCTCCTCTGCTTTGCCTTTTTTAACAAAGCTAACTACCACAGCTTGCGTGAATGAAGCTGAAACCGCTTTGCCTTCCAAGATTCCATTAAATAAAAGCTTCAAAACAGGGCTGAGCTGAGGCAAAAAAAAGCATATAGAACTCTGTAGGGATCCCATAGCATCCACATGCTTTCGCAGAGGGTGAAGACATCACACCGTTTTTTATTTCTTCTGCTGTATATTCTGAGATTAAGCTATCTTTATTTACCTGGGACAATAAAGGGTAGTTAATACCGTTAAGCCAGGTATCCACTGCCTCTACTGAGCTGTTGTGAGGATCAGAATAAAGCTTCGTATAGTGTTCCAAAAAGATGGCCGAAATTTCCTGGGGATGGGAAGTAGATCTACCAGTAACTGGGTCCTTTATCTTTTTTAATAGTATTCTGATTAACCTTACGTTTTGCCGACCATGCTAGATATTTGCCTATATGCTCATTCTCTTCGTATCTTTTCTGTAGAACTGCGTCATGCGCCAGGATTTCTTTGGAAGCAAAAAAATCTTGTAAATTATGATTAGACTAAAGCAGCTTCATTTTATTTTCCCTGAAGGGTGCTGCTAAATATTGAGCCATCAAATTAGAAAACGTATTCTCAAGCTGCGACTTTTCTTCCTTCTCTTTGCTACTCTTGAATGCAATATAATTAAATACTTTCCCTCAAAAAAAGCTTTCAAAGACGCCAAACCTGCAAAAAACGGAGCTGTGTTTCTATTACATTTTCAGAAATCCTCTAGAAGCAAACCCGTACTTGCCACCCATTTCTCGTCAACTAAAAGAGACTTATCCAATGACCATCTAAGGTTTCGAGCTAGAGTTTGAATTGAAAATTGAATCAAAATGAATGCATGGTCAGAAAAAGGATTTTCAATAATCTCAGATTTGGTGCTTAAGAGAGCATGTGAGACAAGAAAAAAGTCAATTTGTGAGGACGAATGATATCTCTTTGAGTGGCAGTTAAACTTCCTCTCTTGGAGGAATTTGTCACGCCAGCAGTCAACCAATCTCAAGTCATGTATCAAATCTTGACATAGCCTGATGGATTTAGGTTTAGACTGAGATTTCTGGGGTCACGACGAGTCAATAGCTGGACTAATTAACATATTAAAGTCCCCCTCAATGACCAAATAACCTACTTGAGCAGTGGCAAAGTCATATAATTACTGGAGCGAATCTGGTTAGTCTTCTATTGGGCTATAAAAATGAACCAAATTAAATATTTGGTTGCAGACCTTCATTTGCAGCGAGATCCATCTTGCGTTATTGTCCTTCTGAACCATTATAATATCCCCCTGTATCTTTTTAGTAACCAAAATGGCTACCCCTCTAATAGCCGCACTTGCAGAGGCAAAGAATTCATATTGAACAAAAGCAAGGGGTTTATCCCTAGGCACGTCCTCCTTGTAATGAGTCTCCTGTAAAAAGATTTTATGGGCCTGGAAGGTCTTAAACAGGCCAACATAGAGCAGCACTTCAGTCTATTATTAAAACTGTTCAAATTACAGAAAATAATCTTTAATGGTCTAGAAGTCATTTAAGGATAAAAGTAAAAAAAGAAATATCATTTATTGATCCTCTACATTTCTATCAAAAAATTGCTACATTTTATATTTTTACCCCCTGCCCTCTGTGACCCTCACACCCTTCCCGCCCCCTAGCCTTCGTGAACCCTTCCTCCCCACTCCCATAGGATATAATTGTGACGTTGTGACGGAGTAAAATGTCCGCCAAGATCTAAATCAGGCACGAAGCTGCCTTGATACTCTGCATCCTGATATTCGTAGCACCGGCCACGGGCTTCTGAGCATAATTTTGGGCACAAGCACTTAATATTTTACTAATCAAGCACTGCCTATAGATATACCAACAGTCCTTTATATATATCTCAATTAGTTATAAAAGATGCACTACAAATGCTCTCCTACAATAGATTCTAAACATGGCAAACCAGTGGGCGCTCTTTGCATGGACTCCTCCAGAACAAGGTTCTAGCTCCATCGAGTCTCCGTTTACGACTAGGCTTCATTCTATCTCATGTTGACCCTGCCACTAATTCACTGGGTCTTAGGTATGACTGCATATGCTAGGCAGATCAACAGCTGTGATAAACTACACTTGAGAATGTTTTCAGAAGCAGCAAAATGAGAAAAAAAATTCCTGTGCGACCTACCACTTTTTAGGATGACTTGTTCATCTGTGCGGTGAAGTGCCAAGTGTGGATACACAGTAAGAAGGCAGTTTTCAGCTGTCCCAGCAACCTGAAGTGGAAACCTAAAAATAAACGCAAAAACAATTCTGAGAATGAGTGACCTCAACTCCGATTTACGAAAAATGCATGCTAACAGAATCTATTGTGGTATATAATTAAATCATAAATAACATGTTTATTTGTGGATTTTAGTAAAGCGCTAAGTTACTTGTTACTTTAGAGCACAAGACCGAAATAGCAAACAGGGCACGTAAACAGCACCCAGTTAAATTACATACAATGAGAGAAGACCCTGACTGATATTTTCATTGCAATCTGAAAATGCATGACAAGTTTAGTTTTAGTTGAGGAAGTAAAGTAGTAAAACATATGTAATCTGGTTCTTCAATCTGGTTTGGACCCAGTACATTCCAAAACCTTGATCTTTGGACTCCATGAGTTTTAACCCCATTTCTCATCATTTGAAGGCTCTTTGGGGGTCAGCTGGGCAGTTGACAACCTTAAGCTTTTGCGAAGGTCATAGAAGATATCAATATCTGCAGGTACCTAGGATAATTTCCTGAGTACAGTGTTTGAACATTGTAGAGATCCCTAATCACACTGGAGTGCTTCTATGGCAGACTTGATTTAGTCTGTCCTCTGAAGATTAAGTCTAGGCCTGGCATCCTGGTTTCAGAACTGTTTGTAATCTAATAATGCTTTTTGCTGGAGTGCAGTATGTATGATATTGTGATAATCAAGTTGTGCCATTACCGGCTTGTCAGCTCTACCCATTGGATGATTCAGATCATGTAGAAGCTTTCAAAGCTTGTCGCCATCACCTTCACTTGATGAATGAATCAGAGCTAAAAGTCTAACAAGATTCCCATTTTCTTCACTCTGTTGTTGCATAGAAGGGGGGTCCAAGTTCAATGAACAGGAAGAAGGTAAGGAATAAGAGGTTACTCTTCAAGAGTTATTAACTTAACCTGCACTCCAGTTATGCTCACCAAGCCCTCTTTCCTAAAGAGGAATCATGTTATCATGCTATTCTGGTTAAATGATCCATTTTCCAGGTGTAATTTGATTCGAGCGTTGTCATTGTACAGCTCAATATTCACTTTGTATTGGTTAAAGAGTTGTGCCAGAAAGCACAACTACATTTTGAATAGAAGGAAAAATAGGAGTGTGAACTTTGAGGAAGATTCAAGAGATTCTGATTGTAAGAGGTGCAAGCTTGCCCAGGGACAGTTGATGTATTTATAAAAGAGGTTTTCCAGGAAGGTTGCATAGTCAGTAGTGTAACGAAAATTGGTTCTAATGGAACTGGGCAAGGCTTCAAACTCCTCTGCTGTTATAGTACAGGACAGTGGTACTGAGACCTCATATTTTTGAAGAAGTTAGATGCTTGTTTCGAATCTAGTATGTCAAACCACAAAGTGAAGTCACCCATCATCAGAATCTCCATGACCAGTGTTTGTAGTTGTGGAGAAAGCAATTTGCATTTAGAAATTAGGTACAGAAACCTGGAGGATACCAAATCACAGTCGGATGAGTTAGCAATTGGACCGGATTCTAAACTGGGCAGTTAAACTATCAAATGATGCACCTTGAATATCACAATTTCTGTAAAGATTAGTCAGCTTTATGAAAAAGTTACTCCAAATACCCTCTTTGCTTTTCTGACCACTTCTGTGGTCAGTCAGAATTAGTTACCTTCTATAAGTGAGCAATTCAATTTATAACACCTTTCTCATTCATAAAATATTAATAGAACTTTGGAGCAATGAAAAGCAAACATTCCAAATAGCTGCTTTCTATCCTGAACTAGGACATTCATTTAAGGGTGTCACAAGAGTACAATAACAAAAAAGGCTATAGTTATCCTAAATTCCGATAAGAAACACCCACTGTGTTCCCTCATTGTTTCCAAACAAACATTCAGAGTAAGGTAATAATATAAAAGTGTCTCAGCCAATGCCAAGAGAATGAGGATGCCAAATATCCACCACCTTTTGACCCTATGTTCAGTGTGCCTCAGGGATGAAGATATAGCTTACTGACAAGGCATAAGTAGTTTGAAACTGGTCTGGGATTGCTTGCATTCCCCACCAGAATGGACTTGAATTGGCAGTTTGGGCTAGGCTGCTTTGACAGGAGCAGGCCCAATGACAACTTGGGGATAGCTAGGCTATGCTTGGGGTGGCATAGTGGGTGAAACACAAAGGAATGTTGCCCAGGCAACTATTAGTAGCTCTAACTATCTGCAAGCATTCCACCTATCATCTTTATGTTTACTCAGTATTAATAAGAAAGCCTGAGCAGGTTTAGGTCTCATCACGATCTCTAATCATGCACTGGTAACATGAAACTATGCATTCCTACATCTCTCCAAGAAGAAAACACTTGTGGTGTTTTGATCGGAGCTAAAAAATAAAATGGGGGATTCTTTCAATAATTTACAATGCGGAAACATCAAGAGAAAAGCCCTGGGATGCATTCTGTATAATTTTTAGACAGAAACACATTTCTGCCAATGTAGCCTAAAAGGGGAACTGGAATTAGACAAGAAGAAGTTGGAAGCTGAGTTTAAATTGGTGGAACAATCCTTTAAGGATTTGGGCTCTCTCAGAGACCTTAAAGAGTTTACTAGATTTAGGGGACACATTGACCCGTGTGTAGCTGCACTGCCTTAGAGGTCTCTTTTGAGGCTCAAAGAATGCTTCTATTAAATAGCAACTAAGGCTAGAATGCTTTTGCCAACAGGCTACGTAAAGCTAGGGAATGACAGTGGATATCCACTGTGATGGACTCTGCCAGATCCATGGTGAACTCAGAAAAAGGAAAGAGCCAGGTATACAACACATTCCTCTAAAAGTGGCACAAGGCGAAACATACAATCAGAATGCCATAACAAGACCTACATTAAAGTTCTGGCAAACAGTTTGCAGAATTTTATGCTCTTCTGGGATGATGCAGATCAATAAGGTTTAATGCAAAATAGGCAGGCGTTTGATGATATGAGAAGGGTGTTGCCTTTTGTGGACTTCCATTAGATGGAAGATCTCCATGATGATGGTTGTCGTAGGTGCTCAAAATGTATTTGATAGAGTTGACTGAACCTTCTTGAAGTATGTTTTAGATAAAAATCAGTATAGGCCCCATAATGCAGAGGTAGTTATACAACATCAAGGGCTAGGGAGAGTGTGAAAAGTGATAGGATGTATGTATTTAGATTACACGGAAGAACAAGACAAGAATGACCCCTGTCACCGCTCTCTTTTTTTACACCATCATATAAACTCCTATACAAAAAATTAGGGTACTGAAGAAGTAAAATGAATGATTTTGGGGAATGATTTCATTAGATTTATCTATTTGTAGAAGGTACTCCACATTTCTGGGTTCAAGGTACCCTTGAAAAGTCAGAAATAGTGAGTTCATAGATCCAACGAAGGTCTCATGAAAGGCTAGATAATATGTTTGCCCTTTAGACTGGCTAGTTTTGCTAATAATTTTGGCGCAGTTTAACAAATCTTCACAAATCTTTCCAAACAAATGCTCCTCCTCCTCAGCTCCTTCCTAGAAAGTTTCAGGATGATTTGTCATGTAAGAGGCAACAAAAAGGGGTGGGCGTCCCAAAACGTGTTTTACCCAGGTAAATTACCACAGGAATTTCAAGTAGTCATACAGGAATAAATGGCTGAACAGGATTACACTAGATTTGTCAGAAAGTTAGTTCTTCATTCAAAAAGCGTACTTTTTAAGATTCGGTGTATATCTGTTCAGACGATTTCAAGAAATTAGCATTAAAATTAAAGTAATATGCGGACAGTTGGTGTTAAGACGTGCTCTGATTAGCCACTGTAAAGGGGACTTGTCAATCCTGATTGGTTAGCAACAACCTGAACAAAATGTTGTGGCAGCCAGTACGGGACTCTAGGATATATTCCCTGTGTCCTGAAAATAAAAATAAAAAATATTATGAGGCAGAGTGAGCACACTCTGACTCCAAAGGGCATTAGAGGGGGTCCGAAAAGAGCCCCCCTTTTGATTGGCGGCCACAACATTGACAATATGTTGTGACATCCATTACAAGATCCTGAGATGGACCCCACTAAAATGTATTGTAGTGAAACCTTGTTTTTGGGGGACAGAAAAAGGAGCACATATTAAGGGTGATATAAGATTTTACCAACAATATAAATCATTTTTTTGATGGTACAATAATGATTTTAGGAAAAGTGATATTATTTATTTATTTATTTCCAAGGTTTTATATAGCGCTACTGGACCCGGGGGTATCAGAGCGCTTTACAAGATAGGTAAAACAATTACAATAAAGTACAACAGTGTGCATTGAAACATGAGTTACATAAAATAGGGTAATAGAATGTGCTGGGTGTTTAGGGGTGATGGAGATCAATAGGGGGGGAGGTGTTGAAGTTCAGAGGGAGAAGGGAGTGAAGAAAAGGGGAGAGCCAGAATGAGAGGCGGGGAAGGGGTTGAGGAGGAGGCGAGAATCAGGGAGCAAGGAGTGTAGAGAGTCAGACATCAGTGAAGTTAGGTTCCCCAATATTTGTTGTGAAGGAATAGTTTCAGTCTTTTTTTGAAGAGAGGGTAGGAGGGGTTGCATCGAAGATCTTTGGGGAGAGAGTTCCAGATCGTGGGGGCGTTCCCAGAAAAAGCACGAGATTGATGAACCATGTTTGATAGAAAACTGTTTTATCTCATTATTTTCTCATAGAGGTAATGGAAAGTACTACAGAAGCTAAAATGAGCGCATATTTTCTTTCTGTAAATTCACATGATCGTCCTCAGCCATGTTGAAAAAACTCTACCATACGGAGTACAACGTGTACTACCAACAGCAGCAGCAGCCAGTCTCTAATCATGCATTGGTAACATGAGACTATACATTTGTACATCTCTCAAGTATAAGGCGCCTGTGGTTCTTCGATCATTCCCTTCTAAAGGACATGATGAGGAGCCAAAACATCAAATAGAGGATTTTATTAGAGGGAAACGCATTTCTGCTAAGGTAGACTAAAAGGAAAACTGGAACCAGAAGAGACTGAAGTTTGAAGTTGTCCTTAAATTGGTAAAACAATACTTTAAGGATTTGGGCTATCTCAGAAACCTTAGAGAGTTTACTGTATTGAGGGGGCAAATTAACTATGGGTGAAATTGGCAGAATTTTGCAACTCCACATAACTCGTGTAACGCAGAGTAATGGACAAATTCTGCCAATCGCTGCTTGACGGAATTGTTTCCCACAAGGCTCCAGAATTGCAAGCGAGATCTGGCGTCCCCTTGTGACATTTTCTAATGTGGCCAGTCACAGTCAGAGGGCTGCTTCTCAAGTAGATTTGTTGCTGCCTGAACAGATTTTCTACTCAAGTGGCAGCAAAATGAACTTTAACGAATGCACGCACTTTCACACTACATGGTGCCGTTCGTGTTGATTTTTCAGTGCTGCTGAAACTCATAATTACTCATAAAGATACTATTGAGACAGTCATTCACTCACTATCACATCCATACACACACTCATCCACCCATACAGTCCTGCACACATGCTGTCTTCAAAACATATACAGTGAGTCACTCATTCATGCATCTATGCGCTAAGTAATACTCCCCACCGAACCATACAGACACTCATACTGATACTCCAAAAACCAACTAATAACCCATATAGACACTCATGTAGCTAATCACCATCCCATGCAGCCACTTATAGACAAAGTGAGACACTGATACAGATATTTACATATTTAAACATTGCTCGCTAATACATGGATTCACTAAGATACACTTAATAAGTCAGTCATGCAACCATTTTTACAGAAAAACATCCATTTAAACACTTATTTACCCATTTATTATTCCATCGACCTTTAGATATACATATATAAAAAATATTTATTTTTCAGAAAGACACACATTCACTGGATGATGTCATCAGTGATGGCATCAGTGATGTCATTTGAGATGTCATCAGTGATGTCATGAGTAATGTCACTGACCATATCATGAGTGATGTAATATGTGATATCATCAGCAGTGCATTGCGGGCCGCGCGAGTTATAGTTAGCTGAACTAACTATAACGGGGGAATTTCAAGGGTTTTGTATGAGTGAAATGTCCAGCTAACTACAACATGTGTGAAACCTATGGTTTTTCAGTGAATATATATACATACATATACACATACATATATATACATATACATATACCCACCACCAAAACAATGTACGCTTCACTCTCCCAGATTAAGTTTGTAATAAAGATTTATTTTAGGCCATTGCCTGCTCCAACTACACCTATGCGTTTCGACTAGCCAGTCTTGGTCACAGTGTTGAACATTTGTCCTACTAAACTTTCACATGTTTATACCACGAATCCCATTAGCACATTATGATGCATCATGGGAGAGGTAGTTTTAGTCACTATTTACATATTGTTTCTTGCAACAACTTTCGTTTCGGTTTGTTATTTGGCAAACAATAATAATACAAATACATTCAAACACTTGTACCATCATAAGTGGAATTGATTTTACACATTTTAAGTTGTTAACATTTTCTCAGGGTCCATGCATCCCTGGCATTAATTTAGCAACCCCCGGAGAGGTGGTGGCCCTCAGGGTGGGGGGAATCCGTGAAGCCCCTCCATTTAAAAAGAAATAATGCCTGGGGAGGTGGTAGTACCTGAGGCAGCGGGGGAGGCCTGTCAGTAATGTTTTAAAGAGGCCCCGAGGAGGTGGTGGTTACAGGACATAAGCGCCAGGAGGGGGACCCGTGTACCCCCTCCTTTTTTGTATAATGCCCCGGGGACCTAGCCCACCCAGGGGCTGATAATTAACAAAGCACGGGAGCCTGCGCTTCATTTTTTAAAACACTGTCAGCTGGATTCTCACCACAGTTCCATCCCCGCTTCAGTGAATAGGGAATAGGGAAAGCTAGAATTACTGTTCGTCTCTTTACAGATATGAAGCAAGAAGGGAACTGTGGTGAGAATTGCCCAATATACACACATATTGCATCAAGTTAATAGATATGCTTTTTTATTGTACTCACGGGCATGTCCTTTTATTGTGTTAAAAATCAATAAAACACAATAAAATGTTGTTAAATAAAGATAGTGCCATGCATTGTGCTTCTTTATACAGGATTTATTTTATACACTAACCAGAAAATTTAACAATTTTGATATTCATAGGTATATTTCCTATGTTTGATGCTAGAATTTGAAATGCAGAGAATGTTTTTGGAGATAAATGAAGTTCAATATGAGCCGGATAATAAAATATCATTATTATGCAGGGTGAACATTCCAATGATGAATACACACTTCAGGCATTCGACAAATGGGCAAACTATTTAGCTGTACAGTGAATTGTTTCTTCATACTTTTATGAATAATTGTTTCTTCATACTTTTATCCATCTGTGGATGTTTTGCAAAGCACAAGAAACTGTTACTGCAACATTTAAAAAATACCAGTTTAATCTGGGTGATAATCGAAAAGAATATATGAGGATGCTATCTATCCAGAACTAGAGGAAATTGGGCTGGTTTCTCAGCCAAAAGGTAAGAGAGTTCTGTAGGGTGATTACAGCACCACTGAGCCATTGCTTTATCATTTGTAAGGTATTGAATTGCTAAGTTTCTAATTGAAGTGATATTTGCTCATGAGACCTTGATAGCCACCAGAAATGTTAAGAAGGTTTTTCAGCAAGCACAGTTGAAAAAGGTTACCTAACCTCTTCTCGAAATGTTCTTGCAATGTTTTAGATTCGGAGAAATGCTGAAAAGTGATGGCACACTGAGGGATTACATGGTACTACAGAAACACTGGCAATCAAATGGTCATTATCACTTCACTTTTCGTCTTGAAAAGGTTTTACAATGTACATAGATATCATTTTCATTTTAAAAAATCGTGGAATTCAATGTCAAATATTCTTATGTGAATTTTAAAGGAATCACACTGTCAGTCTGTACTTTTTTGCTACCTGCTTAAAGATTTTTTTTTTATGTGGCATAACACTGATGTTGGTATTTTAGGATTATTACTTTTCATAATATATTTGTAATGAATGAAGCTTTTACCCAGAAAGTGTATACTGGAGATAAATGGGGAAATTCGGGTGATTTGATAAAGGCAGTCAAAAAGGTTGAGAAATAGAAGATTGAAATACCAAGGTCAATAAGTGACTTATGGAATGTGAACACTTCTGGTTTGGTGTCAAGTGCCTGGATCAGTGCTTAATTTGAGCAGTTGGGTGCAGATGGGGCACATCAACGCTCATTTTTGGGGACCGGCATTTATTTTCCCTCAACAGATTTTGATCCAGAGAAATAGAAAAAAAAACACAAAAGAGGAGAAAGAAGGAGAAAGAAGGAAGAAGAGAAAGACAGAAAACAGTGACAAAGTGAGAAAGCAGGGATGAAAAAGAACCTGTAAGAGTGAGATAACGAGGCAGGGAAAGCTGGTGGTGGATTAAAAAGGCATGAGGTGGAATCACAATTAGGTAGCCTTGATATTCCGCACCCTGACCTTCAATAGCGCAGGCCACGGACTTCTGAGCAAAACTTTGAGCACGAGATTTAATCTTTTACAAATTAGGCACTGAACTGGCAGGTTATTCCAGAGCTTGGCTCCAAGATAGGAATAGAAGCAAGTGCTCCACAGTACCGGCCGGTTCAGGTAAGATCGGTGGAGCTGAGTGGGGGGGAGGGGGATTTCGACAGACGACAAAGGAAAAATAATAATTTATGTAATTTTCCCTCGTGGTTGTCTGTTGAATCCCCCCCAACCCGGCCCCACCGACCCTCTGCTCTTACCTGCCCTGGCTGCACCTGGTGCTCCATCTCTTTCTTGAATTTAAGAACATTTGGGCATAGGTAGGAGGTAGCTCTATAAGATCGACTCAGAATTCAGGAACATAACGATCTTGTAAATAAACTGGACCAGTGTGACTTCAGGTAATTTTTGACTTGAAACACTTTTGTGAAGTTATGATGCACCAGGCTAAAGGTATTGGAAATAATGTCGTTTGTGACTGGTAGCCAGTGTAAAGTTGATAATAGTAGGCAAGTGAGTGCATGCTGTGGCAGTCAGCATACCAACCACATGGCTATGTTTTGAATACATTGTAAATGAATGAAGGATCAGACGTGAGGTCCTAAATAAAGTGAATTACTTCAGTCCAGATGATATAAAAATCATAGCTTGGACTACTACTTGATAAGCCTTAGAGGGAAGGAAAGGAGTGATTTAACTTAGAGTTCCAAAATAAAAAAGACAAGAGGTTGTGACTTTGCTGTTCGGGCCGAAAGAAAGAAGGTACTATCAAAGCAAATGCCAAGATTTTGAACTGACAGGCTGGTAGAGGCAGGTTACTAAGGTTTCTTGGCCGGCAACCATTGGACCAAATACACAACAGTTATTCAAGCCACAGGTTAGGAGCTAGGGGCCATATTACATACAGTGCCCCAGGGGTGCAATGGGCATGTGTGCGCCTTTTCTCCACCCCTATGGCACTGTAGTATTACAGAAATGGCCGCTTGCGCTTGTGTAATACCAATAGCGCTGGTGCTATCTTAGGAGGGCATTATAACATTTGCATGAGGGTGTGGCCCCATGCAAGTCAGGGAAGCACTACCACTGCATGTGAACTATATTATGGACATGGAAGCAAAGGAAAAGAGGCCATCAGGAGGAGCACAGTCAGTGCCTATCTCCTCCACTCTCTCCTCGCTCCAAGGGAGCCTAAAGAAAAGGGTGAAAGAGGGATCCAGGGACACCAGAATCATCGGCCTTGAGGGGAGTACACTCACTAACTACACCCTGCTGTAGTAGTATCCTGGAAAAAGAGCACTAGTGTGATGGAACCATACTGGTGAATTTTCACTAGGAGAGCCACCTCACCCTGAACTCTTTTTTCAAGGTGAAGGAGAGCAATTTCAACAGGATTACAAAAGGAAAAGTGTTTACAATGATCACTTTTATGAGTAGGGAAACAATTTCAATAGCTGCCTCAATCACCTCTGTTGAAGAAAACAAAGTCCTGAGACCATACTCCTCTCTTGTCTGGAAAAGAGGTCCATAACAACAAACAATGTCAAATTGCATGGAACCCGTCACAGCCCCATTACATCTGGCAAAAAGCAAGTGCACAGATGTTTAGAGAATGATTAATTATAAGAATTGACCCTTTTGATTTATTCAAGGTTAGCTCATTTTGGTTCAACCAGAAGCGGATCTTAGGGAAACATGGTCGACTGGCATCTCAACCAGTTTCTCCTCCAAGGTATGGAGAACCTAAGTGTCATCATTATACATGTGAAATGGAAATTTGAATACTTAGTCTGCCAGAGATTTTATATAAACATTGAAAACAAGGTGACAAATGGAAAACATTTACAACAAACCATAAGCCAACTTTTTTTGTATTGAGATAAACGGCTGATAGATATCTCACTATTACGTAAGAAAAGAATTGACAGGGTGCTACAGATCCTCACCTGCCTAGAGCACTCTAGAAGTAATTTTGGTTGTAAACCCACCCTCCTCTAATCTATTCTATATTTATGTGTGGAAAGGGACCATATGCATCCTAATGCATTGTACTATGGAAAAACAATTAGAACAGTGTACTGTATGAAACCCACAATTTCAGCATGGTCACCTCAGATTTTTCACCTTTTGCTGGACTCTATATTATTGCCAGTGGTCGCCTGTCTCTTTGCTCCCTTTAAACATAGCGAAATTGGCATATTCCTGATCGGTATATTTAACTTACCTATAGGTCCCTAGTATATGGTACAAAATACAACCAGGGCTTCAAGTTATATGTCACTAATGGGCTGTAGCATCTATTGTGCCATCGACTACTGTAAACACTCAAAAGGTGATGGGAAAATGCTTGCAACAAGTCTAATCGCTCGAGTGGCATTCCAACCCATCGTTCCTTTGCCCCCAACTCAGTCATAAGCAAATCAGTCTTGACTCTGCTCCTATAGGAACAGTCCAGCCCAAAAAGGGAAGCCAGGTCCTCCCTGACCCGAAACACAAGCGACCAACAACCAGTTTGACCTTGACTGGTGCTCTTCGGTTGGGTGTATCTTGCTTCCAGTGGCACAGTGAACAAGGGACCCACGGCTGGTCAGACCCTTGGCCACATAGGGCAGTATATCAAACAGACAAAAGGTGATGGTAGGATACTTGCAACAATTCTAACTGCTGTGAATCACTCGGGTAGTATTACAATCCATCATTCTTTGGCCCACCATGCCACCTCAGTTTGGTCCCAGCTATATGCAGAGCGAAAATGATCATGGGTTCCTTGTGTTTCAGTTCAGGGAGGACCTGGCCTGGCAGTTAAGTCAGGACTGTTCAGATTGGAGCAGGGTCAAGACTCATTTGATATGGCTGTGTCCAAACTGAGGTGGCATGGTGGGCATAAGAACGATGGGTTGAGGCGCTACCCGAGCAACAGCCAGTGGTTAGATTTATTGCAAGCATTCCTCTCATCTTCTTTTGTGTGCTTAAGCGTCCACAACAGCGATAGTGTAAATCACAGGTTCAGGACTACCATTATATTCTAACTGGGGAAGTTTAAACACTGCAGTTTGCCCTACCAAATAACTGTTTTCAAAAGGTAAAAACCTTTGTTTTAAATATTTCCAAATCACCCTTATGTATGCCTTGCAGCCCCCCAAGGCAGGGTGCATAGTATTTAAAAGTAGGAAATGAAGAAATGTAATGTTAACATGTTCTACAGTGACTAGCACTCAAATACTGTTGTCCACTGTGGCAGGCCTAGCTTTCCTATGTAGAAAAACAGAATACAGATTAACATCCTAATACTGTATCTCATTATTGGAAATGGGACTAGCTAGAAAAATAATTAAACAACAATATTAAGAGTTATTAAAAAATTTGGCTTCAATGGTGAAGTATGATTTTAAATAAATATTACGAAAAAGTAACTTTTAGAAAGTTAACTTTCCTGTCTGAAGTTCCTAGAGGGTAATCTGCATTTGCTATCAAAACTTCTCCCAGCCATGGGTTAGCATTTAAATAGGTGTGAAAGTGAAATGGCTTCCAGAGAAAACAATAGGTTGAACTGAATGAGCAGAGGCGACTCCTCTGAACCTTACAGAACAAGCAGGGCAGGGGCTGTGAGCATCATTTTTAACAACACAGAGTTAAACCCTACTGGAGTGCGAAATCCTGCATGACAGGACTGCTGGGTTTACATGTAACACTGGGGAAACAGGAGGCTAAGACTATTCTTGTATATTCACTGTCTGATTGTTGAGAGGTCTGACTCTGAGTTTATTGGGGGTACAGTGGCTCATTTAAACTGGATGTTAATGTTAGCTCTGGGAGGATAACAGGATTACAATCGTACATTCCCCACCCATACCCCCAGCCTACAGAGCCGAGGTTTAGTGTGGCTGAAGGCTTTCACCATCTTAAAAATATCCAAACTTGATAGGGCTGGCCCCAGAAGTCAGTCCCAACCATTAGCTTGTTTCAGGAATTAATGTGGCTTCTCCAGCCACTGACTTTGAGCCTGCTATTGGTTTTTACTTCTACTGTCGTCCCGATGGGTTTTATAAGTGGTGAACTGATTCTTTTTATCTGCACCCTGGCTTCACTGCAATTACAGGGACAACAGAAAAACCTGTGTCTGAGGGCACACAAGGCGATACCTTACAAATATGCAATGACCTAGAGAAGTGATCAAGAGAATTATTTGAATAAAAATAGCAAAACTCAATATGGTACACAGTGCTAAAAAAATTTAAGTTGATCCAGTTGAAGACCACATAATACTGGATATGGCAGAACATAACATGCCAGCTCATTACTGTAGTGATGTTACTACAATGCCGTACTTACATTTACCAATTCCTATAAACAGCCTATTGAGATTTCATTTACCTCCACTAATCCATCATTCAAATATGTTTTACACCAAACAGCAATAGATGAGAACTGACTCGCCTTGCTGTTTCTAGAGAGTAAAATAAGCTATTCATGAAAAGCTAAATGATCATCTACCTGTTCTACAGTTGTGGGGTTCCAATCATAACAAACCTGACTGAGAAGGAGCAATCAATGGATTCAACCTGTTTACTAGATAGTCACAACAGAGGATCTATACCTATACATATACCGGTCAGTCACAGTCTTTCCTTTGAGTCTTTACTGGGTTTTAACAATTCCGGTACTAGAACCTTACTGGATCGCATGGCTAGAATATAATCCTTTCAGCCTCGTGCAAACAAATATTGCGACCAGCTGTTTTAAAACAAGGAGAATCATCCAACTCCATCAATAAACAGGGTGTTCCTAGACTAGAAAACTTCTAAAAAGAACACCAGTGTAGAGACAGATCTTTCATATCTTCACTTGCAACATTTCAGCTACCGAATATCTTGTATAGTCAACAGGCAGACCACTACCCTTTAACATTTTAGACTATCACACTACATTAAGCTTCTTTAGATATTATGACCTATCATTTCAATTCTCCATGAAGACTGCACGTAACTCACACTCATCGACCAAACACAACAGCCTTCTCATAACTTCAGACACATTAACATGTTAATGAGAATGTTTGCAATAAGCAATCGCACTTGATAAACAGCTTCAACACTCCAGTCCAGCATTCATCTGCCCTAGAGAGAAGCTCTCAGAGGCTTTTGATGAGACTATATGAATTGTAAAACTACTCAATCCTGCTCGGATAAAGAACATGAGGCCATATGTACCAAAGGACTTTCCCATAGTCACAGAATGTGTTAAACCCTTTGATACATCTGGCCCATGGTAGCTTAAAATATAAACCAATATCAGTGGTACTAGTTATTTATAAGAGGAGAACTAAACACTATGAGATGCACCCTCTCAAGCTCCTGGACCAAAACATGGTGAGAAAGGTCAAGAAATTGAAACAGTTCCAAAACACCAATCACATTTGAAGGTGGGGAAGAACAGAATCATGCAGGTGGGGGGGAAAACAGACTCAACCTACAAGGTCATGACTCATCGCTATACAAAGTAATGAAAAGAACAGTGGTTTCACGCTGCTGCGACTCTTCTCTGATAGGACCCAGGCTGTGACACTGATGACAGAAATGGCCCACTTAGATATTGCTGTGGCTATGGGGAAATATATGCAAAAAGTGAAGGCAGTTTTATATCTTTTTAACGAGTTTTAACAAATAGCTATTTTTAGATCATTTAATTGTGGGTTTTTAGATTAAATATGTTTTAGGAGGTTTTATGTGTGCTAATGAATTGCTTTGTTTAACTTGCTGGAAGAACCTTTTATCGACATGTATTGTTTGTGGACCAACGGTCCGAATAAACGTGAAATAAACTTGAAACTTGATAGAGAAACGTATTGCCCACAAGTGCCTTTCAAGCAGAACAAAACTATTCGCCTGTGAACCAGCAGCACATAAAGTGAGACACGCCGACCAGCAGTGTAAAATACATTTAAATTCCAGGAAGGGTAAAACAAAATGGTTTTGAGCAAAAAAATATTTTACAAATTCCATTTGGCAAACAGCTTCACAATAAACTCTGATACAACGCTATCAAGATCACTGAGTGAAAAAGATCTTAACAAACCTAAAAAAAACACAGCTGTAGACAGGCTACTCGTAGATCCAGTAAAAATATTATTTTTAAATCCCGAAGATTTGTTGATTATTAGCAAATGTTGAGGAGATATCACAAAAAGAACAACTGGAAATCCTAGTTGATGTGAGAAACTGAAGATGGGGAAGACTTTTGTAAGGGATCAAATATAGAGGTGTCATACAAGAATCAATACAAATGTCTGAAATTTAGTTACCCTTCGACAAAAAAGAAAAACCCAATGGAATATTTGACATTCTGTACAACTCAAATGTATATGCTTTGCAAACATTGTCAGTGAATGTTCCATGTGAACATCAGAAGTCCTTTTTTTTAGAACTACTAACAAGGGCACTGTTCCTTGTTGTGAACAAGGAATGATTAGGTTCTTTGTTAACAAAAACAATCAAGGGTACTTATAAAGACAAAGCTGTTAAACATTGTTAGAACTGACATCCTTAGGGTGGTCTACCTCCAAACGTTTTTTTCAGTTTACCTCCACTTTTAGCTGTATCTCTTTGTTGGCCTTAGGACTCTGAGCACTTAACCACTGCTATCAATCAATCAATCAATGCATTTATAAAGCATGCTACACACCCGTGAGGGTCTCAAGGCGCTATGGGGGGGAGGGGCGCTGCTACTGCTCGAAGAGCCAGGTCTTGAGGTGCTTCCTGAAGCTGAGATGGTCCTGGGTCAGTCGTAGGTGAGTGGGGAGGGAGTTCCAGGTATTCGCTGCCAGGTAGGAGAATGATCTTCCTCCGGAGGTGGTTCTGCGAATTCGTGGGACGGTGGCGAGGGCGAGGCTGGTGGAGCGAAGCTGGCGAGTGGGAGTGTAGAACGAGAGTCGGCTGTTGAGGTAGTCGGGGCCCATGTTGTGGAGCACTTTGTGTGCGTGGGTGAGCAGTCTGAACTGATCCTCTTGTTGACGGGGAGCCAGTGGAGGTTTCTTAGGTGGGTGGATATGTGGCTGTGACGAGGAATGTTGAGTATTAGACGTGCGGAGGCGTTTTGTATGCGCTGGAGCCGAGTCTGAAGTTTGGCGGAGGTTCCTGCGTATAGGGTGTTCCCGTAGTCCAGTCGGCTGGTGACAAGGGCCTGGGTGACTGTTCTTCTGGTTTCGGTGGGGATCCATCGGAAGATTTTTCAGAGCATTCGCAGAGTGTTGTAGCATGAGGATGAGACGGCGTTAACTTGTTTGGTCATCAAGAGGGAGGAGTCCAGGATGAAGCCCAGGTTGCGTGCATGGTCCGTGGGTGCTATCACTGCTAACCAGTGCTAAAGTGCATGTGCTTCTTCCCCAAACATGGGGACATTGGTGTATACATGATTGCCATATTTACTTTACTTGTAAGTTCCTTGTAAAGAGGTATACCATATATCCAGGGCCTGTAATCTAAATGCTACTAGTGGGCCTGCAGCACTGGTTGTGCTACCCACATAAGTAGCCATTGCAAGGCCTGTGTGTACAATTTACTGCCACTTCGACTTGGCATTTAAAACCACTTGCCAAGCATTAAACTCCCCTTTTATATTACACAGAAGTCATGCCTAAGATAGGTCCTAGGTAACTCTAAGGGCAGGGTGCTATGTAACTAAAAGGTAAGATATTTACATTTAAGTTTTATATGTCCGGGTAGTGACAAACAGCTAAATTCATTTTTCACTACTGTGAAACCTACTCTTCTCATAGGCTAGCATTGGGAATTCCTTAAAACACTTTTAAACTGTAATTTCTGATTAGAAAGGTGTAGCTGCATCATGCTTCATATCTTTGGAATGGCAATGACAACTCCTCTTGAGTGTCAAATTTGGATTTAACATTACTATTTTAAAAGTGCCACTTTTAGAAAGTCTAAGAACAACACATATGTCATACATGTTAGCATTGTTAAAAGCTTTGATCACTTTAGAGAAAAGATTGTAATGTTTGTTTTCATGTTTTTGTGTCTCTATGGTGTACAATGTTGAGAACAAAAAGGTTGTCTCAACCAATGAGTATCACTATTTGGATAATTGTTAAAAAAATGTTTTGAAAATACAATACCAAATATCAAAATAATTAAATATTTGGTCAGATCAAATGAGTGGTGTGATCATGAAGTAAGAGTGTTATTTGATATCAGTACTGCCATATGTGTTGTTCTTGGATATTTCATTGGCCTAGCCTTACTAATTATGGGCCAAAAGCCCTCTAGTTGCTCAACTGTTAGAAAGAGGACATTTGCCTGCTCTTACTGCTTTGTTGGCCTTGCAGCCTATCTCCATACATTCATTGGGACGTCTGACAGCTACATTTTGTGCATTCCCTCTAGACAGCCACAGGAAGAGTGGGTGTGACAGACAACTCATCTGCATTCATCTACATTCTGATAGCCATTCCTGGGCAGGAAGAGTGAGGAGAGCTGACAAGTATACCAGAATAATCAGTGTCCTATGTTCCACACAAAGGGCTGATTACTCTCTACAGATAGCCTGGCAGACAGGGCTGGGATGAAAGGGGACCTGTGCACTTCAAGGGCCTGCTTTGAAGTCACCCCCACTCCAAAGGCACATTTGGGTATACGTACTGGGAGTCTGACAAGACTAAAACAGTACACTACTGGACCAGTGAAGAACTCTATCTGGAGTAGAGACTGCTGTGCTCCAAGGATTGCCACTTTGCTTGACTGCTGCTCTGGAAGAGCTGCTTTCCTGCTTTGCTGCCTGCTGATCTCTGCCCTGCTAGGACAAGGACTGGACCCATTCCAATTGAACCCAGAGTGACTCTCAGAGTTTGCTGGCTTGCTCCCTGTTCTGAAGTCTCAGGGCAATCAAAGACTTTCTATGCAACCTTGCAAAAGTACATGGACTGTGCCCTCTGTGAGTTCTGCCTTGGTAAGTGGTACCCATGCATTCCTGGGCCATTGAAAGTGAGCTTCTGCTGTGCAGAACTATCAAAATTAGTTCAGTGACAGCTTTGCAAAGATCGTAACCAATGCATTGCCCTTCAACGCCGTCGCAGGAGCTGATCGATGACATCACTTCGATAAACTTTGCTACTCAATGACGACAGACAGCACAGCTCGACGATGATGCATTGCTTACATCATAAATGGGTTCGTCAACGAAGCCTCCAACACTGCGCAGATCGGATCTGACACATCGCCTCCATCTACAGGATTGACGATGATGCAGCACCTTCTGGACTCCTCGCATCGAGTCTTTGACATTGATGCTTCATTCATCCAAGCTACTTTTTCAGCAGGACCTGCGTGCATCCCGCAGCAGGCCTGCCCTCCATCGCAGTCGGCCTGAACTACTTTGGATGTACCCCGTGTTCTAGCCCTATCAGATGTCCTTGGTTGGCACTTTATGACTCTAAGCTCTATATTTCCATTTAATCATTAACAGTGTATACCTCTGGTTCTACGTATTGGAATTTTGTCAATTTAGTTTTGTTTACTGATAACAATATTATCTCTTGTTCTAACCCTGATTGGAGTATGTTTATGGTGCATTCATTGTGTTACTATGTGTGTGTGTGTGTAGCACATATACTTTATACATTGCCTCTTAAGATAGGCTTCACTGCTCTGCCCCAGGCTACCAGAGGGGGGCACAGGTTATATTTTAGTGTGTATCTAACTTACCCTTACTAGAGTGGTGGTTCCAGCTTGTATGTGGTGCATACTCTGACGACCAGGGACCCCAGTTCTAACAAAAACATATGAGCTGGAGTTAGCACAGAGGTCTTCAAACGTTTTTGCTACCACCCTAAGCAAAATATGTTCAAGTCGGCCCCCCGTCCAAAACTTGATGGCTGTATTTCATTGGGGTGGGGAGTGGAAGGGTTGGAAATGAGTGCAAGGGACGAGCTTATCATTTATGGGGTACTTTTTTCTATAGCTCATAATCCACCTTAAATATGAGACGTATAAAAGAGTAAATATATCAATCAACAACGGAAATTGACCAAAAAACACTACTCCCCATAAGTGGTGTGTTGTCAGCCCCATAGACTCCTAGGACCCAATACACCTACACCTGCTGCACTAATGACATCTGTGGCCCTGAGTAGCAAGCAGTGTCCTCTGGCTCTTTCACCCCATTCCCACCATGCCAGGCCATCACTTTAATCTTGAAACAGATTAGCTGTCCCTTTCAGAATAAAATTAGCTCCCAAGTATTGCCCACCACATTGCCCTCAAAATAATGCAATCAAGGAAAATGAACCTCCATGCCTCTTCTATAAAGTAAGGCCATCATAACTGTGACTTAGTGGGCACTTTGCACTCTAGGGCCCTAGTGCCACTGGACCTGCTTCACTAATGAGAGCGACTACCTAGCGAAGTGGGCAGTTCCCTCTGCCCCTTTTTGAAAACATGGGCCTCCATCTTGCACCAATTCGCGCTCTACCATCTCTCTGAGGCCTAAGCTAAGGCGTCTCTTCTGCTTCAATTTTCCCCTATCTTGGGCAATTGGACCAAAACCCAAACCAACACTGGCACAGAAATGGTTTACTGGTGCCTAATCTAAGAAAGAAGGATAGTGAAAAACACGAATTGGGAATTAGCCTCTCACGCTCCCGGCCCCATGACACTGCACCTATGGCACAAATTAAACCTACTCGTGCGTCCACTGGGCATACCAAGTCCCGCGTTAAAATAAGTATTTTAAAGATGCAGTGAACATTGCAGAGCAATAATGATATGGAAATGTACTAAAAGAGGCCATTTTTTTGTAATCAGGTCACTTTGCACTAACTGTTAATTGTATTGAGTCTTTAAAACACATATTTTTATATAAAAGTAAAGAAACTTTTTTTTCTCCTTCAGAAACATTTAAAATAGCAGCCGTGACATCAGAAACCTATTTAAAATGGCGGCATGGCTGATTGTGGCAGGAGATATTAAAGACGTTAAACGCCACTATGCCGCTTAACGTATGGGGGTATATATTCCTAAATGCCCATATCAGGAAGAGGCTTTAACTGGGTAGGTAATAGACGTGTCAACAGTTCAGTGTGGCAGAAATGCCCCAGCTTCAAAGAGTTCTTTATCTAAAAAGCCATATGCTGACATCTCACTAATGCGGTCTTGAAAATCCATTCAGCGTGGTGGATAACGAGCCGGTTCTTTGGAGAGCTAAATGCATCCCGAGGTTCTGGGAGCGACAGTACACAACAGGAAGGAGAGAAGGCACAAATTAATTCCTGCAGTGGTTCTCTTACTAGGAAGCCATTACAATGCAACCGCAACAAAGGAGAGAAAACGATTGAGGCGTTCACAGCTAAGTGCAAACTTTCCCCAGTGCCTCATGTATCACTACCATACAGCGTTTATTTGAGTGCCTGAGGCGTAACTCACCTGAATAAGGGTTTGGAGGTTAACAGCTTCCTCGTGGGTCTGTCAGTATGAAAACAGCAAGTCGTATAACTTTAAAGGAGCGGAAATATTATTTTGTACTAAGTGTACTATCAGTGGGGCAGACATTGAGTTTCTTGTCACTTTTCTAAATGCCGCTTTTTTGAATTTTTGTTTAATTTATTTATTTTAATTTCAGGTCTTTTGTATAGCTGAGATCTAGTTCCTAGAAACCAGGAAAACATTTAGGTAGATTTTTTTGATTGTAGCAAGGGCATCTTGATCATGAGATGTTGCCCATAAAATAGGATGAGGTGTAGGGTCTAGCTGAATTCCAGAGACCAGGATGCAATGGGTAACAGGGACACGCAACTGACTTATTGACAGCGCAGCCTACAGATGGATTGTTAGTTCACAACTTTACATTTTGGAGCACAGTGGTAAAGTGATTTACTACCCCTCCCCTCCCTGGAAATACTCTAAAAATGCCTTTGATATGAGAAATGTGCATTGTCCTTATTGGGTGGGAAACTACCAACACCCACAAGCTTACGAATATATGGATGTTCATTTACATTTATAAGTGGTTTAGAATCCCAGCATTAACCCTAAAACTACCAATGTGACAATTTGACCTTAGTGACAGAATTTTTAAATTCATACAATTACACCTCTGAATTATGACTGGGGTTGGTGGATGCTCGCTGGGTGGAATGCCCCCAAGCAGACTACACCTGCAACAGAATAATTTTCTTTACGAAGGAAGCTAAAAAAGCTAGGGCTCCTGAAGCAATACTTCCTGTCACGAAAAATGACCCATCAAATTTGCTTCCAAAGATGGCTCTCCACATGAAGGCAGCAGCCAGTATCAAGAAATCCCCGACTGTAGTTAGGTTACAGTTCGGAAAAAGCCAAAACAACCAAGACTAAATAAACCCGATAATGGACATATTGCTTGTCCCAGCCACCTAAACCATCAACCCGTCCCTTCTTCATTTGCTTCTATGTTCCCTCTTTTCTTTTCCCCTAAGTTCGGTAGGCAAAGGCCATGATACTGTTAAATGGCATTAAAACCTTAAATTAATATTACTATGCCGATGCCAATCAATGTAGCCAATTCATGTACAAATGTGGAAATTTGAGTATAATGACAACATGATCTTATTCGTACATGTATCTTATGAATGTAAAATTACACCACTCCTGATTCTGTAACATAGCACCAAAAAAGTCACCTTTTTCCTAATGGATTTTTTCATTTAGGCGATTCTTATTTACCCAATAGACTTCCAAAACAGTTTCAAGCAAATTGGACCAAAGGAGCATAGCAATCCTAGAACTGCCATCTTAGCTAAAAAAAATATCTATGTGATTGAGCGAAGCATTCTAATGAAAATCAAATTAAAAGTAGCTGATTGAACTCTAGTTTCCGAGCCGTTCCTTTAAAAATTTCAATTCATGGTACAATTTTCCAAGCAATTATATACTTTGGGATGATTTTGCATTTTGATGCTCCCAAAATATCCAACATGTAGGTTAAGGACACCTCCCTGCCACACAACGCAATCCTTATTGCCTATATATATATATATTAAAGACGGGAAGGGACGCAAGAAACAGGGTAGGGCCAGAAAACTCATTTTATTTCAATAAATTATTAACATCATGCCTTCGTTCCAAAGAGAAGACAAAATGATCCCTTGTGGGACCCTACTAGGAGCAATAGTTCCCAAAGAGCATTAATGCCCAAATATGCAAGTACCTACAAGTAATGGTGGAGCAGGACTTGTGTCTATTGAAGACTATATTATAGAAGGACTATCATCAAAAACAGGTTTGTCTCAAGGCATCCTGGTAGGCAGAGATCCTGCCCAGTATATAAACTCCACACACTGAAAGGCTGAATCACTGTAGTACACAGACTCTTGGTATCACAAGACAGTGAACTCCCAGCCTTTGGGGCATAACAGAATACCTTGAACCATTTTCTATGGCCATTTGTAAGTGTGCACGGTTGTTGATCTTCGTGACTCACTGATGAATTTCAAGTTGTCGGTCTCAAGAGCCTTTAGATTCCTCATAGTATTACTTTCAATTAAATAAAACTCAATCTTGTAATTTTTCAATATCTTATTTTTTTGTGGCCCTATTCATTAGTGTCGTGCAAGGCATCTTTAATACCACCAAGATCTGTTTAAGGAAAATAGTGAACGACCATTTGATCCTCACCGTTATCGGCTGCATGGCGTTGTGTATCACCCTCAACGACAAGTGTGCGGACAATCCGTAGGTATTCAAGCCAGTGACCATCACAGAGGATTTGTTAAAAAATAGTGGACAGTGGCGGCTCCTCCGCTAAGGCGGAGGAGTGTTGCCTGACTGCTTCAACTGCAAGCTCAATACAAAAAATAAAATGATAATAATGTTGCGTTATTATCATTTTATTTTTTTAATTCAGCTTGCAGTTGAACCCAGGTTAGGTTAGTGCGGGGCCGGACTGCCTGATGTTGAGGGAGGAGGAGTGAAGGCTGCATTTTAAGTGCACATGCCGGTTTAGCCGTCCGTCTCGGGCCAGCCAAACTATAAGGCAGCGTCATAATTGGCTAGGGAATTCTGGGAGGCTGTGTGCTTTCTGCCGCAGAGAAGAGAACAGAGGAGAGGCGGCAGCTGGCAGTATTCAGGTAAGTGCTTTTTATTATTTTATCCCCCCCCCCTTGTCCTCTCTCCCTGCCCCACCACTTGTTTGGTAGCACCCACTACTGATAGTGCACCATTAACATGCCCCCCCCCCTTTCCTTACCAAGTGTTATACTGAGAGAAAGGGACAGAGACCAGTCGTCTGTGGGAGCTAAGCCTCACATGAGAACAATCAAATCTTGTCAAGCACAGTTATGTATATTACTAGTAACAGGTGGGTTGTGTTTAGAAAGCACTGGGGGTGACTAGGAAAGCATCCCATGGTAGGATAATAAGCTAAGGCATTGTTTTGCAAAAATTGAATACCTAACAATTTTCTTTCAACTGTCCCTGGTTCTTCTGCGAAAGGAAGCAGTAGCTGAACAAGTTCTATGTACTGAGTGGAATTTGAAGGAGGCACCTAGGACCAGATGTAGGTAAATCTGAAACACGGATTTCTTAATAGCGAATTTTACCGATTCGCTATTAAGAAATCAGTATTTCCTATGTAGGTAAAGATTCGGTAAAAAAATACTGAATCCTAAATATTCCTTATTACCAAATCGGTAATTGAGATTCGGTAATAAGGAATACCTACCCATTCATTTCTATGGGCTTGGAGGCCCATAGGAATGAATATGGAGACATTCACTATTAGCGAATCGGTATTACCGAATCTCTAATAGCGGGAGCACTTTCAAGGGAGCCAGGGTGTCAAAATGACACGGTGTTGCACCCCTGAAATGTGCATGTGTGCACATGTGGCGCACATACATGCCCTAAGGGGATGAATGTGTGCCACATGGCCCTTAACAAAAAACAAAAAAGTGATTTTTTTAAAGGAAATCGGTAATTACCACCAACTTGAAGTTGGTGGTAATTACCGATTTCTTAAGGCTCAAAAGCACTCTTTAATGTGCTTCCTACATTGCATTTAAGGAATCTGTATTACCGATTCCTTAAATGCAAGAGAAATAAGGAATCGGTATTTACCGATTCCTTATTTACCGATTCCTTACCTACATTACGAATGGCTAAATACCGGTCGGTAACGCTGAAATGTACCGAATTTCGGCGTTACCGACCGGTATTTAGCCACCTACATCTGGCCCTAAGCCTTTAGTTTGCCTGTTGGAAAGGAAAGCTGTTGGACACCAGATTATGGATATTAGACGCATTTTCTTTTTTGTAAGTGAAATAATTTTTTGGGTGGTGCATGCTCTAAACAAAATATTTTCCGGGCGGGGACATGGAATTCTAAGCGAATTCCAATGGAAAGATCTACTTTGTTTTTCTGACCCTTGGAAATGAAGGGTTTCAAAAGGCATGCAAAATTCTCAGACCCTACTAGTTGAAGGGCAGGTCACAAAAACAGTATTCCAGAGAAGTATCAGTTAAATGCAAATATATGACTTCAACATTTTTATTAACGTTTCTGGGTATACCACTCAGGGATACGAGCAAATGAGGTAGCACAAGGTCAAAAGAGAGCACACAATTGGATCCAGATGAGAAAAACACCACAGTCTCGCAGGAAGCCTCCAATTCCATGGCAGAGAGCTCGATGCACATTTCTGACTTGTAAATACAACGCTGAGTAGTGAATCTCACAAAGAGTAGCACACAAGGGCTGTCAGAATAAAGGTCAGATATGAAACAGGCCTGAGACAGAAAGGTCAGGAATCTGAACAACACAATTGTACTGGAAGGTCAAAATGAAATCATAGAAATATGAAAACGTGAAAGATAATCTCTCTCCAACAAGTAGGCAACTAGATATGTGTCACAAAATTTCAACTAAACGTTGAGCATGACATTTTGTGAGAAAAATGACATATATATTGCATTACCTGTCACATAAAGCTTGTAAGCACGTATACACTAGTTTTAAGCACAGCTGGTCTTCTCCCATGCTCTATTGTTCATGCAAAAAGTTGACAAGGCTCTATGGTAATACTAATGTGTATGCAATGCTCTTATTTGTAATGTGGCTCTATTAAGCAGACTCTAAAAACATCCATTTATTTCCCATTGGAGTAAATACATATAGGTGCTCCTAGAAACACACTTAACGTAATAGAAGGTGCTAGGCTGTTCAAATGCAGCTATCAGCTTTCAATTGCTTAAAGGCAGTCAAACATGTTTCTGCTGGCTAGGTCCCATTAGCTGTTCTGCTGTTTGCATACTTATTTCCCTAATGCATACTTCCCAAGAACGGAGAGGGAAGAGACAATAGTCATTAAGTGTATGACGTTCAGTAACATTTGCAGTCTGCTGGTAACCAAAAAGCTCAAACTCACATCTCGAGCACAAAGCTCCTGAGACCTGAAATTTATTTTTCGTAAAACCGGGATTTTGAAATCAATATTATTTTAGACAATACTTCTTTTTCACACTGTGAATTGAGCCTGTTCCTATCGTATAATTCGATATATATATTTATTTTATGCGGTCTTCAAACTCTGCAGTTGGGAACTTCCGGGGTTTAAATGTTTCTTTCATCATTCATTCACCGGATTCTAAGCTTCCCCCCTACGACATAATCTCAGAGGCAAATCAGCTGGTTGATGGTAAACCTATAAACGCACCTGCACCTAGAAGTACTTCGGGTGTTAAAGCAGTGCTATGAAAGTATTATCATTCATTCACTCATCACTTTTGTCATAAAACCCAAAACCCATCTTTATGTGATCAGTGAAAAAAGTTACAATTTAATTTATTTGTAGATATTTGAAGCCAATATGCCTCTGAAAAATGATGAAATGTTTACACAGATAGGGCAGTGCGCGTGAGTTGGCCAGCTGGAGCTTTATGAAAGTCACTGATTGATAATCTCATTTATCATCAAATCCCTCAACAAGCTTATACATACGAAATCAAAATTATAAATCTTAGGTTAGAACTGACTTCAGAATAAATCAACAACAGACTGATAGAGTGATAGGTCCTGGAATATGCCACAGTCTGTCGAGATCAATGTCATCCTGATGCAATAGGTCCTCAGAATATCAATTTATGACACGAGAGAGGATGACTATATGATTGGGCAATGACTAGCGCTGCAGACGTAGGCACTAAATGTAGGGTACGCACACGCACGTGTCGGAAGCAATGGCTGTGACTGTATGGCTTGTGAGGCATTCAAGAGAATGCTTCAGTTGCCGCTCTGGGCACTGTGGGCATGTTTTATATTTCAAAGACAACAGGCCAATAGGGTAGGGAAGGATAACACAAGGAGAAAGTGCAGAGAGGATAGAATTCCTTAGTAAACTGACAGATTTTTCCTACCAGACCCTATTGGGAGCGACAAAGAATCCAGAGCCAGGAGGCAAAACATGATGCACCTGAAATAAAGGTAGATAAACATGGTGACCCTGAGTGAAGAGGTAAGGTAAGTGGGGCAGGTCATCACACAAATATAGAGACGCAGGGCCTGTTGGTGCCTGTTGGGCTCTGCTTGCTGGTGATCACAATGGGCCATACTGAAAATCAAGCTCGGAGTTTCTGGATGAATGTGGCACTTGGACAGCGCTGTATGAAGTGTGTTTCGAGTGTTTATGTGGATATTACTTTCCATTACCAAATTAGCAGTATGGTTCAAAGTGCCTATCTCTGCTGCCCAATGATATTCATGAGCTCTCTCATCTGCACACTTTCATATAAGAATGGCAGCACTCTTGTCTGTTAGTACCAATATATGCTTCTCCTACAAATGAGGGAGAAAGCCATCCAACCCAAGCCTTGCAACTCATCAATTTTCTTGATTCCCCAGGAAAAATCCAGCAAAAAGATAGTTTCTGTACTGACCTAGGTTCTGCAATTATTTCTAACAAGCTATGGAAGAGGCCTCATTCTCAGTCAAACCTGTAGTACTAGAAGCACATGAAGTCACGAGATCCAAAAGTCTCAAAAACTGAGCAATTTGATGTGTTATGTTTAGAATGAACACTGTTATCAGATAGAGAAAAGCTTTCATCGTAAGCATGCCCATCACGCTTACAATGATCTGAAGGTATGAGATATGATTTTGGAAGGTTCAAAGAAAAGTCTAGATCTAAGAGAAGAAGGGTGTTTTTATAGGCACAATAGAAAGACTTGGTAGGAAACATACCTCAGAAGATAATGATTCAAATAAGAAACAAATCTGAGATTCTGAAATCAGGTCAGATATGAGAAGGGAGAAAGTCTTCATGTATGTTCCCAGAATCTGGAACAACTGTCACATCAGCATCAGAACTGCACCTACCCCCCACCTGAAATTTAGTAAGAAATTGAAGACCCATCTCTTCAAAGAATACTATCAAATAACAACAGTAGCACACACTACCCCACCTCTCTCTAAACTATACTAAATTGTATCCCTGGCTTTTACTTGTTAGAAGGTCCGTGGCTCTCCAGATAGGTTAACGTTATTTAAGAACTACTACATTACTTTTCGCCCTTAAAATGAAAGTGCCACCCTCCGCACGCGAAGCCCCTTCTGAGATATAGCTGAATAGGGATGTGGAAGTAAGTATAGTCCATGTGGACAGAAACCATCCAACCACCGCCAACCCTGTCCTTCAGAGCTTCTAGAATCTGAAAAAGAGACACTGTCCTAAAATCTTCTTTTAGTGTCTAGCTACAGACAGCTGCAAACGTTTGATATATTTGTAGGATTTTAGGTGTTTGAGCTTATTCATAGCAGAAGAGAATAACATCATAAGCCGAAGAACCATGTCTGGGGCCTCAGTCTTAAGGGGCGATTCCGATGTCGTTAGGAAGGCCTCCAGATGGGTTCTGGAACGTGCAAATCCGATTCAGAGCCAATGTTGATAGAGCAATATTTCGCATCGCGACTTGCTCGAGTCAAGAACCTCGAAAATTTGTTATAATCCCGTAATTCCAATTGTTCGTTTTACTAAATTTATGTATTTTGAATGTGCGTGTGTATCATAGTGATGCTTGCCTATGTGTTTCACTAATACGAATAACCCTTGTCTTTAAAAATGGATGCTGCTTCAATTCTGATTCTGCGCATGCGTTAGGCATAATCACGTGACATGACGCAGTCACATTTGGAGGGAAAGGGTGCGCATGCGTAACAGCCATAAAATGGCCGCGCTTTCTAATAACGAGGTGAAGCTTGCACCGTCGCTTTTGTGATTTTGTCTGTTGCACTAATAAATAATTGCATAGTATATTTTATAATGATAATTCATAAGTACACACTCATGTTATGTAGTTTATTCATCTATTTCTATGTTTTAATTTGTTTTCGCTTACTTTTCATGTACCATGGTAAACGGGGGGTCCAACTGGGTCGAGAACCATCTTGAGAGTCCTTTCTGCGCATGACCACGCAGCCCAGGCAGCCGTAGCCTTGAGCGGTGGAACTCAGCCAGCTGGCAGTCACAGACAAGATGCTCCTGAGAACGCCACCTCTGACCCAGGAGGATAGAGAAATCGTGTTCCTGACTTGATACAATGACATTATTTCTATTGTATTCTGCATATTCTCTCATGGGAACCCCAATCTTGCTAGGCGGTACCTTAGAATGCAAAATAGGACTTGAATAAGTCTGTTCTGATTGGTGTGTTAACCCATCCTACCTTAGGACCAATCGAAATTGGGGATTCTGACACTTTGCAACATTGGGGGGTGGTACACTGACCCAAAAGAGTATATCTAGCCTAGGTTTAGCTAGAGAAATTGTCCGACTTGTCCGAATAGCTTACCTGTCACTGACCCAACGCACTCAATAGGTGACTGAATATACAGAGCGCTGCGGAGCACTCTGTCCGAATTTGACCATAGACTAAGGTTTTACTAAACCTTAAGTGCTGGCAGAGCACTTTGCTGGGGAGTTCGCTAACCCAATCGGGGTTCTGACTGATAGCTGCAGAGAGGGTGGAGCGCAGGAGTTGCTTCCGAACTGCGGGTGCTGGTCGTATCCTGGTGGTCCTGTCCTGATCCTAATCTGGGTTTCCTGTCCTGTCCTGGGGTGTCCATTCTGCACCTGCTGTCCCATTGATGACTGCTATTCCTTGGGGTATTTCCTGTCCTTAACTGACCCGTGGCCAGGGTTGGTTTTCACACCAGTCTAGGTAAATATCTTGCCGAAAACTCTAAACTGCACCTTTCTATTTTTCTGTCTTTGCTTCAATAAAGACATACCTTTGCACACGTCATATGTTCCATGCTTTTGCAAATTCTACCCTATGAAACCTATTTGCATTGAATTTTCATAGCATGTTCCTATGTTACCCTACCTTTTAGAGCACATTATTTCCATACTGTCTATGAATTATAAATGTGGTTTATAATTTCCTCCTGAGCTCTGATTTGAAGTAACGTTATTAGAATTATAGCGTGTTTCACTTTCCACCCTTTTGATAGACGTATAGGATACCTAATTTCTACCCATTTTCATGAAGTACGTTCCAATAGTATAAATTTAGTACATGCAAATAGCTTGCCCATTTATAGATGTCTATTCTTGAATTTCAGTTTAAGTCTACTTAAGTGAGTTCTCTGTTACTCTGTTTTACAAAACTTCAATGATCACCCTTACATTGTTTCTTTATAGTTATGTGATTTTCGTTATCCTGATTATTGACTGTCTTTTTATGGTAAACTTTATGATTTATAAAATTCTTTAAAACTTCCCAGTTGTTCGTGGTCATTTGATGAAATATCAAAGTAATTCTAGGTTGGGTTTTGTACTTTGCTGCCTTTCCTTTTACAGCTAGCTCCCTGACCCATCGTGGTCATAGGTACCCGTAACGGTGGATGGTAAGTCGGGTACACTGGAAATAATCAAAAGGGACTCATGATTATTGGTAGTGGATTATAAGGTCATCTGATCAATGTATATGATAAATTGAAGTATATGGGCCCGAAAATATTAGTGGTGAAATTATTGGTCGGGTGACCTGCGATCGCTATCAGTAATTTTCTGGTAGCATCGAGGATGGTTAGGGAATAGCTAAAGGTTAGGTAGGACTAGTTAAGATTAACTAAGTTGGATGCTGCTAATGAGAGTAGACAATTCGAGTGATTTGATCACTCACTTGAAGTGTTTGCTTTAAAAATTATGAAATGTTTTAAAATTGTTGTTCTTATTCTTATACTGTTATATGTATTTATCTATTCATTAGTAAAACGTCTTAAGTGTTGTCAGAAATCCCCGGGGAATTGAATAGCGAGTGGTGAATAGAATCCACTTGCTTTGAGGTCACTGGCTTTCAAGGAAAGTTAGTGCAGGTTAAGCAGAACTAGAAGCGCTAACTAGGGTTTCCTGAATGTATGATTGAATAAATGTTAGTAACGAGGTTCATTGGCAAAATTCCTATTGTGGCATAACCTAGTGAGGGTCACACCGGAAGAGTAGCAGGTTCATCGGAGCTTGGGTGAAAGCAAAGGGGCTCGCTGGTGAAACTTTAGGCTTAGATATATCCCAGAAAGGTGGATGAGTCTAGGGAAGTAGCAGGTTCTCCAATGCTAGTGTGAAGGGTAGGCAGAAGAGATCTACCCGAAGAGTGTGAAAAGTAAATGGAAGTAGTTTACTTGCAGTGAAACTAATTCTTTCCTGTCTAGACACTTGAGCACAGTGGCGAATGTGTATTCGTTGTTAAATAACCAAACACTAGCACTTTAGAAAGAAAGGAAGTTTCCGTTACCTTGTAAAGGAGGGAGTCAGGCGCGAAGCTGCTCTGACGTCACTCTGTGCCGCGCTGGGATTGGTAGTCACAGCGGGGTTGTAGCGGAGCTGGAATTGTAAAGGAGGGGTGAGTGCCAAAGCGTGAGAACGGTCTCCCGAAAGGCCGCGCACCCATTGGTCGAAATTATTTGAAATAGTGCATTTTATTGGTCGCACAACAATAATAGACGCACTCGGATTGGAAGTGATTTTGTAAACAAAGTCACTCGTAAAAATCGTATGTGGCATTCGTATAGACCGCATGCCAGACCTGATCCACGGCATATGGGATTTGAGAACGATCAGTGGAAAGGCGTTAAAAACGACATTATGTACGGAAATAAGAGAAAATTGTCTCTTGTAAACAAAGTAAAGAATTACTTCAAAAAGGACAAGCCGGTTAAAACTAGAGAAGGTGTTGTCATATCGCCACCCAACACTCCCGCATCTTTCATGATGTTCGATAAAGGGTACAACACATGTGTATGGTTAGAGAACTGGGCGGAATACACGAAGGATGACGGAGTATTGGCTTTTCCGTTAGAGGGTACCTTTAACAGTAGGATTCTATTCAATCTGAGAACCCGAATGAATGACTTACATCCCAGACCTAGGTTAACACAGTATGAAGCACTAGAGGAATGGGAGATTGAGGCTTTTGAGAGAGATAAGCCCCGAATGGATAAAGGGTTAACTACATTTTATCCAAAATTGAAGCAGGAAGCCCGAGCCAAAAAGATGAAACAGTGGAGACAGAATATGATTGTGGAAGGACTGTTTCCCATGATGCCAGCATGTGGTCCTCCTGGGGGGGAGAAGAAAACAGAAAAATGCAAACATTGGGTACCTATTGGAGAGTCGGATGATGAATTATTAGATGACCTGTTTATGAGAAGTCCGCCTCCTTAAAATGAAAGACATAGACCTTCCAGTGAGGGGGATAATTCCCGCAGACTTCATCTCCAGGATGAGGCTCGATCCTCCAGTGTAGGAGGGGGTTGCCCCATACCTCCTTATACCGAGAGTTTAGGTCCCGTAGATACCAGAGATATCTATCCAAGAATACCAGCTAGTGGAGAAGCAAGATACTCCCGTGAAAGCGATTTTTCCCCGAGACCTCCCTACGAGGGTGAGGCAAGACCCTCAGGTTCAGGAATGCCGTTTTTACAGCCTCTATATGAAAGAGAACCAAGGTCCTTAGGCACAGAAAGTTTGTTCCCCAGACCAAATTATGGTGAAGGACCGAGTGAGACACATCCCACTGCCCCGAGTTATGCTCCCACTCTGACCCCGCAGGTGTTACATGACAAATCCTTAGAGAGATTATTGGAAGAAAAGGAGCGAGAAGTTCTAGCAAAGCAGAGAGCTGAGATAATTCAGAAAATTTCCCAGTTAAATACCAGTCCTGAAGCATTGACAATCCCAGTAACAATCGGACCCGTGGTTCCGTTGTATGGAGACCGACGCGAGAGCCCAAAACCTCCAGTCATTACCCCAGTCATAGTCCAGCCAAGACCAGAACCCTTAATAATAGATGACCAGACAAGTGAGTGCGAGTCTGAGGTCTCGCTATTGGATCTGCCCAATAGAAGCACAGGGAAAAGGATGCAGAAAAGACATAACCCTTTTAACACAAGGGAGATTCAGATGGAATCGACTTCGGGTACTAAGAGTGTCACGTTGGTAACTCCTGAAGAAATCGAAAGATGGAGCCAAGAATTAGAAAAACAAACTCTTCAGTCGAAACCTCTAGATCTCTACAAACTGAGAGTAGAAATAGAAGAACTTATGGCAGGAAATGTAGGATTAGACCGATTAAATACCTACTCTGAAGAAGAGCTGTTGTTTATTTGCAAAAGTCTTACCCGAAATGCCCGAGTACTTCATGAAAAATTGACAGATACTGCTGCTAGCATGGGAATAGATATTTCAAAATCGAAACCCTTGCAGAAACCATACAGAGCAGAATTTTCAGACAAAGATTTGGAAAACCTGAATATATCAGGGAAAAAGGCACAGGTCAAGGAACTATTGACAGTGTTACAGAAATGGGGAGACGTAGAAAGATGGAAAGCCAGATGGGCCCGAAAGAAAGATGAGGCCAGGTCTAAGCAGGTAACCCCAGAATTCGTTTTAAAAGAAACCGACAAACCAGAACAGTTATGCCCTATGCGCGAGGTACCAGGAGGAAAATATGTACATGTTCCATGGTCCAGACAGGATATTGTGTCCTTTACCAATGACTTCCCGAAATTACGAGAGAAGCCCGTCGATTGGTACCGGCAGGTAGAAAGATTTGTAAAGGTGCAAAAATGCTTGTGGAAGGACCTGGATGGGTTCTTTGACATAGTGGTCCCTGTAGATCTGTGGACTGAGTGTAAAATAGCCATAGCTTGGCCTAGTGAGGAATACCCGAGGGACTCCAAAACAGGTGAACCCTCTATTGAGGTGATGAGGAAATATGAACAAGTAATTCAACACTTGAAGCAAAAAGTGCCCGCAAAGGAAACCGATTGGACCAAGATAGATAGAACCACGCAGGAAAGGGACGAGACTGTGCATTCCTTTTATGAAAGGCTGTTGCAGGTGTTCAAAACGTACAGTGGTATAGATAACATCGAAATGAAGGACATGACGCATTTCATTTACAGGTTTGTAAACGGTTTAAGACCCGAAATTTGTCAGTGGATAAAAGACAACAAAATCTGTTGGCAGTCCAAGAAAATGGACGAGGTTCTACGGTACGCAAAGTACTGTGAGGACGAAATGGCAGAAAAGAAGAAGGCCCTGAAGGAGAAAGTGATGTGGGCTCAAGTAAAACTTGCAGAACAGCAGGAAAAACAATTGAATAAGATAAATAAAACTACTCAGAACCAAGGCCCTGGGGGTGGGGGTGGAGGAAAGCTCCGAGCAAAAATGAGCAGAGAGGAAGCCAAAAAGAAATTTCCCTGCCACCAGTGCGGGGAAATTGGACATTGGAGAGACGAGTGTCCGTATTTACAGCCCGATAATACCCAAACCCCTGATTTAACTCCACAGACGCAGAATGAAAAGCCAAGAAAGACCCAGCAGCAGATAAAAACGATTCAAATACCCCGAGCGCCAAAGCCAACTTTTAAGGGAAAATCACCGCAGGGAGATGATATAGAAATCTGGAGGGGCACTGAGAACAGAAATGCAGCAACTTCGCAATATTTATTGAATTACACTTTTTTCTGTGACGACGAGTACTGACGGGGCCTGAGAGGGGAGGACAAGGAGTGTGTACTTGGCGCCTCCTTGCCGGTAGACCAGTCAGGGCCATACATTGAAGGAAAGGTTGATGTAAATGATGTCACCTTTCTATTGGACACTGGTGCTACCCGTTCTACTGTGAGAACAGCAGACGTTCCAAACCTACCCCTCTCGGGAGAAGCAATCCAAGTAGTGGGTGTATCTAATCAATTGATTAGTACCCCCGTTACCGAGCCCATGGAGATATCAATAGGGAACTTCAAAGAAATGCACAGATTTGTCGTCTGTGATACCAGTCCAGTGAACTTACTGGGACGTGATTTGCTGTGCAAAATGAACTGCACTATCTTTTGCACACCAAAGGGCGTTGAGATTCAAACCCCAGACGAAGATGGTATTTACAAGCTAATGTTAGTCAGACCGGACTCAGAAATTAAGCGAATGACTATACAAGACTTACCTGAAGAACTCCAACAGACAGTAAAGCCAGAAGTATGGGACTTTACAGGAAAGGATGTAGGATTAATGGCCAATGTAGACCAAATACAAATAGCCATAAAAGAAAATGCAGCCTACCCCAATACTAAGCCTTACAGAATGAGTGCCGAAGTGAGAGCAGGAGTTGCCATTGAAATACAGAAATTGCTAGAAGCAAACATCATACAAGAAGTGATGAGTAGCCCGTGTAATTCCCCAATAATTGGAATCAAGAAACCTAGTGGCGGGGGAGGAGCCAAGCTCGCGTCCGAGATGGCCGCACTTTAGCTCGGCTACGTACACTTTCCTGTTCGAAACATAAATCCTGCTTTTATCCTGCCCCGGGAAGACACTTCTGATACGTTGTGGATCTACGGCGATTTCTAGGCACTTACCGTCTGTTCCTGTTGTCTCTGGGTGCCGTGGTTCCGGAACTGTGCCTTCGCTCGCTTCGGGGCCTCCGGAGCGGACTGGCCTGAGTCTCCTCGGCGGCGCCCGGACGGGGCGCTACGCTATGGCCGGCCCTTGATGGCGCAGTGGGCTTGGCCGGCGAGGCGGTTGTGCGGAGAGGCCGGTTGCGGCTTTCTGGCCTGATCAGGCGGTCCCGCGGCCTGGAGTGGAGGCGCTGCCTTCTGTTGACGGGGCTGACCGTAAATGTGGCTTGTCCCCCCCTTTGTTCTCCGGTCCGGCCATTTTGAGTGCCTCCGCCCGGACTCGGAGAACGGGGCCGGTGGCATTGGGGGGCCGGCGATCCTCCTTCTTCTGGTGGCCCCCCTTCCTGCTCTGGACGTGCCTCTGCTGGTGGTTGACTGAATTCCGTTTGCCTTGCTGCGGCCCGGTCGGGAGTCGAGGATCGCTGCGACCCCGCCGGGCTTCCAAGATGGCGGCCGACACTGTATATCTCAGCCGGGCCGAGATGAGCGGCGGTGGTCCACGATGTGGCACAGCAGCCGGATACTGTAAAGGTGTTCCTACACTTGCCGACATCCTCGCCGCCTTGCGCTCCTGGGGTACTCCTGTGGCCGCACCCGCTGTTAACCTGGAGGAGGCTCGTTTCGCTGCGCCGTTTGAGCCCCCCCTGGAGTGTGCGGCTACGTCGCTGCTGGGTGCGGCTGGAACTATCCTGGACATTGTGGACCCGGTGGCTGCCGTTTCTCCGGATATGCGGAGTTCCGCTGCCCTCCATCGTGATGTGTCCTCTCCTGTGCTGTGGGTAGGTGGGCCGGGTCCTGTCCGGGCCGGTCTTGGTGGTTTTTCCTGTTCTTCATCTCCTCGAATGGCCGAACGTAGAGCCGGTGCTGACTCCGCTGGGTCGGCTTTCCTCAGATCCTCTTCGGAACTGTGCCTGCATTGTGTACAATGGTTTCTGACTGTTCCGGATCATCCGAGTTGTACACGAAACATCTTCTGCAGATTGAAGTTTGATCTCCCTGTTCTCTGTCTCCTGTTCCTCGTGGTCTGGTTCTTCGTGAGGCGGACTGCTACAGATTTGGTAAAACAAGGACAGGGATGAGACGATTTTGCCTTTGTGGACTGTTGTCTTGTAATGGCTGGATGATCGGTTGGTACGGTATGACCATTTTTGTCGTATTCCTGGACTGTATCCTTAGAATCTTTGTCTTCCCGTGGACATTGATGTTTCGGACGGGAGGGTGGGAGCATATGATTCTGTTTTATGGCCCTCTCCCGTGTTCTTTCCTCCCTCATTCTTTCTTTTCCCCCCCTTTTTTGTCTTTATGGTTCCATCTTGCTTTAGTTCTTCTATATTTCGGGTTCTGATTAGGGCGACAGGCATGCTGCTGGGGGGTAGGCCATAGCCTTCTGCAGGGGTGCAGGGTGGGCTTGCGGGGTGGGGGGGGGTTGTCTGTCATTTCTTTGGGGGTTTTTTTCTCCCCTCATTTTTCCTACTTTTTTGGTTCTATGGCTCTTGTGTGTCCTCTTTTTCGGGATGCGGTCTCAGCATGTGTCCCTCTGGGTGGGTTATTTTTGATGTACTAGCCGTCTGGTCTTACTGTGACTTTGGCTCACTACGTAATTTTGCTCCGGTTACTACTGGTTCTGTATACCGATTTGTGGTTTCCGGCCTCGTTAGCCATGGGGCGCGTGCTTGAGATGGCGTTCTTTCTTTCGCCTTTTGTCCCCTTTTCCCTCTTTTTCCTCCCTTCCTCTCCCCCCCTCTCGTGGGGTTTTTTTTCCTTATTCCCTGGGTTGTGTGACGGAGGGCTTTATTTGATAAGTTTTTTTTTCGACTCTGTTTGATATGATACGTTCTTGTTGTGGTGGGTGGGCGCTGAACGGCGGTTGCCACTGTTTTTCTGGCGAGACTCCTATTCTGCTTCTACCGATATGTGTTTGTCATTATTGGGTTATCCTGTATCTTCTACCGCGGCTTGTTCGCGGCCCACCACGGCCCTCCGAGACTTTCTACCTGTTATTATCCTGTCATACCCGTTACTATATTAGAAAATCAACCTTCTCGTATCCTGCCCCGGCAGGTTGCTGTATGGCTTTTAGCCCTTATCTCCTGTATGATTTGTTGTGTTATTCTGTATGCGTTTCTGTACTGTTGACTATGTTCCTTATTTGTGGTGGCCAGCCCGCTGGGTTGTAGGCCCGTATTTGTGAGCCTTCTCTGTACAATAAAGGTTTAAAAAAAAAAAAATCAGTCTGGCCATAGGGGCAAGCAGGTTCCTAGGTAACACAGGCATACCATCTGGGCCCACAATGACACCATCCTCACGTCTTGGTTGACAACCAAGTCCCTTCCATTTCTCTTTCTCTTCCCAGGGCACAGCATGCTGCCATTCTCTCACTTCATCCCAGGTAGGCACTTCTTCAAACACCATTGTGAAGGTCAGGAAGTTATTGCCTGTATATGGCAGATTTTGAGGAACAATACATTAATGGACCAATGAACCCCTACCATTCTAACATCATACTATGGAGGAGGTTCATTGATGACATCCTCATACTCTGGACAGGGACAACACACCAGTACCTGGAGTTTTTTACGTGGTTGAACGCCCTGAATAACTTCCTGACCTTCACAATCACTGCCTCAGACTCCAGGATTGCATTCCTGGACCTCACCATCAGATTGGAAGGGGGTAAGATCAACACCACGATGTATCGGAAGCCCACGGACCGGAACAGTTTGTTACTCTTCACTAGCCACCATCCAAGAGCTTTGAGATTGAATCTTCCCTTCGGGCAATTTCTGCGGGTAAGGCGTAATTGCACCAACCTCACTGACTATAGGAGTGAGTCCAGTATTCTTTCACGAAATTTGAAAGAAAGAGGTTACCCCACCAGGGAGATTTACAAAGCTCGGAAGCGGGCACAGAACAACAATAGAGAGGCACTCCTGGAGGACAACATCAGAACCTCACAAGAGACCATGCCGTTGACGTGTATTACAACCTTCACACCAATCTCTAATGATATTAAGAGAATTGTCAAGAAACACTGGCAAATTCTCAATACAGGAGAGCTGACTCTGGAGATCCCCAGGTTTGCCTTTAAAAGGTCCAGTAACATCAAAGATGTCCTGGTTCATACCAGACCAAAACAAAGTATAGTCCGCAGACAGAACACACTCTGGCAACTCCCTCCAGTGAAGGGACACTACCCGTGTGGTTCCTGCAGCGTCTGCCCCTTTACTAATGTTACCAAGTCTATCAACTTTACAGAGACATTCACTTGGGAAATTCGCAATCATACCAATTGTAACTCCTCCAATTGTATCTACCTCATTAGGTGCCCTTGTGAATTACAATATGTGGGCATGACCACCAGATCGGTCAAGATTCGTATATCGGAACATCGCAGTAATATACGATGCAAAAAGACTAACACGAAGATGTGCCGTCACTTCCTGGAACACAACCACACTGCTGACTCTATTTGGTGGGTCATCCTTGAAACACCCAACAGCAGATCTAAACAGGACCTTTTCCATAAAGAGCAGCGTTGGATACATAGGTTATCCTCAGATAAGCGGGGACTCAACGAAGATATCCCGTGGAGCAGTCTATGAAAACATTGATGGACTGTGTCCCAGGTTTGATACATACTAATCTTCTGTATTTATCCCATGTCCAAAGTGGTTGTACCAGCGTTTAGCTGGACTCATACATCTCATGTCCTTCCAGTGTTTTCCAATGTTTAAACTTAATCATTGCATTGCACACATGGAGCTCTATTGGGCTAATAATCTGAAGGGGTCCGTTTTTCACCCTTCCAAGATGGCGCCCATATTAGCGTCATTTTACATAAGATACGTGATGTGCCTTACTAATTCCTGAATACAAGAGGACTGAGCAACTCTGTTGTTTATATTCACACTTACTAACAATCACCGCCAAGAGGGTTATGAATCTAACACCCTACTTCTATGTCATCCCGCGTTTCAAAGTGTGGGCGCACTTGGAATCCCCCTTCCAAGATGGCGACCACGTTTACACCACCTAACACGTGACATACCAGTCACTGTGGTGACGCCCCAAACCAGCAACAAAAACAACAGTGTACCAAGGACCCGGTACTATCCGGATCCCGGTAGCGATGGGTAGGCGTAAGAGCACTGACCGAGGCTCTGAGAAGTAAGTAAGCGGCGAGTTTGTCTATGCGACCACTGGGAACACAGCGAGTTTGGTGTACCGACTCGGACACCAGGAACTTGGTGTGCACACCGGGCGCTTCCGTAGTCAGGGTGGGCGCAGCTCAGCCGACTACACACGAGTGCTTCTGGCCTTTGATTTTCTTGATTGAACCGAGCAAAATGTAAGACTGGACAATACCGCAATATTTAACACGCAGACAGCGGCACTTGCAAGCAGAACCTAGTGTGCCCACGCTGTACTATGGACGTGTTTACTTATCTTGCTGAGACCCTAATTAGAATATGGCAATCATTCTACAGAGGCATTTTTACGGCAATGATAACATGCATTTGCCTACATACCTGCATATCAGCTTAAGCAGGATGATTGTATAAGAACGGCCCCAACATTATAGGGTTTATACTAGTAATGTGAGATCTTATGCATAATGGGAAATCAATTCACCAATGAAACATTTAGACATTTGGAGTTCCCTGACAATTTTGGAAATTCGTGCCTTTGTCTTCCCTATAGCCATTAAACCCCTATTGGCTCTCTCCCTTGAAGTCACACCTACCGGGTACTGTTGACACCTGTACTCCTTGACCTGTAGGTGAGTATCTAAGGAATCCCAGTGGATTCACTAAGTAGACACCTTGAATAAAACTGCTGCTATCATGTTTTAATTTATTTTAATTTTAGTTTCCTTTATTAATTTAATTTTATTTAATTTTATTTTCATTTTTTGATAGAGGTGACATGTGATATATGTGAATAAAGTGGATACTTACTGGTCACTGCTCACAGAATGTCACAGACACAGAGTCACTTCTCTTCACGCATTCACAGTGTGCTCACAGTCAAGAATGGGTAACTGTTGTCCTTGTATTTTGGTAACTCTTCCTTTTGTCTCCTCTAGGCAAGAGCGGTTACAACCAGGTAGTACAACAGTAAAAATTGATGTTTATAGGTTGACACTTTTAGGTCTTTCCTTGTGATAGATGTACAATTATATAAGGTCCTGAAGAATCGCAGCATAATTGCAGAAGCGAGAAACATGTTGACCTCACGGAACGCTGTGTAGTCCTAGATCGTGATACAGAACCTAATCTCTGGCGATCATAGGCCACCCACTGGTTTTACTTATAGTATGGGAACCACCAGAATAAATTGCTCTCCGGTATCCCTTGCTATATTTTAACACACCCACCTACACTATTCACTTCGTACTTGGCCCCTCACTTGCACTTCACCCACAGGCTGTTGGAAAAAAGATCTCCGATAAAGAGCCCCTCCTAGAGGTGAGCCCGTTGGACATTGCACCGCCTGTCCAACGAGGAGCAACGGCCGATGATGAAGCATGACACTCGCAAGAGTGTGTGAGGCCATTCATTCCAACTAATGGGATGCCCAGGGTAGCCCTCCACTGAGCACTACCCTCTTATCAATCTTCTTCCCTCCTTGACCGTTTTACTCTTCTCCTAGGAACAACCGAGTCCCCTTTTTGTCAATCAATGCCTGATTATTCCAAGGAGTTTGCTCTATTCTGTGACACACAAGACAATTGTGCATTGTCGGTCCTAACTCAGGAACATGGCTTGACTAGACGCCCCGTGGCATATTTTTCTGCCACTTTGGATCCAGTGGCTGCTGGATTACCTGGATGTTTGAAAGCAGTGGCTGCAACATGCACAAGTTTAGAACAGAGTGAATCTATTGTCATGGGACATCCGGTAACTGTGTATGTTCCACACGCAGTTGTGATTTTACTAACCAGAACAAAGACTCAGTATCTCACCCCTAGTCGGCTGACTAAATACGAGAGGATTCTCGTGGGTGCTGCAAATGTAGCCATCACTCGGTGGAATATACTGAACCCCGCCACTCTACTCCCTGACTCAATGGTTTTAGAAGACCAGGGAGAGAACGAGCATGACTGCATTGACCTGACAGAATTCAGTACTAAACCCCGCCCAGACATTAAAGAAACACCCTTGCCTGTACATGATGAGGAGTGGTTTGTGGATGGTTCATGCATGCGGCATGAACTTGTAGGCCTAAGTGCTGCCTACGCTGTGGTTGCGTTAGACAAAGTTAAAGAAGCATCCTGTTTATTTGGAGTAAAGTCTGCACAAGTAGCCGAACAAATTGCCTTGATAAGAGCTTGCAAATTGGGAAAAGACAAAAGAATAACAGTGTATACTGACAGCCAGTACTGTTATGGGGTTGTGCATGACTTTGGCCAGTTATGGCTACAAAGAGAATTCCTGACTTCATCAGGTACCCCCATTCGAAATGGAAAAGTTATCCAAGACCTTTTAGAGGCAATCCAATTACCAAAAGAATTGGCAGTGGTCAAATGTGTTGCTCATAAAAAGGGCCTTGACCCCGTGTCATTGGGAAATGATTTTGCTGATCGGGTAGCAAAACAATGTGCTATGAATCGCATGTCAATGAATATCAGACTGGGTGGGACTGGAAACAGCTGCCAACTTATGGTGTTTGAAGAAGTGCCTACCTGGGATGAAGTGAGAGAATGGCAGCATGCTGTGCCCTGGGAAGAGAAAGAGAAATGGAAGGGACTTGGTTGTCAACCAAGACGTGAGGATGGTGTCATTGTGGGCCCAGATGGTATGCCTGTGTTACCTAGGAACCTGCTTGCCCCTATGGCCAGACTGATACATGAAGGATCACACATTGGTAGGGATGCCATGGTTCTGGTATTTCAACAGACCTGGTATAACCCGAAGTTCAGGAAGGTAGCAGAATCCTTGTGCCAGAGGTGCATGACGTGTCAACAGTTCAACGCTGGCAAGAGAACAGTAGTTGAACTGGGGAAAATTGGGAAGTCAGGAGGTCCCTTTGTGAGAGTACAAATTGACTTCATCACCATGCCTCGCTGCGAGGGAAAAAGATATGTCCTTGTCGTTGTCTGCCTATTTTCAAAATGGGTGGAAGCTTACCCTGTCCCACAGAGTGATGCCTTAACAGTAGCCAAATTATTACTACGAGAATTGATACCTAGGTTCGGGGTGCCAGTCACTATTGAATCAGATAGAGGCGGACATTTCCAGAATGAGGTGATGGACCAACTCTGTAAAGCATTTGGAATCACACAAAAGTTACACTGTGCACATCGTCCAGAGGCTTCTGGAGTGGTAGAGCAGATAAATGGCACTATTAAATCGAGGTTGGCCAAAACGTGTGACTCAACTGGAATGAATTGGATTACTGCCTTGCCTCTTGTTCTGATGGGACTCCGAAGTATTCCAGATCGGAGAACAGGCCTGAGCCCCCATGAAATTTTGATGGGAAGAGTGATGAGACAAGCATGGGTACCAGGAAACAAACTGTTAAGCATTTCTGATGATTTGGTACTTGAGTACTGCAGGAAACTGGGTGACCAAGTGCGTTCTATCTCTCGCCAGGTTGGGGAAGACGCCGTCGCCAACCCGACAACTCCAGTTCACAAATTGGTTCCTGGTGACTGGGTTAGAATCAAGAAGCACACTCGTTCAAGTTGCCTTGCACCGAGGTGGGGAGAAAAACGCCAAGTAATACTGGTGACCACGACAGCAGTGAAGTGTGCAGGCATTTCCAGGTGGATCCATGCCAGTCATACTCAAAAGGTAATTCCAGACAAGGAGCCTGGAGCTGAAGGTTGTCCAGCTGAGGGGTCTGCGAATGTCGGTCCTGAAGTAGCTGATGACGAACAGCCGAGCACCAGTCCAGCTGAGGGTCCTGCAGACGTTGGCCTGGAAGTAGCTGATGACGAGCAACCGAGCACCAGCCAAGATGATTGGATACCTATAATCGATTTCATTGAAGACCCAATCAGAACAAGAGAGCGAATCTACGAAGATAGAGAGTGGAATAGAGAGGTTGAGATAGGCACAGGCGAAGAACCTCAGATCATTGAGATTCACATCAAATCCAAGGACGAAGAAGGAGGTCAGACAGGGACAAAACAAGTGATCGATACTCCTCCACTGACTCCTGAAATTGAAAAGGGACAGACTAGAACTAGTACAAAAGTTCGAGCAGAAGAAAATCAAGAGATTGAAGTGCTTGAACAGGATCAGATAGAACTAGAAAAACGTGTTCAGGACACAGAAACAGAGACATTTGAAAGAAAAAAACAAAATTCACCTGAACCAGGCCAGTTTAGTAACCAGGCAGAAGAAATAGATACAAGACCTGGGACTAGTAAGACAGGAAGGGAAGAGACAGAGGAAGTGCCACAAACGAATGAAAACAAAAGAGCATTAGAAGAAAGTCAACTGACAGTGCCAACCAAAAGACTCAAGAAAAAGAAAAATATCGAACCAAGATACATTAAGAGACTAAGATTGAGAATAAAAACAGTAGAAGAGAAACTTGCTGACCGAAGAAAAAGCATAGGAATAGCAGAGCAAGCTGGAGAAAGCTCCAAAAGAAGGAGTGATCGAATAAAAAGACTGAATGAAAAATACCAGGATCCTGAATGGACATACCTGAATCTGGAAAATTTAGAGGATCTTGATATTACTGACGAAAGCGACGGGGAACCGATTACTGATTACTCTGCAGAGGAAGAGGACGAACCGCCGTGAAATTGCTCTGCCTAAAAATACCTGGGCAAGGCCACAAAGAGGGGTTGAAAACTTCTTCTGAGCCAAAATGTCTGATTCAAACGTGAGTGGTAGACCTAGCCGCAGTTGTTGCAAAACATGCTGCAAGGTATGTATATGTAGTATAGTTATAGTAATATTAGTTTGGATAGGACTAACAGTTTTCATTCCTTTTATGGTAAGCAAAAATACTAATATTGACCCTACTCAGACTACCGACCCTGAAGAACTGACAACACGAAGTGTAGAAAGACGTGAAAAGGCACTCAGACAGACAAAACGAGACTTAGAAGCATCAGATGAGGAAGGACTACATTACCACGGAGTTAGAAACCAGACACACTTAAATGTTTTCGCAAACTTGTTAGTGCATTATGTAGAAACTATGGAAATAGAAGATTGCTATGTCTGCATGAAGCTACCTACTTCTGTAGCTGAAGGCGTGACTTATCATCACCTACCTCTGACCTATGGAATTTCCTGTAGTATTTTAGCAAGCTTATGTTACAAAAGAGGACCGTTACAGTACTATTACTCTAATAACGACGTAATATTTTCCGAACTTCCTATACGTGGAAATCTGAATCCTGTACATACCAAAAGTGACGTTACACGCTATATGGGAGAATACTTTCTGACTATAGGTACCATAGACTTAAATGAAGCACACAGAGACAACTTGACCTGTTCATTACATGAACAAGAGAAAATATTCTTGAACATGGCAGAGAAGAGAAGGGAGAGTTTCCAAAGAAAGGCAAATGACAAAGACAGAAAACCCCAAAATGGGCTGAGGACATGGAAAGCACCTCAAATGGCGGGGCAGGGCCTGCTTTGTTGCTGGATTTCGAAAAGAAAGGGAAACTCTGTCTTCATCGCGAGAAGACTAGTTATTATAATAATATTTTCATTGGTTCCAGTCAATGTGAATTATTTACAACAAGGGGTGGTGAGGGACAGAGTCTCTGAATTAAGCAGAATACTCTCACCCAGTCAAGAGATCAGGGCTAGATCCAACACCGTTTTTTAGCTCATTGCACCATCCCAGTTTCAGAACCTGGCTGTATGCAAATTAGTCTGTTCCTGTCCCAGTGCATGATGGGAACAGGGCAAACCAAACTACAAAAGCCAATTCTTACACTGGGAAGGAAACAAGCTTCCGGGGACCGGTTTCTGGCATTACAGCCGTCTTCGGCCCGGCTTGCTTGAATCCTGATGGTGCAATGAGCAAGGGACTCATGTCTGAGTATACCCTTCCACGCTTAGGGTGGACAAAATTATTTACAACAAGGGGTGGTGAGGGACAGAGTCTCTGAATTAAGCAGAATACTCTCACCCAGTCAAGAGATCAGGGCTAGATCCAACACCGTTTTTTAGCTCATTGCACCATCCCAGTTTCAGAACCTGGCTGTATGCAAATTAGTCTGTTCCTGTCCCAGTGCATGATGGGAACAGGGCAAACCAAACTACAAAAGCCAATTCTTACACTGGGAAGGAAACAAGCTTCCGGGGACCGGTTTCTGGCATTACAGCCGTCTTCGGCCCGGCTTGCTTGAATCCTGATGGTGCAATGAGCAAGGGACTCATGTCTGAGTATACCCTTCCACGCTTAGGGTGGAAAAAATTATTTACAACAAGGGGTGGTGAGGGACAGAGTCTCTGAATTAAGCAGAATACTCTCACCCAGTCAAGAGATCAGGGCTAGATCCAACACCGTTTTTTAGCTCATTGCACCATCCCAGTTTCAGAACCTGGCTGTATGCAAATTAGTCTGTTCCTGTCCCAGTGCATGATGGGAACAGGGCAAACCAAACTACAAAAGCCAATTCTTACACTGGGAAGGAAACAAGCTTCCGGGGACCGGTTTCTGGCATTACAGCCGTCTTCGGCCCGGCTTGCTTGAATCCTGATGGTGCAATGAGCAAGGGACTCATGTCTGAGTATACCCTTCCACGCTTAGGGTGGACAAAATTATTTACAACAAGGGGTGGTGAGGGACAGAGTCTCTGAATTAAGCAGAATACTCTCACCCAGTCAAGAGATCAGGGCTAGATCCAACACCGTTTTTTAGCTCATTGCACTGTGGAAAAGTAAATTTTGCCATGTTCTGTGTCCCTACGTGTTCCCCATCTTATGTTATGTGTGCATGATTAATATGCATATGTATTCCCCATGTTCGATTAAAGACGCAATTATAGTTGTGTCCATCTCTAGTATGCCAGTTTCCAGTTCTCGTGAATACTATGAATATCAGGCCTATGTAAAGTTACGTTGCCACGTTTCCTAGTGTGCACGTTATTTCATTGTAAAGTCCCCGTTTCTAGGCCTCAAAAGGGCCCGGACACCAGATTCAGCTACTGTCTCCTGAGCCCTCGCTGAGGAGCGATACAGCCCCCACCTGTATCCTCGACCCTTCACTTACTTCCTGCCTCGCAGTGCCCGGCTCGGCCTGGCTCTGCCCACGAGTCTGCCAAGAGTATGTTATGATTCTAGTTATCAGTCCAGCCCTCCTTCTCTGCATTCCTAAGCTACTGAATCGCATCAATAGTTTCCGTCATTGTCTAGCCTTTACGTCTCCATGTAAGAGAAATACTGCATTTATGGTCATTTAATATTCTTCATCACGCACTACATGTGGAATAATGCATGCACCAGTCTTAGAGTCTGTTAGCCTTTACCCCGATAGCTTTTGGATTCTATCAACATGTCCTCTAGACATCAGATACTAGATAGTGTTTAGGTACATGTCGCCCTGACTCTCCAGACTTCAGTCTCTGCTCCTAGTACAGAAGTCATAGCCCCCAGCTTCTCCTAGTAACACGTCATTGTTAGTTCGCGCGCACCATTAGGTTAGAGGTCCCGGCTCCTTAGGTAGCCCCCTCCATGTTTCCGCCCCATTTATGACATATTCTGTTACGTTTACATCACATGTCTATGTATACGCCTCCTGTTACACCCACTTTCACCCTTATCTTTCGCGACTGCTATTGACCACACCCACTGCTCCGCCTACTGTATTCATTGTAATGCAACTGTTTTAGTATATATGCTTGTGTACTGTTATTAAATGTTACGCCGATCCTGATCCTGCCCCCGGCAGCGCTGCCATCCCATTCCTGTGCAGGTTGTCCTGTTCCTGTCCTTATGCTGTATTAAACCTGCAAACTCCTACTACCTCGAATCTTGACTCTTATTTATTGAGCTATCTGTTATTGCTATGTCCAGTAAAACCTAGATCCGGTATTATTTATTTATATACCACATAATGGCGCCCGAATAGGGACTTGCCCTTTCCCCACGCGCCGGTGAAGCCACGCCGGCCCCCTGACCCTCTGCAGCCGTGACGGAACCATACCGTGCATGTGCAGATATTTCTGCTTCAAGTATCCCTCAGGCCCACGGAGGAGACGGAGGTGGCGGTCCAGCATCCAGACGAGGCGGTGGAGGAACGCGGCGAGTCCCGACCAGAGCCCAAGCCGAGAGTCCAAGGTCCGAGGTATCCGGAGGCCCACCCGTAACTGAAGTCCGAAGTTCGTCCGTCCGGCGTCGAAGCAGTCCAGTCCAGTCCGAGGCCTTCCGTTCTTGCTGCCCGGTGAGTACCGTTGCTGGGGTAGTATCTAGACAGGGTCAATCTAATTGTCTCTGGTCCGTGGGGTTTGGTGGTACACAGACCCAAAACGAAGTGTCCACTCCGGTGGATGCGGGTCCTGACATGTCTCTTTATGAGACCGGTAAGTTTCGTACTGTTTCAGCAGTGCATCTAGTTTCTGTTCTAGTCAGTTCTGTTCTCGAGCAAATTCATGTATTCTGTTTTCCGTATTCCAGGTAGTATTCTGTTCGAACTGTTATTTTAAGTATTCTTCATGTATTTTAATGTCGTGGTATGAGAGTGGTGTAATTATCGTGTTCATTGTGTATTGTATTGTGTCCAGATTACAGTTCAGTCATGCCGTTATTTTCCAGACTACGTCAGTTAAGAACTAGAAAAGGTCTGTTAGAAGAAGCAGTTCCTGTCCCGCCTAGGGACAGTCCAGGTCATTTTATGTATCAAAAGCATGGCATAAGTGCCATATTGTATCTAGATTTATGGGTAGAGTATACCAAACAGTTAGAAGAAAAGTATAGATGGCCCGTATCGGGTACATGGGATGCCGAGTGCATCATGCGAGTAGAAGAAGCATTATGGAAAAAGAAAGCCAGACAGTCACAGAAAGATGCCATCGAGTTATGGCGCAAAGAATCTCATAAAAGAACCGAAAAAGAAATCAGAAAGTCAGGATTAAGTAGAGAATCCTTAGAACGAGCCCACGAAAGGGAATTAATCGAGATAGGTGAACGAGTCAAAACCGAACAGTCAGATAGACAGAGGCATGCCCTCATTAAGGGTATGTATCCTCTTCTTGCCGAGGGCTTGCCAAAAGCAACCCAGGAGGCATCCAGTAATTTTCCGCCACCATTAGTTCCGACCAAGCTACGTCACGAACCGACCGCAGCTGATATTTTCATCTCGTCCTACTTGGACGACACAGTCCCAGAATATGCAAATCCTGTTCCGCCAGTCCCTGTAAATCATGCCATTCCTACTCCTCCAGACACCGGAGTACCTGCTACGGTACCCCCGGTCCAGCCTACATTACAATTTCCCACTCTGCCAGCACGAAGAGTATCAGTCGACGATTCCAGTATAGGGGCCGCAGGAGGAGGTCCTCCTGGTACCCCGCCACCACACCAACGTTTAACATTAGTCGAGTTACATGAATGTGCGTTACAGCGTACGCCCAAATATAAGTCCGTTGCAGATATCCGACGAGCTCTTACTGAATGCCGCTATGATCCAGTCGCAGGTGATGATAGTACAGTTATATATTCCATCCGTGTAAGACGGGTGACCGGGTATTTGGACACCCTACCGAATATGAAAGAAGATCTAGACAGAATATATCGTTTCATCCGTACAGGGGATGATCCAGAAAGTATTGGCGAAGCCATGTCCCAAAGGAAAGCTGAGATCCAGCTCATGCTATTAAAGTTTCTGATTAATTGTTTAATAAGAGAACAAGATTATCCGACCAAAGATCCGGCCGAAATGAGAATCCTGACAAGGTGGAGTGATAATATAGCCGAGGGTAAACACAGAACTATCAGTAGTATAGAGAGTATGTACAAGAGAATTCGTAAGGAAATAATAAAGTTACACGAACAACGTAAAGCAGCACAAGTAAGCGAGAAAGAGAATGACTCTTCTACAGAAGAGGTAGAGGACGAGAATCCCGCCAGAATAGCGTATGTAGGTAAATCTAGATTTCCAGACCGCCATTTACGCCTAGAACACAAGTCAGTTTTTCATCATCCAGCACCAGAACAAGGTTCTCTAGAACAAGTATTTCAAGCTACCGATCATATTCTGAAATCACGAATCGGTTATAGTGAGTTGAGTACTATGCATGAACAAGAACTAGTCCGATCAGCAGTCCGATGGATTACTGATTCTACCACTTTTCCAGACGAAATAGTGGCACACATGTTTCTGAAATTGCCCCCAGCCGAGCAACGACTGGTGGGTATGTATATGATCCAACACCTCATTACTCTGTATGAAGGTCAACATTCTGATCCAGGTCCGTTACACGATGTCCTGAACGAGTTACTCCAGTATAGATGGAAAGGTCTAGGTACCGATTTAATTAGTGTCATTCTAGAACAGCGCCACAAATATAGAACGTTCCTGAACCCGCATTTTGTTCATGTCTCACCCCCAGAAAGTAAACCGTTTTACATAGATAGACAGAATCCGTTACGAGAAGTACACCCAGTCAGGACAACGGATGGTGAAATGCAACGAGTGTTTGTTTACACTCCGATTACAAAGATGGAACTCTTAGAGATGAAGAAACTAATTCCCTGTCATGACAAAGATCCAGCAGGGTTCCACCGAGAATTAAAAGACATGCTCCGTATGGGAGAATACACGTATCCAGATATAATTAAAATGTTAAAAGTCCTGTTGCCCGCAGGCATATATGAAAAACTCAAGGAAAAAGAATGGGAGGTGGGAGAGAAAAAGATCGATTGGGCAGTTCTAGAAGCTGAAGATAAGATACGAGTACCAGGTACCGGTCTTGGAGAGAAATGTAAAGAATTACCAGAACTGTTAATACAAGTTTTGCCCAGATTATTAGCAACTAAAAAGGAAGACTGGGATGCAATCTCAGCCTGTAAACAGAAACAAGATGCAGACACTAGTGATTTTTATTCTAGATTTGAGAAATGCTTTAGTATTAACAGTGGCCTCAAGACAAGTAGTGAGTCATACCCTCATCTTTTTGTTACTAAATTAGTCGAGAATTCAAGTCCACAAGTTAAGAATCGAGTTTTGAAAGTCGAAAGTACCTGGCAAGCTAATACCCCGTCCCAGATGTTACAGATGCTCCAGTATCACCAGAATAGAATCAGAGAAGAGCAAGATCATGAAAGAAAACGTATGAAAGACACGAAAATGAAAGTACTAGTTGCACAATCTGTTCCTCAAGACAGTCAGAAGAGGGGTACGAATCGGGCCAGTCATCCTGCAGCTCCCGTTAAAGGGACATGCAATTATTGTAAACAGCCAGGTCATTTTATAAACGAGTGTGCAGTTCTGAAACACAATATAGCTACTGGTAAGACTAAAGAAAGACCACGTCCGCCTAGACAAGAACAAGTTTCACAGACTTCTCAGCCACAGAATGCACAACAGACAGTTCCAGCACCGCAGCCTATTGCTGCAACACAGCATGTTACACAGCAGATGTACCAGTATGCACAATCTGAGTATCCAGAGTATCAGCCATATTCATGAAACAGCCTAGAGAGGGAGGTAGGCTTGCCTCTCATCGAGATTCCTGTAGATCAAGAGGGTCCCTATGTTCATAGTCAAGTACTAGGGAAAGACAGAAAGTTTCTGATTGATACAGGGGCAAGTAGGACCACCATTAGTCACGCCGAAGTTCCAGGGGCTCCGCTCTCAGGCTCTAGAAATGTTTCCCTTGGATTTTCAGGAAAGCCTATTGTAAACGAGATATCTAAGCCAGTTACTCTAGAAGTAGGTCCATTGTCCCGCACTACTGATCTGTTACTTACAAAGTCATGTCCAGAAAATCTGTTAGGTATTAGAACACTGAAAGAATTAGGTGCAGTTATTTGCTGCTCCCCAGAGGGAATACGCCTGTTTCTACGTGACTTCAAGGGTCACTATGTATTACGAGATTTTGATCCGAGATTGTCCAATGTTCCGCAGCATCTATGGGCGCAAGGTCCAACTGATGTAGGTTATATGCAAATCACACCCCATCGTGTGACTCTCAAACCAGGTGTAGTGTTACCACGAATCAGACAGTACAGATTACCACCTGAGGCTGTAGCAGCCTTATCCAAAATTATTGACGAGCTCATCGCTCAAGGAGTAGTTGTAGAAACTGACTCCAATGTATGTAATTCTCCGATCATTCCAGTCATGAAACGTACTGATCCAAATGCACCGCCAGTATATCGATTAGTGATTGACCTTCGAGAACTTAATAAATGTATTATTCCCCAGTACCCAGTTGTTCCAGATATCTCTTCCCTATTGACAGCCATTGATTCCGAAGCTACATTTTTCACAGTCATAGACCTCAAGAACGTGTTTTTCAGTGTCCCCATTCATCCAGACAGCCAGTTTCTTTTCGGATTTTGTTTAAATGGAAGGAGCTATATGTTTACACGAGCTCCTCAAGGTTTCACAGAAAGTCCTAGTATTTACAGTCAAGCACTTAAGAGACAACTAGACAACATTCACATGCCAACTGACACTGCCCTGCTCCAGTATGTCGATGATCTACTGATCACAGCCCGTTCTGAACGTGCTTGCGAGCAAGCATCACTTACAGTCTTGTATTTCCTTGCCGAGATGGGGCACAAGGTGTCCCCTTCAAAGCTTCAATTCTGTGTCCAGCAAGTGATCTATTTAGGCCACTTACTGTCCAAGAGGGGTAGGCAGTTGACACCCGACCGTATCCAGTTAATAGCGAGTCTTCCTCAGCCCAAGACCCAGAAGGAGGTACGTGCTTTTATCAGCCTTACTTCTTACTGTAGACAATGGATTCCTCAGTATGCATTTCTAGCTAAGCCACTGATACAGTTAACGACACAGGAGGCAGCCGTATCGACTGTCCTCCCTTGGACATCTGAACATACACTTAGTTTCAATGAGTTAAAGAAAGCTTTATGCCAAGCTCCAGTTCTAGCTACACCGAACTACAGTAAGCCTTTTACACTTTTCGTCATTGAACGTGAAGGTACAGCATTATCTGTTCTCACACAAGATCAAGCAGGACAATACAAGCCCTGTGCTTATTTTTCGAGCACATTAGATCCATTAGCCCAGGCTCTGCCTGCGTGCCTCAAGTCAGTTGCAGCCACAGCACTAGCTATCAGACAAAGTGATTCCATAGTATTAGGACATTCCTTGACAGTACAAGTTCCACACTCCGTGGAAGTTCTTTTAAACCGAACACAGACTCAACACTTGACAATTGCACGTTTAACAGGTTATGAATTGACACTGTTCCAGCCACACATAGAAATCAGACGCTGCAACGTTCTAAATCCTGCTACACTGTTACCGTCAGTTATTTCGAATCCTGCCACACACGACTGTGTGGAAGTAGTTAACACTATGACTAAGCCAAGACAAGATCTGACAGATATTCCATTACCAGATCCCGACCTGACACTTTATGTGGATGGTTCATGTATGAGAACAAGTACAGGAGAACTAGTAGCCGCGTATGCAGTGACTACTGACACTGAAGTTATAGAAACACACCGTATTGACACCCTGTCTGCTCAAGCAGCAGAGCTAGTTGCTCTGACCCAAGCCTGCATACACGCCAAGAACCTGGAAGTTAATATTTATACAGATTCACGCTACGCATTCGGAGTCGTACACGACTTTGGAGTGCTCTGGCAGGAGAGAGGTTTCATGACTTCTCATGGAACCAAGATTCAGCATGGTCTCCTTATTCAAGCTCTGTTAGATGCCATACATTTACCGACATCTATTGCTATCATGAAATGCAAAGCACATACGAAAGTTACTGACATTATTTCTCAAGGTAATGATCTAGCAGATCGCACAGCCAAACTTACAGCACAGACTCCAGACATTTCAGTTAATCCGACACAGACACATACTCCAGATCCGACTACATGCATGACAGTTAAGGACCCTACTCAAGATGTCATAGATATCCAGTTACATGCTACTCCCGATGAAATCAAGAAATGGTCCGAACAAGGAGGGGTCCAGACAGATCAGGGATGGGTAACGAAGGGAAAAGCCACATGGTTTCTCCCCGACTCTATGGTTCAAGTCATTATCAATACCGCACATAGTCCAGCACATTTAGGAGAAAAAGCTATGTTAGACAGTATCCAGAACATTTGGTTCAACAAGCATTTACGAGCTGCAGCCAAGCAGAAAGTCTGTACCTGTATGATATGTTGCCAGTTTAATCCAGGTAAAAGTGTCCCGGTGGAACAAGGTGGATTCCAGCCCCCTGACCACCCTTTTGAAGTCCTCCAGATGGATTATATTCAGATGGAGCGATGTCGAGGTTTCAAGTATGTCCTTGTAGTTGTATGCGCTTTGTCCAGATGGACAGAGGCATACCCAGTTCCCGATTACACAGCCGCGACCACTGCCAAGCAGTTGGTTCGTGAATTCTTCCCCCGTTATGGACTCCCTAGAGTCGTATATTCTTACAACGGCCAACCATTCTCATCTGAGCTCATGAAACACATTTCCCTTTTGTTAGGGTACCAGTGGAAGTTCCATTGTGTACGCCATCCTGAAGCAGCCGGTCTCGTAGAGAGACATAACCAGACCCTGAAAATCCGCATTGCCAAAATATGTAAAGAGAAAGGTGTGGACTGGCTAGTAGCTCTGCCAGTCGCTTTGTTTTACATGCGCATGGTCGCACATTCCAGATCAGGTCTGTCCCCGTATGAGGTCGTATTCGGCCGCCCCCCTAATATGTGGGGTACACCTAGACCTCGAAGTATTACCGATGTTTCAAGTAATATGCTGACAGATTACCTAGCTTCCTTGATGTCTGCCCTACATTCTTGTCGTTCACAGGTTGCCGCCGCATTTCCAGACAATACCGAGGTGGCACCGCATGAAATCGTTCCCGGATGCATGGTTCTTGTCCGGAACTTTGATCGTTCAAGTCCGCTGGAGCCTCGCTGGAAGGAGCCAAAGCAGGTCCTCCTGGCCACCCGTACTGCCGTCAAGCTGGAAGGCAGGAAGGGCTGGGTCCACCTGTCTCATGTGAAAAGATTTTACGGACTAAAGACTGTTTCAAAGAACATTTCCGAGGATTTTAAGGATTGCCAAAGTACTATTCTCAAGGACTGTCCCGCAAAAGACAATGATACTAAACCCTCCCTGTTAGAGAAAACTCCGCAACAGGAGTATAAGAAGAAATTAAGGTCTAGTAAAATAAGTCAGCCAGTTTGATTGTCTAAGTCCTCCCCTAGGTGAAACGGTTAGACCGGTTTCTGACATGTATAAAATAGACCCCCATAGTGAGAGAGTTAGTCAAAACTCAATCCGATGTATCGTTTTTCTAAGTTTCATATTGTTTTTCAGCCTCATGATTACCTGCACAAGTTATGCATTTTATTTGTATTTTCCAGTTTCTCATATAAATAAGTCTGCTAATGCTACGGTAGAGCACACGTTTAGTGATCTGCCTCCTCATGAACTATCTTATCGTCTTGCTATGCGTAATAATTCCTTTATCCACATGTTACATTACTCACACCAGACCAGCAATGCCACTAATTGTTGGGTGTGTGGTCGACTCCCCCCATTCCAGACACCGAAGGGAGTTCTGCCACTCTTTCCTTATCCATTTTCACATAATGGTTCTGTGGAGCATGGTCCACGTTAACGTCATCCTCAACAGATATGTCTTTTCTTAACAGTACATGTTTCCCAGACAAGCAAGGTCTTCCCCACAGAACAGGGTTAGATCTAGAAAATGAAGTTTATAATTTAGGTAATTATTCTTCGAATTTCATGGTCCTGAATGTTCAGTCTGATACTACTCCAGACTTACCTGCTATGTCAGTACTACCAGTTAAAGGCGAATTATGTGTCAGAAAGAATGGTACCGTACATGTAGGCCATAGTGATTGTACTACTATTGTCAAGTATAGTGACAGTGGGAAATCTATTTTCAAAGCTTCACGTCATTCTTATTTTGTTTGTGGTCAGACCGCATATGTTCGTCTGCCCCTCGATTGGGAGGGAACCTGTTACATTGCCTTCCTACTGCCACCAGTTTTTCTAGCCCCACCTGACTATCATAGGAATTCCCACCTAGTACATACTAGACACAAGAGAGACCTCCCGATTGTCGATTATACTGAAACTGCTCTAGAACAATATATAGATATCAATAAAGGTGTCTTCCCCTATTTAGGTACTGTCGTGAATAGTAAACTGATACGTAGATTAACCAGAACACTTGAAGCAGTAGTGATTGAGACTACTTCTGCTCTAAGTAACTTAACCGAAGAGCAATCCTTTATGAGAATTGTCGTGCTCCAGAATCGTCTCGTCCTTGACGTCATACTGGCCGATAGGGGCGGGGCTTGTAGAGTCATCGGATCTAGTTGCTGCATTTTCATTCCAAATAACGCGCCGTCTGTTTATTCAGCTATAACCAGACTCCATAAAATTGCCCATATGTTACACCAAGATCCAGGCACCTGGACATGGTCCGGTTGGTTCTGGAATATAATTTCCGTCTGGGGATGGAAAGTATTGTCATTTCTGGGTATTGCAGTAGCGATCATATTCAGTTGCTGCCTCTGTTTACAATGTGGCCCTGCGATTTGCGGCATTTGTGCTACTTCTTGTATTCCTAGTCCCAAGTCCCGTCCTAAATCCCGTTCCAAGAAAATTCGAGACGAGCAAATGATACTGTATGAAATGATAGATGGTATCATGAATATTGATGTTTCCTGATGGAAACGTAGTGACAAGGAGGGAATGTGGAAAAGTAAATTTTGCCATGTTCTGTGTCCCTACGTGTTCCCCATCTTATGTTATGTGTGCATGATTAATATGCATATGTATTCCCCATGTTCGATTAAAGACGCAATTATAGTTGTGTCCATCTCTAGTATGCCAGTTTCCAGTTCTCGTGAATACTATGAATATCAGGCCTATGTAAAGTTACGTTGCCACGTTTCCTAGTGTGCACGTTATTTCATTGTAAAGTCCCGTTTCTAGGCCTCAAAAGGGCCCGGACACCAGATTCAGCTACTGTCTCCTGAGCCCTCGCTGAGGAGCGATACAGCCCCCACCTGTATCCTCGACCCTTCACTTACTTCCTGCCTCGCAGTGCCCGGCTCGGCCTGGCTCTGCCCACGAGTCTGCCAAGAGTATGTTATGATTCTAGTTATCAGTCCAGCCCTCCTTCTCTGCATTCCTAAGCTACTGAATCGCATCAATAGTTTCCGTCATTGTCTAGCCTTTACGTCTCCATGTAAGAGAAATACTGCATTTATGGTCATTTAATATTCTTCATCACGCACTACATGTGGAATAATGCATGCACCAGTCTTAGAGTCTGTTAGCCTTTACCCCGATAGCTTTTGGATTCTATCAACATGTCCTCTAGACATCAGATACTAGATAGTGTTTAGGTACATGTCGCCCTGACTCTCCAGACTTCAGTCTCTGCTCCTAGTACAGAAGTCATAGCCCCCAGCTTCTCCTAGTAACACGTCATTGTTAGTTCGCGCGCACCATTAGGTTAGAGGTCCCGGCTCCTTAGGTAGCCCCCTCCATGTTTCCGCCCCATTTATGACATATTCTGTTACGTTTACATCACATGTCTATGTATACGCCTCCTGTTACACCCACTTTCACCCTTATCTTTCGCGACTGCTATTGACCACACCCACTGCTCCGCCTACTGTATTCATTGTAATGCAACTGTTTTAGTATATATGCTTGTGTACTGTTATTAAATGTTACGCCGATCCTGATCCTGCCCCCGGCAGCGCTGCCATCCCATTCCTGTGCAGGTTGTCCTGTTCCTGTCCTTATGCTGTATTAAACCTGCAAACTCCTACTACCTCGAATCTTGACTCTTATTTATTGAGCTATCTGTTATTGCTATGTCCAGTAAAACCTAGATCCGGTATTATTTATTTATATACCACAGCACCATCCCAGTTTCAGAACCTGGCTGTATGCAAATTAGTCTGTTCCTGTCCCAGTGCATGATGGGAACAGGGCAAACCAAACTACAAAAGCCAATTCTTACACTGGGAAGGAAACAAGCTTCCGGGGACCGGTTTCTGGCATCTTGACTGGGTGAGAGTATTCTGCTTAATTCAGAGACTCTGTCCATCACCACCCCTTGTTGTAAATATTTTTGTCCACCCTAAGCGTGGAAGGGTATACTCAGATGTGAGTCCCTTGCTCATTGCACCATCAGGATTCAAGCAAGCCGGGCCGAAGACGGCTGAAATGCCAGAAACCGGTCCCCGGAAGCTTGTTTCCTTCCCAGTGTAAGAATTGGCTTTTGTAGTCTGGTCTGCCCTGTTCCCATGATGCACTGGGCCAGGGACAGACTAATTTGCATACAGCCAGGTTCTGAAACTGGGATGGTGCAATGAGCTAAAAAACGGTGTTGGATCTAGCCCTGATCTCTTGACTGGGTGAGAGTATTCTGCTTAATTCAGAGACTCTGTCCATCACCACCCCTTGTTGTAAATATTTTTGTCCACCCTAAGCGTGGAAGGGTATACTCAGATGTGAGTCCCTTGCTCATTGCACCATCAGGATTCAAGCAAGCCGGGCCGAAGACGGCTGAAATGCCAGAAACCGGTCCCCGGAAGCTTGTTTCCTTCCCAGTGTAAGAATTGGCTTTTGTAGTCTGGTCTGCCCTGTTCCCATGATGCACTGGGCCAGGGACAGACTAATTTGCATACAGCCAGGTTCTGAAACTGGGATGGTGCAATGAGCTAAAAAACGGTGTTGGATCTAGCCCTGATCTCTTGACTGGGTGAGAGTATTCTGCTTAATTCAGAGACTCTGTCCATCACCACCCCTTGTTGTAAATATCCAGTCAATGTGAACACAATTACAAGGTAATTGGAGGTTGGGGTTTCAAAAATGGGTCAGAACCTGTGTTTCCCGGATTTTATTATGTATGTGGAAACAAGGCTTATTTTGAGGCAAGATGGCGGCGGCACACTAGTCCGCTGTGAGACACTCTCCTGTGCCTTAGTCAACCGAATGGGTTAGTGGAAGGCTAGGATCCCGAGTTACCCATGAAGACACCGTGAGAAAGGTGAACAACTGGCGCAGAAAAGTACAAAGCCACTAATAATACTTAGCAGAATGAAGAATGAGTGGCGCCTGTCTCAAACCATCTGGGGATGTATTGCTCTTACCTGAGCAGCCACGCTCAAGACTTCATCTCATCGCGTCAGCAATCGGCCTCACGGTGCTCAGACTCTTATTACAGCTCCGTCAACAGTCTTGCTGTGCTTCTGGTATCGTCTGCCCCCATACGAAGACGCAGATGGCTCCTAAAAATGCTGCAGCGGCCGCAGCCGCCTTGAAGACTCGAGCCGCCAAACAAGCGCTTCGCGATCAGAAGCTCGCTGCCAGGCGCGCTGGGTCAGTAACGGATGAGGCTGCCGGATCAGATGGGGGCCATGCCCAGCACCAACCCCAGCCGAAGCAACAGAGAGCTACGAGGAATACTAACACTCCGGCACCGGGACCGGGGCCGGGTCCCTCGGTTGTAGACCTGCTTCGTAAAACACCGGCCGGAGCTGCTCCCTTCTCTCCTAATCACCACGCAAGAAGCGGGACGCTGATTGCAGCCCCGCCAGCCACTCCAACTGCGCTCCCCAGGTCGGATTCGTCAGCGGCGGCAGCAGTGTCTGTGTCAGCAGCGTCTGCATTTCTAGCGGACCTAAACTCCTTGGTAAGTGCTACACAGTCAATTGCTCTCGTACCTACAACTGACCCGCTATTATCACCGCTACCGGCATTACCGCCGCAGGACCTAATTGTTACAGAAGACTCACCAGGGAGCACCACAGTAACTATTGCGCAACCACAACTGCAATTACAACCACAAGCACAAGAGGAAATACGCGTGACTGAAGAGTGTATAACTACACCTGAGATAGTCACATATGTAAATAGTACAAGAAGTACAACAAATACATCCACTGTTCCTCTGCCAGAAACACATTCAACATTGCCAAGCTCTGTCAGCGCGGGGGATAAATCAATATCACCCTCTCCAACGCATACTTTTGCTCATTTCGAAGGCACCTCTGCACCAATAGAGGAAAGAAAGGTTGAAGAGCCAACACTCCCTGGGCCAGTAACCGACGAGGACGGAGCAGGAATCACGTCTGATACGGACTTGGAACCTCTTGAATTCTACACTATCTCTGAGGGCCGCGAGCACCAGGACTTAGACTTAGACTCTGACTTAGACTCTTTATCTGACCTGCATACCGGCTCCAGTTCCAGTAATCAAGATAGCAATACAGACGAACTATTGGGAGAAGCCACAGCCGGAAGACACACAGTGATAAAAAAAAAGAGAAGCCGCCATACCTCAGCAGGTCCTCATCGGGAAGACACTCCCGCATTAGTCCCTAGTGCCCATGGAGCCTCCTTCTCTTCAAAGGAACAAGACACAACCTTAACTGCGGTAATGGACACAGTGTTGCAGGCAATCGCATCACACAGAGAGCAAACGTCTAAGGATGGTCGGAAAGCTCAACAAGCCCTACAAAAGGTACAGGGGGTGGTGCGAAAACTTTCAAAAACAGTAGCTGCATCTAATGCAAGAATGACAGATATGGAAGATCGTATTGTGGGTATTGAGGCGGAAGCAACTGTGGTGAAAGAGCAGGTCGATGCCCACGACGCTGAAATGACTGACGTAAGATGAAAGCTTGAGCAGATGGAAAATCGCATGCGTCGCAATAATCTCCGAGTACTGGGTGTGCCCGAAAAAAGTGAAGGAGACGATATACGCATCTTTATGATCCAACTCTTTAAAGACACTTTTCCTGAGCTGTCTTCATGGAACTGGGATCTGGAAGTTCAACGGGTCCACAGAACTCCTGCTACATTGCGGCCTACCAACTCGCAAAGCAAATATCCTAGGGCAATACTCGTTTACTTTGGTAACTTTTTGCTTCGTCAAAGTGTTGCAGAGAAAGCGAGGCCTGAGGCCCATCGGATCCGAGGCGACATTTCATACTTTGTCAGGCCGGACTTCTGCCACACAACTGTGGAGCGGAGATGGCGTCTCCGTCAACTAATCAAACCTTTTTTGGACAAAAAAGCAAAGGTTTACTTGAATAACCCTGCCATACTCAAGGTGTTGTATAATGGACAGGTAAAATTCTTTTCATCCGAGATCAAAGCTAAGGCCTTTTTAGATAGCCTGACCTAATTTTTCTGAGTCAATATGTTCTTTATGTGCCCTAAATTGGCTAAGGTCATCCTGATTACAGTATAGCCCCCGGTTGGTGGGCTCTGTTTCACAATTTAGGAAGAATAAGCTCATCGTAAGAATAATGCATATTTCAAAGTCCTAAGCTTAAACACCAACTCTAATGTGTTTTTTTTTTTTTTTTTGGGCTAAATCACTCCGAACAGGACTAGAATATGCTGTATAATCTATTAGAGCTAAAGTTAATTTTCTCTCTCAACATGTATGGTTTATTTCGCATGTCTTATTGGGTCCCGTTTGGTTCTAGGATGTTTATTCTTTCATAGTTTTGCATGTTTCCTTTTTATTTTTATTTTTTGCATATCCTTTTACTAGCCTACACATGTGTTATCTGAAGCATATAGAATTATTGACTAAGGCATGGCCACAGGGTGTCTCTCCATCATCATAGACTCTAGTGAGAGTCTTCATGCCTCATAGGGTGGAGTACGGGGGGAGGTGGGGGGGGAAGGTCTCGGGGAAGGCCTTGGGGAGGGGGCTGAGGAAGGCGGGGGAGGGGGAAAATCAAATAAGAAAAACTGGCAAATTCGGTCACAGACTATGTTGTATTAAAAGTATTAGGAGTAAAAGCCACAGAAGTGTTAAAGAAAAGCAGAACCGCTTTATTTGTTTCGGTGAGAATGGGTGTCTAAAGCTTATCAGGCTAGTCTTTCATGTTAATCCATGGGGAGGATAAGCCTCTGTACTTGGAACGTGGCAGGCCTTAATCATAAAGATAAAAGGGCCCAGTTATCCCAATCAATACAACAAAGTCCGGTTGATATATTATGTCTCCAAGAGACACATATCGCATACTCCGACAGGAACTTACTTAAACTACCAGGTTATAACCTAATGGCGGCTACATCCCAAACAATTAAAACCAGAGGGGTAGCCATTTTCGCTAAACCTATAATAGGCCTCCCAATTCGTAAATTAGCCGACAAATATGGCAGATGGGTCATAATTCAGCTTCAACAAGGTATCACTATCTGTGCAATCTATGGCTCAAATTTAGATGACCCCGCTGTTTTTCGAGAGCTCGAAATCGAATTGGCCTCTTGGTCAAGTCCCCTGGTCTTTTGTGGAGACTTTAATATCGACATAGGGCAATCCTCTGGGAGTCTCTTATCTCAAAATTATAAAGGGCGAAAACCAAAGTCATATACAGCATTGGGTCAGATGATGAAAAGTCATAACTTGGCTGACGTCTGGGGCTTACTCCGGGGGCCAAATGTGGATGGTTATACATATTTTTCTTTCCCCCACAGCAAATATGTTAGAATCGACTATATTATGTCAAGTATAAATCAGAAAGATATCATTGAAATAATTAAATCCCCGAAGACCCTATCTGACCACAATGCACTGACCTTTACCTTTGACACGGCTAATTTAGTTAAACCAACAATACAGTGGACTTTTGATAGAAGGCTACTGGTTAATCCAGAATATATAGCGCATATGAAATCGTGGACCCAGTCCTTTTTTGACTGTAACCAGTTTAGTGCACCTCGCATAATAGTATGGGACTGTTTTAAAGCAGCATTGAGAGGAGAGACCATTTCCTTTGTTGCTAATAAACGAAAGCTAGAAAAACAATTCAATATGGAAATGATGCAGGAGTTGTCCAATCTTGAGGCACATCATGCCACCCAGTTAAATCTGTCTCGTAGAGGGCAAGCTGGTCTTACCTTAGATCCGGGGAAAATCTTAAATAAAATAATGATCCTAAAAAATTAGATTAATAGTACGTTAATTCAAAAAGCCGCGGAAACCTATCAGGTTAATAAGGATAGGCTGTACGAATCAGGGGAAAATGTGGGGAAGCAGTTAGCACTACGCACACGACAAAAGCAATCACTGAGCAACATTAAAAAGATAGAATTTGAGGGAAATGAATATACTACCCCCAAAGACATTGTTAAAGTATTTCAAAAATATTACCAAAAATTATATAGTAGTGATATTTCATATCCTGATAATGAAATTACAACATTCTTAAATAATTGGCTCCCAGACCATACTAATCATAAAAACATCAATGCGGAAAATAAGACTTACCTTGACAGAGAGATTACGGTCATTGAGGTAGAGATTGCATTAGCTGAGATGGCCAACGGCAAGGCGGCCGGACCGGATAAAATCCCATTGGATCTATATAAAATCCTTAGAAATCAGATAACTCCCTTTCTGTTCGATCTGTTTCTTGGAGTCCAATACCATGCAATTCCCCCTGAGTCTTGGAAACAAACAAACATAATAATTTTCCATAAGAAAGGTAAACCACCCCACCTGCCTTCCTCATATAGGCCTATATCCCTGATCAACGCCGATTCGAAGTTATACGCTAAAATATTTGCAAATCGTCTGAGCGGGGTCATCGAACGCCTTGTATCCCCGTGGCAACACGGTTTTATACCCGGCAAAGGCACTACAGACCATACTCGTAGAGCCATAACCCTGCTTGACATCATGGGCGCCACGGGGGGCGAGATGTCGATGATCTTCCTCGATGCCGAAAAGGCATTCGACCGAGTACAATGGCAGTTTCTCTGGAACATCCTGGAAAGTAAAAACTTCGGAAATACTTTTATTAACGCGATTAAAGCTATTTATACCAACCCCACGGCAAAAATCTGTATTGCAGGGAATGAGTCGGACGCCATCACGGTGCAAAGAGGCACAAGGCAGGGTTGCCCATGCTCCCCGGTTCTATTTGCGCTCTATATAGATCCCCTTATTCAAAAGCTACTAACTTCAACTTCCATATATCCAGTTTCTACAGGGTCCTTTTCCACCAAAGTCATGGCATACGCGGATGACATTGCCGTAATAACCACTAAACCATCCGAAGCAGTTTATGAAATCGAGACAATTACCCAAGCATTTGGGAAATACTCAGGGTATTCCTTGAATAGAGATAAAACTATGGTATTAGCCACTAGCAATACTCAATATGAAAGCACTCTCAGGGTTAAACAGGCCACTTATTTGGGTATAGTGCTCTCGGCAGAGATAAGTAACATCAGCGATAATAACTATTCCCCCCTCATTGATAAAATTAAAAGCGATCTAAGAAGGGTAGATAGCCTACACCTCTCTATTATAGGTAGGGCCAATTACGTAAAAATGAATGTATTCCCGCGGGTTCTATATCTGTTTAGAGCAATCCCCCTTTTACCGGCAAAGCACGTTATAAAGACTATAGATTCCCTCATAGCAAAGTTTATGTGGAGCTACGGAAAAATAAGGCGGGCTCTTCCCCTTCTAGCACTCCCTCAAAGTAGAGGTGGCTTAGCCCTACCAAATTTAAGATTATATTTTTGGGCATCGTTATTGCAAAACATGGATCCTCTTTTGACTTCTAAACTTAGAGGCCCAACCTCTGTAATCCCTCATATACCATCAATATATGAGCTCAGTCTAGGAAAAAAACATAAGGGACTTTTTCTAAGGCAGGCTGAAACATCTTATTATAAAAAAATTAAATTAAAGACTGTTTTAGATGCTCTTTCAGTCTGGAAAGCCATCGGCAAACATCTAGGGCTTCCTACATATACAAAATATACACCTTTATGGCAATGTAAAATTTTTTCTAATATCCCTAATGATAGCAGATTCCAGAGGTGGGAACTTCTAGGTATTAAAACAATCGGAGATTTTTTTGGCAACAATCTCCCACTTTCTTTTGAGCTTTTTCAATCAAGATATAACGTCCCTACGAATGATTTCCTAAAATTTTACCAAATATTGGCTAGTATCAACAATACCAAACCAAAAATTCTATCGATAATATCCCACTATTCGATATTATAGGCAGAAAATCTACTAGAATCGGGGCCTTATATCAGTTACTTTTGGCCGACACCCCAGATGATCTAGAGCGCACGGAACAATCTTGGGCCTTAAAATTGGCAAATCCAAATGTAGATCTAGATCTCTCATTAGCCCTCTCAACAAAATATTTTATAGCCTCTAACTTAAAGGCTCAATATTATAGAATCATTTATAATTTATATTTTACGCCAGCTAAATTGTTTGCATGGGGCCTTAGGTTGGATGATAAATGTCCCAGATGCAAACAACCACTTGCAAATCTCCTACACATGTTTGCTGAATGCCCCACATTGGCTACAATTAAAACTATGATGTTGGAATTTTGGACCCAAATTCTTGGGCACCAAATACATGATTCTATAACATTGCTCCTCTTGGGTCATGATGACTCTTTGAATCACAATAGAGAAGAACAGGCGGTATTATTTCTGGGCTATGCCGTGCTACGGATAATTCTAGCAGCTAGGTGGAAAGATACAGAGCCCCCTACCTTTAATATGTGGCTTAGCCGCTTTATAGCTATCTATAAACAAGAAATCTCAATATACGCCACAAGAGGTAGGAAAATGAGAGCAATCGGTACACAGATATGGGAACCTATTACTAGGTGGTATAATGAAGTAAGGGGAAACCAGACATAGGACCCCTGATTGATTCTGACTTTATCTTTTTTTTCTTTTTTTTTTGGTTTTTTTTTGTCTCTTTTCAGTACTCTTTCTTTCTTAATTGTCATATTTTTCCCTGTGGTAGAGCTCTGTTTACAGATATCTGTGTATGTACCTCGTTATCCATGTATACCACATTATTTCATGTCGCTTATCCTGTATATGTATGTTTTATGATTCGAATTTGCCAATAATAAAAAAAATAAAAAAAAAAAAGGAAACAAGGCTTATTTCAAATTGCCGGATCACTGGTATGGAAGCTGCTATTTTGGCATTGTTTTCCCGAAAATATACCACGTGAATGAAATTGCTGGAAGCAACGAAAACACTAATGGCTTAGTGCGTAGTAAAAGAGAAAGCGTAGGTGAAATAATGGGTAGTATTTTTAGTGCACTGATACCTGGAGTGGGAGTGGTTCTGAACACTCACAGAATTTGCAAATTATCCACAATAGTGGATGTGTTGTCTACTGACACGGCTCATGGATTTCTGCTGGTCAATACTGAAATGGTTGCGATCAGATCAATGGTTTTGCAGAACAGACTTGCTCTTGACACCTTATTAGCAAAAGAGGGCGGAGTCTGCCGGATGTTGAAGGCGCAACATTGTTGCACTTACATTCCGGAAAAAAGTGTACAGCTTAAAAGATATGTGAAAAACATTACTAATTTGGAAAAGGAACTCAAACCACTCGAGGTTGACAGTGCCTGGAGGAGACTGGTTGATGGTCTCTCCAATGTAAGTCATTGGTTTGCTAGCTTAGGTAAAAGCTTATTGTTTAAGGTACTGATGCCAATTGGAGTGATAGGTCTTATCCTATTTCTCATATTCGTCTGTTGCAAATGTCGCAAACACACAAAGAAATACCAAGTGAATGCGAGAGGAGTGAAACGGAGTGCGGATGAGCTTGAATTGGAAGAAATGAATAATCAGATTTATAAAAAGGTGAAGAATTCTCACCCTACCAAAAATGAGAAAGAGAAACTGAATCGCCTGTTGGAAGAGATAGAAATGTACAAGGTGTGAAAGAAAGTTGGCATCTGGTTCCATTTTTTGTGATGATAGTAAATATCATCAAAGAGGGGATTGATAGAGCAAGATTTCGCATCGCGACTTGCTCGAGTCAAGAACCTCGAAAATTTGTTATAATCCCGTAATTCCAATTGTTCGTTTTACTAAATTTATGTATTTTGAATGTGCGTGTGTATCATAGTGATGCTTGCCTATGTGTTTCACTAATACGAATAACCCTTGTCTTTAAAAATGGATGCTGCTTGAATTCTGATTCTGCGCATACGTTAGGCATAATCACGTGACATGACGCAGTCACATTTGGAGGGAAAGGGTGCGCATGCGTAACAGCCATAAAATGGCCGCGCTTTCTAATAACGAGGTGAAGCTTGCACCGTCGCTTTTGTGATTTTGTCTGTTGCACTAATAAATAATTGCATAGTATATTTTATAATGATAATTCATAAGTACACACTCATGTTATGTAGTTTATTCATTTATTTCTATGTTTTAATTTGTTTTCGCTTACTTTTCATGTACCATGGTAAACGGGGGGTCCAACTGGGTCAAGAACCATCTTGAGAGTCCTTTCTGCGCATGACCACGCAGCCCAGGCAGCCGTAGCCTTGAGCGGTGGAACTCAGCCAGCTGGCAGTCACAGACAAGATGCTCCTGAGAACGCCACCTCTGACCCAGGAGGATAGAGAAATCGTGTTCCTGACTTGATACAATGACATTATTTCTATTGTATTCTGCATATTCTCTCATGGGAACCCCAATCTTGCTAGGCGGTACCTTAGAATGCAAAATGGGACTTGAATAAGTCTGTTCTGATTGGTGTGTTAACCCATCCTACCTTAGGACCAATCGAAATTGGGGATTCTGACACTTTGCAACATTGGGGGCTGGTACACTGACCCAAAAGAGTATATCTAGCCTAGGTTTAGCTAGAGAAATTGTCTGACTTGTCCGAATAGCTGACCTGTCACTGACCCAACGCACTCAATAGGTGACTGAATATACAGAGCGCTGCGGAGCACTCTGTCCGAATTTGACCATAGACTAAGGTTTTACTAAACCTTAAGTGCTGGCAGAGCACTTTGCTGGGGAGTTCGCTAACCCAATCGGGGTTCTGACGGATAGCTGCAGAGAGGGTGGAGCGCAGGCGTTGCTTCCGAACTGCGGGTGCTGGTCGAATCCTGGTGGTCCTGTCCTGATCCTAATCTGGGTTTCCTGTCCTGGGGTGTCCATTCTGCACCTGCTGTCCCATTGATGACTGCTATTCCTTGGGGAATTTCCTGTCCTTAACTGACCCGTGGCCAGGGTTGGTTTTCACACCAGTCTAGGTAAATATCTTGCCGAAAACTCTAAACTGCACCTTTCTATTTTTCTGTCTTTGCTTCAATAAAGACATACCTTTGCACACGTCATATGTTCCATGCTTTTGCAAATTCTACCCTATGAAACCTATTTGCATTGAATTTTCATAGCATGTTCCTATGTTACCCTACCTTTTAGAGCACATTATTTCCATACTGTCTATGAATTATAAATGTGGTTTATAATTTCCTCCTGAGCTCTGATTTGAAGTAACGTTATTAGAATTATAGCGTGTTTCACTTTCCACCCTTTTGATAGACGTATAGGATACCTAATTTCTACCCATTTTCATGAAGTACGTTCCAATAGTATAAATTTAGTACATGCAAATAGCTTGCCCATTTATAGATGTCTATTCTTGAATTTCAGTTTAAGTCTACTTAAGTGAGTTCTCTGTTACTCTATTTTACAAAACTTCAATGATCACCCTTACATTGTTTCTTTATAGTTATGTGATTTTCGTTATCCTGATTATTGACTGTCTTTTTATGGTAAACTTTATGATTTATAAAATTCTTAAAAACTTCCCAGTTGTTCGTGGTCATTTGATGAAATATCAAAGTAATTCTAGGTTGGGTTTTGTACTTTGCTGCCTTTCCTTTTACAGCTAGCTCCCTGACCCATCGTGGTCATAGGTACCCGTAACGGTGGATGGTAAGTCGGGTACACTGGAAATAATCAAAAGGGACTCATGATTATTGGTAGTGGATTATAAGGTCATCTGATCAATGTATATGATAAATTGAAGTATATGGGCCCGAAAACATTAGTGGTGAAATTATTGGTCGGGTGACCTGCGATCGCTATCAATGTGTCCGACCAAATTGTCCCCCGTTTCGAATGACCAAGTACGATGTGAAGATCTCGTCTGTGTCGATTAAACCATTTCCGAAACAGATCCTGTCCGTCCGACTCATTTGCAGCCGAATAGTGCCGCACAATGGAGCCGGATTACGAGCAAGCAAGTACAATGCATGATTTGGACAGCTGTATCGACTTGGTCTCAGCAAGATGAAACGGCTGTGGGAATCAGACTTTGGAGGGACGGAGCAGGCCCCCCTTCACCCTGGGCCCTCCGAATCGGTCAAGGGGTGGGCCCGTGGGGCCACCCAATGCAAGCATGCACAGAATGGAGGGCTCAATGGGGTGCCCGCCACAGGGTGTACGCTTTTCCTCACCCACCCCTTTTTGCTGTGGGTGCCTGTGTACACATTCAGTATACAGGCTCCCATGGAGTTCAATGGGAGCCGGACCGAACCGAGTCCGTCAGCATACGGATGCATCGTACTCATTCAGTCGGACTCTCACAGTGCGATTCACTAGGAAAGCCCTCCGGATCCGAGTTATACGGAGGCCTTTCCTTGCGAGATCGGAATCGGCCCCTTAGTTTCCTATTCTACATGCAAAGGTAGGTTTGTCAAATTTGTATTGTTTATTTTTATTGTTTGTTTAATATAAACAATTTTGATGTATTAACAAGGAACCATCATGTTATTTAAAATAGGCTAGCTCTTGCATTATTCGTGATCTCTAATATTCACAAATGTTAGGAGGACAGGTGTGTAATAAGCACATACAAGTAATAGGTTAGTGCAGCCTTCCCCTGATATGGGCCTATCCCAAAAAAGTCAATAAAATTAAATCACAGGAGCACAGACAATGCAATACAAATTGATTTTAAAATTACACAAAAAGAGCCTAATCTAGAATTTGATTATTGGTGGGCAAATTCACCAAGCACAACCCATCCTTATCTACCATTGCTTCCAAAGTGAACGTGGGCTTTTTTCAAATCAAGCAATTGAAAAAGATTCAATTTTAGTGTGAGTGAATAAGCCTAAGCAATCATGAGGCCATAGTAATCCGCTTGACCAGATTCAAAGAATGTTACCACCTTATAAATGCTTTTTGGTAATTTTCCACTCAATCAATATAGCACCGTGGCCTTACAAGTATAAGCACCAATTTAATTAAAGAACGAGTTTTAACGAAAACCTTTACTCAATATCTAGTGCAGAACAAGTGCAAATAAGGAGCCTTATAGACTACTCGAATGTCATTCAGATGACAAGAGGGTGCTTCAGTGAACAGGTTTTTTCAAGATTGTTAAATCATATTAGAGAAAAGTGCAACGACCTCAAGCAGAGAAACTTTGATAATATTATTTGCAATATGATTTCAAATAAATAACTTTGGGGGAAATGCGCTAATATCAGCAAAAAATGAAAAATTAACTTGGCGATAAGGATCATCTCCAGCATAACACCTACCCGCGTATTTTGAATGGGTTGCTAGCCAAACCTAGATGCAAATAACAGGAGCTAAAGTTGATTACGTTAGTTAAATTCATGATATAAAGCCATTTGACCATACCCGTGCTCATTAACTTCACCCACAACAACGATCTGTTAAAAGGATCAAGACAGTTGGCAAGATCTATAAGATATAAGCAGCCCTTCACCCCTGACTATTTTTAAAGCACCCTGATTTAATAAATGTCAACAAGTCACCCATAGATCACCCAGGCTCTGAGTTTGTAGAAGCGCTTTTGCCCTTCCATGATAATTTGGTCCCATTGACTAGGTCTCCAGGAGCAGAATGGCATTGAAGTTAGTCAGAAGATTTCTCCAATCCAAATCCTTAAGTTTTAGATGTATGCTGGCAATGTTCCTGCTGGACTATGACTGTTTGAAAAGGGATCATCAAAGCCTTTCTCAAGCAGGAGATATAAATCAACCATGGACCTAAAGTATGTGGTAATGCAGACGGCATAATTAAGCAATTGGTGGCAAGCATAACCTGGTGCTATTCCATTTAGAATCTTTACCATCTCTCCATGGTTCTGGTAAAAAAAAATGTTTAATGGCAACCCTCCATTCCATCAGCACAACTCTCCCTTACCTGGTTTTCAAAATGTTCATTGCACCTCCTAAGTTTGTATGGGTGAAAGGTGAAGTCTAGTCTTAAGCATCATCAGCCCTCTTCCTTCTCTTTTCTAATGAGGCCCCAACTGAAAATGTTGAACTCTTCAAAATGTTTCTTTTATTGATTAACAAACATCAGTCTACACTCATACCCTGCATAAAATGTTTCAGTGATGCCAAAAGAATCAAAGATTTAGCTGACTGAATCAACACTTCAGTCTTTCCAATGTGAGATCCACTTTGCCTCCAACACGGTGTTCACCATCCAGTGGTACCTGCACAATCTGCAGTTACACATCAGATTAAAAAATATGTGGGCACAGCAAGATTCCTCCTTTTAGAGAAAAAGGTCTCCACACCATTTGCAGTGGAATACTGAACCTAAATCTCACTGGATGATGTATTTGGATTATCCAGTCTCTGGTCAGGCCATTCAATACCACTACTTTTAAGGCCTCTGCTTGTTCATCAGGCATGAGATATATAGCGTTGTAGATATAATGGAAAAAATGTTATCAGAAACTGTTTCCACTGCTGGCAGCATCATCACATCTTCAAGGACAATATTAAATATGATTGCCAGAACAGATATTCTTTTGCACTTTACTGAGTACTTTAATGTGGAAGAGTTGAAAATGTTCCAACAAAATGCTCCACATTCACTACCACAGAATCGTATAGGTATCTGGTGAAAGTTATATAGGATCATTTTCCATCAGTTAATACTTACTTAAAATAGACTTAAAGCTAGTAGGAAACAAAGCTGCCTTCTCCCAATTGTCTGCATCAGGTTTTTTGAGAGCCTCAGCAAAACGCAAATCAAATCTGTGGTTTCACCTTTGCCCCTCTAATTAGGAAGTATGACTAGTGACTCTCTGGCATAATAGGTTTTTAGATAAAAATAAAAGAAGTTCTGGTTAGGTGTACAATGTATGAGGGACTATTCTCCCAAAGTTAGTGGGAGTCACATCATTCAGTACATTTTCAGCTGTTCAGGTGATGTATCTTTTCTGCTAGCATCTATCATGAATGACAAGAGCATGGGCATCCTCTTCAGGCTTTGTATATTAATTCCTACTTGCAGATAAGTAATTGCCAACCTCCAGCACAAAAATCACTGCAATAGGTATTTTTTTCATTTTGATACCAACAGTCACTGGAACAGAAAACAAGTTCCCCTGCACGCCGAAGGTCTTGCAGGATTATGATGATTTCCTCCCAAGGGGTGTATTGGCGAAGGGGTGTGAGGCCCTGGGAGGGGAACAGCCCTCCCCATTGAAGTGTACTCTTTCATGATATTTTGATATTAAATTGATATAAGTGAGGAGGGTGGTCTGGTATTAGAACAACCTGAAGAGCTGCTCAGGGATCCAGGGTGCCACATATGTAGGTTGTATAAAGTTAAGAAGCGAGGTGAGTGACTTTCCCATCATGGTGGTAGGGTGTCATCGCACAATGTCGTCCAGAGCTCGTCCCAGTCCTACATGAATGGATATTTATCCACTTTATTTTCTCTCTGTGGAGGACCTTACTTTCTGCTTGAGACCATTGCAAAAATTACAGAGCATGAGATTGCTACTGATGGGGCTGCTGGGGACTTCCAACTCATGATTTCCCCTTTTAGCTAGAAGAAGAGCACAATGTTCCCAAGTGGGTCAGAGAGGTAGACCGGTCTAGTTGGTCAACACCCAAAAATAATGAGGCCAGTACTCCGACAAGGACGAACAGTCCCATAGCATATGATACAAGTCTGCCGGGGTCCAGTGACAGCACGGACAGTAGACTGAGGCCGCTGGTAAAAAAATGTGTATCCGACTGGAGAAAGATCAGCACGGTGTATGGTTCCCATACTTAACACCATATTAAAGATCATATACTGGAAATGTTTTTAAGCAGTTCTGCTAAGGGTTCTGACAAGTCTTATTTTTTGTAATCTTAATTTCATAAAACGCATATTTCTAAGACCTAGTCTATTTCTCTTCTGCCTTTTTAATGCCATTCATGCTGCAAGATGTACATCAAGGGCCTCAAACATGCTAAGGCTATAATTTTTTTGTTTGCATAGAGCAGTACGCTTTCAAGAACTGTGCTTTTGACCTTTCAGGCCGCATTACGTTTTTAAGACCCCTGTTTTTTAAATACAAAACTGTGCAAAGGTTGATGGCTGTAGAGCTGCTGTCAGAAATGTGTTATTTAAATGTGGCAGTAAGAATTGCTACGTTTTTACAGAGTTTTAATGATGGATTACAGTGGGGGCGAAGGGTTGACCTGACGGGTTCTAATTTCATTTTACACTGTAACTATTGTATGTGTTTTTTGAATGTGTTATGAACAATTGTCCAAATAAATTTGTTTTCTACCTACCAGGTCCCCACACAGAAGTTATAGGAAACCAATTTCACATCACTGTCTTGCACTCATTGAACATGTTGAACCAGAAAGCTTCATTATCAGAGAAAGAAAAAAAGACAAGCCAAATAAAATTCAAATTTGCACCACTGGTGGAGTTGTAGGACACAGGTGCATATACTACCTATGGCACTATGGCAGAGTACATAACTTAGTGGATAACCAGCAGATGCCTTGAACATGTGATTGATAAATAATATGCAAAGGTAACAGTATCCAGTCCATGACAAAATATATTTTCGAATATTACCACAGAGTATAATGGAAAAAACAAACTTTGAGACTTTTAAAAACTACTCCAATTTTTAGCAATTTTTAGCTAAGTTTATATTGCAAAGACGTGGAGGATGACAGAACTGCCCAACATTGACTTAAGGCGAGCGTTCATGTGACGAAGCAACAATGAAAATTATAATGCAGGTAATAACCAAGATGAAAACGCTAGTACCACAAACAAAAATTGTGTCCGAACATACTTGGACTTTAAACAGAGCAACAAAGATTCTTCTTGTATTGGTGACCTGATAACAGAACGAAACTAATTTATATCACGCTAAGGAGAGTGTGATAGACGCTAAGGGAGTAAATAGTCAGTGGACAGGAGAGGAGAATTATGGCTGCTATGCTCAAATAGTTCGAAGTTCAGTGGTTTTTAGATTTTAAATCATAACTCAACATTTTCTTCAACTCCAAGTTTTTATGGTAATTTAAAAAATGTTTCTAATGGAAATTTCTAGTTTTCTCACCTGAATGAAGAACCATTACTCCCTATTAATATGCAAGTGAAGCCTTTTGTTTTTTTCAATGATATACTATTCTCCTGGCCAAGGTATGAACATTAGGGGCTCTCAGCCCATGAAGAGCACTTAGACCTTCACCCAATCCCACTCGCCTCAGGACCCACTATGACTGCCTTCAGGCATGCCTTGCGCCCAAGTCCCTTTCCTCCTCACTATGCACTTTGTAGTGAGTGCAGGGAGGGGGCCTTTGATCTAGTCCTGTGCTCAGCTCATTGGGATCCATAGGTTTTACAACGACATTTTGAGGGCCGGCTATGCCCATCGAGAAGCTCATCTAATTTTTGCTATGGTAAGATTGTGCTCCAGCCGCCCACAATTTTCACATGACATAGCATATGTTGATACTCCGCAGATCCTCTTATCATATAATGGTCAGCTGCAACAAAATCTTCTTGCTAGCCAATCAGACTATTCGGGTCTACAGGGAAACACAGACCATAAGATGTACAAATGGCGAACATTCTCCCCTTGGCTAAGCAATTTCTAATATTTTTATTTTTTTATTTTTCATCCCCTGATTGTCAGCAGATGAACACCTTCAACACTGAAAACAAGCCCTGATGCAACCCAAACAAAGGTTTATGCCATACCTGACATACTGTCTATGAATAGCTAAACATCAGAAGTGTAGAAATGCAAGCTGTGGCTCTCTGTGCACTGACAAAGAAGATAGGCTCTACAGAGGCTGGGGAATGACAGAAAGGCCCCACTCCACCACCGTTGAGTGTATATTCGAGCCACGGGTTCCCTTTGCCTACATCCCTACTTTTCTTTTCTACATGAAAATTGGGAAATTGGGTGTCACCCACCACAAATATCTCTTGGCTAGTGGGACCTACAAACTGCCTCATTCTTTTTTTTTTTTAACAACAAAGAAGACCACTTTCCTGAAGAATGAACATGATAACTATTGTTATATTTCATATTTATTTCTATTTAAGAAGGGCCCTTAAGAAGAAACAAGGTGCATGCATCATTTGAAACATTGCCTGTACTAGGTGAGGACACTGGGGAAACTGTTGGCCATATAAAAGTATAACACTAACAAAATGTGGTAAGTGCAGGAAGTGCAATAGAGTGTAACATGTACCAATGATGTCCATGCCAGGCTGAATTCTAGACTAAGAAAAGTCCAATTACCTAATTGTAGCTTCACCTATTTTGCAGGCGGGTACCTGATAGGTGGTTGAGCATACCAAGAGCACTTAACAACCTCATGCACATTTTACTAATTTAGGAAAGGATGAAAGGGCGAGTCAGAGACACTGGGATTCTAAACTGTGGGCAGTTGGTTACAAATATGTGTGCATCAATGAATTTTTATCTTATCACACAAGATTCGATCCAGTCCTAACCATTTACTTCTAGAGAGAAAGCAATGGGTGGTCAGGGAGATGTGGTGAACTTTTTGCAACACTAGTGATGGAGAATCACTACAAGAAGGAATACATATTATCGCAAAAAGAAATATGGTTCTCAAATTTCTTAAAAGTAAAAAAAAAGAGTTCCCAGCTCACAACTTCAGCGATTTTCTCAACACAAGTAAAAGATCAGCGTACCTGTTCTTCTCTGAATCAACGAAGATGACATCCACGATGAAGGACACAGGTTTGAAGGATTTGAAGCTAATATGGCAGGTGAGTGGTGCGCTTGTTCCCTCTGGTGATACCACAATATTTGAACCATTGGGGAAATGAGCAGAAAGGGCATTAATCCGATCTCCATCTTCAAGATCTAGCGCAGGCAATTCAACGAATATTGTAGAGTCACTGTATCAAAAATTAAGAAGGACTGTTACTTCACAGTGAAGCAAGGCACTACCAGCAACTAGCAAATTTGTTATACATTGACCTGCTCAATAGAACAGGAACTGGCGGTCAGATGTGTGCCTAAAGATGCTGGGCTAAGTGAAGGTGTCAGAACAGATTTAAGCATTTTCACCCATCAAACTTACATGATTTTTCTGTTATGACCACCTTGAAGACCTGGGACACACTCCTTGTCACATCCTGACACTCTATCTATTTTATCTCTTTTGTTATTATACTCCAACAGTGAGGGCTCATAGCCAATCTTAAATGATACCAAAGGCTATACATAGATTGTGTAACATTACACAACTATACTGAGGCTAGGCAGCTGAGTAAGTCAACAGATTCCAAAAAGGCAGCAAAGTAGTGTCATGAACATGTCTGCAGACATTCGGAAATCAAGGCCATGAGAATCTGCAGTCGTCAATATTGTACTTGAGTGGGTCACGACAAGAGGTACTATTATTCTGAACGTCTTGGTTCAGATGAAGACCCCGTTAAATCAGCCTACTTGAGTCACAGTGTCATCATTCAAGATTTTGGGGGTGTTTACCAGGGGAATTACCACTCAGAGGCATAGACTAAGGCATCCCCTCAGACTTTGAGCATTGCATTAATATTTAATACAGCCAAACCCCCTGTATTTTTAGAATATCTGTGATCTCACTTCTACTTCTTTCACAATTGTGTTGTAGTGTACCATCACCTTACAGTTCGTTATGCAGTAACATTTTTTGGAGTAATGCTTCTTCTTTATGATAATGTCCTAAGACGGGAAATACCCCACTTAAAACACTACTACTGGCACATATTACTAAATAACTATACCTGCAGTTCAATCAGCTGATGAAAAAGTGAATTACCTAAAGTGACGCGCTTCCTGGTGGATACTTTATCTAACAGCAGATGTCTCACTGTTTGAATATCCCCAGGTGCCGACTTGATTTGGAAGACTTTTCAGCAAAGCCCGCAGCGGGTGCATCGTGCAGCTCCGCATCATGCTTTCAGAAGCAGAGCCTCAAAAAATAATGATCTGAGCCAGTGTTCAGATTGAGAAGTTAGGACCTTAATAGATGGAAAAAGGTCATTCCACAGAACAAGGAAGTGGGAGGGCAGAAAGTAACCTCCATTTAGATACAGTATACACCAGAAAGAGCATTACTGAAGGTAAGTTACTTTTTCTTCGAATGGATACTTCTAACCGCAGATTCATCACCTTTGGAATAGATACCAAAGCAATACCTCCCAAGGTGGTGTGGTCTGTGGAATGGCTAGACCAAAAAGTGTTGCAGTTCCAAATGTGCAAAAGGCCTTTCCCGTCATACCTGGCTGTCAAGGCAGTAGTGCTTTGCAAACATGTGCATTGATGCCCACGTTGTGGCCTGGCAGATATCCAGGGCATGCACTCTCTGAGCCAGCGCAGTGATTGGAGCCTTAGTACTATTGCAATGGGCCTGCAGTCCTTCCGGGAGCTGCTTCTTAGCCAGATCTTAATGTGACTATCCACACAAGCTAAGACCTCTTTTGCAATGACTTGCCTTCCTTTGCCCCAGAGAACCCAACAAAGTGTTGATCATCTACCCCATGGTCTTTTTGGTGCAATCAATGTAAAAACTCAACACTTTTTTAGGGTGGAAGGGATGCAGTCCCTACTCATCTTCTGAGGGATGAGGTGGAGCAAAGAAAGTCAAATGTCTGAAGGGCTGTCCAACATGAAAAGGAAGCACAGCCGTGGGCAAAAAGGCTTCCTAGTCCTCAGCACCAGTTTGTCCAGTAAGAAGGTGACACAAAGCGGTCTGGAAGAGCCTGGAGCTCACTAACATAACCAGCTTAAGTTATCGCGATGAGAAAGACAGTCTTCAGAGTCAGGAGATGTACAGGGAAACTGTGCATCAGCTCAAAAGGCAAGCACTTAAGAAAAGTGAGGACCAAATTAAGATCCTACTCTACCTTCACAAAAGGTTTACAAAGAAACTCGAGTAAAGCCTTTAAGAACTCGGAAAATCAACAGGTGATTTAAACAAGGATGGCTGGTATGTCAATTGCCAAAAAGCCAAATGGGCTGACAAATAGCCTTTAACAGTGCCCACTGCAAATCCTTGCTGGGCCAAGGACAAAAGAAACAACAATGCATCTAACAGTTCTTTGGCCTGTAACAGGCCCATATTACGGGTGTCACACCAAGCCAAAAACTTGTCCCAGCATTCACTGTAAAAAGACTTTGTATAAAGACGCCTGGTCGCAAGGATGAAATTCAGAAGGCAGGGGAAGTCTAATCCGGTCAACTAACGTCACTCAGTCTCCACGCATCGAGGTGTAGATTGCATAGGTCAGATGTAAGAGCTCTGACTTGATATTATAGCAACAGATCATCATGAAGCAGTAGCCTAATCTGTGGGCAGATGTTCTCATTTAGAGGTTCTGGGTAGTACACTCTCCTGGCCCAATCCAGAGCCACTTGGATAACTTAAGCCTGATCATTCCTGATTTTCTTCAGAACTCGAGGCCGGAAAGGCAGTGGCAGAAAGGCATACAGTGCTGACGTTGCGTGTTCTTGGCAGGGGCGACAATACTGACTTGTGATTTTCCTCATTTCTGCAAGACACCTTGCACCACCTGTAGGTGTAACTGCCATTCATGCTCTAGTAGACAATGCTGGCTGAGATCAGCCCCCACTGGCACGACCAGGGAAATGCCCTGCAAAGACAGTCAGTTTCAGAAGCTCTGGGCATCCAGGCACAGGACTCAAGACACCTAACCCCATGCTCCTTGTTGCAATACAACAAGGCAATGAGTTGTCGGTGAGGATCTGAATCAGCCTCCCACGGATGGGCAGCAAGGAGGCTTTTAGCGCTAAGCAATTGGCCTGCAATTTCAACAGGTTGATGTAAAGGCTGGCCTCCTCCAGAGACCCGAGTCCTCTGATCTCCTCCTTTCCCAGATGCGGCTCACAGCCCAGGAGCGATGAGTGTGATACATTTGTCAGCTCTGGGTGCAGTAGGTAGAGGCGCATGCATTGGTTCAATTACGGTTGAGCAGACACCACCACAGGTCCTTTGCATTCTCCTCCGCAACCTGGATGGAATCTGGTAGGTTCCCTTGGTTCTGTGCCCACTGAAACATGTAGGCAACTGCAGTTATCGTACATGCTATCTGGCCCTGTTGGCAAGAAGGATTCCGGAAGCCAAGAAGCCTCAGAAGCACTCTCACTGAGACCCAGTACCGAAGCTAAAACATCAGAATCATAGCTCAAATATCCTGGGCTCCTTGATGTGGAGGAAAAGCCTGATAACATACTGTATCACTGGATGGCTCAGATGATAGGGGGCCTCTAAGATGGATTCGGGTGTGACATTGCCAAATTGTTGGAAATATCCAAGATTGTCAGTAGAGTGTGAGGTGGTCCACGACTGACTGTGGCAAGCTCACCCTCAACAGCCAGTCATCAAGGTTGGGAAAGACTGGTATTCATGACCTCCACAGATATGTTGCTGCCACTACCACCAGCTTCAAGAACACCCAAGGGGGCACTGATGAGAACAAAGGGGAGCATGGTAAACAGAACATGCTCCTGGCGCACCTTAAACCACAAGTAGTGCTTGTGGGCCTACAGGACCAAAACATGGGAATCGGCATCCTGCAGGTCCAATGATACTATCAAGTCCCCCGGATCAAGGGCAGATAGAACAGACGTGCATGAGCATCGTGAATATTTACTTCCACAGGAACAAACAATTACGTTGGAGTCCTAAAATAGAGCAAAAGGCCTCAGTCCTTTCTTGGCACTACAAAATTCGGGGGATAACACCTAGCTCCTATTTCTGAGGCTGGGGCTCGCTCTATGGCCACCTTGGCCAAAAGAGCCTGTACTTTCTGCAGCAGGATAAGTGCTCCTCCAGAATTTGTTCTGATGTGGGTGGAAGAAGAGGTGGGTCAGAAAGAAAAATCAGGTCTTAGCCCCATTTAAATATCTGAGCGACTACCCTGTCAGATGTTTTGTGATCACCAGAGAAAATGACAGATTCTGCATTCCACAGGGAGACTGTGTGCTGCCTAGGGCAAACTAAAACGACTTTAAGGCTGCTGGAAAAGGGGCAAAATACGGGGAGGTTCACTTTCCCTGCTGGCATGAAAGGTGGCTCCTCCATCCAAGGTTTGAAAGGTCTGGGGTGCCTGCTGCTGACATGGTGAGCCTAGGCGTTGCCTGTATGCAAAACCCTTGGGGAGGCATTAGCAGGGGCAAAACTAATAGAGCCTTTCTGGGGTAACGTGACTAAAAGAGCATGCTCAGGCTCTCATTAGTTCAGAACTCTTTCTTCTAACCTTTAGGTGTGAAGATGCTTCCCGGTTCCGGGTCTTGAGAGTTCTGATCTGTCCGAGGTAGAGGCAACCCTTTCTGATAGCCATAGTGTCGTTGACAATTCAACATCAGGGCAGACAGTGTGTTCCCGAAGAAATCCCAGAGAGGAAAAAACCCAGAAGGGAACAACCTCTGATAGAAATGGTGACTCCAGAATCCAGGCAACAGGACACGTCAAGGAGGATATTCAGCAAGGTGACGACGGACGTGGGAAGAAGAGGAGAATTGCAGAAGGAACCCTCTGGAACGAAATACCAAACTGCAAAAACGTGTCACCAACAGATGCGAATGGATACCAACAGGAGGGAAGAGACACCAACAGGAGAGACACCAAGAAGAGCGAAAAGACACCAACATGAGCGAAGAGTGGTGCAACACAAGAAAAATGAGAATTCTAGCCCTTTATATACCCAAGGACAGGAAGTGACGCACAGGAAAAGAAGAACGACCATCTTGGTTTGGGAAGAAGGAAATAGGTTAGAAAACCCCCATCTTGGAATAGTGAAGAAAAAACAGTAACCAAGGCATTCTGAGAACCAAATAGAGGAAATATGGGAGGAAAAAACACAAAAAATGGCCACTAAACCTTGACTGCAGACAACTCATTATGAAGACCCTTCCAGATTTCAGGTAAGTCTACAGCACCTGTTATTCCCAGGTGGTCTCCCATCCAGGTCCTAACCAGGCCCGACCCTGCATAACTCTCTGAGAAAAGAGAAGTGTTGCAGGACACACCTTTGTGCCCTGAAAAGAAACGGCGGGCCACCGCACTAAGCCACACAGTGGTGAGGTAGTGGTGCCACAGGCTGTGTTACAGCCTGCAGCGGTGAGGAGGGAGGTATTGTGTGCAGTTACCCGGTCCACGGCATAACACTCTAGTGTTGAATTGGCCTTCTTGCTAAATAGGCGAGACCTGTAAAAAGGCAGATCCATGAGCAATGCCTGCCCATCAACCATGAAATCTGTGGATCTCATCCATGTGTGGCACTGGAGCAACACACTAGTCCTAACAGCTCTGCCTAATCAATCATTAGTGTACAGACCTGATCTCATAACATATTTGGCCGCACCCTGGCCATTTGCAGTTGTGTGCATTAGGTTGGCACATAATTCCTCTGGAACTGGCTGCAAGATTTCTGCAACTATGTCTCAAATGTGTGAGAGTACCAAACAACCAAGCAGCTGCTGTTGACTGACCTTAGGGCAAGGTTAACCTATGGGAACATTCATTTCTTGAATACCTCAATTCTCCTTGACTGTCTGCCTGGGGGAGGTTGAAGGAAATTAGTTGTTATTAATCCTGCTAATGGATGCCTAAACTACCAGGGTCTCATGAATAGGTACTGTAGCAGGAAAGCAGGGTTACCAGGATCAGGTATTGGAAATTATGCTACCTGTCTATTCATGATGGGCAGAAGCAAAGCTTAGACAAGTTACCCTTGAGTGTGTCAGTCAGGATCTCCATGGAGGGCAACCAGGGTTCGGGCAATGTCTGCCCAAGCTGCAAAACCTCTGTGACAACATTGGCGTTGACATTAATAGAAGGCAACTGTATATTCAGGACAAAAGCTACTCAACTAATGACTACATCAAATTATGCTGTCTCTTCAGTTGAAGTCCCAGGAGGAGGGCTCAACCTCCAGACAGGGGTAGTGTCAAATTATCTGGCCTCTTGTAGATCCAAATAGAAAATGTCATCATCATATGGTGAGGGTAACACATCTGCATCAACTCCATCATCACAAAATGCTAGTTGACTTTGGTCAGAGTCTAGTTCAAAAAGTTGGAGGATCACTGGAGGGCAGCTCCTAGGTTGAGATACTGTTAAGTCAGAATCAGGATCAACTGGGGCCAGGCACGTTGGAACTGTTCCAGGATGCGAACTTCTTTTTGGAGTCAGACAGGAAAATAGAAACTGCGTCCTCCTGCGGCATCAGTGGTATCAGGGCCGATGTGGATGGTGCAGGAACTGGCATGGATCTTAGCAGCAGATGTGGAGGTGGCTCCAGAGTTAGAGCTGAACCCAATATGGATTCAGGAGGCAAAGACAACGCCAAGGACGGATCCACCGTCAGTAACCAACAGGTGGCTTCTGTGGATATGTGGGACCCAAAAGCATGCCAGGGAAAACCACCAGGTTCCCAATGATTTACAATATGGCTTCCTTGAGCGCCTCAATCTTTTGCAACGACATCAGCTCCAGAAATATAGAGTGCATCAGGATTTAGCTGCAGAACCCACTCCCGGCAGCGGACCAGGACCAAGACTAGGGTACACCTTGACTGTCTCATGACTTCTCAGTAAGATAGTTGTGATACAGGAAAAATCCCAACTTGCCTTCTGTGCTTCTTGTTGGACTTCCACTTACCTGGAGACTGGGAAAGGTTTGCACCTTCAAATTTTAGCAGGGGACATGTTCCTTTGCACACTGAAAAATAATTTTGAGGGAAAAAACTTGTCAAATGATGAGAAAAGGCTAGAAGCTATCTCCAGATCCACATAAAGGACACAGAAGAAAACTGAACTGACTTCAGCGTGCTAGGGTGGTGCTTATATGCAACTCTGATGGTCAATTCTGCGGTGAAACAAGGTCGATGTGAAGTTGCACAATTCCACTTAATGACACGCTAGGGATCTGCTAAAATAGTCTTCAATATCCAGTCTGTGGCCTGCAGATTTTCTAAAGCTGAGGAACCTGAGGTTAAAATTTAAGTTGCATAGATCGCAAAAGCATTACATTGTTATACTACCACCCAAATTAACAATAATAGTATTATCTCCAAAGCAATCACATGTTTTTTTAAAGTCTTTCATACATTTTAAAACTACTCAAGATTAAAGAACAAGCAAATTCTTTCTAAAATTAAAACTCCATGGAACTTCACCTTCTTATAATTTTTGTGAAATTTCTTAGCACTGGCATTTAGCTTTTTCACCCTTGCAGATGTGGCAGTGAACAAACTTGGCCCAGTCACATGTGTGCCTTTTTACAGGAAAGGTCTTGACACTCTGGTAAGACAGCAGTCATGTGACACATCCCTTGCACCACTGCACATTATTTCTAGAAGAGAATTCAGGAACCATGCAGTCTTGCAACATTTGCCATAAGCCACATCACTTGCTATATCATTTTGAATGTGATATTTAATATTTTACTTGTAACTTTTAATTGAAAACAAAATGCTATCAAAATAAAAAAAAAGGCTATGCAGCAAACCAATCTATTGCTTACAAACATGCTAAAGTAATAGCACACAGTGGGTTTGGCAAGTCTCTACATGGCCTGGCACACATACAATGACCTACTCTGAAAATGAATACAATACCTGGGATAGTCGGAAGGAGAAATTGTGAATTCTGCCATTGTGTCAGTGTCCAAGGGCACAGGAGTCAGAACTACAAATGGTGGATCAAAAGATAACTTTGGTGATTTTACATTTCCAGAGAGGTATAAGGGTGTGAAGTGATTAGTTGGGTTATCGTTCAAGATAACTGGCACTTCTGCTCTGTATGTGCCCCGACAAGCTGATGGGGATAAAACAGAAAAAACATCATGTTAAACATGTGAGACAACTAATCTTTAAAGCCACCATTTTACAAATTCCAAAATAAGATAAATCAAATATCAGTTTTAATATTAAACAGGACACTAATTCTCATATATTAAAAATATAGATGTATTGTAGTTGGAAGAAAAATGAGAATGCATCATGTAACGGCCTTCTACAGAGCATTATTGGAAAAAAACATTGTCTTCTAAAAGAAGGAATAGCTTTTTATCAGTAAAATAGACCGTGACCTACTGAATCTCCTCATAACAGTCACCAAACATGGGGCTCTAAAAAGCATTTTTCATTGTTAATAACAACTGAAAAATGCAGAAGCAAAACAATTGGTTTTTAAGTGAATGCCGTACAAATTATAATACTTCAAGAATGAATACAAAATGCTAACTGCACAAATGTAAATTGTTCCACCGTAGCCCTCCAATGACATTTTGTGATAAAAAATATATGTTGTACATGTTCGTGTTCTGCAAGGTCAATTATGATATTGCACACACATTCAGAAATGTGTTAAAGTTTCAGAAATCAACAGACTTTATTGACATGGATGTTTCAATATTACAAAGGTTTCCTGAATCTGTTCTTCCACAACAAAGGGGATACTGCTTAAAATTAAGAGTGGGTAACAGAGAACATAAAGTCAGCCAAAACAAAGGTGGCCATGTTATTAGTAAATGCAACAAAACTAGGTACATTTTACTCTGATTGAGGAGTGAAAGTAGACCAGCACCTCTACAACCAAAATGTCAATGCCATATTAAAATAACGATGTCTATGTTTAAATCTAAATGTATTTCTAATCTATAGAACTATATTTATATATGAATGTGGGTAGACATTGCTGATCCAGGTCGAATTTTTGGGGACAGCATTTAAAAAAAAGGCTTATGTGTTGCAGTGATGATGTCATATTTCAGGAACCAGGAGACCTATATACTTCATTTTGGTATCAAAACATAGGTTTGAAGGGTTAAGTAGTCCTATAGAGACAGAAAAAACTTCTCAGAGCTACCCTTCCACCATTTTCCAAAATCACGGTTATAATAGAGGAAGAAGAGACATAGATAGAAAGGAAACAAATAATAATGTTTTTTAATCCTTTTATGTATACACCAAGCAATGTTTATGATCTGAATATGAAAAATGAATAGTGTTTATTACTCCTGTTTTAGACACATTTTCATAGTTCACTATCTTTATTTATTTCGGCAATTGCTCATGGTACATTTGCAGAATGCTGAACATTTGAGAAGACGAACTTTCTAGAACCAAATAAGGATAAATAAATGTTCTCGTAGGCCAAGATATTTTCGCTCATTAGATACGTGGCTAGTGTAAATGTAGTAGGGATAAACAATAGGCCCTTTGATAGAACAACATGTTCCACTTTGGTGAGAGTGCACTCAGAGATATTAATGACAGGGTCCGCTTGCATTGTTTCATCTGGCATGATGGTTGGATTCACCACCGGTAGGTCTGTCGCCTCGTGTTGATTTCGCCATGGTTCTCTTGGCGCTGGAATCTGATTCTCAAGTTTCCGCGTTGGTTGTTTCTCCCTCGGTTCCATCTCATCGGTCTTTCCCAATTCGGGTCCCTGTTGGTCCAGGAAGGATCCCCTAAAAAAGAAGAGGAGGAGGACGCTTCTTGTGTATCTTGGTTTCTCTGTCCTTGTTGGTAAGGTCGATTGTTGGAACTTGTGCTGGGTCGGTCAGAGTCACTTTCTGAACCACTTCCGTTTTACACGCTTTAGTAGACATTACAGGCGCGATATGTGCCTCACATGTACTATAACTTTTTTCTTTTTAGACTACAACCTGACGGTGTAGGTCTACCAATACTTTGAAATTGGAAGCGATCCAGGTCTATTGGGATCTTTTTCATTTACTGCATGCGGTAAGCGCTAAATCATATTGCCTCTTCTTACTTTTACTCAGTGGATAGGTTGGACACACCTGACACATCTTTCTCATTATTTGACAGGCTATCAACAATTGCTTCCCCACCCCCAGTCCTGATGAAGACCCGCCTTTGACGCTTAATTAGCTGTGCGTCCGCCAAGGGTTGAAATGTCTACGCTGTAGTCATGCTAGTCCATGCAGCTTCCCTGACCCTACTCTGAAGTCATATTGGGTCTAGGATTCATACGAAAAAGAACAGACAGTTCAACATAATTGTTATTTGTCTGTATTTTATGTGTATAGCATTTTCTTCACCAATCACCACAAGTCACCTTGTCGGCACTTTATTCACGTTATCGCCGGATATTGTATTGCCTTATCGACAGCCAGATGAATTAACATGTAAATACCATATTTATACAATACAATCTTCATTTTTGAAAAAACTATTTTCCGTTTGTGGTGTGTTCTATTTATCATTATTTGGTTCTAGAAAAGTTCAGTTGAACCACTTTGTTGAATCTTGCATTAAGCCTGTAATATTTGTGAATTATAAGTCTATGACATATTAGCTACACTGAACAAAAGGAATTGTCACACCCAGACAGAACCACTTCTATACATATCACATATATTCTATAGGGACACAGGATTACCCCATTATTTCTAATGGAATATTTGAGAAGAGCATATCGACAGGGACATCTTTTTGTAGCACAGGTTTTGCACGAACCTGTACGTGTAAGCTCTGTTGGTAGAGGTTTTAGCAAAATTTTGTAGGTTTTAGCACCCAATCAATATCTTCCCAACCAAATTCACATGCATCTTTCTCTACATATGCATGATCTAAAACATTTACACATCTTCTGATAAAGTAAAACACGCACAGAATGTGACTTTGGTGTGAGGTCACTTGAGGGACTGATCTCTTGAACTCCCTGTACCGGAGATAGTTAAACGCCGTTAGTCAGAACTCTGTTTCCACACACGCACAAGGTATTTTTCTATGTCTTTAAAGTCACATTCTTTTTCTGTCTCAGCAAATCCTTGTAGAAACTTCACAGGTTCAGAAGTTAAAGCACCAACCTTTGTTTAAATTTTGCGCATCGTGTGATAACCTGTAAGAATATGTGCCTTGATAAGAATGCTAGGCGTCTCTGGGTCAAGTTTCTTGTGCAGAAAATTAATCAGGATTAAGTGTCTTTTATCACCTGTTTCATAACATATCCATAAGTCCGACAATTCTTGACCTATGAACATAGCAACAAATCTAAGTAGCACAATAATGATATCTTTGTCATTTGACAGTACAATAACTCGATTTGAACCCTTGAGCCATACATAAAGAAGTTTATCTATTCTTCTTCAGGAGATGCTGAGGAAGCAGCGGTACGGCTCTCTGACTCTATCACCAGGGCGGTAGATGAGCTAGCTCCCCCGTCCCTTAGATATTCGGCTCGCCGTAAGCCCACTGCTCCGTGGTACACGGACTCACTAAGACTTCTTCGACAAGGCTGTAGAAGACAGGAACGAAAATGGAGGAAAGCGTGGGATCCTACTGAAAGGGTAGTACATAAGGGTCTGCTTGCCGACTATAAATCTAGTGTTATCAGGGAAAAGCAGAAGTACTTCTCGAATCTCACTACCTCCCTTACTTCCCCTAGGGAGCTCTTTAAAATTGTCGACTCCCTCTGCTCCCTACAGGTTCCTGATCCAGTGGTGGGCTCGCAGGAGCTATGTAACAATATATCAGAGTTCTTCCACAAGAAAATTGAGGATATATATCTCGCACTTGAAACCCAGAGAAAGTCGCTAGCCGACTCCTCTCTCCAAACCTTGACTATTTCAGAAGCTTGGACTAGAGACCATCCTGAAAGCCTAATGGACTTTCCGCTTCTTACGCAAGAAGGACTTGAGCTCTTGCTCGATAGAATTAAATCCTCATCCCCTCTTGATCCCTGTCCCCTGAGGATACTGAAGGAATGCAGAGCAATCTTGCTTCCGCCTCTCCTGGAAGTCATGAATGGTGCCATAACCCAGGGTACCTTCCCTTCAATATGGAAGAGGGCAATAGTGAAGCCCCTACTTAAGAAGCCCACGCTGGACCCGGAACAGTTGAAAAATTTCAGACCTATTTCACTGTTACCCGCTCCTGCGAAGATTCTTGAGTCACACCTCAACTGCCATCTTACTACCTTCCTGGACTCATCTGGGTATCTTGACAGCTCCCAGCATGGGTTCCGAAAGGCACACAGTACTGAGACAGCTCTGACTATGGTGGCAAATAACATACGTATGAGGGTGGATGCCGGCCAAACTACTGTGTTGATGCTACTGGACCTCACAGCGGCGTTTGACACCCTGTCTCCCTCTACTCTTACATCTCGGCTGAGGGAGGCAGGGATCTCCGGCATGGCTCTTAACCTTCTATGCTCCTTTTTACAACGTAGGGAGCAAAGAGTCAAGCTTGGTGAATTCCTTTCCCCTGCTATGTCCTTGCAATGTGGGGTGCCTCAAGGGTCGGCTCTTAGCCCGACCCTATTTAACATTTATGTCGCCCCTCTTGCAAGGCTAGTAAAATCTCAGGGGATGGAATTGGTGTCATACGCCGATGACACTCAAATTATGGTGTCACTGACCCACTCAGTTTCAACATCTGCCACCAACTTCAGGATCTGTATGCAGACAGTCTCTGACTGGATGCTTCAGAATTCCCTGAAGTTGAATGGCGACAAAACTGAGATCCTGGTCTTTGGTAAGGACCAGGATATTTGGTCAGATGAGTGGTGGCCGGACTCACTGGGAACCTGTCCATCTCCTTCCCAGTCGGCAAGAAATCTGGGAGTAATCTTTGATACCTCCTTGTCCATGACCTTGCAGGTCAACCGTACAGTTGCTACCTGCTGGGGGGTGTTAAAGATTCTTAGAAGGATTGTTCACTATCTTTCCCCCTCAGCACATAAGCAGGTGGCAGTGGCACTGGTGAGTTCAAGGTTGGACTACTGCAATGCGCTTTATGCAGACTCCAACAAGGGGCTCATCCAGCGATTACAGGTGGTTAAAAATGCGGCTGCTCGTTTTGTTCTAGCACTTCCCAAAACCTCATCTGCAACGATGGCCAGAAAGAGCCTTCACTGGCTCCCTATTCATCTTAGGATCTCGTTTAAGATCCTTTGCCTTGCCTACCGAGCTTTGGCTGAGGGTCTCTCTGATCCCCTGGGTGCCTTGCTGACCCGCTACCAACCTTGTAGATCTCTGAGATCTTCAGAGATGAATCTGTTGGTGGTCCCACGTGCCAAAAGGGTACGTTGGGGAAACAGAGCATTTTCCATTGTTGCTCCCAAATTATGGAACCTGCTGCCTCATGAGATTAAGATTCAACCTTCTCTGCCCTCTTTTAAAAAAGCGCTCAAGACCTGGTGTTTTGTCAGGGCTTACCCGTAATTAGGAGTATACTCTGGTAGCTGGTATTGTTTGGTTAGGCGCCTTGACGCCCCCCTGGGCTTAGTTGCGCGTTAAAAATTGCTTTTCATTTCATTTCTTTTTAACAGCTCACTCAACATATGGCACAACACAAAGGTTAGCTTCCTCCTATTTGCTGTTAAGTTCCTTGAACAATATGGCCCGTATCGTTTCAATATATCTCTGCAGGCACCAGCTCCTCATTGACAATCCTTCCACTTGCAATAAATGGAAATTCAGTGGTCACTGAAGCATCAGCAATGTTTTGGTGAGTTAACATCTCCGAGTTCATCATGTTCGATGTTGAAGATCAGAAATTATCAAGTTGGTCAGGTATAGGTGTTGAATTTTTGATGCAGGCAAGGTCAATTGTTCCACTTGTAGACATTCGGCTGATTCTCTCACATTCTTTGACAGATAGTTCAAGATAACTGTCAAAGGCAATGTGCAGTTCTTACATGGTGCACACTGACTTTGGGATCTGTAGAATAGTCTGAACCACCTCTGCAAAATTTTGAATGGATGAAATCCTAACCATTCGGAATTCTGACATATGGTCCACAATAATAGCAGTTTTCAATGAAAACACCTTTTCGAATTGAAATTCTTCAGGTGTAATTTTTCTTTTTAGCTCTTGTACGAGGTTGTGCTTTACTGGTTTGGTTGCACCATCTCTATCAACTAACACATTTGTTGGATGAAGATCTTGCGACAGAATGTCCTTGATAAATTCACTCCTTTCATTTGCTACATTCATCTCTCTATGTGCTTGAAAAAGTTGTTTTTTTGTAACCTGTTTTGTAGTGGCTGGTTGGACAAAACTCTTACTATGGCAATTAAAGAGTGGAAGTTTAGCTAGTGATTATGTCAAACAGCTTTTTCTCTTTCAATACAAATCTCTCCTGTTTCAGTTCTGGTTAAAGTTATGATCAACATTCCAGGACATGTATTAGAATTTTCATTATATCGTTATCCACATATTGTTTGGTCACAAAGTTGTGTTGTCACACAGGCTCATTCATTTTAGAATCAAACGTTTTTTATTAAGCAGCGACATATCATTGAACACAGCTGGGCTGCCTACATCCACCGGCCGGCAGAGCATAGTCAGACAACATTGAAACACAGCCATAGGGTCTACATCCCGGAGGGCGACCCGGCGAGTAGGAACTGACGGCCAGAGGCGCAACCAATTCTCATGCTGGTACTGCATTTTATAGAAAAGAAAAAACAAACACTAACAAGAAAACAGAAGCCTACCCACCCCCTCCAACACCCTGCCCCCTAAACCCACCTCCCCCCCTCCCCACTCCGCATCAGCCTTGCCCGTGCCTCCGCTTCTGCCCCCCACCGTGTCTCCGCCTTCACGAAGCCACTCCAATCCCCTTATGAGCCCACCCGCGCTGGTTCCACTCGAGGATAAAGCGCAGGCAAGAAGCCTGATAGTATGCCTCTACGCAAGGGAAGCCCAGGCCACCCTCGTCTCGGGGGGCAATAGCCCGGGAGAACGTTACACGAGGGCGCTTATGATCCCACAAAAATGCGGTGAGCAATCTCTGCAATTTCTTCAGTGCCCCCGGCGGGGGGCGCAAGGGTAACATCTGAAAGAGATAGAGGATGCGCGGGAGGATTGTCATCTTTATCGCTGCCAGGCGGCCGAACCAGGCGAGCCGCAACCGGGACCAGTCCGACACAGATTTGGTAGTCTGTCCAAGCAGGAGCCCGTAGTTGAGGGAGACGGTCTGCGGATTCGTAGGTGCTAAACGCATTCCCAGGTAGGGGATTTCTGTGTGAATCCACTGGAAGTCAAGGTCCCTCTGAAGGTCCCAAACATCCTCCGCCGGCACTGAGAGGTTGAGGATTTGGGATTTGAGGAAGTTGACCTTGAAGCCAGCCACCGCCCGAACTCCTGGAGCTCGCGGGAGAGGTGCCGCAAAGAGGAGTGAGGTTGAGTGAGCGACAGGATCACGTCATCAGCGTAAAGGCTCACTTTGTGATCATCAGCACCAAAGCGGATCCCATGTATTGCCGCATTGTCCCGGAGTGTTGCGCAAAGGGCTCCATGTAGAGCGCGAAGAGCAAGGGCGACAGGGGGCAACCCTGTCGCGTCCCGCGCGTGATGGAAAAATGCTCCGAACGGCATCCATTGGTCCGCACCGCCGCTCTAGGGGAGTCATAGAGGCAACGCACCCAGTTGACATAGGTGTCTCCCAGCCCAAAGGTTTTCAGGACTGCGAACAGGTATGACCAGTCGACTCGGTCAAATGCCTTCTCAGCGTCTATAGAGAGGAAGAAGGCCTGCGTACGGGAACGGTGCACCGAGTCCATCAGGTGTAGGAGCCGCTTGGTGTTCTCACCCCCCTGTCGCGTAGGGACGAATCCCACCTGATCGGGTTCAATGATTCCGTCCATGAACGGGCTGAGGCGCGCGGCCAGGATACCGGAAAACAGTTTCATGTCGATGTTGAGGAGGGATATGGGGCGGTACGAGCCGCATTCTTTGGCATCCTTACCCGCCTTGGGGATGACCGTGATGACCGCCTCGGCCATGGAGGGAGTCACCTTTCCCGTCTCCCGGAAGGAGTTGAAGAGGCGCGTTAAGAAGGGTGCCAGTACCCCACAAAACTTCTTGTAAAAGGTGGCCGAGAAGCCATCCGGCCCCGGCGACTTGGCCGTCTTCAAGCGCGAAATAGCAGAGATAACCTCTTCAACGCGTATCTCCGCGTCAAGAGACGCTGCCGAGCTCTGGGAGAGGGGCGTGATTCCACAAGTCGCCAGGTAGGCCTGGACCCGGCCGGGTTCGGGAGGCTCACACGTATACAGCGTGTGATAAAAACGCTGACAGATCGCCGCTATGCGGTCGTCGGCAGTCTGTTCTACAGCATGCGCGTCCCTAATAGCCGGGATGGCCGCTTGCTGCGTGCGGGCCCTCAAGCGGTGCGCCAGCATCCTGCCTCCTTTATCCCCGCTAAGATAGAACTTGTGGCGTAAGCGCAGGAGTGCGTACTCGGCCCGGTCAAGGTCCAGATGTTTAAGCATGCGCCTTTTCGTTTCTAGCTCTCTCCAGACACGCTGCGCCCCGGTACGCTTGTGGATCGCCTCCAACCCCTGCACGTCACGCTCAAGCTCTTCCCGTTTCTCCTTGCGCAGTTTAGCCAGCGACGCCGATACCGCTATACAGTCGCCCCTCACCACCAGTTTAAGCGCTTCCCATACCGAGCTCAATGGCATGCCATCTACATCATTAGTAGCGAAGTAATGCGTGATCGTGTCTCGCAGGCGCTCCACCACTGAGGCCGAATTGAGGAGAGAGTCGCGCAGCCGCCAGCCCCCGGATGATCGCGAGCCGCTGCCCCCTGCCACCCGCACTGAGATAAGAGCATGATCGGATAAAGAGCGCGGGGCGATCTCCGCCAAAGAGAGCTGAGGCATCAGGGAAGTGGAAGCAAGGAAGTGGTCCAGGCACGCGTAGGTCTTGTGGGCCGCAGAGTAATAGGTGTAATCGCGCTCTAACGGGTGCAAGGTACGCCAAACATCATGGAGCCCCCCTTCCTGTAGCCACAACAGACCCCCTTTGGATATGGCCCCTGGACGAGTCCATAACCATATTCAAATCACCCCCAACTAGCACCTACGGGTCCGGAGACATCAGAGCATCCGCAAGAGCTGAGGTCAGGAAGGGTTCTTGCTGCACATTGGGGGCATAGAGGGAGCCCACTGTAAGGCGTGTGTCGCCCCAATGGATCCGGACAGGCGGAAATCGGCCCTTGATATCCACCACCTGGGATAAGATCTTGCAGTGAGCCTTCGCGCTAATCAGTATCGCTACGCCCTGCTTCTTTGCTGTGCAAGAGGACCACATTTGGATCGGGAAACGCCTATCGCTCATTCTCCTGGTATATTTAGAGAGGAGATGCGTTTCCTGCAACAAACAGATATCACTTTCCGCCCCTTCTAGTAGTGACAAAATCGCCGCACGCTTAACTGGGCTGTTAAGGCCCCGTACATTCAAACTAACAATTTTCAGGTCCGTCCCCATCGTAAAAGCAAAACACAGATAGCTTCACTAAAGCTGGGCACACCACAACTGGACAGCAGATCATACATTTCCAAAATGGAGGCAAGTAACGGCTGATGCGAAGTCCCCCCCCCTCCCACAGTCCCCCAACCCAACAGCCCACCACTCCCCCCCCCCCAGAAACCACCCCAGAAACAAAACCCCCAACAATTTGACAGCACCCTCCTGCTCGGAAGACAAGAGGAGGGAACGATAGTCCGTCACATAAGTCCAAAGGGCTGGGGGCATGGACTTAACCCCACCAGCCACCCAGATCCTGATACAGGACAGTATTTTCGGGGAGCGTGGCACTACATTACCCATCAAGGTCCATCTTTCGGGTCCCTCCGACGCCAGCCAGCATCCTGCAGAGATCAAGTGTTGAAAGATAGGGATCAGGACCCTTCTGGAGCCTCCGTCACCTTCGCCACCGGGGCCACTGCCGCCCCTCTCTCCTGGAGACTAATGGATAAGTCCGGACCTGAGGGTTTCGCTGGTCTGCCCACTGTTTGCCACTCCGCGGAACGTCGGCGCCTTCTCAATGGGGAGGATGAGGCCTCCGGCTGGGCCTCCGCACCCTCCAGTCCCAACAGTTCACGAGCTGCCTCCAGGGATCGCACTTGGATCAACTTGCCCTTCCACTTGAAGACCAGTCGGAAAGGATGCCCCCAGGAGTAGGGGATCCCTTGTTCGCGTAGGAAGGTGGTGATCAGCCGAAAGACTCTCCGCTTTGCAAGGGTGGAGGCCGCAAGGTCTTGGTATAGCACTGGGCGATGGTCCCGGAATAGAAGAGGAGTGTGCTCGCGTGCTTTCTTCAGAATCCGTTCCTTCAACTGAAAATCGTGAACACATAACAAGATATCAGGGGGAGGTGCATTGGATCCCCGTGGGAGGCCGACCCTATGGACTCTGTCCATCTGAATCTCGCGGAGGTCTTCCTCCTGCAGGCCGTGGCGGAAGAGCCCATCGACATATTCCCGCAAGTCTGTCCCCTCTCCTTTCCACGGGACAGCTCTGATCCTGACGTTGTTGCGCCGAGATCTATTCTCTAGATCCTCCGCATGTGCCTGCAGGTCCAGGTTCTGCTCAGTGAGGCGTAGGACATCCTGCTGAAGCTGATGAATGTCCTCGGCCGTCCCTAGGTCATGCTCCTCTAGCGTTGCGACTCTTTCTCCAATGGCGTCAACGTCCCTCCGCACCTCCCTGAGATCTGAGGCCAGCTGAGTCCGCAACTCCTGGATATCTTCCTTTATGGCCGTGAAGAGCTCCCACAGAAAGGCCTTGGTGGCGGGGGCGTCATTGTCATCAGGACTGTGGTGTTTGTCGGCCACTGGCGCAGGCCGCAGCGGCGAGCCCTTCGGGGCCCCCTCCTTTGGGGGTTTATCTTTTTTAGGCCTGGTCGACGCCATGATGCTTCCTCGCCGCCGGGGCCCCCAGGCCACGGTCGGTGCCCCTCGGTAATAGGCGGTGCGCTGTCTCTTCCTCCCTTACGGCACACCAGGGTCGCAAGCGAGTCACTGTACCCAGAGGCTGCTTCGCGTGGCGGACCCCTCTGTCCAAACACCACAGTCGCAGGGCCAAACTCGGTAGGGGCCCCCCGGCAGCGTTTCTGCGTCGTGTCTTCAGGCCCGCCAGCTCTTTGGCTCCGCAGCTAGGCCGGGGCGTCTCGCCGCAGGCCCGGGCAGGAGGGGCTCAAGTGTGGGCCCAGGGCCCTCTGTCGTAGTCAGGGCCGGGGTAGCACGCTGTCTGGGGGACCACCCAGCTTCCACCAAGCGTATGGCGCACTGCGGTCGCGGGCCACGTTCACCGCATGGCCGCTCACCAGCGTCACCTCGCCAGCCCTTTAGGCGCCGGTCGCCCTCTCTGCACGGGTCTCGGGGACAGGCAGGTCTCCTCTTCGGGGCCGAGCCCCGACCCCCCAGGTTCACGGGGCTGCGGACTCGCAGTGTGGAGCCCCCGAGCATGTCCCGCTCCCAACGCGGTGATCCGCTTACCCGGCTCCACGGGGTCACCCGATCTCCCCCGGTGTCTGTCTGGGCAGCGCCGCTAGTCGCACCCCTCGCGGGTGCACTCTCAGGACCCCCGGCAGCGGCCCGCCAGCTGCAGGGCGGCGCCGCGATGTCCGTCAGCTCCTTGCGCGGGCCTTCGTAATTCCGGCCCTCTGCGCCGGGGACTCCAGCAGCTGCTCGCCGGAAGCGAGCTCCGGCCACACAAGACGTGACGCCCCTGGTCGCGCGCCGATGGAAGGCCGCGCCCAGCAAGCCGGTCTCGGAGCCTCCAACCACCCGCTTGACTCGCGGAGAGCTTCTAGGCAGTGTCCGAGTGCCCCGCAGCGGCAGCGGACCTCGTACAGGGTGCTCTGCAGGGCACAAAACAATGCTATAAGAAAAGCGGCGACGGAGGGACCGAGCAAGACGTCTTACTCCGCCGCCATCTTGGCCACGCCCCCGGCTCATTCATTTTGAAGGCATTTCCTAGCTGCTGCATGAAATGAAGAAGGCTGTCAACGTGTTTATTGAAACGTTCCCCTCTCTTTCCCACAAGTTTGTGGTTAAGAACAGTGTCACGATGGTCCAGTACATTTTTATTTGCCATCTCTCTGAAAACATTGCAAGTAGAAAGGATTTCATGTAAGATGTATATATATATAATATATATGTTACCCTGCCTGTAAATTGCCTATTCTGCTAAGAATGAAGGAGTAAAGCCAGCTCCAATTATACAAAGTACTCCTGTCACAACTCCTGGATAATTACCTAACATCAATTATTCTGAAATAGGCAAGGCTGGTTTTCCTCTGACATATTCGTCTTAGGTTTTCAGCCTTTTAACGCTAGTGGTCATAGCAAATGAATTTTAAATCTGTTAACACATTCATCTACACTGATTACACAACAGACCAAATTGTGGATCCATCAACAGTACCCACAATTTGTTAGGGGCTGAGAATTGGCTAGGAAGACCATGTAAGACAAACAGCTTTGTAAAAGATTGACTTTAGAAAACAAGGCAGTCTTTTGCAGTGGCCTAGATTGGTTATGGGGCTTAAATAATCTTTATGAAGTATCCAGGAACGGGAAAGGAATCATCTGATATCCCTAAGTTGAAATTCTGTTATGAGAGTTCATTCATTAACTAATCTTTCCTGGTGCCCTCAAGAACTGGATGATAAACAGCACTCACCACCTGCTCATAGCATGATATTGAAAAAGAAACAGATTTTCGTCAGACAGGACACAGGTTCTGAATTAAGGCCTGGAACACTATACTGTCCTTCACGGCATGGGAAATCAACCATCAATTTTTTTTTATTGAGGGAAGACTATATTCAGGTAACTATCCAAACAAACAGCCTTTAGACTTAGACTATATTGGCTGAAATTCAAAAGGAAAATGTTCAAAGTCTACACCCAAAGTTAAATCAACAGTAGCTACGAGGAAATAATACATCTTTCTCTAAGCAGATAAATTAACTTATTTTACCCTGTCAAGGAACAATGAAATATGCATAATATATGCTCACAAAATGATTCAATAACATAAATTAAGGTGATATTTTTCAGTCATAACGTGCCAAGAAATGACAGGGCCAACTTTAGTTTATGAACTGTCTTTTTCTACACAATCTCATACATTAGCACTAGTGTGATCTAATATATTGATACTAATGCAAACTTATCAGATCTGGTAGAAGCAGACATTGCAAAAAGCTAAATTACAATAAACATGATTAAACTGGATTGAACAAGTTGGACTCAGTCTAAAGAAAAACTGAAGTATAACCATAACAAAATAATTTTTCATCAGACTCACAATACAAATGAGCAATTTCATTAAGCATATGGTGCCTCCGAAAGTACTTGAAGTCAATATGTGAACCACAACACATGAAATGGATCTAGTGAAAAGTATAGAGCCCATTTTATTATTCAGGGTCTTCAGCCTTTTTGCAGTAAGCACCATTGAAGACATTTGTCTATGACACCTTCTCTCTGGGACAACTTAACTTAGAAAGACTTATAATCAATTTAGTAACAACTGTTGCACTTGAGATAGAATGAAAGGGTGGTGCCATATCTTCAGCTAAGAGAACCTGATGTGTCTTTTTAGAATTGGGATTTTCAACTTACCTAGGATATATTTTTGAACTTTATTTCTAGGAGACCAAATACATTCCATGGTTACATTTTCTAGATGCATGTATATATAATGTTAACAGGGAATGGCAAAGTACTGATAGGCATAATATTTTAGGTAGAGTCTGCACACCAAAGTTGCAGACCATGACAGCAGTGAAAGACTTTTTGTTTATTTTATAGACTTTTGTAGAGCAGTGCTAATAAGGCATTTTACATTATGTGTGATGAGGATCCTAAATCAAATAAACCATTTAGCTTCTTCTAGATCTCGGAGAGAGATATTGTTAGTTTTCCTAACTAGTTCAGAGATTGGTATTAGGAGTTACTCAGACCAATTTATTGTGTAGTCTGAGAATTTATTAAATGTATTTCTTAGGTCAAGAATTTGGTTTTTGGTACAGAATATACCAAATCATCTTCAAAATGGAGACACATTGTTGACTCACAGCCTATTTTTATACTAGAAAGTATTGTACCTGTTAAGGTTCGAATGCTTGATTGAACAATAACGGAAACAGTGGCATCTGTGTTTTTACTCTTGCATTTGTTAGTGTTTCTCACAAAATCCCATTTAGGTTAATGTTGGCTATTGATCATGGATATAAAACTTTCATTTTGTGGCAAAACCAAATACCCCGAAACACAATACCTTCTATGCCATATGGATGTTCAATCACATTATTTAACTTTTTGAATAATGGTCTACCTTGCTCAATTGCTGTGTAGACCAGAATGAGTTACAATACAAACATTCTTCAACAAACTAAAACAAAAAATATTCAGCCATTCTAACAAGAAGTCAGTATTCCCACAAGGTCACACAATGGTACCTCTATGTAACATTACTAGCACTGACATCGTTTTTTCCTGATCACTGGAGATGCAGCAGGGAAAATACCAGCTTGATACTGGCTGCTGACTTGGGCACCTTTCAGGGAGTTATCTAGTTATTGATGTATGCTGTTAGTTATGGACGGTGGCTAGACAAAAATATTGCCTTTTTCTAACTGTAAATATTTTTTATTAATTAAGGTTTCTCAAACAATCCTTTGCATGTTCTCTGACCATCTGTCAATATTTTTTATTGATAGCTTCATGAGCAGATGGTCTGCTTCGTCACTGAGGCACATTTTAAATTGAATTCAGAAAGATGTTTGAAGGGCAGTACAGTGGTCTATCTTGCTTTATTTTACAGCATAAGAAAATGTGCTTGCCACCTGCCATGTTAGTGAGGAAGATGTTGTAATTTAGTACCACATATAGATAAAGATATGGAATACATTTGCAAAACTCAGTGAATGTGAAAAGATATACTCTTTGTACCTGGGCAGAAGCTCACAGTAAGGATGATTGTTTGACCTGGGTCAAGATAACCAAACTTTCGGGTGAATCTGAATACCCCAGCATCAACAGCTTTGCCTGCTTGATCAAGATCCAACTTCCAGGTTACCCGACCTTTTGAGGTGTTGGATAGTTCAAGTGTCTGAAACGGTTTTTTTGAGAGAGAAAAGGATTAGACAGAAAAAGTGATGAAACATTCCTAGTAGCACTAAAGGATCCAAGTTGTGTAAAATAACACTGTGCCTAAGCCTACTCTGCTTCCTCTATGATTACAACAATTTTTTAGATTCGACTTTCAGTTTAAAATCTATACCCTTTTATAACAAAAAGAAGAAAAGAAGTTTGTACATTTGTAATAAATAATGTATGGAGTGAACAAAATATTCATTAGGGCCAATATTACTGATGGCATTAGCTTTCAACTAACGTATGCTATGCCCTCTATTCCTAAGTATGTTGAACTACAATAGACATAGCAAAAAATGTTGCAACTGTGAGAAAAATATAAATAAGGGCACTTAGTTCAATCCACATTTACTACTTCTGTGATAAGGAGTTTTTGCATGTGGGTAAAATACAGAATAGGCTGCTTTCACAGACGTCTTCCAGTTCATAGAATATTGAATGGAGAAAACTGTTCACTTTTCAACGGTGAAAGATGAGACTTTATTCCAATACTGTTGCTCTATTGTTATCCTGCAGCATTTTTCTGCTAGTAGAAAAAACCGTACAAACTATGCACTGGAAAAAACAAGGGGTACAGGGATGTTACAGTTAGTTAGGCTAAGATTTCACTTATACAAAACCATAGAAATCCAGCACTCATGACATGGTCACAGACATCACTCATGACATCATGGCGACATGATATATATCACTGATGACATCGCTGATGACATCATCCAGTGAGTGTTTTCTAAATGTTTCTGAGTATTAAACAGATATTTTAAGATACTACAAAAGTTAAATTGCTATATTTTGTCTACTACTAATAAGTCAAACTATTAATCACATATATCATGTGAGTGGCTGTGCGATTGTGTGTTTCCATGTGTGAGTAGGTGTCTGGTGGCTCTATGGGTGTGGGAGTGGTTATATGGGTGAGTGAGTGGCTTGTGAGGGGATGAGTGACTGTGAGGTTGTGTCAGGGGTGTATGGGTGAGTGTGTGGGTGTGTGAGTGACTGTAAGGGCGAGTGAGTGAATGTGAGAGTGGCTCCATGGGTAAGTGTATGCTTGTGTCAGTGACTGTATAGGTGAGTGAGTACATGTGTTAGTATCTGTATGAGAAAGAGTGGATATCTGAGTAACTTCATGGGTGAGTGACTGTATAACTGACTGTATGGGTAAGAGAGTAGGTGTGTAAGGAGCTGTATAGCCGCCTGACTCAGTGTGTGAATGGCTGTATGGGTGGGTGTGTTAATGTCTATATGTCTGACTGGATGTGAATGGCTGTACTAGTGAGTGAGTGGGTACATGAGTGGCTGTATGGGTGAGTTAGTAGTTGTGTGAGTGGTTATATGAATCAGTGAGGGGGTGTGTGAGTACTTGTATGGTTCTGTCAATGGGTTTGGGAGTGGGTCTGTGGGAGTGGGTGTATGTGAGATTGAATAGGAGTGTGATGGTGTATGAATGGTTGGGTAGATGGTGTTATCAGTGATATCATTTGAGATGTCATCAGAGATGTCACTGACCAAATCATGAGTGATGTAATATTTGAGGTCATTAGTGCATTGCAGAGCCATAAGTTATAGTTAGCTCAGGAAATTATACCTTCTAAATTTCTATGGTTTTGTACGAGTGAAATCTGAGTCGGACAATAATGTCCCTTTAACCTTTGGTTTTTTCAGTGAATTTCTAAGTTTTTAAAAATTCTTTTTTCCTAACTATAATGTCCCTGTCACCTTTGGTTTATTAAATTAATTTCTATGTTTTTTTTATTTTTATTTCCTAAATGTTACCACTAAACTTTGACAGGGAGTGTGTGAGTGAGGGCATGCAGGTCTCAGTAAGTCTGTGAGTGGGTGTGTGAGTCTCTGAGTGGGTCTGTGAGTGGGTGTGAGTGTCTGAGTGCTCACTGTTTTTCCCTCAACTGCAAGTTTTATGCCTTTTTTCTGCTCACGTCTGACCTTTATTTTGCCTCTCTCTGCTCGTTGCTTACCTTTATTCAGCCTCTTTTTGCTCGTTTCTCAGCTTTATTTTATCTTGCCTCTTTCTGCCCGTTCCTGAAATTTATTTTGCCTCTTTCATGCACCCCCTTCTTTTATTAATACTTCATTCCCCCGGTATCTGGACTATCCAGGGAGTAAGAAGTAGCGAAGCCTAGGAGCCCATGCTTTGAAAAAAATATTATTATTTTTTTTACATTTCGCGGCAGGAGCCACGGATCCAGCATGACTCTCACCTAATTGTCTTTACCAAATGCTTTTTTGTCCCAGGAGGGGTACCCCCAAGAGGCCTAGGCGGTCAGGGCATTCCTACCCTGCCCTGTTCTCTTTTTTTTACTTTTTTGTGGGACTCGGCTGAAGTTGAGTCTCCAGATGGCTGCCAACACTTCCTGGTTGAAGTGTTGTCAGCCAAACACTTTTCAGCACGGAGACTGTCAGATCCTTGGAGGATCCACATCCCTATACATACAAATTTGAATTTCTTTTAATATCCCCCAAACTACTGAGTGGATTTACACGAAATTACAAAAAGCACTGTTTATGGACCAAGAGCTACCTTTCAGCCAAATTTGGTATAATTCCATCTAGCAGTTCGGGCTGTAGTTGTGATCAAAATCCCTATGGCAATTAACATGAGACTCACACTTTTTGGACCCCCCCTTTTTCTCAGCCCTTGCATGAATAATCACCCCAATGGTGCACTTTTTTGGGGCAATTTCATGAACATTCGTTAAACGGCGCCAAAGATATAGGCAAGTCAAAAAATGCTTTTCCTATGGAAACATGGGCCTAACTATTGCTACCTGCTGGTGACCGCCAGTAGGTAACACACACACATATATATATATATATATATATATATAGGCATCCGCAGAAACGCATCGACCGTCCCTTTGGTTTTTTGCACTTGGTGTTAGAGGAGAAAAAATAAAAAATAAATATATTTTAAAACGTGACTTGCCATGCTGTGGAATCCCTCTGTGCTGTGGATACTCTGGTGGGGGACACTGCCATGTTGTTCTGAAGATATATATATATGTATATATATTACCTACTGGCGGTCGCCAGTAGGTAGTTATAGTTAGGATCGTTTTCCATAGGAAATCCGCAACATTCTATTGGGAATAACTTTGGCGCCGAATGAGGATCTGCCTGTAATTTTCCTTAACTTTGCCTCGCTGCGCTCCGCTCCTTCGGGGGGGATCCGTCAAGCGGGGGCCGAGATAAAAGGGGGGTCCCAAAACGTGTTTTCCCCATGTTAATTTCCATAGGGCGGTTGGACTCACTTTTAGCCCGAACCGCTGAATGGATTTCCACCAAACTTGGCAAAATTGTAGGGACTGGTACCCCGATGTGCCTTTGCTATGTCTCAAGATATATGCTCCAGTGGTTTTTACGAAAATTAACTTTGAAAAAATATATATTGGGCTACATTGGGCTATATATATATGTTAGAGCCCAAATGTAGCCCAATGTAGCCCAATGTAGCCCAAAGATGGCCACCAGAGACAAAAAAACAAATGTAGCCCAAATATCAGCCAGATGTAGCCCAACTATAGCCCAATGACAGAATGTCCCAGAGTGTTCTAAAGAACAACTAGAGCGCTAACAGACTTATGACAAAAGTATGGCACACCTGAAGTCATCTTGATTGGAATAAAGTGTTAACACTTAAAACATTTAATTTGCAAAGGAACACAATGAGGGGGTTCATTTTGCCATAGAAATTATGATTAGTGCTGAAGAAAGAAAAATTAGGGCACATTTTGAGTGACTTCTCAAATCCTCTTATATTTCATTAAAAAAATTCTGATATGCAGTCTCCCAAGATGGCCACCAGAGACAAGAGAGCCCAAATGTAGCCCAAATATCAGCCAGATGTAGCCCAACTATAGCCCAATGACAGAATGTCCCAGAGTGTTCTAAAGAACAACTAGAACGCTAACAGTCTTACTTATGACAAAAGTATGGCACACCTGAAGTCATCTTGATTGGAATAAAGTGGTAACACTTAATACATTTAATTTGAAAAGGAACAAAATGAGGGGTTTCATTTTGCCATAGAAATTTTATATATATATATATATATATATATATATATATATATATATATATATATATATATATATATATATTACCTACTGGCGGTCGCCAGTAGGTATATATAGTTAGGATTTTTTCTCTATGGGTTTTTTGAAAATTCTATGTCTAATAACTTTGGCGTTTGTGGACGGAATTGGCTGAAATTTTCAGGAAAATGGCACATTTTGTTTCTGAGCAGCCCTTGAAAATTTGGGGGGGGTTCGTCCAGTGGGGGCCGAGAAAAAAGGGGGGTCCCAAAACGTGTTTTTAACATTGAGTTTTCCATAGGGCGGTTGGCCTCACTTTTAGCCCGAACGGCTGAATGGATTTGCACGAAACTTGGCAAAATTGTAGGGACTGGTAGCCCGATGTGCCTTTTGTAGGTCTCAATATATGTGCTCCAGTGGATTTTGAGAAATTAACGTTTAAAAAAAGATATATATCTGTAACAGCGGACCGGGCAGCGGCCCAGGACGCGTACTTTTCGCGCAACGGAGCTTTGTGAAGCGAAGCTGATTGGTTCTCTGGCGTCTGTCAACATTCCAAACAGTCCGTAGCGGCCGCCATCTTGTCTCTCGGTAGGATCGAGAGACAAGAGGAGGCCAAAGCGAAGGGGCAAATGACCATAAGGGGGAATAGTAGATCCTCGCTGACCCCCTAGGTTTGATGTGGAGGTTTTAAAAGGGCCCCGCGGGGCAAAAAAATAAAATAATAATAATAATCGAACGGCTGAATGGATTTGCACGAAACTTGGCAAAATTGTAGGGACTGGTAGCCCGATGTGCCTTTGCTAGGTCTCAATATATGTGCTTCAGTGGATTTTGAGAAATTAACGTTCAAAAAAAGATATATATCTGTAACAGCGCACCGCTTCGCGTACTTTTCGCGTTACGGAGCTTTGCGAAGCGAAGCTGATTGGCTCTCCGGTGTCTGTAAACATTCCAAACAGTACGTAGCGGCCGCCATCTTGTCTCTCGGTAGGATCGAGAGACAAGAGGAGGCCAAAGCGAAGGGGCAAATGACCATAAGGGGGCATAGTAGATCCTCGCTGACCCCCTAGGTTTGATGTGGAGGTTTTAAAAGGGCCCCGCGGGGCAAAAAAAAAAAATAATAATAATAATCGAATGGCTGAATGGATTTGCACGAAACTTGGTAAAATATTAGGGACTGGTAGCCCGATGTGCCTTTGCTATGTCTCAATATATGTGCTTCAGTGCATTTTGAGAAATTAACGTTCAAAAACAAGATATATATCTGTAACAGCGCTCCGCTTCGCGGAGATAAAATTATATCTGTATTACCTAGCTGTTGCTAACACCAGTTAGCGACGGCTAGTAGGAGATAGCGACCATCTTGGGTCCCACTTTGCATGTGAGTGATATTTATCACTAATGACATGCAAAGTGGGCATGCCAAGATGTTAGCGACTGGAAACAGTCGCTAACATCGCTATCTCCTAGGGACTGGTAGCCCGATGTGCCTTTGCTATGTCTCAATATATGTGCTTCAGTGCATTTTGAGAAATTAACGTTCAAAAACAAGATATATATCTGTAACAGCGCTCCGCTTCGCGGAGATAAAATTATATCTGTATTACCTAGCTGTTGCTAACACCAGTTAGCGACGGCTAGTAGGAGATAGCGACCATCTTGGGTCCCACTTTGCATGTGAGTGATATTTATCACTAATGACATGCAAAGTGGGCATGCCAAGATGTTAGCGACTGGAAACAGTCGCTAACATCGCTATCTCCTAGGGACTGGTAGCCCGATGTGCCTTTGCTATGTCTCAATATATGTGCTTCAGTGCATTTTGAGAAATTAACGTTCAAAAACAAGATATATATCTGTAACAGCGCTCCGCTTCGCGGAGATAAAATTATATCTGTATTACCTAGCTGTTGCTAACACCAGTTAGCGACGGCTAGTAGGAGATAGCGACCATCTTGGGTCCCACTTTGCATGTGAGTGATATTTATCACTAATGACATGCAAAGTGGGCATGCCAAGATGTTAGCGACTGGAAACAGTCGCTAACATCGCTATCTCCTATTATCAACTTTTGGAAATATTCGAGATAAGCGCGAATATCTCCAAAAAGTAACAGCTGCCCTGAGCAGTTCTTAGCCATGTTATCCAATGGGAGGTGGATAACATGGCTAAGAGCATTAGCTCGGTAATGCATGAATATCGCTGAGTTTTCAGCGATATTAATGCATTGCGGTCGTTTTTTATCGTATTTGCGATAAACCTTGATAATAGCAAGGTTTATCTGCGATAATTTCTGACGGTAAAAAAATCTTTGCAATGCATCGTTAGGGATAAATATCGCTTAACTTTGGTAATATGCCCCAACGTCTGTTAACGTTCGATTCGAAGGAAATCAGGAATTGTTGAAAAACATTGTGTGCGCCATCTTGTCTTTTTTCAAATGCCACACTTTTGTCGTGCACGGCAGCCATTTTAGATGCCTTGACCAGACCCACTCTGTGCACGCTGTCGATCCTTAGCATGGCTCCCCACCCTCGCAAGCATCTCACCCAGGCAGTGGTCACCCCCGCTCTCTGTCTTATGCATGGGTAATAAACCTCCCCCCATCTGCGCTGCTCTTCCCTGAGAATCACACCCTGTGCCCGCCCGACACCTCCCTTTCGCCCTATTCACTACCGCACCCTCTGACACTCCTTTTCCTCTGTGTCCGATTGTCCAGGCCGGTCCTAGGCTATCAGCTAGCCCTGCAGATGTAGTTTATGGCCACAGCTGTAAAGAATCACCCCTCTTCAAAGGAGTTATAGTAGATCAAGGCCCACACTCGATGAGATCCGTCACAGCAGAAGCGTTGCTATTATCTGAAAACCATCCTGTATTGTGATTGGGGAGGGGACCGAGCGTGAAGCGGAAGATTCCAGGGATGACTCTTTGTACATCAAAGTTTTTACAATTATGTGTCACATTAAAAATATATAGCACTCCGACAAAGTAGTAAGATTATAAAACTTTAATAATTTATAAATATATACAAGAAAACAAAAATAGTAATAACATATAAACATTTTTAGGGAAAAACAACGAAGTAGCGGTCGGCTGTGCGAATAGTCCCAACGCAGCACAACGTCCAGATTTCCGGCGTGGGGCGTCGCGGGGGGTGGGTCATCAGTAGCAAACTGTTGTGCGAATAGTTCCAAGGCAGCAGAACGCGCCGAAATCTAGATGACACGAAAGTGATGTCTAGTAAGTTGCCACCCAGCAAATAACGGCATGGGGCGTCGCGGGGGGTGGGTCATCAGTAGCAAACTGTTGTGCGAATAGTTCCAAGGCAGCAGAACGATGGCACCAAGGTGATGTCCAGTAAGTTGCCGCACTGGTTTTGGTATCCTACAATGCTGCTCCGAATAACGGCGTGGGGCGCCCCGGGGGAGGCGGCGTGAACGGGCCTCTCCAGGTGGAGTCTCATCTGTTTTAGTGGGGCGCCCCTTTACCGTTTCAGTTGCCTTTCCGTCCGCTTTTGGTCCACTGTGTCAAAATCCGCCATTCAGCTGAGTTGCGCCCACTCTTGCGGTGCAGCGATAGGCGGCTGCCACAGGACTCTCAAAATGGCGGCAGGCTCTTTCCTTTTTGGGCGTGGTCCACTGAAATGGCCCTGGGACACCTTGGAAATCGGACGCTTGTCTGCTAGGTCTTGGACCCCATTCTCGAAAGCGTCCCCTCCGCCTTGAGAATTCATCAAAAGTTTTGGGGGCCCCGACTCCTGCAGGCTTCTGGTGGGGAGCGGCTGCCATGATTGCTCGCGGAATGACCACGACGGAGCTACGAGATGGTGGTGCTCTCATGCTGACGCCAGTTTAGTCTGAAACATCCAGAAACAAGGTGGGGCTTTCATCGTTTGGGGGAAAAAAAAAGTTTTCATCCAATGAAAAGTGTTGTTTTTAGGTCATATGATCAAGCCTTCCATCATTAGGAAACCAAAAGTAAAATGAACCAATGAAAAGTTTTATAAACAAGTCACATGACCTGTTATGCGGCATAGGGTATAAAATGCGGAGAAAATACGTTGGCACGTGAGGCGGCGTCAGTAGCGGACCGATGTGCGAATAGGCCGAAGGCAATACAACGCGCCAAGATCCGGATGGCACCGAGGTGGTGTCCAGCAAGTTGCAGCACTGGTGTGGCCATCCTACAATGCTGAAAGTCGGCGTGGGGCGCCCCGTTGGCCTGTGAGTTTGCGTCAGTAGCGGACCGATGTGCGAATAGGCCGAAGGCAGCACAACGCACCAAGATCCGGATGGCACCGAGGTGGTGTCTAGTAAGTTGTCGCACTTCTGTGGCCATCCTACAATGTTGAAAGTCGGCGTGGGGCGCCCCGTTGGCCTGTGAGATGGCGTCAGTAGCGGACCGATGTGCGAATGGGGCCAAAGGCAGCGCAACAATATTTTCTGACTGACACCACAAGGCGCTGAGATGCCAAGATCCGGATGGCACCGAGGTGATGTCTAAGTTGCGGACTGATGTGCGAATGGGGCCAAAGGCAGCGTAACAATATTTTTTGTATGGAAGATACCACTAGGCGTTGAGATGCCAAGATTCGGATGGCACTGAGGTGATGTCTAGCAAGTTGCTGTACTGGTGTGGTCATCCTACAATGCTGAAACTCGGCGTGGGTCGCCCCATTAGCCTGTGAGATGGCGTCAGTAGCGGACCGATGTGCGAATAGGCCGAAGGCAGCACAACGCGCCAAGATCCGGATGTCACCGTGGTGGTTTCATAGTTGAGAGACACTTCATCTGCAGTGGGGCGCCGAGATCCGGATTGCACCGAGGTGATGTCTAGCAAGTTGCTGTACTGGTGTGGTCATCCTACAATGCTGAAACTCGGCGTGGGTCGCCCCATTAGCCTGTGAGATGGCGTCAGTAGCGGACCGATGTGCGAATAGGCCGAAGGCAGCACAACGCGCCAAGATCCGGATGTCACCGTGGTGGTTTCATAGTTGAGAGGCACTTCATCTGCAGTGGGGCGCCGAGATCCGGATGGCACCGAGGTGATGTCTAGCAAGTTGCTGTACTGGTGTGGTTATTCTACAATGCTGAAACTCGGCGTGGGGCGCCCCATTAGCCTGTGAGATGGCGTCAGTAGCGGACCGATGTGCGAATGGGGCCAAAGGCAGCGCAACAATATTTTCTGAAGAGAAGACACCAAAAGGTGCTGACATTCCAAGATCCGGATGGCACCGAGGTGGTGTCTAGCAAGCTATGCAGTTGAGTTGTGTGCGCACTTGCGGCGAATAGGTCGAAGGCAGCATAACAATGTTTTCTGAATAGGAGACACCACAAGGCGTTGAGATTCGGTTACCACCGAGGTGATGTCTAGCAAGTTGCCGCACTGGTGTGGCCATCCTACAATACTGCTCCGAATAACGGCGTGGGGTGCCCGAAGGGGGGGGGAGCCGGCGTGAATGGGCCTTCCTAGGTGGAGGCTCGTCTGCTGTAGTGGGGCGCCCCTTTACCGTTTCAGTTGCCATTCAGCTGAGTTTCGGCTGCTCTTGATGCTACAGCGACAGGCGGCTGCAAGAGGACTCTCAAAATGGCGGCCTGTTCTTTGGATTTGGGCCTGGTCCACTAAAATGGCCCTGGGACACCTTAGAACTCGGACGCTCGATTTTTTTTTCCTTTCCTGTACATGCAAAAAAAGGTAAATGCCCGGTACGTTACACGCTTCATCTGCCACGATGAACTCTCCAGAGGAACCGAAAAAAAATATAGTTGTGGTAACTATACCATGCATCGTCATATGGAGAGGTGGCACCAATTAATTATAGTGCTGCATAAAAGAGAGATTTGGAGGAGAACCCCTGACCTGCTAGTACATTCATCAAAGAAGTGGCACTGAGAGCTTCAGAGGCAAGGGAAACGGTCCCAAATATTTAGAAGAACTTTGGAAAGATTAAAATGACATGTTTAGATTGTGGCAAATTAATTTCATGTGGACAGATGAGTGTTACTCTAATAAATACAGCATATGAACATCATCATAGTCGATGGTTGGTAGAGACATTTTGACTATATCCTGGACCTGCCCGTCCTCGCCCAAAATGGCGCCGGAATAAATGGGACTCGTAACTCCTTGTTGTGTACTGGTTGCAGAACCTTGAAATCACGAGATACGTATGCAGTTTTGAAGCACATGGCGGGCGGGGACAAGAATTGATTGAATATTTCGACATCCCTATTGATATTAAGTTCTGATGTGTTATTGATTACTGTACTGTTGAAAGTTCGAATTAACGTCACCCATGGTACTTGCCCGCAAATGTATATCTAGATAATTTTATTGTAACTGGCCCTGTCGTATTTTAATTATAAAATGTACGTCCACCGATTCCGTAACTGTTAGACACCTTAGTTCTTGCAACCTAATGGCCCGCCCGTTACGTTCCTCTACAGTGTAAATGTCTATTCATCATATACGATTACAGTTTGCTCTGTGGCAGGCCCACGTGGTTATAGGCTCGTATTTGTATAATGAAATTTTCACAATAAAGGTTTTTAAAAGTAAACATGGTAGTAGTATATACATTGATAAAGTTTTTAATAATAGTGACTGTTTTAGAATCATTAAAAGGCAAGTGAAATAAAGCAGACCAATTACATGAAGGGTAAAAGGTATAATACGAAGGAACGCAGTAAAGATAAATGGTCAAGGGCTGTTGTGTTTTCTATTCCTGCAACATAAAGTGATCGATAAGAATCTCATATTCAGGCGTATCGGCGACTAAGACAGCAGGTCGACCCTCTTTTGCTCAACGGCTCCGTCATGGGACGAAGAAACGCTCTTTTTCTCGAAAAAAGAATATATTTTACTTGCAGGCCAGTTGTAAAATTTCCGGGAAAGTACATTAGCCTGGAACATTATAACATATATTTAAGAAAAAATAATGTTCGGAAGTAATGAAAAGCGTAATTTTTAGGTCATATGACCAAGCCTTTCATCATTACAATAAGAAAAGTAAAATGAACCAATGAAAAGTTTTATTAACAAGTCACATGACTTGTTATGCTTACGTTACGCGCTGCGCGCCCCGGATGACTTCCGGATGCGCTAACGCGGCGCGTCATATGACGCATTACGCGACAACGCAGGTACAGAATATAGTTAAAATGTCTCCACCAACCAGCGGTCGGAACACAACCCCTTTCAGCAGGCTAAATAGTTCTGTTAAATGACAACAGAAGGGATAGGCAACAAGAACCATCAGTCAAAGAGGGGAGGGCTAGTTCTTCTCTACCGGGTTACATTGGGGCGCTACCGGAACTGATCGAATTGGTAGTCTACAGTGTTTCTGGATGTTTCAGACTGAAGCTGGGGTTAGCATGAGAGCAGCACCATTTCGTAGCTCCGTCGTGGTCATTCCGCAACCAATCATGGCAGCCGTTCTTTATCGTTATTTTGGGCGGGGTGGGTGGCGGAGCCGAGCTGTTTTGCAGCCATCATTGTGTGGAGTTCAGTTCATCTCACTAGTTTTGTATTTGTCATGAGGGGTTGTTCCTAATGTTTCTATTTTAGCGAGGTCAAAAAGAGATCCCATTAGTGGCCTACTGATTTTGCTCGATTCCTTTTCTTTTTTTTTACACGATTTTTCGTTATCTGCAAAGACTAAACAGAGTATTGCGACTCTGTGTTTGTTTGTAAATAGAGAATGAACCAAAGAGAACTAATTCTAAAACAGTAAATACTTGGATAACAATCAATCAAATGGAGAGAGAAGCAGGCACGACGGATTACAATGGGGGCAAAGGCCTGCGTTAACTACCTTTCACTATCTGCAAAGAGAGAGTACTCCTAATAGAAATGAGGGGGGGGGGCACCATTCAAAGCAGATCAGTGTGCATAAACACGAAAATGTTTTCACTTACCACGTACTTGACATTCGACAGCTTATGATATTTGCTATTAAAAAACCATTGAAATTCACTGAAAAAACCATAGGTTATAGACCATATATAGTTAGGAATTAGCATTTACAAAACCTTGAAAATTCACTGAAAAAACCATAGGTTATACACCATATATAGTTTGGAATTAGCATTTAAAAAACCTTATTTTACTCACACAAAACCATTGAAATTCCATATATAGTTAGTTGCACTAACTATATATCGCGCACCCGCAATCCACTGCTGATCATGTCACATATTACATCATTCATGACATGGTCAGTGACATCACTGATGACATCACTGATGACATCTCAAATGACATCACTGATGACATCACTGATGACATCTCATTTGACATCATTCTTGTGCTAATACGATAAACCTCTTCAGACTCTAATATAACCTTAGATACACTCAGTGTATACAGACACTCACACACTGCCACTCATCCATGGAGTTACTCACACACCCAGTCAGTCATGCAAAGAAACAATCTCACCTCCATTTCTTCAACTATACAGTTAAACACACCTTACTTATTGAAACATATACTAACACATATTTACTCTCTTATACAATCCCTGATACAAGTTCACAATGATCGATACAACTACTCACTCATTCAGTGGCTCTCATGCACAGTTATTTATATATGCCAACTCTCACATGTACTGTGTTTTACATATGTACTTACTATGACATGTAGCATTGAGATATCCATTCACTCATCAATACACTCATGCACACAGTCAACTGCCCATGTAGCTGTTTCCACATGCACTCTTGAACTCATACACCTAGTGAATAAACTGCTCACACATCTATGCATAGAGTCACACACCTTCCAGCCACCCCTACACAAACTCAATCTCCCATAGAAATACTTGGGCAACCAATTAATAACACATATAGCCTCTCGTATAGCTAATGATCAACACATGCAGCAGTTTACAGAACAGACATAATGATGCACAAATTAAGACAGTTTAGTCACTAACCCATGCATTCAGTGAGACACATTTAATCACTCACTCATACAGTCAGTCACGCACCTACTAAATCCTTCATCCAGACACTTATACATCCACTCATTCTTCAATATGTAAAACATATTTAAACTTTACAAAAACACACAGACACTAGATGATGTCATCAGTGATGTCATTTGAGATGTCATCAGTGATGTCATTTGAGATGTCATCAGTGATGTCATCAGTGATGTCACTGACCATGTCATGAATGATGTAATATGTGACATGATCAGCAGTGGATTGCGGGTGCGCGATATATAGTTAGTGCAACTAACTATATATGGAATTTCAATGGTTTTGTGTGAGTAAAATAAGGTTTTTTAAATGCTAATTCCAAACTATGGGGCCGATTAGGATGGCGGACGGACTTGCGTCCGTCCGCCACCCTTGAGGAGGAGGGAACGTCCGCAAGGGCTGCGGCGTTCCCTCCGTGCTGATAAGGATGTGACCGCCAGGGTGGCGGTCACATCCTCTATATTTAACATTGCGGCGGGTGCAGCTACAAGCTGCACCCGGCGCAATGTTAAAAAAGCATGTGTTACATTTACATGCACAAAGCGGCAGGCACCGCACGGTGCCTGCTGCTTTGTGCACGCAAATGCAGGGGGGTACCATAGGTACCCCCCATGTGCACCCCCCACCCCCCATTCACCCAGGGGGCCCGCAACGGGCCCCCAAAGTGAATGTCCGTATGCTTTTCCATGGCGGAAAAGCCGCCGTGGAAAAGCAGTTTTACACAACCATCATAATATGGCGGACGGTGTCTCATAGACACCGCCTGCCATGTTATAGCTTTTCCGCCGCGGTCGGAAGCCGACCGCGGCGGAAAAGCGGCGGACGGAATTCCAGACCCACCAGCCATCCTAATTTGGCGGTGGGTCTTTGGAGCCTCCGCAGAGGATTTTCCGCCTCCTCCGGGCCGGAGGTGGCTTCCGCCGGCCCGGAGGAGGCGGAAAATCCTCCATCCTAATCGGCCCCTATATATGGTCTATAACCTATGGTTTTTTCAGTGAATATATATATATATATTCACTGAAAAAACCATAGGTTTCACACCAGTTATAGTTAGGAATTAGCATTTAAAAAATCTATTAAATTCACTGAAAAAACCATAGGTTTCACACCAGTTATAGTTAGATGGAAGTTTTACTCACATAAAACCATTGAAATTCCCACGTTATAGTTAGTTGGACTCACTATAACTTGCGCGTGCAATGCACTGCTGATGACGTCACATATTACATCACTCATGACATGGTCAGTGACATCACTCATGACATCTCAAATTACATCACTGATGACATCATCCAGTGAATGTGTATCTTTCTGAAAAATAAATATTTTTTATATATGTATATCTAAAGGTTGTTGGAAGAATAAATGGGTAAATAAATGTCTAAATGGATGTTTTTTTGTGTAAAATTGATTGGTTAACTGACTTATTAAATGTATCTTAGTGAATACATATATTAGCGAGTAATGTTTAAATATTTAAATATCTGTATCTGTGTCTCACTTTGTGTATAAGTGGCTGCATGGGTTGGTGAGTAGCTACATGAGTGTGTATATGGGTTATTAGTTGTTTTTTTGAGTATCAGTATCAGTGTCTGTATGGTTCGGTGGGGGATATTACTTAGAGCACAGATGCATGAATGAGTGACTCACTATTTGTATGTATTTTGAAGACAGCATGTGTGCAAGACTGTATGGGTGGATGCTTGTGTGTATGGGTGGGTTAGTGAGTATGTGTTTTTATAATTGATTGTTTAAGAGAGAAAAAATGTTTCCGTTTCTGTAGAAGTATGTGTAATGGTGTGTATATAGCAGTATAATCAAGTAAATGTTTTTTTGATAGTTTATTTGCATGTGTGAATTTGTGTGTGAGTAACTATATGGATGAGTATTAGTGTGTAACAGGATGTATAGGTGTATGAGTACATATGATGAGTAAGTACATGCATGAGTGACTATATAGAACTGTTGGTGAATGAGTGGATGTGTATGTAGATGTTGGAAATACCTAATAAGTTGTTGTAATTGGTATTGGTTTCTCCTTTTTTAAGAAAATGTTAGTTTCTATTTTTGAATGTGTGTGTCAAAGGTTATTTTATGCTGATAGGAGGTCTGCCACTTTGTCACAAGGATGTTGTCATCAGTGATGTCATTTGAGATATCATCAGTGATGTCATGAGTGATGTCACTGACCATGTCATGAGTGATGTAATATGTGACGTCATCAGCAGTGCATTGCACGCGCAAGTTATAGTGTGTCCAACTAACTATAACGTGGGAATTTCAATGGTTTTATGTGAGTAAAATTTCCACCTAACTATAACTGGTGTGAAACCTATGGTTTTTTCAGTGAATATATATATATATATATATATATATATTACCTACTGGCGGTCGCCAGTAGGTATATATAGTTAGGATTTTTTCTCTATGGGATTTTTGAAAATTCTATGTCTAATAACTTTGGCGTTTGTGGACGGAATTGGCTGAAATTTTCAGGAAAATGGCACATTTTGTTTCTGAGCAGCCCTTGAAAATTTGGGGGGGGTTCGTCAAGGGGGGGCCGAGAAAAAAGGGGGGTCCCAAAACGTGTTTTTAACATTGAGTTTTCCATAGGGCGGTTGGCCTCACTTTTAGCCCGAACGGCTGAATGGATTTGCACGAAACTTGGCAAAATTGTAGGGACTGGTAGCCCGATGTGCCTTTGCTAGGTCTCAATATATGTGCTCCAGTGGATTTTGAGAAATTAACGTTCAAAAAAAGATATATATCTGTAATAGCGGACCGGGCAGCGCTCCGGTTCGCGGACTTTTCGCGGTACGGAGCTTTGTGAAGCGAAGCTGATTGGTTCTCCGGCGTCTGTGAACATTCCAAACAGTCCGTAGCGGCCGCCATCTTGTCTCTCGGTAGGATCGAGAGACAAGAGGAGGCCAAAGCGAAGGGGCAAATGACCATAAGGGGGCATAGTAGATCCTCGCTGACCCCCTAGGTTTGATGTGGAGGTTTTAAAAGGGTCCCGCGGGGCAAAAAAAAAAAATAATAATAATAATCGAACGGCTGAATGGATTTGCACGAAACTTGGGAAAATATTAGGGACTGGTAGCCCGATGTGCCTTTGCTAGGTCTCAATATATGTGCTCCAGTGGATTTTCAGAAATTAACGTTCCAAAAAAGATATATATCTGTAACAGCGCTCCGCTTCGCGTAACGGAGGTTTGCGAAGCTGATTGGTTCTCCGGCGTCTGTAAACATTGCAAACAGTCCGTAGCGGCCGCCATCTTGTCTCTCGGTAGGATCGAGAGACAAGAGGAGGCCAAAGCGAAGGGGCAAATGACCATAAGGGGGCATAGTAGATCCTCCTTGACCTCTTAGGTTTGATGTGGAGGTTTTAAAAGGGCCCCGCGGGGCAAAAAAAAAAATAATAATAATAATCGAACGGCTGAATGGATTTGCACGAAACTTGGCAAAATTGTAGGGACTGGTAGCTCGATGTGCCTTTGCTAGGTCTCAATATATGTGCTTCAGTGGATTTTGAGAAATTAACGTTCAAAAACAAGATATATATCTGTAACAGCGCTCCGCTTCGCGGAGATAAAATTATATCTGTATTACCTAGCTGTTGCTAACACCAGTTAGCGACGGCTAGTAGGAGATAGCGACCATCTTGGGCCCCACTTTGCATGTGAGTGATATTTATCACTAATGACATGCAAAGAGGGCATGCCAAGATGTTAGCGACTGGAAACAGTCGCTAACATCGCTATCTCCTATTATCAACTTTTGGAAATATTCGCGATAAGCGCGAATATCTCCAAAAGCTAGCACCTGCCCTGAGCAGTTCTTAGCCATGTTATCCAATGGGAGGTGGATAACATGGCTAAGAGCAATAGCTCGGTAATGCATGAATATCGCTGAGTTTTCAGCGATATTAATGCATTGCGGTCGTTTTTTATCGTATTTGCGATAAACCTTGATAATAGCAAGGTTTATCTGCGATAATTTCTGACGATGCTTAGCGGTAAAAAAATCGTTGCTAAGCATCGTTAGGGATAAATATCGCTTAACTTTGGTAATATGCCCCAACGTCTGTTAACGTTCGATTCGAAGGAAATCAGGAAGTGTTGAAAAACATTGTCTGCGCCATCTTGTCTTTTTTCAAATGCCACACTTTTGTCGTGCACGGCAGTCATTTTAGATGCCTTGACCAGACCCACTCTGTGCACGCTGTCGATCCTTAGCATGGCTCCCCACCCTCGCAAGCATCTCCCCCAGGCAGTGGTCACCCCCGCTCTCTGTCTTATGCATGGGTAATAAACCTCCCCCCATCTGCGCTGCTCTTCCCTGAGAATCACACCCTGTGCCCGCCCGACACCTCCCTTTCGCCCTATTCACTACCGCACCCTCTGACACTCCTTTTCCTCTGTGTCCGATTGTCCAGGCCGGTCCTAGGGTATCAGCTAGCCCTGCAGATGTAGTTTATGGCCCCAGCTGTAAAGAATCACCCCTCTTCAAAGGAGTTATAGTAGATCAAGGCCCACACTCGATGAGATCCGTCACAGCAGACGCGTTCCTATTATCTGAAAACCATCCTGTATTGTGATTGGGGAGGGGACCGAGCCTGAAGCGGAAGATTCCAGGGATGACTCTTTGTACATCAAAGTTTTTACAATTATGTGTCACATTAAAAATATATAGCTCTCCGACAAAGTAGTAAGATTATAAAACTTTAATAACTTATAAATATATACAAGAAAACAAAAACAGTAATAACATATAAACATTTTTAGGGAAAAACAACGAAGTAGCGGTCGGCTGTGCGAATAGTCCCAACGCAGCACAACGTCCAGATTTCCGGCGTGGGGCGTCGCGGGGGGTGGGTCATCAGTAGCAAACTGTTGTGCGAATAGTTCCAAGGCAGCAGAACGATGGCACCAAGGTGATGTCCAGTAAGTTGCCGCACTGGTTTTGGTATCCTACAATGCTGCTCCGAATAACGGCGTGGGGCGCCCCGGGGGAGGCGGCGTGAACGGGCCTCTCCAGGTGGAGTGTCATCTGTTGTAGTGGGGCGCCCCTTTACCGTTTCAGTTGCCATTCCGTCCGTTTTTGGTCCACTGTGTCAAAAGCCGCAATTCAGCTGAGTTGCGCCCACTCTTGCGGTGCAGCGATAGGCGGCTGTCACAGGACTCTCAAAATGGCGGCAGGCTGTTTCCTTTTTGGGCCTGGTCCACTGAAATGGCCCTGGGACACCTTGGAAATCGGACGCTTGTCTGCTAGGTCTTGGACCCCATTCTCGAAAGCGTCCCCTCCGCCTTGAGGATTCATGAAAAGTTTTGGGGGCCCCCGACTCCTGTAGGCTTCTGGTGGGGAGCGGCTGCCATGATTGCTCGCGGAATGACCACGACGGAGCTACGAGATGGTGGTGCTCTCATGCTGACGCCAGCTTCAGTCTGAAACATCCAGAAACAAGGTGGGGCTTTCATCGTTTGGGAAAAAAAAAAAGTTTTCATCCAATGAAAAGTGTTGTTTTTAGGTCATATGATCAAGCCTTCCATCATTAGGAAACCAAAAGTAAAATGAACCAATGAAAAGTTTTATAAACAAGTCACATGACCTGTTATGCGGCATAGGGTATAAAATGCGGAGAAAATACGTTGGCACGTGATGCGGCGTCAGTAGCGGACCGATGTGCGAATAGGCCGAAGGCAACACAACGCGCCAAGATCCGGATGGCGGTGTCCAGCAAGTTGCAGCACTGGTGTGGCCATCCTACAATGCTGAAAGTCGGCGTGGGGCGCCCCGTTGGCCTGTGAGTTTGCGTCAGTAGCGGACCGATGTGCGAATAGGCCGAAGGCAGCACAACGCGCCAAGATCCGGATGGCACCGAGGTGGTGTCTAGTAAGTTGCCGCACTGGTGTGGCCATCCTACAATGTTGAAAGTCGGCGTGGGGCGCCCCGTTGGCCTGTGAGATGGCGGCAGTAGCGGACCGATGTGCGAATGGGGCCAAAGGCAGCGCAACAATATTTTCGGAATAGAAGACACCACAAGGCGCTGAGATGCCAAGATCCGGATGGCACCGAGGTGGTGTCTAGCAAGTTGTGGCACTGGTGTGGCCATCCTACAATGGTAAAAGTCGGCGTGGGGCGCCCTGTTGGCCTGTGAGATGGTGTCAGTAGCGGACTGATGTGCGAATGGGGCCAAAGGCAGCGCAACAATATTTTCTGACTGACACCACAAGGCGTTGAGATGCCAAGATCCGGATGGCACCGAGGTGATGCCTAGCAAGTTGCTGTACTGGTGTGGCCATCCTACAATGGTAAAAGTCGGCGTGGGGCGCCCTGTTGGCCTGTGAGATGGTGTCAGTTGCGGACCGATGTGCGAATGGGGCCAAAGGCAGCGCAACAATATTTTCTGTATGGAAGATACCACTAGGCGTTGAGATGCCAAGATCCGGATGGCACCGAGGTGATGTCTAGCAAGTTGCTGTACTGGTGTGGTCATCCTACAATGCTGAAACTCGGCGTGGGGCGCCCCATTAGCCTGTGAGATGGCGTCAGTAGCGGACCGATGTGTGAATAGGCCGGAACCAGCACAAGGCGCCAAGATCCGGATGTCACCGTGGTGGTTTCATAGTTGAGAGGCACTTCATCTGCAGTGGGGCGCCGAGATCCGGATGGCACCGAGGTGATGTCTAGCAAGTTGCTGTACTGGTGTGGTCATCCTACAATGCTGAAACTCGGCGTGGGGCGCCCCATTAGCCTGTGAGATGGCGTCAGTAGCGGACCGATGTGTGAATGGGGCAAAGGTAGCGCAAGAATATTTTCTGAATAGAAGACACCACAAGGCGCTGAGATGCCAAGATCCGGATGGCACCGAGGTGGTGTCTAGTAAGGTGCACTGGTGTGGTCATCCTACAATGCTGAAAGTCGGCGTGGGGCGCCCCGTTGGCCTGTGAGATGGCGGCAGTAGCGGACCGATGTGCGAATGGGGCCAAAGGCAGCGCAACAATATTTTTGGAATAGAAGAGACCACAAGGCGCTGAGATTCGGTTAGCACCGAGGTGGTGTCTAGCAAGCTATGCAGCTGAGTTGCGTGCGCACTTGCGGCGAATAGGTCGAAGGCAGCATAACAATGTTTTCTGAATAGAAGACACCACAAGGCGCTGAGATTCGGTTACCACCGAGGTGATGTCTAGCAAGTTGCCGCACTGGTGTGGCCATCCTACAATACTGCTCCGAATAACGGCGTGGGGTGCCCGAAGGGGGGGGGGGAGGCGGCGTGAACGGGCCTTCCTAGGTGGAGGCTCGTCTGCTGTAGTGGGGCGCCCCTTTACCGTTTCAGTTGCCATTCAGCTGAGTTTCGGCTGCTCTTGATGCTACAGCGACAGGCGGCTGCAACAGGACTCTCAAAATGGCGGCCTGTTCTTTGGATTTGGGCCTGGTCCACTAAAATGGCCCTGGGACACCTTAGAACTCGGACGCTCGTTTTTTTTTCCTTTCCTGTACATGCAAAAAAAGGTAAATGCCCGGTACGTTACACGCTTCATCTGCCACGATGAACTCTCCAGAGGAACCGAAAAAAAATATAGTTATGGTAACTATACCATGCATCGTCATATGGAGAGGTGGCACCAATTAATTATAGTGCTGCATAAAAGAGAGATTTGGAGGAGAACCCCTGACCTGCTAGTATATTCATCAAAGAAGTGGCACTGACAGCATCAGAGGCAAGGGAAACGGTCCCAAATATTTAGAAGAACTTTGGAAAGAATAAAATGACATGTTTAGATTGTGGCAAATTAATTTCATGTGGACAGATGAGTGTTACTCTAATAAATACAGCATATGAACATCATCATAGTCGATGGTTGGTAGAGACATTTTGACTATATCCTGGACCTGCCCGTCCTCGCCCGAAATGGCGCCGGAATAAATGGGACTCGTAACTCCTTGTTGTGTACTTGTTGTACAACCTTGATATCACGAGATACGTATGCAGTTTTGAAGCACATGGCGGGCGGGGACGAGAATAGATTGAATATTTCGACATCTCTATTGATATTAAGTTGTGATGTGTTATTGATTACTGTACTATTGAAAGTTCGAATTAACGGCACCCATGGTACTTGCCCGCAAATGTATATCTAGATAATTTTATTGTAACTGGCCCTGTCGTATTTTAATTATAAAATGTACGTCCACCGATTCCGCAACTGTTAGACACCTTAGTTCTTGCAACCTAATGGCCCGCCCGTTACGTTCCTCTACAGTGTAAATGTCTCCTCATCATATACGATTACAGTTTGCTCCGTGGCCGGCGCACGTGGTTATAGGCTCGTATTTGTATAATGAAATTTTCACAATAAAGGTTTTTAAAAGAAAACATGGTAGTAGTATATACATTGGTAAAGTTTTTAATAATAGTCACTGTTTTAGAATCATTAAAAGGCAAGTGAAATAAAGCAGACCAATTACATGAAGGGTAAAAGGTATAATACGAAGGAACGCAGTAAAGATAAATGGTCAAGGGCTGTTGTGTTTTCTATTCCTGCAACATAAAGTGATCGATAAGAATCTCATATTCAGGCGTATCGGCGACTAAGACAGCAGGTCGACCCTCTTTTGCTCAACGGCTCCGTCATGGGACGAAGAAACGCTCTTTTTCTCGAAAAAAGAATATATTTTACTTGCAGGACAGTTGTAAATTTTCCGGGAAAGTACATTAGCCTGGAACATTATAACATATATTTAAGAAAAAATAATGTTCGGAAGTAATAAAAAGCGTAATTTTTAGGTCATATGACCAAGCCTTTCATCATTAGAATAAGAAAAGTAAAATGAACCAATGAAAAGTTTTATTAACAAGTCACATGACTTGTTATGCTTACGTTACGCGCTGCGCGCCCCGGATGACTTCCGGATGCGCTAACGCGGCGCATCATATGACGCATTACGCGACAACGCAGGTCCAGAATATAGTCAAAATGTCTCCACCAACCAGCGGTCGGAACACAACCCCTTTCAGCAGGCTAAATAGTTCTGTTAAATGACAACAGAAGGGACAGGCAACAAGAACCATTAGTCAAAGAGGGGAGGGCTAGTTCTTCTCTACCGGGTTACATTGGGGCACTACCGGAACTGATCGAATTGGTAGTCTACAGTGTTTCTGGATGTTTCAGACTGAAGCTGGGGTTAGCATGAGAGCAGCACCATTTCGTAGCTCCGTCGTGGCCATTCCGCAACCAATCATGGCAGCCGCTCTTTATCGTTATTTTGGGCGGGGTGGGTGGCGGAGCCGAGCTGTTTTGCAGCCATCATTGTGTGGAGTTCAGTTCATTTCACTAGTTTTGTATTTGTCATGAGGGGTTGTTCCTAATGTTTCTATTTTAGCGAGGTCAAAAAGAGATCCCATTAGTGGCCTACTGATTTTGCTCGATTCCTTTTCTTTTTTTTTTTACACGATTTTTCGTTATCTGCAAAGACTAAACAGAGTATTGCGACTCTGTGTTTGTTTGTAAATAGAGAATGAACCAAAGAGAACCAATTCTAAAACAGTAAATACTTGGATAACAATCAATCAAATGGAGAGAGAAGCAGGCACGATGTATTACAACGGGGGCAAAGGCCTGCGTTAACTACCCTTCACTATGTGCAAAGAGAGAGTACTCCTAATAGAAATGAGGGGGGGGGGGCACCATTCAAAGCAGATCAGTGTGCATAAACACGAAAATTTTTCACTTACCACGTACTTGACATTCGACAGCTTATGATATTTGCTATTAAAAAACCATTGAAATTCACTGAAAAAACCATAGGTTATAGACCATATATAGTTAGGAATTAGCATTTACAAAACCTTGAAAATTCACTGAAAAAACCATAGGTTATAGACCATATATAGTTAGGAATTAGCATTTAAAAAACCTTATTTTACTCACACAAAACCATTGAAATTCCATATATAGTTAGTTGCACTAACTATATATCGCGCACCCGCAATCCACTGCTGATGATGTCACATATTACATCATTCATGACATGGTCAGTGACATCACTGATGACATCACTGATGACATCTCAAATGACATCACTGATGACATCTCATTTGACATCAATGACCACATCACTGATGATATCATTCATGTGACAATACAATGCATCTCCTCACATTTTAATATAACCTCTGTTTCACCCAGTGTTAAATACAGAGTATAATTTTTGAAACCATTGACACACCAATACTAGTTACTACATATGTACTCACTGATTCCTACGTCTACACACACATTCACTCATTCACCCATACAATCATTCATACATACAATCACTCATCTTTACAACACTATCATATGCACTCATACACCTATACAGACACTCACACTCTGCCACTCATCCATGGAGTTACTCACACACCTAGTCAGTCCTGTAAAGAATCAATCACACTTCCATTTTCTTGTCTATACAGTTAAACATAGAGCACCTTACATTTTCAAACATATACTAACACATACTTACCTTGTTATACAATCATTGATATAAGTACACATTGATCTGCACAGAGTCACACACCTCCCAGCCAGCCACACACACACTCAGTCTCCCATACAAATACTTGGACAATCAATCAGTAACCCATATAGTTAATCATATAGCTACTGATCAACACATGCAGCAGTTTACAGAACAACAGACATAATGATGCACAAATTAAGACACTTTAGTCACTAACCCATGCACTCAGTGAGACACATTTAATCACTCACTCATACATTCAGTCATGCACCTACTAAATCCTTTGTCCAGACACTTATACTTCCACTCATTCTTCAATATGTAAGACACATTTTAACTTTACAGAAACATACAGTCACTGGATGTTGTCATCAGTGATGTCATCAGTGATGTCATTTGAGATGTCATCAGTGATGTCATCAGTGATGTCACTGACCATGTCATGAATGATGTAATATGTGACATCATCAGCAGTGGATTGCGGGTGCGCGATATATAGTTAGTGCAACTAACTATATATGGAATTTCAATGGTTTTGTGTGAGTAAAATAAGGTTTTTTAAATGCTAATTCCTAACTATATATGGTCTATAACCTATGGTTTTTTCAGTGAATTTTCAAGGTTTTGTAAATGCTAATTCCTAACTATATATGGTCTATAACCTATGGTTTTTTCAGTGAATATATATATATATATATATATATATTCCTTCAACGTCAAACCCTCATTCGGTTTGAAAAAAGGAAAGGCACAAACGAAGAATCCAAAGCAGAAATACTTTATTGGTGCAAGGAGCCCCTCCTGAAAAAAAGGAAAATATAAATATATATATATTCACTGAAAAAACCATAGGTTATAGACCATATATAGTTAGGAATTAGCATTTAGAAAACCTTATTTTACTCACACAAAACCATTGAAATTCCATATATAGTTAGTTGCACTAACTATATATCGCGCACCCGCAATCCACTGCTGATGATGTCACATATTACATCATTCATGACATGGTCAGTGACATCACTGATGATATCACTGATGACATCATCTAGTGTCTGTGTGTTTTTGTAAAGTTTAAATACGTTTTACATATTGAAGAATGACTGGATGGATGGAAGACTGAGTGTGTGTGTGGCTGGCTGGGAGGTGTGTGACGCTGTGCATATCAATGTGTACTTGTATCAGTGATTGTATAAGAGAGTAAGTATGTGTTAGTATATGTGTGAAAAGTATGGTGTTCTGTGTTTAACTATAGATGAGGAAATCGAAGTGTGATTGATTCTTCACAGGACTGACTAGGTGTATGAGTGCATATGATAGTGTTCTAATAATAACTGACTGTATGTATGAGTAATTGTATGGGTGAATGAGTGAATGTGTGTGTAGACGTACGAATCAGTGAGTGCGTATGTAGTAACTGGTATTGGTGTGTCATGATGTCATCAGTGATGTCATTTGAGATGTCATCAGTGATGTCATTTCAGATGTCATTAGTGATGTCATCAGTGATGTCACTGAAGTATGGTGTTCTGTGTTTAACTGTATAGATGAAGAAATGGAAGTGTGATTGATTCTTTACAGGACTGACTTGGTGTGTGAGTAACTCCATGGATGAGTGGCAGTGTGTGACTGTCTGCATAGGTGTATGAGTGCATATGATAGTGTTGTAATAATGAGTGACTGTATGTATGAGTGATTGTATGGGTGAATGAGTGAATGTGTGTGTAGACGTAGGAATCAGTGAGTGCGTATGTAGTAACTGGTATTGGTGTGTCATGATGTCATCAGTGATGTCATTTGAGATGTCATCAGTGATGTCATCAGTGATGTCATTTGAGATGTCATCAGTGATGTCATCAGTGATGTCACTGACCATGTCATGAATGATGTAATATGTGACATCATCAGCAGTGGATTGCGGGTGCGCGATATATAGTTAGTGCAACTAACTATATATGGAATTTCAATGGTTTTGTGTGAGTAAAATAAGGTTTTCTAAATGCTAATTCCTAACTATATATGGTCTATAACCTATGGTTTTTTCAGTGAATTTTCAAGGTTTTGTAAATGCTAATTCCTAACTATATATGGTCTATAACCTATGGTTTTTTCAGTGAATTTCATTGGTTTTTTAACAGCTAATATCTGTAGCTGTAAAATGTATTCTTCTTTAAATCCAAAAATATATTTTATATGTTTATTAATAAATTTTTTTTTTAATATTTTTTTTTCTTCGTTCCCGCTTCGCGAATCGGGAAGCTTCCCGTTAGCTGACCTTGATGCCGCGAAATAGACCGCGAGCCGGTAAACGTTTCTTTACCGCAACTGCCGCGTTAGAAAACAACATCGTGACGCCTCCCGTCCGCATGACGTTTCGCGTTGTCGCGTGATACGTCATATGACGTGCTACGTTAGCGAACTGGTACGCTTACCGAGTCGCAAAGCACAGGTTTCTGGAAGCAGACCGGGAGGCCCTGCAAAGCGCTTAACGTAAACACAGCAGGTCATGTGACTTGGTAATAACACTTTTCATTGGTTCATTTCACTTTTGGTTTCCTAATGATGTAAGACTAGGTCATATAATCTAAAATGAACACTTTTCATTGGTTGAGAACTATTGTTTTTCCCAAATGATGAAAATCCCTCCTTCTTTCCTCACTCTGACTTTCATCATTGTGAGAGAAAGACCCTTTGTTACCAGTGAGCAATGGCTTCTTTAGTAGCTTCAGCTGGTGCTTCCCCACCACCTCCACCACATCCAAGGAAGAGTGGACCACCTGCTCAAGTTATAATTCAGCAAGAAGAGGAAGAAGAGGAACAGGACGACGAGCACGAAGAGAGGCACTTTTTGCCTGAGGAGCCCAGGACGTCTCACCGGAAAGAAAACTTCATTTGGCAATTTTTTAAAATTCCCAAAGGTCAGAAAAAAGTAAATGCAAGATACGTAACTTGCCTTATATGTCAAGATAGACTGTCCAGAGGGACCGACAAAAAATACAGTTTCGGAAACTACACAATGCATCGCCATATGACTAGGTGGCATCCTAACAACTACAGTGCTGCACAGTTTCGTAACGACCTAGATAATCTCCCTATTATGGCCAGAAGATCTGTTGTACCGGAAGTAACGGGACCAGAGGGCAGGGAGATGGTGCCAAATATTCAAACGAGATTTCATGAAGTAAAACACGTCTGCGTACATTGCAATGGATTCATTTGCTACGGAGAAAGAAGCATCACTCTGATCAACAGAGCTATTGACTATCATATGCAAGTTTGTACGAAACGCCCCAAATAATAAATACTTTTTTTTTGTTTTGTTGCTCCTGTTGAGCCCTTTACAATGAATCGTTTTCATTGCCCCCTGCAAGAAAAACCCAAAAAAATATAAAACTGTTCAGAAAAATTCAAAAAAAGTAAAAAAATGTTCAGAAAAATAATAAAAAAAATATAAAACAACAAAAACAATTTAAAAAAAAGTTCTTTTCAGAACTACCTCCCCGTTATTAAAAAATTGGTACAATATTTGGAACTGTGCCAACCTCTATTTCTCGTAGTTCGCTTCCCAGTTCGCTCGCCGGTACGCGAACCGGAAGTGAACCAAAAATTTTTTTTAAAAAAAAGAACAGTAAGTATAAGGGAAGGAAACAGACACTTATGTTAAAAGAAAGACAGCTATAGGGGAGTAAACTAGAGATACTATTACCCGTAATCCACTGCTGATGATGTCACATATTACATCATTCATGACATGCTCAGTGACATCATCAGCAGAGGATTGCGGGTTTTTTGGCAACGTGCCTTATCCACGGTTTAATAACGCTGCCTATTGCTTTATATAAGTTTTCAAATTGTATGAAATATATACCAATAGGTCGTTATGAACCTTTAGGTAGTGCTTTTCTTCATGAGGTCTGGTCGCTTCCATACACATACAGATGTTTCAAAGATGATCAAGAAGTTTATCTGAATGGAAAAGAATGCACTGAGACGCCAGATCATTCACTAATGTGTAGGCACATACAGTTACACGGTTCATGCAACAAACACCGACCAAATATGGCTTGCGTGTTGCAAGGCACGCCAGTTCCTGCTATCATCCCCACGTTCAAGTTGTTGGAAAATGGTAGTTATTTGATGCTCAATAATGAAGATTGTTCTGCGTTAATTAAAAGTATTCCTTTTATCGTAACAGTAAGTGAACGGGTTATTTGCTGCAGAAATGTTCTATTTCCTCCCACACATGAACATAGGGAGTTTTCAATCTGGCCACAAATACCAACCTTGGGAGCAGATTTCAACGGCATGGCAAGAATAAGAGCTCTTTTGTCTCAGAGAGAGGTGGCCTTGAGTTCGGCCCGTGAAACTTTCGTGCTTCACATAGCGAACACCCGTACAGAGGTGCAGACCCTTTTCAATACAGATTCGCCTTTCCATTTCAGCAAGATGGTTCGGACTATCTTTAACGCGTCCTCCACAAAGGGCCTGGCGCACTTTTTTAAAGTTGTTACCAGTGGTCTCGTGACTTCATTTGAGAAAATCTTTGGAGTCATCCCTGCTTTCTTTCATTCTATTTTTTTCCACTGTGCTTTGTGGATTCCCATTTTTACTTGCATTACCAGCGGACGCTCTTGTGCTTTTTTACATTTTTAAATATGGATGTCCCTCCTGTGCAAGCTCCCGCCCTGCAGCTGCTGACACTGTTCCGCAATCGCATGCTAGAATATTATGGCACAATGCCGTTGGCGATATTAAGCACGGCATATGGATTATCTTTTCGATTCTCCTACTTCACCTTTGTCCAGCCTGTATTTCACTGCCTGACCTGTGATTTCGATTGGGCCATTGATTTGTGTCTCTGCGGACCGGTTTCTCCTGACGTCGACTTTAATCAGCTGATGACTCCTATCATTACTCACGAGTTGGTTTGTCCTGGCGAAAGGATTATGGCTGTGGCATTGATGCATGGACTAATTGCTCCCTGGAATTTACTGGCGGCAACACAGTCTTTCTTGGAACAGAGCTTTCTTGAAAACCCACCGAGCTGTCCTCTGATGGTGATAGAGGATCCGGTGCTGGGAGAGCACGTATGTTCTTTTCCGCTTTTAAATTGGATGGCTGAACTCTTTTCGGATGAAGACGGTGACTTCCTATTGGAGGCTGTTGCAGCTTATTTTGCATACACAGTTATGTCATAGACCTTTTTCATGTTTGATATGCTGAGTACTAGCATTTCATTGACAATTCATTGACTTATTTGTCAAGTTTTTATCATTTAGCTTGCCTATTGGCTTAAGACTCGATAAAGTACTTGGCTGTTTTATTTTTCTTTAGCATTAAATTTTCCTAGTTTTTAATGTTTTACCTTGCGGACCGTCCACATATAAAGTTGCAATCTGCTCTCATGAGATGGCACTTCTATTATCTTATTCAGTTCGTTTCCGGATCATGGGGAGGTGTCATCTAGGTCCTGGATATCTTTACACCGTGTTAAGTTAGCATGGGCTCATTACCGGTTTAAACGCCATTTTTCCTTTTTTGCAACTTCTGCACACGACACTTAGTTGTTGCTTTAGCTTTCAACCTAGTAGTTCATCGTGGTTTACATGAGAATAATATGTTATTGCTCTACTATCTGCTTTGCTTGTTAAACTATATCTGTACAGCGACTGCTGAAGTTTCAAGAACAACACGATACAGAATTGTTATGAGGTCTGATCTCCACGACTTCATACTCATAACATAAGTGCAGCTTCTGCCAATTCTGGGCATGAGGCGGGTGTTATATTGCTTTGCCGAACACACATACACAACACTTGATGCGGTTCACATGAAGAGAGAGCTGGTGTATGCTGATGTGATTCCTTCAAATCTAAGACACTAAAGTATGGGCACGCCCTAAACCAACACAAACAGACCTTCTTAGCAAATAATATAATATGTGTATTAGGGAGGGTGAGATATAAGCAGCCGCGGGCCGTGGAGGGAGTTACGGTGGGGCAGGGAGGCGGGGAGGGGGAGGGGCAGGGTGGAGCCCTCTCCACCCTGCCCCTCCCCCTCCCCGCCTCCCTGCCCCACCGTAACTCCCTCCGCGGCCCGTGGCTGCTTATAAGTGTTGCTAACTCTTATTCATTTACAGCATGTTAACATACTGTCACCATTCACTTTTTATGTACTAGTAACTATGCTGGTAATTTTGCTACTGATAATATGTGTACTTGTATTATCTAAGATACTACGCCTGAGAAGACGGCATTAGTAAATAAACATTTCAAATACACACGTGTTCTTCTTAACTCCATGTTCTGGTTTCTAAGAAATATATAACGACCGACTGTTCATGAGTTCCACGTATCCTGAGGTACTATAAGTTCATATTCTGGATTGTCTAAACATTGAGCGTGTGTTATATCCAATGTGACACTGTACCTAGCTTGCTAAGGGGTTTTTGATTACTAAGGTGAGTTTTGGGGCACCCTAATTCGCCGAGGTTCCAATCCTCTGTCCACAGTTCTGTGTGAGAACAGAAACCCTGCGACAGGGGCACCCCCGACCCTTGCTGGAGCTTCATCACACTTGCGATACAACTCCAGCAATGCGCCACCTTTACGGCACAGATACATCACGCATCTGTGCTGTTTTTGCCCCATGATGCGCCGTATTGTAAATGCAGCACACCATAGGTGACGGAACAGCGGCACAGAATGACTAACACATCCCTGGTGATGCACCAGTCATCATAAATCTATCCCTATGCTTCTTATCTTGTTAGAGATGAACCGCCATATGTATCATCAAAGTTTTTTGCATTTCCTACATAGCGAACTTTAAGGAATAAATAGCGATTCTTTACCATTCCTAGTTTGCGATGAGCTATTTGCTAATTACAAATTACCCATTCATTTCCTTCATTTCCATAGGGCGGTTGGCCTCACTTTTAGCTCGAACGGCTGAATGGATTTCCACGAAACTTGGCAAAATTGTAGGGACTGGTAGCCCGATGTGCCTTTGCTATGTCTCAAGATATATGCTCCAGTGGTTTTTACGAAAATTAACTTTGAAAAATATATATTGGGCTACATTGGCCTATATATATGTTGGAGCCCAAATGTAGCCCAATGTAGCCCAATGAAGCCCAATGAAGCCCAATGTAGCCCAATGTAGCCCAAAGATGGCCGCCAGAGACAAAAAAAACAAATGTAGCCCAAATATCAGCCAGATGTAGCCCAACTATAGCCCAGTGACAGAATGACCAATCAGCTTCGCAAACCTCCGTTACGCGAAGCGGAGCGCTGTTACAGATATATATCTTTTTTTGAACGTTAATTTCTCAAAATCCACTGGAGCACACATATTGAGACCTAGCAAAGGCACATCGGGCTACCAGTCCCTAATATTTTACCAAGTTTCGTGCAAATCCATTCAGCCGTTCGATTATTATTATTATTTTTTTTTGTTGCCCCGCGGGGCCCTTTTAAAACCTCCACATCAAACCTAGGGGGTCAGCGAGGATCTACTATGCCCCTTATGGTCATTTGCCCCTTCGCTTTGGCCTCCTCTTGTCTCTCGATCCTACCGAGAGACAAGATGGCGGCCGCTACGGACTGTTTGGAATGTTTACAGACGCCGGAGAACCAATCAGCTTCGCTTCACAAAGCTCCGTTGCGCGAAAAGTACGCGTACTGGAGCGCTGCCCGGTCCGCTGTTACAGATATATATCTTTTTTTAAACGTTAATTTCTCAAAATCCACTGTAGCACATATATTGAGACCTATAAAAGGCACATCGGGCTACCAGTCCCTACAATTTTGCCAAGTTTCGTGCAAATCCATTCAGCCGTTCGGGCTAAAAGTGAGGCCAACCGCCCTATGGAAAACTCAATGTTAAAAACACGTTTTGGGACCCCCCTTTTTTCTAGACCCCCCCTGGACGAACACCCCCCCAATTTTCAGGGGCTGCTCAGAAACAAAATGTGCCATTTTCCTGAAAATTTCAGCCAATTCCGTCCACAAACGCCAAAGTTATTTGACATAGAATTTTCAAAAATCCCATAGAGAAAAAATCCTAACTATATATACCTACTGGCGACCGCCAGTAGGTAATATATATATATATATATATATGATCAAGCCTGTGGATACAGGCGAAACGTGTCATGGCGGGCATGCTGAGCGTTGAAAGGCACCAATAAAGCCCTTTTGTTTGGCCCCAGAATTGGGTTTCCACTCTTCGTCATTTTGTCCCGACAAGGACATGTTTGTGGCGCCGTTGGCGTCTGGCGATATCTTTATATATATATATATATATATATATATATATATATATATATATATATATATTTATATTATATATATAATGCGTCTGCCAGGTGTTTTTTAATTGTGTCTTCTTCGTGGTGTCAATAAACTTACCTGGATTGGCCCCAGTGCATGTGTCGGACCCGTTTCTTCACGGAGGAGGCGCGATTGGAGGTATATATATATATATTTACATAAGTTTTATATTGAAATGAAAGCAGTAGGTCTCTAATGAATTTGAAGTTTTATATCTCAGTTGGTATTTACACATTTATATAATCTGGTAGATTTGAATGTATGACCATTAGTGATGTTTTTTACATTTTCTATCAAAATATATTGTATTACATGAATTATTCAATATATTGAGACTTAACTCACTATGAGTTTTATCTTTAGACTAAATATGGGGAAAAGGATGAAATTATTTCTTCAATCCGATGTTTTGTTCCCAGTCTTTCTTTCATTTCATTTAATTTGAAACTTGTGACGTATACAGAGTATGCACCATTAGTCCGCTCTTTGTATTGACTATTTATATCTCACCTGTGACTTTGCAATCACATCATGTGATCAAGACTGTGGACACAGTCGAAACGCGTCATGGCGGCTTGTTAAGCTTTAACTTGCACGAATAAAGACACCTTGAATTTGGCACCAGACCTGGGCTCCACTCTTCGTTATTTACCCGATTTCAATTTTAGATCGGTGACGCTGTCGGCGTCTGGCGAGTGTTTGTTCATTGTTGTGCACCAGGAAGGCTTTCGGTGGTGCGAGTGGAACCCCTCCCCCAAAGAGAGGCTCGGCAGCAGGAAGCAGTGAGTTCCGAGTCCGGGACTGACTTTTACGAAAACTTTGGCGAGAAGTTAGCCGCGGAGAGCCCCTGGACGCTGCAGAGTCCTGCCACACGAAGGGAATCGGCGCCATCCATATCGGAAGAGCGGATGGCGTATAGATAGCCCAGTGGAGGTAGGAGACGACGGATTGTCCGGTGGGGAGTGTGCTTTGGATTGTCAAAGGCGATATATCAAAACGTGTTTGAAAACAGCGTTTGTGGAATCCATCATTGGTGTAGTGCAAACACCGGCTACAACTTAACAATGTCCGTGGATGTGTTGCGGAGCAGAGAGGAGGCAGCTGGCCTCGTGTTTATTAGTCCGCCGGCTGGGGGAGTGAATACAATATCTCAGACGGCAGAAGTAAATGCAAACCCTTCAATAAGGGATTTATTCAGAAAATTGGAAAAACTCAAACTAAAAGAACAATCGAAATGGTGGGAGAATAAATCTTTAACGATGAATTTACAAGTGGGCAGAATACCGAGAGGCTTACGGTTGAGCTTAGCCCCAAGCTATGAGACGCCTGACCCAAACATGCTCACGGAATGGGCGGAAATTATTTTGCAATCTTCTGCCAAATTAATGACTGTGCTTGTTAAATACGCTGAGTCAGACTGCTGCAAACTACAAGCTCAAATAGAGGAGCTTGAAGAGAAAATCAGCGGTATGGGATCAAGTGAACAAATAGATAAAATGAGGGCGGAGATGACATTTAGGCTCAACAAGGAGGAGGAGATCATAGAGAAGCATAAGGCTTTTAAGTTCGAGCGGGATCGTCACGATTACCTCAATGGCCAAATCTTTACCTATGCCAAAAGGTATGAGAATGTAAAAGCACGTGCCATAAAAGCCCGCACAACGCCATCAAGTAACATTCCAGCCACTCCGTCCTCTACAGACATCAGCTCAAGGGAAAGCGAGTCGGAAAATGAGGGAGCTCAGACCTCAATGGTGGGGTTTACAAAGCTGTCCCTGGCCCAGGAAGTGAGTTGTATGTGCCAGGACCGCCGAGATACCCTGAGACCGAGGATAAAAACTGGCGGACCAAGCGCACAAGGACAAACAGGAGACGCAGTGAAAGGCGCAAATGTAGTGCCTGGAAAATCAAACAGCGAGACAAAACCACAAAAAGGGCGCTGGAACAAAAAGGCTGCGAAAACACAGGGTCAACCTCCTGTTCAGTAATCAATCTCACCTCATTAAAGCTGACTAAAAAAGACAATAAAATCCTTAGCCTCGGACTTACTTACTGTCCACCGAGTAATTTCAACTATGCAGATGTAAGGATGGATGCGTTCAGGTACATCAGGAAGCTAAAATTGAGAAAACATTTTAAGCTGCAACCAGTGTCATCAAAGAAAAAAGCGGAAATTCCAAATAGCCCCACACTCTTAGAGGCTGGTGATCGCACAGGATTTGAAGAAATCTGGCCATTACAGGAGGAAATATGTCCATCTAGGTCGATACCACTGGTTATATCTAGAATCGACCAAGCCATCTGTGATACTCCTTTTAAGCCTAAATCGATTTTTCGACCAACTATGACACATGACAACTTAGATGTCTATCAAGAACTCATCACAAGAGATCTTAAGAAATTATACATAACTACCAACAGGAAACATTCAGTGGTCAGCAAAATGAATCAAAGCTACAACAATTTGATAAAAAAGCTGGAATCAAAAAAAAATATCATTGTCCGCCAGGCGGATAAGGGCGGAAATGTAGTTTTATGGCCACGAAATATGTATATCGATGAGGCGGAATCCCAAATGAAGGATCAATCTTGTTATAAAAGGAGTAATTGTTCGGCGATTGTACTTGCTTGGCAGGATCAGAACTCCAAATTGGTTGCGTGGAGAAGCGGCAACCTAATTTCAAAAGAGGAATTTGGCTATTTAAAGAAGGAATTTCCGGTTATACCATCGTTCTATCTACTTCCTAAGGTCCATAAAAGTATGGACAAACCACCTGGGCGCCCAATAATCTCCGCCATAAACAGTTCAACCGAGAACATTTCAACTTACATTGACTACTTTTTACAAGACAGTGTCAAGAATTTGAGATCTTATGTACAGGATTCTTCAGACTTTGTGCGTAAATTGAAAAATACCACATGGAATTCAGAATGTTTACTCATTACATTGGACGTAACATCTTTGTACACGTCAATACGCCACAATGATAGAAAAAGAGCTGTCAGCCATTACCTAAATCAACGGGCGATTAATTTCTCTTCCCACAACACTATGTTGATCTCCATGATTAAGATGTGTCTGGAGCAAAACTTTTTCCTATTTAACAATCAAGTGTATCAACAGGTCAGAGGGGTGGCCATGGGGGCCTGTTTTTCTCCCAGCCTAGCGTGCTTGCACATGGGCTGGTGGGAGGAACAGGTCCTCATGGGGCAACATCGGGATACCATGCAAAATCATGTACCATTATATTTAAGGTACATAGATGACCTTTTCTTGATTTGGCAGGGTACTTTGGATGATGCACTTTCTTTTGTGGCTAAATTGAACAATAATGATTTAAACATAGCATTCGCATCTACAATTAGCACTTCGTCAATCTGTTTTCTCGACATAGAGGTATATATAGAATCTGGAGAGTTAGCTACGAGACTATACAGAAAGCCTACAGCAGGCAATACGGTCCTGCATGCAGCCAGCCAGCATCCTCACCATTTGATACGCAGTATCCCCTTTGGGGAGATGCTGCGCATCAAAAGAATATGTAGTACTGAGGTGGAGTGTACTAAAGCTCAGGAGGCGAGTAAATTGCGCTTCCTAGCCAGGGGTTATTCATCTAATGTGTTACAGAAGGCAATTGACCGTTCGAACAATATACCTAGAGAACAGGCACTATTACCCAAGTCACTCCCTAATACGGCTGATATAGCCTCAACATCAGGCTCTCCTAGAATTATTGTTACCTATAGCCAACAGCATAAGGAAATACGTAAAATCTTTTCTCGCAATTGGAACCTGGTGACAGGGGATCCTGTCATCGGGGATACAGTGGGCAGAAAACCAGAATTTTCCTTTAGGAAATCTACTTCTATGGCAGACAAATTATTGAAGAATTATTTAGAACAGCCAATCTCTGATACGTTTATGGCATTGAGGAAGGGGTTCAAAAAATGTTTGAGCTGTAAAGCATGCAAACAAGGCTGTAATAAGACCCATTATTTGATACCCTTCAATCAATCAATCAATCAAAGCATTTATATAGCGCACTACTCACCCGGAGGGTCTCAAGGTGCTGGGGGGGAGGGGGTCCGCTACTGCTCGAACAGCCAGGTCTTGAGCTGCTTCCTGAAGGCGAGGTGGTCTTGGGTCAGGCGGAGGTGGGTCGGAAGGGAGTTCCAAGTCTTGGCGGCCAGGTAGGAGAAGGACCTTCCTCCTGTGGTGGCTCTTCGGATGCGGGGGACGGCGGCGAGGGCGTGGCTGGTCGATCGGAGCTGGCGTTTGGGAGCGTAGAAGTTGAGGCGGCTGTTGAGGTATCCTGGGCCTTGGTTGTGTAGGGCTTTGTGTGCGTGGGTGAGGAGCCGGAAGGTGATTCTCTTGTTGATCGGGAGCCAGTGCAGGTCTCTCAGGTGTCCGGAGATGTGGCTGCGGCGGGGGATGTCCAGGATGAGTCGTGCTGAGGTGTTCTGGATCTGCTGGAGTCTCTTCTGGAGTTTGGCGGTGGTTCCGGCGTAGAGGGAGTTGCCGTAGTCCAGACGGCTGGTGACGAGGGCCTGGGTGACCGTCTTCCTGGTCTCGGAGGGGATCCATCGGAAGATCTTGCGTAGCATGCGTAGGATGTTGAAGCATGACGAGGAGACGGCGTTGACTTGTCTGGTCATGGAGAGGGAGGAGTCCAGGATGAAGCCCAGGTTGCGTGCGTGGTCTGTTGGTTTGGGTGCGCTGCCCAGGGCGGGGGGCCACCAGGAGTCGTCCCAGGCGGAGGGTGAGGATCCCAGAATGAGGACTTCCGTCTCTTCAAAGATGTTCCTGTACCTAACTCAAAACAACTCACCTGCAAAACTGAATTTGCGGTTTATGTGTTGCAGTGTCCTTGTGAGCTCCGGTATGTGGGGAGTACTCGACTGCCGGCCCACAAGGGGATACTGCAACACATAAGAGCTATTAACACCAAAGACCAGTCTTATCCGGTGGCACGCCACCTTGAAAGTGTACACAACAGTGACCCTAAATATTTACTGTATTATGTCATAGACTGTGTAATGCCATTAAAACGAGGGGGTGATAGAGATGCACGATTACGGTTGCTTGAGACCCGTTACATATTAGAATTAGATAGCCGTACCCCCAGGGGTCTCAATGCAAGTGAGGATCTTTACACATGTTTATGATTTATGTTAAAGGTATCATTGATATTAACAATATAGGATCAATTAGGCTAGAAAGATACTTGCTTACACTGATGGGCTGCCAACTGAGAAGTATTTCGCAATGTAAATCCAATTTTCTGTTTGACTCTTTGCTTTTCTGTTATCTGGTCGGATATTGTTTTTTTTTGTGTAACTAATTAACAGAGGGAGGGTCTCCTCCTTTTTAGACTTGGAAATATAAAATTTGCACAAAAGAATAGAGAAAAGAAATGAAAAATTTGTTTTTAAAAATTGCAATAAGCACTTTTGCACTTGTTTCATAATTTTGCACTATGCTGACATAGCTGCTCTTTGTCATAATCTGGGAAATTCCTCGGGTAACTTTGAAAATTGGTACATGTATTCTTAATAGATCCCTACTTGGGGTATATTTTTACATAAGTTTTATATTGAAATGAAAGCAGTAGGTCTCTAATGAATTTGAAGTTTTATATCTCAGTTGGTATTTACACATTTATATAATCTAGTAGATTTGAATGTATGACCATTAGTGATGTTTTTTACATTTTTCTATCAAAATATATTGTATTACATGAATTATTCAATATATTAAGACTTAACTCACTATGAGTTTTATCTTTAGACTAAATATGGGGAAAAGGATGAAATTATTTCTTCAATCCGATGTTTTGCTCCCAGTCTTTCTTTCATTTCATTTCATTTGAAACTTGTGACGTATACAGAGTATGCACCATTAGTCCGGCCTTTGTATTGACTATTTATATCTCACCTGTGACTTTGCAATCACATCATGTGATCAAGACTGTTCATGATTTATGTTTATGATCATGTGATCATAAACCGTGCCTAAAAAATGAAAGTGTGTCCTCATGTAACGTAACTGGAAAATATGTAAAGCGCTCTGATACCTGATTTGGTTCGGGTCTAGTTCGCGCTATATAAAACTCTGCAAAAAAAAAAAAAGACCTTGGACACAGTCGAAACGCGTCATGGCGGCTTGTTAAGCTTTAACTTGCATGAATAAAGACACCTTGAATTTGGCACCAGACCTGGGCTCCACTCTTCGTTATTTACCCGATTTCAATTTTAGATCGGTGACGCTGTCGGCGTCTGGCGAGTGTTTGTTCATATATATATATATATATATATATATATATATATATATATATATATATATATATATATATATATATATATATATATATATATATATTACCTACTGAGTAGGTATATATAGTTGGGATTTTTTCTCTATGGGATTTTTGAAAATTCTATGTCTAATAACTTTGGCGTTTGTGGACGGAATTGGCTGAAATTTTCAGGAAAATGGCACATTTTGTTTCTGAGCAGCCCCCGAAAATTTGGGGGGGGTTTGTCAAGGGGGGGCCGAGAAAAAAGGGGGGTCCCAAAACGCATTTTTCCAATGTTAATTTCCATAGGGCAGTTGGCCTCACTTTTAGCCCGAACGGCTGAATGGATTTGCACGAAACTTGGCAAAATTGTAGGGACTGGTAGCCCGATGTGCCTTTGCTAGGTCTCAATATATGTGTTCCAGTGGATTTTGAGAAATTAACGTTCAAAAAAAGATATATATCTGTAACAGCGGACCGGGCAGCGCTCCAGTTCGCGTACTTTTCGCGTTACGGAGCTTTGTGAAGCGAAGCTGATTGGTTCTCCGGCGTCTGTAAACATTCCAAACAGTCCGTAGCGGCCGCCATCTTGTCTCTCGGTAGGATCGAGAGACAAGAGGAGGCCAAAGCGAAGGGGCAAATGACCATAAGGGGGCATAGTAGATCCTCCCTGACCCCCTAGGTTTGATGTGGAGGTTTTAAAAGGGCCCCGCGGGGCAAAAAAAATAAAAATAATAATAATCGAACGGCTGAATGGATTTGCACGAAACTTGGCAAAATTGTAGGGACTGGTAGCCCGATGTGCCTTTGCTAGGTCTCAATATATGTGCTCCAGTGGATTTTGAGAAATTAACGTTCAAAAAAAGATATATATCTGTAACAGCGCTCCGGGCAGCGCTCCACTTCGCGTACTTTTCGCGTTACGGAGCTTTGTGAAGCGAAGCTGATTGGTTCTCCGGCGTCTGTAAACATTCCAAACAGTCCGTAGCGGCCGCCATCTTGTCTCTCGGTAGGATCGAGAGACAAGAGGAGGCCAAAGCGAAGGGGCAAATGACCATAAGGGGGCATAGTAGATCCTCCCTGACCCCTTAGGTTTGATGTACCATTTTGCCAAGTTTGGTGTAATTCCGTTCAGCCATTCAGGCTGTAGACGTATCTAAATGTCCTATGGAAAATTGCATGGGGAAAACACATTTGAAAGTGTTGAAATTTAGAACCAATTAAAATGTTGCTTTGGTTTTGTATTTGTGTGTGATGAAAGTTAATTGGTTATGTATATATCTAAAATGAGAGGAAACCACAGCCATTTTGTGATACTACTGTCTGAGGTACATTTGTGAGGAATTTTTGGTGCTCAATTTCTGGTGTTTGATTTACACAGTACTAACGCTTCTCCTACTTTCAAAAAGGTGAGTTGGTAATTTGTAAGGGGAACTATGTTGTACACTTTAAGATAATTTGAAAAATGTTTTCTGTTATTTATTTACAGTCCTTCTGTTATACTAAATACTTGATAAAGTTAGTTTTATATTATGTATTACTAAAAACGATAAATGAAAGTGATTATTTTTTTCGGCAATTTACAGCAAGAAATTTCAAAATAAAATGGATCACAATGAAGAGACCGTGGCAATTTCTTTTGAATTATCCACTACATTTATTGAAATTGACAGCACCAATAATGAAATATTCTCACAAGGAGGAGATGACTTGAATGATTTTTTTGATCAATCTCTTGACGGCGAATTTATCGAATGTTTGGAGACCATAGAGTTACAAGAATCATCATTGCAGACTTTTCATGAGGAGATTCCTGATGAGATGATTGAAGAGGAAATTCCTGATGAGGACATGTTACTAGTTCTTTCAAATTATGAAAATTCGGAAGAATAAATTTATATTTAGAAATCAAAAATTGTTTGAGACATTATTCATTTTTATTTTTAATTTATGAGGTTGTAGCGAAGTGATTGTAGTATAAAATTAGACTTATAGTATAGAGTGCAACATTTTTATGTTACATAGTAAGTTTACTCATATTTACTTCCCTTCTCCCACTATATTATCTCCAATGTGTATTTGACATCTCTTCTTCATCTCCGGCCTCCTTTCTCTCACTGTCTGTCTCTGATGCATCCTATCGCTGCCATTTTGTGTAATTACAGAAGAGAGTAAAATAAAATAGTTCAGATCGTGAAAAGGGGGCAAAGTAGAGTACCCCTCACCCCCTAGGCCTTCTCAGGCGGTCCCAAAAGGATCAGTTCCTGCTTTCCTGAGAGATTATGGTATGAGTTCCATATACCACAATAACTTGCATTACAACATGCAAGATATCTATCTCCTATTACCAACTTTTGGAGATATTCGCGCTAAGCGCGAATATCTCCAAAAACTAACACCTGCCCTGAGCAGTTCTTAGCCATGTTATCCAATGGGAGGTGGATAACATGGCTAAGAGCATTAGCTCGGTAATGCATGAATATCGCTGACTTTTCAGCGATATTCATGCATTGCGGCCGTTTTTTATCGCATTTGCGATAAACCTTGATAATAGCAAGGTTTATCTGCGATAATTTCTGACGATGCTTAGCGGTAAAAAATTTGTTGCTAAGCATCGTTAGCGATAAATATCGCTTAACTTTGGTAATATGCCCCAACGTCTGTTAACGTTCGATTAGAAGGAAATCAGGAAGTGTTGAAAAACATTGTCTGCGTCATCTTGCCTTTTTTCAAATGCCACACTTTTGTCGTGCACGGCAGCCATTTCAGATGCCTTGACGAGACCCACTCTCTGCACGCTGTCGATCCTTAGCATGGCTCCCCACCCTCGCAAGCATCTCCCCCAGGCACTGGTCACCCCCGCTCTCTGTCTTATGCATGGGCAATAAACCTCCCCCCATCTGCGCTGCTCTTCCCTGAGAATCACACCCTGTGCCCGCCCGACACCTCCCTTTCGCCCTATTCACTACCGCACCCTCTGACACTCCTTTTCCTCTGTGTCCGATTGTCCAGGCCGGTCCCAGGCTATCAGCTAGCCCTGCAGATGTAGTTTATGGCCCCAGCTGTAAAGAATCACCCATCTTCAAAGGAGTTATAGTAGATCAAGGCCCACACCCGATGAGATCCGTCACACCACACGCGTTCCTACTATCTGAAAACCATCCTGTATTGTGATTGGGGACGGGACCGAGCCTGAAGCGGAAGATTCCAGGGATGACTCTTTGTACATCAAAGTTTTTACAATTATGTGTCACATTAAAAATATATAGCACTCCAACAAAGTAGTAGGAATATAAAACTTTAATAACTTATAAATATATACAACAAAACAAAAACAGTAAAAACATTTAAACATTTTTAGGGAAAAAGAAGGAACAATGGTCAGTAGCGGTCGGTTGTGCGAATAGTCCCAAGGCAGCACAACGTCCAGATTTCTGGACGGCACCCAGGTGATGTTGCCTGGGTGCCGCACTGATTTGGGTATCCGGCGTGGGGCGTCCCGGGGGGTGGGTCGTCAGTAGCGGTCTGTTGTGCGAATAGTTCCAAGGCAGCAGAACGATGGCACCAAGGTGATGTCCAGTAAGTTGCCGCCCTCCGAATAACGGCGTGGGGCGCCCTGGGGGGGGGGGGGGGAGGCAGTCCAAAGTTCCGTTAAAAGGGCAAAGGAAAGGATCGGTGGTTTGAACCATCAGTCAAAAAGGGGAGGGGGTGCAACAATTTTTCCTACCGGGTCACACTGTGCTTTCACCGGAACTGATCCGAACTGTGGTCTGCAGGATTCTAGTCATTCAAACTGAGGCTGGTGCCAGCATGGGAGCGCCGACGTCCCGCGGCTACAGTTTCGTCACTCCACGGGCGATCATGGCAGTCATTCCCCATCGGGGGTGTCTGCGGGGGTCGGGGACTCCCGCGGCTCCTCTAGAATCTTCAAGGTCGTGGAGGACTACGGTGGTGGAGTCAACCAGTGACCGGGCCATTTCTTTATGTTGGGCCCGCTCTTGCCAGGTCGACCGCCATTTTGAGAGTTCGGTAGCTACCGGCGATCGCTGGGTCAAATGAGCGGACGGGCTCCACCCTGCCGGGCGAGACGTTGCAGCATCGCCACAGTGGAAGAACCTTTTTCCGGGCGCCTGGAGCGCTGAGGGTGCAGCTGGGAAGCCTCCACCTGGGGAGGCGGGAGAGGCCTGTTCGCACCGTCTCTCCCACCCAAGGCACCCCACGGCGTCTCGCTTGACATTTGTTATGGCCGGACCAGGCGATGAGGACGAGGGGGGGGGGGGGGTCGGAGGCATGTGCAAGACATCCCCCCCCAGTGTTGTCGCAGCCATTATAAAAGAAAGAAGAAATGTCCCGTCCGTCTTTGGGCCGGACCTCCGGTGGATGGCGGCCGGACGCCCTTTGCTCTGGCCCCATGAACGGGTTCCTTGGCTCATCCGGTGGGGCAGGCCTTGGCGTGTGGTGCCTCTCCTGGGCCTTTCGTGCAGTGGCCTCTCCACTCCCAGGCTCTCCATGGATGCTGGCCCAGACTGGGAGAGAGAGGGTCTAACCTGCAATTCTCCAGGGTTACCGCCACCGCGGCCGGATCCCGTCGGCCTCGGCCTCTGGTTGATGGTGGCCGGACTAGGAGAGAGAGGGGAGGGTCGAGGACACAGACATTCCCCCCCCTTGCAACTCTCCAGGGTTGTCGTAGCAATCCCCTTGGCCGGGTCCCATTGGCCTCGGCCTTTCCTCCGGCTACACCCTACGTGATGATCTTCTGCCGACGGTTGGCAGCAGGACCCGCCTTATATGTGTTGCTTCCGGCTGGGCGTAGCCGCAAACCTGTTGCACTTTGGAAGTTTCCAGAATGGGGCGGATGTCTGCTGACTTGTATCTTTCCCAGTTTGCCGTTATTTGGCCGTGGCAGGCGGTGGGACAGACACGTTTTGGGGCAGTGAGGGGCGATGAAGCCTCGTTGCCTTGTGGCCGTTGCAATGTCACACTTGGTTTCTCTTACTGTTTTCAGGTTTCTTATTACGGGCTTACTTCTAACGTTTCTTGTTTCTAGGACAATAATAGGTTTTATCATTACGTATTGTTATCGTTTCTTTGTTTGTTATTTAATAAAAAGTTCATCAGTGGCCTACTGATTTTCGTTTTCCTATTCCTTTCTTTCCAGGTTGTTTCATGCTAAAGTTTCTGTTAACAGGATACAGTGATCACTTCGTTATTATTGCATATGTCCTTTTCACTAGGGGTGCTCTCTGGTCGGGCCAGATGACCTATCTCTAGTAAATGGTCCGGGTGAAACAGGTGCATCAATCAGTGGGGAGTAGATAAGCATGACAGATTACAACGGGGGAGAAAGGTCCGCATTACCTACCCTTTCACTACTTGCAAAGATTTTCCTACGTTTATTTGCAAACAGGGAATACCTCCAAAAAGAACCAATTCCCAAACAGTCAATGTTCGGGCAAACAATCAATCAATGAGGAACGAAATAGGCATGACGTGTTAAAGGTTTGCGTTACCTAACCTTCACTATCTGCAAAGGGAGAGAGAATATTCCTATTCTTCCCCGTTTGCAGGCAGAGAAGATCCTTAAGAGAACCAACTTCGAACAATTCAATGCTTGATTCAAACAATCAACAAGGGGTACTGTGAACACAAATGAACCCCGATTATGTACATACACATTGCTATTTTCAACAGGTTGTTCCTAATGTTTCTATTTTAGCGAGGTCAAAAAGAGATCCCATTAGTGGCCTACTGATTTTGCTCGATTCCTTTTGTTTTTTTACACGATTTTTCGCTATCTGCAAAGACTAAACAGAGTATTGCGACTCTGTGGTTGTTTGTAAATAGAGAATGAACCAAAGAGAACCAATTCTAAAACAGTAAATGCTTGGATAACAATCAATCAAATGGAGAGAGAAGCAGGCACGACGGATTACAACGGGGGCAAAGGCCTGCGTTAACTACCCTTCACTATCTGCAAAGAGAGAGTACTCCTAATAGAAATGAGGGGGGGGGGGCAGCATTGAAAGCAGATCAGTGTGCATAAACACGAAAATGTTTTTTCTTACCACGTACTTGACAATCGACAGCTTATGATATTTGCTATTAAAAAACCATTGAAATTCACTGAAAAAACCATAGGTTATAGACCATATATAGTTAGGAATTAGCATTTACAAAACCTTGAAAATTCACTGAAAAAACCATAGGTTATAGACCATATATAGTTAGGAATTAGCATTTAAAAAACCTTATTTTACTCACACAAAACCATTGAAATTCCATATATAGTTAGTTGTACTAACTATATATCGCGCACCCGCAATCCACTGCTGATGATGTCACATATTACATCATTCATGACATGGTCAGTGACATCACTGATGACATCACTGATGACATCTCAAATGACATCACTGATGACATCACTGATGACATCTCATTTGACATCATTCTTGTGCTAATACGATAAACCTCTTCAGACTCTAATATAACCTTAGATACACTCAGTGTATACAGACACTCACACACTGACATCTCAAATGACATCACTGATGACATCACTGATGACATCTCAAATGACATCACTGATAACATCTCAAATGACATCACTGATGACATCACTGATGACATCTCAAATGGCATCACTGATGACATCACGGATGACATCATCCAGTGACTGTGTGTTTCTGTAAAGTTTAAATATGTTTGATTTATTGAAGAATGAGTGGATGTATAAGTGTCTGGATGAAGGATTTAGTAGGTGCGTGACTGACTGTATGAGTGAGTGAATAAATGTGTCGTACTAAATGCATGGGTTAGTGACTAAACTGTCTGAATATGTGCATCAGTATGTCTGTTGTGATGTAAACTGCTGCATGTGTTGATCATTAGCTATACGAGAGGTTATATGTGTTATTGATTGGTTGCCCAAGTATTTGTATGGGAGATTGAGTTTGTGTGGGGGTGGCTGGGAGGTGTGTGACTCTGTGCATAGATGTGTGAGCAGTTGATTCACTAGGTGTATGAGTTCAAGAGTGCATGTGGAAACAGCTACATGGGCGGTTGACTGTGTGCATGAGTGTATTGATGAGTGAATGAATATCTCAATGCTACATGTCATAGTAAGTACATATGTAATACACAGTACATGTGAGAGTTGGCATATATAAATAACTGTGCATGAGAGCCACTGAATGTGTGAGTGGCTGTATGGATCATTGTGAACTTGTATCAGGGATTGTATAAGAGAGTAAATATGTGTTAGTATATGTTTGAATAAGTAAGGTGTGTATAACTGTATAGTTGAGGAAATGGAGGTGAGATTGTTTCTTTGCATGACTGACTAGGTGTGTGAGTAACTCCATGGATGAGTGACAGTGTGTGAGTGTCTGTATACACTGAGTGTATCTAAGGTTATATTAGAGTCTGAAGAGGTTTATCGTATTAGCACAAGAATGATGTCAAATGAGATGTCATCAGTGATGTCATCAGTGATGTCATTTGAGATGTCATCAGTGATGTCATCAGTGATGTCACTGACCATGTCATGAATGATGTAATATGTGACATCATCAGCAGTGGATTGCGGGTGCGCGATATATAGTTAGTACAACTAACTATATATGGAATTTCAATGGTTTTGTGTGAGTAAAATAAGGTTTTTTAAATGCTAATTCCTAACTATATATGGTCTATAACCTATGGTTTTTTCAGTGAATATATATATATATATATATATATATATATATATATATATATATATATATATATCACTGAAAAAACCATAGGTTTCACACCAGTTATAGTTAGGTGGAAATTTTACTCACATAAAACCATTGAAATTCCCACGTTATAGTTAGTTGGACTCACTATAACTTGCGCGTGCAATGCACTGCTGATGACGTCACATATTACATCACTCATGACATGGTCAGTGACATCACTCATGACATCACTGATGACATCTCAAATGACATCACTGATGACAACATCCTTGTGACAAAGTGGCAGACCTCCTATCAGCATACAATAACCTTTGACACACACATTCAAAAATAGAAACTAACATTTTCTTAAAAAAGGAGAAACCAATACCAATTACAACAACTTATTAGGTAATTCCAACATCTACATACACATCAACTCATTCACCAACAGTTCTATATAGTCACTCATGCATGTACTTACTCATCATATGTACTCATAAACCTATACATCCTGTTACACACTAATACTCATCCATACACACACAAATTCACACATGCAAATAAACTATCAAAAAAACATTTACTTGATTATACTGCTATATACACACCACTACACATACTTCTACGGAAACATATTTACTCTCTTAAACAATCAATTATAAAAACACATACTCACTAACCCACCCATACACACAATCATCCACCCATACAGTCTTGCACACATGCTGTCTTCAAAATACATACAAATAGTGAGTCACTCATTCATGCATCTGTGCTCTAAGTAATATCCCCCACCGAACCATACAGACACTGATACTGATACTCAAAAAAACAACTAATAACCCATATACACACTCATGTAGCTACTCACCAACCCATGCAGCCACTTATACACAAAGTGAGACACAGATACAGATATTTAAATATTTAAACATTACTCGCTAATATATGTATTCACTAAGATACATTTAATAAGTCAGTTAACCAATCAATTTTACACAAAAAAAACCATCCATTTAGACATTTATTTACCCATTTATTCTTCCATCAACCTTTAGATATACATCATGAGTGATGTCACTGACCATGTCATGAGTGATGTAATATGTGACGTCATCAGCAGTGCATTGCACGCACAAGTTATAGTGAGTCCAACTAACTATAACGTGGGAATTTCAATGGTTTTATGTGAGTAAAATTTCCATCTAACTATAACTGGTGTGAAACCTATGGTTTTTTCAGTGAATTTAATAGATTTTTTAAATGCTAATTCCTAACTATAACTGGTGTGAAACCTATGGTTTTTTCAGTGAATATATATATATATATATATATATATATATATATATATATATATATATATATATATATATATATATATATATATATATTCTATGGCAAAATGAAACCCCTCATTTTGTTCCTTTTCAAATTAAATGTATTAAGTGTTACCACTTTATTCCAAACAAGATGACTTCAGGTGTGCCATACTTTTGTCATAAGTAAGACTGTTAGCGTTCTAGTGTTCTTTAGAACACTCTGGGACATTCTGTCATTGGGCTATAGTTGGGCTACATCTGGCTGATATTTGGGCTACATTTGGGCTCTTTTGTCTCTGGTGGCCATCTTGGGAGACTGCATATCAGAATTATTTTAATGAAATATAAGAGGATTTTAGAAGTCACTCAAAATGTGCCCTAATTTTTCTTTCTTCAGCACTAATCATAATTTCTATGGCAAAATGAACCCCCTCATTTTGTTCCTTTGCAAATTAAATGTTTTAAGTGTTAACACTTTATTCCAATCAAGATGACTTCAGGTGTGCCATACTTTTGTCATAAGTAAGACTGTTAGTGCTCTAGTTGTTCTTTAGAACACTCTGGGACATTCTGTCATTGGGCTATAGTTGGGCTACATCTGGCTGATATTTGGGCTACATTTGGTTTTTTTTGTCTCTGGTGGCCATCTTTGGGCTACATTGGGCTACATTGGGCTACATTTGGGCTCTAACATATATATAGCCCAATGTAGCCCAATATATATTTTTTCAAAGTTAATTTTCGTAAAAACCACTGGAGCATATATCTTGAGACATAGCAAAGGCACATCGGGGTACCAGTCCCTACAATTTTGCCAAGTTTGGTGGAAATCCATTCAGCCGTTCGGGCTAAAAGTGAGTCCAACCGCCCTATGGAAATTAACATGGGGAAAATACGTTTTGGGACCCCCCTTTTATCTCGGCCCCCGCTTGACGGATCCCCCCAAAACTTTCAGGGAAAGAGCGGAGCGCAGTGAGGCAAAGTTAAGGAAAATTACAGGCAGATCCCTCATTCGGCGCCAAAGTTATTCCCAATAGAATGTTGCAGATTTCCTATGGAAAACGATCCTAACTATAACTACCTACTGGCGACCGCCAGTAGGTAATATAATATATATTAACAATCCAGTGAATGCTGATGCACACCTTTTTGTATATTACAGCTCGAGCAAAATTTGCATAACATGTTCCACCATCACACAAGCAGCAGAAGCCGGCAAATACATTTGCTCTGTTTCTGCTCAAGTGAAAAATAAATCTGTGATATGGTCATTATTAGTTATATTTAGGGAATGTACATGAGGGAGGTTACCTAGCATAAGCCTTACAAAAGGAATACTTGCTGAAATGATTCATCTGAGTGGTCATGTTTGTTGCTTCAAAACACTCTCTTGTTCAAGCTTCAATCATAAACTTGCCTTAGTGTTTTTTGCTGCTATGCTAAGCAGAGAATCTTGAAATATAATGACAGATATGTGTCTTAGAATCGATTCTGTAGAATAAATAATCATTTAAGTCAGATAACCGTAGATACAACTCACTTCCCCTTTTGGCTAAACTTATGTAGATTAGAAATAACATTTTTAACTCTGGGATAATTTCACATAACATTTGTGCAAATAATCAAATACAGGAGCAATTACCTGAGCAAGGAGTGACCACAGGTTATGACACTGTGCTCTCATGTATGGCACTGGACCAAAAGTTCCTTAAACCTAAGAATTGAGCAAGCACCCAGATCTCAACAAGCACATGCAAAGCTAATGGGTCTGTCTTGCATTTTCCAATTATAAGCCCGACCTGCTGGCTTTACCAATACTGGCGCCTAAATAATCTGTAGCATAGGAATAGACGAGGAAGAGTAGGGACTATTATAGGATTGGGCAGAAACAGGTACAGCCAGGGCAAGCAAGTAGAGGTACGGGCAGGGTGCGACTAGGAGGACAGGTACAGGCAAGGAGCTGTTTCATTGAGAGAAGTCCTATCTGAGAGAGGTGCAAGCAGGGAAATGTGTGGGCTGGGAAAGAGGCATTGGTCCAAGCAAGTAGGGACAGTTGCTTATGGGGAGGGCACAGACTGTGAGAGGTGCAGCTCTGGTGTAGACTGTGAGATTTAAGGGAAGAGAGCAGTACAGGCAAGAAGGGGAGAGGGCAGGTAAAGGAGCATGCCAGGTGCAAGCTAGGAGATCTATGGGCAGTGCTAGCTACTGGCGGAAAGTGGTGTAGCAAGAGTTACAGTTAGGGCGAAGTATATGGTGGGAGAGGGCGGAGCAGGCTTGACCCCAGCTTCATAGACAAGTCACACAAGCCTTACCATGATCAGAATTAAAATAAACCTTGCTGCATTCAATGAACTAATTAAAGGCCATGGCAGCCACCATGCGCAGAGTAGAGAACACCAATTTGGTTTAGTGAGACATCGAAATAGAAATTACAACCCCTACACATAGATTTTAGAAAGGGGAAACAGAATAAGAAAGGTACTGCACAGGACAAAAATAGAGAATCACCTCAGATGTCGCTACTTGCGTCCTTCAAAATAGGTGGAAAAAACAAGTACTCTGTGGAGCATTTGGTGATGCACTTAAAGAGAAGAGGAGCTCGCACAAAAGCCATTCGTTAACGGTACACTCCAAAATGTGTTTGAAGTGACAGGTATCTAGTAAAATCTTTTTGTCAGTTCCTCCTTGCAATACAGATGTCTACGAATTAGGTGGAAAGGATGAGTAGCGCGACAACAGCGTACTTGATGTTGATGTCAGTCACAAAAGGAGGTACTTCCAGTGAGCTGGCAGAATGGGAAATATGAAAATGAACATTCCATATAGTGAATAGACTATGAATTTGACAGCCCAATTATGTGGGTGTGGCCAGGGGCGGCTCTAGTCTCATGGCGGCCCTGGGCAGGGAGCGTAGGTAGGGGGCCCCAGAAGAGGGGGTCCGGGTGGGGCGGAACCCCCCGGAGCTCAGGTCTGGGGGTCAGGGTGTTTAGAAGTGGAACAGAGCCGGAGGCCGCCAAATCCCTGCCAGGGGCCGCCACGCAAATATGTATCCATCCTCAGAGGATTATTATATTAAGGATATATATTGGCGTGGCGGGCCCTGGGGTTTGGTGGTCCTTTGCAGGTGCACAGCTTGCACATGCCTATGGCCGCCCCTGGTGTGGCCAGCAAGAAATCAGACAAATTCTAAAATGTTAAAGTCCGGAAGGCCTTTTAATAGTCAGTGTGATCCTGTGAGATACTTTAACAGTAGTGGTGCACTGTTTTATACACAAAATAGTGTAAAAATGTGGAATACCTGCAGAGTGGAGTATTCTGGTCTGAGATGCAGCTGTTCCCAGTGTAAGGCGATGAGGCTGAGCCCCTCTGCACCTGACAGAGTACTACAATGGTGCCAGGACTGACCAGAAGGAACATAGATGGAAATGGGGGCTGAAGATTCAGACCAAGGTAGCTGATGCGAGGCAAGCACTGGAAATTAAATAGCAGAAGTGGGAGTGTGGGAATAGACATACACAGTACACTCTGTGGCCTTACCTTTGCATTGAGCTACCATGAGGCAGGGAGTGTGTGTCCACAAGTCAGGAGAGCTGGATGGTGGTCAAGACCTCAGTGCTAAAGATGGTGTTGGACCTACTGCTGCCCTTGGACCGAAGGAGGCAGTGAGAACCTGAAGAAGTGATAATCCCATTCTGCAAGAAGTTAGGAAGTCAGCACACCATGATTTGTGACTTTATAATGCTGACAAGATATTTTTGGTCAGGGTCATGGAAAGTGCAGTCTACTGACCTCTCTCATGTAAAGTTTCTCTGTTCTGTGAAACCCAGACCTTGAGCTGAGATACCTTGTGTATCGCAAGTGTCTGGATATGTGAGAATAAAGAGTTGAAATCCGACCCATTGCCGGACCAGCGATTAGAGCTCTAGCATCTAGAACCTGGGAAATCCAATGCTTCCTCCCATGGATGGGAGATTGAAGGATGCAGAATTTCTTTTTTTTTTACAACAAGTGGTATGCATGGTAGTAGGATTCAATGTGTTGTATGAGTCACAGAGTTTGGATGCCCGCTGGGTTAGCATGGCACAAGATGGAGGGTGAGAACAACCTCCTCGCACAGTGAAAATATATTCCACTCTGTGCTGGAGAGTGGAGACCCAGACACTCAACAGAAGAGGATGGAGACAAGGCTATCTTTAGAAAGACCATGAGAGCTTTGCCAGCAAAAGGATGCAGATTAGTTCTTCCTGAGATGGAAGGTGTGAGGCTGCAGTTTCTATTGTTGATGGTGAGAAAGTTTCTAGGTAGAGCCTGGTCTTTTGTCTCTATCTAAGATTATTTCATCAGGAAAGCAAAAGCATCAAGGTGCAGAGAACTCACATTGCATTGTGCCCATATTTTCAATGCTAATGCATGGAGTCAGAACCATTGGTACCTGCTGTTAGAACCATCAGTTTGCACTTAGGCTATGTCTGAAGAGTAACTTGAAAATTACATATGAAGGATAACCAACTGAAACTGGTTGTGAAGCCTGATGCAGAAGATTCATTTACCCTGTCTGATAAACGAGAATAAACTTGGAATTTAAACCACACTACTCTGTTCCTGTTCTAAGTCCTTCATGACCAAGCAAGGGCACACTCCACAGAGTACTTGATGGACTGCTATGTGATCAGGGCTGGTGTTTGTCTGTCAGTCAGACTCCCTGAGGAGAGGAGATAGTCTGCACTTTCTGCTGGAGGAGCTGAAGGTATGCCTAGTGCCTACATACCTGCCTGCCTGCTGAGAAAGGGGAGGAGCATGTCTGGCCCTGCAGCAAGATAGACTGTCCAGGTGTAGAATCTCACTATGTTCCAGGCATGGAGGACACCTAGAAAAAGTTGACTGCCTGAGAGAGTAAACCAGGGGCAACCCGTGCTGTAGCTGGGTCCCCAAGTCTCTCTCTGCAATTACTATTGAGAAATGCACTTACGAGACTACTACTTCAGTACCATTATCCATATGTCTCCTGAGGACTACTGTGGGCTGTGACTTAGTTCTGCCTTCACTCTTGTGGAAAGTCACAGAGTTGGTCAAGGGGAACAGATTTGCCTAAGAAGGCTTCAGCTACAGGAGCTTACATCAGCGGATGAATAAGACTGTTCGAGTGGTCACAACTATCTTGCCATCTGCATCGACTCAGAAGAGAACTGCAACTACTAGTACTCATCTGCCTAGGCCCAGAAGAGGGTCGCCAAATTTTTCTAAGTTGGATTTGTCTGTTCAGCAAGGAGGCCATGCATGCCAAAGACGTGGACTGCCCGGTCTTCCTCTCAACCACATAAGGAACAAGCGAGTACCACAGGCTTCTGCCTCTAACTTGCTGGAGAAGGGGATGGTCTCCATAAGCAAGTTAGAAGTCTGTATGCCAACACAGCGAAGAAAGGAGGGTGCCTGACCCAATAAGAGGAAAGACTGTCCAGGAAGTTAAATCCAATGTGTTTAATCGTGTGGGGCACCGAGAAATATTCAACTGCAGAGAAGGAGTGAACCCGGCTTTCTTCTGAAAACTGGAGAGACCCCAGGTCTCCCCTGTTGCAGCTCCCACATTGAGCTGCATAAAGAAGTATTTATCAAGTTGTCACCAGTAATCCCCGCATTCCCACCAACAAACCAGAGTGTCTACTACTGCCACTGCCAACCAATGTGCCAACCTGACAGTAGCTGCTGCATCAGTCTCCAGGGCTACACTTATCAAAGAAGAGCACCCACCTGTATCAGCCTTCAGGCCACTACTGCTTAAGATGATCACTCACTTGTGTGGACCCAAAGACTGTGACTGTCAACAAGCCAGCAGGGAGAGTTGCTCTGAGCTGCATTTCTGGAGGGCACTAGATGCGGTTTATGCTCCATTTCTAGGGATGAAATTTGTGGTCTCATACCCAGACGACGAAGCTCAATAGTGTGAAGAGACCGATTTCATCTGCTCGCGCCAGGCACACACCAGCGTCATTGAGCAGAAAACACGGAACTGTGTCTATATGATCTGAGAGACTTTGCCTGTATACAAGCAAAGGGAAACTGCTGTTCCTAACGCTAACCTTTGCCTGCTCAGATTTGTCAGATCAAAAGACAATTGCACAAGCCTGCACGAAAACCTCTGGGGTAATCCCTAGTGATATATTCCTATGCTCATCTCTTACGCAGAGTTACGCAAAAGAGATAAGTGGGAGGAAGCAGTCACCATATGGATATTTGCACTTCATTAGTTCCTGTAGGGTGTAAAAAACTATGTAACTGAACCACCTTCGGAATATGCAGTATTTAGTAACACTGTGATTTAAAATACTAGCACTGGGCTGGACAATACTTTATTGTGTTTTTTGCTTGAATAATACGTTCTCAGCTCTTGCACTCTATACTACCTTCCCAAATGAGCCTGGATCTGTTTACACTCACTACCCTGAGGATCAAGTGTGGAAAGAGTTATACTTGGCCCAGTTTGCAGAGCCATAGTAGAACATAACCTAAAACAACAGTGACAAATGCCCTCAACCACCATGGTTGGGATCAAGAAGGTCGTGAACTGTGGCCTACCCCTCCGAATAGAGTCTGGCATGGATTAAGCTACCTGATACAGCGGCCTGGCCTAACGAGATACCAGTGTGGGACTCTGGATAGGTGAAGCCCCAGAGCTAGAAAGAACCGACCAAATAGGTGCATAGACACTAACACAGTGCACATGGGAGAAGCTAGTGAGCCACATCTTGAGAGGGGATCATTCAACAGTATGCTGGAGGCTACACAGCACTGAGGTGGGTACGCAGTGAGGAGGGCTGTGAAGCTCTTGCAACAGAGCTACACTGGTTGTCTTGAAGCCCCACAAAATGATACTGAGCCTAGATGTTGATGTGCAAATGAAGTGGGTTATTCCCATTGGGGTGCATAAAACCAGTGGTGGGCAATATTACTGAATGCATGAGGGGTGATTTCTAAACCACACTTTAAGACACTGACACTGCCGAGGGAGGTCACTGCGTGACCTACATAACTAAAAAAGGCCATTACTCCTACAACCAGAAGGAAATATGGAAAAAGGAAATATCAATCTACCATGTAGGCAACCAAAATACTGCAGTACAATGTAGAACAGTGGAAACTGCTGTGGAGCCTCTAGTGAGTCCAGGGACAAGCAGAGCAATGCAGACATCCACATGCAGCCAATGTCCGAAAAACAATTCTATCCTAAAGAACTACTTTGGAAGGAAAACAAAAATCACCTGTGTAACAGTTGAAATGCCTCTGATTAAGAGGGACATAAGGAAAGTGGATGAGAGGATAAAATCTAAAGAGAAAGCAGTTGACACCATCAAGCATGAAGTGGCAGAAATGTGCAACTCCATAATTAAACAGCAAGAGTCTACCCAAGTGCTGGAGACACCTGTGGAAGATGTCACAGTCAGCGCACACTGGAATAATTTGCACTTTGTGGGTTCTCTTGACAGGGTGGAGGACTATTTTTATGAATTTCTCTTAGAACCATGGATCCTCTAGACACCAAAACTCAACAAATTGACCAAACTTTTCTCCAATCAGATGGCCCACCAGGCCCTAGTGCCTCCTCCTAGAACTGTGGACTCCAGCATGGAGTGACTTCCAGATTAGATTTTTTTAGGAACAGAGAGACAATATTTCAGTAGATGTGAACGGTCAATAAGGAGCACTACAAAGGTGCTCAGGATTCAAACGTTCTCAGCCGACACACAGATGGTCCAGCTTAAACCCAAATCATTTGAAGCTGTTAAATGGAAACTACGTGAAAATGGATTGGTATACATGTTGTAATATTCAGCTAAGCTTTGTGTGATAAGGGTTGGAAATTCACACTTCTTCCAGCCCCCAGAGATGGCAAGGGGCTGATTGGAGATCTGGGAATAACTCAGAGAACCCCATAAAGACACACATGCCCACACAGAGGATACTCCCAGAATAGTCACTGCCTGAGAAGTCTGAGGGGACTGAAAATCCAGATGAAAAGAATGAGATCCTGATTAGAAATGTCTTGGTGAATGAAGAGGCAGCATTGTGTATGGAGAAGTGACTGTATTGCAAATATGGAAAGAGTACCAAAGACTAAGGAGATCGGATCCAATTGAAACACCAGAATGTACTCTAGGTAATGAAAGGCAAAAAGCCAGGAAGTGCCCCTCAGGTTTTATTTCAGACGGCAACTTGCAGGTGCATGGAAAACACACCGCAGTTAGATAACATTAGGATTTGTATTACTATCATAACTAAGGTAAGAAGGTGGGGTAAAACATTAGCTGTACCTGTAGGGAACAAATTGTGTTGCATTGAATGTTTGTATGCTGTTACTAGCTCCTAAGAAGGTGGGCCGGGATGGTTGCTGTGTTTGTTTATGTTGGTTGAAAATGCAGTAAAGAAATATACAGACAGATGGGGTAGTAAGGTAAGTGGTACGAGTAGGAGAGGCAAATAGGGATGATGGTTCTCAGCAGACTGTGGCAGGAAGGATGCGATTAATGTCCTGGAATCTCTGGGAATTAAAAAGAAAACACTACAAAGTACATACATGCTTTAAATAGCAGAGAGTGGGAATTGCCTTCGTGCAAGTGATATTCGACAGCAGTGAAATAGAGTGAACTCACTCGTAAACTGAGAAGTCATCTTTATCCTACTAATCGTATATAAGTGATAATATGGGTGGCTAGGAAAGCCAAGTTTCAAAAGACAGAAATTAAACAAGACCTTGAGGATAGGTTTGTGCTGGTGTATAGAACGCTTAACAGACAAGAGACATGCCTCCTCAGCAGCAATGCCCAATGGTCCCTGGAATATCCTTACTGCTGAAACTGGTAGAGTTGGTTACAATGCAGATGGACATTCCCATGTTCTGGAAGGGGTTTACAATTGTGTAGTGTCTGGGATACAAAATAGGCATACCTCTAGGATGGGGACAGACACACATTATTTGATGCAGCTGCAGGAGACCCTGGAAATGATGCATTTGGTAGATGTGTGTCAAGAGAGTAGTCCAATGTACTCCTTTTATTAGCCCCCACATGGGACATACAGTAGGTTTGATTATATACTGGTTAGTCCGAGCAGCTCCAATAGGTGCTTGAACATGTACTATCTGGGTGTTGTTGGACCCTTCTCTGCACTGTCTACAATACAGCTGGAATGAGTATAGAGTTAGCGTTTCCACATGGAGATTAAAAGTGGAGTCCTTACAGGATCCTGCCTTTCATTAAGATGTGGGAACAGCCCTGAAAGAATACCTCGCGTATAACTGGGGCACAGCCTCGACCGCAGCAGAATGGGATGCCATAAACGTTGTAATGAAGGGGTCCTGCATAGGCAAGGTGGATGGGGTCAGCCCAAAACATGAAAGCTGAAATCAAAAAAGGTGGAAGAGAGATGATCACTGACCTGGGTGGGAACCCTGCACTCATGTCTAACTTAGGGGAACAACTGAGAGCAAACAAGAGGAAGTACAAAGAGAAGTTTATGGTCACATTGAATAGACAGAACTTGTATTAATTGGGGCAGATCAGGTAGGAATTTGGTCTGGTTACTGGAGACAGAGACACCAGTCTCTCTCATATTGTGGATCAGATAGAAAGGAGGCAATGCCACACACAGAGGGAGTAAATAAAGTATTTGAGAAGTACCTTCTGATTCTGAACTAACATTCAGTACTGACTCGCCGACACTGGGAACATTTCTTGAATCAATAGTACTGCCCAGCTTATCTTCAAAACAAAGAACCAGATGGATATTCACCTGTCAAAAGAGGAATTGATGGCCTCACCCAAGTTGAGGAAGATTTGTAAACTTCCCAACCTAGAGAGTCTTGATGCTATGTTTTATTCAGCTTGCTCTGCAACACTGTTAGAAATGTTGCTAGAGGTTTAGCCAAAGTAGTTAATAAGAGTTGGTCCAAAATAGTATGAATGAAGTACTGATGGTAATAATACCAAAACCAGGGAGGAACCCCAAAGGCTGCAGGTACTATGGACAACACTCAATGGTTGGAGAGGATACCAAAACCCTCAGTAGTGCCTTAGCAAAGAATACTAAGGGACTTAGCAGACCTGATCTGCACAGATCAATTGTGAGTTAACCCAGGCCCCAGCACCATACATAACTTTAGGTGGCCTGTCCAAGTGAGGTCCTATCTTGCCAATAAAGAGGGGGGATTCGCTGTGGTCTCATTCAATACTGAAAAATCATTTTAAGGGACTTTATGCTCCATATGCTGGAAGAGTATAAATGTGGTCCAGGAAGCTTTGCTGGATACAGCTACTGTATATCAGGCCTACAACATGAGCGAAGACTGGACTCTAAACAGCGCTCCCACATGATGATACTGACTGCCGGAGGTTACCTCTTCAGACCTTCACTTGGGCAAACTCATTGACTCACTTGGGGCCAGACACCCATACTACACCATTTAGAAGATGACCTCTACAGCCCTGTACAAGAGAAGACAAATCGACTCAACATGGGCATGACCAATGCAATAACAAGCTGACCTTACTGGGGGCCAGACCAACCCCAATAAGAAGTGGACTTCAATGATGGAAGGAACTTGCACTGTACAGGGACCCAATCCCTATGCATGTAGGTGACTGCAGTGGCCGTGCACAGAGAATTAAAGATAAAACTGGTCCCTCAACATAACTCTTTGGATGCCATATGCACACAGTACCATACTCGAGCCCTCCCTCCATGCTCAACAGGTAGGAAAAGTACCACGTCTGCCTTGCTTTGACGAGCACCCACCCAAGCATAAACTGTCTCCTGCACTGTTGTCAGTCTTACAGAAACCAAGGTGAACATAGCTAACTCCAACACTACTAGAGAGGCTCCTCTTGGCCACAGCTAACACTTTTTTGCAAGGATATCCCTGCGCAGGGTTATCTATCATGGGGAACAGAGTCACAACGCCACTAACCCAATTTTGATCTCTTCTACTAAGGTCGGGTTTACAAGCTGACCAGCTTGAGACAGGACACATAACACCTCCTACCATACACTCATCCGATGAGCCGGGAACTGATACACCAGTCCACCCCCTTTCTATATAGAAACTTAAAATTCACCCCCCAGTAAACACCAGGGAACACAACATGGACCTCAGACAGACTGCAGACTCCAAAAAGTCAGACCCAACGAATACAGCATCCTCTACCTCACTAACCTATCAAAGAATTCCTCCAAGAACTTCAAGCAGAGGCTAATCAGAGAGCTAACGGAGACACTCATCTATGACCTTTACTACTCTGGCCACAAGAGATGCCGAAAATGAATCTCACATTCCACACAACCAGAGCAGCAAATTGGAACAAAATCTTTCTCTCCAACCTACCCATACTTAAAGTGGGGAAGATTCAATACGGTTGCAAGCTCACTGCATCACCCTCACAGAACTCCTGGGGCGAGGGCTCTATCTAAATGAATTGCAACTTCATGATCCAAGCGATAAAGCACAGCATCAAATCTTTTGAGCTACACGTCCCAGCCTACAGGATACTTTCAACCTGAGGACTATCTCTGATACAACACTGCCCCCTGCCCTGCTCTACCAGCTGAACATAGGGCCAGATGTACGACTGTGGGCCCGTTTGCGACTGCAAAATATATAGGTCTGCCATATTTACAAACCCTATTTTTGGAGTCAGTAATCTATTACCGACTCGCAAAATAGGTCTGCAATTCGCTATTAAGAAGGGGCGTGCCATGGGCGTCCCTTCCTAATAGCGACTCGCACTTCAATGTAAGATTGTTTTGCGGCCGCAAAACACTTGCAGTTTACCACCCATTTCAAATGGGTGGTAAGTCACTCGCAATTGGGAAGGAGTCCCCAGGGGTCCCCTTCCCCTTTGTGACAGGCATTTAAAATATTTTTTAAGCGCAGGCAGTGGTCTCACGGACCACTGCCTACTCTTAAATAATGAAACAGTAACGTTTCATTTGTTTTTTAAATGCATCCTGTTTTCCGTTAAGGAAAAGGGGCTCCATTTAAATAAAAAGAACTGCTTTATTGAAAAAGCAGTCACAGACATGGTAGTCTGCTGACCCCAGCAGGCCACCATCCCTGGGGGTGCTAGCCAATCCCAATGGGGTCGCAACTTGCAACTGCCTCATGAATATTAAGAGGCAGGTAATTTGCGACCCCATTAGGAATCGCAAACAGTGTCTGAGAAACTGTTGTAAATTCCAATTTGCGAATCGCAAAACAACGCAATTTGAGACTCACAAATTGGAAGGTTCATACATCTGGCCCTTAATATTACGTCCAACATCCTACCATTTATAAAACCCCGCCTCTAGAACATTCTCCCAGCACCAAACCTGACATGATCAAAATCTTTTCCTTCTCCCGAATAAAAGTCAGACCCTAGAGATTTCCCTTCCACCCCTTACATAACCCTTCCCCCTGCCCACCAGTCCACACCTCCATTCCATCCACGACAGTTGAGCCACCTTTAAAGAAGGAACTAGCTGTATCCAAACTGGGTCACTTCCTTGATCTTGACACCTCTCAAGTGACACCACTATGTTCCTACAACCATACAATTCCTCTCATCTAAGGGTGGCCACATTCCCAAAGCCACCCAAAGTTCCCTTTCCATCCAGGAAACCATCTCCAGCCAACATTGCACCTCCTCAGAATACCTTCAGCTCCTGACAATATTCCCCCACTTGGGACTACACACCTTCAGCAACACAAGACAAATGCAACCTACGTTCCCCCACATCTCAAGCTCTTTTTCCCACAGTCACATTCCCGAAGAACACCCTCAACCTGAGCCTACACTTGCATAATCTTCCAGGTCCAAGAAAGGATCCCCCCAGGTTCTCAACACTAATGCTAAATGAACCCCTCCCCTAACGAGCATAGACCACCCTCTTTCACGCCTCCTCTCATGAACCCGAGATACCCCCCAGTACCCCACTGGGCTTCACATTCATCACCCTCTGAACGTATACATATACTCACACTTGCCCCTACATTTGAGAAGATCTGCAACTCCAGCTGAGATCACTTCTATCTCACTTCCTAAGGAGCACACCAGCCACAGAACCATTTGCCTCCATCCCACAGCTTATCCTTACCCTGGGACTATGCATCCCTCGCTACCCAAAGGGCCTACAGCTCCTACTCAATCATACCTTGTGCCGCCCCTCCATTTGCAACTCTTCTAGCACACCACCAGATATAAGCCTACACTCACACACAAATAAATGACAGCAAATAACACCCTTGCTAACAAATCCCCACTACTCATTGAGCGACGACAACCCTCGTTCGAACACTATCCACATACCCGCTTCTACACTGGGGTGCATTGGTATCACAGTTTTAACTCGTACACATGATCCATGTTGTCCCCCTAGACACTCACAGAAATACAATCTCCATATCATCAATACGCCTAAGGCACCCAACTGTATCCAAAAATGTCCTCACTCAATGACATACTGCAACTAAACCAACCTCTTGCTAAAGTACAACTATGGTTCCATAGCAACCACCTAAAGCACAAACCAATGACAAAAGACGGAATTGCTACTAATCTCCCTACCACGCAGTACTGCTCATTTACAGGCCTGGATTTCGCATATGGACGCCCTGAACTGCACCCTGAAAGCCATGACTATACAAAATCACTGAAAATAACACATGACAAGAACCTCAAGAAGATAGCCCACATCAATGTTACAGCTATATCAGTGTCTCACTGACTCAAGCCATGCATGCCTCAAAACGACCTCAAAGAGGTGGTGCAGGTGCTACTCATTTCCAGAATGGACTTCTGAAATGCAATATAATATCACCACTCCAAAAACCCACTTGGACGCCCTGAAGGTCACAATACATGGCAGCTAGGCTTATCACTCAAAAATCCTTGATATGATCAGATAGCACCAGTATGTACAAAGCTTAACTACCTGCACATCGAACCCCACTGCATCCACAAGAATGCATGCATCATCCACAAAGCAGTCCACCATGGAACTCTAAAATGCCTAGCACAAAAATTGGCAAGCTCAGGAGGACAGTGCTTGCAACGCATTACTCGCTCAATACTTCTGGAACCCCAAGAAGGAAAGATTGCATGCATAATCCTTTTTAAGGAACAGGCCCAAGAATCACTCCCACCAGAAGTAAGAACTAAACCCTTTATGGTCTTCTCCAAGAGAAACAGGAAAGCAATTCTGCTTGAGAAATACCTTAGTCCTCAATCCCTGTCCTCCACATGACCAACCACAGACAGACAAATCTAATGTAATCAACCACTGTACCATTGCTTGTACAAACAGTGGGTCACAAACTAAGGCTCATGCTACCTTATGTTAACTGTATATGGTGTAAGTAAGCAACACCTTAAATTTTAATCAGGCTTTCTCAACTATTAATTGCTACTTACAAATATTGTAAGTAAGCTTACTCATATGTTTTAATCAAGCTCTTTATTACAGTAACTCGTGCTACAGCGGTCTGATACCCTCTGGTCATGTTTGCGCTCAATGAAACTCTCAAATAAAAATTAAATATGAGAAGAAACAGTATCGACTGATCATTGAACAATATTTATCACTATCCAAAACTTCCCAAAAACAATAAACAGTGAGAAACCCCTATAACTCCTCAGCAAAAAGTGAAACCTTGGCAACTGTAAACCTCTAACTGAAGCATCTCGCACCTGGTTGTTATAATAATTTTTCAAAAAATTACAAAAAACACTTGCCAAAGAAATGGAAAACAAAGCATGCCCTGCACATCCATAGTTGGAACATTGTCATTTGAAACTTACAGACTTTATAAAAATGATCATATGACCCTTCGAGCCCCTTCCAAACAATAAGGAGAGGATGTGGTCTAACGGGTAGAGTGGTTGACCTTGAAGCTGGGGAACCGGGTTCGACGCTCAGCAGAGTAGCTTAACATCCAGTGATTCTGGGCATATAACTTAATCTCCCCGTGCCTAACAAAAATTAATGTGTCCGTCTGTCACACAACTGGTGCTCATGTAAACCGCTCTGATACCTTCGGGTCTAGTTCATGCTATATAAAACTTCGGGGGGGGGGTCCTTCAACATTACCCTTCAGAACCCTGCTATCAAACGAAAATGCTAAAACATAAATTTTAAAGAAATTAAGGAAAAACAGTAGAACTAGGCATGGTTTAGGAAATCGATCTGGAGATAAAAGATTGGCCTGACATGGATTTTCCAGTCAACTTATTGACCATCCAAGAGACAGGAAAAAAGGACCACCACAGACAGGATAACCAATTCTCACTGCTGTAACAATCACACATACCTTTTCTTGTTGCTAAGAGAAGTTAGAAAGACAATGCACAGATACTTCTGTAGTATGTTCCCTACTATAGCCACTCATATCCTAGTGGGGCATTGAGGTACAGGGAGAAAAATACTTGGAGAAACAGTTGCCAGATGTTTATGTACATGGTAGAAACATCAACTGGGAACAAAACACTGCTAATTTTATCAATAGTTTAAAGCACCACCAACTTACAGCACACTGTGAATAAAGGGGGTACAAAAATATTATATGCATCATGAACATACTCTTAATTTGTGGAAAAGGCAGGCAAAACTGGGGGTGAAAAGCAGACAGCGACAACGGTAATCGGAAAAAGGGGGAAGAAACTTTTTATTTTGTTTGAAATATAAAAAGTTTTTTTTTTAACTTGTCGTTAACAATCACATATTTACAGTTTTGAAATGCGCGAAAAATCTATTTTAATGACACTCAAATTATCGACCTTGGAAAGATAAACAGGAAAAGCATCTGACAACAAAATAGAACACTTAATTTCAGATCACTACCAGATAGATCTTTCTCATGAGAGGGAAGGGAAAACCGAATCAGATAATCCTTTCTCTGTCTAAAACCTTCACATGATCGGTTCTGAAGAGCAGAAAGTTGTCAAAAGTCACTATCATTCATACACGCTAATGTCCAATAGAAACTGTTCTTTAGAACCCTTACCTTTATTGCGGGGCTGTCGCCCTGTATTCCCAAATCCAGGAATCCAGAAGGGAGTACAAATTCAAGCTTCGTAGTGGAGAATGTTAACGGTTTCTGCAGCGCTACAGGAAAAATATACAAAAGTAATTGTAGTGACTGCACTTCATACTTCCTTCCCCACAGTCTCCTGCCTAGCCCTGTAGAATGTTGACATCATGATGATGTAATAGAATGCTGCAGAGCGCTTGGATTTCAGTGAAGTTAGGACTGAGCTAGTACCTGCCTGCTCCTGGTGGGGTTTTTATTTACTTTACTTTTACCTAATGAATGTACTACTATCCTGTACCGTCTTACTTTAAATAAATATATTTCATCAACTACCTGGATTCATGAGCATCCTTCACTACAGTAACCGCTGTGGATAATCTCAATATGAGTTAAACTGGCAAAAGGAAGCTATATTTACGTGGGCGCTGCACTAACAACATTTTTACCAACTGCTTCAAATCACGCAGCTAGATGCACCAGTGGCGTAACCAAGGACCCCGCAGCCCCGCGGTGCGGGGGCCCTGAGCTCCAGGGGGCCTCCTCAGCACAGTACCCTGGCCTGAGAGCTCCTGAGGGAGTCTGAAGGGGAGGCCCTTTACGTACCTTGCAGGAGGGCCCACTCAAGTTTTGTTACGCCACTGAGATGCACTCGATTTTGAAAATGTTGACCACAAACGTGTGTTCGTTATAGAGTCCAATCATGGTAGGACTGGGATTAGAAATGTACGTCAGCCGATTTGAAGTAATGCCTTGACAAGGTCATGACCAATATCAAAGTAACAACAACGTCAAGATTACATATGAGATAAAGTACCCCCTGCCATACATTATGGACATATTGCAAATCACCGAGGAGTTGCATGAAAAAATAGAGAAATGAGGCCGAACGCGGAGTTCATTTATAAGGTCAGGGAACTCCAAGGCGGCTTATTGTATATTTCAATGTACAGTAGATGATATGTTATTGCTTATTATACTTGGCCACAACCATCAACCTTCCCAAACACCACTGGTTTCTTGCTTTTTCGTGTTTTTGCATAAAGGAGAATCAATCAGTTTAATGTAAGTCATATTTAAAAATGATGTGGCTCAGATTATGTAGAAACATAAACTGGAAGAAAAAAATCTCTGATTTACTGAGTGCTTTCATTTTAGAAAAACGCATTCGAAGGACAGGGCAGTTCCTGTTTTCCTTGCTTAAACTGCAGCTGTAATGATTTTCATGACCTCCTGTCACACAGGCTGGTGCTTCTAGACTCATTGTGACCTCATAATTCGGGCGATGTTTTAAGGCATGGGCAAAGAGGGCTGGCCCAGGGCCCCCAGCCTTTCAAGGGGGGCACTGATAGAGCTGGCTCTGTTCTGCAGACAGTCCTGCCCTGAATCATTCTTAAACATAGATGGTTTTAAATACTGTTTTCCTTTAGCCTATTTTTAACATAGCTAATATGTGGGAGTCTGTTACAGGCATTTTGCAGAGAAATGGTGTGTTTGTTTTTCAACACCATGCAACATCCATAAAAAACGTATTTTTGATCGAAACAGAACTCACATATTCGAAATGAGAGAGGGTCACGGAGATTATTTGCAATAATATTAGTGAGCTGCAGCTTTATTACAATATTGAAAACACTCGTCACTCTCCCTGATTATTAGATGGAAACACATTTAGAATTTGGACCAGTGGGACTGTCAGTGTGTCGCGGGCCTGACCAACGAGGGCAGGAAAGAGCTGTAAATAGACCATAAATTTAAAGCTGCTCTGAAGAGGGACCCCTAAACACGTTTGGCCGAGGGCCCGAGAAATCTTTAAAATGTCCCTGCAAAGTTCAACTGTCAAAACGTATTACAGCTCAGCATCTATGACATGTCTGTGTTGTAGGCAGGGCCGGAGTGGCCATAGCGAGTACCGGCATTTCCCCGGGAAGCTGGAAGGGTGAGGGCTGTTTTTTCAGCGGTGGGAGGCCGGTTCTGCTGCAATAACGGCCCCCAGTAACAAAAGCAGCAGTGTTTCACGCGTGCTCCGCCCACCTCCCCTACCCCCGGGGTCTGGTCCGTGTAAATTGCCTGGGCTGCCCAGTTCCCAGCCCGGCTCTGATTGAAGGTGACTAGAGAAGTCATAACTCAACTGTAAAAAGTAAACTAGAGACAGGCTTTTGTATACAGATTGCAGTCTCCCATGTATTACATGGCTATTAAATGTTATTTTTTTCGAAACCATGTTGTCTAAGTAAACACATACATAGCTATCTATTTTGAAATGTTTCTCACTTAATTTCTAAAATAACTGGAATGACTCACTATATGTTTTGTGGACTTTAGTGGAACTTGGTTGTAGAAGCAAATCGAATTAAAACTATATACTGCAGCAGTGGGAAATCCATTATTATTATGGATTTTTCACTTTTGTGAATATGGCATGAGGAGAAATTAGGCTTTCCGGGGTAGTGGGGACTGCAAAATACAGTGAGGAAGCACAAACCTGCAAGTGCCTGGGTATTCAGAAGACCTTAGAATGGAGTAACCCACTCTGGAACCATATGTACAGCTACTGATGTGAATGTTATAAGCAGGCTGCTTTCATTTTGTGGGTGTAGAGAGGGGGTTGTCGCACATGGAAAAATATTTCCCCAGTGTAGCACAGGACATGTGCAAGGATAATTCTGTGCAATTTACTCATGCAGATTTTCCACTGGAAAATCAACATAGATACAAGTTACAAAGTAGGAGAGTTCGTTGAAATCTAGGAATATCAGATTTCCAGGAGTATTAATGCAGCTGCGCGAGGCCACCCGGTGGCCATCAGGAGGGCGGCACCATAGTTGCAGAGGGCCTCCCCCCCCCCCCCCCCCCGCCCTCTGGCTCGCTTGGGCACTCCTCTATGTGTGGGAGGAGGAGTCTCGGCAGGAGGAGGGCTTGTCCTGTGACGAGTGCTAGGGGCGGTAGTCAGGCAGGGCGAGGGGTATTTAAGACCCCCTCGCCATTTTTGATGCCTCTTTGCCGCCCCGGACGCCTCCTGTCGCGACGTGGACACTCTTTTTCCCCCGGTGAGTGAGGGCCTAGCTGGCCGGCACCCCCCCTCCGCCTACTCCCTCTTTTTGGAGGTCGAGCGGGGCTAGGTGGCCTGCTTAGTTAGCGGGCCACTGTGGAGGCGGGGGTGCACATTTCACCGAGCCCGCAGCATGGGTCCTCGTGGCCGTTGCGGGGGGAAAGGGTAGATTACGTCCCACCCCTCCCTTTTGCGCGCCTCCCGCTTTGCAACGGAGGGGTCATCGGGGTGGGCTCAGCATGTTTCACCGCTACCGGGTGTTGCCTGCGTCCCTTTGTGTCTATTTGGGGTAGGGTGGTTGGTCTCCGGCACCCGCACACCCCAACGGGCCCACACTCCATTCTGTCGCGCGGCAGCCGCAACGGAGATCGCGTGTAGCCCCCGGATTACCCGCAGCGGTGGGAGAGACTAGCAACGCAATGCTTTGGGGCAGGTTCATGAGGCCTAGTGTGGTGGGGACATCGCTGGGTGTCTTGTCTGTTCATAGCACATGTGGACGGGCGACAGCAGCTCCGCATAAGGGCAATCGGTGTAGGAGACGGGCATGTGGATATTGGTGGCAACGGTAATGATTGTGGGTCGATTGTTGCGCTTCGCGGACCGCCCTGGCGAGGGCCGCATCCTTGGCAGTCATCGCCCCTCAATGTCCAATGCTCGTCGGGCAGGCAATGATCGTCGGTGGTAGTCACAGAGGGCCTTAGGGGGATCATGCTTATGCGGCGGATCACTTACCTTTCATGGGTCTTCCCTGCTCCCTGTGCCGCCTCTGCTCTGGGCGCGGGGCAGGGGGCTTGTTGCCACCCTAGAATTTGTATGGTTGGGCTACTTCTTATTCCGGGCTACCGGCATTTCATCACGCGGCACCGCTGGCGCATCTCACTAGAGGGGGGGCGCGGACTCACTACAATTGATCGCGGGGTTGGATGAGTGGTTGTTTTCACGGCGACAGGCGTGCACCAGGTGTAGCGCAGAGTATGCCGGTCTACACCCCCCCCCCCCCGCCCGCATACTCAGCTACATATATTAAACGATCAATAGACAGTATCCGGTTGGCACGCCTCCGTGCAAAGGGAATGGGACCGTTTTTCAGTACATGCATGATTTGGAACAGATGTGTCATTGCTTGTGCTCATGGTCTCTTCTTTTTCAGGTGTAGGAGGTGACGTTTGGGCCTGCAGGGATACTGTCAGTATCATTAGTACAGGTAATACTGGTGAAGTTGGTCTATGGTGTCAGTGCAAGGGGATCTTCAGGTGGCGCACACACCGACCATGTCATTCTGGTAGCACACAGTCACCAACCATGTGATGATGTGTGTTATAGTAATCACCATGCAGACCATGGCTGTTATTCAGTGTCACAATAGGTATCTAAGTCATATTCATGGACTCCTTTCCCTTTCAGACACCGGTCGTACTCAACCTTTCGCACACGCATCCGCACTGCTTCTTGTCAGACATTTATAGAGGTATGTATGATGGCTACGGGGTCAGCTCAAGAAGGCAGGATTTGGGTGGGTGTGGAGGTATGCCCATGAGAGGGGAGTGGACCTGTGGCTTATATCGCCGACGAGGGTAGTCCTGGCACTAGGCCACACACCGTTACCTCTGCATCTAGCTCCTGGAGCCTTTCTTTTGCAGGACAAGAGCCGGAAGAGACGATATGGATAGCCAGGGATCTCCTCCGCTCTTCTCCCAGACGTCCCAGGTCGACGAATCGCAAGCTGGACCCTCTCAGGATGCACAAATGAAGGCACTCATGGACCTGATAAAGGCCAGAGGAGTGGCTTGGGTTTCCGAACGCTTGGGGGATTCCGGGGTTGTCTTGTCGCCACCAGCAGTGGAGCCTGAAATAACAGAGGACACAGGGACCACAAGGTCCAAGAGATTGAAGAGGCCCACATGCAAAGACTTTCCCGCGGAACCGGCCCCAGCCAAAAGCCGCAACACAGAGCCTGCTAGGAACGTCATAGTCCATGCTGCGGCATCCCCTCCACCTGTGGTCAGGGCCCCCCCCGTGGCAGCGGTGGCCCCACCCACAAACTTTTCTACACAGGATGAGTTGGGTAAGCTCACCACCACCCTCACAGACTTTATGGCGGAAATTAGGGCAGGACTAAAGTCAGCCGGGCAGCCAGCAGGCGGCGAACAGGTGGTGGCGGGCGGCGTGATTGGGGTTCCAGCGTCTGCCCTGTTGCCAGCGGCAGAGGTAAATTTTACACGAGTGTGGGGAGGTGAAACATCACATTCAGGAACCAGCAGTACCGTGGTTCCCCTGCCAGCAGTTCTACCGGCCCCTCCGCCCCCTGCAGAACAGCAAAGCGTTGCGCCACCATCACTCCTCCCAGCATTATCTCCTCCTGCTCCCGCCGCCCAGGCGCATGCTGCTGCACCCACCCTCGTGCCAAGCACACCCTCACCCAGTGTAGCAGTCGCACCGCAAATGTCCATGGCTCCCATGCTTTCGGGGAAGTGCTCTTCAGCTTGGCTGGTGCCCCAGGCGGCAAAGGAAGGCATCTGGCGGAGGGAATTTATTGACATTTTTCCCTCCTCATGATTGGTGTTGAAGGGGTGGACATTAGGAAGATGGGGGCTAAGGACGAGGAGAAGAAGACACGCTATCAGGCCTGGCCTGAAAAATCTATACAGAAATGGAGGCAGGCTTTCTCTATCTTAGCCGCAGTTATCACAGAGCGTTTCCCAGAGCAGGCGCAGGGCCTTTTTCAATACGAAAGCGTTATCACCAATGAGGCTGAAGCAAGCGGGGGCATGGGTTGGTACAATTATGACTGCGAATTTAGGAAGAAAATGTCTATGTGTCCCGAACTGGGCTGGGACCAGATAGAGGTCAGGCTTTGGATGCAGTACATGGGCAGGGGTAAGGCTGAAGTCACTGCCAAAGCCAGCTCCGTTGAGAAGAAAGCAGAGTCAGGGAAAGGCCAGAGCCAAGACAAAAAGGGTCACTCCAAACGGTCCTTTCGGGGAGGGCGAGGAGGAAGTGGTTTCAACAGGGGGGGCAACAGATCTTTCGTTGGAACGTGCAGGTTGTTCAATGCGGGGAACTGTACGTGGGGCAAGGCTTGTAGATTCGCTCACACATGCAGCAAGTGCAGCGGCGCCCATCCTGCCTCATCATGCGACAAGCGGGACTCAGCGGGGGGCCAGCAGAAACATGAAAAGTAACAGCCTCGACTTAGCCTCTCCAGCTTTCCTTTTTGTGCACACCAACTTGTCTCCTGCACCTCCTCTTGATTCTGGGTCACAGCCCGACTCGGCAGCCACCACTCCCGTAGGTTCCCTTCCTTCGATAGGCCCTTCCCCCATTGTTGTTCACAACCTCCTGACACTGCTGAGGGCATATCCCAACGCGAAAGACAGAGCCACATTGGCTGAAGGGTTTTTAGAAGGCTTCAGAATCCCTTATATGGGGCCAAAGGTCAGTAGGGACGCAGAGAACCTGAAATCGGCGAAGGACCTCCCCCAGGTAGTGTCTGAAAAGATCCGAAAGGAGTTGGTCTTGGGGAGGGTTGCGGGCCCGTTCGATCTCCCCCCCCCCTTCCGGATTTTGTGGTATCCCCCTTAGGAGTGGTCCCCAAAAAGGAACAGGGTGCTTTCAGGCTCATCCATCACCTATCCTTCCCGGAGGGGGACTCTGTGAACTCCTGGTTGGCTGAGGGAGCATGTTCTGTATCCTACTGCTCACTGGATGTAGCCATTGACATCATCAGGAGAGCAGGGAGGGGGGCTTGGTTGGCGAAGTCTGACATTGAGGCAGCTTTCAGACTCTTGCCTGTTCACCCTGAGAGTCAACACCTGCTGGGTTTCAAGTGGGGAGGCCATTACTTCTACGACAAATGCATGGCCATGGGATGTTCGGTATCTTGCGCATTCTTCGAGGCATTCAGTTCTTTCTTGCAGTGGTCACTCTCGGTGAGATATGATGTCATGGCGGTGACCCACTACCTTGACGACTTCTTATTCATTGGGAGGGACGGTACTGATGAATGTGGCAATGGGCTCTCATGCTTCATGGATTTGGCAGGACACCTTGGGGTGCCTTTGTCTCCAGGCAAGACCGAGGGACCGGCGCAGGTGCTCACGTTTCTAGGCATCGAGCTCGACACAGTCAACGGGGTGTCGAGACTCCCTGCCGGGAAGGTGCAGGGCTTGCAGCGGGACATCCGTGTTTTGCTGGGGAGGGACAAGGCACCGCTGGGCGTCATACAAAGCCTACTTGGCAAACTCAACTTCGCGGCTCGTGTCATCCCTGCGGGCCGCGCTTTTGCTAGGCGATTAGCTAGGGCAACTGCAAATGTAGTCAAGCGTCACCACTTTGTGAAAATGTCGGCAGGTTTGAAACAGGATTTGAGAATTTGGGAGGAGTTCCTAGTTGACTTCAACGGCACTGTCATCTGGAGGGCCCCTTGGGCTGACAGTCCCGAACTCAGCATGTTCACGGATGCTTCAGGCAGGGAAGGCTTTGGGGCAATCTTGGGCGAACAATGGTGTGCGCAGGAATGGCCCAACACCTGGCGCAAGCGAGGCATCACTGCCAACATTGCGGTGTTGGAGCTCTTCCCGATTGTCATTGCTCTACACCTATGGCCCGACATTTTGTCCAACAGTAAGGTCCTCTTTTGGTCGGACAACATGGCGGTCGTCCAAGCTATCAATGGGCAAACGGCCAGTTGCCCGCTGGTCCTCTCACTGCTGAGGGATTTAGCGAGAAGGAGCCTGCGCTGCAACATGGAATTCAGGGCGCGACACATTCCGGGGGTCATTAACGTTGCAGCTGATGCTCTTTCTCGTTTCCAGTGGGACCGTTTCCGGGCGGCCTGCCCACAAGCGAGGAAAGAGATGACCCCCTTCCCGTCGGCACTCTGGCGCATCTTGGAGTGGAGCAAGAACTGAGAGCAATGGGGGAGCGAGCATTGGCGCCAGGTACTAGGAAGCGATATGGGAGGCACCTGGCGAAGTTCGAGGAGGCAGTCATAAGCATGGGACTGGCGGGAATCCCCCTTGAAGACAGAGTACAGGCCTTCACCGTTTGGGCAAAAAAGCAGGGCAAGTCTCACTCCTGGATTTGTAGCCACCTAGCAGCTGTTAGCAATGATGCCAAACTGAAAGGTTTGTGGGACTCCGCCCAGTCCTTTGTCATCAGGGCGGCTCTGAAAGGGTGGGCGAGGGACGAACCCAGGACCCGAGACAAAAGAGCACCCATTGATTTCAGTACCCTCCAGGCCATGCTGTTGGCGCTGCAAGCCGTGGCACACTCCAATTTCGAATGCTCCTTGTTCATGGCTGCTTTTTGCTTTGCTTTTTTCGGAGCCTTCCGCAGTAGCGAGTTGGTGGCACGCTCCAAGAATGACATTTCTGGGGATGCTTTGGGCAGAGATGATGTCAGCATAGATACGAACCTGACCCTCACCCTAAGGAAGTCAAAGACGGACCAGGCTAGGAAAGGGGTGGTCATTGTGCTAGCTCCATTAGGGGAACAGATAGGTTGTCCAGTCTCAGCGGTCCGCGCTTTCCTTGCCCTCAGACCACCAGTAGCGGGTTACCTCCTCATGCACATGGACCTAAGCCCGCTCACCAGATACCAGATGGACAAAATAATGTTGGCATGTTTATCCAGAGCAGGTTTCGAGAATATAGGAAAGAAGTTCTCCAGCCATTCCTTTCGAATAGGGGCGGCCACTGCGGCCTCCTGCGCTGGCATGCCAGCATCAAGCATACAAAGAGTGGGGCGCTGGGAATCCCTTTGTTATAAGCGTTACATCCGCCCCTGAGTTTGGGTCGATGTTAATTTTGCAGTGATGGTTTAAGTGATATTTTGTTTGCAGTGTTTTGGTGTTGTACCATGTGTGTTAATAAAAGATCAATAAGTGAAATTGTGTCCTTTGTTTTAACAGGTTCAAGAGTGTGGGTTGTGGGGCATTCTACCGTCGCAAGGTTAGGCCGATGGGCGGCCATAAGGAACTGGATGCGCGGTTTCTCCAACACAAAGTGAGTGTGGATGGGTTCCCCTGGCATGCGCTGGAACGGCCTCTTGCCTACGCTTAAAGACTCCCTAGCTTCTAAAGGGGCACCTTCCCATCATCTGGTAATTCACTTGGGGGGCAATGACATCACCAACCTGGGAAGGTCAGCGCTTTTGCATAAAATGAAAGTTGACTTAGTAGAAGTGTGCAAATTGATGGGGAACTGTGAGGTATGGTGGTCCGAATTGGTACCATGCAGGGTGTGGCATCGTGCCAAGTCAGGCGAAGCAATAGAGAAGTCAAGAAGGAGAATAAACAGCGACATGTGCAAATTCACCTTGCAAAGGGGCATGGGTTTCATCAGGCATGAGATGATTCAAGACAAAATAAAGGGATACTATGAACAGGACGGTGTCCACCTGTCTACAGTCGGTATGGACCTTTTTCTATTGGACTTACAGGAAGCACTGCAGGGCAAGGGCTGCGAATAGTATAGGTAGGAAGTGGTGGGGGGCCCGGGCGGCGTCGGTTGCCGCCGGCCGGGCTGTGGCGGAGTTACAGGGCGATCCGGAAGCAGAGAGGGGCGGCACTGTACCTCAGCAGGCACATAGGGGTTCCAGAGCCTAAGACCTGGCCTCAGGGGAGGCCCGGGAACACGTGTCGGCGCCCCAGTAGACCTCGGGCGGTTGTGGGCCTGTACAAGCGGGGGCTTGCCTAACTGCGCTCCGTCCCACTAGGGGCGCAAGTACAAAGTACAAGAATTACCATTAGGGGGCAGCACTCAGGTGGTTCGCCACGGTGCTGCTTGGCTCATCAGGCGGGCAGGTTGCGAGAATGCGGCCTGCCCTTGGATCGCCCGTCAGATAACCCATCATGATGACATAATGTTGTATGTAATAAACCTGCAGCAACTTTTTCCCAACATAACACTTTTGTCTGTGTGTTATTTGCGGGATTGTGGTATGTTGTTGGGCGGGGGGGGGGTCCTGTCGCCATGATGTAACTATGCGGCTGCACGAGGCCACCCGGTGGCCATCAGGAGGGCGGCACCGTAGTTGCAGAGGGCCTCCCCCCCCGCCCTCTGGCTCGCTTGGGCACTCCTCTGTGTGTGGGAGGAGGAGTCTCGGCAGGAGGAGGGATTGTCCTGTGACGAGTGCTAGGGGCGGTAGTCAGGCAGGGCGAGGGGTATTTAAGTCCCCCTCGCCATTTTTTATGCCTCTTTGCCGCCCCGGACGCCTCCTGTCGCGACGTGGACACTCTTTTCCCTCCCTACCTCTTACCCTGAGTGTCAGCTGGGGGGGGAAATGGTTGAACTTTATAATGTATTTCTTTATCGTTGCAGGCGGAGTTACAGGGCGATCCGGAAGCAGAGAGGTGCGGCACTGTACCTCAGCAGGCACATAGGGGTGCCAGAGCCTAAGACCTGGCCTCAGGGGAGGCCCGGGAACACGTGTCGGCGCCCCAGTAGTCCTTCGGGCGGTTGTGGGCCTGTACAACCGGGGGCTTGCCTAACTGTGCTCCCTCCCACTAGGGGCGCGAGTACAAAGTACAAGAATTACCATTAGGGGGCAGCACTCAGGTGGTTCGCCACGGTGCTGCTTGGCTCATCAGGCGGGTAGGTTGCGAGAATGCGGCCTGCCCTTGGATCGCCTGTCAGATAACCCATCATGATTACACAATGTTGTATGTAATAAACCTGCAGCAACTTTTTCCCAACATAACACTTTTGTCTGTGTGTTATTTGCGGGATTGTGGTATGTTGTTGGGCGGGTGGAGGGGTCCTGTCGCCATGATGTAACTATTGAATCATGCTTAATTTGACCTGGTGGTTTCCAGTGCTCAGCACCGGCACTCAATTGTCAACACCAGCACTTAGAACAGTCTGTCACCATGGCACTGTTTGTCTAATGTGCAAATAAGTGTAATAACAGTTATTTATTAATTTAATATACCTTAAAATGACTAATATCTGCTGCCAAAGCCATTGTTATAGCTTTGGGGTCCTGGAAGAGTCTTATTGGTCCCGTTTGTAGGACTGTGATGGTTAGTAGTTGTGTTGGTACTGTCAATGCAGTGCTGACAGGACAATGGGTGGTGCAAACTGTTGTGGCCTTCTGATGAAGGCCCTGGCACTTATTTATTTACAAACTAAGCACTGCATAGAATACGTTCTGAATCCCAAAAGAGTAAAACATCCTCTTCAATCATAGGAATAAAGCAATCGGAGAATATTCCCTTCTTAATAAAATAGAAAAAGACCCAAAAATCCCTGTGACTAGACCTCATTCGGAAGTCCCTCACATGAGAAGCAGTTTCAATGGGTGGAAAAAATGAAATTGACGAGGACGCATTGACACGCCAGGGTGGCTGAGCCGCACGTCGCATACGCATGCGTTCATGGTAAAGGCAGATAATTTCTCTGTAACAAACAGCTACAGAATCATTGCCCTCCATAGCCCAAGTTCTGCGTGGCATTTGGTCACATAAGAACAGTAACAGTTTATGGGCCAGATGTATGACCATGTCATTTAGCGACTCGCAAATTGCATTAAATTGCGAGTTGCAATTTGCAAGTCGCTAAATGCCATGTACAACAGTGTCTGATACTCTGTTATGGATGCCTAATGGGGTTGCAAATTGCATGCCTCATGCATATTAATAAGGCCCTCGCCATTTGCAACCCCATTAGGAATGGCTGGCCCTCCCAGGTATGGTGGCCTGCTGGACTCGGCAGACCTCCATGTCTGGGACTGCTTTCCAATACAGCAAGTTTTTTTTTTTTTAATGCAGCCCATTTTCCTTAAAGGAAAACGGGATGCATTTAAAAAAAATACAAATAAAACGTTTTCGTTTCATTAGGTCGAGCCTAGAGCAGCGCATGTGCTGCTGCTCGACTTTTAGTAAGGGGTTTTTCAAAGTGCTACACTATGGCCTAGAGCTTGCGTGCATGTGCACAGGCATGCGCTTATGAGCAGAGGCGCCATATGGCTTTCCTCTCTCGTCATGGGTCATCAGCTTTCAAGATACGAGAGCTTTCTTTCACATTCCTGAAGTCGATTGCTTCCTTGTTGCTCTTTGTTACTACAACTGTCCACAAGGTGGTGGTGTTCCCACATTGTATATGGAAGCTACTTAATATAGACAACATAGAAGTTAATACGGCATAGTGTTGCTTCCTGGCCAGTATTGTATCGACATGGCTTGCCAGTATTGTATCGACACGGCTGGTGTTTGTATGTCACGACTGTTTAAAAAAAAAACGGGAAAATACGCAGATGGCACTAGTTTTTCCAAATTCAAGCATGAATTGAAATTTGCACAAGCAAAAAAAAGTTACAGCATAGGTATTTTAGAGAGGCAGAAATACATTGATAACATAAAATGCATAGAATTTTTGACGATCAGCGGCTTTCCTCCCTCGTTTCTAAGTTGTTTCCAGAAACAGTTTGGGGTATTTCCATGGCAACGCGGCCATAGCTGGGCCTTTACTCGCTTATGAAATGTCATTAATTAGTTTCAAATAAGACATTTCTTGTCTCTCACAGGAGTCGCGTTTCAAAACCCTGGCATGCTCGGACTTTGGAATCCCCATTTACACCTTATGTCTGTCTCCTCTTTACATCCGCAGAGACCAACAACACTACAGACTGGCCGAAACAACACAACACTTCCACATCCGAAGGAGACAAGAAACCCTCGCTACCGCAGGGAGAGGGGATTCTTCATTTGGGGACAGATGTATCAAAGGGTTTTCCCCATTCTGTGTCTATGGGAAAATGTGTTGATACATATGGCGCTAAGTGACTTGGAACCGGACCCTTTGCAAGGAAACTACCATTATTTGACTAAATGCGGCTAAAACTCCCGTCGTAAATTGCTTTTGTGAGAGAAAAATTTTGAGTTCTAGAGAATCTAACATTACAGGACATGTGTGGAGCTGTCAAATAAATGAGCCCTTTGAATATCTTTTTCAAGTCCGCTTCTGGCAGGCCGGCGGCCCTTTTCAATCCCGGCCGCCACGCACTGATCTCACCCTTGTCTCCTCGAATCCAGGGAATGGAGTGATGCGAAGCAGCCTTCTGAAGCTTGTTGTGACACACAAAACCCAAATCTGTTTTCCTTTCGGTTATTTCAGCTGTGTGGAATGTCCGCCTCGTCGACAGGTGCTGATGGCAGGGCTTTCATTCCAGAGCGAAGTCACCTGGTTATTGAGTGTGGGTACAGAGGTAGGGAAGTTCATTCTGACATATTAATTGAAGGATGTGTCTGTTTTGCTCTTTCTCAACAAGTTATGTGCACCTTTCTGTCAGTCTAATATGCTTGACTCTATCCAATAATGCCTTCATCAACATAGTGCCTAGAAGGACCCATATCTTGCTTTGTGCGCCTGCATTTAAAACGCTTGTGTGCCTAGCATGATACTTTTCTATGGCCAGGCAGGGTGACTTAAATAATCTACAGAGCTGTTATACTTTGGTCCATAGAATTACATAATTTTATAGCGTCAGTTTAAATGTTTACAGCATTATTGGCATTCCTATCTCCCATCTTACGTTTAAGGTGAATCAGTATTAAGGGTTAAACAACCTTCGATTATCAACCTGACAAACTTATTTTTTAAAGCTAAACTGTTTTCATCAGAAATGAACTGTTCTTCTATATATGGAGCTTTTGCTCTCTGAGAGCACTGCCTTTCTTGGCAGATCACTGCCGTTCTTGGGAGACCCGAAAAGAGCTCCCAGGTTGTGGAAAGAGCAAACGTGATTTACTATAGAGTGCTACTCGCCAAAAAGCGCTTAGATGCCTCGTAAGGGTTAGTAAGCGCTATATAAATACAACTTTAATCACAAATACTATTAGTGCCACAGTCCTCTTGCACAGTTTGTTACTGCACCTAAGTGCAGTCGGGAAACGGCCTCTACAACGAAGCCGTTTCCACGAAATCATTTACCACGCATGCACTACAACGCATGCGTGGTTACAACTAAAGGCTTTACCACGCATACCTTTACTACGAAATACGTAGTAAAGGCATGTGTGGTAAATGAAAAGAAAAACGAAGTGGGGGGGTTGGGGGGTCTCCCCCCATAAAAATAAATAAAGCGCTGGGATAAAAAGGGGGGCTGGGGGGGTCTCCCCCCCAAAAAAACAAAACTAACCTGAGGAGCCGAAGCTAAAGCCGAAGCTATCAACGTCGTTAGGGAGGAAACGGAAAGTAACTTCCGCTTCCTCTTAACGACGTACGTCCGACGTAACCAGAGAAGATGGAGGGAAGGCGAGTTAAAAGGTAAGGGGTATTTTAGTAAAATACATATATATATATATATATATATATATATATTAAGGGTTAAGGGTAAATATAAGAAATGAGGCTGGGGGAATGTAAGGGGAGAGTTTTAATCTTTATCAAGAGTATGCCCTCACCATGCATACATTTACAACAAAAAACGGTGTAAATGTATGCGTGGTAAAGGAATATTCGAGGTAAAGGTTAAGCGTGGAAAACGAATTCCGTTGTAACGCATGCGTGGTAAAGGCATGCGTTGCAACGGAATTCGTTGTAACGTCATACATTCAGTGCAGTCCAAGTATTTCTCCTGTGCTTTAGCTTTACCAGGTCAATCTAATGAGTGCAATTTAAGTCTGGGATAACGCCTATAGGACCTTTCCTTTTATGCTGAGAGCTGAGTAATTATACAAGTGCTTGCCGAACTTGCGCCTCTTTATTTCCTGCCATCACCTGTATTTTTAAAAGAAAAAAGATGGTCTTGCCTCTATATTTATTCACAGTAGTCACTGTTGATGTTCTGGCGCTTCCCCGCAATTTGTCTTTCAAACTCACGGAATGTGTCATCTACTCAGCTTCGGGGGGAGCGGGCATGTGTGCATAGCCCTTGTCCATGAACCTTGTAACTTATAAGTGTTTAGCCATGCAACAGTTGATGTTGTTGCACCACGATATTGTGCTGCATAACTAAATACTTATAAGGTCCCAAAAGCGAGCCCTATTGGCAATGCCAATGCTTGTTTTTTAAGGGCAGGTAGTGGTACCTGGGACCACTGCCTGCCCCTAAAAAGTATTTTCCCCTGCATTTGCAAAGGGGAAGGGGTCCCACTTGTGAGTGCTTTACCACCCTCTTGAAGAGGGCGGTAAATTGCGAGTGTTTTGCTACCACAATTGCGGTCGTAAAACATTCTTACATGGGCCTCTGACTCGCTATTAGGAAGGGACGCCCTTGGAATACCCCTTCCTAACTGTACATGGCCCTATTAGATTTTGCATGCACAACCAGGTCGAAAACCCATTTGCGCATTTAAAATAGGGTCGTACATCTAGCCCTTAGGCTAGAATGAAGCAGGTGGGACCACTCATATTTTTCCATTGCAGCCTTTATTCTGACAAGGGATGCCTCAAAGGAAAGTGGAAGGGTTAAATACGCTATTCAACAGGACCAAGAAAAACAAATCTGGTAAGGTTAAGTTAGGGACTTGGTTTAAAGAAGGAATGGAAGAAAAAGGTCTATTAGGTATATACACAGAGCTTGAATTAATATTAACAAAACACACACATGTTGTACTATTATCAGCTCTAGAATTGTTTTTCTATTAGGGAAACTGTATCAATCATTTCTGGATTTTGGCCAATGGTGAGGAGATATGAGCTAGCCAGGTCTGGCTCTCTTAATTTATTCCTCTCATACATAAATGCTAATTTCCGCTTGCAACTCAAAACCGTATCGATTGACAGACCCAGGTGAGCTTTGGAGAGTCCCCAAAACCCATGGAAGCACAGACATCTTTTTAACGCAGCACGATATTCTGGGAAGGTGCCTAAATGTTTTTCTACATTCAGGAGCATTTGAACTGAAAAATACACAGGGGCTTATGTATGAAAACTGTTGCAGCGCTGCGCGAAAAAAAGCCATGCAACAGTTTTCACTGCGCCCTCTTGCGACATGATGAATGCGTCATATTTCCTATTTGACGCATCAGGTCGCAAGGAGTTACAAATACGTCAGTATTTCTGACGTATCTGTAGGCACAAAAGTGACGCAGTGCTGGGGACGCAACTCCAGCAATGTGTCCTTTCACATAGGGCAAGCCCCAAAGGATCTGCGTCAGTCTTACGCCTGCCTCAGACACTGACACAATGGTGTCCAAGAAGTGGTGCACTGAAATCTCATAGATTGCAAAGCGCCACTTCTACAAGGCTTTTTGCGGGGGAACGCCCACCCTGCATACATTAGACCTGGTGCAGGTATAATGTGGCGCAGGTGTTTACAAAGTTACACATCTGCCTATATACGTCACTTTGTAAATAAGGCGCAACTTGGTGCATTTTTTCCGCGGCCGGTGCGTCACAAAAAGCGACGCACCGGCGGCGTAAAAGTGAGTCAAGGCCTCATAAATAAGGCCCACAGCATAGTAACAGCATGAATTGGGTAGCAGTATTTATGATATGAGGCATGTGGCGAGTGAATGCAACAGAATAGACCCCACTAGGTTAAACGAGGCTCCGCAAGGAAGTTTGAAATGATGATGTCGGTTAAGCAGTATGTACAGGAATGTCGAATCCTGCACAAGAGTGTCGGTGATGACACGTTACATTTATTACCACCGATTGTTCCAAACCTGTCGCATTCACTAGACGTGTTGGGGCCGTCAAATGCACCGCTTGAGGCCGAGGGGTGACGATGTGCTTTTCAGACGCTGGCGAAGTCGCAGGAACAGGGCTGCAGGATGGGTACTCAGGGCCAATGGTATTAACGTACACTGGCAGTTTGAAGTTATACGCTGCCACCTAGTGGGGAAAAAAAAATTCGTACGTAATCTTCAAAAAAGGAGTCAGGTAATTTTGTGTATGCTGTAAATTATGAAATAACAAAAATGGCACATTTTGGCACGTGAACGCTATGGTTTCGCAATCGCCGACTTAACATGACGTGCCTTCGCAGTAAAAGTGAGAAGCTCGCCATTTAATTTTTTAATATAGTTATTCCCATTCATGTGTTTTCGCATATTACTTTTCTCTGGGTAGTCTTTCTAACGCAAATGTTCCTTTGCATCATAATTGGGAAAGTGCAAAGTACGGAGGAATGTGTCGAGAATGATGAAAGGGGAAATAACGACAAACGCACCCAGACTGAAAAGAGAAATTTAACTCTGAAGTCAATGTTTATTTATAGAGTAAGCGGTTGACACGTTCATAAAATAAAGTGACTTGCACATCAATCAATGGGTGACAAATCACACATCAGAGCTTAGAATTATGGCTTCAAAATAAGTCAAATCTGTGTTCAATTACTTAATCTAGACATTTAACAATTTAAACGCTGTAAAAGATGCCATCATATGTATCAAAGTAAAGCAATATGAAATACTGTATTGATCTAAAAGTAGTCCATGTCACGGGAGAGAGCTGGCGCCAACAAAGAAATTAGTCTGCGTATTCCGATCATCTGTTTGTTCCTTAAAGACCTTCCGTGTCTCATGAATAGTGCCTTTTTTATTCCGTCAATTTCCTATCCTAATATTCTCCTTTCATTTAAATCTCACTGGGTTAAATTGCCTCCCACGAATTTTTTTTACCGCGTCCTTCTATACTCTTGAAGCTACTGCCACCCAGTGGCAGGAATCATGATCTATTTGTGACTAGGTACTTTTTCTTTGGTCCTTCACTGCATCCTAGCCATGCAGTGCGTTTTCAGATCTCAGTTGATCAGTTTGGAATCTGAAAAGTTCTTTAACATCCACCCAGATGTTTCAGAGAACACGCGGTTTAAAAAAAAAAATCTTGTATTTATTGAAACATCACATCATAATACAGAGTCTTACCAGGGCCATCATGAAGCTGTACATTTTGATACAGTGCTGAGTACACGTTAGTTACTGTGCAGAGCCGATGCTCTGCCATTAAAAGCTTTACGCCCCTTGTCGAGAAGTGCTGATACCCTCTCTCCCTTTCAAACAAAATGGTGCAGCTAGTCAGTATCTGACAGTACCTGTCCAATGAAAGCACTGCCAGCCTCTTTGATAACTCCTGGTAATACCGAGAGTGGAAATGTACAGGTATGTGGTTGACTGCCTCTCCATTTATGTAGCAAAGTTATACTTACCTAAATTCCCTGGAAGCCTGGCGCCCTTGCAGCAAATTCCTCTCAGGGGTTGATATGTAGACGGCCTCTTAGACAATCACTAAAGGGTATCTGTGGAACTCGTGAGGAAGGTTCTGTCCCAACCCAGGCAAAGTTTACAAAACTGAATAGAACCAGTGAGTCTACTGGCGTTTGATAGGGCAGTGCGACGCGTGCAGTGCTGCCTCACTGCCAAGCGCACAAGACCGTGCAGCAAAGGGAGTGGGGCCACTTACAACACCAGGCCTCAAAGAAGGGGTTTTGGCAAACAAAAAAGGGGCCCAAGTCGGTGGACCGCGAACCACTGACTAGGTAGGATAATTTGTGTCTTTCTTCAGCCATTCAGTTTTTTCCATGCTCTCCTGTCAGCCATTCAAACGCCTCCACCTAACCTCACGATGTCCCTCACTATAATAATAATATAATCTTTATTCGGTTTTTTTAGCATTGCAAAAACCATAAAAGATGACATAGCAATACAAACAATCATGAAGAAAAAAGAACACAATATATTTATACAGTTTCTTAAAAAATGTGAGATAAAAAATATCAGTGATTTACATAGAATTTGAATAGACACTACGTTTTTAAAGGTTATTTCTGTGTCTTATAATACATTTAAGAAAATTTAGTACGTGATACACAGTGGATTCAGAGTCCAAATGTTGTAATGCCAACATTGCTGGGCGGCATTGTCTATAACCCCATTTTTTTAATAGGGGGATAAGCCATATTTTTCGATGGGGATGGAAAAACTTACAGAACAGTATTGTATGAATGGTGGACTGTGAGGAAAGACCATCACATGGGCACAAGTCCATCTGTGCATTCCAGTTGTTTTTTTCCGGAAATGTCACTAGCCTGAAAAAAAGGTTCATTCTGAACCTGGTGAGGAGCATCTTTTCGTATGTTGTGATCTCTAGAGTCAAATATAGCTGTATTTTTGGAGCCTGCTGTGTCATAATTGCGTGCATCACAGATTTTTTTGCAATTGATGCAGACAGTCTCAGGGATTCCAGGTGGCTCAACGCAGTTTGCTTCAGATCTTTTTTGGAGATGTTTTTTAGGTTTGCTGGTTCATGGTAGTATTGTGGTAACCCTAAGTCGGTAAAAAAATGTCTTACATAAGACAGCCAAACTATTTTATTGGCATGGTCCAAACCCATGGTGTCCTGTAAGATGCTTTTGGTCAAACTATTTTTTTCCGACAGCCATACTCGCCTCCACAACATTAATGGTTGAATTTTAATTAGATCTTCGATATATGAGATTCCCAGTTCCATATGTGAGGCATAGATGGAAGTGCCCCGTGGTGTTGATAAAAGGAATCTTAAGAAAATATTTTCTTCTTTTTGTATGGAGCCGATGGAAGTGTGACCCCAGATCCCTGCACCATATAATGCTATGGATTGACATTTGGCAGCATATATCTGTAATAGTTCTGCTGGCGGTCTTTTTCCAAGCTTGTTAGAGAATTTAATCAGTGCCATAATTGCACGTTTGAAAAGGTGTCTCCTGGCCTCAACTGCGGCTTTCCAATTCAGGGCGTCATCTATCATTACACCTAGGTAGGGGTATTGTGAGGTTTTTCCGATTTTTTGTTTATTCAGAAAGATGGACTTGGATACTTTTTTTGGTCCACCAACTACCATAACAAAAGTTTTTTTGATGTTAACGTGCAAATCCAAGGCACCCATGAAATCTGCATATTTAGACAGAGATTTCTGCAGTTCGATGGATGTTCGTGCTAAGATGACTGCATCGTCAGCGTAGAGTAGCGCTGGGATCAAGCGATCTTTTGCTCTTGGAAGGTCCTTCCCCCCTCTCATCATAGCCTCTTCTAATCCGTTGGTATAAAGTGAGAAGAGGAAGGGGGCAAGGACACAACCTTGCCTCACTCCTCGCTCTACGCTGAATTGTGCCGTCAGTTCTCCTCTTGTCCCGTACCTCACTCTCGCGGTAGCTTTGCTGTAGAGCTCCCTTAAAAAATCCAAAAGGGGGGGATCAACCCCCATGGTGCTCAGCAGTGACCAAAGCTTTGCGTGTGAGACGCAATCGAAGGCGGAAGACAAGTCCACGTATACCATGTAAATGGCGCCAGGTTTAGCATGGGTGTACTTAGATGTTAGCAGGCTTAGGTTTAGGGCCTGCTCGATGGTTCCAAAGCCCTCCCTAAAGCCAAACTGTAAGTGCGAAAGGATGTTTTTGTCTTCTACCCACTGTTGTAGCTTTCCGAGAAGAACTCTGCCGACTAGTTTGCCCAAAGAGTCGAGAAGGGAGATTGGGCGATAGCACTTCGGGTCTTGTCGATCTCCCTTCTTATAGATTGGGACCATGATGGAAGAGGTCCACGAATCTAGCAGGCCGAGTTTCGATGTTGCTATACAAACTCTTGTAATTATCGGTATCCAGAGTTCAGGAAGATACTTAAATAAATCAACTGGAACCCCATCGGGGCCGGGTGCTTTTCCGGATTTGCTTGAGGAAAGCGCCATTTCAAAGTCCTGCAGGTCTACCTCCAATTGAATGGGATAGATGACTGGGTTAAAAGTGGGCTCAAGATCTTCGGTGTTAGAATGTTGTTTGAAGATTTTAGAGAAATGGTTCACCCACGTATCCTCATCAATAGCTACATCAATTTTTGGCGCGTTAGAATCTGCTAGCAGAGGAGTTTTGACTATTTTCCAGAAAGCCTGGCTGTCTTTCTGGACTGCACTCAAATGCAGAGCTTTCCATAAGGATTGTTTTAGATCTTTTTTCCTTAAGCTTCTAGCTGAGTTGTACTCACGTCGAAGAGCTTGGATAGTGATTTTATCTCTGGTTGGATTTCTGAGTGCTTTCCTCAAATTGGTCTGTGCTTTGGTGCAATCTCGATTGAACCAGCCTGTAGAGGTATTCTTATTTTGTATGGGTGTGTTGGTTAGCAGTTTATTAACTTGTTCTATTATTTGGTTGAAGTTTTCCAAGATTTGCTTAGGCTCTGTGGTTGGATCAAGACAGATCAAGATATTGCTATAAGTAGTTGTTACTAGCCGCTTTGTAAGAATGTTAGGGTCCACTTTTTCCCATTTTATCGTAAGTCCGTTTGTTTTACTCAGTTGGAGCCTGTTCTGATTTAGCATATTTGCTATAGTTGCCATCGGTGACCTTTGTCGAATTATTTGGATTTTTAAACTTAGTGCGGAATGATCGCTGAGATTGTTTTCCAGGATTAACATGCTATTGATTTGATCTTTCAATCCTTCTGACACAATTACATAGTCCACAGTAGTTTCGTGGCCCCTTCCTCTGTAGGTGGGTTCCAGCCTGTTGTTAAGCTCTTCTGTGGGGTTTATAATTTGCAGGTCCAGGTCAGAGAGTGTTCTATTCATGGCGAGCCCCACTACTGAGTGTGTGAAGTGGACCAAAGGATTATTGTGTTCGTCTACCAATCCACAGTTGGCATTGTTTTCGCAAGGATGCAGGTTATAATCTCCTCCCCAGATTAAATGGGAATTTACTTTATTCTGTTTGGGATAACGGTGTTCGACTATTTTTTCTTTAATTCGTGAGAGAACAGCTAAAAATGCATCTTCCTCTAGATTGTTATATATATTAATTAGCGTAATGGGAGAATTTTTGCCAATTGTGATAGTGATGATCTGAAAATTCGGTAATAGCTCAGCCTTGTAGATCTTTAAGTCAGCAATTGTATTTGCCAGGTAGATTACCAATCCCCCTTTGGGTCTACCCGAGGTACTAGGGAGGGCAGGAGATGTAAATGTCCTATACCCTACGAGATGGAGGGGGGTCCTTGCCCAAGTCTCCTGGAGGCATATAATTTGTGTGTACTTCAGGAAGCCGGCAACAGACCCATCCTCAATTTTCTTTCTAAGCCCCGCCACATTCCAGAAAACTATCGAAATCTGAGTAGATGTATTATCTGGGGCAATTTTTTCCATTTGTGGGGGGGCGGGAGGGGAAGTACACAAATCCGGGGTTATTCGAGGGGCCTCCGGACTTTCAATTTTTTGTCAATCGACCATTTCTAATCCACTGAACCTGTTTGTGGTCGAGATACCTCGCCAATTTTGTCCGTTGATGTTATCTCTATGGGTAGACCCAAATGGTTGAAAGTGTGGACTCTCCCACTGCTCCCAGATTCTGGATCTGTTATGTGGGCCCACAACCTGCCAAGGGGCTTCTCTCTGGTGGGGATTTCGGTTTGCTAACCACCAAGAATCATCGTTATATCCGTGATGCGATGATATCCTTGGTCCTACAGCCTCTAGCTCCCACGGTTGCGGGATCGGGTTACGCCAAAAGTTATCAGTGTGGCGGGTATAGTTATGATTGTTGTACCTTTTTGGGTAGAAGTAGGACAGTGATCTAGTTGCAATCCCTCCCGGGGTGATATTAAATTCCCGGGAGCAGAGGTATTCCACCATAGTGGGATCCTCAAACGTAATTACAACGCAATCACCTCGAAGGGTTTTTTTCCTATAGCCTACCCACGGGGTCCGACAAACTGAGGCTATTTTGCTGTTCCAGTGGGGCGGCGCAGGGCGATTTGTGTTCAACCAATGCTGAACCTTATTCTGTAGAGACCAGTTGGGCTCTATTCCCTCACCTGTAAGTTCTGGTACCCCTGTCATGACTACCACGTATGGAGATGCCTCAGGTGGCATATTTAAGGTAGGTCTTTGATCTGTCGGCCTTCCTGGGGCACTATTTGGGGGGTTTGTGTTTGTGTCCCTCACTACCATTCTTTTCCCTTCTGCCCTCAGCTCTTCACCCTTCCCTTTCTCATCTCAGCTTTTCTCAAGGAATCCTTTCAGAGTGTGGCCCTGCCACTATCCTGCTGCATAATTTTTCCCTTATCTCTTTCCCGCTTCTTTCTGCCTGTAGCTCGGTTCCCTTCTTGCATCTGGTCTGTGAGGGCCAGAAGCAGTAGTGTTCCTACCTTGTCTTTTGCTGCACTGTGTGTATGCCACTACTCCTTGTGCATCCTACTGCCCTATAACTATTCCTTGCGTTGAGGTAGCTCACATTACTTCTGCGCACACCGTACCTATCTTTTGTTTTAGGGACGCATGGGCTATACCCAGGGCCACTGAAATTATGCAATTGTGCAGCCACAGCGATTTTTGCATTATTATATGTTTGCCGCATTTGCTACATATTCCATCATCTGCAAATGTTGAAAAAATAGTTTCTAGTTCAAACGGATCAACAGTTATTACAAATACAGCAACACATGTTGCCGCACAGTAGTAGATCCTTTGCAAAGCTTGATAGTCACCTTTCTGTTGCTTATTGCTATATTTGGATGTTAAACTGGTACTAATGAGGTGCAACCAATGCCCAGACAGTGTTACCAAGTTTAAAAATGATGAAATAATAAAGTAATACTATTACAAAATGTGCTGCATTATGCCGCATAATTTGCCTTTTCTTGCCGTATAATTTACTCAACCCTGCCACATTAATTGGCCCTCTCCTGCCTCATAATTTCAGTGGCTCTGGCTATACCTTTTCACTGTACAAGAGCAAAGATGAGGGTCGCTGTTATTACTTAACGAATTATGCAAATAAAGTATAGCCCACGCGTACCGAACACAAAAGAAAGGTACAGTGTACTCAGAAGTAATGCAATCTTCCTCAACACAAGGAATAGTTAAGGAACAGTGGGATGCAAAGGGTGTAGTGCCATACACACAGTGTAGGAAAGCTAATGTAGGAACACTACGGCTTCTGTCCCTCACAGACCAGATGCAAGAAAGGAAATGAGCTGCAAGCAGGAAGAGGATGGGAAAGAGAAAAGGGTACAAACAATCAGGCTGGGTAGTGGCAGAAGGGCCACACTCTGAAAGGATTCCTTGAGAAAGGCTGAGATGAGAAAGGGAATGGGGAAGAGCTGAGGGTAGAAGGGAGAAGATTGGCAGTGAGGGATATTATGAGGTTAGGGGGGGAACAGCGTTTACAACGCAACTTTTACAACGAAGTACCTTTACGACGCAACCATTACAACGCTGGGGGGCGCTCTAGGATAGGGAATAGTTTTAATTTACTATCCAACACCTTCCCTACTATCCACGGGGACTGGAGTTGGAATAGTAAATTAAACTATTCACTATCCAGCGCCCCCCAACGCAAGTCGTTGTAACGACTTGCATTGTAAAACTTGCATCGTAAAGGCATGCGTTGTAAAAGCATGCGTTGTAACAACGTACATCCGGTTAGGGGGGGTATGAGAATGGCTGACAGGAGAGCATAGAAGAGACTGAATAGCTGGGGAAAGGCAACTGAATTCGCCACACATTTTGCCACAAATTATTCTACCCAGTCAGTGGTTTGCGGTCCATCGACTGGGCCACTTGTTTGCTTGCCAAAGCCTCTTTTTCGACCCCTTCTCTGAGGTCTGGTGCTATGTGTGGCCTGGCTTCCTGTGCTGCATGGTCTTCAGCGCTTGGCTGTGAGGCAGTACTGCATGTGTTGCACTGCCCAATCAAACACCAGTAGACTCATTGGGGCTATTCAGTTGTGTATACTTGGCCTGGGCAGTCAACATGTGTTGCGAGGGGTAAACCCTCTTCTTCAGGGCTGATATTCCATATAAGTAATTACATCCTCGGAAGTCTCATATCACAAGTCATTTACTTAAAGTTTAAATCATTGATTGCCCCATTCCAGTATCAGCAAAGTTGAGAACTTACCCTACAGTAGGGAGAGACAATTGCTGGTAACCCTAGATGTATCCTCCCGCTATACCAGCATCCCCCAAGAAGAGGCACTAGATGTCATATGTTACGTCCCTAACAGACGGACAGGACCCTCATGGGTCCCCATTGAGTTAATTGTATAACTACTCAGGATTGCCATGTCGAAAAACTTCCTTGAATTCAAGAAGGAGTACTTATAACAAACCAAGGGAGTGGCGATGGGAGCTGACTTTGAGTCAGATCTAGCTAACGTCTTTAAGGACGCATATGAGGCAAGGTACATATATGACAACTCTAACCCTTTTGGTGGAATATAACCCTCTGGAAAAGATACAGCAACAATGTTCTGATGATCTGGATAGGCGATGAACAGACACTTCAAGATTTCTTCACATGGTTCAAAGACAGGTCCCCAGACATTCAGTTTACCATGGCACATAGTCGAGACAAAATCCGTTTTGGGGAATTAAGTACTAAGACAACAGATGACATATTATACACCCCACTATTTAGAAAACCCATGGAGCGCAATACACTACTGAGCTATTCAAGTCACCACACACGAAATTTCGGAGACAATTTACAATATGTCCCATATATATCCAATATCCCCTGCACAGCAGCCAATCGGAAACTTTTGTAGCTCTCCACGCCGGCAAGGTCGACGTCACAGAGGGTACGACTACGCTCGCGACCCCGCTGACGTCACTGGATCCATAACAGGACCTCGTCGGCATGATGACGTCAGTCTGCACTTTTTTCCGTTCCCCCGAGGCACACCTATGGACCGACATAAATAGGCGCAGTATACAAAGTACACAGTATTCAGACCAACACACATAGTGTGAAATCAATGCAATAAGCAATGAACAATTAAACACTTCCATTGAAAATTACAAATATACACTTATCAGGTATAGAAGAGTGGACAACGGGGAGGCGGGTGGGTCAGTGAGGAATACACAGGCAGATACTGTATCCACCAGAAAAAGCGTTACCGAAGGTAAGTAACTTGTTCTTCTGATGGATACATGTGTTAGTGGATTCCTCACCTGGTGAATAGAATCCCACAGCAGTCCCCAATCCCGAAGGAGGGTGTCCACTCTTCTATACCAGAAAATCCTGGAGGACAGAACGCGCAAAGAGGCCGTCCCTCCTCACTTCGGAATCTAAGCAGTAATGCTTCGCGAAAGTGTGGAGGGAGGCCCAAGTTGCCGCTCTGCAAATGTCCTCTACAGGAACACCCTAGACAAAGCAGATGTAGAAGACTTTGCTCTAGTAGAGTGAGCTCTTATACCCTCTTGAGGTTCCTTACCCGCCAGGGCGTAGCAGATCTTAATGCACAGGATAATCCATCTTGATAACGTGCGCTTGTGCACCGCTCTTCCTTTCTTGCAGCCAGCAAATCCAACAAAGAGCTGGTCATCCACACAATAGTCTTTAGTCCTCTCGAGATAAATGCTCACCGCCCTCTTAGGGTCCAGGCGGTGAAGCCGCTCCTTCTCCTTGGAAGGGTGAGGGGGAGGATAGAAGGTAGGAAGGGTAATGGACTGCCCCAGATGAAAGGGAGTTATCACCTTAGGCAGAAAAGCAGCCCTGTTCCCAAGTACCATTCTTTCAGCATGAATGGACAAGAATGGGGGCTTTGAACTAAGAGCTTGAAGCTCAGTTACCCTCCTTTCCGAGGTAATTGCTACAATATGTACAGTTTCTGCGACTTCGCAGGAACTGTTCAACAGGGACAATATTTTTTAAAGAAACAATCTTTTGGAAAGAATAAAAGATCATGGCTAGCTCAAGAACCTTTTGAAAAAGGCTAGGAAAAAAGCATGGTACTGCCATAGAGAAACCCTGTTAGAGGTTAAGGACAGAACTACAGGAGACAGACAAAGAATGGTGTGTGTCCATATTCAAACGTAGGACAATGAGATAAAAAAGATTATTAATCGCCATTGGACACTCATTAATGATGAGGTTGGCACAAAGGAGAAGCCTCTCTTTGCTTTCAAAAGAGGCCGTCACATACGTGACTACGTAGTAAGTTCCTATCTGAAGGTGAATCAAGCTCCTGACCTCAGATCACAACTTTCATTACTAACGCTGGTGGGCCATTTCAAATGTGGCCGTTGCAAGGCTAGTGACATCACTGTTGAGAGGAAGGCCTTTACCTATTCTGAATGGACTTACACATTGAAGCATCACACAAATTGCAACTCCACTGATGTGATACAGGCCATAACTTGCCCCTCTGATTTACTCTATGTAGGGCAAATGGGAACACAATAACACTTTTCTAAAACAAATGGGAATGCTAACAAAACCAGGCCCAGGCGCAAGCTGGAGTAATGAGTAGAGCTTTCTGGAGTAATTAGTAGAGTTTGCTGGAGTAATGAGTAGAGTTCACTGGAGTAATGGGCGGAGTCCGCTGGAGTAAAGTAGAGTTCACTGGAGCAATGGGTAGAGTTCGTCAGAGTAATGTATAGAGTTCGGTGGAGTAATGGGTAGAGTTTGCTGGAGTAATGGGCAGAGTTTGCTGGATAATAGGTAGAGTTCACTGGAATAATGGGTAGAGTTCGCTGGAGTAATGAGTAGAGTTATTTGGAGTAATTTGGCGGACTTCACTAGAGTATTGGGTAGAGTTCACTGGAGTAATGAGTAGAGTTCACTGGAGTAATGAGAAGACTTCACTGGAGTAATGGGCAGAGTTCGCTGGAGTAATAGGTAGAGTTCACTGGAGTAATGAGTAGAGTTTTCTGGAGTAATGAGTAGAGTTTGTTGGAGTAATGAGTATAGTTTTCTGGAGTAATGGATAGAGTTCTCTGGAGTAATGGGTTGAGTTTGCTAGAGAAATGAGTATAGTTCTCTAATGCGGCGTGATTATTGATACTGGAATGGGGCAATCAACAATTTGATTTTCAAGAAAATGATTTGTGATATCCCACCGGCACTCATTATGTTACATATTAAGCATGTCCCTAGGCCCAATATTATGCAATCCCCCTGTGCGCCCGTTGAGGCGAGACGTTAAGAGGTGAGACACTCAGCAGCGAGTAGCACCAGCACAGTGGGAGGTGTACATGTGGGAGACTGGGCCAAAGACTGGGCCAAAGCTAAGCTTAAGATATAGCTGGGTGTTCCTTGCATCAGGGAACAGGATCACACCTCATTGCATCCAGGCCATGGACCAGGCAAGGTGGTGGTGACAGGGAGAGGAGGCCGCTGACACTCCCACATGCCCCCCACAGCTCCAGTCCTCACTGGTCTGCCATGTCTCTTTCACCTAGGTATCTGCTCACCCAGCAAGCATATAGTGCAACACACACTGCCGCAACCGAGCCATGCCAGCATTCGGTCAAAGGCCTTCTAGACCAATGTGGCACACGTGCCCCCTCTAGCTTCAATGCTTCTTTAATGTCCCCTTTCACATGACGGGGCACCTTTTCTATTCACTCCCTTCACCATGAGCTCTCAGGCTAAAAATCACTCCTTAGAATCTGTCACCTTTACCCTACTTACTGCAAATGAAAATAACTGTACTCCCACAAATGCATGAAATAATTTGTACTGAAGAAGGCTCTAACTCTCAAAGGGAACAGGCAACCTCCATCAACCCTAGAAGAAAAGCATTATCAAAAGAATCCCACACATGACATAGCAATGAAATAGAAACAATTCATCAAAAAATAAGGAAAGTTATTGCATGCATACCTTACATGGTATAAGGAACAAGAAGAAAGCCCACTGCACACACCTTGTGACTGAACTGGAATAAGCATTAAGGATAGAAGATTGAAGAAATACCAAAGTCAGATCAAACAAAAAACTGGCCATATTTCAACCTGTTCTGAGTCAACTTTAAGCTTATCAAGATGAGCCATTCTGATCTCCTCACTCTCAAAATACCTAAACATATCCGGACCCAATTCCTGATCGAAATATGCTACTTAAAAACGTAAATGCAAGATTTTGAGAGGTTCCAGAAAACATGGAGACAACCCCTCTCCTATTCTGGCTAAACTTGGGGAGACTAAAAGAAGCTACAGATCAGCCATTTTTAACACTATATCCTCTCACTTCAAGTCTATTCTGGACACCTACAAGAATCGTCCACACCTTCTCTTCAAAGTGATTATGTCGTCAAAAAACCCAACTTCCAACAGCAGGATCCATGCTCGGAATACAATTGTGAAGACAATCAGAAATGAATCTGTAAGTAACAGTCATCCTATCTTTTTGTTTTGATGAAAAGAACTACTTGAAAATATAACCAAATTTAAGCCACTGAATCACTTTATTGGCGCTATACTTGGAACCATCAACAAGGAACCATAATCTGCTTTCGTCCTAGGTAAATTCGTCGAACTCCTCGCCTATGCAAGGTTTTTCCCTGATTCCCTCCTCATTAAGTCTCCCACATTCAAACAAGAATGATGAACAAAGCATTACTTCTCCAGTAGCACCACAAGATTCTGGAACCTTCTTCCATCAGGTCTATGCACTATCTCATGTCTTGCTATCTAGAAAAAGGAATTCAGCACCCTCCTATTCCAAAGACATTTTAGTTACTAATTGTTCCAAGCTCCATCAAAATTCTCCATTGCTTTGACATGACTGTATCGATGAACAAGTTAGTTCCCTTTGGGAACGCTCTTTCTGGTAGAGATTCTATCTAACCACAGATTTCTCACCTAATAAATATTCCCCAGACGTCAGGCTGGATCCAGAAACTTTTCAGCAGTACCTCTACGTACCAGTAGGTGGTGCCATACGGTTATGCACGGATGCCATTCCTTGCGGAGTTTATATATACACCATCCCAGCACATTATGTTCGCTGCTTCAAAGGGCCTGCACTCTCTGGGATACAGAGCCTTCCTATACTTGGGATCATATTAATAGATTGATTTTAAGCACAGAACAGAGAAGATAGGTGGGTCGGTGAGGAATCTTGAGGCTAGATAGAGTCTCTACCAGAAAGACCATTACCAAAAGTAACTTTTTCTTCTGATGAACATTTCTAGCCACAGATTCCTCCCCTTTTGAATAGATCCCAAAACAGTATCTCTCTCGAGGTCAGTCTGTGGATGGACTCAGACCTGAAAATCCTGCAGGACTGAACAGGCAAAATGCTCCTCTTGACGAACCCAACTATCCAGACAATAGTTATTCGTAAACAAATGGAGGAGCGCCCACGGAGCCATCTGGCAATTGTCTAGGACAGGGACTCTGCATACTAGCACAGTGTAGGCAGGAAAGGGGGCCTGTGCACTTCAAAGTTCTTTTGAAGTCACCCCCACATCAAAGGCACTTTCGGGTACAAGTATAGGGTCTCTGACCCCACCTAATCAGACACATTTGTTATGTTATGTTATGTTATTTCGGCTCTTCTATAGCGCAACAGCTACTCCCGAAGGAGTGTCCCGGCGCTTTGGCGAAGGAAACCTTCAATATGGCAACACAACACGACAGCAAAGGAAAATGGCAAGCCTATCTAGTAAAAAGCCAAGTTTTTAAAGCCCTTCTAAAGGACAAAAGACAGGGAGTCTGTCTTAGAAAAAGCGGGAGCTCATTCCACGCACGGGGAGCCAAATGGTGAAAAGAGCGACCGCCCTGTCTAGCTCGTTTGATGGCCGGGACTACCATCTTAGACAGGGAGGCAGACCGTAAGGCTCTGTTTGGTTTATAGAAAGCCAAACGTTTCCTCATATATTTGGGGCCAATGGCATGAAGAGCTTTGAAAGTCAGCGTCAGGCTCTTAAACTGAACTCTCTTGGCTATAGGGAGCCAATGCAGCTCTTGCAACAGAACAGAGGCACTTGCACGTCTAGGGAGCCCGTAAATGGCCCGGGCAGCTGAATTTTGGACTACTTGAAGCCGCCTCACCAGGTACTTTGGAAGCCCTAGGTAGAGGGCATTCGCGTAGTCCAATCTGGACCCTACAAGTGCTTGAACAATGATCCGTCTGTATTTGATGGATATCAGGGGCAAAAATTTTCTCAGCATCCGAAGGATGCCGAAACATTTCCCCGACAGGGTAGATATTTGGGGCCTATAAGAAAGATCATTGTCAATCATAATACCCAAATTTTTGGCTTTTACACTTGCCTTAGCAGGTGGAAACAAATCCTGAGGCCACCAACTTTTCCAAACTGGCTCAGAGGAAAAACCGAAAAAAAGCAGCTCCGATTTATCGGAGTTGCATTTTAAACCATGCTCCCTGAACCAGCCGAAGACCGCCTCTAGACAGCTTCTGATGTGGCTCCCGTCAAACACCTCATTCCTGTTATGGGTAAACAGGAGTTGGGTGTCGTCGGACATGTAGCCAAACATTGCTGGATCTACATCTGCCCATTGTCAGAAGGAATTGCTGTGCTGCCAAGAAGGACTGCCACTCTGCTAACTGCTCTACTGTGCTGTCCTGCTGCTTGTTGAACTGCAGGAGGGACTGCCACTTTGCGACCTGCCTTGCTGTGCTGTGCAGCTGCCTACTCATTTTGCACTGCGTAGAACTAAGAGTGTTCTACAAGGGCTTGTTGGCTTTCCCCCATTTCTCAGGGCCATAAAAGATTTCCATTACACCAGCAGGGCTGCAGTGTCTGCCCTTGCAAAGAAGCCTTCTGTGTTTGCGGCGGCATTACACATACACACGCGTCTGCGCTGCATGCCAACTGAGATCGCCGCATCTCAATGCGGCCTTCCAACCTGGCTGTGGGGGTGGGGGAGTAAATCCGCCCTTTTTGGGGACACAAGACACTATCTATTCAAGTGGTGTTACCCCCTCTCCTCCCTGCTACCCAGGATGACCCATCAGTATGCAGATGAATGCAGATGAATGCAGATGCACATGAGTGTCCTAAGTTGCGGCTGTCTAGAGGGAATGCACAAATGTAGCTGTCATCCAGCCCAGTCCAGACTTGTATTGGAGGCAGACTGTCAGGCTCCCAGAGCAGTAAGTGCAGAGAAATGTCCACTTTCTTAAACTGGTATGTCCAAAAGAGTTAAGTTAAATCCACCGTCACCAGTAAGTAGAATTTATCAATTTACCAATCATATGAAATATCAGAAAATTACTCCTCTCTTATAAGGAATTACATTTTAAAGGATTATTAAGGAATTACTAATGCAATCCTATGAGAGAAGTGAAAAACGAAATAGACTGTTTGTTACTACCAGGACATGCAAAATTTAAAGGTGCATGTCCTACTTTTACACTTTAATAGCACCCTGCCCTTAGGGTTAACTAGGGCCTACCTTAGGGGTGACTCATATAATAAAAGGAGAGTTTAAGGCTTGGCAAGTAGGTTTTAAATGCCAAATTAAAGTGGCAGCAAACTGAGCACACAGGTCATGCAATGGCAGGCCTGAGACAGGTTTGAAAGGTTACTTCTGTAGGTGGCACAATCAGTGCTGCAAGCCCACTAGTAGCTTTTCACTTATAGGCCCTGGGTACACGGGTTACCACTTTACAAGGGACTTACACGTAAATTAAATAGGTCAATCAGGTATACACTAATCACCAGCATGTTCAGGGACGAAGCACATGCACTTTAGCACTGTTTAGCAGTGGTAAAGTGCTCAGAGTCCTCAGGCCAACACAAATATACAGCAAAAATATGGAGGTCCGAAGCAAAAAGTCTGGGGTAAGACCACCCTAAGGTTGACAGGCCTAACAACGGTATTGACGGTGAGAATGCCCAAGGAGCAGCTGTGAAGCAGTACATCAGAAACAAGAGGACCAAGATAAGCTCCCACTATGGCGTGACAAAGGGAAAGGGAGGAAAGAAATGTTGCAGACTTATTAAAAAACACATAACAAACAGAGACCTTAATAATGAGGGCTTGTTCAGCTTGTCTGGGGATAAACCAAATATAACATAACATAAACTTGCCTGGAGGGGATTTATATGCCGAGTACCACACCAAACCAAAAATGTATCCCAAAGACAGGAATATATAATTTTTGTAGAGGGATGCCTGTCTGCCAAGAGGACATCATCTCCCTCCAGAGCGGGAGCTAGAGAGCCGGAAAGTCAAGATGGCTGCACCGACATGAGGCTATTGCAGCCAGGGGCACATATCCATCACAGTCCTACCCCAGAAGACCCCACCATGCCTTTGAAATATGCGGTCTGTCAAGTGCACACCTTTGCAGGAAGAATACTACTGCTCCTGATCAAAACAGTGGGGGTTTTACCGCATTGTGTGGCCTCGATCCTGTCTGCCTCCGCTAACACTGGACGACCGTAATGGCGGACGCCAAGTCTGGCCCTCGTGGTGAGATCTAGGTGCTGAGGTGGATTGCGATATGGCCCACTGCCAAGGGGGAACCCGTGACACCTGTTGGTTCCCCTCTCCTGAGCCTGGGGTGTCAACCTGCCTGGGGGAGGAAGCGGCCGTGGATCCATGTGGGGAAGCCGGGACCGTGCTGTGTGAGACTTGTTGCAGCAGGGCCTGGCCGTGCTATTCATCCGATCTGGGAAGTGACCATTGCCTGTGGCTGATGGGCCCCCTTTGTCCTCTCAACAACCTCTGCTGACTCCCAAGGGTGGTCCAAGGCGAATTCCTGCCTGGGGAGATGAGTGTTGATGGGGCTGATAGTGCAGAAGCCCGTACCAAGGTGGGGCATGCAGCACACTCCAAACAGAGGCTGCACGGCATAGGTCACTGTTGACGCAGGCTGCCGATCGGATGGATATTGGAGATCCCTTGCCTGGGGGGTGGCCCTGCCCCACAGGGCTGAAAATCATGTGAGGCTTTGGGGCTCCGGGGTTAAGCAGGACCGCACCAGGCCTTAACCATCTGCGGGCTGCCTGAAAAGCAGTATATGTATGGCACGGGGGCAGCTGCACCATTGCGGACTGTGATGCCGGTGGCAATTTATTAATGTAAAATAGGCTTGAGTGCTCGGCCCTCCCTGACATCTGGTACTGATGCACCCGGTAGCCGGTTAATCGGTGGTTAGGCAAGGGGTGCTCTGGCTGGATCCTGGTGGAGCTGGTGCCTGTTCCCCTGTGACTAAATCAGAGCGAAGGTTCAAGACACCCTGGCACTGTATACAGGTCTCCTGCCTGCTAACCCTTGTGTATGGGGACCGCAGTTGGAAACTTTCAGCTAGAAATCAATCTGCCTGGTTTGAGTGAGTCTGCTTGTGCCCCCCCCCCCGCCCACTTGCCTTACGGGGGAGAGGCAGGACTGGGAACAGGTGGTGATCCTATCCCTCCACTCCCATGTAATTGTGGCCCCAACAGATATTTCACCACGGTGGGACACATTAGATCCTCCCATAGTTGCTCACTTGCCTGATCTGCTGAGGACTACTTTCTGCACCTTAGTGTATAGCGCAATTGGATCTCATAACCTACCACATTGAGAAAGTCTGACGGGCGACAGCCTAACTGTAATTTGACTAATTTGTCTGAGCCATGGGAAGTGGTGCAGATCAGGTAGGCGCAGAAGACCAAACTATGGACAAACCTGACAAAGAAGCAGACATGAAGACTTTGCTCATCGCCATGAAACACAGCCTCACTTCCACTGAATCCAAAATGGACACCATGTGCACCAGGATGGACTCCATCACACCCAAGTTAGAAAAACAAGATTACTACATTACTGAAATGGACCAAAGAATCTTGGACACTGTCTCCAGTTGGGGTAAACAGAATCGCTCAATATGGAGAAAGTGCTCAAAATAATCTTTGCCAAAAATGAAGACCTAGAAGTGAGGTCATGCAGATATAACATACGCATTATGGAAATCCCAGAGTCTGCCAACACGGGCAGAATGGAGCCCTTTGTGGAGCTCTTACTCACTACACTGGTGTGGACTCTTTTTCCAAGATGCTAATAGTTGAAAGGGCCCACCGTTCACTAATGTCCTGCCCTCCACCTGGTGCCCCACCAAGGCCAATAATTGCTAGCATACTAAACTATCGCTGAACCGGCGGTGGAGTCGGGGGCGACCCAATTATGGGTTCGGAGGTTCCAGCTGGTCCTAAGGGCGAACTCACTGGCGGTAATCGAGGTGCAGAAACTCTTAGTTCCATGGAGATCACAGGTACGCCAGACGGAGTAGACAAGCCTCTGAAGAGTCGGATTAGAGACCACAGTAGAGTCAGGTTATGTGCTTGTTGCTTCATCAAATGAAACTTTAATTGGGCAGTCATTATGCTGGACATAAACCTGCTGCCAAGGACGGACCTATATCAGATGGTGCTGCCTGTTCTTAGGTAAAGAATTTGCTAGAGTTAATATGCTGGAGTTCAATAGTGATATTATTCCTCCCACCTTAGGTGTCAAGTGTTGCATTTGACTTGTCTACTTCTTCTGAGCAGCACCTGGATCCAGGTATTGGGATGAGTGGTTGTGAGGTGATGGGGAGCAGACACTGAAAGACATACAGAATAACAGGTCTGTGCTACCAGACACCAAAAATATAGAAATTCATAGCAAACATCATGCTTCCTAGCAGAAACTGTAGTGCTGTTTCCTGTACTTACAGATGCTTGTTCCTCTTGTGCTTCTCTTATCGGTTTCCCTATGCCGAAGTACTTTTCCCATCCATGTTTCTGGTACTAGTTTCTTTGCCATCGAGCTATCATGCCCCTTCCTCTATCACTCTTGCTCTGGTTTTCCTTTCTCCTACTTCTATTTCATTAGTTCTCAACGTGTTTACATAATCATTCTCACCCTGGCGGGAGCATTTCAAGTATGCCTGCATTCTTTCATTTATAATCGCACAAGGCTTGGAATGCATCATGCTCCAAGCCTCGCTTTCAGCCCTGAGCCCCGCAAAGCCTCAGTCATTTGCTAACTTGATCGAAGGTATCAGAGCGTTTTACATGAGAACCAGTTGTGTTACAGATGAACATATTCATTCTGTTAGGCACAGGGAGATTAAGTGATTTGCCCAGAATCACAGGATGTTGGAGCGTCCCCGCTGAGACTCGAACCCGGATTCCCAGCTTCCAGGTCGACCTCTCTAGCTATTAAGCCACTTCCTCCTGCCCTTTCCTTGAATGACAAAGGACGAGTCTTAAAGATCTTTGTATTAGAATAAAAAGGTCAGCCACTTAGACCTTTACAGAACCCAGGTTTTAAAAAGCACTAATCTTGAGTTTAGCCCGTTCAAGTACAGATGTTGTGGCTGAGGTAAACATCCTTTACAATGCAACTTTTACCACGCAGTGCCTTTGCGAACGCAACTTTTACAACGCAAACTATTACAACGCATTGCGCTGGGGGGCGCTCTAGGATAGGGAATAGGTTTAATGTACTATCCAACACCTTCCCTACTATCCACGGGGACTGGAGTTGGAATAGTAAATTAAACTATTCACTATCCAGCGCCTAAAAGCACTATGCGTTGTAAAGGTATGCGTTGTAAAACTTGCGATGTAAAGGTAGGCGTTGTAAAAGTATGCGTTGTAACGTCATACATCCTGTGGCTGACGAACCACAGCTTTCATTCCCTCAATGCCTCATCTAAAACATGCGGATGAATGAATGTTTGCAGCAAGGGCGGCCTTAGGCATGTGTAAGCTGTGCACCTCCAGAGGGCCACCAAACCCCATGGGCCACCACGCCAACATATATCCTTAATATAATAATCCTCTGAGGATGGATACATATTTGCGTGGCGGCCCCTTGCAGGGATTTGGCGGCCTCCGGCTCTGTTCCACTTCCAAACACCCTGACCGCCCCCCCTTCACTGGCCTCCGCGCTCCGCCCCGCCGGACCCCCTCTTCCGGGGCCCCCTACTTATGTTCCCTGCCCAGGGCCGCCATGAGCCTAGAGCCGCCCCTGTTTGCAGTGATGCCAAGCCAACATGTCTGGTGTGTAGCTGACAGAGATGCTTAGGGGGTATATTTACTAATGTTTTGTGCTCCCGCTACGCAAGGCAGTGCATCAATTTACTAATCATTATGAAAGCCCACAGTTGGAGTGCAAAGTTGCGCAACACCCCGCAAGCAAATGGGCAATCCTTAGTAAATCTAGGATTTTTTTATCAACATGGCCTTCAAGTACGAAGACGTACGTGCACCCACACACAGAAAACTCACTGTGCTTTCATAGTGAATTATTACGCCAATTATGTTATTTAATTGTAAAAAATACTATTTTAAGAGCAACATTACACCCAGTCTTAACACAGGTTTAAAAGCCACGCATTTACGAAGAACTGAAGTGAAAGTTCTTTATGGGGATGCTATACAGCGCAGTACATTGTAAAGTTTAAATTAGATGCAGGAAATTATATATAGAACTGCACCTGCCTGGTGCCGGGAGCCATCCTAAACTAGCATTTGCTGGGCAGATTGATTTACAAGCATTTCTTGTCTCCTTTCAAAGATGAGCAGGGAGATATATAATTTTATGTTTGAGCTGAATGGACGTTTCATTTAATGGGCCTGTGATATAAAATATAATTATTGAAATAAATAGAAATTAAATACTGCATTACCATATGCACTTTGAATGTATTTTCGCGCGACAGGCAAAACAACACATTGGAATTTCAGAAAGAAAAACGTACTTGTTCCACTGCTAGGTCGGTGGAAATGTTTTATCAGGTAAAATGGCTCAGTGAGATAACCACTCTCAGCTGCCAACTCGTTGTGACCTGCAGATTGTTTGTCTGAATCCTGGCAAGACCAGCTCAGCCTTCCATTCTTCCCATGTCACCCAATTGAGAACCATTATATTACAGTAAGACATGTAATTTACAGCACTCCAAAACTACAGGCATGCGGTAGGAAGCGCCATATTAAAAAAGTGCTGGTGCAAAAATTCACAAGAGTTTCTCTCTATCTAAACTGGAACCAAAAGTATGTTCATGTTTAAACATCGTTGGATAATTTGACATCAAAACTTGCAGAATCAAAAGTTTTAAAAAAAACACCGGAGTGATGTATATAAAATACCAAGGGGACAGCACGCTAATATCCACCTTGGTTTTTACTGTAGGCACTAGCATTTTATACAATCCACGTTTGCATTATCCTATTAAATTGTACTCGGTTACCATCCTAACAAAGTGTAGACGCCCCAGATCACTTCAGTGTATGATTGTTACGACCAGGGCTCGAGTCGGGGTACCACGCGGGTGGACAGCGTCCCCCACTTATTTTACAGGGAGGACGCCATCCCCACTGCCAAACAGCTGGACTTCAATTTTTTGGCCTCTCTGGGACGAGATCGGAGCCACCTTTCGTGACGTCGCTTCCTGTCGTGACGTCACTTCCGGTGACAGCGTCCCACCACTTCTTTTTAGGTTTTGCCTAGCAAAATGCGTACGAAGTACGCATGCGCTAGCAAAATCTTATGTAATTTCTCTGTGGGGTCGGGTATCCGCCCCCTCCTCCCATTGGCTAGCTCCATAAATGGAGGCTAGCCATTGGGAGAAGGCTCTGTCCGTCAATCTCGGACCAGATTCGGGGGCGTTCCCGACATTTTTTCCCTCTCCACCCACTTCGGATCGTCATCGCGGCGGTGGGTGTGTGTTATTTTTTTTTTTTCAGGCGGCCCGTTTTCGTCTTTTTACAAGTGTTTGTTGTTGGAGTTGGCTGCAAGATTCGAGTTCCCACGAGGCGATCAGGTAAGGAGCATTTTTTTAAATATAATTTCTTTTTTTTGTTTAATTTGTCGGTTCCGCCGTGTCGTGTGCTCGTTGGCTCGTGAGCTCTGTTTCCCGCCCCCCCCTCCCCATGTCCGTGTCTGTTTCGCCCCCCTCCCCATGTGTCCGTTCTGCCCCCCTCCCAGTGTGCCCGTTCCCGCCCCCCCTCCCCTTTCACTCTCCGTTGAGTGTTTTCAGGTGCCCAGCTGGAAAAGGAATCGACCCTACTCTGAAGTAGCCAGTGCCTCGTTGCTTGTTCATTTGTGAGATAATACCGCCGCCATTGCCAAAGCCCCTGTCCTGGCTGTTCACGTTGTCCTGCTTCCCCTTACACTCTAACAGTAAAAATTAGCGGTTGAACAATACACGTTCAGATTTTGGTGAGAGCCTATGCGCGGAGATTGCCATATACACTCCCTCATTCTTCTCTCGTTGTGGTGGGGTCCGGACCGCGGTTTACTGCTGTGTGTCCCCCACTCCCCCCACCCTGGCGCACTCCAGTTCTCTCCCGTGGTCGACACTTGCCTCTCCCTGCATCACTATTGTTTGCTGTCCCAGACTGGGTTACTTTTTTCGTCAGCTTTGGTACATTTTTCAAGCCCTCAGATATTGTGCACGCGATGACGTGCTCTCTTCCTGGTTTCACAACAGCCTCTCATTTCCTTCCTGCACTTTCCTTACCTTTCCATTTCTCAGAGTAAGTTCCCGGCGCATCGGTTGAGCAAATCGCTGCACGTTACAGTGGTCTGGCCGACCCACAGCCCGCATTAGCCAGGCCTCCGGGGAGCGCAGGGAGGCAGTGGTCAGCTGGGTAGAGAGGATGCTGCTGCAGAGCTTCAACCACGGTGAGTGTGGGCTACACTGATGCGTGTGTATGGGGACGCTAATCCCAGGCCACGCGATGTTGCTGCTGGGCGCAAAAGTGGGGCTTTTACTTTTGCACACTTGGCTGCACTGCAGGCGGAGGTATTGCTCGCCACCAACTGAACAATTGCGCCAGCAAATTCAGGTGAGCTTTTTGGTGGAGTACATTCACATACTGTACGATTCACCTGACCCTGTGGGAATAAAGACCTTGCCCTAGCTTCTTGAATGCATGGCGGGGAAAGCTGTGATGAGTCCGGGGAACTAATGTGCATACTGGACCATGCAGTTTTGTTTTCCACCTTTCAATGATTCTAATGTTTTAGGAGAGGACGCTTTGCAGTCTGGGACTAGTAGTTTCAGGTTTTACTATTACAAATAAGGCCATATACATCTCGCTAGGCAATCTCCTGTTCTTAAAGCATGGTGATGGTGCCATTGCAGAGTTACAAGTACTAAGTAACAATAGCACGTTGCAGGGCTCCACTTAGTAGTTATTAAGCCGACTTCACTATCGGGGGTAACTGAATAACGAGAGAAAGCTGGGCGGATTTAAGCATCGTAGTTCATCCAGTCACAGACAGATGACCCGCATCGTATATAACCGCCTCAGCCCGCCTTAACTATATTTGTTTCAAACTGTAATAATACCCAGTAACTGGCATGTCGACACTCTCGCTGGGGAGGCGGGACCTGCCCGGCAGGCTGCCACGGCCAGTGCCACTGACCGGCACATTAGCCGGGAAAGCTCCGCGTGACGTCACAATACAGGGGTTCTGTCGGCACCCAGTCAGAGGCAAGCTGGACTGTGGATAAACTCCAGCGCCGGCCGGGGAGCCTCAGTCACAGCTGCAGCATTAGCGCCGACACTTGATGCTCATCACAGCGCTGCCGCCGTATAGCGCTCCGAGGCAGCGCAGCACTACATAGGATCGGCACATCAGCTGAAGCACAGACAGCTTGTTGTAGTTCCTCTGAGTGACGAGAATGTACAATAGTGGTTTAATTTTGAGGTACTCCGTTGATTTATATTTGTTTTTTCCTGGGGAATTTATTCCGTGAATCGCTTGTCTTGACACAATGGGTATGCTAAGACTAATGTTGCTGGGTGACAATCGTAACACTGACCCGTAATACGTACACTATTCTAAGAGATACCCCTATTTTCCGTTGATTTAATTTGTGCCTAAATTCAAGGTTGATTGTTTAATTAAATTCAGCGAGTGCCAGGATGTAAAGCAATTAGTCACAAACATGTTCATTCCTGGACTTGTATTTGAACAACTGTGGCCCATCGGTCGCTGTGATGCTTGCAAAGATAGTTCACTGGTGCCCCTATGCAGCAACAGAAGCCCAGTGTTTTTATGTTTAATAAACCTGGCTGTACTCTCTGCTAACAAATTGGCCACTAAGGCTGATCACACCCATGTAGCACTGAGCAGAAGTCTCCATTTTACGAAAAGATTCACTCACTTCCTGCAGCCGCTCCGTTGGGGTGAGTGCAAGTGGTTGTCTACGTTTCCGTTCAGCTGTCTGGTTGTGCTCGAATTCGGCGCAGCTTCAGTGCATCACATTCTCCCTCCTGGATGGCCAATTGGGATAATTTCGCCCAGTGGCATAGCTTCCTTTACTGGCAGGAAAGTGAGCGCTCTCTTTGCTCACTTTCGCCACTTTGGGTGCCCATGATCTACTCCCGACCAGGTTGCATACCGCCTCCCTCTCTTATACTGCAATTTATGTTGTTTCAGCCAGTACGAGGTGTGGAATATGCATTACTTTCTTCGCTTTATTAAATCACCAGCCTTTAAAGAACATAATAAAGAAAAAACAACACAGACTACATATCCCATGAACATAGGGGGGTAAGCAGGTCTTTAAGTGGGCCAGGTCTCACCGGTTCTGAACAGGAGCATCCTGTTCCCTCAGCTCTTAACCCCTGTGCCCTCAGCTCTTTACCCCTGTGCCCTCAGCTCTTTACCCCTGTGCCCTCAGCTCCCACCCCTGTGCACTCAGCTCTCACCCCTGTGCACTCAGCTCTCAACCCTGTGCCCTCAGCTCTCAACCCTGTGCCCTCAGCTCTCAACCCTGTGCCCTCAGCTCTCAGCCCTCTGCCCTCAGCTCTCACTCCTCTGCCCTCAGCTCTCACTCCTCTGCCCTCAGCTCTCACTCCTCTGCCCTCCTCTGCCCTCAGCTCTCACCCCTCTGCCCTCAGCTCTCACCCCTCTGCCCTCAGCTCTCACCCTTCTGCTCTCAACTCACACCCCTCTGCCCTCAGCTCACAGCTCTCTGCCCTCAGCTCACACCCCTCTGCCCTCAGCTCACACCCCTCTGCCCTCACCCGTGCCCTCAGCTCTGACACCTGTGCCCTGTGACCCTCACCGGTGACCATACACCCATCCATGCATGCACCCATGCATGCATCCACCAACTCATCCATGCAAGCATTACAACAAGAGCCCGCAGCTCTCCTTCCTCTCTCCTCGCCCCTCTTCCCTGAGCCCGCAGCTCTCCTTCGTCTCTCCTTGCCCCCCTTCCCTGTGCCCTGCCCTGCTATTGTAAATGACAATGCCATTCATTTATGTTAAAAAAAAATAAAAAAAAATGTCAAGAGCAATGCCAATAGCTCTAACTTTAACAAAGGCAAAACCATTGCATTGTAAATGCTTGTTAGGTTTTGCCTAGCAAAATGCGTACGAAGTACGCATGCGCTAGCAAAATCCTTATGTTTCTCTGTGGGGTCGGGTATCCGCCCCCTCCTCGCCCCCCTCCTCCCATTGGCTAGCTCCATAAATGGAGGCTAGCCATTGGGAGCCGGATCTGTCCGTCAAGGCTGGACCAGATTCGGGGGCGTTCCCGAGAATTTTTCTCTTTTGGCCACGTCATGCAGCGGTGGGCGGGGCTTTTTTTTGGGCTCGTCGAGGTTTGTTTGGGCCATTTAGCGGCCGAGCGCCGGCCGAGGAACTCCAGGTGAGTGGTTCCTTTCCCAGGGCTGGTTCCGTGTGCGTGGGTGTCTGCATTTCGCAATCTGTTTCTCATTCCTGTACACCACTCACCCCGAACTTTTGCTGCAAAGAAAGAGGAGCCGATGCAGGGTCTGGGCCCCTTCAGTGCTCAAGAAGTACCCTAGCGCAAACAATCACCCCTGGATTAACACCTAGACTTTGGCTGAGGGGCGGCAGCTTGTCCCGGGTAGGTGGAGCGGTAAAACAGTTACAATACAATGGCCACCCAGACCAGTCCTGCAGCTCTGCGCCTCTCTAGGCACGAGAGACCCTTTAGCACAGGCCGTGACCCGTGCGGGTCAAGGCGCTGCTTTTTTCTGTTTTCTTGTAAAAACATTGTACCCTCCTCCCCCTCAGCTCGGGTCTCCCTGCCTCCGTGTTATCGGTCGCGTGCCCCGAGCAGGCACAGAGGCTGCAGAGGTTCGCCCAGAACGGCCCAAGCCCTTTCCGTCGGCAGCTTCGAGCAGGCATCCGAGAGTGACGAACCATGAAGCTGCAGCGGCCCTTGCTAATGACCTGCACCCTCCTCTTGCTCCTGGGTAAGAACTGACCTTCCGTCTTCTTCTCACACAACCGCCGTGTTAACTTCTTACACCCGATCATATTCAGTCCATGCCCTTCTCATACCTTGCTATTTAGTGATCACATTCTATTTGTAACACTTAATGTAATTTCTGACGTTTTAACAGCTCTTTGAATTCTTAAGCTTACAGGACGATAGCTTCAATGTTAATTCCAAAACTACAAGTCCCAGAATGCAGAGTTGTTTGCTTAAAAGCCTAGCCTGCAGACGGTGTTCCCCATGAGATGTGGTCGTCGAACATGTGCTTCTTTCTCCATACCGCACACTTCAGGACTCCACGCAAGGGAATGACATTTGTTACACGTTTGTTGCATAATTGTGCGCAGTATGCGGCAAAAAAAATACCCCAAACGCATGAGAACATCACGAACAAGCAGAACATGTTCAGCTACCTAAAATGCTCGTTGTCCTAGATATGGCTTCCCGTAGACACTGTTTATATTTAAGTAAACATTACCAACACAGCACCAAACCATTGGCTCTCTCTGCGTGGCAATTGCTCTGGACAAAACACGCTTATGGATATGAAAGCGCTCTTAACCAGGCTCACAAGCGCTGAGTATAATGCGGAATGATAGCTGGCAGCAGACATTCTGCTTTATTTAAGTAATGTTTATCACCCCAGTCACTCTGTACGTGTGCATTTTGATTAATGTTGTTGTCGCAGTGTTTTTAGATGATACCAAGTTAATAACTAGTTTTGTGTTTTGAACTTCAGCGCAGTCTTTCAAAATCGTATCATGTTTTTTGTCACAATTTAGTTGCCCTGTGTGCTTTCACGTGATTTGCGCTACAAGCAAATTTTCTCCTAAAACTTCTAAACGGGAAACGCTTTCCTGTAACGAGACTTGAAATCCTACAACATGTTGAATATTATTATTGACTGGTGTATTCTTTCGCCTTTGTTACATATTTCTCCGTAACAATGCGCTGACAACGTAAGAGGTGGGATACCCACTGTTATTTAAAGGGCTAGTTTGCGTTTGAGGAATGTGACTGGACATTTACGCTCTTACTGCCAGAATCGCAAGACCGCAATCTGCTTAATATTGCACTGACCAGTAGTGGTCCAGGCAGGAAGGTCCCTTTGCTATCAGTTAGACATTATTAGCACTGTTCAATGATTTGGGCTTTTCAGTGAACCTTACGATTGTTTAATACATTGTTAGGTTTTGTTGTTATGTTTTTCGCATTGTACAGCACCAACCCCATTGCACCACGTTTTTAGGTTTTGCCTAGCCAATGCGTACGAAGTACGTCTTTGTCTGGCTGTGTGTGTGGGGGGCTCTGTGTGGGTGTGTGTGTGGGGGGCTCTGTGTGGCTGTGTGTGTGGGGGGTCTGTGTGGGTGTGTGTGTGGGGGGCTCTGTGTGTTTGGGGGGGCTCTCTGTGGGTGTTTGTGTGTGTCATTTGCGAGAGCTAAAGCTAGTGGCATTGTAAATGACAATGCCATTTATTTATGTTAAAAAAAAACATAAATAAAAATAATGTCAAGAGCAATGCCAATAGCTCTAACTTTAACAAAGGCAAAACCATTGCATTGTAAATGCTTGTTTTTTTTAGGACCTGTGCCCTGGTTACGACCAGTTTTACAAGCCAATAGAAGTTGTGGTGGGACGCTTATTTGTATTCAGTTTACAAACTGAAAATGCAGTAATAGAAGTTTTGGCTACAGCTGAACCAAAATCTTTGGTCAGTTCATGCAATTAAGCTGTGAATTATAGCCAGGGCCACTGGAATTATGCTGCAAGGGAGGGCAAAATGATGTGGCATGCTTGAGTAAAGTATGTGGCAAGAAAAGGCAAAAATATGCGACGAAATGCGGCACATTTTTTGATAGCATTACTTCATTATTTTGTACTTTTTAGTTTTCGCCTGCACAGCACATGCGCGGTGCTTGTGAAATGTCTTGTATGTAACATTTCATAAATAGGGGCTCTTATCAGTTTCCGGTGCCGACTTACAGTGGCCATCTGCTGTTGTGCTGAACTTATTTTGTGGTTTTACTTTCCCTGGCTGCACACATTGAAACAGAAGTGTTCCATTCCTGATCTTTTCATTGTGACACCACTGAGGAGTATTCATTTGCACTCACTCTACATTTTATGTGGGCTAAAGTTCTTGAACTTGATTTTATGACTTGTTTTTTGGGCAATTATATTAGTATGCCTGCAAGAGCTTGTGTGAAGATCTCACGTCACTCTCTCCCTATACTGGAAGAACTGGACAACACTGCCATCTACTGGTTATTTTTTTAATTGAATATAAAAATTGCTATTGCATTTTCTCTTCAGGTTTTATCTTGCTCAGGTCCTGAACAGAGGGCCAGTAGTCAACTCGGATATCTGTTTTTTTAGGTTTTGCCTGCACAAACAGCTTTTTATTAATCATATAGGCAAAACCTAATGAGTTTACTAATGCTGTCTTACTCATATGGGCACCCACAGCACATGTTGAAAAAAAAATGGTGAACTACTGGAGAGATAAAAGGCTTGGAACATCATGAAAGAACTTGAAAATCTAACGAGTGCCCTTCCCTTGTCTATGGCTTTTTAGCACATTTATCTAAAAACTGTGCCTTAAAATGCACTGATTTGACCCAGTTTTTACAAATATTTCTCAGGAGAGAACCCCCGAAACTTTCCTATGAGACATCTGGTCCAGAGGCTCAGCTTGCTTGCTACTATTTAGGACAAGTATGATGCCCCACTACTTTCAATGGTCATGTTAGCACCACAGTATAGGAAGGGCCACTAGAATTGTGTGATTGTGCGGCTGTGGCGATTATCGCATAATTGTATATTTGCTGCATAAACCATCATCTGCTGCATAATCTGTGGATTAAAAAAAAAATGTTTCTAGCTCAAACGGTTCAAAAGTTACTAAAAACGCAGCAGCGCATGTTACCATGCAGTGAACGGCCCTTTAAAAAGGCTGAATGGACACATTTCTGTTGCTTACTGCTATATTTGGGTATTAAACTGGCACTAGTGTGGTACACTCAATGCTCAGACAGTGTTAACAAGTGCAAAAAGTACAAAATAATGAAGTAAAACTATTAAAAAGTGTGCCACATTACACCACACAATTTGAATTTTCTTGCTGCATAATTTACTCGAACCTACTGCATAATTTGGCCATTTCCTCCTGCATAATTCCAGTGGCTCTGAGTATAGGATGTATCTAAAATAGACATTTATGTTGTTATATTAATCAAGCAGTTATTAGGGACTTCCAGCAATGTCAATAATTGTTTTGTCATCAGAGTTAAGGTCATGTGGAAAACTTCCCGGTAATAGTCAAGGTTATAGGTGATATGATGTCACTTCCTGTGATGTCTTTATGTTGAATGGGTAATGTGAGGTTACTTCTGCTAACCCTGTCATTTTGTTGAATCAATGTGCATGGCAAGAACTTACTTCTTTTGGGTTAAAAGAAAGCAAACATTCCAAAGTGTCCTTTCCTTCAAGCTCCACAGAATACAGGAACGGCTTCTCATGATCAAACAGAACACCTGCAGGAAAAAAATAAAATGCATTCTTAAACCCTGGTTGCTATGAAACAGTCTTATAAGTCTTGGCAAGGCCCAGTTTGCCTCGGTAAGCTTTCAGCATTGACAGAAAACACTTAATTCATCTGCAGTTACTGATTTCGCACAGCACCATCATCTTGTTCAAAAGGACTGACTTATATTTGATGAAAACACTTATGTGCATCTAAAGTTACGCATCAACGACAATAAAAACGCTTCAGAGATAAGTGCAGAAAAAACAGTGAACAATAAAGCAATTAAAGGCAGTGGTGGCCGCCACATACAAAAGGTGGTGAAGCGGGGCGCCCGGGGGTGGTGGTGGGGGGGGGGGGGGGGGGTAGTTTAATAATGTAAAAAAAAGGAAAACTAACCTTAAGATGGCAGCCGCGCCCTGCCTTGCACCTGGTCTTTTCTCTTCCTTGTCCCAGCAGGTACTGGAGCTGCATCAGACTCCCTGTCCAATCCCCGCGCTGCTTTCATGCTATGAGAGAGGCGCAGGGATTAGCCTGAGCGGGCGGAAAAGACGCTCACTCAGGCACAAGAAATCTGTGCTGTTTCTGTAACCCTGCTGTTCAATACAGCTGGGCTAGAGAAACCTAAGTGCGCATGTGTGTTTGGCCGGCCTGAGACGACCGGCCAAACACATATGCGCACTTAGAGAGAGCATATAGCACTTCTTCTCCCCTCCAATGGCCCTCCCTGCACAGCTAGCTGAGCCAGCTGCTTAAAAATAAAACAATAAAGAAAATTCATTCTATTTTTTAGTTGCTAGCTCTGAGCCAGATGGGCGACGCTCCTCCGTCCTGATTAAAGGCAGCTAGTTGTGCGAAGAATGATACAAAATTGGAACTCTGAACAGGACCGGCTCTAGGGCGGTGCGATCGGTGCCACCACACAGGGCGCTGACTTGCTGTGGGGGCGTCATGTTCATCGTTTTAAAAGCACCTGATGATGCGTACATTGTCCCAGCAATTTTCAGATATCAATACAAATGAGAACTCCGGTGATTAATATTCTTCCTGGAAAGGGACTGGAGCTTTGTCTAGTGAAAGTTTTGACTCATCATAGCACAGAGGGTTAATATGCCTGTTGCAAAAAACGTGTCCCATCACAAAGTGCATATAATATAAATAGGTTGATGGGTTACCACTTTTGTCAGAGATCCTTTTGTTACCGGCAGTTTATAAGTTAAAAGACTAATATAGAGCAGTGAGCTATTAACTACCATCAAAGAACTGCATGCAAAGTGCAATGAAAATATTAGAGCTATACATTTTTTGCCCAGTCTTTCGTTGTTCTAATATTGCAAAAAGGGGTTATTTGTGTAGAAATCAATTCCTATTTTATTTTTTTTAAAACCTAATAATGGTGTTACTATTCAATTCAGAATTTGTGCTTTTCCAGTCCAAGGACTCTTAAACTATACTGCCTACCAGTATGGATAAAATATGACTCCTACTCCTTGTAGGCCTCTTTCTTATGTAACATTTTCTATACACTAATTTATGCATGTATGATTATCACCATGGAACGTATGTGTGATGTAAAGTGTTCTGACACCTTAACCTCATCACTGCGGCGCGAATTCCGCTGCAGTGCTGAACATTCCAATCGCGGGCCTGGTCATGACGGCTCCCGGCCGTCGTCAGCACACGCCCACCATGACTCATCATGGCCGGGAGCCGTTATGAGCATCGAAGAGGTTAAACGGGTAGGAGTAGCGCTATAAAACTAAATTGATCTAAGAGACATTGGTTATGGAGACTTCAGTGGCACTCTCAAATGATGGTAGTGAGGGAATCCGTGGCGGAGGTGGTCATTGGGGAGGCACCAACAAACATTGTCGCACAGGGCGCCACCAATGCTAAAGTCGGCCCTGACTCTGAAAGCATGGTCGAATCACAAAGCCATTTAAAACTCAAGATCAAAACTCGACAGATCTGCTCTGTTCATCAATACTGCAAGATGGCGGTATCAGCATGTTAACTGGTACCTCTGCTTTTAGTATGAACTCATGGATAATACAAAAAAATAAGATTACGTCAGCCCTTAATTAACGTACTTTTTGTAAAAGCTTTACATCCTGCGGGCAGTGTTCCCTGTGGCCTGAAAACCCCCTCTTTTTTCAAATCACTCTTTACAAGGGTTCCCAATTCAAACCTACTTCAAATTTAATGTGCCTTCACAAATTTACTAGTGTGTGCGCAGTGAGGCATCGGCAATTTATCTGAAATGAGTGGCTGGGTGCCTTTATTAAAAAAATAATCAAAATCTCCATTGTTCGCTGGGTATTCTGTCCCCTAAGCACAGATCTATCAATTTCTTTTACAATCTGCTTAAAAAAAAGTCATCTCTACTGCAGCAGCTCCTTAAATTTCCCGAAAATTCTGAGGCAATAAAAAGTTAATTTCTACTTCCTTTCATTATGCCTTAAATTAAAACCTGTTTTACTACAATATAGAGGTTCATCAGAGAGAAATCAAGCTTGACTGGATGTGATGGTGAAGGAGGAAAGACCTGATTGAGGGAGAAGAATATTCCAATTCAGTAAGAGGACTTGAACAAGTACAGTTTACAAGATGAGAGAGCGGGATAAAGCCCAGCACAGCGGGTTAACAACCGTTGAAGCATACAGCACTGTGCTTTCAGTGTGACACAATTATACTGCCCTAGAGTGAAGCCAGGAGTGCTCATTCATTCAAATTTCCCCTGCTACGTGGCTGCTCTTTAGGACGGCACTGGTGACAGGGGCGGCTCTAGGCTCATGGCGGCCCTGGGCAGGGAGCGCAGGTAGGGGGTCCCGGAGGTGGGGGGGTCCAGGCGGGGCGAAGCACGCAGGCCAGTGAAGAGTGGGGGGGGGGAACGTCAGGGTGTTTGAAAGTGGAACAGAGCCAGAGGCCGCGAAATTCCTGCCAGGGGCCTCCACGCAAATATGTATCCATCCTCAGAGGATTATTATATTAAGGATATATATTGGCGTGGTGGCCCCTGGGGTTCTGTGGCCCTGTGCAGGTGCCTAGCTTGCACATGCCTAAGGCCGCCCCTGCTGGTGATGTTCAAGACCTCTCCTGATTGGACACAGACTAGAGTGTAGCTGAGAATGTTCACAGCTGCATCTGCACGAGCAAGACTCTCAAACTTGACTTATCTGGAGTGCCGGAAGATTTTAATTTTGGCTTACCACTCAGTGCTTACTTTGTAAACAAAAAAAAACAAGTGCCAGGGCTCTCGTCAGGAGGCCACTGCAACTTGCACAACACATTGCTTGTGCGATGCTGCCAATTATGGTAATAACACAACTGCTAAAAAATCACACGCCTAAAATAGGGGAGAGGTGTGGCGCCGCGGCCAGGGCGACTGACGCTGGAATCTGGGGACCACGGTTCGATCCCCGGCTCCGGCAGCAGGGTAGCCCAGCACCATGTGACTCTGGGCAATAGCTCGCTTAATCTTCCCTATGGCCCCCAGCGCCTAGAGACCCTTACGGGTGATTGTGCGCTTAAAAAAAAAAAAAAAGTGTGACAATTCAGACTATTTCAGGACCCCAAAGCTATGAGAATTGCTTGGGCGGCAGGTAATAGTCATTTTTAATGTATGTTGAATTAATAATTAACAATTGTTGTGGTCATCTCTAAATTAGCCACACAGTGCCACCTTCTGGCAGACTCTCACAAGCGCCTGTGCTGATAATTAAGTGCCGTTGTCGAGCACCAGAAACCACCGGCTCAAATTAAGCGCTGCTACTACCTCAGTGTTCAGCTTCCTTCGACAGGTCATTATAAAATCATTGCATTCAGATAGCCACACAATGGTGCTGTCATACCAGTGCCTCGAGATTTTTCTTTTGCGACCAAAGAAAATTTTGCATTCCCGGAGATTTCCAAATGTAGTTGGATAACTCTATTTAACCTTTCCTAGATCTGTATTATCAAACCTAGAAGCACTTACACTGGAACAACTGGTATACTGCTCAACTCACTCTGATCGACACTAGATAATCTTTGGGCACCCACGGTCCATCACCAAAACCTAGGTCCTTCAGGGAAGGCATCAACATGTCATCAAGCTTCCATCTCAATCAAAGGGATCCTGGTAGACTACTGGCTAGTGACCACATCATCCACCCAGGCCACTTACTGGGCATACATATATACCCCTTTAACCTCAGATCACATCTGGACTGGAGAGAGGACAGAAGAAGGACTTTCCTCTGACCCCTGGTCCAAGCAAAAGAAGCTGCACCGGGGGGGGCGTGGCTAGCAGCCAACGATGGCGGCCGCTGCTTAGGGAGGCTCCCACAGTGAGGCGGCATCCCACTTAAATCCGTCACTATTATCCGATAAATTTATTGTTCTGTTGGGGCGGACCGGGTCTGGTGACCGTGCGGCACCAAATGAAGCAATTTTGAGGCAGCGGCAGCCCGGCGGTCGGCGCACAGGACAGGCGAGAGGAGGGGCCTACTGTCCGCCTCGAAACAGCGGAGTGGCTGGCAGTCTGACCCCGGGCGGAAGTGGAGGCTTGGCGGGTGGCATTCACCGGAAGTGTCGGACCTCCGACCAACTTGCCGACATCGAACCGGGGAGCTCCCGCAATGTTTAATCGGACTGGCGGATGGTTCGCATGACAGGCGCTGCAAAGAGAAACGTGCGCAAGATATCACCACGGAAGACGCCGCAGCTCGAGGGGCGGGACCGCCATCTTGGGCGGCGGACTTGACCAGACGACAATAACTCCGGGAGACAAGCGCGGGTCCCCTGTGCAGGTACGCTGGAGGTGCTGGGACCGGGAGGAGGACTTCAGGGATGAAAGGAGGGGTCACCGAACTCTGCAGACCTACGGGGCATACTAACAGTGGGACTCGGTGAATACCGAGCCGATGAACCGCGAGTGACTGCCCCCCCCCCCATCCTATGGCTGGAATAGGGACAGCACACGACAGCTTGAGCAGTTACCACACGGAGCTGACAGGGTGCGCTCCGGCCCTGTAATGCACCGACACACCGGGTAGCACCGGGGCCACTCCGGACTCTCGATAGATCGGACATTAACCTGTGCCTCCTCAAAGAGTGGGAAACATTACTACGCAGTGACACTGCACGCGGGCAGTAGGAAAGGGTGAATGGTAATTAACACTTGAGAGAGGGCGGAAGGGACACCCCGATTACCGCGAAACTCCCTTCCCGTCCACCCAAGCACACGGGAGCACAACACCACAGCCCGGCGGCATTCCCCGGTCCCGCACGAATCCACCGGTAGCGCGACAGGAGCGGCGCAGGCTTGACCCGGTGCCGCCATTACCCGGTCACAACAGCGGACTGCCCCAGGCCCCAGCAGCGGCCAGCGAAGCCACACAACAGCAGGCACAGCTACACAGCGACCGCTGCGGGCGAGGGTTGTGGAAATTGAGGACCTCCCGACAGGAGACCGGGAGCCACACGCTAGCTGAGCCACCAAGAGGGGCGGACGCCTGGGCAGCACCTACATCAGGGAGACACGGAGGAGAGGCGCACTACGGCGGCCACAGTTGGTGTGGGTCACACAGTGCAGCGCACCGCCAAACACCCCTTTGAACCATTGCTAAGGGGCGACGCAGCACCTGGCCTGACCGCAATCTCTAAAGGGAGCATAACACGACGGCATAACGGCGAGGGGATCCCGCCCCCCACTGCGGTGACCATATCCCGCAACGAGGTCTGCCGCCGGAGCGCACAGAAGCGGCCCGGCGCAACCCACGCACGATCGTTCTAACCATCTGGCAGTCTAATTCGTGGCGATGCCATGTCTAACAGGGGCCCCAGAAATACCTCCACCCAGGCCAAGCTGGACAAATTCGCATATGAGAGGCACTCACCGCCCCAAGAACAACGCAAGACCGCCGGGAAAACGGCCGAACCCGAGGGGGCGAGGAAGGCCACGCTTGAAGATGTCCTGGCAGCGCTGGCCCAAGTACAAACGACGGTGGGTGCCACAGCAACGGAAGTCACCTTGATAAGAGCGGATCTCCAAAAAATGAACGAGAGGGTCAAGCAGGTCGAGGTGGTCACTAAATCATTGGTTGAGGATGTATCCGAATTGCAAATAGCAGTTGAACGCCTGCAAACCGATAACAAGCAGCTTCGGGACAAGCTGGATGACCAGGAAGGGCGCTCCCGACGCAACAATGTCAGAATTTTAGGCGTGCCGGAATCAGAAGACACGGGGGCACTGGACCTCTACGTGGAGGACTTGGTCAAATCTAGGCTCAAGCCAAAGGGACTCTCAAACTTCTTCTCCATCGAGAGGGCACACCGCGTCCCGGGAGGAAAACCCAAGTCGGGGGCCGCACCGCGACCGATACTGGCTAGATTGTTCAATTTCCGAGATCGGGACGCCATTCTACAGGCCGCTAGAGTGGCACCGGCCATCCAAATCCAGAACTCGAAGATTGCTTTCTTCCCGGACTATACGGCAGAGGTGTCTAGGAGAAGGAGGACGTTCCTGGAAGTAAAAAAGACCTTGCGGGATAAAGAACTGCCGTACTCAATGCTCTTCCCGGCTAAACTGCGGGTGGTAGCGGACAAAAAAGTGTGGATTTTCGACACCCCTGGAGCGGCCCGGGAGTGGCTGGAAGGATGGCACACCGTTGGACGACAGCGCAGACCACACAGATCGGAACGGGACCGTGGAGGAGGCAGCCGAATTGGCTCGCAAACCTCGGGTCGGGTGGAAGGAACGGAACACTCGCCCTCCCATGGACTTGAAGGAGGGGGCGAGGAAGACTGAACCCGAACTCAGACTCTGGACAATAAGCAGTCGCCGACTGCCGCTTTGACTTATACTCTCCACAGCTGCACGTAGACGCTGGCATGGCTGCCCCGAAAGCCTTCAGGGAAGCCGCCTGCCTGGGGAGACGCTCTCCCCCCTACACGCAAGTAATCTGGTTTTGGGATGGGTAAAGCACTCTGCTCAGTTGGGGTGGCGGGCAGTTGTAGGTCCGTTAAGCAGGGGGGCAGGGAGGGGGGTTTGTTTTGAACTGTTTATGTTGGGAATGTACATACTGGGTCAAGGACAATGTTTCAGTACCTATGGGAATCAGAACGCATTGCTGGGAACGGACAGTGATACTATGCCCCCATGATGATTAGGAACGCTTTGCTGTGTGACAACGCAGCCGATGGGCTGGTTACATCCCTGGGACACTGCATCATGCACCTAATACCCCCCGATGGCTAACAATCCAGAACCGGCGGAGGGGGTGACTCACTCTGACACGCAATGCCCACCTATGACCTTGATGTCCTGGAATGTGAGAGGTCTGGGGGACAAGGTTAAGCGGGGATTGGTATTAACTGCTATTAAGCGCTTGCGGCCTACGGTGGCCCTGTTGCAAGAGACACACCTAGTGGGGGGAGCTACGAAGGCCTTAGATAGGCGAGGCTACAAAATGTGGGCCCACTCTGCTTTCACGTCCGGCTCCAGGGGGTCTGGCATTCTAATACAGAAGAACTCACGTTTCATGCCCCTATCAATTAAAACGGATGATCAGGGCTGCTTCGCGGCCGTGCAGGGGCAATGGGAGGGGAAACTCTTTAATTTGGTATCGGTGTATGTCCCACCGGCTTAACATTCAGTCCACCTCCCAAGACTAGGGGACTTCCTATTAACTCTACCCGAGGGTGAGACTATCCTAGGGGGGGACTTCAACGCGGTCATCGACCCACAACTAGATAAACACCCCGCTCCCAACCAGATAGGGGGGGAAACATACTTTCGACGATTTGCCACGGCCATGGGCATGACAGACATCTGGAGACACTTACACCCGGGCAGGCAACAATACACATTCCACTCCGCGGTGCATGGCAGTCTGTCTCGCATCGATTATTTCCTGTCATTGGGGGAAGCCCTTTGCCATGTAGACACCCTGGTAATTCACCCTCGTGGTATTTCGGACCACTCACCGCTCATACTGACGCTATCCCTACAGACGAGAGCACGTAGGCGCACATACCCCATGCACACATCTTACTTCAAAATCCCACAGGTTCGCAAAGCACTCACACACGCCACGAAACACTACTTTCTTGAAAACACCCACTCAGTGCGCTCCCCGGCGACGCTCTGGGAGGCCTATAAAACGGTTCTGCGGGGCCAAGCCATTAACACCATAACCGGTCATAAGAAACAACAATCTCAGGAACTAGCTGACCTAGAGATTAAGTTGAGGGAACTGACCGCGGCACATGAGTCTCACCCGTCACCCGCTGCCCTGCACGCACTCACTCTCCAGCAACAGCTGTACAACGATCACCTACGGGTGGTAGTCAAGGGTCTCTTAACCGACACTCAGAACAGGATCTATGAAGTGGGGGACAAAGCGGGGAAAATGTTGGCGTGGCTCGATAAACGCGATGGTAGCTCCAGGGGGGTCCAACGACTAAAAGATGACCAGGGAGTGCCACACACTGATCCGAGGCGTATAACGGAACTACTTGCGACCCATTTTGAACGAGTGTACACCCCGGCGCGTAAAATTACACCTGAGAGTGCCAGGGCACTCTTGGCACCGATCGAGGTCCGGACCCTCTCACCGGAGGCGTCGAGCGAGCTGGAGGCGGACATTACAGCCGATGAAATTCAGCTGGCCATTAAAGCACTAAACCCGGGCAAGGCATTGGGACCGAATGGGATACCCATAGAATGGTATCAAGTAATGCCAGACACCCTCAGCGGGCATCTGCTGGGGATGTTTAAGGACAGTTTGGAGAGGGGGTCCCTCCCGCCGGACCAGCGTGAGGCTACTATAATACCAATCCCCAAGCCGGGTAAACCCCCAGAGGACTGTTCCTCCTATCGACCAATTTCTTTGTTGAACGCGGAAGTGAAAATCTTGGCCAAGCTTCTGGCACAGAGGATCATGCCCCATCTGCCCTCGATTATACACCCGGATCAGTCCGGGTTTATGCCGCATAGGAACACGGCGCTGAATTTGCGGCGACTACATGGTATCCTGGCCAGAGCTGACATCATCACCACACCAGCAGTAATCCTGGCACTTGATGCCACAATGGCATTTGACCTGGTGGAGTGGGAGTACCTGTTCGAAACGCTGACACATATGGGGTTCGGGCCTCGCTTTCTAGCGTGGGTCAAACTGCTGTACACAGCCCCGGTAGCTCAGGTGGTGGCGAACGGCCACATTTCCCGCACTTTCCCGCTGGGACGGGGTACGCGACAGGGTTGCCCTTTGTCGCCCCTGTTATTTGCTATCTCATTGGAACCCCTCGCGACTCTCATACGAGCCTCTCCCCTCCTCAAGGGTATACCAGGGACCGGAGGTTGGGAAGACCGTCTGTCCCTCTATGCGGACGACATGCTACTGTATCTAACGGACCCCGAGGAGGGAATACCGGCCTTGTTACACATTTGTGACACGTACGGCAGGATTTCCGGCTACACGCTAAATTGGTCCAAGTCGGAGATATACGTGCTACGGGGTCCGGCTCCGGACGTCGACGATAACTGCCCGCTGCGACTGGCGGGATCCTCTTTTAAATATCTAGGCATACACGTCACTAAGGACCCGGCTGAATTCATAGCTAAGAATCTGAAGCCGCCCCTGGATAGACTCAAACGGGATGTGGAGTTCTGGTCCGGCCTGCCGTTAACACTCCTCGGCAGGGCGGCGCTTTACAAGATGATGGCGTTACCACGCTTCTTGTACGTCCTCGAAAATTCGCCATATCCTGTGCCACCCAAATTCTTTCAGAACGTAGCGGCTCTGGTCTCTAACCTACTTTGGGGTAACCTACCAGCGCGAGTGGCACAATCCAAGCTACACAGAGACTGGTACAGCGGGGGCATCGCGCTACCGAATTTAAAACTGTATTACTGGGCTGCTCAATTGAAACCCATTAATCAATGGATACACGCACCGCAGGCCGAGCCCGCATTTCATTCGGACAGGGAGCAGTTGGGCGCTGATAGTCTGTTGGGTCCACTATATGATCGACGCAAGTTGCGCACTCTGCTCGGCCCCACCAAGTTAACGGTGCAGATATGGCACGCAGCCACGGCAGCTCTGGGCTGGAAGGGGAGAATCACGAGGATGACTCCGCTGTGGGACTCTCGCGCACTGGGCAACCTGAGGAACACCAAGGGGTTCGCACAATGGGACACAATAGGCATTTCCGTGGTGGGTGACCTATGGGAGGGGAGTGAAGTGATCCCCTTTGCCCGACTAAGAGAACTCTATGAGCTCAACGACAGGGAACTCTACAGATACATTCAGATCCGTCACGCATTGCTTGCAGCCATTCCAGCAGATACGCTACTCCCAGAGTCCTCACCCCTGGAGGATCGCCTTCTCACGGATTACATGTTAGAACGGGCGACATCCCTCACCTACCGCAAACTACTCAACAACAGCCCCGAACCCACAGCACACTTGAAAGTGAAATGGGAGGGGGAGGTTAACGACATGGATGAACACGAATGGAACGCAGCACTTGGGTCCCCTAAAGAAGTAGGCATCTCGGCACGCATGCGATTAGTGCAATTCAAGATCTTGCACAGGGTTTATTATACACGGACAATGCTACATCGCATACACAGGGCGCCCCATCCCTATTGTCTGCGTGGGTGTGGGGAGGAAGGCACATTCTTCCATACTGTATGGGACTGCCCCAGGATTCAGGCATACTGGGCACAAGTACTCCGCACAATTTCACAGGCATTAGAACACTCCATACTACCTGACCCGAGGAGATGTTTGCTAAATATATGGGAATCTACTGACCTGACCCGATACGAGCAACTTTGGGTCACGGCGGGGCTAATGGTAGCGAAACGTGACATAGCACAGCGCTGGGGGTCAGCAGAACTACCGACTAAGTCCCAGTGGTGCTTGAACATGGATCGGGCGATGTTGACCGAGCGGGCAGTATACATCAACCGAGCCTGCCCCGGGAAATGGAATAAGATATGGCTGAAATGGAATGAGTACAGGGGGGACATCTGCGAACCCTTGCGAGAGGAGGGTCTGGATGAATCCGACGATGAAGGGGAAGGGGGCTAAACCTGGGTAGGAGGGGGGAGTGAAGTGTAGGCCTGGGCTGCGGCAGAGGGTGGCCTCATAAAGCGTAGACTGGTGGGCCAAGGAGGTGGGGACGGGTGGGGTGGGTGGAGGCATACGAGCGCTGTATAGGGCTGTCAGGTTCCCGTACATCAGAGAGGCACGAAAAACTTGAAATGCATTGATTCATGTCAGACCACACTGTCATTCCTAACTGTTGTTGTTACGAGTTTGTTATTTTTCACAAAAAGGAACGAAAGAAAAAAAAAAACTCCATCAAAACCTCAATTCCTGCATTGAATAATTGCTTAAATGGCACTTTTATTGTTTCAGTACGCTCCGTCACAAATTCCTTGTCACTGTGGTATTGCTATCCTTTTTGCTGAAAGTCTGTGTATGCAACGATCCTCGGATGGCGGCCGGCCCTCAGGGTTGTAGGCATTCCGCTGTGTACTATGCAAAGTGCAATAAAGGTTTTGGAAAAAAAAAAAAAAAAAAAAAAAAGAAGCTGCACCAAGCGCTGGACTGCACTCGCTGCTCCTTGGGCTAGCAAGGAGAGGACTATGCCTGTGGTGCCTGGCTCGAGGAAACGTGGCTGCTGAGCCCCAAACCAAAGCAGTAACTTCAAGGGCCTGTCAGCTGAACCACTGTTCAAGCAGCTGAAGTCACCTGTCCCAGTCAGTCGATACCCACTAGCAAGGAATCATAGCTGATAGCGGATATGCAGCCAACAAGTCCCATGTCTGCCGGACCCAAGAGAGTCATCAGAGTGTGGATTGGTCGCCAAAGACGGACATTAGCCCTCACCAAAGGATATCTTTGGACCTGCTGTGACCGGAGATCAGTATCCCAGCAGCAGCTGACCTTCTACTGGTTCAAAGAGGACTTCAAGAGACACTGACCCATCAGCCCTCATGGAAAACTAGTGCATCGCACAAGCATCACACTATAGACATCCTTATGAGTCCGGTTTACCGCAACCTTTGGCTCAATAGTTATCAAAGAGCAGCATGCAAAGGTCTATGCCTGAAACAGAAACAAACTAGCATCAGTTGTTAAGAAGGAAAGTACCAGGAGGCAGCAGTGCCTTTCAGGCCTCCAACCAAATAAGAGGATGGACAAGATTATGTATGTACGGCACAATGATAATGTTATTATTAGGGGTGGGCGGAATTTGTGTAGTCGCGCTACGCAAAGCTCCGCGAAACGGTAAAAAATCTCCGCGAACACGTGGAATTGCTTGTTCCGCCCGTTCGCGATGTGTTTTTCCTGTTTGTGAATGCTGTTTGCATGCCCAGGGGGAAAATATCTTGCGAACATGCATTTTGAAAGTGCGAACAAGCAAAAAATTCTGCAAAGCCACAGATCGCGGAATTTCGGGGAATTCCGCGTTCTTTGCGGAATGCGAAATTACCCAAATTGCGCGAGCGGAACAGAATTTACTGCCCAGGCCTAGTTATTATCAAAATTATTACCACTATTACAGCAAAAGCTGCCGGATGTTCGGAGCTTCAAGATTGACTATGGTGGAGGGGTTACAATTGAGGTGTTTTACCAAACTGCAAGAAGCATACAAGATAACTGTGCTATCAGCTGTATATACTGGCTAACAATGCTACTGGTGGTGAAGATCACACAATAATAAAGCAACACCACTGTAATGCCTAGCACTGCATTCCTTGTTTTGCCTCGAATGCCATAAAGTTCTTAGTTTATGAACACACAAAGCAATAACTATGCCCAACACTAAAACCTCAATTTTTGTAAGAACTTCTGTTAGAAATGTGAAGTGGTTCTACTGTAGCTCTAAGGACGGAAATATTACCAAGCTTTGTGGAGCAACTGAGCAATCCTAGGCATACATTCAGCAGCTATTGTAACAACAGATAACACCAGGAATTTGCTTTTAACCTTTATGAGGAAATACCTGACTTATCTGGAAAGGTCAGTGCAAAATCTTTGTACTTGGTCATGTCGAAATCCACCCTGGCTCGTGTTGCAGCTTTATTCTGCAGCAGAAATGGAATTGTCTGTGTAGAATCGATGTAAACTCCAGGAAACAAAAATGATTTCTACAAAAAGAAAACAATAAAAAATAAAAGTCATTTCTGGCGGAAGAAAACTTCGACTGTTTAACCAGGACAGCCCTACTGCCTTTATGATACTACACACTTCATTCATATGGGATTTGTCAGACTGGGAAATTCTCAGTCCATTCAATGCTCCAACATAAGCAAAACATTATAACATAGATAACAGCTGGCCTGCAGAAATAGGGTCATTTACCCTTTCTGACTTTGACTATCAATATTCTAAAAGAATTATATTTAAACCACTCTGTCTTGTTCAGTCTTACTAAAACACTGCGCTCCTTTTCACCAGTGCCCAGCTCCAGAGGTACTAAGGCAAGAGTACACCCTTTGCCTTGTCACCAAACCTAGGGCCCGATTAGGATCGCGGACGGACTTGAGTCCGTCCGCGACCCCTGAGGAGGAGGGAACGTCCGCAGGGGCTGCGGCGTTCCCTCCGAGCAGATTAGGATGTGACCGCCAGGGTGGCGGTCACATCCTCTATATTTAACATTGCGGCAGGTGCAGCTTCAAGCTGCACCCGCCGCAAGGTTAAAAATGCATGCATCGCATTTGCATGCACATAGCGGCAGGCACGGCGCAGTGCCTGCTGCTTTGTGCACGCAAATGCAGGGGGGTACCATAGGTACCACCCATGTGCACCCCCCACCCCCCCTTCACCCAGGGGGCCCGCAACGGGCCCCCGAAGTGAAAGTCCGTATGCTTTTACACGGAGGAAAAGCCGCCGCGGAAAAGCATGTCTTTCCCACCATCTTAATATGCCTGGCGGTGTCTGATAGACACCGCCAGCCATGTTAGAGCTTTTCCGCCGCGGTCGGAAGGCGACCGCGGCGGAAAAGCTGCGGACGGTCTTCCTGACCCCCCAGCCATCCTAATCTGGCGGGGGGTCTTTGAAGGCTCCGCAGCGATTTTTCCGCATCCTCCGGGCCGGCGGACACTTCCGCCGGCCCGGAGAATGCGGGAAAACCGCAATCCTAATCGGCCCCCTAGTGTTCCCCCTTTCAAGATGGCCACGGCTCGGATGTATGATGTTACAACGCATACTTTTACAACGCATACCTTTACAACGCATTTTTTACAACGCAACATACATTACAACGCATCCCATTACAACGTATGCCATTACAACAAATTATTAAAAACTACCTTTACAACGCATTCTATTAGAATGCATACTACCATTACAATGCATACCATTACATTGCATGCCTTCTAAGTATTGGATAGTGTAGGGGTAAAAATTACTATTCTAACGCCAGGGGGGTGCAACAGTAGGGTAAGTGTTGGATAGTGTAGGGGTAAAAATTACTATTCTAACTCCAGGGGGTGCAACAGTAGGGTAAGTGTTGGATACTGTAAGGGTACTATGCGTTGTGATGGTATGCATTGTAATTATATGCGTTGTAATGACTGCGTTGTAATGACGCGTTGTAGAGTCATGCGTTGTAATGGTTACGTTGTAATGGCATGCGATGTAATGGATGTTGCGTTGTAAAAGTTTTGTTGTAATGGTAGTGCGTTGTAAAAGTTGCGTTGTAAAGGTTGTTTCCCCCAAGGCTCGAGCCCACCGTTTCCGAGTTCACAACTCATGACAAGGGAACGTTTTTCTCCAAACTGCATGAAGGGAACACCGTCAACAAGATATTGCAGTAGGTTTTTAGGTCGAGCCTACAGCCACCGTGCATGCGCTGCTCTGAGAGACTTCTTGTGGTGGAGTAAGCAAATAGTAGGTCGAGCCTAGTGCCAGCGCGCATGCGCTGCTCTGCGAGACTTCTTGTGGTGGACTAAGCAGATACAAGCCCCGCCCACTCTCTGTCCACATTTTTCATTGGCTTGTGTCATTGCCCTTTGTAAACTCAGGCTTCTGTTTTCCTAATAGGCTTATTAGTCCCTCCTTGGCATCGCCTTGTCTGCATTTGTCACTTCCTAGAGCGACTGGCCACTTTACTTCATTTGTCACACGGGCTGGGTTGTTTAATCTTTTAAGCACTATTTTCTTTAATGCATTTGTCCTACTTCAGGCACGATGACCATATTCAGCGCGGGACAATGGCGGCCGCTTATTTGCAATGTCAGAGGTCTCGCATTTAAATGCGAGACCTCTGGCATTGCAAACATTTTTGTAGTTGGTGCAGAGGGTCACGTGCACTTTATCTTTAAGTTACGGGTCGCGCCTTTCCTTTGTTCAACATGGCGGAGCTCGCGCACCTCTATTTATATTAATAATAACAGTGAAAATCGAATTCTTGGTGTCACAGTAACCCGGCACATTAACTATTTTGGATGACTGAAGTGCTCTGTGTCGGAGAGCAGTGCGCACAGGATCAGGGCAGGGCAGCGCTGGGAACTCTGCCGGGGACTGCTTGGGGCAGCTTCCAATGCATCGGGCCACCAGCCAGTTGGCGGCCTCTTCCTTCTCTGTTAGCTTCATAGGGCCGCTGACCGCAACTAGCAGGTAATCAGATTAGTGTCCATACCACCCAGAGGGGCGAGGTGCATGGGCAGAGGGAGCACTGTGTTTTTACAATAAAATGCAGCGGCCTGAGCAGCTGAGCTTTCACATGGACATCACCTGGCAAAATTATCGATTCTGGACTAAGCTTGTTTATCTCTGCATGGATCCGCACGGAAGCTGGCTTGCCGAACCTTTGTGGTTTTAAACAATTGTGTGTGATCAACAGCCAAATGTAAATGCACTCTAAGAATAAAGCGTGGCCATCCTTATGCCCAGTGGATATTCCAGTTTATGGGTTACATAACGTTTCTGCTGGATTTGGTAATTTTTACATGGATGTTACACATTGGACAGTAAAATACAGGTCCAGCTAACAAAAACCATACGTTCCACGGATTTAGTAAAAATACCATCTGAAACTAACAGTCACCAATTACCAGCTATAAGACGGGACGGGAATGGAAGTTTGTTTACAGCAGTTCAGAACTTTATAAAACGCAGGATAATCTGACTTGAAATGTACAGTTTTTCTGTTTTTAAAAACCATACCTGCAGGTTGGATGTTCTGGTCTTTCCTGCATCGCCTGACAGTTGTGTTATTTAAGTGCCACAGCCTGCAGTAGGACTAGGACCATTAGCAGAGGAAGTGCTTCTGTTATCTGGCTCATCAGAGGCCTGCTGGGGTTTGGTGCTGCCGAGGGGGCGGGGCCAGCAGGACAATACCCCCTTTGTCCCATTGAAACACATTCTATAGGGGAACTGTTTATGGTATGGGCCTGTTGGCAAGGCAATGAGCGTGCATAAAGCAGGAGACTAGAAGGGGCTGTGTCTGCTGACCACCTACTACTGAAAAGGAATAATGAGCTCTGGGCAGCTAACAGGGTTCCCTGTTTTGCCTTGAGGGCCACCCTGGTCTTCTGGTAGTTTTCACTTTACTAGAGGGGACACCTCGCATTAGCAAATTGACACATTCAAGAGTTTCTTCCTTGTTGAGATTAGTGTTTTGTTAATCGATTTTTTTTCTTTTTGCTATCACTCTTGTGGCATGGCGCTTTTACAAACAAGCATTTGCAATGCAATTGCTGTCACATTTACGAGAGTTTCGTAAATGCGAGACCTAATGCATTGCAAATGCTTGTTGCTTTTTGGCATTCCTTATTTTGTCACACTTGGTAAAACAGTGCAAAGACGCATTTCTGAGCGAAAGGGCACGATTAAAGCTTTAACATAACACTCGTGGCACAGAACCACAACAGAGCAAGATACATATATTGAAAGACGTCCTTGAACACTCATCTCAGAATAAAATTACACTAAAACATCCACAGATTAAAAATAAATGCGCCTTTTGTCTTGAAGCACACTCACGGCAGGCATTCACTTCTTAAGAGTAGATGAGTGGTGTCAGGGCAGAAGCCACTCGAGTAAGAAGCCCACAAGAGAGTGCTCCCCAATCAGAGGACAGTCCAGGGAGTGTAGGAGCTGTCCTGAACGGATCCAGCACAGCATACCAAACAGACTCAACCTGCTTAGGGTCATCCAAAGGACCCGGAAACATTGGTTTCATCCTTTTCAATGCCGGGATCTTATCTAAAGACAAGGACGTTTGGGATTGAGACCCCAAAAAGTCCTAGGAGTCAAACCATTTCCTTGAAGAAGACTACTTTTGCGCCTACGGCTATTTTTTTTAATTGGAAGATTTTTGTTTGCATATCCTACTTTTATAGGTGATTTACCTGTGGGGGAACAGGGAGGGTCATTTAGGAAGCTCTCTGTATGCCTTAGCCAGAAATAACTTGACCTCCACTCCCAGATGCCCACTAGTAGATGGCTATAGTATACAATCTCAGTTTGAACCCAGTCATATACAAATCAGTCTCAACCCTGCTCATCCTGCAAAATAATGATAGATTGGGATGTGGCCCGAGTAATTACTAGTGGCTGAGATTAATTCAAGCATTCCACCCATCACTTTTTTGTATACTTAAGTGCATTGCCCTGAGTGGGACAGGTATAACCAGACATGGATCCTGTGCACACTGTCAATTGAATCAAGTTATCCCTCATTGATGAGCCCTAACTAGGGTGCAGGGTCAAGACGGTTTTGCATATGCCTGGGTCCAAACTGAAGTGGCATGTTGTGTAAAATATCAATGAGGCCCCCCGAGTAATTACCAGCAGCTGAGATTATTTCAAGCATTCAATCCATCACTTTTTTGTATACTTTAGTACTTCACTAGATGGCACAAGAATCTGAGGTCATGACCCTGTGCTCCGAGTCATGGTTGGGGGACAGGTTTTCCAGACCAGTCTTAAACCTGTATGGGTAATTTATAGGATGAGGAATACGCGCAACAATATGTCCATCTAAAATCAGTTAGTTTACACTAACATTAAACGTTGACAACTATCTTAAGCAAACCAACAACATATTAAAAATCTACAAAATAGTTTCTGAAGTTGAGAGCTGTAATATATGTGTACCATACTAACCACAGAAATGTCCACTTCAGGGGCAATTACAGAACCACCAATCCTCAGCTCCAAATGTTTAGCATTGCGTACAGCTACCTGATTTAATAAAAGAAGAAGACGTTGGAAATAAAAAGCATTATATTGAAAGAAAAGACACATTTGTGTGTTACAAAAATAAAGACACTCCAGCAAACCTAATCCATATGCACAATAAATCTACGTGGGAGTCCTTGAGCCATATGAAGAACAAAATCTAATTAAGTGTTTTGAACATTTGTACAGGGCAGTCACTAATCTACAGCTCTTGTTCTCAATGCTCTTAGGTCTGACCAATGTAAGCCTACCAAACAGACAAAAAGAGAAAAGCACTCATAAGCCTATCTCTTAATACTTTTCATTGTGTGCATCACTTCCATGTACTAGCGCAGCACCAAATCCACAGCAGGATGACTAGGCACGCCTCCTGTCCTCATGCACTGCATCCAATACTTCCTACATATGTCACACTATAAACATCTACTCTACTAACCAGTCACATCACATAGGATAAGAGCATGTGTAACTTAACAGGCTTCTACGTCAACGCCATACTCAAGTGCAGCACCAATGACACACAGAACAACTGGAATATCCCTCTGGTTTTCATGTTCGACACCCAATACTTCCCATATTGGTCAGATGAACCCTGAATCTATTATTTAAAAATGCTATGGTCATGAAGGTGGGTCATGCATAGATTTATCTTTGCCTAAAATAAATCTGGAATTCAAATGTATTGTTAATCTTATAAAAATGCATGTTTTGATCCTACTGGATCCGAGGGTGAATGCACCAGCACAGTTTGTTAGATTCACATCAATGTTGGGCTTATTCATTCGTTTGGAGGTTCTTTAGGACATTAAATGGGAGCTTTTAAAGGGAGAAGTAAGAAGCCCATGCTCGAATTGTTGACATTTGTAGAGGGCTTTCAAGTTGCTGAAAGACTCAACATACCGGTTGTATTAACTTTTTCAATTTCTTCAACATCTGGAATGCTTTAACCCCAAAATAATTGCAACCATGAAAAGGTACAAATATTGATTTTGCTTGAATATCCAAGGAAAAACCTGGCAGATGCAACCATTGCATTACATGGCGTCAGGTGTCACAAGAGAACTGATCACTTCATCTTTACAATGTAATCGGGAATTTATGATCTGTTCTGAAGATTATTAACCATCCTATACATTGTAGCCAAAGGAGGATGGTGTGTGTACCTCTGATATATGCTTTACACCCCTGTCAGCAGTCTCACAAATGTAACAGAGTAAACCCCTTGCAGAAATAACTGTAATGAAAGTCAAACAACCTAAAGAATACATTTATTAGCCATAGTAACTCTATTTTGAATGCTGATCTGGTGGATGAGTATAAGTTAATGTGTGGTCATACAACAAAAAGAATCTTCACTTCTAGACCCATATTTTCTTAACACTAAAGTATATTTGAAAGAGTTGAATTGAGCTTGTTCAGTACACCCATGAGTTAGAGGTACACCTCTACATTAGATTGCTACCTACACAGGTCTCTACCTTTCCTGTCTAATGGGAAACGATTCCACACAAATATGCAATTCAGAGTTAGGGAAATGCATTAGCAAAAAAATAACCAAGATCCACATAAATATATCACACATGCAGTAACCTCCCCACAGGCCAAATTCAGTGTACTATACCTTCAGAAGACATAGGTAGAGTAATTTGCATGTAAGACATGGTGAGTGGCCTTGTACTCATCTTACAGCTTTCTGTGTATAGAGAACATATATATATACCTGAAACAGTCCTGTTAGAACATGTTTGAAACCTCCTAGGAGTTAAGACCATTGTAGATAGGTCTGTTTGTCTGTTCGTCCGTCCATCCATCCATCTATCCGGCACATACTGCACCCAACACATATGCCAATACCTTGCAACCATTACAAACCATGCTACGCCCTTGATGGGACAATCACTGGGCGCACAGTATTGTGAAAGGACACAATATGGAACCATTGACTGCACACAGATGAAGTGTAGGTAACAGACAAGCAAGTCCGTTGATCAGCATAAGGGTGTTTGCAGTACAGAAGCACATGGACAATGTTTGGAATATTTCTGAAGCCCACTCAAGCAACCAGTGGCCCCTGTGCATGGCCATAGCAAGGCTCTGTGTTCAGATGAAGGCTGTGTACACTGGGTTTTTAGTCTTGATACAGAGTGTAGGGCGTGGGAGATGGACGAACACCGCTCCAAAGCCTGCAGTGCACGAGTGAAAGACATGTACTCCAGATATTGTAAGTACTAGTGACACAGCATGGCCAAACACTTCAGCATCTCCAACAGATGCTCCTAGCATGCAGGACTCTTGAGTGGGACTTGTATGCAACAGACAGTACCATCTGTCTAACCGTACACTTGTCTTACTAGCCGCTCAGAGACATCATACAGTAACTATTTCTTTGACCCAGAATGAATCACCTTTCAAGGACAACAAGATATTAGGCTGACATTTTTCCATTCAAACTAGTGAACCTAAACACACAGTACATAGTTGAGAAGAATATAAATTAAATATAGAGAGATAAGTGTACCCAATGCCAAACATATCAAGGTCTAAGCAAACACACAGAGATGTGGAAATTTAGAATGCTAATAAATGTAACATACTTACATTGCAGTTAAAAGCAAATGCCCAAGTGCTATAAAGACACATTTGTACTTTAGGATATGGACCTCTAGTACTTGAGAAATTCCTATATAGTTCTAAATATTTTTAGGACATATAATACCAACGTAATGTGACATCATGAACCAGAAAGGAAAAAGGAAAATAAGAAAAAGGTTAAAGTAAGCCACATTAACCCAAGGCTAGCTTTACAAACAACAGTAAGAATGAGTGAGCAAGTATACAATTTCACAATAGTTAATGGACTTAACTACTCTTTCTTACCTCCACTCTAGTATCAAATTTGATTACAGCATTAGGTGCAAAGTTGACCTGAAGTTCGGCAAAACCTCCCACGGGTATCACACCTTGTGAAGGAGTGATGGTCATTCCAAGAAGCGGATACACATCCAAAACCTGAAGAAACAACTTTCAGTTAGTCATTTTATTACTTAGAATGGAGGTACTACAGAATACTAATTTATATTCCCTTTTCAAAACCATAGCTTTCTCCCTGAATCCAAGCATCTCATGAACCAAGTTAAATTTGCGGGTCTCATCATCCAATGTGTTTAGCTAAGGCACAACACTCGAATAGGGAGATCTCCACTTTCTGGGCTTGATCAAACTTTAAATCCCCAAATCCTGATTATTTTGCATATGCGATACTATGTAGTTCAGTACAATAAATCAAGTCAGTAAGTCGTCCCATAACTCACCAAAAACATTGGAAACAAATAAAATCCCTAAATATTTGTGTAAAGCAGTAAGCCTAAAAATGAATAAGAAAGGCGTTACATAGTATATATATATATATATATGCATTACTAGAGCTGCTGAACTAAAACCATTATACTATATATAGTGAATACTCTTATGTGGAGCTATCCAAATACTGAACTTCATTTACTACAAAATGGACCACCTGAAAGAAGCTCTTAAGTAGTAGTGTAGGAATATTCAACACATAAAATGATAATACCCCTAATGTTGCAAGGGAAAAAGTAAAACAAAATGTAGCATCTCTTTAATGGTCTCAAAACACAATATTAATGGACTTAAATTTACTTCAACCTTCCACTAGAGATGAATAAAGGTGTCCTTAAGAGGCAAACACAGATGTTATGTTATGTTATGTTATTAGTTCATTTTTATAGCGCACGGCTACTCAAAAAGAGTGTCCCGGCGCTTTTATTGGAGAAGGCAAAAGACAGCTGCAACATAATAACATAACACCAAATGAAAGACTAAAAGAGCAGTGAGCCAGGAGTTCAAGAGAGAACGGCTACTGAATAAAAAGCCACGTTTTAAGGCCCTTCCTAAAAGCCAGCAAGCTAGTGGCTCCCCGCAGGGCCAGCGGCAAAGAATTCCATAGCTGAGATGCCAGCAATCCAAAAGAGCGCCCGCCAAGGCGCGCTTTCTTTAGATCCCATCTAACAAACCAAGGCCTGGCATTTAACCCCTTCGGGGCTGATGACGAGCTCAGCTCCTCATGGGCGTAACCTGCCGTACGCTGATGACGAGCTGAGCTCGTCATGTAACGCGGGTTTTTGCGAATCGCAGCGCGCAGCGGGAAAACCGCTAGCGCGCATGCGGTTAAGAACACCCTGTATTCACACTGTGAAGTCACAAAACCCTCTATATCTTATCCATGGTAAATGGATGCCTTGGCACTGCATAGCAACAGGACACAACTTTCCATATGCCAGGTAACAAGAGCCCTAATAAAAAACAAGAGCTGCATCTGAGGAAACTGAAAACAAGATCGACAAAGCCATGCCCCTAAAAAGGAAACCACTGGACATGCCTGTTGTGATGGCAAAACTGGACTATGATCGCATTTACATGCAAAAGTCTAGACTCCTACCAAGAAAGTCAGACAAACACCATTGCACAAGTTGACCAATAAAAAAACTGTTCAAGAAAAAAGTGACACAAATCTACCAAGGAAACTGCCTAGAAAGCATGGAGATGCTGGGTAAAACACCAAGATGACTGAAAAACAGTTGGAGTGAAATAGAAACTGCTAACACATATAATCATAAAAACCTCCAAATGTGCTCCATGTCTCAAAGCTCACTCGCCAAAAGATCACAGAATTGATAGAGGATAAAACCAAATCAAATAGTGCTTGAATCAGAGTCAATCATATGAGAACAATTCAGGACAGCTTTTAATAAGGACAGATCATCCCAACATACCTGGGGCCATCCCAATATACCTGGGACCACATAACAGTTGGCAAGTGGGAACTACATCAGTCAATGGAACCACCCTTCAGCTATTTAGGATAAAAGATCACAACTTTAGGAGCAAGAATATGCAGGTCATGGGCCCACATTTTAGCTTGAAAGAAGCATCCTCATGCAGATAGCCACCATACACTACATAGCCCCATATTAACAGTTTTTTTGTTACTGACCATAGGGAATAATGTTGTCCCATTCCATGTGACTCACAGACAATTAAATATAAGGACTGAGCACTTACAGCAGTTGTTCAGGATGTTAAACCGGTTGTCAGAAGAGTCCCGAAAAGCACATGTTAGCACTTCCCTTTGAAATGATTTGCAACATTATTCTAGTCTCCATACTCTTCCTTCCTATAAACTTAGAATTTAGCAGTGGGCAGACAGAAGCATATAAGGCCTATTTTGAAATGAAGCAACGCAAAATCTAAATGACATACCCAATCTTGGTGTATTAAATCAGTGTTCGGTGGGGGGGGGGGCTTTGGGGGTTGGTTTCTTAGTATCAGACTGGGGCTCAGGTCCACACCCTGACATAACCTTCTAAAAAACCTGCCAGGTGCAGATTTTATAGAAATATGCATGTCTGCACACCAGCCAAGACCATAACTTTATGACTTTGTGGCCTATAACTTTGAATCTGTTTGTACTCCTGTCCCTCTCTAGAACTATAACAGCTCTGAAGAGCGGAAGCTGCTAGCCATAGAAGGCACATTCAAGAGCTTATTGAAAACAAACTCCTGATAGCCTACTGCAGCCCATCAATACTATCGTATAGTAACTTGTCGTAAGAGGTATTTGGCTCTTAAAATGAATACATGATCACGGGTCAATTTCCAACAGCACAAGATATGTCCATAAATAAAGTGCTCCTAAAGGAATAATTTGACACTATTTATAATTTGTAGCTTGTCACAATAGTGAGCATGAAATCACAATACTCAGGAGACAATGGTATCAAACAAAGTATTTTCTTTGTATATCGATTTTTCAAACCATATACTTTTTTATATTGTATAGGTATTATTCCACATATCCATTCATGTACGGCAACAGAAAATTGTACTGCGTTTTTCTCTGCATATGCAGTACGTTTTTGACACTTTTTAGACGTTATATGGGCAGTATTTACAAATCAGCTATATATACATTAATTTACAACTTTATACATTGTTGACAATCATCAAATGAGCAAACAATATGTACAAAGAAGCGGCAATAGCGTTGACGTTTCGATCTCACATAGTCATTCCAAGAGACCATCATCAGGACGTGCGTTGCGCCATGAATCTAAAACAATATAGGTATAATCAATAATATATCTACAATCTCCTGAGAGCATAATATGAACCGTCTGCTTACATTTAAACCGATGTCAGAGCCAGTGCTTATATCTATATACATAAATCTATATACATATATATATAAACCGTCACCACACCAATAGTGTCAATGAACCCAAAAATCTCTCTCTCCTACATTAAAGTAACACAATGATACATATATACAGTGGTCATGTCCCACGGTGTCATGTACCCACTGAGTGAAGCAACATACAAGTATTCTTTGCAATACTCACTGTGACGTATTATTGTCACCAATTCTGTAAAACAAACCGATGACATGGGTTGTAATATCCCTATATTGTTAAATCAATGTTTTTTACCCGACCATGTAAAATGAAATGGTCTTACCTTCTGCCTCAATTGTAGTTCTAAATAGAATGAATACAAGTATCAGCCCAACGTTCTAATCAAGACCTAGATAGCTCAAAGCGTAAACTTAGAAAACATAAGGGTACTCACAAACTCAGCAGTACCGAAAGCCACAAAGTTGCCCTCGCGATGTCTGAAACACGAATTAAAACGCACATTAAAACGCAGCTATGAGAATGAACTGCTCAACGTCTCAACTATATTACTCTACCAGGCCATACACTTACTTGTGCACACAAAAGAATACACCTCGTCCACCCTCTTTCGTTAATGGGACATCGAATCCTGCTCTGCGTCTTCCTCGTATTACAAAAGCACTGTGGTCCGATCACATGACCCGTCGGAAACCCAGTGCATGAGCCTATCTATAAATCTGCGGCCATCTTAGAATGGTCAAAGAAGTATCGTATTGGTACCTGTTAGAGAAAGACGCCGAGCAGGATTCGATGTAAGTGTATGGCCTGGTAGAGTAATATAGTTGAGACGTTGAGCAGTTCATTCTCATAGCTGCGTTTTAATGTGCGTTTTAATTTGTGTTTCAGACATCGTGAGGGCAACTTTGTGGCTTTTGGTACTGCTGAGTTTGTGAGTACCCTCATGTTTTTTAAGTTTACGCTTTGAGCTATCTAGGTCTTGATTAGAACGTTGGGCTGATACTTGTATTCATTCTATTTAGAACTACAATTGAGGCAGAAGGTAAGACCATTTAATTTTACATGGTCGGGTAAAAAACATTGATTTAACAATACAGGGATATTACAACCCATGTCGTCGGTTTGTTTTACAGAATTGGTGACAATAATACGTCACAGTGAGTATTGCAAAGAATACTTGTATGTTGCTTCACTCAGTGGGTACATGACACCGTGGGACATGACCACTGTATATATGTATCATTGTGTTACTTTAATGTAGGAGAGAGATTTTTGGGTTCATTGACACTATTGGTGTGGTGACGGTTTATATATATGTATATAGATTTATGTATATAGATATAAGCACTGGCTCTGACATTGGTTTAAATGTAAGCAGACGGTTCATATTATGCTCTCAGGAGATTGTAGATATATTATTGATTATACCTATATTGTTTTAGATTCATGGCGCAACGCACGTCCTGATGATGGTCTCTTGGAATGACTATGTGAGACCGAAACGTCGACGCTATTGACGCTTCTTTGTACATATTGTTTGTTCATTTGATGATTGTCAACAATGTATAAAGTTATAAATTAATGTATATATGGCTGATTTGTAAATACTGCCCATATAACGTCTAAAAAGTGTCAAAAACGTACTGCATATGCAGAGAAAAACGCAGTACAATTTTCAGTTGCCGTACATGAATGGATATGTGGAATAATACCTATACAATATAAAAAGTATATGGTTTGAAAAATCGATATATAAAGAAAATACTTTGTTTGATACCATTGTCTCCTGAGTATTGTGATTTCATGCTCACTATTGTGACAAGCTACAAATTATAAATTGTGTAAAATTATTCCTTTAGGAACACTTGTTGATTTGTTATTAATCATACCCAGTTCCTTGGGACTATTGGGTTGCCCTATTGTTGTTTAACATAAATAAAGTGCACCATGTTTGCCCAATGGGTAGTTGTAATAACAAGGGTTGATACCCCGAAACAGGTCCCAGGCTGCCCGTTTCCGGTCCAAGTTGGACCTGGCGTGGCAGTTCGACTGGACTGTTCCCATGAGGAGCAGGGTCAAGACTGATTTGCATATGGCTCGGTCCAAATTGGGGTGACATAATGAGCAAAAGAACGATGGATTCAACCCAGATCTCTTGACTAGGGGGTGAGTGGTTGAAAAGTTTCAGCACTCGGGCCATCATCTTGTTATGTTTGGTAGTTGCAATAATAACCTATTCTGTTTGAAGTAAAAACAAACTGTGGCACAAATAAAAAAAAAGATAAAAACACACTGGAAGTAACGCAAGGTGATAAAAAAATCTGCAAAAAGAAACACTGGCTTTACCTTATAGTAAGCATGGTGCGCTCCTGTATTTTGAATGACAGCTGTCTTTGAAGTCATCAGACCTAGAGGGGTGTGGTTAAACATCAGCCTTTGTTCCGTAAATTGGACATTTGTTGGACCAAGCTGACGATTATAAAAAAAAGACAAAAACATCAATGTATATATTGTATATACGTAAAATGTTTTGACTCATACTGTAACAACTTTACATTCACACATCCCTAGTGAAAAGCTGCCCATAGAATGATGTTGAATTACAGTGTGCCCTAAAATTCTTTCATCACAATCGCACTATTTTATGTTTCACAATGGTTTCAACAAAACTGTCCTACTTCAGTTCGTTGATTAAACATTAGGTTTTGGGTAAGCTTGGGTAGGTGTATTTTTGACAGATATATTTCAATAGAGGAGATGTTCAAGATCAATAAATACATGTTTTTAACAAAGTCAGATAAGAGTAGGGTTAAGATAGTTGAGTGCCTAAACACGAATATTGAGTCGAATTTTCAAAATGTACTTGGCCTCGGGGAAGAAAGCTGCTCAAAGGCATTAAAGTGCTTGTAGCACAAATTTCGACTTCTTGAAACAAAAAAAACTACACTTTTTCCAATCAATATGGTGTGGTGTACTGTGATTGGCTTCTTTGGCTCTCCAGCTGTCCATGATTCCCACAATGTGCCGTGTTCATCAAATGTCACTCAAAGCACCAGAAAGGAGTAACTAAGAGAGTCCAATTGTCATTCATCCCACACACACCACTGAAACCAACCCTGAAGCCAAGTTGTCACTTCAGAACTTCCCTCCTCTCATCAGTTAAGCAGAAGAATAGATCAATGGCAGTGGTGGTGGGAAATACATGATCGCATGAGCAGCAGTCGGTGCAAGCAGGATGCCAGCTGGCTGCTGAGGATCCCCTGATGTTGTACGGCTTCAAATAACAAGTTACTTCCGTTCAGTAACGCATTTTCTGGTTGAGACAATATCTAGCTGCAGATTCCTTACCTTTGGATTTCCCAGTTGTCAGACTGGATCCTGCTTGTCTTCGGGTGGCTAAGTACAGCTTCACGTGATGACATTGACGTCGGTTGTGACAACACAGTCAGAAGCGCAGAGTCATGAAGTGAATTGACTCATGTGTGTCACAACTAGGGCCCTGAAAAAGGAGCAACTCTAACCCTCTAAAATGATTTTGCAAAGTGGGGAGGCATTAGTGTGTCTGTGAGGAATCTGCAGCTAGATAGAAGGTAAGTAACTTGTTAATCTGATATAGACTCTTAGCTGCAGATTCCTTACCTTTGAATAGATACCCAAACCAAACCATCCTGGCGGTGGGCTGTGGACAGATACGCTAGACTAAAACATTCTGCAGGACCGAACTGGCAAAATGCTGGTCCCTACGGACCGGACTGTCCAGGCAGTAGTGCGTGGCAAACGTGTGCAGAGATCCCCACATTGCTGCCTGGCAGATTTCGAGAACTGGAACACCACAAGCCAATGCCGTGGTCACAGCCTTTCCCCTAGTGGAATGAGCTTGTGAGCCCTCAGGGGGTTTCTTCAGCATGTAGCTGATTTTAATGCAGATAATGACCTTGTGCGAAATTGTTTGTTTCTTCACTGCCTGCCTTTTTTTAGCTCCCACATAACCCACAAAGAGTTGGTCGTCCACCTGCAACTCTTTTGTGTGGTCAAGATAGAACAAAAATGCTCTTTTTGGGTCCATACAGTAGAGACACTCGTCTTCCTTAGAGGAATGCAGGGGGAGCAAAAAAGGTGGGCAGCATGAGCGATTGACCCAGATGGATGGGGTCACCACCTTTGGAAGGAATGAGGCACAGTTGCGAAGCACCACCTTATCCAAGAATGTCATCAGATAGGGAGGGCTGGATGACACAACCTGCAATTCACTCACCCTCCGGGCAGATATTATCGCCACTAGAAAGGCTGTCTTGATGGTAAGCAGCCTGAGGGGACAATTGTGTAAAGGGTCAAAGGGAGCATACATGAGATATGTGAGAACCAAATTGAGATTCCACTGTTGCATGATGAAGGACATAGGTGGAAACATATGTACAACCCCTTTTAAAACTTATTTACAATAGGGGCTTTTAACAAGGAGGGTTGGTCCGTCAGCCACAAGAAAGCAGACAGAGTAGGAAGATAACCTTTAAGAGTAGCCAAATCAGAGCCCTGCTGGGCAAAGGTAAGAATAAAAAGAAGAATATTAGATAGAGAAGCAGAAAGAGGGTCAATAGACCTTTCTGTACAATATGTGTAAAAAATGCTGCCAACTGCAGGCATATACATTCTTAGTGAGGGCCGCTTAGCCACCAAAATAACATTAGATATTTTGGGAGGAAGGTCAAAAGCTATCAACTGTTGTCACTCAATCTGCACGCAAGGAGGTGGAGCCCTGAGCTCCACTTGGGACGAAAAGCACTGCCGAGCAATAACTGCCTTGGAAACTCCAGCGTGCAAAATTGCTGACAATGTACGTTCTATTTAGAGGCGAACAGATCTAAACAATGCTTTCCCCACTGCTGGAAGAGACCTTGCGCCACCTACAACTGGAGCCACCATTTAAGATCCACTAGGCATCGATAGCTGAGTTTGTCTGCACTGGTATTCAGAGAACCTGCCAGGTGTTGAAACACCAGAGTTATGCCATGCGGTTCCAGCCATGTCCAGAGACGCAGAGCCTCTTGACAAAGCGTCCACGACCCCACCCCGCCCTGCTTGTTGCAGTACCACATGAACTGTGGTGTTGTCCATGAACACCTGTACTAAATTTCCCTTGACAGAGGGAAGAAATGCTTTCAATGCTAGCCAGATCACCCAAAGCACAATTTGATGTGGAGCCCCGACTCCGCCGGAGACCAGTGTCCCCTGAACTCCACCTCTCTCAGATTGCCACCCCATCCCAGGTGTGATGCATCTGTTACTACTGTGAAATCTGGTTGGGGAAGGGAGAGGGGTCTGCCTCTAATGCTATCGCAGTTCGTCAGCCACCACTGCAGGTCTTTTGCAGTTCCCTCCGAGATCGGGACCACATTGGAGAGATTCCCCTGATGCTGCACCTACTGGAACTTCAAGTCCCACTGCAGAGCCCACATACACCATCTGGCATAATTTACCTACAAGATGTAGGAAGCCATGAGTCCTAGCAGCCTCAGAGTCATTCTCACCGAAATCCAAGATAGAGGCTGAAACATCAGTATCATAACATGAATATCTTGGACTCGCAGCTCTGGAGGATAAGCGCGAAAATACACTGTGTCCAGAACAGCTACGACGAAAGGGAGCGTCTGAGAAAGAGTCACGGTCAGTGAACCCCAGCGAATGCAGGAGGTCCACCGTAGTCTGGAGGTGGGAGGCGACAGCCTGGGGCGAGGACACCTTCAACAGCCGGTCATCGAGGTATGGGACGACTGACACCCCTAACCTGCACAGATGAGCTGCAACCAGGGCCATCACCTTGGTGAACACTTGTGGGGTGATGGTAAGGCCAAATGGTAGTTGGATGAATTTAAAGTGCTAATGGCCTACCTTGAACCCCAGGTAACGCCTGTGGGCAGGCAGGATGAGGATGTGAAAATACGCATCCTGTAAGTCCAACGCTACCAGCCATTTTTTCTTGTTCTAGGGCAGAAAAGATCTGAAGCAACATGAGCATCTTGAATTTCTCCTTTTTGAAGATCAGATTGAAAACAGGATTCAGACATGATTATGGTGGACTGCCAAAAAGGCTTATGAGGCCAAAGTGATGCAAAGTGCAGGGATGGGATTCTCTGCTCATATGACTAACTTAAGCATGTTAGAAGCCCTAATATAGAGAAGGGTGTTTGAGGTGGGCAATTCACTTGCCTTTGAACACTCAGACTTTAATGATCTCTCTGTCAGCATTAAGCAGTACTTTGTTGGCATATTTACTTCGGCAGTGTACCTTCGGGACAGATCCCAGTTTTCTGCTTAACCTTAATAAAATGGATTGAAGGCAGGTCCCAGCATTGAGAAAAAAACAATGGAGAGCTTTAATAAATTCTGTCATTGCTGGGTCTGAGGGAGTAACGGAGATGAGTTGAGGAGTTCTCATCACATGCTGAGCTCACTCACCGGCAATGCAGACTAAAGCTTGTGATATATGCAATAGTTTTACACCTCAAAAGGATCAACCTTTTCATTCCATGGGTTTGTGCCATATGGCTAGATATTCCTACTTGATGTTCCAATTAGGCATCATACCTTTTGTGGACGTCGCAGAAGCCCGGTCGAGCAAGGACAGTGAAGTTGAAGTTGAAGTTGGGGGGAATTCATAGAGCGCACGTATACCAAAAAGGTTTTATGGCGCTAATGCAGTCCGGCAGCAGAACAGGGCAGCAATCAGACCTCGAAAGCTCTAATGAATAGCCAGGTCTTCAGACCTTTGCGGAACTCCAAGTATGATTGAGAAGATCGAAGATTATCAGGAAGAGAGTTCCAAAATCGAGGGGCCTGAAAGGAAAAACTCAACCCTCCATGTTTCTTCCTAACAAAGCGTGGAACAACCAGAAGGTTCTTGGAGGAGGACCGTAAGTTTCTAGAGGGAGTGTAGGTTGTAAGCCTAGATGCTACATAGGAGGGAGCTAAGCCCACTGATGATTTAAAAAGAAGACACCCCAGTTTAAATAGGCAGCTATGGGCAACCGGTAGCCAATGCAGTTGCCTCAGAAGCGGAAGAGCATGATGGAATCTAGACCGACTATAAATAAAGCCTAGCTGCCTGATTTTGAATAAGCTGTAGTCGGCGTAGTTCATAAGCAGGGATACCGATATAAAGAGAATTAGCATCATCGACCCGAGACATGACAAGGGCAAGGAGGATACATTTGAGAGCATCAGTGGTAAAGAACCGGGAAACCTTACGGATAGTGCGGAGACATAAAAAACAGGAAGAGACGATCATACTAATCTGGGTGTGCATCGAAAGGTCGTCACAGATTTTGATGCCCAGACTTTTCACAGACTTAGCGGGAGAGGGGGCAGGGCCAGGAGAAGAAGGCCAGAAATTAGAAGACCAGGGATTGGATGAGCCTCCGATCAGGACTAGTTCCGTCTTGTCGGGATTTAACTTAAGATGGTTTGTGCTCATCCAGTCCTAGATAAAAATCATAGTGTTCTGGAAATGGGAAATATAATCAGGAGAAGAAGAAAAGGTGAATATGAGTTGAAGGTCATCAGCGTAGTTAAACACTGTGACCTCCCGGTTACATAAAGCAAAAATTAGGGGAAAAATATAAAGATTAAAAAGAAGAGGGGAAAGAGCAGAGCCTTGGGGGACACCACAGGTTACTGTTCGAGAAGTAGAAGAAAAGGAGGAGAGCTGAAGGAGACCCAACTCAAGGCCACATCCAAGATGCCAGCACGTTGGACACGGTCGACCACAAGATGATGGTCGACCGTGTCAAAGGCAGCCGATAGATCGAGAAGTACAAGGGTCGGAGTGGATCCGTTGTCAGCACTAACTCTCAGTTCATCCAAAACTGAGAGGATAACTGATTCCGTAGAATGAGTAGGACGGAAACCAGCCTGATAGGGATCAAAGTAATCAGAGGCCTCAATGAAGGAGCTAAGGCAATGAGTGACATATCTCTCCAAAACTTTGCCTAAAAAGGGAAGCAGGGAGATAGGTCGAAAATTAGACGGGATAGTTGGATCAGCCCCCACCGTTTTCAGAACAGGAACAATCTTAGCTAATTTAAAAAGATTAGGGACGACGCCTAAAGCCAGTGATTTGTTAAAGAGGGCAAGAGGTGTGTCGGTACAGACCGAGAAGATCTCATGAAGGATGTGTGAGGGACAGCTATCAGTGGGAGAGCCAGATTTCGTGGAACTAACCAGACTGAGAAAATTCTCTGTCAAGATAGGTGGAAAATGTGTGAAAGAATGTGTACTGGGGGGAGTAGAGGAGGATCAAAGGAGGGAGAGGGAGAAGATATATGAAGTTTGACAGTAGAAATTTTAGTGAAGAAATAGTCGTGCAGAGAGTCACAGAGGTCCTGAGAAGGGAGAGGTTTGGCAGTGACTCGATCAAGTTTAGAGAGACTGTTGAGAATGGAAAAGATTTCCTTGGGCTTATTGGGAGAAGATAGAATCATTGCAGAGAAGTATTGAGTTTTTGCTATGAGGACGTCATTTTTATATTCCCTAAGAATTGTGGAGTAAATAATTTTGTCAGAGGGATCGTAGCGCCGACGCCACTTTCATTCTGCCTGTCTGAGCTGGAGTTTCTTTGCTTGCAGAGAGGAGGAAAACCATCTTTGCGTATCGTGTGAGCGTTTAAGTCGAATCGATCTCCCGAGGACCAATTCATCACAGGATGAGGTAAGCCAGGAATTAATGGCCAAGGCCTGGTCATGAAGGGAAGAGTCTGAGTAATCAACATTAGTCGGACTAGAGGTGAAAAGCGAGGAGCAAAGAGAATTATTGTTTACTCGTCCCCAATTTCTCACTTTGATGTTGGTAGGTAAGGGAGTACTAGTCGTGGGTTTTAGTGACAGAGAGAATGAGACCAAATAATGATCAGACCACAAGCAGGGAAGAACCGAGAGTAAAGAAATATCCAAATTAGCTGACCAAATTTGGTCCAATGTATGGCCAAACTTATGGGTAGGTAGATGAACCAATTGTGTCAGATTCAAATGAGTGAGCAAATCAGAAAACTCCTTGGAGTAAGAGTCCTCCAAGGGGTCGACAGGCCAGTAGTTGAAGTCACCTAAGATCACTATACGCGAGTTCTTTACGATCAGATTGGTGAGAATCTCACCGACTAAGGAAGGAAAGGCGGGCAGGGGCTGGGGAGGGTGATAAAACAAAACTCAAACCAGCGGAGGAGAGACAGACGTAGTTTTCACTGAGGCATGACTTTGCGAACTGTGCAAGAGTGTCGGTCCAACATATTGTCAGGTCATGTAGGGCATTGAAACAAATCTAAAAAACAATTGTATTTTTCTTGCGCTGGATAATCTGCGTTTATGCATCATATACATCTAGGGCCAGATGTACAACCTGCAAAATAGCACCTCGCAAATTGCGACTCATTTGCAACTCGCAATTTGAGAGGCGCTATTTGGCATGTACAATAGTGTGTTTAACACTTTGCAATTCCCAATGAAGTCGCAAATTGCGAGGCTCATGAATATTAATGAGCCTCTCACAATATGCGAGCCCATTGGGCATAACAGGCCCTCCCAGGGATGCAGGCCTGCTGGGCTCGGCAGACCACCATGTCTGGACTGCTTTTAAATTAAGCAGTATTTTTTAAAATGCAGCCTGTTTTCCTTAAAGGAAAACGGGATGCATTTTAAAAATATTTTTAAGGAAACGTTTTCATTTCATTTTTTAAGAGCAGGTAGTGGTCCCTTGGACCACTGCCTGCCCTTAAAAATATTTTTTGAGACCCCTTCCAAATTGCGACTGCATTTACTACCCTCTTGCAGAGGGTGGTAATTTGCAAGTGTTTTGCGACCTCAATTGCAGTCATAAAACATACATGCATTGCTTTGTGGACGTAATTAGGAAGGCAACGCCTCTTCCTAATAGCAACTCGCAATTCGTAAATAGCATGTCGCAAGTAAATTGCAACTCGCTATTTTGGAATTGTACATGGGCCTGGGCCATTTTGCATGCGCAAACGAGTCGGAAACATGTTTGCGCATGCAATTTACGGTCGTACATCTGGCCCCTGGTGCTTTACGTAGGTGGTATTAGCAAATGTAGATAATCATGCAAAGTCCATTACAGTGATTTAGTTTCTCACTTATACCCTACAATTCTAAAGTTGAACTTTGGTAAATGTCTTTAGAAATAAATTAATTGTATGTATTTATATCAAATTTCATGCAGAATATTTTTAGGAGTTCATCGGAGTAATCTGCCTCTGTTGCAAAGGTTTTGGGTCTGCAACGCTCCAAAGCATGGAAATTCTTAGGGAAATTAATTGTTTTCCGATTATACTGTATTTTGTATCTAATGACTTCTGTGTGGATGATTGTCTTTTAGAGTGCATCAACATGATCTGGCATTTTTATATTTTCTTTTTATAAATCATGGTTTAACAAGTTATAACAAGAAAAAACAATGATGTAAAGAACTAATAAAATGTGAAAGTCCTGAAAGCTGTGTGCGAAACGACTCTGAAGACATCTACCTACAAGAAACTAACAGCAAATGATTGTGGGTTGTGGTATTATGTAGGTTCAGATTCAGTTTACACAACTATTAATGTGAAAAGACTTCAAATGTTTTCAGAGATCCTTCACATGCTACCCGCTGTCATTCTACAAAACAAGCAACTCAACTGATTTAATGTTGAAGAATGAATATTTGTTTTTTTGTCTTTGATCTATTTGTTTTAAAATAAATTTGACATTATGATGGACAGCCTCCTAAAAAACATACAGCAAAAGCAATATGAAACAGAAACAACTAAGCCTTAGTATACAAACAAACCAGCAGAAATGTCATAGCACACAACACCATAGTACACAACAGATTCTGAAATGTTTAAGCATACCTTGGCAGTGCATTTCAGCTTACTTATGTCTCCATGGTGGACACAGAGGTGGAATTCTCCTTCATCTGGAGAGAAAAAGCCTGGATGCCACACTACTTCACATTCAATATCTTTGAAAGCGTCCACGGTGCCTAAGCATAGAAGTAAACAAAGAATCACATGCTTTATACAAGTTTCTAGATCAGTTTTTCTTTAAACTGTGGTCCGGGGATCCCTGGGGGTCCGCAACGCCTACTCAAGGTGCCGGCACACTCCTTGTAAAATTAAATATTAACTGGTTAATTAAGTGTCCATAAATAAAAAAGCAAAATATAAAACTGAAACATGTAAAATGTTCTGTAAACACGAAGGAACTTGAAATTGCACTAAAAATTAAGTTGGTATCCTCAGATTGATTAATTGGAGCAGCGAGAATGCGTGCATCAAACAGAATATAGTATGGACAAATGAATTTAGAAAAACTCCAAACTTCCCATTAAAATTTTAAATTGAGAATTTTTTATATTTGTTTGTGAATTAAATAAAATATTTTATCATTTATGTTTTTGTTTGATAGATATTTGTTTCAGTTTTTTATGCATTGTTTTGCTGTTAAAATCATCAAACTTGCTTACGCGGGTCCCCAGTTTAAAATAATAACTCAGTGGGGGGGCTCCCCCAATTTCAATAATTATTCAGTGGGGGTCCCCAGATTTCATTATGATTAAGTAAGGGTCCTCAAAAGTTTAAATGTTAAGAACTACTGGTCTAGACCATTTGCCAAAAGTGTTGTAACACGGGGAAATAAGGGCCTCAAAAAATCATCAGTGAATAACTTTTCCCAGAGTTCAAAATAAAGGTGCAATGGAATCAGAATACTCCCATTAACCTACCATGTATCACAAGCAGACTACAGAGAGCATACTCACATGAGCCCTCCCACAGACAAACACCCCTACCTTCCTTCTGACCTCACAAGGAGGATTTACTGCAGCGTATAGAGTCTTGTGTAGTCCCTGCTTGAAATATCACCAACAGGGTTGGATTAATCATTAAGCAAAATAAGCACTGCTTAGGGCATCAAGGGAAGGGGGCACAAAAAAATGTTCCATTGCTGGATTTACTATGAGCAAAACACACAATATGATGGACGGAATGTTGCACAATGGCAAAACATTCACCCCCAGTCACAGATCTGGGTTTAATCCATCATTATTTTGCTCACCAAACCACCCCATTTCAGACATGGCCATATGCAAATCAGTCTTGACCCTGTGCCTCATGGGAACAGTCCAGCCCGAACTGCCAAGCCATGTCTTCCCTGGACCGGAATCAAGCATCCTAGGACCGGTTTCTGGCGATCAGAATGCCAGTAAGTCCAAAAGAATTCAGACGAGCCCGTAGTCCTTTTAGGTATTTATTTTGGCACAGCAAGCGATCGAGGACAACGCGTTTCGAACAACCCTGGATGTTCTTGGCACCAGGTTCCACAAAAAGGGCCCCCTCAATGAATGAATATATATATATATATATATATATATATATATATATATATATATATATATATATATTACCTACTGGCGGTCGCCAGTAGGTATATATAGTTAGGATTTTTTCTCTATGGGATTTTTGAAAATTCTATGTCTAATAACTTTGGCGTTTGTGGACGGAATTGGCTGAAATTTTCAGGAAAATGGCACATTTTGTTTCTGAGCAGCCCTTGAAAATTTGGGGGGGGGTTCGTCAAGGGGGGGCCGAGAAAAAAGGGGGGTCCCAAAACGTGTTTTTAACATTGAGTTTTCCATAGGGCGGTTGGCCTCACTTTTAGCCCGAACGGCTGAATGGATTTGCACGAAACTTGGCAAAATTGTAGGGACTGGTAGCCCGATGTGCCTTTTGTAGGTCTCAATATATGTGCTCCAGTGGATTTTGAGAAATTAACGTTTAAAAAAAGATATATATCTGTAACAGCGGACCGGGCAGCGTCCCAGGACGCGTACTTTGCGCGCAACGGAGCTTTGTGAAGCGAAGCTGATTGGTTCTCTGGCGTCTGTCAACATTCCAAAAAGTCCGTAGCGGCCGCCATCTTGTCTCTCGGTAGGATCGAGAGACAAGAGGAGGCCAAAACGAAGGGGGAAATGACCATAAGGGGGCATAGTAGATCCTCGCTGACCCCCTAGGTTTGATGTGGAGGTTTTAAAAGGGCCCCGCGGGGCAAAAAAAATATTAATAATAATAATCGAACGGCTGAATGGATTTGCACGAAACTTGGCAAAATATTAGGGACTGGTAGCCCGATGTGCCTTTGCTAGGTCTCAATATATGTGCTCCAGTGGATTTTGAGAAATTAACGTTCAAAAAAAGATATATATCTGTAACAGCGCTCCGCTTCGCGTAACGGAGGTTTGCGAAGCTGATTGGTCATTCTGTCACTGGGCTATAGTTGGGCTACATCTGGCTGATATTTGGGCTACATTTGTTTTTTTGTGTGTCTGGCGGCCATCTTTGGGCTACATTGGGCTACATTGGGCTTCATTGGGCTACATTGGGCTACATTTGGGCTCCAACATATATATAGGCCAATGTAGCCCAATATATATTTTTCAAAGTTAATTTTCGTAAAAACCACTGGAGCATATATCTTGAGACATAGCAAAGGCACATCGGGCTACCAGTCCCTACAATTTTGCCAAGTTTCGTGGAAATCCATTCAGCCGTTCGAGCTAAAAGTGAGTCCAACCGCCCTATGGAAATGAAGGAAATGAATGGGTAATTTGTAATTAGCAAATAGCTAATCGCAAACTAGGAATGGTAAAGAATCGCTATTTATTCCTTAAAGTTCGCTATTTAGGAAATGCAAAAAACTTTGATGATACATATGGCGGTTCATCTCTAACAAGATAAGAAGCATAGGGATACATTTATGATGACTGGCGCATCACCAGGGATGTGTTAGTCATTCTGTGCCGCTGTTCCGTCATCTATGGTGTGCTGCATTTACAATGCGGCGCATCATGGGGCAAAAACAGCACAGATGCGTGATGTATCTGTGCCGTAAAGGTGGCGCATTGCTGGAGTTGTATCGCAAGTGTGATGAAGCTCCAGCAAGGGTCGGGGGTGCCCCTGTCGCAGGGTTTCTGTTCTCACACAGAACTGTGGACAGAGGATTGGAACCTCGGCGAATTAGGGTGTCCCAAAACTCACGTTAGTAATCAAAAACCCCTTAGCAAGCTAGGTACAGTGTCACATTGGATATAACAAACTCTCAATGTTTAGACAATCCAGAATATGAACTTATAGTACCTCAGGATACGTGGAACTCATGAACAGTCGGTCGTTATATATTTCTTAGAAACCAGAACATGGAGTTAAGAAGAACACATGTGTATTTGAAATGTTTATTTACTAATGCCGTCTTCTCAGGCGTAGTATCTTAGATAATACAAGTACACATATTATCAGTAGCAAAATTACCAGCATTTTGATACTAGTACATAAAAAGCGAATGGTGATAGTATGTTAACATGCTGTAAATGAATAAGAGTTAGCAACACTTATAAGCAGCCGCGGGCCGTGGAGGGAGTTACGGTGAGGCAGGGAGGCGGGGAGGGGGAGAAGCAGGGTGGAGAATACAAGTACACATATTATCAGTAGCAAAATTACCAGCATAGTTACTAGTACATAAAAAGCGAATGGTGACAGTATGTTAACATGCTGTAAATGAATAAGAGTTAGCAACACTTATAAGCAGCCGCGGGCCGTGGAGGGAGTTACGGTGGGGCGGGGAGGGGGAGGGGCAGGGTAGAGAGGGCTCCACCCTGCTTCTCCCCCTCCCCGCCTCCCTGCCTCACCGTAACTCCCTCCACGGCCCGCGGCTGCTTATATCTCACCCTCCCTAATACACATATTATATTATTTGCTAAGAAGGTCTCTTTGTGTTGGTTTAGGGCGTGCCCATACTTTAGTGTCTTAGATTTGAAGGAATCACATCAGCATACACCAGCTCTCTCTTCATGTGAACCGCATCAACTGTTGTGTATGTGTGTTCGGCAAAGCAATATAAAACCCGCCTCATGCCCAGAATTGGCAGAAGTTGCACTTATGTTATGAGTATGAAGTCGTGGAGATCAGACCTCATAACAATTCTGTATCGTGTTGTTCTTGAAACTTTAGCACTCGCTGTACAGATATAGTTTAACAAGCAAAGCAGATAGTAGAGCAATAACATATTATTCTCATGTAAACCACGATGAACTACTAGCTGGAAAGCTAAAGCAACAACTAAGTGTCGTGTGCAGAAGTTGCAAAAAAGGAAAAATGGCGTTTAAACCGGTAATGAGCCCATGCTAACTTAACACGGTGTAAAGATATCCAGGACCTAGATGACACCTCCCCATGATCCGGAAACGAACTGAATAAGATAATAGAAGTGCCATCTCATGAGAGCAGATTGCAAGTTTATATGTGGACGGTCCGCAAGGTAAAGCATTAAAAACTAGGAAAATTTAATGCTAAAGAAAAATAAAACAGCCAAGTACTTTATCGAGTCTTAAGCCAATAGGCAAGGTAAATAATAAAAACTTGACAAATAAGTCAATGAATTGTCAATGAAATGCTAGTACTCAGCATATCAAACATGAAAAAGGTCTATGACATAACTGTGTATGCAAAATAAGCTGCAACAGCCTCCAATAGGAAGTCACCGTCTTCATCCGAAAACAGTTCAGCCATCCAATTTAAAAGCGGAAAAGAACATACGTGCTCTCCCAGCACCGGATCCTCTATCACCATCAGAGGACAGCTCGGTGGGTTTTCAAGAAAGCTCTGTTCCAAGAAAGACTGTGCTGCCGCCAGTAAATTCCAGGGACCAAGTAGTCCATGCATCAATGCCACAGCCATAATCCTTTCGCCAGGACAAACCAACTCGTGAGTAATGATAGGAGTCATCAGCTGATTAAAGTCGACGTCAGGAGAAACCGGTCCGCAGAGACACAAATCAATGGCCCAATCGAAATCACAGGTCAGGCAGTGAAATACAGGCTGGACACAGGTGAAGTAGGAGAATCGAAAAGATAATCCATATGCCGTGCTTAATATCGCCAACGGCATTGTGCCATAATATTCTAGCATGCGATTGCGGAACAGTGTCAGCAGCTGCAGGGTGGGAGGTTGCATAGGAGGGACATCCATATTTAAAAATGTAAAAAAGCACAAGAGCGTCCGCTGGTAATACAAGTAAAAATGTCAATCCACGAAGCAGAGTGGAGAAAATAGAATGAAAGAAAGCAGGGATGACTCCAAAGATTTTCTCAAATGAAGTCACGAGACCACTGGTAACAACTTTAAAAAAGTGCGCCAGGGCCTTTGTGGAGGATGCGTTAAAGATAGTCCGAACCATCTTGCTGAAATTGAAAGGCAAATCTGAATTGAGAAGGGTCTGCACCTCTGTACGGGTGTTCGCTATGTGAAGCACGAAAGTTTCACGGGCCGAACTCAAGGCCACCTCTCTCTGAGACAAAAGAGCTCTTATTCTTGCCATGCCGTTGAAATCTCTCCCAAGGTTGGTATTTGTGGCCAGATTGAAAACTCCCTATGTTCATGTGTGGGAGGAAATAGAACATTTCTGCAGCAAATAACCCGTTCACTTACTGTTACCATAAAAGGAATACTTTTAATTAACTCAGAACAATCTTCATTATTGAGCATCAAATAACTACCATTTTCCAACAACTTGAACGTGGGGATGATAGCAGGAACTGGCGTGCCCTGCAACACGCAAGCCATATTTGGTCGGTGTTTGTTGCATGAACCGTGTAACTGTATGTGCCTACACATTAGTGAATGATCTGGCGTCTCAGTGCATTCCTCTCCATTCAGATAAACTTCTTGATCATCTTTGAAACATCTGTATGTGTATGGAAGCGACCAGACCTCATGAAGAAAAGCACTACCTAAAGGTTCATAACGACCTATTGGTATATATTTCATACAATTTGAAAACTTATATAAAGCAAAAGGCAGCGTTATTAAACCGTGGATAAGGCACGTTGTCAAAAAACCCGCAATCCTCTGCTGATGATGTCACTGAGCATGTCATGAATGATGTAATATGTGACATCATCAGCAGTGGATTACGGGTAATAGTATCTCTAGTTTACTCCCCTATAGCTGTCTTTCTTTTAACATAAGTCTCTGTTTCCTTCCCTTATACTTACTGTTTTTGGTTCGCTTCCGGTTCGCGTACCGGCGAGCGAACTGGGAAGCGAACTAAGAGAAATAGAGGTTGGCACAGTTCCAAATATTGTACCAATTTTTTAATAACGGGGAGGTAGTTCTGAAAAGAACTTTTTTTTTTATTGTTTTTGTTGTTTTATATTTTTTTTATTATTTTTCAGAACATTTTTTTACTTTTTTTGAATTTTTCTGAACAGTTTTATATTTTTGGGGGTTTTTCTTGGAGGGGGCAATGAAAACGATTCATTGTAAAGGGCTCAACAGGAGCAACAAAACAAAAAAAAAGTATTTATTATTTTGGGCGTTTCGTACAAACTTGCATATGATAATCAATAGCTCTGTTGATCAGAGTGATGCTTCTTTCTCCGTAGCAAATGAATCCATCGCAAAATACGCAGATGTGTTTTACTTCACCAAATCTCATTTGTATATTTGGCACCATCTCCCTGCCCTCTGGTCCCGTTACTTCCGGTACAACAGATCTTCTGGCCATAATAGGGAGATTATCTAGGTCGTTCCGAAACTGTGCAGCACTGTAGTTGTTAGGATGCCACCTAGTCATATGGCGATGCATTCTGTAGTTTCCGAAACTGTATTTTTTCTCGGTTCCTCTGGACAGTCTATCTTGACATATAAGGCAAGTTACTTATCTTGCATTTACTTTTTTCTGACCTTTGGGAATTTTAAAAAATTGCCAAATGAAGTTTTCTTTCCGGTGAGACGTCTTGGGTTCCTCAGGCAAAAACTGCCTCTCTTCGTGCTCTTCCTCCTGTTCCTCTTCTTCCTCTTCTTGCTGAATTATAACTTGAGCAGGTGGTCCACTCTTCCTTGGATGTGGTGGAGGTGGTGGGGAAGCACCAGCTGAAGCTACTAAAGAAGCCATTGCTCAGTGATCACAAAGGGTCTTTCTCTCACAATGATGAAAGTCAGAGTGAGGAAAGAAGGAGGGATTTTCATCATTTGGGAAAAACAAGAGTTCTCAACCAATCAAAAGTGTTCATTTTAGATTATATGACCTAGTCTTACATCATTAGGAAACCAAAAGTGAAATGAACCAATGAAAAGTGTTATTACCAAGTCACATGACTTGCTGTGTTTACGTTAAGCGCTTTGCAGGGCCTCCCGGTTTGCTTCCAGAAACCTGCGCTTTGCGACTCGCTTCGCGTACCAGTTCGCTAACGTAGCACGTCATATGACGTATCACGCGACAACGTGAAACGTCATGCGGACGGGAGGCGTCACGATGTTGTTTTCTAACGCGGCACTTGCGGTAAAGAAACGTTTACCGGCTCGCGGTCTATTTCGCGGCATCAAGGTCAGCTAACGGGAAGCTTCCCGATTCGCGAAGCGGGAACGAAGAAAAAAATATATTTTAAAAAAAAATTATTCATAAACATATAAAATATATTTTTGGATTTAAAGAAGAATACATTTTACAGCTACAGATATTAGCTGTTAAAAAACCAATGAAATTCACTGAAAAAACCATAGGTTATAGACCATATATAGTTAGGAATTAGCATTTACAAAACCTTGAAAATTCACTGAAAAAACCATAGGTTATAGACCATATATAGTTAGGAATTAGCATTTACAAAACCTTATTTTACTCACACAAAACCATTGAAATTCCATATATAGTTAGTTGCACTAACTATATATCGCGCACCCGCAATCCACTGCTGATGATGTCACATATGACATCATTCATGACATGGTCAGTGACATCACTGATGACATCACTGATGACAACATCCAGTGACTGTATTTTTCTGTAAAGTTAAAATATGTCTTACATATTTAAGAATGAGTGGATGTATAAGTGTCTGGATGAAGGATTTAGTAGGGGCATGACTGACTGTATGAGTGACTGATTAAATGAGTCTCACTGAGTGCATGGGTTAGTGACTAAACTGTCTTAATTTGTGCATCATTATGTCTGTTGTTCTGTAAACTGCTGCATGTGTTGATCAGTAGCTATATGATTAACTATATGGGTTATTGATTGGTTGCCCAAGCATTTTTATGGGAGACTGAGTGTGTGTGTGGGTGGCTGGGAGGTGTATGACTCTGTGCATAGATGTGTGAGCAGTTGATTCACTAGATGTATGGGTTCAAAAGTGCATGTGGAAACAGCTGTATGGGCGGTTGACTGTGTGCATGAGTGTATTGGTGAGTGAATGGCTATCTCAGTGCTACATGTCAAAGTAAGTACATATGTAAAATACAGTACATGTGAGAGTTGACATATATAAATAACTGTGCATAAGAGCCAGTGAATGTGTGAGTGGCTGTATGGATCATTGTGAACTTGTATCCAGGATTGTATAAGTGAGTAAATATGTTTTAGTATATGTTTGAATAAGTAAGGTGTGTATAACTGTATAGTTGAGGAAATGGAGGTGTGATTGATTCTTTGCATGACTGACTATGTGTGTGAGTAACTCCATGGATGAGTGACAGTCTGTGAGTGTCTGTTTATACTGAGTGTATCTAAGGTTATATAAGAGTCTGAAGAGGTTCATCATAATATCACATGAATGATGTCATCAGTGATGTGATCAGTAATGTCAAATGAGATGTCATCAGTGATGTCATTTGAGATGTCATTTGAGATGTCATTTGAGATGTCATCAGTGATGTCATCAGTGATGTCATTAGTGATGTCATTAGAGATGACATCAGTGATGTCATCAGTGATGTCATCAGTGATGTCATTTGAGATGTCATCAGTGATGTCATCAGTGATGTCACTGACCATGTCATGAATGATGTCATATGTGACATCATCAGCAGTGGATTGCGGGTGCGCGATATATAGTTAGTGCAACTAACTATATATGGAATTTCAATGGTTTTGTGTGAGTAAAATAAGGTTTTGTAAATGCTAATTCCTAACTATATATGGTCTATAACCTATGGTTTTTTCAGTGAATATATATATATATATATATATATATATATATATATATATATATATATATATATATATATTCACTGAAAAAACATAGGTTTCAGGAGTTATATAGTTAGGAATTAGCTTTTAAAAAACCTTTGAAATTCACTCAAAAAACTATAAGTTTTAGTGGTGTTATAGTTAGCTGGACATTTTACTCATACAAAACCATTGAAATTGCTCCTATATAGTTAGTTGTACTAACTATATTTCGCGCACCCGCAATCCACTGCTGATGATGTCACATATTAGATCATTCATGACATGGTCAGTGACATCACTGATAACATCTCAAATGACATCACTGATGACATCACTGATGACATCATCCAGTGAATGTGGTTTGCTTCGTTATTTAAATATGCATTATATATATAGCAATTTGCATTGAAGAATAAGTGGATATATATAAATAAATATTTGGATGGAGGATTTAGTAGCAGTGTAATTGACTGTTTACTTGACCAATTTATAATGTCTCACTAAATATAGTGGATAGTGACTAAACTGTGTGAATATCTGTATCACTTTGTCAGTTGTTGTGTAAACTGATTCTACAGTTGGTTACTAGCTATGTGAAAGTCTATATTAGTTATTGATTAGTTAACTGAGTATTTGTATGGGAGTGTGAAAGTGTGTGTGGTTCGGTGGGGGGGGTGTGACTGTCCAAAGATGTGTGAATAGTTGATTCAGTAGATATATGAAGTTAAAACTACATGTTCTAACAGTTGTTTGGGTGAGTGAATATCTTTATGGGTGTGGTGATGAGCAAATATATTTCTCAATGGTACAGGTCCAACAAACTAGAAGAATAAAAGGCAGTGTATGTGTCAGTTGTTGTATATAAATAAGTATACATAAGACACAATGATTGTGTGAGTGACTGTATGGATAACTGTATACTTGTAATAATGATTTTATAATTCACTAAGTATGACTTACTATCTAAATGAATAGAAGAAGTGGTGTTTGTATAAGTGTTTTGCTAAGTAAATATGTAAGTATGATCCATTGTTTGCATAAGTGAGTAGGATGACTTCATATGTGAATAGGATGCGTGCTGTTGTTTAATGTCGATATAGATGTATAAGTATTTTTGATAGTGTTCTATTGTTCATTGACAGCATGTATGAGTGAATCCATAGGTAAGTGATTAGATGTGTGTATACATCTATGAATCACTGAGTGGATTTTTAGATACTTGTATTGCTGTGACAATGGATTTAAATATGATACTCTGTATTTTACAAAGAGTGATGAAAAATTGTAATATTGTATGAAAAGGTGTATGTGATTGTCACGTGGATGATGTCATCAGTGATGTCATTTGAGATGTCATCAGTGATGTCACTGACCATGTCATGAATGATCTAATATGTGACATCATCAGCAGTGGATTGCGGGTGCGCGAAATATAGTTAGTACAACTAACTATATAGGAGCAATTTCAATGGTTTTGTATGAGTAAAATGTCCAGCTAACTATAACACCACTAAAACTTATAGTTTCTTGAGTGAATTTCAAAGGTTTTTTAAAAGCTAATTCTTAACTATATTACTCCTGAAACCTATGGTTTTTTCAGTGAATTTCAAAGGTTTTTTAAATGCTAATTCCTAACTATATAAGGCCTGAAACCTATGTTTTTTTCAGTCAATTTCAAAGGTTTTTTAAATGCTAATTCCTAACTATATAAGGCCTGAAACCTATGGTTTTTTCAGTGAATTTGCAAGGTTTTTTCAAATGCTAATTCCTAACTATATAAGGCCTGAAACCTATGGTTTTTTCAGTGTTTTAAAAAAAAAAATTGATTGGTTAACTGGCTTATTAAGTGTATCTTAGTGAATACATATATTAGCGAGTAATGTTTAAATATTTAAATATATGCATGAGTGATGTAATATGTGACGTCATCAGCAGTGCATTGCAGACGTGCAAGTTATAGTGAGTCCAACTAACTATAACGTGGGAATTTCAATGGTTTTATGCGAGTAAAATTTCCAGCTAACTATAACTGGTGTGAAACCTATGGTTTTTTCAGTGAATTTCAAAGGTTTTTTAAATGCTAATTCCTAACTATAACTGGTGTGTAACCTATGTTTTTTTCAGTGAATATATATATATATATATATATATATATATATATATATATATATATATATATATATATATATATAAAAATTTCTATGGCAAAATAAAACCCCTCATTTTGTTCCTTTTCAAATTAAATGTATTAAGTGTTACCACTTTATTCCAATCAAGATGACTTCAGGTGTGCCATACTTTTGTCATAAGTAAGACTGTTAGCGTTCTAGTTGTTCTTTAGAACACTCTGGGACATTCTGTCATTGGGCTATAGTTGGGCTACATCTGGCTGATATTTGGGCTACATTTGGGCTCTTTTGTCTCAGATGGCCATCTTGGGAGACTGCATATCAGAATTTTTTTTATGAAATATAAGAGGATTTGAGAAGTCACTCAAAATGTGCCCTAATTTTTCTTTCTTCAGCACTAATTATAATTTCTATGGCAAAATGAACCCCCTCATTTTGTTCCTTTGCAAATTAAATGTTTTAAGTGTTAACACTTTATTCCAATCAAGATGACTTCAGGTGTGCCATACGTTTGTCATAAGTAAGACTGTTAGCGCTCTAGTTGTTCTTTAGAACACTCTGGGACATTCTGTCATTGGGCTATAGTTGGGCTACATCTGGCTGATATTTGGGCTACATTTGTTTTTTTTGTCTCTGGTGGCCATCTTTGGGCTACATTGGGCTACATTGGGCTACATTGGGCTACATTTGGGCTCTAACATATATATATAGCCCAATGTAGCCCAATATATATTTTTTCAAAGTTAATTTTCGTAAAAACCACTGGAGCACATATCTTGAGACATAGCAAAGGCACATCGGGCTACCAGTCCCTACAATTTTGCCAAGTTTGGTGGAAAACCATTCAGCCGTTCGGGCTAAAAGTGAGTCCAACCGCCCTATGGAAATTAACATGGGGAAAACACGTTTTGGGACCCCCCTTCTATCTCGGCCCCCGCTTGACGAATCCCCCCCAAACTTTCAGGGAAGGACCGGAGCGCCGCGAGGCAAAGTTAAGGAAAATTTCAGGAAGATTCCTCAACGGGCGCCAAAGTTATTCCCAATAAAATGTTGCGCTTTCCCTATGGAAAACAATCCTAACTATGTATACCTACTGGCTATCGCCAGTAGGTAATATATATATATATATATATATAAATATATATATATATTACCTACTGGCGAGTCGGGTCCCAAAACGTGTTTTCCCCATGTTAATTTCCATAGGGCGGTTGGACTCACTTTTAGCCAGAACGGCTGAATGGTTTTCCACCAAACTTGGCAAAATTGTAGGGACTGGTAGCCCGATGTGCCTTTGCTATGTCGCACAATATGTGCTCCAGTGGTTTTTACGAAAATTAACTTAGAAAAAATATATATTGGGCTACATTGGGCTATATATATGTTAGAGCCCAAATGTAGCCCAATGTAGCCCAATGTAGCCCAATGTAGCCCAAAGATGGCCACCAGAGACAAAAAAAACAAATGTAGCCCAAATATCAGCCAGATGTAGCCCAACTATAGCCCAATGACAGAATGTCCCAGAGTGTTCTAAAGAACAACTAGAGCGCTAACAATCTTACTTATGACAAAAGTATGGCACACCTGAAGTCATCTTGATTGGAATAAAGTAATAACACTTAAAACATTTAATTTGCAAAGGAACAAAATGAGGGGGTTCATTTTGCCATAGAAATTATGATTAGTGCTGAAGAAAGAAATATTAGGGCAAATTTTGAGTGACTTCTCAAATCCTCTGCAAAGACTAAACAGAGTATTGCGACTCTGTGTTTGTTTGTAAATAGAGAATGAACCAAAGAGAACCAATTCTAAAACAGTAAATACTTGGATAACAATCAATCAAATGGAGAGAGAAGCAGGCACGACGTATTACAACGGGGGCAAAGGCCTGCGTTAACTACCCTTCACTATGTGCAAAGAGAGAGTACTCCTAATAGAAATGAGGGGGGGGGCACCATTCAAAGCAGATCAGTGTGTATAAACACGAAAATGTTTTCACTTACCACGTACTTGACATTCGACAGCTTATGATATTTGCTATTAAAAAACCATTGAAATTCACTGAAAAAACCATAGGTTATAGATCATATATAGTTAGGAATTAGCATTTACAAAACCTTGAAAATTCACTGAAAAAACCATAGGTTATAGACCATATATAGTTAGGAATTAGCATTTAAAAAACCTTATTTTACTCACACAAAACCATTGAAATTCCATATATAGTTAGTTGCACTAACTATATATCGCGCACCCGCAATCCACTGCTGATGATGTCACATATTACATCATTCATGACATGGTCAGTGACATCACTGATGACATCACTGATGACATCTCAAATGACATCACTGATAACATCTCAAATGACATCACTGATGACATCTCAAATGACATCATTGATGACATCACTGATGACATCTCATTTGACATCAATGACCACATCACTAATGATATCATTCATGTGACAATACAATGCATCTCCTTACACTTTAATATAACCTCTGTTACATCCAGTGTTAAATACAGAGTATAATTTTTGAAACCATTGACACACCAATACTAGTTACTACATACGTACTCAGTGATTCCTATGTTTACACACACATTCACTCATTTACCCATACAATCATTCATACATACAATCACTCATCTTTACAACACTATCATATGCACTCATACACCTATACAGACTCTCACACTCTGTCACTCATCCATGGAGTTACTCACACACCTAGTCAGTCCTGTAAATAATCAATCACACTTCCATTTTCTAATCTATACAGTTAAACATAGAGCACCTTACATTTTGAAACATATACTAACACATACTTACTCTCTTATACAATCATTGATACAAGTACACATTGATCTGCACAGAGTCACACACCTCCCAGCCAGCCACACACACACTCAGTCTCCCATACAAATACTTGGGCAATCAATCAATAACCCATATAGCCACTCATATAGCTACTGATCAACACATGCAGCAGCTTGCACAACAACAGACATACTGATGCACACTTTCAGACAGTTTAGTCACTAACCCATGCATTCAGTAAGACGCATTTAATCACTCACTCATACAGTCAACCACGCACCTACTAAAACCTTCATTCAGACACTTATACATCCACTCATTCTTCAATATGTAAAACATATTTAAACTTTACAGAAACACACAGTCACTGGATGATTGAAAAATCGTGTAAAAAAAAAAAGAAAAGGAATCGAGCAAAATCAGTAGGCCACTAACGGGATCTCTTTTTAACCTCGCTAAAATAGAAACATTAGGAACAACCCCTCATGACAAATACAAAACTAGTGAAATGAACTGAACTCCACACAATGATGGCTGCAAAACAGCTCGGCTCCGCCACCCACCCCGCCCAAAATAACGATAAAGAGCGGCTGCCATGATTGGTTGCGGAATGGCCACGACGGAGCTACGAAATGGTACTGCTCTCATGCTAACCCCAGCTTCAGTCTGAAACATCCAGAAACACTGTAGACTACCAATTCGATCAGTTCCGGTAGCGCCCCAATGTAACCCGGTAGAGAAGAACTAGCCCTCCCCTCTTTGACTGATGGTTCTTGTTGCCTGTCCCTTCTGTTGTCATTTAACAGAACTATTTAGCCTGCTGAAAGGGGTTGTGTTCCGACCGCTGGTTGGTGGAGACATTTTGACTATATTCTGGACCTGCGTTGTCGCGTAATGCGTCATATGACGCGCCGCGTTAGCGCATCCGGAAGTCATCCGGGGCGCGCAGCGCGTAACGTAAGCATAACAAGTCATGTGACTTGTTAATAAAACTTTTCATTGGTTCATTTTACTTTTCTTATTCTAATGATGAAAGGCTTGGTCATATGACCTAAAAATTACGCTTTTTATTACTTCCGAACATTATTTTTTCTTAAATATATGTTATAATGTTCCAGGCTAATGTACTTTCCCGGAAAATTTACAACTGTCCTGCAAGTAAAATATATTCTTTTTTCGAGAAAAAGAGCGTTTCTTCGTCCCATGACGGAGCCGTTGAGCAAAAGAGGGTCGACCTGCTGTCTTAGTCGCCGATACGCCTGAATATGAGATTCTTATCGATCACTTTATGTTGCAGGAATAGAAAACACAACAGCCCTTGACCATTTATCTTTACTGCGTTCCTTCGTATTATACCTTTTACCCTTCATGTAATTGGTCTGCTTTATTTCACTTGCCTTTTAATGATTCTAAAACAGTGACTATTATTAAAAACTTTACCAATGTATATACTACTACCATGTTTTCTTTTAAAAACCTTTATTGTGAAAATTTCATTATACAAATACGAGCCTATAACCACGTGGGCCTGCCACGGAGCAAACTGTAATCGTATATGATGAGTAGACATTTACACTGTAGAGGAACGTAACGGGCGGGCCATTAGGTTGCAAGAACTAAGGTGTCTAACAGTTACGAAATCGGTGGACGTACATTTTATAATTAAAATACGACAGGGCCAGTTACAATAAAATTATCTAGATATACATTTGCGGGCAAGTACCATGGGTGACGTTAATTCGAACTTTCAATAGTACAGTAATCAATAACACATCAGAACTTAATATCAATAGGGATGTCGAAATATTCAATCAATTCTCGTCCCCGCCCGCCATGTGCTTCAAAACTGCATACGTATCTCGTGATTTCAAGGTTCTGCAACCAGTACACAACAAGGAGTTACGAGTCCCATTTATTCCGGCGCCATTTTGGGCGAGGACGGGCAGGTCCAGGATATAGTCAAAATGTCTCTACCAACCATCGACTATGATGATGTTCATATGCTGTATTTATTAGAGTAACACTCATCTGTCCACATGAAATTAATTTGCCACAATCTAAACATGTCATTTTAATCTTTCCAAAGTTCTTCTAAATATTTGGGACCGTTTCCCTTGCCTCTGATGCTGTCAGTGCCACTTCTTTGATGAATGTACTAGCAGGTCAGGGGTTCTCCTCCAAATCTCTCTTTTATGCAGCACTATAATTAATTGGTGCCACCTCTCCATATGACGATGCATGGTATAGTTACCATAACTATATTTTTTTTCGGTTCCTCTGGAGAGTTCATCGTGGCAGATGAAGCGTGTAACGTACCGGGCATTTACCTTTTTTTGCATGTACAGGAAAGGAAAAAAAATCGAGCGTCCGAGTTCTAAGGTGTCCCAGGGCCATTTTAGTGGACCAGGCCCGAATCCAAAGAACAGGCCGCCATTTTGAGAGTCCTGTTGCAGCCGCCTGTCGCTGTAGCATCAAGAGCAGCCGAAACTCAGCTGAATGGCAACTGAAACGGTAAAGGGGCGCCCCACTACAGCAGACGAGCCTCCACCTAGGAAGGCCCGTTCACGCCGCCTCCCCCCCCCCCCCTTCGGGCACCCCACGCCGTTATTCGGAGCAGTATTGTAGGATGGCCACACCAGTGCGGCAACTTGCTAGACATCACTTCGGTGGTAACCGAATCTCAACGCCTTGTGGTGTCTTCTATTCAGAAAACATTGTTATGCTGCCTTCGACCTATTCGCCGCAAGTGCGCACACAACTCAACTGCATAGCTTGCTAGACACCACCTCGGTGCCATCCGGATCTTGGAATGTCAGCACCTTTTGGTGTCTTCTCTTCAGAAAATATTGTTGCGCTGCCTTTGGCCCCATTCGCACATCGGTCCGCTACTGACGCCATCTCACAGGCTAATGGGGCCCCCCACGCCGACTTTCAGCATTGTAGGATGACCACACCAGTACAGCAACTTGCTAGACATCACCTCGGTGCCATCCGGATCTCGGCGCCCCACTGCAGATGAAGTGCCTCTCAACTATGAAACCACCACGGTGACATCCGGATCTTGGCGCGTTGTGCTGCCTTCGGCCTATTCGCACATCGGTCCGCTACTGACGCCATCTCACAGGCTAATGGGGCGCCCCACGCCGAGTTTCAGCATTGTAGGATGACCACACCAGTACAGCAACTTGCTAGACATCACCTCGGTGCCATCCGGATCTCGGCGCCCCACTGCAGATGAAGTGCCTCTCAACTATGAAACCACCACGGTGACATCCGGATCTTGGCGCGTTGTGCTGCCTTCGGCCTATTCGCACATCGGTCCGCTACTGACGCCATCTCACAGGCTAATGGGGTGCCCCACGCCGAGTTTCAGCATTGTAGGATGACCACACCAGTACAGCAACTTGCTAGACATCACCTCGGTGCCATCCGGATCTCGGCGCCCCACTGCAGATGAAGTGCCTCTCAACTATGAAACCACCACGGTGACATCCGGATCTTGGCGCGTTGTGCTGCCTTCGGCCTATTCGCACATCGGTCCGCTACTGACGCCATCTCACAGACTAATTGGGCGCCCCACGGCGAGTTTCAGCATTGTAGGATGACCACACCAGTACAGCAACTTGCTAGACATCACCTCGGTGCCATCCGGATCTTGGCATCTCAACGCCTAGTGGTATCTTCCATACAGAAAATATTGTTGCGCTGCCTTTGGCCCCATTCGCACATCAGTCCGCTACTGACACCATCTCACAGGCCAACAGGGCGCCCCACGCCGACTTTTACCATTGTAGGATGGCCACACCAGTGCCACAACTTGCTAGACACCACCTCGGTGCCATCCGGATCTTGGCATCTCAGCGCCTTGTGGTGTCTTCTATTCCGAAAATATTGTTGCGCTGCCTTTGGCCCCATTCGCACATGGGTCCGCTACTGCCGCCATCTCACAGGCCAACGGGGCACCCCACGCCGACTTTCAACATTGTAGGATGGCCACACCAGTGCGGCAACTTACTAGACACCACCTCGGTGCCATCCGGATCTTGGCGCGTTCTGCTACCTTCGGCCTATTCGCACATCGGTCCGCTACTGACGCAAACTCACAGGCCAACGGGGCGCCCCACGCCGACTTTCAGCATTGTAGGATGGCCACACCAGTGCTGCAACTTGCTGGACACCACCTCGGTGCCATCCGGATCTTGGCGCGTTGTATTGCCTTCGGCCTATTCGCACATCGGTCCGCTACTGACGCCGCCTCACGTGCCAACGTATTTTCTCCGCATTTTATACCCTATGCCACATAACAGGTCATGTGACTTGTTTATAAAACTTTTCATTGGTTCATTTTACTTTTGGTTTCCTAATGATGGAAGGCTTGATCATATGACCTAAAAACAACACTTTTCATTGGATGAAAACTTTTTTTTTTCCCAAACGATGAAAGCCCCACCTTGTTTCTGGATGTTTCAGACTGAAGCTGGCGTCAGCATGAGAGCACCACCATCTCGTAGCTCCGTCGTGGTCATTACGCGAGCAATCATGGCAACCGCTCCCCACCAGAAGCCTACAGGAGTCGGGGGCCCCCAAAACTTTTGATGAATCCTCAAGGCGGAGGGGACGCTTTCGAGAATGGGGTCCAAGACCTAGCAGACAAGCGTCCGATTTCCAAGGTGTCCCAGGGCCATTTCAGTGGACCAGGCCCAAAAAGGAAAGAGCCTGCCGCCATTTTGAGAGTCCTGTGACAGCCGCCTATCGCTGCACCGTAAGAGTGGGCGCAACTCAGCTGAATTGCGGCTTTTGACACAGTGGACCAAAAAACGGACGGAATGGCAACTGAAACGGTAAAGGGGCGCCCCACTACAACAGATGACACTCCACCTGGAGAGGCCCGTTCACGCCGCCTCCCCCGGGGCGCCCCACGCCGTTATTCGGAGCAGCATTGTAGGATACCAAAACCAGTGCGGCAACTTACTGGACATCACCTTGGTGCCATCGTTCTGCTGCCTTGGAACTATTCGCACAACAGTTTGCTACTGATGACCCACCCCCCACGACGCCCCACGCCGGAAATCTGGACGTTGTGCTGCGTTGGGACTATTCGCACAGCCGACCGCTACTTCGTTGTTTTTCCCTAAAAATGTTTATATGTTATTACTATTTTTGTTTTCTTGTATATATTTATAAATTATTAAAGTTTTATAATCTTACTACTTTGTCGGAGTGCTATATATTTTTAATGTGACACATAATTGTAAAAACTTTGATGTACAAAGAGTCATCCCTGGAATCTTCCGCTTCAGGCTCGGTCCCCTCCCCAATCACAATACAGGATGGTTTTCAGATAATAGCAACGCTTCTGCTGTGACGGATCTCATCGAGTGTGGGCCTTGATCTACTATAACTCCTTTGAAGAGGGGTGATTCTTTACAGCTGGGGCCATAAACTACATCTGCAGGGCTAGCTGATACCCTAGGACCAGCCTGGACAATCGGACACAGAGGAAAAGGAGTGTCAGAGGGTGCGGTAGTGAATAGGGCGAAAGGGAGGTGTCGGGCGGGCACAGGGTGTGATTCTCAGGGAAGAGCAGCGCAGATGGGGGGAGGTTTATTACCCATGCATAAGACAGAGAGCGGGGGTGACCACTGCCTGGGGGAGATGCTTGCGAGGGTGGGGAGCCATGCTAAGGATCGACAGCGTGCACAGAGTGGGTCTGGTCAAGGCATCTAAAATGGCTGCCGTGCACGACAAAAGTGTGGCATTTGAAAAAAGACAAGATGGCGCAGACAATGTTTTTCAACACTTCCTGATTTCCTTCGAATCGAACGTTAACAGACGTTTGGGCATATTACCAAAGTTAAGCGATATTTATCCCTAACGATGCTTAGCAACGATTTTTTTACCGCTAAGCATCGTCAGAAATTATCGCAGATAAACCTTGCTATTATCAAGGTTTATCGCAAATACGATAATAAACGACCGCAATGCATTAATATCGCTGAAAACTCAGCAATATTCATGCATTACCGAGCTAATGCTCTTAGCCATGTTATCCACCTCCCATTGGATAACATGGCTAAGAACTGCTCAGGGCAGGTGCTAGCTTTTGGAGATATTCGCGCTTATCTCGAATATTTCCAAAAGTTGATAATAGGAGATAGCGATGTTAGCGACTGTTTCCAGTCGCTAACATCTTGGCATGCCCACTTTGCATGTCATTAGTGATAAATATCACTCACATGCAAAGTGGGGCCCAAGATGGTCGCTATCTCCTACTAGCCGTCGCTAACTGGTGTTAGCAACAGCTAGGTAATACAGATATAATTTTATCTCCGCGAAGCGGAGCGCTGTTACAGATATATATCTTGTTTTTGAACGTTAATTTCTCAAAATCCACTGAAGCACATATATTGAGACCTAGCAAAGGCACATCGAGCTACCAGTCCCTACAATTTTGCCAAGTTTCGTGCAAATCCATTCAGCCGTTCGATTATTATTATTATTTTTTTTTTGCCCCGCGGGGCCCTTTTAAAACCTCCACATCAAACCTAAGAGGTCAAGGAGGATCTACTATGCCCCCTTATGGTCATTTGCCCCTTCGCTTTGGCCTCCTCTTGTCTCTCGATCCTACCAAGAGACAAGATGGCGGCCGCTACGGACTGTTTGCAATGTTTACAGACGCCGGAGAACCAATCAGCTTCGCAAACCTCCGTTACAGATATATATCTTTTTTTGAACGTTAATTTCTCAAAATCCACTGGAGCACATATATTGAGACCTAGCAAAGGCACATCGGGCTACCAGTCCCTAATATTTTACCAAGTTTCGTGCAAATCCATTCAGCCGTTCGATTATTATTATTATTATTTTTTTTTGCCCCGCGGGACCCTTTTAAAACCTCCACATCAAACCTAGGGGGTCAGCGAGGATCTACTATGCCCCCTTATGGTCATTTGCCCCTTCGCTTTGGCCTCCTCTTGTCTCTCGATCCTACCGAGAGACAAGATGGCGGCCGCTACGGACTGTTTGGAATGTTTACAGACGCCGGAGAACCAATCAGCTTCGCTTCACAAAGCTCCGTTGCGCGAAAAGTACGCGAACTGGAGCGCTGCCCGGTCCGCTGTTACAGATATATATCTTTTTTTAAACGTTAATTTCTCAAAATCCACTGAAGCACATATATTGAGACCTACAAAAGGCACATCGGGCTACCAGTCCCTACAATTTTGCCAAGTTTCGTGCAAATCCATTCAGCTGTTCGGGCTAAAAGTGAGGCCAACCGCCCTATGGAAAACTCAATGTTAAAAACACGTTTTGGGACCCCCCTTTTTTCTCGGCCCCCCTTGACACACCCCCCCCCCAAATTTTTAAGGGCTGCTCAGAAACAAAATGTGCCATTTTCCTGAAAATTTCAGCCAATTCCGTCCACAAACGCCAAAGTTATTAGACATAGAATTTTCAAAAATCCCATAGGGAAAAAATCCTAACTATATATACCTACTGGCGACCGCCAGTAGGTAATATATATATATATATATATATATATATATATACAGCGAGCTGGAGAAAAACGGACCACCAAGACCTTCAAATGGCAGAATCAATGATTTGATTTCCTCATTCCATGACGCGTTTCGGGCATCGGGTGCCCTTGATCACATGAAAAGTAAGCAGTACGCCATGTTATTTTATACATTTTTTTCTTTTTCAAAGTGACACCACGTGATCTATCAACAGTGAAGAAACACTTTCATTTCAGCAGTAAGATCTGTAAAAGCACATATATATATATATATATATATATTAAATGTCTGAAGTAGTTTTCAGGCATAATCGTCTGTGCGGTCTGCTTTATAGGTATGTTATGCGAGCAAAATTATATTCAAGCACTGTGCGCAATATTTTGTGATGCTATGATTTACTTGCATTATTGCCGACCTTTCACTGTAGACAGCTTGGACAAGAGGTAACTCTGGTGTAATAGGAGTGCATACACGTTAGTATGTTTTCTATGTTTATTTACAAATACAGTGGGTGGGGCTACGTAACACTTGTGAAAATTACAGCCGAACTAGATTGACAAAGGCCACTTTGTGGCTGAAACGCGTCACTCCTTGTGCTTGGGACTGAGTGCGACATCAACTAATAAAGAGATGCCGAATCCTGAACCACTTCGTGTTTGTGCCTTTGTGCCTCCTTCCATTGTGTCAGTGTGGGATGTGGATTGTTATATATATATATATATATATTAGCGTCCAGTGTGAGGCGTGCCAACAACACAGTGCTAGGAATGTAACTTTGAAAGTAATCTGATTCCATTTTTTTCTACTTCTCCTTCAATTTCACAACGTGAGTGTTTTTATTTTCACGTGGTGGTGGCAGTGATTACATTTATACAAAGAAATAGCAGAGAGATTTTCTAAGTGATGTGCCACATAATGTCACTTCATCATCATCTGAAATTGAAAGGTATTCTCGGTGTTATCATAGCTGATGGATGTTTACCAAGAGGGCATGATCACTAATTTCTCAGTGAGCTTCAGCAGTTTCACTCATATGTGCGTCATAAGTTCAGTGCAACAAAAAATGTAAAAACAAGATTCAGTCATGCTGAACTTTGTAAAATTATTGTAGAAGACAATACAGAGTGTGTTTTGCCAAATGGAGACATTTGCTTTCATATATTTTTATCATTCATGGTCGCAAATTGCTCAGCTGAGCTTTCATTTTCTCAGTTGAAGTATACTAGAAATCCCAACAGAACAACTATACAACAAGGCAGGCTGGATGTCTTATCTGTACTAAGTACAGAAGCAGATGCGTTACATAAGATTAGTTTTGAGGATCTAATCAAAGACTTTGCAATTAGAAAAAGTAGGCGAAAACATTTCAAATATAAATAAAGTGGAAGTATACAAAAATAAACATTAATTACTGTAAATTTTGTTTCATTTCGAAAATTAAAATGTTATTTTACGGTTTATAATTGTTTATATTTTGAATTAGCTTTATATGGGGGCACCAAAATATTTTAAGTACTTAGTGCCTCTAAGGTATGTGTCTCCAACCAGTCAGTCGTCACTGTCCTTCAGCTTAGCTCACCGTCTTGAGTCCATTTGTCAATCAGCACAGGTTCACATTTTCCTTTTAAAGTTAAGGGAAGTCTGTGTTTATTTCACATTATCATCTCCAGGCTGCAGATAGCAGAACTTAATAATGAGCAGTGCTGGAGTAATATTTATGACCCAGGGCACAGAGGTGAAGAACAGATGCACTGAGGTATTTAAATCCTAAATAAAAGTCCTTGTCAACTCAGTATTGGAGCAGAGATCAGCATGATGGTTCTGAATGTTTTTAAAAGGGAGAAAATTAAAATAAAGAGTTTGTTTAATGATTAAGTTAGCCCTTTATTTTAAATGTATCTCTTTTCAAAGTGTTGTATTTACAAACAGCAGGCCTCTTGCTCCCAGTGGCCATCTTCACCCCATATTTACAGCTCAAAAATACTGTCATGATTCCAGACGCTACCAGTTACTCCGCCAATCGGCCTACTCGCGAAACTCCAAGATGCCATCCGACATTTCGTTTGAGCGGGCAAACGACCGCGCCTACGCAGGGACCTCACTAGTCACACCACAGCGGTGGGGGGCCTAGGAATCCCGGATCTTTTACGATACTTCCAGGCGACGCAACTCGGGTACCTCCTGGAATGGAACCGCCCCGAATCTGAAAAGAGATGGCTCTTTCAGGATCGCGCGATGGCCCGGATGCCACTGTGGAGGATTCCCTTCCTTAGAAGGTAGGACCACCCCACCTACATGAAAAACTCACCCATTACTCGCACTACCCTACAGGTGTGGGACAAAGTCGCGGTGTCTCGGGGACTCACCACTTACCCTTCACCGCTGACTCCCTTATTTGATAACCCTGCCTTTACACCAGGCATGGTCTGCGGATCCTTTCCCCGATGGCAGCCGTCTGACTGCAGATCAGCCGGACACTTCTTTGATCTCAACGGCTGTATGTCGCTGCAGAATTTACAGGACGTTTACGCGCTCCCACGGCTCCCGCGATTTGAGTATTTCCAAATTCGTCACTGGCTCATGGGCAGGGACATGTTACCACAGGTTAGCAGGCATCTAATCCCATTTGAGCAATGGCTTCATGCCAAGAAATCGGATAAGCATGCAATAACGGAACTGTATGCAATGCTATGTCCCCCACGACCTCCAGCCGCGCGATCAGCGGGTCAAAAGAGATGGGAAAGGGAGTTAGGAAGATCCCTCTAACAAAGAGTGGCAAGACGTATACTATAGGGTGCACCACACTGCCAAGAATGTCGCTAGCAAAGAAACAGCAGTCAAAATCGCTTATTACTGGCACCTGACGCCAGCAAGATTGCATCAGGGTAATCCACGCCAGTGACCCCTTGTGCTGGAGGGGATGCGGTCAGCCAGGCACCCTGACCCACATACTATGGGATTGCGTAGAGGTGCAAGACTTTTGGGAACAAGTACTTAGGGACATTGACAAATATTTTGACACTGAAATCCATCGTTTTCCGGCATATACACTGCTTGGCCTACCCAACAAAATCACCTTCCCACTTAAATCGCCCAGAGGCAAACAAATGGGCTTAGCGATGGGGGCAGCAACACAACACATATTGTCGCTTTGGGGCACCACGCGGAAACCCACACACACTGGATGGCTGCACAAGTTATGGAATCGAAGCACTCAGTGTTTGTTAAAATACCCCTCACACACCAAAAGGCCCCTTGGTGTCATGCTTCATCATTGGGGTCTTCGCACCCCTCTATCGGGATGCGGCGTGCTGCGACCTACGGATACGCGGGAGCACTTTAGAGTTGGCTATGTGTGGTGTACAGTGTGTGGGGTATGTGACTAAAGTGAGTAGGGAAACGTGGTGAAGGAAATTAAAAAGTACCTGGCACTGGAGTGAAAAAAAATTTATTCCGAACTCTGGCTGGTACTAGTAAAAACAAGTGCAGGGCGAGATCAACCTGTTATGTTAATGAACAGGATCTCTGGTGTGCTGTGTTGTCGACATGTTTCGGAGACAAGCTCCTTCTTCAGGACAGGGGCACAAACTCCCTTCCCTACTCACGTCTTCTTCTACAAAAAAAGTGTAATATTTACAAAAAAGTGAAATTTTGTAGGAATAGGCTAAGTGTGCCTACAGCGGTCTGCTACAAGTACAATGACTTGTGAAGCCTGGTTGGTGGGCTTCATGAACAGCGCGTTGGGGTGCTGCTTCAATGGCTATAAGGTCCGGACACTTTGATCACCGCCTTACCCCTCTCGCTGCTCCGCTGGTATGAGGACATCCAGCGAGAGGGGTAAGGCGGTGATCAAAGTGTCCGGACCTTATAGCCATTGAAGCAGCACCCCAACGCGCTGTTCATGAAGCCTAGTACCAGCCAGAGTTCGGAATAAATTTTTTTTCACTCCAGTGCCAGGTACTTTTTAATTTCCTTCACCACGTTTCCCTACTCACTTTAGTCACATACCCCACACACTGTACACCACACATAGCCAACTCTAAAGTGTTCCCGCGTATCCGTAGGTCGCAGCACGCCGCATCCCGATAGAGGGGTGCGAAGACCCCAATGATGAAGCATGACACCAAGGGGCCTTTTGGTGTGTGAGGGGTATTTTAACAAACACTGAGTGCTTCAATATCCATTGATCACTCTTTCCCTCCCCTGATGTTGGATTTCTTTTGTTTATTTACTTATGATAGTGGAGTACAAATCCAACTAATAGCTCTACCTCCCTTCTTGGTTCAAATTATATGCACAAGTTATGGTACACAATGGGGATGGAAAGAATACAGGCCTCCCTGACTCAGACGCAAGATACATTCCTCGAAACCTGGCAACCCCTAGTAGATTTACTGGCTGATGAATTCCACAAGCTTACCTGTCCGAAGTACCTCAGAGTCCTACGACTGGCTGATGAGTTCCGGAACACACCTGAAGGTCTCGCCTCAGGAACCTCAGCCTGATATGCTGATACATAGTTCTTTAGCAGATGTCCACATCGGAGGGGGAGGGTCAGGGGGTTTGGGGATGGGGGTTGGGGGGAAGGTGGGGTTTAGGAGGGGAGGGGGGTTTTGCAGTTGGGGTTGTTTGGGACATGACCGGTCCTCGCCCAGTTCCCACCCGCCCACATGGACACACTGCCTCATCCGGCCACCATGGCTCCCTGTGGGGGTGGGGGGGTATGAGACTGAAAAGGGGCATGCCCCCAGTATGCACATTGTTCTACCGGTGATATGTCTTCTCTGTTTGAAATACAATTAAAATGATTTAAACAAAGAAAAAAATACTGTCATGTTTTTCAGATGGGTGAAATTTAATGTGGATACAAATATTTCTATGGAACATTAAGTCAATGTCTGTCTCCCCTTTCAATTAACCCAATTACGTCTTAATATTTGATAAAGCATTTGAATTCCTCCTATTTAAACAAATGGCTGAATTTTTCTGTTGCAAATAGTGCACCATATCTACAGGGCCTTTACACACAGCAGGCATCTTGCTCCCAGTGGCTGCTGGACACAGTGTCATATTTATAACTAATAAATTCAGTCGTTTTGAGGAGGGAGAAATTTTAAGTCCTTATTATGGACATTTTTTTACAGAACATTTTTCTGCACTTTAAATTTCTCCCATTAAAAAAATGATTGTATGTTTGTGTTGCGCGTGAGGCTTGGCCTTTATTAGCTCACAATGATTTTTACTGATCAGATGTAGTTCTCACTACAGAAAAGGTTGGAGACCCCAGCTCTAAAGGTCTTAATCCGGCCCTGATCACCAACCCACTTCCCAGCACCAACTAAACAGTTCTTGCTGATTCAAAACGAATATCAAAGGATTTCATTGTATACCCCAGCATTTATTCCACACAGGTCAACACCCTTAAACGACCAAGGCAAAGATATGAAGGAAAGATATTACAGGACGAGTTTCTCGCATTGTCTTTTGCTCACAGTTGACTTTTTTCAACTTAATGTAGGAAACTCGTAGCTATTGTTGGGTGTTTTCCATTCTGATTTTTGTGTACATTTCAGTAAATTATTTGCTGTGGAATCCGAAAACTTTCTGGACAAAAGACCACGTAAAGACAGCCACAGCCAAAACTGCTGATCTAGTTTATAATACTCTATGCAACCAAATATCCTGAAGCAGATTATACTCTTTTCAAAACATTTTAAGATGATAATAAATAATAAATAAATATAGTCTTTTTGCAGTGCATGAGCAACTCGAAAAGATTATTCGGTGGAAAACGAAAGTACTGTGCCTAAAGCCTAAATTGCAATTAGGATGCAGAGAAATACTGCTCTGTTCAGAAGCCATAACAACATAAATATAGATAAACATTTCTGGTTCGAAAACTGATTAAAATTTTTATTGCACACAGTAAAACTCTATTTAAGACTATTGCACGCCGTTCAAATACATTTAGTGTATTCTTAGGTCTGAAAACATCAATAACGATAAAAAGAAACAGCAGCATATATTACAATTTAAAAAGAGAATTAATAAATTCAACACTTTCATTAAGCACAGTATTATTTTTTGAAAATACGCCTATATTAAAATAAAAAGGGTGGGAAATGTATTTTTCAGCTAAACCTAGGTCTCCATGAAAACAAAGGGGCCGATTAGGATGGCGGTGAATCCGCATCCTGCGGGCCGGCGGAAGCCACCGCCGGCCCGGAGGATGCGGATTCACCGCCAGGGTGACAGAAAACACCCACTGCCAGATTAGGATGGCGGTGGGATCAGCGGCGGATGGCAAGTCCGTCCGCCGCTGATCCGCGGTGTATGCTGGCAAATATGGTGGCGGTGTCTGCAAGACACCGCCAGCCATATTAGGATGCATGCGGAAACATGCTTTTCCACGGCGGCTTTTCCGCCGTGGAAAAGCATGTGGTCTTTGTTGCGGGCCCCCAAGGTGTCGGGGGTAGGGGGTGCACATGGGGGGTACCTATGGTACCCTCCAGCATTTACATGCACAAAGCGGCAGGCACCGCGCGGTGCCTGCTGCTTTGTGCACTTAAATGTAAAGCATACATTTTTAACCTTGCGGCGGGTGCTGCTTCAAGCAGCACCCGCCGCAAGGTTAAAGATACGGGATGTGACCGCCAGGGGGGTGATCACACCCTAATTACACCGGAGGGACCGCCGCTGCCCCTGCGGACGGTCCCTCCACCTCGGGGGTGGCGGACGGATGCAGGTCCGTCCGCCATCCTAATAGGCCCCAAAGTTCGATAAATGGAACTGCATTATAAAGTGGAATTTATAAGTAGACAAGGGGAAAAGGGCAGTCAGTTTATTAGCACTTATACCACATTATCTGTTTGGAGCAAGATCAAAAACTATTTTTTTTAATTGTCTTTATTCAATACTGCACGAGTATCATATTACATGTTGGCCCATCAGGCCGCGTAACAAGGGAGAAGAATACAGAACCACAGATTAGCGTGCACTCCAGGAGAGCAGTGCAGGATATCGCAGCAGCCTGAATGTTTGCCCATAAGCTCCGCTCACATATGTCATTGAGGCGTGCGCTGTCTTGCGCGACATGCAGAGCATATCCCATGTAGAGAAACATGCACAGCACAGACCAATATAACAATCAGAAACTATAATAAACAACGTGGAAGCGAAAGGTAGGCAAGAGACAGTCCCTAATAAAGAGAGAAAAGAAAGGAGAACTAAAAAGATCTTCAAGTAGCAGGTAGAGAAGCAGATATGGACGTGTGCAAAGCCCCTCAATTCCCCAGTGGCACTGCTACACTGCATCTAGCAGCGAAAAGCATACCCTGGTAGCAATCAAGAGCAGCACAGTCTGCCAGTATAGCTCTGCTGTGAAATCAATTAATGGTGTATTTAAGGAAGCAGTTCTCTTTCATCCCCCAGAACTCCTCCTCCGGGTCATTGGCCCAACCCGCTATCTGCCCAGTCACCGGCGCTCCCACCCACGCATCACACACAGCCATAGTCTGTACATCAGCTAGGTCAGCCATGCAAGGGGTCAATCCTCCACAGTTAGCGCAGGAGTAGCAGGGTCCATTATCTGCGGTGAGTCTTCAGCCCCCCTCACCCTGGCCCTCATCCGCCTGCAGGCTCACCAGCAGATCAAAAACGTAAGTGCCCTTTTTGCTTCCAAATTCTTACTGCCTAATGCCATGCAATTCATGATTTTGGTAATTTGTACAATAAAAGTTTCAATTCAGTCAATCCCTTGTTAATTAACATAGGTATCAATAATCAATCTTTCTAACTGTATTGAAACTATATTAGGCGTGTAATATAACTGAGTAGTCGTACAAAAACGTTGAGACCCACATTCTTCTTATTCTCTGGCGATAATCACTTAACACTTATAATTTACTGTTAATTATCCCTGTAAATGTCTTCCCCCAAAGGAAAATGACAATTTATATGTTCATATATCTTCATCAGTAATGTATAACAAGCATTAGTAATGCATCGGTTTCGCCTATGTGATGAATAATAAGCTGTTTTTATCAATCACCATCCGGGACAAAGGAAAGAGCTCCCTGACAAGTATCACAGGAGTGGATAGTATTTGCGCAGCGGCCAGAGCTGCTGACTTAGAGCTGGAGAACTCATTTTGAGTCTTTGGCAGCGCAACATCCTGTGATTCTGGGTAAATCACTTAATCTCTCCTAGTGATAAATTGGTCTATATAAATCTGCTGCAAGACCAAAAAGCAGAAAGAGGCAAAACGTAACAAGAAAATAGTTCCACCAAAGCAGTTGTTAACAGTATTTCGGCTACGGGAAACTGATAAGAGAAGCAGATGACGAACAAGCATTGGTAAATGCAGGAAAATATGCTACAGCTCATAGAAATGGTGGTAAAACAAGTGGCAAGCACAGGAACCAGGAAAGAGAGGATGTAAGCCCTTTTAAGTTACTAATAAAAACAATAGATTTCACAAGCACCGTACAAGCACTGTGCAGGCGAAACCTAAAAATATTGAGTCTCCACTAAGTATCCTAAAAGAAAACACAGGAGAATAATATTTTCCAGTGCCTAAATTTTCATTCATAATCAGACCTGCTGCATTTTAAGAACACATACATTAAAAGAATAATAGTACAGAAAAATGTTATCACCCAAAAGTGAAGGCCATATGCTTGCAATAAAAATGTATGCGAAAAATTACATCTCACTCTGGTTGATGTCTTGGAACGCTATTGTGCATACTGTATCATTGATTCAGCATTTCAAAATGTCTGTCACATTTAAAAGCAAAGTGGCATTATCTTTGCCCAGTAAAACACTTCTCACTTTATCCACAACTGCATTCCAAGATGGCCACCCAGTAAATATTGCAAGACTGGTAATAATGTGGTGGGTATTTTGTGAAAGTAAAACAATGATACACTATGGACAATACCATTACAATAATTCCACCGAGTTCAGAAGCAGTGGGCAGCCAGGATTAAGCCCACTACATACAGAATAAGCAGTGCAGCAGAAGGTGAAGTGAGCAAGCTGCTCAGTAGCATTGTATGGCTAGCTGTCAGCCACTCTAATTATTCTGATAGGATTAAAGAGAAGCGAGGGACTAAATGAGTGCCCCCACCAACACTGGCACTGAAGCATACTCATTTTCACGCAGATGAACACTTGACCAGACAATATACACTCCCTCAACTGGACAATATAGCCAGGGCCACTTGAATTATGCGATTGGGTGGCTGCAGTAATTTTCACATAATTATAGATTTGCCGCCACATAATCTGCTGTATCATCTGCAGATTTTAACAAAACTTAAAACAAATTCTAGCTGAAGCAGTTCAAAAGTTACTAAAAATGCAGCTACATGTGTTAATGTGCAGTGGAAGGCCCTTTGCAAAGCTAGACTGATAACCAATCGGATGCTTATTGCTATATTTGGGTATGAAGCTGGTACTGATGAGGCGCACCCAATGGACAGACAGTGTTACCAAGTTTAAAAATTATGACATAATGTAGTAATAATATTACAAAGTGTGCAGCAGTATGACATATAGATTGCCTTTTTTTGCCGCATAACTTACTCAACCCTGTAGCATAATTTAGCTGTCTCCTGTCGCATTATTCCAGTGACCCTGAATATAGCCAACAGCTGAACTGGACTGACCCATAGTCCAAAACTAAATGGTATCATGTGTGGAAGCAAAATGTGAATGATGACGAAGGGCTGAAGGGGGCTGACCCAAAGCCCGTCTATGTGTAATTGGAAGACTTTGGGTTATTGGTTGAGGAGGGTGGAACCCTTCTCAAGGGACAACCACAATCCTTGTCAGGGTGAACCACAAAAGTCACTAATTGTGCTTAACACTCTGGTAGCGTGCCACAAAAAGCAATCAGGCTTAACTTAGAGGGATTGTGCAAATATTTATGCAACACACAAACAGTAATAAAGTGAAAACATAACACAGGAAAAATCAAAAACTAAATTAGAAAAGACTACATTTTAAGAACTAAAATGAGACCAAAATGATAAACATCCAATCTTCAGAACCGGAGATTATGTAATTTCAAAGTTTGTGCAGGTTGTATGTCAGAACCAGGGAGGCATTTACCACGCCTGCATTAACAAAGCAGTTTGAACCACAAATGTGTCTTAACAGCGCATTCCTTTACCACGCAAGTCGTTAAAATGATTTGCCTTAGGGAAAGCGCTAGACTTTTAAATAGTATTATTTACTATTCCAACTGCAGTCTGCGCAACAGTAGGGAAAGTATTGGACTTAAATTCGAACATCAGTGTAACAACACTTTGCTTAAGGCAAGTCATTGTAATGACTTGCGTGGTAAAGGAATGTGTTGTAAAGACACGTTTGTGGTTCAGACCATGCTGTAAGGCACTGCGTTGTTCGAGCTGTGATGTAAAGGCTGTTTCCCGTTCGTGCTAGACCAGGGGAAAGTCAAGTTCAGGTTAACTGCAAAGGAGCGTGGGCCAAATACAGGGACCAGGTTAGTACCACTGAAAAAGTTACATTCTCAAAGTCCGGCATGTAAAGTACAGTTCAGGGGAAAGGACGACACAAGAAGCAGCGAGAGCGTTACGGATGCTCACTGCTGTAACGCGTAGAGCAGGCCTGGCGTCGCAGACAGTTACTGATGGAGGGTGAAGATGCTGTTGGGCGCCGCCGATGGTTGTTGCTGGAACGTTGCGTTGGTGGTCTCCATGGACTGTTGTTGATGTAGCACAAAGTACAGAATGATAGTTGCAGGTTGTCACTGACAATCGCTGTAGCAAGAAGAGTTGGCTTCATCAGAGCTTCGCGTTGGTTGTCGTCGCGGGTGGCCCATTCACAGTTGAGAACAGGCCGAAAGTTCAGGATTTCTCCTCCCTTTCAGAGGAGTGCACTCTGGGCCAACCAAGGGTCTAGGACCTGTAGAAGCACCTCTTGGGATTCAGGGACTCACTTTAGCACAGGCTAGCTGGGAGGGCACAGGCAGGTCCAGTTGCACAAGGTCAGTTGGGCAGTTGCAGGGAGGCTTCTGTAGCTTGTTGTGTCCCTGTAGCTCAGAACAAGAGGGCCGCTAACTAGCCCTTTAAGTTACGTTGGTGGTCCACTCTTCTTTCCTCAGGCAGCAGGGCAGTCCTTCCAGCAGCAGTACATTCCTTCATCTGAGTCTTCCATGGGTCCAGAAGTGATCTGATGAGTGGCTTAGGAGGTCCAGCCTTTGAAGTGGGGGGACTCCCTCTTCTAACCCACATCTGGTTCTAGAACATTCCTTCATTCCCCTGCCTAGGCCCCAAGTAGTCTAGGGTGATAAAAGACTGGTGCCAGGTTTCTTTGTGAGTGTGCTGGTGGGGGCCTTTTGAAGTGTAAGAGGAACAGGGAACAGCTCCACCCCAGCCATCTTGCCAACACCTAGTGCTCCTTTGTCTTACTGTTTTGGAGGAATACTCAAAGGGCAACTGCCACTCTGGAAATCAGACTTTACCAATAAAGAGTAACGACGCCAAAAAACCCCTGTGATTCTGGGCAAATCACTTAATCTCCCCGTGCCTAAAAAAAAATAAAAAAATTAAAAAATGAGTGTGTCCTCATGTAACGTAACTGGTGCTATGTAAAGCGCTCTGATAACTGATTCGGGTCGGTTCTAGTTCGCGCTATATAAAACTCCGAAAAAAAAAAAAAGAGCATTTTAAATTACAAGCATGACAGGCTGCAATGCCAGGCCTGAGACATGTTTAAAGGGCTACTTAAGTGGATGGTACAATACGTGCTGTAGACCCAGTAGTCAAATTTAATTTACAGGCCTGGGTACATGAAGTACCATTTACCAGGGACTTACAAACAAACTAATGTGTCAATTAGGTGTAGGCCAACTATATCATGTTTTCGGCAGAGATCACAAGCACTTTACCACTCGTCAGCAGTGGTAAAGTTCACAAAGTCCTAAAGCTAACAAAAACAAATTGAGCAAAACAGGAGGGATGAGGCAAAAAAAAGGCTGATCCGGCAGAGAGGGCCAGGTCCAACAGTATAATGCACACATATATCAAATAAATATATGAACAAGTTACTTACCTTTGATGTTGCCTTTTCTGGTAGAGACTATCTAGCTACAGATTCCTTACCTTAGAATATTCCTCAGACGTCAGACTTGATCCGGACATTTTTGGTGAGCAGTACCCCTTAGCACCAGTAGGTGGCACTGTTTAGCTCTGCATGGTGTCAGCGGCATCGTATGTGCCAGAAGTGATGTGCATGACACCTATATAGGCACCACCCCAGTTCTCTGACATCAGTATGTTTTACAGACTTCCCTCACAGAAGCGCGGAGCCATGAAGAAGACTGACCACTGCTGCATGAAGCTAGGGCCCTTAAAGGGGAAAAATCCTTCTGTCTGAAATCCATTCGCAGAGCTGGGAGGATGGGTGGGTCAGTACGAAATCTATAGCTAGATAGAGTCTCTACCAAATAAGGCATTACCAAAGGTAAGTTACTTGTTCATCTGATTGCAGTTAAAAGTCTCTGATTCCTTACCTTAGAATAGATACCCCAGAAATACTTCCCTGGAGGTGGAGCTGCAAAATGGATTAGAATAGAAAGTCCTGTAGGACTGAACTGGCAAAATGCCCATTTCACAAGACCTGACTGTCCAGGCAGTAGTTCTTTGAAGACGTGTGCAGGGAAGCCCACGTTGCTGTCTGACAGACATCCGGGACAGGTATTCCGCAAGCTAACGCAGTAGTCGCAGCCTTGGCTCTAGTGGAATGAGATCATAAACCTTCAGGAGCATGCTTTTAGACAAATGCATAGCAGAGCACTATCAATCATGTGATGGTCAATTTATGCAACACCTTTCCATTTTTTGGCTCAGACATACCCCTCAAAGAGTTGATCATCCACCGGAACTCTTGGGGGTCAAGGTAGAACAGCAATGCTCTATTTGGGTCCAGACAATAGAGTGTTTTCGCTTCTTTGGAGGGGTGAAGTGGAGCGTAAAAGGCAGGCAGGGTGATGGGCTGACGTACAAGAAAGGGGGTAACCAACTTCGGTAGGATGGATGCTCTAGTCTGAAGGACCAGTTTGTATGGGAAGATGTTAAGGTACAGAGGCTGAAATGACAGAGTCTTTGTCTCACTGACCCTCTGTGTAGAAGTTATCACCACCGTTGTTATGGTAAGGAACCTGAGAAGGCAGTTGTGTAATAGCTCGAAGGGAGCACACATCAAAAATGTGAGGACTAAGCTGAGGTCTCACTGTTGCATTATGTGAAGACATATCTTGAAGACCTTTGAGAAAACTATTTACAATAGGGCATTTGAAAAGGGATGCTGTTCTGACAACCTTAGAAATGTTGATGTGACCGACAGATACCCCTTCAATGTGCCCAAAACAAAGCACTGCTAGGCTAGGGTAAGAATATACAAAATATCTGGGAAACGGGTGAAGATAGAGGGACAACTTGCTTATCTGTACACAATGCCACAAACTTGCTCCAGCAGCAGGCGTATACTGTCTAGGTGGAGGGATGCTTGGCTGGCAAGATAAAATTGCAGACTTTCTGTGAAGATCTTAAGCTGTGAACTGTCACTGCTCAATCTCCACTCATGAAGGTGAAACATTTTCAGGTTTGGGAGCAGAACCCTGCCCTATTGCTGCGAGAGAAGAGGCAGCCTGATCAGAGGACTTGTGCTCATGCCCAACAGGTTGGGATATCAAACTCTCCTTGCTCAATTTAGAGCCACAAGAATAACTTGGGTCCAGTCCTTCATGATTTTTGTGAGAACTCTGGGCAGGAGTGGTATAGGGGGAAAGGCGTACCAGAGACCTGAGCTACAGTTGAAACGAAAAGTGTCTCAGAGTGAGAGTCGCCTAGGAAATTTCAGGGTGCATAACTGCTGACATTGCATGTTCACGAGAGAAGTGAACAGATCCAATCAAGGCTCTCTCCATTCTTAGAAGAGACCTTCTGTTACCTCCGGATGGAGACACCATTTGTCATCCACCAGGCATGGAAAGCTGAGTTTGTCTGCCCTGGCTTTCAGAAAGCCCACCAGGTGCTGAACCACCAAAGATGTGCCATGATGTTCAAGCCATGTCCAGAGGTGGCTGGAGCACGCGCTCGTGTTTTATGCATATCATTATGGCCCACATCGAAGAGACTAATGTTAACTCTTCTTTTTAGCACCTGCATCTTAAAAATTATCGCCATTGAGGGAAGTATCATTTTACCCGTGGGAATACACTTACCTGTTCGGTAAGAATACCTGTACTTCCCTGATGACCAAATTGTATCTCTCACCCATGCACTTCCCTGCTTTCATTGCTCTGTAAATTTGAATCCATTCCACAGTTCCTGTCTTCCGCTGCTACTCCTGGTTCGTACTTACTACAGATCCATTGGACTGACGCTCATATAGATGGTTGCCTGCTTTTCACACCCTTCTTAGGGGTAAGTGGTTAACTAAGCTAATTTTCAGACCTATTGACGTTATTTTCCATAATAAATGGTATTATAGCTGAATTTTTGTTTATCATGATTCCACAGCTCCCGGCTGGGATCCCTGTGAGTCTTTTTTGTTCACCTCTACTACACTGTGTCACAACCTTTTGTTTCCTAGCAGCGCAAGCTCCTTTCAGGTGTGCTAAGATCCTGCTTGAGCATAGTTCCTACTAACTATTTGTCAGAAGACACTTTTTAATGATGGCCCACATGCTGACATTGCCCTTACATTATACTTCATAGGTGTCCCAACATTGACAAGTCCTGAGGAGACCGACATCCGCCATGGGTCGAAACATCGTCTGCAGTTGAAAAGAGACAGACCGTGATCAACAGTTGCTTAATTTTCCAACTGTTGTACATTGAATGGATATATTGGACTATGGTTGTCTCTTTCTTGTGTAAAACAAATGAAAAATAGAAACCTTCCGTTCACTAATTTGTTAAAAACAAAATTTTTTGGTTCACGATACTAGTTTAGGTTCTTTCAAAAATTCACTTGGAACACACCGTCACTTGGTACATTTTGTATGTTACTATTTTATGTATTATGTGTAAAAAATTATTGATCTATGTTGATATAAACTATGCAAATGTTTTGACAAACTTGACCCAATGTGTAGTCAGCTTCTTGTTTTACATCCAAAACACCACCCTCATTGCCATTGTGCATAAATACTTATTATAAGTGTTTTTGATATTTACCCACTGGAGCCGTTGTTGTTTTCTTGAGTAGGGTTCCCTTGTTCCCCCTTCAGATGTCCAGAGGTGCAGCACCTCTTGACAAAGTGTCCACTCCCCACCCCACCTGGATTACCTCATGGCTGTGGTGTTGTCCATGAACACCTGTACCAGCTTTCCCTTGATTTAAGTAAGAAAGGCCCACTGCAAAGCCCTTATATGCCAACGGACATGTGTCACAAGAGAGATGCAGGAGGTCACGCAGCCCAACAGCCTCAGAGTCAGTCTCACTGAAATCCAGTATAGAGGCCGAAACATTGGTATCATAGCCTGAATATCCTGGACTCCCCGCTCGGGATGATAGGCCCAAAATTGCACTGTGTCTAGAACAGCTACAATGAAAGGGGTGAGCCCACCTTCAACAGCCAATAATTAAGGTAGGAAAAGACTGGAATCTCTGAAATCCGCAGATGAGCTGCAATCACCACCATCACTTTTGTGAACACCCGAGGGGCACTGGTAAGGCTGAAGGGGAGCACGGCAAACTCAAAATGCTCTCAGCCGACTAAGAAGCGTAGGTAAGGCCTGTGGGCAGGCAGGGCCTTAAAGTGAAAATAAGCATCCTGTAAGTCCAGTGATACCATCGAGTCTCCTGGGTCCAGCGCAGACAGGACTTGCGTGAGCATTTTGAATTTCTCCTTTTTCAGGAAGAGGTTGAGAAGGCACAAGTCTAAAATAGGACGAAGGCGTCAGTTCTTCTTGGGCAGCAGAAAGTAGTGGGATAGAAACCATGACCTACTTCTGGTGTCAATACCTTCTCTATAGCTCCCTTGGCCAAGAGAACTAACACCTCCTGATGAAGCAGGGAGAGGTGGTCCTCTGACAGCTTGTTGGAGGTAGGCAGTGTGGATGAGGAGGATCACATAGGGGATAGAGTAGTCTTTTTGGACTAGCAGCAACCCAACAGTCGATGTTATTGACCTACAGTGGTGCAGGTGAAGGCATATTCTGCTCTCCACTGGATGCCCATGGTGGTCAGTGGGCATACTAAAGGGGCTTGGGGGCGGCTGCCAAGGGGGTGGTGGACTGGCTCAACATCTGGCCGCCTGTCCACTGTGCTCTGTGTGAACTGCATCCTCAGCCAAGAAAATATTGTGCGGTTTCTTGACCAAGGTGGCTAGGCATGTAGAGGAGCGTTGGAAGCCCCTTCCGAAACCATGAAAGGTGCGGAAGGCCTACTGGTATTGGGAAGGGAACATGGAAGGGCCCAAGGACCTGGCAATAGCACTGCTGTCCTTAAAGCGGTTGAGCACTGAGCCCACCTTCTCTCCAAACAACCGAGCGCCATCATAGAGCATGTCCATGAGCAAGGCATGGACATACCCCGAAAACCCAGTGGTTCTAAGTCAGGTGAGGTGCCTTATGGGCCCCCAACCATGAAATCACTCTGACCAGCGACTCTGTTGTATTCAGCCTACAGCTGAAGGTTAACTTGACTGTGTCCCTCCCCTCAGGCCTCCTCCGAGAACACAGGCAGCACTTGCGCAACCAAGTCCAAGATAGTATGGAAGTATCAGTCAAAGAGGCACGTGTTGTTCACCGACCACAGTGCCAGGCTGGCGGAAGAGAACATCCTCGTCCCAAAGGTATCCAGCCTTTTGGAATCCATGTCCAGTGGAGTGGAAGGGAATGTGCTGGTGTTAACTTTGAAGGTGGGGGCCTGGATCCCCAAGCTCTCTGGAGATGGGTGCTGGGTGAGAAAACTGGGGTTTATGGGCTGGGGCTGAATACTCAAAAATAGGTGCATGTGAATACTTTCCACCAAGGAATTTTCCAGAACAAATCCAAGCAAAGAAGTAAGAATATAGGGGCAAAATGGCACCTGAGGTGTCAACGGCGGCAGCTTCTTACACAGTAACATTCAATCTGGTATTATTTGTATGTGTGCCTAATCAGAACTATGTTTATAGTGGTCCTCCAAGTATGTGGCTCAGAGTGAACTAGTCTGCAAAAACACTTTCATTTCTATTTTTGTGATCTGTTTAGAGGCCTTTACATGCAAGACTGCATCTCGTCAAATACCCCTTGTTAAATTTTCTATATATTATGGCAATCAATTTCTGAATCGAATGCTGTAGGAAGGGGGAGTCTCTAGTTGGCGCAGTGCAACACTGGCGACAAGCAGGGACTCTCTCTTCCCCGTCAGGGCTGAGGGCTACCTTCAAGACAACCTCTGCTTACCCTCTAGGTAGTGTGGCTTAAGCAGTCTTAGGCTAATCTCTGGGGCATATAGGGTTAAACATTTGCAATATCACACCATCACAACCAACCCACCACACAATGACACCAAACTGTATTTGTAAAAATATATGTTCTTTATATAAATTTCAAGCAGGCTTGTAAATACAGTCTTGGTTACTTCAAATGCAGGTTCCAGTTACTCTTTATGAAAAGGCACAGTTCTTGAATAAATGCGGTCTTTTGGGCCTTCTGCCCAGCTTTTAGAAAGGTTCCAGTGTCTTATAGCGCTTCAAGGCGCTTCCCGCTGTCTCCGCTCTAGAAATGAGTCACCCTTCGGGGCTCGACTCGGGGAGAGGGGGCCGCGGGCCTCAGGGAGCGTCAGGCGGGGCCTCGGGGGCCAAGAGCAGAGCGAGCCTCTGACTCTGGGGCGGCTCGTGCTGCAAAGCAAACAGCAGCGGTGAGGCTCCCGGGGTGCCCGAGATCAGACAGCGCGGTGCGAGCTCAGATTGCAGGACGCTCGCACCGCGGAGGGGCAAAGACAGTACCTTTCACTTCTTGTGGTGATCTTCGAAGAGGACGGCTGAAGGGGGAGCTGTCCCACGTCGCGTTGCTTCCTTGGCGGGCGAGGCGAGCGGCGGCTCGAGGCAGCAGGTCACGGGTCACCCGGGGGCGGCGGTGCTCGATGGGGGCTCAGGTCCTTTTACTCCGTCTTCTCTTTTGTCCTGACGGCGGCGGCTGGGTGTGGCGCAGTGGCAGTACGGTCCCCAAGTGCGGGACGTACCCAGCCAAAGTGCCGGTCGCGGTGATGTCCCTTCAGCGGGGCAGCAGGCAGGACGCTGATAGCGGGGGAGGACAGAAGGGCGGCAGTCCGTCTTTGCGGGGGCGTCTACGGCGCTGGGGCCCAGTAGACCTCGATGCTTGGACCGGACGGGTCCTCCATTACTTTGTTCGTGTGGGGCAGAGGGCAGACGCCGTCACGATGCTCGGGCCAGCGGCGGCTGGGCCTCACGGTGCTAGGGCGACTGGCTGACCCCACGGTCACGGTGTGCAGGGGGATGGATGCCCTCGTCCTCCTCAATCAGCGCTGCAGCGATAAGCAGCACACACAGCAGATGCCTTGGTCAGGGGTTAGCGCTCACTGTTCCTGGAGCGCTGGTCAGGGGGCAAGTTCAACAGCAAGCCCTTGGAGATCTTTCAGCAGAGTTTGGCACAAAGTTCAAAATAAAAGCAAAAGTCTCTTGTAGTCTTTTCTCTTCCTCTTCTTTGGCAGCAAGGCACCAGACACAGGCCAGAGTCAGTACTCCTCCTTGTAGTCCTTCCAGGTCCTTCTCTTCGGGCAGAGTGTCTTCTGTAGCACAAACAGGATCTAATTTACAAGGAGCAGGGCTCCTTCTTTTATACCCAGTTTCTTTTGTTCTAGCAAGCCAGGGGGGCCTCTGCATAACTGCTCCAGTCTCTGAGCACTTGTTGTGGGTACTTCTGGCTTCTGCATTCAGTGTGAGGGCAGGCACATCAGCCGCTCCCCAGGGGGGCGGAGCCGGCATTGTGAAGGCAGGGGCAGCTTGAGCACCTTGTTGACAGGCTTCGGTCCTTCCTGGGCCAGGTGCAGGCTGAGTCATCAGTCGCTCCCCAGGAGGGCGGAGCCAGCATTGTGGAGGCAGGGGCACAGCCTGATGCATCATTCAGGGGAAACTCCCACCACCCACTAAGGGGTCATCCTGCTAATCACTACCTGTCAACTCCCAGCCCTGTCACTCACACACACCAGACAGTCAGATCCACATCCAAGCAGAGGCGGGCTGAAATGGTTAGGCCAGCAAATGCTAACTTTCTAAAAGTAGCATTTGCAAACACAGGATATTAAAATAAACTTTACTAAAAGAAGTATTTTATTATTCTGAGTTCAGGCATACTAAACATTAATTTCTACCATGTTCCCTGAGCCTGCTGGGATTATAGAGTGTAATAATTCCAGCAGCCCATCTGGCCTAAAGGGAACTGGTAGCCTTACAATAGTGAAAAACGAATTTGGCAGTAATTCACTATTAGAACATGCCACACACATCAGGGCATGTTCTACCTTACACTTACAATGCACCCTGCCCTCAGGCCTACCATAGGGGTGACTAATATGAAGTTAAGGGAAGGTTTAGGGGCTGGCAAGTGTGTGCACTTGCCCAGCCAGCATGACAGTACCCGACTGCACGCAGGTTCTGCACTGGCAGACCCTAGACACATTTTAAGGCTGCTTCTGTGGGTGGCGCAACCAGCGCTGCAGTCCCACTAGCAGTATTGGCATTCACAAGCCCTGGCACTCCTGGTGCACTTTACTAGGGACTAACAGTATATCCAATGAACCAATCAGGGACATCAATCACAGGTACACTTTACAGTAGGGAGCACTTGCACTGCGGCACGGGTTGGCCGTGGCGCAGTGCCCTGAGTAGCAGACACCAGCAAAACATTTGAGGCACAACAGCAAAAAGTGGAAGGGAAACTCACGCCAAGGTGCCAGGTCTAACACGTGTCCCCTCCAGCTGAAATGTGGGGGGAACTACCTTTCCCCAGGGAGTTCCTCATCACTAAGGCGGAAAAATCTGGACAGACCATCAGCGTTGGCGTGATCTGTGCCAGGGCGGTGTTCCACCGTGAAGTCCATACCCTGTAGGGAGATGGACCACCTCAACAGTTTTGGGTTCTCACCCCTCATTTGCATCAACCATCTGAGGGGCCTGTGGTCTGTCTGAACCCGGAAGTGAGACCCAAACAAGTAGGGTCTTAGCTTCTTCAGCGCCCAGACCACAGCAAATGCTTCTCGCTCTATTGCACTCCACCTACTTTCCCGTGGAAGTAACCTCCTACTGATGAAGGCTACGGGTTGGTCCCAGCCCTCCTCAGTCATCTGTGAGAGAACAGCCCCTACACCATGCTCTGAAGCGTCTGTTTGCACTATGAATTCCTTGGAGAAATCAGGAGCCAGGAGCACGGGCGCCGTGCACATGGCAGTCTTCAGGGTGTCAAAAGCCTTCTGACAGGTGTCAGTCCAAATCACATTCCTGGGCTGCTTCTTAGAAGTCAGCTCTGTCAAGGGGGTCACAATAGTGCCATAGCCCTTGAGAAACCTCCTGTAATACCCAGTGAGCCCCAGGAAGGCTCTCACTGCAGTCTGGGTCTTGGGGGGTTCCCAAGCCAGGATGGTCTCAATTTTGGGTTGCAGGGGTGCCACCTTGCCACTCCCCACTTGGTGTCCCAAGTACACCACTGAACCCTGCCCAATCTGGCACTTGCTTGCCTTGATTGTGAGGCCTGCCTTGCGCAGCGCCATCAACACTTCCCAGAGGTGTCGCAGGTGTTCTGGCCAGGTGCCACTGAACACTGCGATGTCATCCAGGTAGGCGGCACTGAACTCATCCAGCCCAACCAACACCTGGTTGACCAACCTCTGAAAGGTGGCAGGGGCATTCTTCATCCCAAATGGCATAACCCGAAACTGGAAATGCCCATCTGGTGTGGAGAATGCGGACCTCTCCTTTGCCCCATCGGTCAAGGCGATCTGCCAGTACCCAGACGTTAAATCAAACGTGCTGAGGAACCGGGCAGCCCCTAGCCGATCAATGAGCTCATCAGCTCTGGGGATAGGGTGCGCGTCAGTCTTGGTGACTGAATTGAGTCCTCTGTAGTCCACACAGAACCGGAGTTCAGGTGTGGCTCCCGGCGCAGCAGCCTTTGGGACCAAGACCACGGGGCTGGACCAAGGACTGCTGGAAGACTCAACCACCCTAAGAGCAAGCATCTTGGAGACCTCCTCCTTGATGCAGGCCCTGACCCTGTCAGTTACCCTGTAAGCCTTATGCTTCACAGGTAAGCTGTCTCCTGTGTCCACATCATGGACGCACCAATCTGTGACACTAGGAACCAGGGAGAACAGATCTGGAAACTGCCCCAGCAATTGGCGGCAGTCTTCCTGTTGCTCAGGGGTCATGGTGGGTGAGAGGTTAACTCCATCCACTGACCCATCTTTCTCACAGGCCACTAAGAGGTCAGGAAGAGGCTCAGACTCCTCTTCCATTCCATCATCAGTGGCCAACAGCATGCCCACTTCGGACCTTTTCAAGTGGGGCTTGAGGCGGTTAACATGGAGGACCCGTAAAGGATTCCTGGGCGTCTTCATGTCCACCAAGTATGTCACTGAGCTCTTGCGCTCCACAACCTCAAATGGGCCTGTCCACTTATCCTGAAGTGCACAGGGTTCCACTGGGGCCAAGACATACACCTCCTGTCCAGGCTGAAGCTCTACCAGAGTGGCATTCTGGTCGTACCACCGCTTCATCTCCTCCTGGCTAGCTTCCAGATTTGCCTCAGCAAGTTGTCTGAAGCGCCTGGTTTGGTTTCTGAAGGCCAGCATGTAGCTATATACATTCTGGGGAGGTTTCCTGGGAGATTGCTCCCAGCCTTCCTTTACCAAACTCAGTGGTCCTCTCACGGGGTGACCATACAGCAGTTCAAAGGGGCTGAACCCTAGGGACTTCTGTGGCACCTCGCGGTATGCAAAGAGCAGGCATGGAAAGAGGACGTCCCACTTACGCCTCATTGGACCTTCTAGGCCCATGATCATGCCCTTCAGGGTTTGGTTGAATCTCTCAACCAACCCGTTTCCTTGGGGATGGTAAGGTGTGGTGAACTTGTAGGTTACACCACACTCTTGCCAAAGGGACTTCATATACTTGGATATAAAGTTGGTCCCCCTGTCGCTCACCACCTCTAGAGGGAATCCCACTCTGGAGAAAATTCCCATCAGTGCACGCCCCACCACGGGGGCCGTCACTGTCCTCAGAGGGATGGCTTCAGGGTACCGGGTGGCATGATCCACCAAGACCAGGATGAACCTGTTGCCCATGGCTGTCTTGGGGTCCAGAGGCCCAACAATGTCAATACCCACTCGTTGGAATGGCGTACTGACCACAGGGAAGGGTTGGAGGGGAGCCTTGTTCTTCCCTCCGCTCTTCCCACTTGCCTGGCAAGTTGGACAGGTCCTACAATGAGCATCTGAGCTCTTGTGCATTTGGGGCCAGTAGAAGTGGGTGACAAGCCTGTCATAGGTCTTGTCCATCCCCAAATGTCCTGCTAAAGGCACATCATGAGCCAGTCCCAGTAGGAAGGCTCTGAACTTCTGGGGTACCACCAGCACACGGGCTGACCCAGGTTCAGCAGCCTTAGGCTCTGAATACAGGAGGTCATTCTCCCAGTACACATAATGTGTTTTGGCCTGAACACCATTGGCCTGGTCTGCAGCCTGCTGCCGCATACCCACGAGAGAAGGGCATTCTTTCTGCTCCCTGCAGAATTCCTCCCTGGAGGGGCCTCCTTCTTGCTGCCAATGGGTCAGCTCAGGCAGGTCCCCCAGTTCGGCAATCTGTTCCCCAGTAGGCTCCAGGGCATCCCCCTCAAGGTCTGCTTCCTCCTGGACCGTGGGAACTTCAGGGGCCGGTTTCCCGCGCACCCTGCGCCTTCTCCCTAAGGCCGGTTCCTGGGCCTCTCCTTCAGGCCCCAGGACCTCTTGATCACCCCTTCTGGCTGCCATTGACCGGGTGGTCACGCACGCCCAGTCAGGTAGACCCACCATCTTCAGGTGAGTCGTTTTCTCCACCTTTTCCCAAGGGGAGTCCTCCAAGTCGTTCCCTAGCAAACAGTCAACAGGCATGGCTTTCCTCACACAGACCTGCAGAGTACCAGAGACCCCCCCCCACTCGAAGGGAACTTGAGCCATTGGACATTGGCTCTCTGAGTTGTCAGCATTGACAACCCTACAATAGACATGGGGTACAACCTGCTCTTGAGACACCAGGTGATGCCTCACTGCAGTCACACTGGCTCCTGTGTCTCTAAGAGCCTCAGCTTTCCTACCATTGATGGTAACCACCTGCCCATATTTTTTAGTGTTAGAGGGCAGGTAGTTTGTAGGGACCATCTCACTGTCTCCTAGTGAGACTAGGGTCATCTGAACAGGATCTCCACCCCCCGGGACCATCACTTCTTCTCCTAAGTGAACACTGGTCACTTGTCGGGGCGGAGCACCAGTGGGTGCTGGTTTTCCAAACAGGCGACACTTGGGGTCACTGGCTATGTGCCCCGGGTCACCACATTTGAAACAATTGAAGGGCCCCTTTGGAACAGGTCTACCTGTCGGGGCCCCATTCTGCTTTGGGGGTGGGGGAGGCTGAGAACCTTTCTGCTGGTCCCCTTGGGGATTACTTTGGGGGCCTTTTTGGAACCCTTTCTGTTTTCCCTTGTCCCCCCCACTCTTCTGCTGGGGACCCTGCCCACCCTTGGCGGAGTCTCCCACTGGACCCTTGTGGACCCTGGTGCTGAGCCAGCGGTCCGCCTCCTCAGCAAGCTTCCTCGGGTTGGACAGCTTGCTATCAATCAGGTGCTGGCGTAACTCAGGAAAACATTGTTCAGACAAGTGCTCCCATGCAATTAAATCAAAGAGACCCTGAAAATCATTCACTTTGTTACCCTTCACCCAACCATCCAGTGCTCTGCAAAAAAAAGTCACAAACTCCACATATGTACTCCCAGGCCGCTTATTACACCCCCTAAACTTCTGCCTATACATTTCAGGGGTAAGCCCATACCTGGTCATTAAAGCTTCTTTCATATGGGGATAGGATCTCTGGTCTTCAGTGGGCAAATCTAGCAGGGTGTCCCGCCCTTCGCTAAGGAACCTTCCCCATAACCCCGCTCCCCAATCCTTCTCAGGGACCCGGTGGGAAAACATGGCTACCTCATATGCCCTAGACCACTGTCCTATGTCATCCCCCTTAAAGAACTCCTTAACTACATCTTTGGGGATGTGCACTCTTGACTCTACCTGCACCGGCGTTGCGCTGCCACCAGAGGGAGGATGATCCAAGGTTTTCTCTTTTAGACTCATCTCCCTCATTTTCACATCATACTCCAATTGGAGTTTTCGCTCTTCCAGAGCCATTCTTTTGCTTTCAAGCTCCATTTGGCCCTTTAAATTCAATTCTGCCAGCTTTATCTCATGATCCCTGGTTGCCTGTCTGTCTGCCAGCTCCTCTGGCGACAGGCCTCTGCCAAAGCTAATGACGCTGTCTGGTTTTTCCAGACTCACAGGATCCACAGGTGCACCCTGATCCTCAGGTGCCTTCCTAGATTCAAGCCAGGCTCTCATGGCCTTGTAGAACTCAGGTTTGTTTCTGCACCCTGCGTGTGGAACCTTGAGTTTCCTGCAAAAAAAACTCAACTGCTTCTTTGTGTAGTCATCCAGCTTTGATGCATCCCATTCTAGCTCCTGCGCACCAGAGGCTATGGACTCTCCTCCATCAATGCTGTTTGTGCCAGGCATGCTTGCAACACTAGGGATCTTCTTCTTTTAGCAAAATTAAGAACCAAAAAGTCTGTGGCTAAGATACTGGACTGTAATCACTGTGCAATGGTCAGTAGCTAAGGTAAAACACTGCAAATGTAAATTCGCGATCCTCACCGCTGCGTCCAATGTAGGAAGGGGGAGTCTCTAGTTGGCGCAGTGCAACACTGGCGACAAGCAGGGACTCTCTCTTCCCCGTCAGGGCTGAGGGCTACCTTCAAGACAACCTCTGCTTACCCTCTAGGTAGTGTGGCTTAAGCAGTCTTAGGCTAATCTCTGGGGCATATAGGGTTAAACATTTGCAATATCACACCATCACAACCAACCCACCACACAATGACACCAAACTGTATTTGTAAAAATATATGTTCTTTATATAAATTTCAAGCAGGCTTGTAAATACAGTCTTGGTTACTTCAAATGCAGGTTCCAGTTACTCTTTATGAAAAGGCACAGTTCTTGAATAAATGCGGTCTTTTGGGCCTTCTGCCCAGCTTTTAGAAAGGTTCCAGTGTCTTATAGCCCTTCAAGGCGCTTCCCGCTGTCTCCGCTCTAGAAATGAGTCACCCTTCGGGGCTCGACTCGGGGAGAGGGGGCCGCGGGCCTCAGGGAGCGTCAGGCGGGGCCTCGGGGGCCAAGAGCAGAGCGAGCCTCTGACTCTGGGGCGGCTCGTGCTGCAAAGCAAACAGCAGCGGTGAGGCTCCCGGGGTGCCCGAGATCAGACAGCGCGGTGCGAGCTCAGATTGCAGGACGCTCGCACCGCGGAGGGGCAAAGACAGTACCTTTCACTTCTTGTGGTGATCTTCGAAGAGGACGGCTGAAGGGGGAGCTGTCCCACGTCGCGTTGCTTCCTTGGCGGGCGAGGCGAGCGGCGGCTCGAGGCAGCAGGTCACGGGTCACCCGGGGGCGGCGGTGCTCGATGGGGGCTCAGGTCCTTTTACTCCGTCTTCTCTTTTGTCCTGACGGCGGCGGCTGGGTGTGGCGCAGTGGCAGTACGGTCCCCAAGTGCGGGACGTACCCAGCCAAAGTGCCGGTCGCGGTGATGTCCCTTCAGCGGGGCAGCAGGCAGGACGCTGATAGCGGGGGAGGACAGAAGGGCGGCAGTCCGTCTTTGCGGGGGCGTCTACGGCGCTGGGGCCCAGTAGACCTCGATGCTTGGACCGGACGGGTCCTCCGTTACTTTGTTCGTGTGGGGCAGAGGGCAGACGCCGTCACGATGCTCGGGCCAGCGGCGGCTGGGCCTCACGGTGCTAGGGCGACTGGCTGACCCCACGGTCACGGTGTGCAGGGGGATGGATGCCCTCGTCCTCCTCAATCAGCGCTGCAGCGATAAGCAGCACACACAGCAGATGCCTTGGTCAGGGGTTAGCGCTCACTGTTCCTGGAGCGCTGGTCAGGGGGCAAGTTCAACAGCAAGCCCTTGGAGATCTTTCAGCAGAGTTTGGCACAAAGTTCAAAATAAAAGCAAAAGTCTCTTGTAGTCTTTTCTCTTCCTCTCCTTTGGCAGCAAGGCACCAGACACAGGCCAGAGTCAGTACTCCTCCTTGTAGTCCTTCCAGGTCCTTCTCTTCGGGCAGAGTGTCTTCTGTAGCACAAACAGGATCTAATTTACAAGGAGCAGGGCTCCTTCTTTTATACCCAGTTTCTTTTGTTCTAGCAAGCCTGGGGGGCCTCTGCATAACTGCTCCAGTCTCTGAGCACTTGTTGTGGGTACTTCTGGCTTCTGCATTCAGTGTGAGGGCAGGCACATCAGCCGCTCCCCAGGGGGGCGGAGCCGGCATTGTGAAGGCAGGGGCAGCTTGAGCACCTTGTTGACAGGCTTCGGTCCTTCCTGGGCCAGGTGCAGGCTGAGTCATCAGTCGCTCCCCAGGAGGGCGGCGCCAGCATTGTGGAGGCAGGGGCACAGCCTGATGCATCATTCAGGGAAAACTCCCACCACCCACTAAGGGGTCATCCTGCTAATCACTACCTGTCAACTCCCAGCCCTGTCACTCACACACACCAGACAGTCAGATCCACATCCAAGCAGAGGCGGGCTGAAATGGTTAGGCCAGCAAATGCTAACTTTCTAAAAGTAGCATTTGCAAACACAGGATATTAAAATAAACTTTACTAAAAGAAGTATTTTATTATTCTGAGTTCAGGCATACTAAACATTAATTTCTACCATGTTCCCTGAGCCTGCTGGGATTATAGAGTGTAATAATTCCAGCAGCCCATCTGGCCTAAAGGGAACTGGTAGCCTTACAATAGTGAAAAACGAATTTGGCAGTTATTCACTATTAGAACATGCCACACACATCAGGGCATGTTCTACCTTACACTTACAATGCACCCTGCCCTCAGGCCTACCATAGGGGTGACTAATATGAAGTTAAGGGAAGGTTTAGGGGCTGGCAAGTGTGTGCACTTGCCCAGCCAGCATGACAGTACCCGACTGCACGCAGGTTCTGCACTGGCAGACCCTAGACACATTTTAAGGCTGCTTCTGTGGGTGGCGCAACCAGCGCTGCAGGCCCACTAGCAGTATTGGCATTCACAAGCCCTGGCACTCCTGGTGCACTTTACTAGGGACTAACAGTAAATCCAATGAACCAATCAGGGACATCAATCACAGGTACACTTTACAGTAGGGAGCACTTGCACTGCGGCACGGGTTGGCCGTGGCGCAGTGCCCTGAGTAGCAGACACCAGCAAAACATTTGAGGCACAACAGCAAAAAGTGGAAGGGAAACTCACGCCAAGGTGCCAGGTCTAACAAATGCCATAGTATCGCCATAGATCGAAGAAAGCACCGGATGGAAAACTAACTATCTGATCAATAGAGGTTTTCTAAAGGTTCTAGAATAACTACCAGAAAAACAACTTTCTACAATATAAAAGTGATCATTAGGAAGTACAAAGAATAAAATAGTGGTATAGTAATGTTGCTTTTATCAGGGAGTCGCCCAGAAACGACAGCCCGGATTAAATGCCTAATGTTGGAAAGAAAAGTGGCAGGCACAAAACCTTCCTGCAGTAAAGTTGAGAGAACTGAACGTTCAGTAAAGTTAAATCTATTCACATTCTCCGTTAATGGGCCAGACTGAAATGCCTTCCTGAGCAGTTGCAAACTCTAAAAAAAAAATGGCAACCTTCTAGTGATGCAGCCAGCCAAATAAAACAGGCATCAGTCAAAAGGAAATTGAAAAAAGGCAAATTAGACTGCAGTTGCTACAAAAATGGTGGGTAAGTTGAAAGGTGCTTCTCATCACAATGATATAGGAAGGAACCAAAAAAACAGGCCTTGCAATCACTAAATATGGCCTCCGGGACCAGTGCGGCTGCTATCATTGCTTAGTGCTGGGGGGACAATCAAAACTAAACACATCATTTTAATTATTAAAATTACACTTACCTGCCACGCCAACGGCCACCGCCTTGCTCCTCTCCTTTACTCTGTCTGCACACTGTGCAGGCTCCCAGATGCCAATCTCATTGCTTCTCTAATGCTGGGAATACAATTCCCAGTATGAGAGAAGTGCTGGGATGTATTTAAGTGGCTCCGTTTGCTGCTCAGACGGTGCCTGGCAGCGTGTGGTGTTTCTCCAACCTGGCTGCGCAACACAGCTGAGTTGCAAAAACCTAAGTGCGCATGTGTGTTTGGCCGGCAGACATGAGCACTTAAAAGTGCCCAGGATTGCCTGACCCTGCCCCGTTGAAGAATCACGTTGTCAGCTGCCAGACAGGCAAAAATAAAACGATAATAAAATGCTTTTATTATAATTTTATTTTTCCTCGTTTAGCAAGGGGGCACCGCTCCTCCGCTGTCCGGGATCAAGGGATTGTATTGAAATGTTGAGAACACTGGGATGCATATCTTTTTCATCTGTGACTGTAGTGGCACTCTGCAACTACTGTCGTTTTGATGAGGAAATCTGCTGAAATTGAATACCTGGAAGGTAATTGATAAACCATGGAGAGATTCAAGCTCTTTCAAATACATAGTCTTTGCCTTAGACACTAGGCAACACTTGACTGGGTCATCCTCTACTGGTTGGCTAAGTCAGTATGCTTACATCTGTAATAGGTGAAACTTCCATGAAACCTCAACTAAAATGCAACTTACACAAATCTATTGAAAATCTGAATTTGCAGCCATCAGGTCACACACTGAATCCAGCACGGTTACATGATATGGAGCCCTAGGGGCAGAGTTTCTCAACCCCCAATGACATTCTCCTGCTGCTGGATGAATGCTTTCCTTTGCATCATTCACAAATGCATCCATGGCAACTTTATTTTTTTTAAAGAGATAAAGCATGTCAAAATGCCTATGCTCTATCTACGTCACACACCAAAATCACACCGTGGCCAAAAAGGCAGAGGGGCTCTGCAGTTCATGGGTCCAAATTAAAAATTATGCCACCCCTTACAGAGGGAACTTGTGTGTGAACCTGGGTGGAGATACACAGAGAAGGACAAACCAGATAGAGGAGAGAAGAAGGTACAAAAGAAAGGAGCGGGAGACAGGGTGGGGACGAGGGATTCACCCGTGACAATATAGTATGTATAAGGCCTTGTACAAGGTTTTGAGTGAACCGCATTATGTCCTGTCAAAATGAATTAAAAGATTTATTTAAAAAAATAATAATAATCATCCCACCCCAATCAACATGGGCACCACAAAGTACCACAAGGCCTATAAAAGGAAGCTAAAAACTAGACTACCCAAATATTTGTGCCACCTCCTAATTCAGTTTCCTGTGTTGCACTCTATAACTATTCCTATTATGCCGGTCATTCAAACTTATCATGGCCTGCTTCTTAACTGGTCAATGTATTTTAGCATTCTGGCATATTGGGGCAAACGTTCGGAAAAATAGGATACATAGAGAAACAGTATCTGAGAGATATATCTTACCTCTGGCTGGGCGTATTGAAAAAGCAATTCCTCTTTCTGTAACAACTGGCTTCCAGCTAAATTCAGCAGGATAATTCCTACGATTGTACAAAGTGATTGTTGTTCTAATCCCACTCTCCGCCAAGAAGCTGGAGGATGGATACAGAATTAAGTCATCGGTAGACATCTCAAGGGCAACATGGACTGCCTTAGCTATTATTAACACATGGCCAGTGTGCTTCTGGTTAATGTTATAGGATATTGACCTACGAAAAAATAAACAAAATAAAACCATTACAAAGCAGATTTATGCATTGTGTGGTTGACCATTCCTATGATCAAATGCATTTTTATACAAGAAAAAATAGTTCAGTGAAGCAGCACACAAGATTTTAAATCAGATTTTAATACTTTTTAGTTTTCATACACACCTATCAATTTCAATCCGTCCACAAAATATCAGAGTATTAGACTCTAAAAATCAATCCATGCATGAAATACAATAACCAATTAGGTTTACAGCTGTCTCGAAAAGCACATCTTTTTTTTTAACCTCGAAAGGTACGTTTCAGAATGTAAAAAAGGTTACACGTGGAGCAAAAAGGGGAAACAACAAATTTCAAACATACATTTCTAACAATACTAAACATAATGGATTCTCCTTATACTGACAATTCGCAGGAATGGGGTTAGACTAGAGAAGTGCACACCTGGAAACCTATGATGACTAAAGATTCTGGGCCAGTCTTTTGTAGTTTAAATCGATGACAATTATAAAAACTTGCAAATATTATATTTTCTACGATTTTGTTGCTTGGACTCGATATGTTTTGCTTTGGAAAGAATGAAGTGTGAAAACGTTTTAACCACATTTAGTCTATATTACAACATATCGCCCTGCTAGACTGGCACTGTGCTTTTGGATCTCAGCTACGTGCATTGAGACCCCAGGAGAATGATACAATCATGCAAATGTTTATGTATCTGGAATCTCAGTCATCTTTTCTATTGATCAAAAGGCAGCAGGAGTGCCTGGTATACACTTGACAATAAGACAAGGATACCCAAGGAAGGAAAGGACAAAGCCCTTTCATAAAGTTTTATAGCCCGCCGTAGCGGGCTATACCGGCCATTAAAGGCCTGCTCCAGCATTGAATGAATGAATTTGTACTTGTAAAGCGCACTGCTGCCCCAGCAACGGGGCGTCCTGGCGCTGTACTCATACCGCTGTGGAACCCTTCCTGGCTTTTCCCTGTGAAATGTCCACTCCTGGGCACCCCCAAGGTGAAGCCAGGAATCCCAGCGCTGTTGGGGCCGTTGTGGAGATTAAGCAAACTATTGCCCAGAGTTGCAGAGTGGGACCCATGATTAGAATAGGCACTGAGGCGAGAATTATCAGGTCCGGGAAAAGTGAGCCCAAGACCCGCCGAGGCAGGAATTGAACCCTGGTCCCGGGCCAGACCTCTGCATCAGGGTCTGCCGCTCTAACCATTGAGCCACACTTCTCCACGTTAAAGACCTCCGCTGGCCATTAATGGCCAGTGCTGCCTACCGACGCAGGCTATAATGTTGCTAGAACATTCCGCCCCATGAGGTCAGAATGTTCTAATTAAAAAAAACAAAGGCCTATCTGAGCCTGAGAGAGTTGAAATCCCCCTCCGGCTCCAAAACCTTTGTTTCACAGCTCTCATTGTTAATGTTCTACAGCTAAGAGCATGCACAGGAACATGGCTGTTAACTGTTGAACATTGAAAGGAAGAGCTGTGAAAGGGTGCAGAAGTCAGCCCCCGTTTCTCCTTAGCATCTAGGGGCATTAGGGACAAAGCACTGGGTTGGCTGCGGTCTTTCCTATCGGATAGATCGCAATCAGTGCACATGGGCAAGTTCTCGTCCCCACGCCGGAACATCAAATATGGGGTCCCACAGGGGGCCTCACTAAGCCCAACTTTGTTCAACATTTTTGTGTCATCCCTGGCGGGAATAGGCAGAAAATGGGGTGTCGAAATATGTTCTTACGCCGACGACACTCAACTTACTGTTATCCTGGATGAAAAGAACAACCCCAAAGACAGGTTATTAAACTGTCTCTCTGAATTGGCTGAATGGATGCACAAGCACTGCCTTAAACTAAATGCAGACAAATCAGAGATACTACTGTTCGGAGGTCACACTCAACTATGGAACGACAGCTGGTGGCCAGAAGCCCTGGGCACTCCACCTGCTCCGACACCAACAGCAAGGAATCTTGGAATAACTATAGACATATCCCTATCCATGAAGACCCATGTAGCTGCCATATGCGGAAAAGGCTATGCAATACTAAAAATGCTTAAAAGAGTCTTTCCCTGGGTTCCAATAGAGTGCCGAAAGATCCTGGTCCAGTCTCTCTTGATGAGTAGGCTGGACTATGGAAACTCCCTGTTCTTAGGCATGGCAGAGTATCTCTTCACCAAGCTCCAAATGGTGCAGAACGCAGCGGCCAAGGCTATCTGTATGAAAAGGAAATACGATTCAGCCAAAAGCTGCCTGCGTGATCTACATTGGTTACCAATGAAGCAGAGAGCAACCTTTAAAATGCTGTGTATAACGCATAGAGCACTGCACAAAACCGGCCCTCTCATCCTCAGAAACAGGATTCAGTTTTATGCTCCCACTAGGAACCTCCGCTCTCAATTCTTGGCTCGTGCTAAAACCTGTCGGGTGAAAAGGGCCAGGATGGGTGAGCGTGCCTTCTCCCACATCGCTGCAAGTGGAACGAATTACCTACGGCCCTCCGACTCACAGAATGCCATCTGACATTTAGGAAGCAGCTAAAAACTTTCCTCTTCCCCCATCCAGACTAACCCAACTCGAATTTTGCCAACGGTACATGCACTTTAGCAATCATAGCGCCGTGATATCCTACTTGGATGATTGTTAGCGCTTTATAAGAAATATAAATAAATAAATAAATAGGCTGAACTTCCTTTGGTAGCTCAGCCAAGCCAGGGAGGCCAAGGAGCTGAACAACATTCTCCTCTCCCTCTTTCTCAAGCCTTGGTGGCACTGAGCTACAGAAGGAGGGAATGGTGAAGGACAAGGTCCGCATGCACAGGGAAATGCTGTGGGTGGTGAGGCGGGGTAGGGGGGATAGTGGAATTCGACACGACGGGATAGTGAAAAGTAAATAAATAAAACCACTTACCTTGTGCTCGCCCCATCGCCAAGTCGGTGATGCGGCAAGTGCAAGGTAAGTGGTTCTATTTATTAGTTTATTTACTTTTCACTATCCCGTTGTATGTTGAATACCACTACCCCCCACCCCGCCCCGCCTCGCCTCTTCGTCCCACAGTGTTTAACTGTGCGTGCCGCCACTGGCGTAGGAACATGTGTCCTCGTGCATGGCCTCTACCTTTCGCTTTCCTAAATACTATATTTTTGAGTGGCAAGTGAAAGAGAAAGGCATATGCTGTGCATTAGGATAGTGAAATGTTGAGAGCAGGGGGCCTATGTTAGTACATATAGGCCGCTTCTGTCCCATTGTCTTCAATGGAGCTCTCAACATTCCAATGTTCTAATTAATGGCACAGTTCAGTAAATAAAAGCTATGTGCAAGAAACTGGATTGATAAGTAGGATGGGGAGGGGAGTAGGATGAGATCCCACAAAGTTGAGAAAACGAGTACCTAGAAACTACAACAAGATTTCTGTTAGCAATCTTGGGCTTACCACTAGCAGTTGTGGGCCAAGCAAAAGGTCTCCTTCAGAGAACCAGGGAAAATGAATGCAGAGTAGGTTAGCAGTACCAAATCAATCTTAAAATCTAGAAATAAATCAGATAAATATCTAAAACTGACTTGGATAAAAGGAAAAAACGTAATGAAGAACACCAAATCAATCAAAATTGGATGTGGATATCTAGATTTAGGAATATTTTAAGAAAATAGTAGAGATAACCCTATAAAAAAAACTGCGGCCAAAACCAGTGCAAGTCAACAGAATGCAGCAGCTCAGGACCTTGGCATCCTCCACAGCAGACCAGCAATCAAGAGAGGTGGGATAGAGTCTGCGTGTTCACCCTGACCATGTTATATAGAGGAAATTCATTTAGGCACAATCTGCAGCTGAATGGTGGTGGAGGGAGTAAGGAGAAGAGGTTCATTCTGGTCAACAGTTTTACCATCAAATTTAGAAACTGTTTTCAGAGCTCGAAAACAATCAGCAATGCAAGGCTCTATGTGGTTGTTGAATAGGGCTTCATAACAGTGGAAATATGCTTTTTGCAGTTACAAAGTAGCCTTGAACTTTGTGTTCAGTAGCTTCAAGCAGGACATACCCAGTTAAAGCTTCTGTAAGGTTGAGTCTTTTTTCAGGGGGGGACTTGGTGCCTTGTCTAAGTCCTTCAGAAGTCAAAAGAACTTCTAAGTCCCAACTTTACTAAAAGTTGAATATTTTCTAACAGAAGGCTCCAACTGCTCACATACTTTGAAGACCTCTTGTGGGGACCCACCCACAGACAGTACATAGCGACAAGTTTCTCAACTGCTGTTTTCTGGACCAATCATAAAGGTCCAGTTCCAACTAGGCCTGCTAATTGTTCTCCTAAGAGGCTTAAGGGGAGTTTGTCAACAAGGAGGGTATTCTTTTAGATCAGCCCTTGAACATTCTCCTTCCTATGGGTTGGCAGGAAGCAACTTGTCTGAACCTTGAGAATGACTTTCAGCTGTGGTGGTTCAAAAGGAAGGATGATTTTCCCTAGTTTTTCTCCAGTTGACAGGAGTATGCAGTAGCGGCCCGTGGTGGGAGTGCTGCTGAGCTTTGACGTGGGGCAGGGGAGGCGCAGGGTGGGGGGTAGTAAATTACGGATTATGGCCGATTAGGGGTAAGTAAACATATAAAGAAATAAAACGAATTTTGTTGTGCGCACTGCATCGCATTTGGCGATGCAGCTCGCGCAACGAAATTTGTTCTATTTATTTATATGTTTAATTCCCTCTAATCAGCCGTAATCCGTATTTTACTACCCCCCCTGCCCCTCCCCCGCCCCATATCAGCGCCCAGCAGCACTCCCACCACGGGCTGCTACTGGGAGTATGCCTTCTGCAGTTTCTTCTGGTATTCAAATGAAAGCAGTATACAAATTTCCAGGTAATGGGAAACCCAGTTTCAAAGGTGTAACAACTGTGTTTGGTGGGGATCCCTAAATCTACCCTTGCAAACTTTCACACTCCCCTCCCAAAATTTGCAGCCATTCCTGAAAACGCTAAAGCTGTATTAGAAGCAAAATGCTCAAATTTTTTCAATATGGTAAAAAGGGAACTTGAACTAACTCAGATGTGTGAGCTTCTGAAATCTATCCATGAGACTTTCATTGTAACAAGATAACCACTCACTCCCCACAAAGGAAAACCTATTTACAATGGCACTCTTTTCTCTGGGTGAGAGGTTACAGTGGATCTGTGGTAAGGCCGGCTTTAAAGGTGATTACTGTCTTTGGTATGCGGATTACAATTTGAATAGCCTGCCTCTCTGTGTGGATCAGGAAAGCTTCCTTAGTGCCATTGTCAACTAGACGATAAGTACAGCGTGGTGATTCCGGGAAACTAAATGTGCCTTTATTGCTGATAATGAGGTCCTCCCATGCTAGCTTCACCTAAACAGCCACGGTCCTCCTGGTTGAGGACTTAGCTTTAACGTACACAACACCATTGTAGAATGAGCTCTGGGATAGGGGAACGCTAATTACAGCTAATCTTTCAAATCGGTGTTTTGACATTTGTACTAAAAGTTTAACTTTTACAATTAATTAGAGTTTCAGTAATTAGGGCCAGTTATACGAACACATTCTCCCATAGACACAGAATGGGTAAAACTGCTTGATACAACTGGCCCTTAGTAAATAACAGCTCCACTTTATTCCTAAGCCACTTTCTGCAATCGTAGCTTGTAAACATGGGGTTGTCTTTAGGTCTCCCATACGCAGCGCGCATGTGCTGCATGGGAAAAAGACCTTTAGAAATCGATTCCCTTTTGCAGCCAAAAACGTGCACGCATTGCATTGCTTTGAATGGCAACGTGTGCACGTTTGGCAATTTCCTTGCGGGAGCGAGCTTTTAAACCATCTTTTTATGGTTCCTGCTCGCTCCCGCAAGGGAAACAGGCACAGGGCCCCTTATCTCTCCCCCTCCCCATTGCTGCCTCTCGTCAAACTTGCACTGACTTTCGTCATAGAAAGCAGTAGGCGGGGGAGTAGGGTCTTTACTAGCGCACATGCGTCGTTGCATACTTCCGTCGCTCCATGTGACGCCCTGCCTTAGAGTCGTGCTTTCAATGACGGCAGTTGAGGGTGTGGAGGCCAGCGGAGTATTAGGTCATTCCTTACGCCTGTGCGCTTCCCTGGGTCGCAGCAATGATGGCAGCCGGTAGGATGAGCACTATCGCTGCGGGTGTGTGCGGTGCTCTTCTACTCGGTTATTGCTAGAAACACCAAGGTTAACGAGGTGGGTTTAGGTTCAGGGCGTATCGTACACAGGGGGGTTACATCATTCTGATAGGGTCGACACATTTTGTATCGGCCAGAGACTGTGTGATTCGCGTGCCACCGGTATAAATCCTGGCAGGGCTCGCTCATCTTTTCATCTGCCTAAGATAGATCGCCGCCTAGTGTTCAAGAGCCAATCTGCCGCCCATTTAGTGTGCTCAGTACGTGATGCCAGTGGGCCAGAGAAGAATGGTTCCCTCCTTCGCCATCAGCTGGACACTTCACCACTGCAGTGCCCCCGCAAGGGACCTAAACACAAAGTCCTGCGCACTCAAATCAAGTATAGCAAACAGTGTGATAATATATTTAAATAGAAATCTGTCCAACGTCGGTTCTTGAAGTTTCATTTATATCTCCTTTTATTCGGTCACCAAATCATTGACAATTTACAGCCAGCCGACACGTGTTTCGTTGTAGGTCTGTACATACACAGAAGCTACAACTCTTCAGGGCTCAATGGCTGAATCCTTAGTATTTTTTGGGCCCGCGTCCGGTGAGAATTCCAACCCGGCAGGGTAACCTTGTATTTGGAAGATAACAGTATATGGTACTCCGATATTATTTAAAATCTTGCCGAAGAACGCCAGTAGTCCGCATGTCTGTGCAATAAATAATGACTGTTTTCAATTCTCGTTGTCTACTGAAAGTCCTTCAAACCACATGGATACGTGTGGTGTCACTCACTCTGAGGCCGAATCGCCCTCGCATAACTGGCGTCTGCAACCCGGATTGCAGACGCCAGTTATGCGAGGGCGTGGGCCCAAAAAATACTAAGGATTCAGCCATTGAGCCCTGAAGAGTTGTAGCTTCTGTGTATGTACAGACCTACAACGAAACACGTGTCGGCTGGCTGTAAATTGTCAATGATTTGGTGATCGAATAAAAGGAGATATAAATGAAACTTCAAGAACCGACGTTGGACAGATTTCTATTTAAATATATTATCACACTGTTTGCTATGCTTGATTTGAGTGCGCAGGACTTTGTGTTTATGTTCTAGATGTGTATTTTGCACATTTAAATTGAGGGGTTTGGTGGGTCCCCCCTCGCTGCTAGCACCACAACTCCTGACATTATAAAAAAAACGTTGACGTTAATACTGTTTGAGCGCCCATTGATCCCGTATACTTAATACCCTCTCTCTTTTGTGTTTACCCCGCAAGGGACCCTCCCTGGGGCTTAACCTTTATCCAAAGCCAGGATTGTTCCAATGAAACATTTCAGTTGCACCCTGACCAGCCACGGCCCGTATAGGGCGTGCCACCGGGTGGTGACGTGGGGCAGGGAGGGGCAGGGTGGGGGGTTGTAAAATGCGGCAAACGGACGATTTCAGGTAAGTAACAAAAAACACAGAAAAAGATTTTTGTTGTGCACGCTGCATCGCAGTTGGCGATGAAGCACGTGAAACGATATTCGTTTTATTTATTTTTTCGTTACCTTAAATCGTCCGTTTGCTGCATTTTACAACCCCCCACCTTGCACCTCTCATGCCCCACGTCACTGCCCGGTGGCATGCACTATACGGGCCGTGGCTGACCCTGACTGTAAACTGCCCTTTAACATTAGGATCCTATCTGGCCATGACACACTTCATGTTTAAAATAAATATGAATACAACTACCATCCTACAAAGCGCCGCAAGGCACCCAAACTCGGGCTGAAGCAGTGCATAGCCATTCTAATACAGTAGGATGATGAAAGGTGCCTGCCAGTGCAAAGTTGCTGGTGAGGGACGTGGTTGTTTGCCTCACAGTGATTGTGTCTGCTTCTCTAGTTACAGCTTAGGCTGTCACTGTGGTTTTGTGCCGAACACAGGCAGCCTTCGAGTGTGTACTTATGTCCTTTCAGTATTTATTTAGCCCCTAGTCACACGTGGAGTCAGGCGAGGAGCTAGGACAGTAAAGCAGCTGTAATGCCTTCCCGGTGTTTTCACAAGGTGTGCAATTGGCAGACTCTTTGCGTGCCTAGAATCACCAACAAATGACTCCTTCTAGACCTAACCATCCATCCATCCAATACATTCATACCACCCACCTAACCATCCATTCCCTCCAACCAACCCACTCATCCAATCTATCCACCCATACATCCACCGACCCATCCATCCATCCACCAATCCATCCATCCATCCGCCAATCCATCCATACCCCCACCCACCCACCCATCCATCCATCAATCCATCCACCCCCCCACCCACTCACCCATCCATCCATCCATCCATCAATCCATCCATCCATCCACCCACCCATCCATCCACCAATCCATCCACCCAAACCCACTTATCCATCCACCAATCCAACCCACCCATCCAATTTATCCACCCACCCATCCAGCCACCCACCAACCCACCCCACCTACCATCCATCCAAAACTGGGGCGTGGGCGAGGCTCTTCTACTCGGTTATTGCATTTACTATGACAGAAAAAGACGCAGCGACCCTGGCTTTAAACACCGACTGCGGGAACGTGAGTAGTCCTGGTCCTATCTTAGAGGAAGGGTGGGAGTCTCTGCTACAGTCACCAATTGCTTTGCACCCTCCGAGTGCAGAGCCAAGCTTGTAGAACGTGCGCTATTTCATCTCGACGGCTCCTGCATCAGATGGCGTTGAGAAAAGTATCTTTCGCCACCAATTAATGGCAAGCATTCTAACACCCCCTCCTCCCCCCAGAAGCACTCCAGTCCTGGTGCTAAGCCTGGTGGAAAACCAAATATACCAAAGGTATGTTTTATGTTTGGCTCGAATGCCTCTTTGGTACCAAGCATGTCAAATCTCCAGATGATCTAACAGGTCAGTGAGGGATGAAGGAATTGTAGGTTGTATCATTGGTTCGCGGCAAAGACTCGTTTACGCATTATGTAACGTTTAGCAGGTACATTATCGGGATATGACATTGCCTCGTCTCATTTGAGCCATGTTAAAATGGGCCCTGCCATTACAATAACAAGAGATATTCTACATTCGCCGCTTCCACACTGCTGCATGAAGTGCTTTTTTGTTTGACCAAGATAGCAGACAAAAAGACCGACCCCTCCAAACCACAGCACATTTCAGCAAAGAGACCTCTCAAGAGAACGGCCATGAGAATATGGTTCGAATTGTGGGCATCTGGCATTAAGTGGCGTAGTGATGTTGCAAACCTTTTTTTTTTTTAATATCGATTATTCAGTTTGAAAAAATTAAACATGTAAGAAATACTCCGATTCATAATATTTGCGTTTAACACACTTGAGAATGCAAATCATACGCAAACTTAGTTAACCACCTTCAACATTTGTCTATCCCATGGACAGGTATTTGATTACACTTTCCCTAACGCCATATAATCAATATATTCTTCCCCCATTGGAAACCCAGTTACCATGCACTGCCAGCAGTGGAGATTTGCCTAAACGAGCCTTCATGGTTACTTTTCTGTGGTAAGGAGACATCAATAACCTCAAATGTTGTTAAGACCATATGGGTCTCCATTGTAACAATGTTTAGCTGTCATTTGAGAAATGACAACGTTAAGTTAATTAACAAAATCGAGAATGTAATCAATGACGCCTTCAAGGACTATAACAGTCCAGCTGGTTATTTTTACAACAGGGTCAAAGTAATTTACAAACCCCACGACGTGAGACAGAGAAGGAGTGATGTGACGCCAATAGACTAATGTGATACAACGCTCAGTTTTGGCTAAAACAAAGTACAACACTGCCCGTCGAGCCTACTAAGTTACTTTCAACAGGGAGAAAAAACCCAAGCATTGGCATAGCCAATAGGCCTCGCCTTTGGGACCTTATACGTGTTTAGTTATCCAGCACAATATCCTTGGGGCAACAATATCAACTGTTGCATGGCTAAACACTTATAAGGTCCCAAAGGCGAGACCTATTGACTATGTCAATGCTTGTTTTCAATGGAGGCTGCTTTAGCCTATAGAGTAAACTGCACTCTTAGGTCTCAGTTACTGCAGTAGCATGCAAGTTAACATTCTTTGCATGTTTCACTTGTGAGCATTAGGGAACGGAACCCACAGAGCTCCAATGCAAACCCTATAATAGACGTATTAATGATAGAGGTGAGATTTCATCAAACATTCCAGTACTGCAACTTGGCCTGTGATGCAACCAGCCTTGCTGCCTTATTTTGATTCACAAATGGTATCTGTAAAGCCAAAGGGCAGGCTCAGCAACTAATTTTTATGTTTTATATTAAAGAGAGAGGATGTGGCATAGCGGCTAGAGTGGCCGATCCCAATTCAGGGGAACCGGGTTTGAGTCTCAGCAATGACACTCAACGTCCTGTGATTCTGGGCAAATCACTTAATCTCCCAGTGCCTAACAAAAATGTATATGTCCTTGTGTAACGTAACGTGTTCATGTAAAGCGCTCTGATGCCTTCGGGTCAAGTTCACATTATATAAAAGTCCAGAAAAAAAAGGCAGTGTGTTTTCATAAATTAAGCAGAATATTGACGTTTTTTTTCTTCTGACTAAATGAATTATAACGAATGCCTAGGAAAAATAAAAGTGAGACTAAACACACATCTTACATTCCTAAACACATAATCCATTAAACGACCTTACTTCTTATAATGTCCAATTTCATTGGTCTCCAATGTGACAGGAATTTGAATCTGTGACATAGGTGGCACCACGTGGGACAATGGGCTTGTCTGCTGCAGTTCCTCAGTATCAATCTCAATTTGGAACCAGATGTAAGTGGGCAGGTTGTTGACAATGCTCATGTGCTTGGTATTCGTGGAGCCCACACAAACTTCACCAAAGTCTATTGTAGATGGGCCTGAAAAAAATATATCAATGTAAAAAAGTGAACTTGTGTTAATTAGCAATCACATGAAATAAACAAGAATTTGATGAAACCTATGTTGCAGGGCGGAGCATTATGCTTTGTGTGACGGTGGAAAAAAACTAGGGCTCGAGTCAAGGTACCACGCAGATGGATGGCACCCCCCACTTATTTTACTGGGTGGACGCCGCCCCCCCTGCCAAACAGCTGGACTTCAATCTTTGGCCTCTCTGGGACGAGATCGGAGTTCACAGGACGCTGCACGCACGCAGGCTTCGCAGATGCAATCGCATCTAAGGGGTGAGCAAGGGGAGGCAATGAGCCTGATGGTGCAAGCCACCTTTCGTGACGGCACTTCCTGTTGAGACGTCACTTATGGTGACAGCGTCCCCCCACTTCTTTTTTTTTTTAAGGACTTGTGCCCTGAAAAAACCTTTTCAAATGAGATTTACAGGAGAAAACAAAGTCACGGTGGAGTGCATTTAACCCCTTTGGCGCGGATGACAAAGCCAGCTCGTCATCAGCGTTACCTGCGCTGCGCGGATGACGAGCTGGCTTTGTCACAAACAAGCCATTTTTTTTTTTCAGTGCACAGTGGGAAAACGCGGTAGCGCGGTAGGGGTTAAAGATGGTCGCTTCTGTTTTGGAACAAATTAAATGCTGATAGAGCCAGCCTTTAAAATCATTTTAATAGTTGTAAAAACTCAAATCACATCAAATCAAGCAAATGCCTTCACAAACACATGCACTTGATTGTTTAGTTCGTTCGGTACATTTAATGTGTACTACTCATCATGCAAGTCCAGTTTTCAAATCTGTCCCAAAGTTGTTAGTCAGACGTGACAGAATGTGACGCTATAAATGCCAGTCACCTTCTCAGATCTGTTTGACTAAATTTTGCCTCCAAGAGGATTCACATTAGGAACACTGATCCTACAAGCGAATGTGAAAGCTAGCTAAAACAGGTGCATAGCTTCCATTAGTGCAGCAGGTGCAGTGGCACTGGGATCCTGAGAGGCACACGGAAGACTGGTTATGCTGTATTTCATGTTTCGAAAAGTGGCAAGGGAGTCCATTTCCTTCCTTGCACAAGGGCCCATGACACTCTGACTGCTTCATTGAGCCAAAGCAAATAGGTAGTTTATTGGTTAACTGACCAAAACAAATGTACGTTATCCCCTTCGCTGCGTTCGTCGGCCATCGGCCATCACAAGCACTACCTCCGTAGTGCTGCGCAAGTCCGTTGGCCGACGCGGCCCCGCCCATTACACTAAAAGGCCGCACCGCTGCAGAATTGTCGGCACAGTTAAGCGGCTAATGCAGTGTTTTGCACATTTTATGCAAGAAATTTGTATAATTCGCAATGCTGTTTCCACTCCAGGGGCCGTATTACACAAGGTGCCCCAGGGGCGCAACAGGTTTGCACCCGCTTTGCGCGCCCCTGGGGCACTTTGGTATTGCAGAAGGGGTCACAGACACTTCTGCAGCCCTATTGGTAATACTGAAAGCGCTGGCACACATACAGCGCCAGCGCTTTCTCAAGAGGGTGTTTCCTCATTTGCATTGGGTGTGGCCCCATGCAAATGAGGGAATCTCTTCTCTGAGGAGGCGCACTGACAGTGCGCCACCTAAAAGGTCAGTGCGTCCCCTGAGAGCAGCCCTCTGGAGGGGGGGGGGAGGGGTCCCATTGACTTCCCCAGACATCCCCTTGCAGGCAGGTGCAGTCACTGACAGCACCCGCCTGCAAGGCGATCTCTAATCCCGTTAATAGTGCAGGCGGGTTGCTGCCTGCACTGTATGCCTCTGCTTTAAAGCCGCTCCATATTTCACTTGAATGTGCTGCCCCCAGGGCAGATGAGTTCGCAGCTGCCCTCGGGGCAGCGTATTCTATGTAATAGGGTGCACTTTCCCTGTTCGAGCCCGGCGCACCTGTTTTAAGGTGCGCCGGGCACAGGCAGGGCAAGGGCGCCCTTTATATAACAGCGCCCCAGATTTCATAGTCCAAAAATGATCCATAAAGTATCATGTGTCTCAGGTGAATATAATTAGAGGTTCAGCCGTGGACCCTCCACCCCCACCCCGGGGCATGTTAGCCTCCCCGAGCATTTTAGAAACAGGAAGTGTTTGGGGCACTCATCGGTACAAAGGCGTTTCACAGACAAAACCATCTAAACATGAACCTGGAACCAGTGAGTTTAACATTTGTGTAAAACGTGAATCCTGTGTCCTTTTTATGAAAAAATATATTTTTCAAACCAAATAAACATTAGGCATACACAACATTAGCACGGTTTTGCTGGTGAACTGGCCAAGGAGTCTATCATGATTAAAAACTACTCAACGACTAATTTTGCAGAATATTTTTGCGAATGTTATTATGAACAGAAAACTAATTTGGGCCCAAAACTCACCTAATGTGGATATTTCAGGAATAGAGCACAAGGAATGAAGTGTATGCTGCATTGAATGAAGAAAAGCTTTACTCTCCAGAGGTCAGAGCCTGATTGGCAGAATCAGGATGAAGGAATAATGAGTCCATTACCAAGACTCTAGATTTACATGGCTCTTTGCATGTAATTTTCCTAAAAATATTCTGATTAAACCAATTTTAATTGGGCCAAAAGACGACTTATTAGAACTTACTGATAATAATGCGGTGGAGCTGCTGTGGGGTCAGAGTCAACGCACAATCTTCTTTCTCCTGCTGAGATGTTGGAACCGCACTGAGACCATCGTCGACCTGCGGGATGATTCGAAACAGAACAAATGCAATTTGTAAAGCCCTTTACATGAACACAAGTTGTTCAAATTAATATATAATAAATATATATATATAATAAATATATATATATAATAAATATATATATATATATATATATATATATATATATATATTCACTGAAAAAAACATAGGTATAGACCATATATAGTTAGGAATTAGCATTTAAAAAACCTTATTTTACTCACACAAAACCATTGAAATTCCATATATAGTTAGTTGCACTAACTATATATCGCGCACCCGCAATCCACTGCTGATGATGTCACATATTACATCATTCATGACATGGTCAGTGACATCAATGATGACATCACTGATGACATCTCAAATGACATCACTGATGACATCATCCAGTGACTGTGTGTTTCTGAAAAGTTTAAATATGTTTTACATATTGAAGAATGAGTAGATGTAGAAGTGTCTGGATGAAGGATTTAGTAGGTGCGTGACTGACTGTATGAGTGAGTGATTAAATGTGTCTCACTGAGTGCATGGGTTAGTGACTAAACTGTCTTAATTTGTGCATCATTATGTCTGTTGTTCTGTAAACTGCTGCATGTGTTGGTCAGTAGCTATATGAGTAACTATATGGGTTATTGATTGATTGCCCAAGTATTTGTATGGGAGACTGAGTGTGTGTGTGGCTGGCTGGGAGGTGTGTGACTCTGTGCAGATCAATGTGTACTTGTATCAATGATTGTATAAGAGAGTAAGTATGTGTTAGTATATGTTTCAAAATGTAAGGTGCTCTATGTTTAACTGTATAGATTAGAAAATGGAAGTGTGATTGATTATTTACAGGACTGACTAGGTGTGTGAGTAACTCCATGGATGAGTGGCAGAGTGTGAGAGTCTGTATAGGTGTATAAGTGCATATGATAGTGTTGTAAAGATGAGTGATTGTATGTATGAATGATTGTATGGGTAAATGAGTGAATGTGTGTGTAAACATAGGAATCACTGAGTGCGTATGTAGTAACTAGTATTGGTGTGTCAATGGTTTCAAAAATTATACTCTGTATTTAACACTGGGTGTAACAGAGGTTATATTAAAGTGTGAGGAGATGCATTGTATTGTCACATGAATGATATCATCAGTGATGTGGTCATTGATGTCAAATGAGATGTCATCAGTGATGTCATTTGAGATGTCATCAGTGATGTCATTTGAGATGTTATCAGTGATGTCATTTGAGATGTCATCAGTGATGTCATCAGTGATGTCATCAGTGATGTCATCAGTGATGTCACTGACCATGTCATGAATGATGTAATATGTGACATCATCAGCAGTGGATTGCGGGTGCGCGATATATAGTTAGTGCAACTAACTATATATGGAATTTCAATGGTTTTGTGTGAGTAAAATAAGGTTTTTTAAATGCTAATTCCTAACTATATATGGTCTATAACCTATGGTTTTTTCAGTGAATTTTCAAGGTTTTGTAAATGCTAATTCCTAACTATATATGGTCTATAACCTATGGTCTTTTCAGTGAATTTCAATGGTTTTTTAATAGCAAATATCATAAGCTGTCGAATGTCAAGTACGTGGTAAGTGAAAACATTTTCGTGTTTATGCACACTGATCTGCTTTGAATGGTGCCCCCCCCCCCTCATTTCTATTAGGAGTACTCTCTCTTTGCACATAGTGAAGGGTAGTTAACGCAGGCCTTTGCCCCCGTTGTAATACGTCGTGCCTGCTTCTCTCTCCATTTGATTGATTGTTATCCAAGTATTTACTGTTTTAGAATTGGTTCTCTTTGGTTCATTCTCTATTTACAAACAAACACAGAGTCGCAATACTCTGTTTAGTCTTTGCAGATAATGAAAAATCGTGTAAAAAAAAAAAGAAAAGGAATCGAGCAAAATCAGTAGGCCACTAATGGGATCTCTTTTTGACCTCGCTAAAATAGAAACATTAGGAACAACCCCTCATGACAAATACAAAACTAGTGAGATGAACTGAACTCCACACAATGATGGCTGCAAAACAGCTCGGCTCCGCCACCCACCCCGCCCAAAATAACGATAAAGAGCGGCTGCCATGATTGGTTGCGGAATGGCCACGACGGAGCTACGAAATGGTGCTGCTCTCATGCTAACCCCAGCTTCAGTCTGAAACATCCAGAAACACTGTAGACTACCAATTCGATCAGTTCCGGTAGCGCCCCAATGTAACCCGGTAGAGAAGAACTAGCCCTCCCCTCTTTGACTGATGGTTCTTGTTGCCTGTCCCTTCTGTTGTCATTTAACAGAACTATTTAGCCTGCTGAAAGGGGTTGTGTTCCGACCGCTGGTTGGTGGAGACATTTTGACTATATTCTGGACCTGCGTTGTCGCGTAATGCGTCATATGACGCGCCGCGTTAGCGCATCCGGAAGTCATCCGGGGCGCGCAGCGCGTAACGTAAGCATAACAAGTCATGTGACTTGTTAATAAAACTTTTCATTGGTTCATTTTACTTTTCTTATTCTAATGATGAAAGGCTTGGTCATATGACCTAAAAATTACGCTTTTTATTACTTCCGAACATTATTTTTTCTTAAATATATGTTATAATGTTCCAGGCTAATGTACTTTCCCGGAAAATTTACAACTGTCCTGCAAGTAAAATATATTCTTTTTTCGAGAAAAAGAGCGTTTCTTCGTCCCATGACGGAGCCGTTGAGCAAAAGAGGGTCGACCTGCTGTCTTAGTCGCCAATACGCCTGAATATGAGATTCTTATCGATCACTTTATGTTGCAGGAGTAGAAAACACAACAGCCCTTGACCATTTATCTTTACTGCGTTCCTTCGTTTTATACCTTTTACCCTTCATGTAATTGGTCTGCTTTATTTCACTTGCCTTTTAATGATTCTAAAACAGTGACTATTATTAAAAACTTTACCAATGTATATACTACTACCATGTTTTCTTTTAAAAACCTTTATTGTGAAAATTTCATTATACAAATACGAGCCTATAACCACGTGGGCCGGCCACGGAGCAAACTGTAATCGTATATGATGAGTAGAGACATTTACACTGTAGAGGAACGTAACGGGCGGGCCATTAGGTTGCAAGAACTAAGGTGTCTAACAGTTACGGAATCGGTGGACGTACATTTTATAATTAAAATACGACAGGGCCAGTTACAATAAAATTATCTAGATATACATTTGCGGGCAAGTACCATGGGTGACGTTAATTCGAACTTTCAATAGTACAGTAATCAATAACACATCAGAACTTAATATCAATAGGGATGTCGAAATATTCAATCAATTCTCGTCCCCGCCTGCCATGTGCTTCAAAACTGCATACGTATCTCGTGATTTCAAGGTTCTGCAACCAGTACACAACAAGGAGTTACGAGTCCCATTTATTCCGGCGCCATTTTGGGCGAGGACGGGCAGGTCCAGGATATAGTCAAAATGTCTCTACCAACCATCGACTATGATGATGTTCATATGCTGTATTTATTAGAGTAACACTCATCTGTCCACATGAAATTAATTTGCCACAATCTAAACATGTCATTTTAATCTTTCCAAAGTTCTTCTAAATATTTGGGACCGTTTCCCTTGCCTCTGATGCTGTCAGTGCCACTTCTTTGATGAATGTACTAGCAGGTCAGGGGTTCTCCTCCAAATCTCTCTTTTATGCAGCACTATAATTAATTGGTGCCACCTCTCCATATGACGATGCATGGTATAGTTACCATAACTATATTTTTTTTCGGTTCCTCTGGAGAGTTCATCGTGGCAGATGAAGCGTGTAACGTACCGGGCATTTACCTTTTTTTGCATGTACAGGAAAGGAAAAAAAAATCGAGCGTCCGAGTTCTAAGGTGTCCCAGGGCCATTTTAGTGGACCAGGCCCAAATCCAAAGAACAGGCCGCCATTTTGAGAGTCCTGTTGCAGCCGCCTGTCGCTGTACCATCAAGAGCAGCCGAAACTCAGCTGAATGGCAACTGAAACGGTAAAGGGGCGCCCCACTACAGCAGACGAGCCTCTACCTAGGAAGGCCCGTTCACGCCGCCTCCCCCCCCCCCTTCGGGCACCCCACGCCGTTATTCGGAGCAGTATTGTAGGATGGCCACACCAGTGCGGCAACTTGCTAGACATCACCTCGGTGGTAACCGAATCTCAGCGCCTTGTGGTGTCTTCTATTCAGAAAACATTGTTGTGCTGCCTTCGACCTATTCGCCGCAAGTGCGCACGCAACTCAGCTGCATAGCTTGCTAGACACCACCTCGGTGCTAACCGAATCTCAGCGCCTTGTGGTCTCTTCTATTCCAAAAATATTGTTGCGCTGCCTTTGGCCCCATTCGCACATCGGTCCGCTACTGCCGCCATCTCACAGGCCAACGGGGCGCCCCACGCCGACTTTCAGCATTGTAGGATGGCCACACCAGTGCACCTTACTAGACACCACCTCGGTGCCATCCGGATCTTGGCATCTCAGCGCCTTGTGGTGTCTTCTATTCAGAAAATATTGTTGCGCTGCCTTTGGCCCCATTCGCACATCGGTCCGCTACTGACGCCATCTCACAGGCTAATGGAGCGCCCCACGCCGAGTTTCAGCATTGTAGGATGGCCACACCAGTACAGCAACTTGCTAGACATCACCTCGGTGCCATCCGGATCTTGGCATCTCAGCGCCTTGTGGTGTCTTCTAGTCAGAAAATATTGTTGCGCTGCCTTTGGCCCCATTCGCACATCGGTCCGCTACTGACACCATCTCACAGGCCAACAGGGCGCCCCACGCCGACTTTTACCATTGTAGGATGGCCACACCAGTGCCACAACTTGCTAGACACCACCTCAGTGCCATACGGATCTTGGCATCTCAGCGCCTTGTGGTGTCTTCTATTCAGAAAATATTCTTGCGCTACCTTTGCCCCATTCACACATCGGTACGCTACTGACGCCAACTCACAGGCTAATGGGGCGCCCCACGCCGAGTTTCAGCATTGTAGGATGACCACACCAGTACAGCAACTTGCTAGACATCACCTCGGTGCCATCCGGATCTCGGCGCCCCACTGCAGATGAAGTGCCTCTCAACTATGAAACCACCACGGTGACATCCGGATCTTGGCGCCTTGTGCTGGTTCCGGCCTATTCACACATCGGTCCGCTACTGACGCCATCTCACAGGCTAATGGGGCACCCCACGCCGAGTTTCAGCATTGTAGGATGACCACACCAGTACAGCAACTTGCTAGACATCACCTCGGTGCCATCCGGATCTTGGCATCTCAACGCCTAGTGGTATCTTCCATACAGAAAATATTGTTGCGCTGCCTTTGGCCCCATTCGCACATCGGTCCGCTACTGACGCCATCTCACAGGCCAACGGGGCGCCCCACGCCGACTTTTACCATTGTAGGATGGCCACACCAGTACCACAACTTGCTAGACACCACCTCGGTGCCATCCGAATCTTGGCATCTCAGCGCCTTGTGGTGTCTTCTAGTCAGAAAATATTGTTGCGCTGCCTTTGGCCCCATTCGCACATCGGTCCGCTACTGACGCCATCTCACAGGCCAACGGGGCGCCCCACGCCGACTTTCAACATTGTAGGATGGCCACACCAGTGCGGCAACTTACTAGACACCACCTCGGTGCCATCCGGATCTTGGCGCGTTGTGCTGCCTTCGGCCTATTTGCACATCGGTCCGCTACTGACGCAAACTCACAGGCCAACGGGGCGCCCCACGCCGACTTTCAGCATTGTAGGATGGCCACACCAGTGCTGCAACTTGCTGGACACCACCTCGGTGCCATCCGGATCTTGGCGCGTTGTGTTGCCTTCGGCCTATTCGCACATCGGTCCGCTACTGACGCCGCCTCACGTGCCAACGTATTTTCTCCGCATTTTATACCCTATGCCGCATAACAGTTCATGTGACTTGTTTATAAAACTTTTCATTGGTTCATTTTACTTTTGGTTTCCTAATGATGGAAGGCTTGATCATATGACCTAAAAACAACACTTTTCATTGGATGAAAACTTTTTTTTTTCCCCAAACGATGAAAGCCCCACCTTGTTTCTGGATGTTTCAGACTGAAGCTGGCGACAGCATGAGAGCACCACCATCTCGTAGCTCCGTCGTGGTCATTCCGCGAGCAATCATGGCAGCCGCTCCCCACCAGAAGCCTACAGGAGTCGGGGGCCCCCAAAACTTTTGATGAATCCTCAAGGCGGAGGGGACGCTTTCGAGAATGGGGTCCAAGACCTAGCAGACAAGCGTCCGATTTCCAAGGTGTCCCAGGGCCATTTCAGTGGACCAGGCCCAAAAAGGAAACAGCCTGCCGCCATTTTGAGAGTCCTGTGACCGCCGCCTATCGCTGCACCGCAAGAGTGGGCGCAACTCAGCTGAATTGCGGCTTTTGACACAGTGGACCAAAAGCAGACGGAATGGCAACTGAAACGGTAAAGGGGCGCCCCACTACAACAGACGAGACTCCACCTGGAGAGGCCCGTTCACGCCGCCTCCCCCGGGGCGCCCCACGTCGTTATTCGGAGCAGCATTGTAGGATACCAAAACCAGTGCGGCAACTTACTGGACATCACCTTGGTGCCATCGTTCTGCTGCCTTGGAACTATTCGCACAACAGTTTGCTACTGATGACCCACCCCCCGCGACGCCCCACGCCAGAAATCTGGACGTTGTGCTGCGTTGGGACTATTCGCACAGCCGACCGCTACTTCGTTGTTTTTCCCTAAAAATGTTTATATGTTATTACTGTTTTTGTTTTCTTGTATATATTTATAAGTTATTAAAGTTTTATAATCTTACTACTTTGTTGGAGTGCTATATATTTTTAATGTGACACATAATTGTAAAAACTTTGATGTACAAAGAGTCATCCCTGGAATCTTCCGCTTCAGGCTCGGTCCCCTCCCCAATCACAATACAGGATGGTTTTCAGATAATAGGAACGCGTCTGCTGTGACGGATCTCATCGAGTGTGGGCCTTGATCTACTATAACTCCTTTGAAGAGGGGTGATTCTTTACAGCTGGGGCCATAAACTACATCTGCAGGGCTAGCTGATACCCTAGGACCGGCCTGGACAATCGGACACAGAGGAAAAGGAGTGTCAGAGGGTGCGGTAGTGAATAGGGCGAAAGGGAGGTGTCGGGCGGGCACAGGGTGTGATTCTCAGGGAAGAGCAGCGCAGATGGGGGGTGGTTTATTACCCATGCATAAGACAGAGAGCGGGGGTGACCACTGCCTGGGGGAGATGCTTGCGAGGGTGGGGAGCCATGCTAAGGATCGACAGCGTGCACAGAGTGGGTCTGGTCAAGGCATCTAAAATGACTGCCGTGCACGACAAAAGTGTGGCATTTGAAAAAAGGCAAGATGGCGCAAACAATGTTTTTCAACACTTCCTGATTTCCTTCGAATCGAACGTTAACAGACGTTGGGGCATATTACCAAAGTTAAGCGATATTTATCCCTAACGATGCTTAGCAACGAATTTTTACCGCTAAGCATCGTCAGAAATTATCGCAGATAAACCTTGCTATTATCAAGGTTTATCGCAAATACGATACAAAACGACCGCAATGCATTAATATCGCTGAAAACTCAGCGATATTCATGCATTACCGAGCTAATGCTCTTAGCCATGTTATCCACCTCCCATTGGATAACATGGCTAAGAACTGCTCAGGGCAGGTGCTAGCTTTTGGAGATATTCGCGCTTATCGCGAATATTTCCAAAAGTTGATAATAGGAGATAGCGATGTTAGCGACTGTTTCCAGTCGCTAACATCTTGGCATGCCCACTTTGCATGTCATTAGTGATAAATATCACTCACATGCAAAGTGGGGCCCAAGATGGTCGCTATCTCCTACTAGCCGTCGCTAACTGGTGTTAGCAACAGCTAGGTAATACAGATATAATTTTATCTCCGCGAAGCGGAGCGCTGTTACAGATATATATCTTGTTTTTGAACGTTAATTTCTCAAAATCCACTGAAGCACATATATTGAGACCTAGCAAAGGCACATCGAGCTACCAGTCCCTACAATTTTGCCAAGTTTCGTGCAAATCCATTCAGCCGTTCGATTATTATTATTATTATTTTTTTTGCCCCGCGGGGCCCTTTTAAAACCTCCACATCAAACCTAAGAGGTCAAGGAGGATCTACTATGCCCCCTTATGGTCATTTGCCCCTTCGCTTTGGCCTCCTCTTGTCTCTCGATCCTACCGAGAGACAAGATGGCGGCCGCTACGGACTGTTTGCAATGTTTACAGACGCCGGAGAACCAATCAGCTTCGCAAACCTCCGTTACGCGAAGCGGAGCGCTGTTACAGATATATATCTTTTTTTGAACGTTAATTTCTCAAAATCCACTGGAGCACATATATTGAGACCTAGCAAAGGCACATCGGGCTACCAGTCCCTAATATTTTACCAAGTTTCGTGCAAATCCATTCAGCCGTTCGATTATTATTATTATTTTTTTTTTTTGCCCCGCGGGGCCCTTTTAAAACCTCCACATCAAACCTAGGGGGTCAGCGAGGATCTACTATGCCCCCTTATGGTCATTTGCCCCTTCGCTTTGGCCTCCTCTTGTCTCTCGATCCTACCGAGAGACAAGATGGCGGCCGCTACGGACTGTTTGGAATGTTCACAGACGCCGGAGAACCAATCAGCTTCGCTTCACAAAGCTCCGTACCGCGAAAAGTCCGCGAACCGGAGCGCTGCCCGGTCCGCTGTTACAGATATATATCTTTTTTTGAACGTTAATTTCTCAAAATCCACTGGAGCACATATATTGAGACCTAGCAAAGGCACATCGGGCTACCAGTCCCTACAATTTTGCCAAGTTTCGTGCAAATCCATTCAGCCGTTCGGGCTAAAAGTGAGGCCAACCGCCCTATGGAAAACTCAATGTTAAAAACACGTTTTGGGACCCCCCTTTTTTCTCGGCCCCCCCTTGACGAACCCCCCCCAAATTTTCAAGGGCTGCTCAGAAACAAAATGTGCCATTTTCCTGAAAATTTCAGCCAATTCCGTCCACAAACGCCAAAGTTATTAGACATAGAATTTTCAAAAATCCCATAGAGAAAAAAATCCTAACTATATATACCTACTGGCGACCGCCAGTAGGTAATATATATATATATATAATATATGCAATATATATCTATATCCTTTTCACTCCAAATAACTTATCCACCACTCAAATTACTTTCATATTTCACCATACTAATTCACCACTAATCGTTTATGGGTTTCCGGAGTAGCGTGCTACTGCCCCCCCCCCCCACCAAAAAAAGGCGCTTCAATACCCTGGGGTAACAAGCGCTATATAAATACAAACCTTTTTTCCTCTTCTATCCTTCCACTATCCATCCGAATCCAAATAACTGACTAACCTATCCACCACTTTAATTACTTTCATATTTCACTATACTAATTCAACACTAATCCTTTATGGGTCCCGGAGTAGCGTGCTACTCGTCGAAAAAGCACTTTGACGCCTCGTCAGGGGTAGTAAGCGCTATATAAATACAATTACAATACAATACAATATGTGTATATATGTGTATAATATATATAATATATATCCATATAATATATTCTCAGTCGAGAACTGCCTTTAAGAACTATGGGCCAGATGCATCAAGCTAAAAACCGGTCGCAAAGGGGCAGATTCTCAGAATCTGCCCCTTTGCGACCGGTATTTTTGCATTTGTGATGCATCATCCCAAATGCAAAAATCGCTAATAGAGAATTCGCTAAATTGCGATTGTTTGCATTTAAGGAATCTCAAATTGAGATTCCTTAAATGCAATGCATGAAAGTTTCAAAAATAGCGAATTCTCTAATAGGGCACGCAAATTACCACGAAGTACAACTTCGTGGTAATTTGCAAAAACCTAGAAAAATGCACTTTTGTGCATATTTTAAAGTTTCATGTTGCGCACACACATGCCCTAAGGGCATGTGTGTGCGCAACATATGTGCACAGATCAAAATCAGGGGTGCAACAGGGTGTCCTTTGGACACCCCTGCACCCTTGAACTCGCAATCTCAATTTGCGAATCGCTAATTGCGATTCGCAAATTGAGATTGTCTTCCCATTCATTCCTATGGGCCTCTGGGCCCATAGGAATGAATGGGGAGATATTCATTAATTGCGACTCGCAATTTGTGAGTCGCAATTAAGGAATTCTAAGGAATCGCTATTTATGTAGTGATTGCTTGATGCATTCCATTTTGCTATTCCTTATTAGCGATTCCTTATTTTTCGCTAATAAGGAATCGCAAAATGGATGCTTGATGCATCTGGCCCTATGTGACCAGTAGACAGTTTTTATGACTTGTGCAAGCAATCTAGAAAAAGCAATTCTCTTGTACTATTTCCAATTCCATATAGGCCTTAAGTAACACCGAAAATGTTTGGAGCTCAGTCGACTAAGCCAAACTAATTATAAATGCCATGAGTAATTTTGGAGAGGCGGAGGCACCACCGAGTTGTCTTTTACAAAATATATAGTAAAACTGACAAATGTTCCTCTCCAAAATTACTCATTTCTTGATCTGGGTAGCAGTTTGCACCCAACAACGGCAGGTGCAAGAGTTGTGCACACGTCTATAGACTACTGTAAGAAATTACTATACGAGGAACGTAGCAGGGAAGTGCGGCTCTCAAAGCCCGCTTTTGCTCTGTCCTTTTGCTAATTAAAAATGCCAGGTAACATTCTCTGACCTCTGCGGCGATCAGGACCAGAGTTCGAATACAGGCAAGGTAGACTCAGCCTTCCACTCTTGTAAATTGAGTATCAATAAATTGGACAAAAGTAGTAATACATCCTATAACCAGTATTAAGAAGTGCCAGAAGTGCTGTATGAAGCGCTATAAAAAAAACAAGGCATTTTTATAGTCAAACCTCTCGTAAACCACAGGCTCAAAATCATTTCTGTCTTTACATTTAGATAACAGGATTTACACCGCAAGACAGGAAATAACTTTGGTGAGAATTCTTCAGAGATTTTCTTTAGATGAACTTCGATAACGTGGAAAACCCCTTCCTTTTCAACATATACAGTTTTGCTGGTGAAATGCAGAGTAGTTGATGTTCAAGAAATACTAGCATATCAAGCTGCCTCTGAGTTAAGAAGGGGGATGTACTCTCGTGATAAGGGGCATGGTGTAGAGTAGTGATTGGGAGACTTCCTACCATGCCCTATTCCCCTAGGATTTGCTTGGATCAGATGCCAAGCATGCAAGTGCTGGCTGGGTGCCATGATATGACCCCATCGATCACAGCTGGGATAGAGAGCATAGGGGAACTCTTTCACAAGGGGATTTTCGTGCCTTATGCAGACATTATGGACACTTATACCATGGGGACAGGCCACTTCCTGACTTTCCATGCCATCCAACATGTGGTGAGAAACACCTGGGGGGTTGGCAATGCGGAGCCACTGCAATCGCCCATCCTCCATATCCTCCTTTCACAGGGTGGACAGGGTCGAGCTAACTTAATGCTATACGAGGCTTATCCTCGCATAACCTGGCGGACGTGGAGAAGGCGCTGGAATGTCATTCTTCCACAACCATTGACGGCGAAGGTTTGAACACGAGCCCTTCAACACGTGAAAGAAGTGCTGAGAAATCCCAGATTCCGCTTTACTCGATTTAATTACATACACCACGCGTATCTTTCCCCCAACGCATTAAGCGTGTGTTCGCTGCATCCACACCTGAGTGTCCGCGAGGTTAGCTGATAGAAGCAGGATTCAATCGTATGGTTTGGGACTGCTCCCCGCTACAACAAATGTGGATGGAGATCACGGCACCCGTGGCTAAACTGGCGGGCCATGCGTTAATCCCTATCCCCAAATCATGCCTCCTTGGACACCAAACCGTGACCAAAGGGGACAAGTACCTGCACAGATTTATCAGCCTTACTTTTGTGTTATTCAAACGGCAAATTGCAATACAATGGAAGTCAAACACAGTACCTGACTCCACAAAATGGCTCAACACATTATGGCAATGGGCACGATCAAATGCACGCGTGCTACGTTCCCTCTATGACAGAGGAATATCAAGAGTGGAAGGTGGGAACTGGGACACCTACATTGTGAACATCAAGGCCTAAAATGACACTGCCTGCCTTGAGGGGGACACTAGGTGATCACAATGCTATAAATCATATAATAGCGGCATATCGGGGCCATGGTCCCCCCACAATGTTGAACCCTAGTGAATACCTGTCACCGGATTCAAATCGAGACCCCGGAAACATGCCTGTCCCCTATTGCTGTCATTGTTAGATTAATGCACATCACCCACCTTCCTTGATTAATCTTGTCCCCCCCCGCACACCATTTGGCGAGCGAACCTCTCCCCTCTTTCATCGCACGAGATCCTATGTGTCATTCGCATGCCTTTATTTTTGCCCACTACTTTATCTCTTCTGTATTAATACTGTGTTTATCACAACTATGCATAATGTGAGCACAATTTTGGACTGAATGCTTTATTCATGGCTTCAGTGTTGTTGTTTTTGTGAAATAATAAAAACAGGTATACAAATAAAAAAGATAAGAGGCCTGGGGTGAAGGAAGCAGGTGCGGAGCAAGAGCCTTATAAAGTCCAGGCAGCTCTGGGCTTTAATAGGCCTGAAATTAGATCTGTAATTCAAGGGCCACCAACCCAACTTATGGGTCTGCAAATACATACTTCACTATTTGCAAGACAGGAAATGGACTTACCTTGGCTCAACCCAGAAGTAAGTGAGAGAATCAGCATGAACCATCGAATGAGCCCAGGATAAGTCTACTATACTCATTTTGCACACAAGTTATGTGCAGATCTTTCTCAAGTCTTCATATATCTCGATCTCCTTAAAGCGGTGAATCTACCAAGACCATAGCTTAACTAGGCGGAGGTTTCAGTTCTGCCGGTGGAACCAGAGGAATTTTGGTAATTCCATGTTACACTTGTAACGCAGAATTACTGATTAAGTGAAATTATGCCAATCTGCCTGTGGAATTAAATCATGCAGTGGTTTCTAAAGTTTAGAAACCACTGCATACTACTTCCCCCTTGTGTACTCCGCAGTGATGACATTTTAATCAGTGCGGAGTATGCAAGGGCACCAAGTGGTATTTGGCTGAGCTATTTTCATGACTTAAAATGCACCCTCACATCCATTTTTGGACACAAAGTGCACTTTGAGCTATGAAACAAGCACCAAATGCCCCCTCCACCCCATTGCAGAATTCTGCGGAATTTGGCAGAATTTTAAATGTAATTCAGCGGAATCAAACTCTGCCAATTCCACCCACCCCTACTATTAACACCCTTCCAATCAGTTTAACATTAACCTAGTTATATGATCACAGATTCCCAAAACGTGTTGGTCGCATTTGCTACCCCATCTGAAGTCTAGTTATAGAGCCTATTAATTATACAATTGAATGTATTCTTACCCTATTTTTTCTGTGAAATCAATGTGGATGTGTAGTGGGTCTCATTTGTTCCAGAGTCATAACTTGCCCCTTTTCGTCCTATTCCACCATCATAGTGACATTAATCTCATTCAGCTTCACTGCCTGCTACATGGCTGGGAAATTCCTAGTACAGCTACTTTTCAGGGTACCACTGGGGGCATACCTCGAATCTCAGAATGACAAAGAAATAGCAAAGAGCAGGGAGACTGTATGAGATTGTACAATGCTGATGGTAAAGTAGAGTTCCTTACCTAGCTCCCTTCACTTCAAGCCAAGCCCAAGATTTTGGTTTCCACAACACCAGTGAGATCTAAACTGAGTTTTCAGCCAATTTTAAGATATTTTAGGACAGTATTTATTTACCATAGGATATTGAAAAAACTTAATTTAAATAGGGCTACCCATATATTTCCTAGTTTTTCACTTCTCCATTTCTGGGCAAAAGTAATAAATAACTCAATCTTTCTTTGAAGAGGTGACTGGACTAGAAACTAGATCTTGATTATCATATATGTGATAAAGTATCACTTGCTGTACATTATAAGGATACTGCAAGTCACTGAGACGTTCCCATGACCAAATAGAAGATTGAGGCAGACGGTGGAGTTGACTTATAAGGTTATGGCTCTCAAAAGTGACTTGCAATATCCTTATCATATATAGCAGAGGGGACTGTATTCCTTATAACACATGGTCATACCATCAAACATTAAGAATAAAATTAGAATCTCTAATGCAAAATGAAACAATCAAAAAAGTTGTTAGATATTTCTTGCAAAAAGATATTAGAATCAATTTAAAACAAGTCTGTTTTTTATGAAAAGGTGCAAGCCGGAACATGCAGAACATGCATAAAGATTCTAACTGTTCTATAATTTCCTAAGGAGTGCAAAAAATAAACATGTTGACATAAATATCTCCTTTCTGCTTGACACTATACAGCTAGAAAAACTGAGCAGAAGAAAGAAAATAAATGTTTTGCTTCTTAAACAGCTACTTTAATTAGGCTTCATGACCTGACCTGCCTTTCACTTCTGCTTCTGGCACTGACAGCAGTCATTGTGACACCATAACTCTGCTGTAATAAGCTATTACAGGTGAGTTCTGACATATTTTCTTTATAATGGTCAACTGGGTGCATCACAATTTGCCTAATATGGAGAAATTAGAGACAGGTTTTCATAAAGGGACTACAGAATCTCATGTATTATAGCCATCTTATAATCAAATGAAGGTGCAACCACAAGAGTCCTTACTTGGAGAATCATACCTTTTATGCTCCTCAAAATCTTACTTGCCAAGTCCAACATGTATAAATGTCTCTTGCTGAGGGCAGGCCATGAAGGGTGACAGAAAAAAACGCTAGTCTACAAGCTGCCTTCTTCAGTGCCTCTTGCGAGATGAGGTGGCATTCCACAGGCCTGCCCGTGCCGAATAGGGAGGAAGAGAGTAGGACATCCGTTGGTCAAGTTGGCATCCCGTATTGAGAAGACAAGGCCTGTGGATTTGGGAGGCATAGCTTTCCCCAACACAAAGACAAACTCAAGAAGGCATAGCCTGAGTCTCCATGCTGTTGCGGCACCATTGTTGCTAACACAGCAGGGGAGTTCATTTTTCTTGGAATGTTCCTGAAGGAGTGACATGACCAGGAGGGCTAGCAGCACTGAACTGCAGATAACATTGTTCTCTCCACCTGAAGACTGCTATTGCCCAGGAAAAGTAAGCTGTCCTGTCCAAACACTCAGTTGATGAAAAGGCCCCTTTTTTAAAAAAACTTTTGACATCATAGGGGATCTGTGTGTAATGAGATACTTGCCTTTCACCACACTGGAGATTAAGGCCCTGATGCCGAAAATGTCAGTTAAATAAAGATACCCTAGGATAAGTTATATATCTGGTGCGATAAGTAGCACCTATTATCCGTTTTTGGGAAATAACATGCAGATTTTGGTGTTTACAGCACAGAAATGGGCCTGGGATGGTAAATAATGTCCATTTTTATTCATTAAATTCTAGCAGATTTTGACATGCAGAAATTTAATGAAGGGTGAGATATTTAGCATACCCAGTAATTACTCAATTTTGGTAAATGTAACCAAACCCGTAAATTCCACCCCCTGTGAAAACAGAGGTTTAAGCCAGAGTCAGAAAACACTGACCTACTCATTATCAGAGCTCAGTGTAGAAATGACTTATGAGGGCTCCCTGTTGAATGTTGCCCTGTCCTAAGATGACAATAGGAGAAGAAAGGAGTATTTCTTCAACCATAGCCCCGCTGCACAGAAGACTAGAAGATTAAGCACTGAGAAAGACAAGAGTCTGGAGAACATCAGGAGGAAACACTGATTAAAGTGGAACCTCTCCTGACAGCAGTTATCAGAGAGTTACAAGCTACTTCACATAGCATTGAGGCTAAGGTGAGTAGCATGGAGGCAAGAATGGAAATACTGCAAGATCAACTGGGTCCTGTGGAGCATTCCCTTGGGAAACAATCACAGGAGATAGGGACAGTTAATGGTTCTATTGTGAGTTACTAAAGGAGAGAACAGATAATGGAATGTTTTGAGACTTTGTGGCGAACTCCATTCTCTGCTTGGACAGTAAAGTGGAAAAACTGTAAAACAATGCAAGAGTCCCAAATATAGGTACCCGAGGTTTTCCACCATTTCAGGAACTAGTTTCGTGACCTCTGATATACAAGATTTGTTGAAAGTTGAGGTTCTACGAGTTGAAGAAGCAGTGACTGTCAACGTAAAGAGGATGATTTGTTTTCTTATGTGGGAGTCAAATAACTCAACTTCCGAGTTGGGAATTGTGATAGGAGAACTGGGCACTGGGAAGGGGAGAGACACTACAAGCAACAATTTGGAAAGATAATTTGGCATGGATGAAGCTCAGATCCTTAAATTCAGCATGGAAACCTAGGCAAAATACAACTAGCACCAGGAAATCAAGAAGAAACTGAGATATTTGAGACTGAAGGATCAAATCCAGTAATCCTGAGGAACTTGGCGGGCATCCGAGATGGCCGCGTGAGCACAGCGCTCTCCGGACCCCCGCCACTCCCGGCATAATATCCTGAACATATCCTGACTTTTCACGAGGATTTGTGTAGAGGACGCTGGGCTGATCGTCCTGGAACTTTCGGAATTTGATTCTGACCCGGGGTGCCGGAGTTACGGTGATTCGAACTTTTGGGATCCGCCCTTGAGGTACGCCCGGGACTGGGTGAGGCTCTGTGGCCGTCTTGGAGTTGAACAACAGCGGCAGGGGGATTGGACTTGTGGGTCCCCCACTTAAGTTTCGGTTTCGATTCTTCCTCAGACTGAGACACCTGGCAGGGGAGTCTGGCCTGGGCTGGATCCGGGGCACGAGACGGCTGTCGGGCCTTTGGCTGGCTTTTTCTCCTATCTGATTGGCTCTATCCTGGTGGTACACTTTTGGCGGCTCCTTGATCCCGAAGCCTTGTTTCCTGTGCCCATTCCATCGAGCCTGGTGAATCTCTCTGTGACGCAGTTTTCAACATGGCGGGCAGAGGGGACCGAGAGACACGAAAGACCAAGACACCCCTGCGCGGGGGCCCGGTCCAATCTAACGTTATGGACCGTTACACCCACTCGAAGGGGTCCCCCGGAGCCGCCCTGCCCGGTCCAAGTGCTGCTGACCACATCGTGGACACATCAACGGAGCCGTCCTTGCAGGACATCATGGGCGCCATTTCTGGCATGAGGGAGACGATAGGCCACCAATACGAGGCCTTGGCCCACAAAATCGACACAGTGGCCATTGATGTGAACTTGATTCGAGCCGACCTATCGAAAACCAATGAGAAGGTGAAATCATTGGATCTCAAGTCATCCAGCCTCACGACGGACGTCTCGGAGATACAGACGGAGATTGGTAATCTCCGTAGGGTGAACGATTTCATGACCCGGCGCCTGGAGGACTTTGAGAACAGGGCACATCGCTGTAATGTGCGAGTGGTTGGCGTTCCGGAGAATCCAGAACCTCACTCTGTTGATCTCCTGGTTGAGGACCTGATCCAAAACCATCTCTCTCCGTCTGGACTGAGTAAATTTTTCGCAGTAGAGCGTGCCCATCGAGTTCCGGGGGGGCCAGGGTAAGCCAGGTGCCCCGCCGAGGCCTATTGTTGCGAAACTCTTCCATTATAGAGATCGGGACGCTATCCTGCAAGCATCACGTGTGAAGGGTCCGGTGGCCTTTGAGAACGCCACAGTGAACTTTTATCCGGACTTTTCTCAACAGGTCCAGAAACAGCGCATGGGCTTCCGTGGTGTCAAGAAGCGTCTTCGGGACATGGAGTTACGCTACGCTATGCTGTTTCCGACCAGGCTGCGAGTGGAGTACAATGACCGAACCTTTTTCTTTGATCGGCCAGATTCTGTGAACGACTGGCTTGACTCTCTGCCTGGCCGACCTCCTGCGACTGAGTCCGACGCCCACCCGGGTGGTGCTGAGGGTGGTGTGGAGAGCTGAACAATTCGTCTACGTCTGGGCCCTCGTATAGAGTGAACTCTTCCGGGATTCTATGCCTAAGTGCCTCTACTGTTTGTGTGTTTTCCTCGTCATCTGTCTTGATCGGGGTGGCGGGTGGGCCAGAGCCTTTCCTCCTCCGGGGTCTTTTTGTAGAATGGGGGTTCTTGGGCGACAGGCACACTGCATGTTGGGGTGGCTTTTTAGCATTTTGCAGGGGTGCAGGGTGGGGGGTGTTTTCTTGCTTGTTGGGGGGTGGGTGGTTGGGAAGTTCGATGTTTGTGTGTTATGTTCTCAAGGCGACTTTATCTTGCTACTGATGGTTTTCTTGTCATGCTCAGGGAGGAGGGGTTTCGGCGTTGCTTTGTGGGATGGGGGGTAGCGGGTTGAGGTTTGTTTCGTGGAATGTTAATGGTCTGGGGGATCGTATTAAGCGGAGTGTGGTATTGAAATGTTTACGACGTTTATCTCCAGATATTGTTTTCCTGCAGGAGACTCATTTGGTGGGCAATACTTGTCGTGCGATGAATAGGTGGGGCTATCGCCTTGCCGCACATTCGGGGTTTACCACGGGTTCCAGGGGGGTGGGTATCCTTGTTCGGGCTTCCCTCCCCCTAGCTATTGATGATGTGATCCTTGATGATCGGGGGCGCTATGCTGTCCTCGTGGGTCGTTATGAGGGTCGTACCCTCTCCTTATTTGCTGTTTATGTCCCCCCCGGCCTGCAGACTTCTACCTTTTCCGATTTGGGCAGTGTTTTGTTGGACCTCCCTGATAGTACTCTCTTCATTGCAGGTGACTTTAATTCTGTGTTCTCCGGTCTCCACGACCGCCACCCCCCTAGGGACACTCCTTCGGCCCAACAGTGGCTGGGTGGGTTTCTGGACACGTTTGGTTTGGTGGATTGCTGGAGGCTTATGCATCCTACTCAGCTTCAATACACTTTCCACTCTGGGGCCCATGGGAGTTTGTCTAGACTGGATTATTTCCTGATGCCTGCGGCCCAGTCGTCGGCGGTGCGTGAGATTAGACACCTCCCCCGGGGCATTTCCGATCATTCTCCGCTCTGGCTCTGTTTTGAGATGGGGGTGGAGGCGGCGGGCCGGGTAGCTCCTATCAACCCATGGTACCTTACCTCCCCCGAGACCCGCAACCTTTTGACTAAGTCTTTGGATGCCTATTTTTTGGACAACGAGGGATCCGTTTCCTCTGCGATATCCCTGTGGGAGGCCTTTAAGACGGTGATTCGGGGACAGGCCCTTTCCCTTATTGTTGAATCCAAGAGGGCGAGGGATCGGGAGGTGGTGGACCTCGAGAGGGAGATTGCTGAAAGGGAGGCTGCCTTAGAGTCGGAAGTCACATTTGATAAACTCCATGCCCTGGGTCTGAAACAATTTGCTTATAAGTCTTTGGTCACGGATGCGGCCAAACAGATGTTCCGGGAGCAACAGGGTCGTCTGTATGATGTGGGGGACAAGGCGGGCAAATTATTGGCGTGGTTGGATAAGAAGGAGAGGGCGAATCGTGTGGTGCCCGTGATTCAATCATCGAATGGTGTGAGAGTGACGGACCCGATTGGAATAGTTGCATGTTTTGCTGAGTATTTTCGTGTGGTTTATACCCCTGTGTCTGGACGGGATGTTGCTGACTCTCGCCTTCTGTTGCGCGATATAGCTTTGCCCAGTGTCTCCGATTTAGACTGTAAATCGTTGGAGTCCCCTTTTACTACTGACGAAATAGCTACTGCCATTCGCTCACTCCGTTCGGGCAAAGCCTTGGGCCCGAACGGGTTGCCAATTGAACTGTACAAGCTACGTCCTGACAAGGTGGCGCCCTATCTTCGTGACATGTTTTTGGAGTCCCGGGAACGGGGTGTTCTCCCGTATGATCAGCGTCTGGCTACGATAGTCGTAATTCCCAAGGATGGTAAACCGCGGGACCTTTGTTCGTCTTATAGGCCCATTTCCTTGTTAAACGTTGAGCCCAAGGTCCTGGCTAAGCTCCTGGCGACCCGCCTCTTGACGGTCATTAGTGACTTGGTTCATCCGGATCAATCCGGATTTATCCCACATCGCAACACGGCTCTTAACCTACGTCGTCTCCACGGTGCGGTTGCGAGGGCGGGGCTTCTGACGGAACCGGCCATTTTGGCCTCGTTGGATGCCTCGATGGCTTTTGACACAGTGGAGTGGCCCTATCTTTGGGCTGCTCTTGAAAAATTTGGTTTTGGTCCTGAGTTTATCGGTTGGGTGAAGTTGTTATACGCTGACCCCTTAGCGCAGGTAGTGGTGAACGGTAGAGTTTCTGTCCCCTTCTGCCTTGGTAGGGGGACCCGTCAGGGTTGCCCCTTGTCTCCGTTGCTTTTTGCGCTCGCCCTGGAACCGTTAGCTGCGTGGCTTCGTTGGGAGCCTTCACTCAAGGGGATCCGTTGGTCACCGGACTTTGAGGACCGCGTCTCACTTTACGCGGATGACATTCTTTTGTATCTTACTTCCCCGCGTAAATCTCTAAATGTTTTATTTGATGTTCTTACCTCGTTTGGAGCTAACTCGGGCCTAGTTATTAATTGGGCTAAGTCATGCGTGTATGTTCTTTCGGGTGTTTTGCCCCCATTGCCGGACAGATTTCCTATCCAGGTGGTCCAGTCTGGCTTCCAGTATTTGGGGATCTTTATTACGCGGGACTTCTCCCTCCGATTCGAGCGCAATCTCCTCCCCCCGCTTCTTAGACTGCGACTAGATGTGGCCCGTTGGCGTAAGCTGCCCCTGTCTCCTCTGGGCAGGGCGGCCCTTTTTAAAATGATGTCCTTGCCGCGGTTCCTCTACGCACTTCAGAATTCTTATGACGACGTTCCCGCTACCTATTTCCGAGAGATCGAGAGTCTTCAAAGACAACTGATCCGGGACGGGCGTCCACGTATTGCCCTTGCGAAACTCACCATCCCTTGGTATGACGGGGGCATGGCGCTCCCTGACATCAAGAGATATTACTGGGCTGCCCAGCTGTCTGCCATCAACCACGCGATGTATTCACCGGGTCGGGATCCGGCCTTTGAGATGGATAGACTCCAGCTGCCGGGAGGGGACTTTAATAGAGCGCTTTATTCTAGATCGGCCGGGCGCCATCTTGTGGGCCCGTCCAGGATCGCAGTCACCGTGTGGCGCGCCGCGCATGTGAGTTTGGGCTGGGAGAATCGACTGACACTGGCGACGCCGCTTTATGCTTCTGAACGTTTGGGGTGTCTTTGGTCTACTAAGGGATTCGACCGCTGGGATATGATTGGGATATGTAAGGTGGGTGATGTCTGTGCGAAAGGTAGCGTGAAGTCATTCCAGACCCTTAAGGCAGAATACGACTTGAGTGATAGAGAGTTTTTTCGGTATCTGCAGGTCCGGCATGCCCTGGCCTCAGTTCTAACTCCTGGTGTGACCCTGCCCGAGTCTTCCCCCCTTGAAGATCGTATACTAGATGGACACCTGCCTGATAGTACTATCTCCCTTATTTCTAAAAAATTGATTCATAGTCGCGCCGACCTGTTGGTCCGCCTTAGGGAGCTGTGGGTCGGTGACGGATTGGAATTAGATGACGAGGATTGGCAGTCAGCACTCTCTTCTCCTAAAGAGGTCGCCATTCCCGCCCGTCTTCGTTTGGTGCAACTTAAGATCCTCCATCGCGTGTATGTAACTGGCCCGCGCCTGGGTGTAATGGGTTTTTCCCCGGATGGCTTATGTAAGCGTGGCTGTGGGATGAGTGCTACATTTATGCATATACTTTGGGAATGCCCGTTGGTAGCGGCCTACTGGATTGATGTACTTGATGTGATGACTGTCGTGACTGGTGTTGCCCTGCGGCCTGAGGCCCGACGCTGCCTGTTGAACGTGTGGGAACCCACCGATTATTCTGTGGCCCAGACCAGATGGGCAACCTTGGGGTACATGGTCGCGAAGCGGGACATTGCGCAACTCTGGGGCGCATCCAGACCTCCGGACGTTTCGGTGTGGGAGGATAACATGGACTGGTCCATGTTTCGAGAGAAGACCGTCTATGTGGCTAGGGGCAGACCCAGGGCGTGGACTAAAATTTGGGGTCAGTGGAATGCATATCGTGGAGACATTTGTACCCCTCCCTTGGTTGACATATCCGATGTTACCCTGTCTCCCTAGGCTGACGTTCCCGAAATCTTTCATTCCTTTTTTAAGATTTTCCTGTCCTCCCTGCGCCCCCCCCCCCCCGGCCTTGCCGAGTCTCATTGACTTACCTTTATCTTCCTGATTAGTGTACTTCCCCTCTGTCATCTGGGCTGACGTGATTGCTACATTCGCCTTGTTTTAGTTTGTTATTTTAATGTTTAAGACAAAAACCGTTGTGTCCTGTCATATGCTTGGTGCAATATTTACTCTGTGATTTGAGCCTGGCCACGGAGATTAATGTTTACTGTATGATGCGTGCTTTCCGAATTAGCGGCCAGCCCGTGTGGTTGTAGGCCCATCTCTGTACTTTTTATCTGATTGCTCAATAAAAGTTTTTAACCCAAAAAAAAAAAAAATCCAGTAATCCTGCAGGATTTACAGTAGTGCAGAAGCAGAATATCCCTGTTTTTGCTTGTGAGTGCTGTAAATAATTTTGTTGAAGATATTGGGAATGGTCAAAGGGAGGCTGAGTGTACCACAATGATTGATAACAGTAATGTAACTGAGATTCACATACATTGTTGAGTCTAAAGTAATGCAGTGGGGTCCATTGAATAAAACAGTAATTGTAGATACAGTAGAACAAGAAGAACTTCTGTCTGATTATCAAGGGCTTTAGGGTCCATATTCAGCACTACCTTACAGCCAGTGAAAGGTACTTGCTAGTTTGCAAGATTGTGGATATAGTCACTGATAAGGATAACCAAGTCACTTAGGGAGGGTAACATCCAGAGTGTGAAGAGTACTCCTGGGCATAGACAGTAAGTAGCCATGAATAAGAGGTATGCTTAGGATGCCTCTGTGTGAATTAACTTCACTAAACTCTAAACAACAAGTAGAGAAATCAAAAACATTTTCTGTCTCAAACTGCACAGAGTTAACGTTTTTGTAGAGAACACGAGGACAGTTACTAAGTTATATGGGGTGAATATAGCTATGAACCCTTTAGAGTCTTTCATTTATGGGGGCCAATATGATTTAACATTGCAAGGCAAGTATCTCAAGACCCTAAGGAAGAGAAGCAGAACCCAGGGTGAGGACACTCTGTGTAGGCCTGCCGGTATCTAAATCAAATATGATCAATTAGAATCTTACACAGAAAGATCAAATGTTTGAGGCAAAATAGAATTATAACTCATATCTGATCCAGCCATTAAGGGGTTTCTGAAGTTCAGAAGAATATTCACACCCTTCTAGTGCAGTTGATATTTTAGAATTCCAGCTAAATCTGATAGGTGATACTTGAAAAAGAGCAGAGGGAATGTGTGTTCCAACGGATGTACGTCATGACAACGCGGGCTTTTACACCGCGCTGCCATTACGATGCATCCATTACAACGCAAGTCGTTACAACGACTTGCGCTGTAGGTGCTGGATTTTGGAATAGTATGATTTACGATTCCAACTCCAGCCTACGCAACAGTAGGGAAGGTGTTGGAATAGTAAATCTACTATTCCTAGTATCTAGCGCCATCCAGCGCAAGTCGTTGTAACGTCTTGCGTCGTGATGGCAGCGTCGTAATGGCAGCGCGGTGTACAGCCTTCGTTGTCATGGCTGTCTCCCGTTCCAACATCCCATACGTACAGGGCATATTTTATGTGTTATGGACATTCTATGGTTCATAGAAAAGGCAACCACCATGTGGTCTGTTGAGAACATAAGCAGATGAATTAATCTTCCCTGTTAATTTGAGGTATATACTGTTTATTTAAATATATATCATGCATGAACTTTAACAATACTTCACAGTATTGAATGTACTAGTGTAGTAGGTAGACACAGATGTCGTTTCTGGGTTTGCAAGCTTTAGATCACAACTACAGTGGGGTGATCTGCACAAGAGCTTTCTCAATTGTGTTCTTAAATGGTAATTATGGGTACTAAGAGGTGCTTAAATGTCGCACTGCTTAATGGTCGCTTACAAAAGAGGTCTTATAAAGCACTAGGGTTCCTTTTTGCGATGAGGAAAGTATTTGCCACTACTTTGAAAGTTAAAGCTTCTCTAGAAAGACTGCAGACCTCTAGATGACAATAAAAAATTTATTTTCTAAAGGTTTGCATCCACAACGTGTATGCATTTGCGAAACAAAATTTCCACCCGCTATATTCCTAAAACTCTGCATGAAAAATAGACATTAACATAAACTTACTATGTTTCCCTCCCTAGTTTATTTTGAATGCACCTGTCCTTCCCTTTTAGCTTCTGAATGTCTCTTGTATATATTGACTACTCTAAATTGCAAGCCTGTCATATCTCTTTCTTTGAAACTATATATCTCTGCAACCTAACAATATCTAGTCTTTCCATCAACTATTTGCTCATCACAAAACCTCCTTTCATGATCCCACTCAAGTCACTAATGCACCACAAAGAAACTAGAGTGAATGCATGGAATGGTTTCTTTGAGAACACAAGATAAATCAGAAAAACCAGTACCAGGATACCTCCCAGGTGAGACGTATGCTATACAAATAAAATTACATAACATGGATTGAACACTAACATTGGGTTCCGGGTAGCATGCTACTCACAGTAAAGCATTTCAAATGCCTTGTCAGGGGTAGTAAGGACTATGTGAAAGCAATTTCAATATCACAAGCCACAATAAAATTATTTACTTACATTTTAAAGGAAACTTAAAACTTCAAGGTATCGGATTCAAACATATAGTTTTGCATAAAATGCACAGTAAAAAACATATTTTAATCATTTGAGGGGTAGACTCATTCACAGACATACAGATTTGTATTTGTCTATTGGACAAAACACCTTGTTTCTAACAGTCTGATAGGTAAAAAAAAGTGACCGACAAATAGTAAAACAAGTAACCTACTTCGTTTGCTGCAGCTTTGAATTCCTCCAGTTGTCGCATTGTCAGCAGACGTCCCTTCCGTGAAGGAGGTGGTTTAGACTTTGCTTGCTCTTTGTAAATATCCTCAACTGAGATCTTAGGTGGTCGGAGGCCTGATGCTGGTTTAAGGCCAATGTCCACTGGATTGTTCACTTCTTCAAACTCCCTGTGAAAGTAAGCCAGAAAAATAAAATCCAGTTAATATCCATACTAATTGATATGATATCCCTGCTGCCTGGGGAGTCCCACATTAGCGAAAACAGACAACAATACATACTATGTAACAATAGGTCATGTTCAGTTACACTCATCATGATGATGCGCATTAGTTCATTGATAAGGCCTAAAACACTAATCTGGCTTGTTTTTATCTCGCCCTGAATTTGAGGATTCCATCGCAGATCATTCTGATGTTGTTTGTGATTTGTTGTAATAATATTCAGTATGAGCATATTTGATGTTTTGTTATTTATAAGATATGTTTAATGTGTGCTGGGAAGCGGAGTGAATTAAGCTCCAAGGCTTACGCCACCATAGAAGACTTGGTGCAGGTTCCCCCTCACCCCAGCTCATCTGGCACATTAAAAAATTAAGTCAGTGGTCTTCCAGTTTTGTCACTGTTTGAGAAAGTGATGATGCCATCACAGACATGATCTCATGGAGAGAAGTTTGCAGATAGCCAGCTATAGAGTAGAGAAGTAGTATCTCCTTTTTGGAACCCTAGTTTAAAATGGTGTACCAAACCTGCTTTAGTCTGAGGGGTGGGAGCAGTAGTGCTTTGGTACTGAGAAAGATTTATCTGAGGCACTGAACAGGGGAACCCTGTATCAACCCAGTAGTACTCCAGTGGGCCAAACAACCAGACTGTCCCCCGCAGGGCGCAGAGTTGCATGTAAGAGGCTGAGGAAAAACAAAAGGAGGGGCTGCAGTGGGACTTGCAGTGGGGGACTGTGCCACCTTGATAGATGTACATGGGGAAATGAGGTTATAGAGGCTGACCAGCCGAGCACTTTTGACTTTTCTAAGTGTTTGGTCCTAGGCTGCTGGCTGGGATTCTGTGTCCAAATGAAGCGAGACTTTGAGCGTGCCAATACTACTCTGGCTTTTTCTTAGTTTGATACCGTTTCTGGTAGAGGACAAGAGGAAGAGGATAAGGCCACCAACCAGAGAGAGAGAACGAGAGAGAGAGAAAGAGAGATTGTGAGAGAGAGGTCGCTTCTTTGCCCCAGAACTAATGACAGTCTTTAAGGGGACTGCTGAGTGGCCACTGACTCATTGAGAGTCATTTCGGATGTCTGCTATCAAGAAGCTTCAGTCCACAGTATTGATGCCACTGTAACATTCATGGAGGCAATGATTGAGGCCTTTCAGACCAGAGTAGTCATGACAGAGGGAGGTGTCACTAAGGTCTCTACAGTTGTGGAAGATAAAATGCAAGCTTTTTTCCTTCAGTTTGGTCCAGCCGAAGAAGACAGGTTGGAAGATATGTGAAGGGTCGCATCTTACTTGAGAAATTTGGAGTTCCCAGAAGTGATGGAAGGAGAGGATTATGAATGATGCTTTAGTAGTACTTGGACTCTGAGGTGTATGTTGATTAGGCACAAAATGTTTGCATGATAAGGATGATGAGACTTTCCAGAAGCGGTCCATCTTGGTGCTTGTATGTTGAGTGCCCCTTCAGGTGGAATTCTGAAAGTCCACAGAAAGCTCTACTGAGAGAACAACAATTAGAAGGAAACAAGTTTCCATGGAATCAAGGTTTTAAACTTCCTAGATCCAAGCTGGGGTACCAAATGAAGGAGGCAGGAGAGTCGGGCAGTTTGTGGCGACTTCTTGAGGATTGCGAGGAGAGATTAGACTGGCAATGTCATGAGTTGCCATTGCCGAGTCAATTACTTGAGGAAGAAGAGGGACAACTACCCCCTTATGTCTCACCTGTTCTTTACTTAGAGTCCCCAAGAGATCCACAACTCATGGAGGACGACGCTCCCTTTCACAAAGACCATGTTCCCGATGACGTCATGACCCATGTGATGCAATCACATGCTTTCGGAGGGGAGGAGTCTTCCAACACGGGGATATTTGAGTCAGGCCGGAAACTGGAGGAAGCGCGACCTACGGAAGAGGACACCTCGGAGAGAACGAAGAAGCCGAAGAGGAACCAAACCCTTGCCTCCTGTCGGATCTGGGCTTGCCCGCCCGCCGTACCATCAGGGACGGAAGCCGTGGATTTCACCAGTACCCCGAGGAATTGGAGGTACTGACGCAAGAGGGATCTGAGGGCTGAACCTGAGAGCAAGCGTCCACCACAAGAAAGGGAGTTTGACCGGTTCCGGTACCACGAACACGCCAGCCGCATGCCTGGAGGTGCGTGGCTCCCGGAGGTATGTGCTAGGGTACGCGGGTGGTTTAACAAATGGACCGCTACTAGTGATGTCCACTTTGGGGTAGAGGGAGGGGACCGCTGATCACTAGACTGTTTTTTCCTGTTATTATTAAAACAGTAGGATCCACTTGGTGACGGTACGGGTGTACTCCCCTTACATCCTCTCCCAATAGAGCATTTTCCCAAGAGAGGACGAAGACCCAACACACTCGTTTCTTTTCTTTTTACTTTATGTATCCTGGTTTGCGACCTCTGAGAAAGTAAACTTCCCTGACGATAAGAAGAAGAAGACAAAGCATCAGAGACTAAGAGTCCTTCTACGCCCTGAATACGAAAGAGCATGGACTGAGATTGTTTTTGTTTTATAGACTTTGTTTAATAAACCCTCTCAAACCCCTTATATCTTCTCTGGCCTCCACGTGTTTTATGACACGTGGTGTCAGAAGTGGGATAAGTCCATTAGACTGTTTAGGATGGAGAACCTAGTGCAACAATTCATTGCGGGCCAGGAGAAGTTAGAGTGGGCATTGGAGAGACATATGTCATCAGCTCAGGCCGACAGAGAACTGTTGAGCACTTCCATAAATCAACAATTAGAAAGTTTATATAAGATATCGGACCGTCAGGATGACTTTGCCAAGGGATTACCCATGAGACAGGGAAGTGGTCCGACGTATCCCACCGTACCCCTACAGAAATATCATGAAGGAGAAGATCCTGACTCATTTCTATTGAATTTCGAAAGGGCAGCTCGAGCCTCCGGCTGGCCCGAGAACAAATGGCCTTTTTTCTTGGCTCCGTTGTTGCGGGGGGAGGCCCAAGAGGCGTACCAAGCAGCCAATCCACTGGGTACCGCGACCTATGCAGAAATAAAAGGGGTTACACTAGACCATTTAGGGCTAGATTCAGAAGCATATAGAACCCACTTCAGAAATGAAAAAGGTAAACCGGGAGACAACCCCAAGACCATATTCCATAAATTGAAAACAGCAGCTGACAAGTGGTTAAAACCACAAGACCATACTAAAGAGGAAATCATGGCTATGATTTACCACGAACAGTTTCTAGAGGCTTTACCATATGCCACACAGAGATGGTTAAAACAACATATCCGTCTCAGCCTGGAACAAACTACTGAAATGGCGACCACCTATTCCCGGGCCCAACCCCGAAGCAGTACCTGGGAGACTGAGAACAAACAGGGGACAGGAAGACAGGAAAAGAAACCTCCCAAGGTGACACCAGAGACTAACAAGACCTGACTCTATAAATCGGAGGCTCTGACAGGAAAGGGTCCTCAGTGTTTTGAATGTGGTACATGGGGACATAGCGCCTGCTTATGTACATCGAAAAAACAAACCGAATAACCCATGTATATAAATTACTTGTCCCGCCATGTCCTGTATACTGTAGAGTTTGGTACAGGATTTTACGTAAGTCTGCTCCTAGACGGGGTTTGTGTACAGTCACTCCTTGATTCAGGATGTCGACAGTCAGTCATTCAGGGCCACCTCATTAAAGATAGTGACATTATTCCCCACCGCCTTATACCTATTAAATGTGTTCACGGGGATGTTAAAACACATCCAGCAGCCCGGTTAAAGCTACGTCTACCAGACAACCGGGTTCCAGATACCATTGTAGGCGTCCTTCCATGTTTACCTGAGAAACTCATTCTAGGAACGGATCACCCAGAATTCATGGAATTACCACATACAAACCTCCAGAAGGCACCAAATAAGACAACTGTACTCCTTAGTCAGACCCCTTGGCAGGGAGATAGGAGCTTCAGATACACCCAGAAAAATTACCCCACACGACAAGCAGCTTGGCAACAAGCTACCCCTCAAGTCCTTTCCTATCCGGGTTTTGTCATAGATAATGACCTCCTTTATAGAGTACGATCAGCAAATGCCAATAGACAACTACTGGTACCCACGAGTTTCAGGGAGCAGGTTATGTTTTTTGCTCATAGTCATCTGGTAGCTGGCCATGTTGGGGCACAAAAAACTAGTCAGGACGTCCTTGACCATTTCTATTGGCCGGGTATCCATGCACAAATCACTAAATACTGTCAAGAATGTGAGGTATGCCAGCGGAAAAATCCTTACCATCCCCCGGCGGTTCCCCTACAGCCTTTACCCATCATAGGCAAGCCATTCAGTCGAGTGGGAATGGATCTTATAGGTCCATTACCTCGATCCAGGAAAGGCAATCAATATGCCCTTGTCGCTATTGACTATGCTACCCGGTATCCGGAAGCATTTTCCCTGAGAACCCCCAACACTTCCTCTATTTGTGAAAAGATGATTGAACTTTTTTCCAGAGTCAGATTTCCAGATGAAATCCTTACCGACCAGGGTACCCCATTAGTTTCAAAATTAATGAAACAAGTATGTGAGAGTTTAGACATTGCACAAATCAGAACCTCCGTATATCACCCGCAAACGGATGGGCTATGCGAGCGCTAATACGGAACCATTAAGCTCACCCTAAAAAAGATGACGACAGCGGAAGGACCAGACTGGGATGCGTTTTTACCCTTAGCATTGTTTGTTATCCTTTGTCAAAAGCAAAGTAGCCTTGGTTGTTCTCCTTTTGAACTAATTTACGGTCGCCAATCGCATACTCTCCTGGAAATGACCCGGGAAGCATGGGAATAAGAAACACCAGAATAAACCCAGGCCCTTTTGGACTACTCCAAAGGATTGAGGTCACGGTTAGCCAAGTTCATGGAGTTCGCCCATACCAACCTCGAGAAGGCACAAAGACGACAACAACTTTTCTATGACCAGGGTAAAAAGTGGCGCCATCTTCAGGTGCATGATTGGGTCTTGGTCCTCCTCCAAGCTGCCATATCCAAACACCGAGCAGAGTTGTAGGGACCCTATGAAATCATAGAAAAAATTTGCCTAACCACCTATCATTCACAACTATCCCGGAACAAAACCCAAATTTTTCACATTAATTTGCTTAAAAAGTGGTTAGGAAAACCTCCCACCAAAATATGCATGGCCGAAACAAACCTCCTGAATACTTCCACCACTGAGGAACTTGATATTAACCAAGACCTTTAAGTGGACCAAAATGAGACACCACGGGCCAGATGTAGCTCGCCAATTACCGATCGGTAACGGCCGATTGACATGTAGGGGGCATATTATTTACAGAATCGGTATATTTACCGATTCGGTAAATTTACAGAATCGGTAAAATACCGAATCGGTAAATATACCGATTTTGTAAATCAATATGTAGGTGGCACTGTAATCAGTGCCACAGGCCCTTACCGAATCGTTATTTACGATGGAATACTATTCCATGGTAAATAACGAATTACATTGTACATGCACATCTGTGCATGTACACCTGTGCCATGTGGCACACAGACATGCCCTAGGGCATGTCTGTGTGTCACCTGGCACACAAACCCGAAACAGGGGTGCAACAGGGTGTCAAAGTGACACCCTGTCCCCCTTGTAAAATCGGTAATTTTACCGATTCGGTTATTACCGAATCGGTATTTGCTATTGAATTCTATGGGCTTCAAGGCCCATAGGAATCAATGGCAAATACCGATTCGGTAATTACCGAATCGGTAATTACCGAATCTTACAGATTCGGTATTTTTACCGAATTATTTGCCTACATAGCAATTACCGAATTGTAAATACCGAATCGGTAAAATTCGGTATTTACCATTCGGTAAATTGCTATTACCTACATGTGGGCCCACATTCCTTATTGACTACCTTTTCCTCTATTTTCTCCGACAGTCCCGGTAGGACTCACTTGGTCCAGCATACTATACCCTCCATACCTGGGAGGGTTATCAGACAGCACCCATATCGCATCCCTGTGGCTCAAAGAGCCCGATAGAAACCGAGATTCAGAACATGTTCAAAGCAGGGATCATACGCCCTTCCAAAAGTGACTGGTGACTGGTCATCTCCAATAGACCTTGTGCCAAACGGGTGTGCCGTTTTGGAAAGAAACAAAACTAGAATGTTGTCTTCTAATTTGTAGAAATACAGTTTTGCAATCTATGCACAACAAAACAAACCACTGGCTGCCTCCATTATTTATTATTTACGGCTTGCCGTGCTTCCAAAAAAGAAATATGAATGTTGACTTTCATGGACATAATTTATTTTGGTGAGCCGCGCACAACAAAATAAAGATCATACGGTCGTCATTGCTAAAGTTCAAGCGGCACAATAATGCACCAGAAACAAGACTGCGGCTGCCATTGTTAACATTTAAGCGTGGTGTTCAGAAAGTGCGGTTGGGAAAGTAGCTGTTCTGCCTGCAGCACCAGCAGACCAAAGTCATTATAAAATAGTGCAAACAAACTGTAAATAAAACATCCCAAATAAGATTACATGTAATAGGGCCAGTCCTTATAGGAGGTTACAACAGTAGAAAAGGAGGGACTACTGAAAAAATTAACCAATGAAAGAAAAGCATTTATAACAGACAGTCAAAGGAGCCAACTGAAAACATGGTCAGGCAATGGGCGTAGCTTAAAGCACATATCCTGAACACAGCATGTCTCGAAGAGACAGCGCAAGCACTGCCTAGGCGAGACCTAGAAATAGGTGGATAGCTTAGGCAGATGATTCACAGAAGAGGAAAGCACTGGCCAGTGAGGGGCCACTATTCAAAAGGCCACAGCCATCCACAGAAGGCTACTTGAAGTAAGACGCAATCACTGCTTGGTCTTTGGCCAAGGTGCTGCGTGATAACTTGTACTGCAATGGGGGCGAGGGGGGTGAATTTGTCATGGCTAATTAGCACTGAAGCCCAGTGACCTAGTGTCATTCATCTTGTGTCATGTGTTAAAACTTAAATTATTATTTTATGAAAGTGTAATAGACTGTGCTTTAGTATACATCTCACAGGCTGCTTCAGAGAGCAAGAATGGTTCGTCCGTAGGAACTGCTTTGTAATAGTCAATGTTGGAGGAGTAGGCAAAATTTTACTTTGCACAAGCTAAAAGTGCACTTCAACATTTTTGTTTTCGGGCCTCATTTCCATTCTAAACTGGTTAGGCGAGTCACTTAAAAACCTTTCACGAATGACTGCAGGGAACAATCCTTGGATATAATAATCTTATGCTTAGGTGCTGTCACAGACAGTGTCCCAATCTACTCAACTGCCTTCTTGCCTTCATTTTAGGATTGCTGGAGACTCTGCAAGTATCAGCTTGACAGGGCAGTTTGAAAGAAACTTCCAAATTTGTCCTTCAGGGGGAGTGCTACTTTCAGCAGGGTAGTTCTCTAAAGAGAGTGCAGGAACTGGCTATTCTTTGTACTTCTCTCAAGGCCTGTTATTTCCTCAAGCCACTTAATCCTAAATTGAAGGTAGCTTTCAAGTCCACTAAAATGAGTAGTACAACCCGTAGAAATCCCAATACGGAACAGAGTTGTGACAAGTCAGTTCCATGACATAGGCAGAATCCTAATTAAATAAAGACAGCATGCTGTTTTTAAAAAAAATAACTAGTTTATTTCGGCTATAAAAGCCATAAAAGAATTACATCCAACACATTAAAAACACATAAAAATAAAAATAAAAATATAATCAGAGTACTCATCAATAGACAAAAGACATACAAATGTGTCAGACTTAAACACATAAGGGTAAGAATGTAATTATCCACCATTGGCACTCATCTCATATCAGGCAGAAATTCAATAGATTACTACACAGTATGGGCCTCCTGGTAAAACAAAAGCTAAGTAAAAACCAATTGATGAAATTATGCCTCTCATTAGCGTATCAAGTTAGAAATCATTACTGGGCAGCGCTCTCGATCCGATTTTCCATGCCCGCTGTAAATGTAAATGTAGAGTATTTATATAGCGCACTTCTACCCGGAGGCCTCGTAGCGCTGTATTCATACCGCTGTGGAACCCATCCTGGCTTTCCTGTGAAATGTCCACTCCTGGGCACCCCCAAGGTGAAGTCAGGCATCCACAGCGCTGCTGGGGCTGTTGTGGAGATTAAGCAAGCTATTGCCCAGAGTCACAGAGTGGGACCCATGATTAGACTAGGCACCGAGGCGAGAATTATCAGGTCCGGGGAAATTGAGTCCAAGAGCCGCCGAGCCGGGAATTGAACCCTGGTCCCGGGCCAGACCTCTGCATCAGGGTCTGCCGCTCTAACCATTGAGCCACGCTTCTCCACCTGTAAAAAGCGAGAGATGGCAAACACATTCTGTTCCTTCAGCTCACTTCTCAGAATTCTTAATGCCTCCCAATAATGCCTTCCACTCTCAAGCTTAAACACTGTGATCATCCATTTCTTGCCGGGCATTGAGTAGCTGGGACGAAGGAAGAAAAAGTGCTCCTCTGACTCCAAGCTGCGGACAGTATGGACAATAGTTTATAGAGCGACTTGATTTATCCCACTGAAGATGCAAATGATCTTAGTGGTAATGTACAACATCAACATTTTACATATAAACGTTTTACTTGAAAGGGAAACATTCTGTCCATGTATGGTTCAAAGCTAGGTAGACTTTTATGACTCAGAAACTGCCCTGTTAGGCTCCCGTCTATCTGGTCATTCTAGGTCTGCACCATAACATTTTCCCAGTAAAGTCTTTTCAATTTTGGAGTGTCACCTTTGACTATTTACGGTAGATAGATCCCTAATTCACCCATTTTAACCAATTCTCACAACTTCTTGACTTGTTTTAGCCATCTGGTGCGGGCTTGTTTGTCACAAGAAATAAAGATTCCTGATAGGGAGTCAGCTTCAAGGTTGACCAAAGCCGCACCCAATATAGCAACGGTTTTAAAGAGATCACCAAATGAATGGAGTTTAATGCTAGATCAAGTCTCAAAGGTATGGAAGGAGAGCTCAAGGGTAAATTAAAAAGAGCCCTGAAAATGTATTTTCTACCTGCATAAGGAGAGTTGTGTCAGCATATCCACATATCTCGGCCCCATAGGCTGCTGTGCCTCTGTATACACTATGGGCAGGTGACACAGAGCCCCTTGAGGTGGCCTTGTACTTCCCGATGCTCTCTGGTGAAGAATATGTATACTCTTTCACATTTGCAGCCCCATAGGACAGATTGTCTGCTAGTCTTACTACTAAATAGTTGGAAATTGTTATCTGCTCTATCGGGCGTACTTGATTTTCAACCAGTCTCTTAAAGACCGGTGAGGGTTTATTACCATCAACTTAGATTTAGATGGATTTAGCTCTAGGCCCCTGCTTGAGCCCAAATTCCGACTGTAATCCAATTGGGGTTCTAGAAAGGAAGAGAGTATCGTCGGCAAACATGAGGAGTGGGGTGGAAACTCCTGCAGACTAGGGTGCATTGTGCTTGCACTGAGATAACCATTTTACAACTCCATTGTTGTAAAGACTAAAAAGTGTAGGTGCAAGTATGCATCCCTGCCGGACCCCCCAGTTAATACGAATCCTATCCGTGAGATCCCCTCCATTATTCCACCTCACCTTAGCTTAAGTTTCAGTATGGAGCACTCTTAGTATTTGAAGGAGGTCACTAGGGACTCCATAGACTTCCAGGATCCTCCATAGATTGTCTCTTTGAACCAGGTCAAATGCTGCTCTCAGCTCTATAAAGGCAAAATAAAGATATTCCCACTTCAAGGTAACATACTTCCAGCATAGTAGCTTGGAGCGAAAGACCTGGTTGAGGGTACTGACTATTTCTAAAGCCTGCCTGTGTGTCTTCAAGAATGTGGGTTTCTGAAAGTCAAGTTTGGAGCCTTGCCAGGACCTGCCTAGCAAAGATGCTTTGGCTGTTATCCAGTAAGCTTATGGGTCTATAATTGGCTGGCACATCCCTGTTCCCCTTTTTATAGATCAGGATCATAGAGGCGCCACACCAGGATGGAGGGATGGCCTCATCTCTCATGATAGCATTGCTCAAAGAATTAGGATATGGGGCCCACATTTCAGGCTGTGATAAGTATAAGTCCCTGGGGGTAGCATTCAACCCAAGGGCCTTTTCTTTCTTCATCTGTTTTAGAGCATGGGCTGTTTCAGCTAAAGTAAAGCTTGTGCCATCCCTGCCTACATTTACTTCCACCCTTTCAGTATAAGCTAGGGCAGTGTACTCTATTACGTACCCCTTCTCCTGGATCCTAGCCTGAGTCTTGTCCTGATCTTACTCACTATAAAGAGCTGGAAAGTGGGCTATCTACATGTTCGACTGAACTACTGCTTCAAGGTAGTTGTCAATTACACACGAACCAACCAAAACTAACTTCCAGAAAGCCTTTAGGACCTCATTCAGAAAGGCATCTGTTAAAAATGACCATTGTTCAGATTCCCAGCTCCTTTTGGTGTTGGTCAAAATGGTCTTGTATCTCTTCTTAGCAATGCCTATTTCTGTGCAGCTTTATAGTTACCAGTAAATGTGGTTTTTATGTGATGGCACTCTTTAAAAGAACTAACTAAGCAGGATTTTCTGACAGCGGCCCCTCCACCCTGTTTTCACAAAAAAATTCTCACTTGGTCCATTAATTGGCAATGCTGAATAACAAATTGTATGTTGGACACATCAGTTGAATCTATCAGAGACAATTTTTCTACAAATAGTTTGTATATTTGTGTCTGTACCACCGCGTTAGTCGCTACTGTTGACCATTTTATATTTTTCCTATTATTTATTGACTTAATCGGGGATTTGGTTATAGAAGGTGGCAAGTTTAGGTTCAGAAGTAGGCTAGCAAGAAACTTAGCACTCAGGGCTTGATGGTCACTATCTACTCTTGGGACTATTTCTATATAATTTAGGATATAGGCCAAAGTGCATGATCCAGGAATATGTAGTCTATGTTATTGGTGATTATGCCTCTTTCAAAGGTTGGATGAGGGAGGGAGTAGGACCTTGTATTGCCAGTGACTATGTTTAGACTGTACAGTGTGGTTAAATCCTCTAATTGTACTGTCACACTGGCTAACTTTCTCGTGTCGTCCAGGGAGGCCTTATATCTTATTATTGGTTACAATTAATGTGTTCCTTGGCCTGTCTTCGTCCGATCAAGGGGAAGTTGCATGTTGTAGTCACCATCTATAATGTTTTGGGCACTCCAAATAAAATAACCCAACATGTCTAATACATGGTCTACTGTACCAGATGGAGTGTTTGAAGGGACAGATCTAATATACATTCACAACTGCAATATGTCTAATCCTTAGTGGAGTAGCTATTTTAATTTCAAGGCTCAGCAAATCACTGCTGTTTGAGGGGATCACTTTAACTACAGGAAATAAATCCAATCTCAGCCATATCAATAATCTCCCAGATGCTCTTCCAGCATGGGACGGTACAGCATTAACACTTACTGTAAGAAAACCAGATGTGAACACTGGGTCAATCGCCCAAGTCTCCTGAAATAATAATTCTGTAATATTGATCCACGAAGTCCCTCCAGTCTGGATCTTCAAGCTTTGCTCTCTAATTCCATGAGACCATCTTAAAAAATCATCCTGGGTCTCCACCCTCACCGAATCATGTAGTGGTGTACATCAATCCTGACCCACTAAGACTAATGAGTGTTTTTCATTATTCAAAGGATTGCCGGGGGTTTTTACACCACTTCCACTAGATTATTGTGTGTTTTTTTTAGCATGCCTGACTCAAGAGGATTCATTGGTTCTTTTCCAGTGAGTATTGTGGGAATTACGGTGCACCTCCGGTTCTCGCATAGTCGATTGTTCATGGATAAGTCTGAGTATTCAGTGGGATTAGAGGTAGTTGGATGAGGGGCTGGGACTTTGTAAGCCTTAGAACCTGTATGTTCTGTTAGAGGGTTTGGGACATTTAGCTTGAGTCTTACATGTGACCTTATAGTGGGGATAAACCTTAATTCAAGTGAGATTAACCCATCAACCAGTTTGTGGTTCTTTAACTTCTAGCCTATAAAATCATGTTGTGGATCAATACTGCTGAAGAATGTAGCATACAAAATGTCTTCCCTTATGGTGAATCTGGAGCCTGTGGTATGCCTCAGCCACTGCATGTTTTAATTTACAAATGAGTCGTCTGGTTTCCTTGAGCAATACAAAATTGTAGGGATAAAGATCATATAGATGTCATGGGGCTTAGTCAAGGGCTCATAAGGGTCAATGCTGTTATTCCTCCTATAGCTACTACGTGTGGGGATCTCTCTTTATCTGGATGGTAAATTTGAGATTAACCTCCGCTGTGAATTAGGAATATCTTGTGCCAGCCATTTCCCCTCTTGCGCTTGTATTGCGAAGGGCCAATTCAGTTCTTGTGTAAATGTGAGTGCCTGAGTAGTACACTATGGCCTTATGAGGGTTTGAGATTAGATTGGGATGTAGTTTAGCATCGATTAGGGGAGCCTTATTATTATTATTATGCAGTAGTGTGCTATTAAAGTTCACTACCAATACCGGAAGACTGTCAAATTTCTCATTTAATGCTTTAGACAATATACCCATACATTCACGCAGGCTTCCAATCTCTCCCCTCAAGGAATTTAACTGTGCAGTTATATCAGCTCTTGCCCTGCTCCTAACAGCCTTTGATGGTTTATTCCCTTTTCTGTTGGTCTATGGGGTGTTTCCTAAGGACCCTCGTACTGCAAACCGGTTAGAGCACCCTTTGTTAGCTATATGGGTCGTGGATGTAATCCCTAGCTCAAACGGAGTGGCCTGTGAAGGAGCTTCTACAGTGCTCACTAGGTTGATGAGTTTGTCCTTGATACTAGCTCCTGGGGCACATCCATCCTCTGTGTTACTAAAGAATGACATAATGCCCTTCTGTGCATTCCGCTTACTCCCACTCCTCCTACCCTGGTTAAACTCACTTTTCTTTTGGAGCAAGTAAATCCTTCACTTCTTCTATCTATCATTAATTTCATCCAGAGTGCAGTTCTCTGCTGAGTGTTGGTGAAGGTTTCTAGCTCCTCCTGCTCTGAATATTTTATCAGATGCCTTGGATTTCACCATGATTGCAAATTATCACTAAATGTTAGCGCACACTAAGGTAAAGCTATTTCAAACGAAAGAATACATTTGGAGTTAAAACAACTGTGCACTGCAGTGACTACTTGGGTTCAACAATTAAAAGCAGTTTAAGCAATTAAAACCTGTATTCCTATGTAAAGCACTATTAACCTGCTCACCTACCAATATCAGCGACCCTTTTAGGTGCACAAGAGAACAGAAAGTTAGTACCAGTTAGTCCATCTTTGAGCTTTCACCACATTCACTAGGGGGCACCCCATGAGCCATATCTGTTCAAAGTGGAGGATCAGTAAAACAACAATCGCCACTCCAGGAGCCGAATGAGATTAAACACTTCACTCTTGGTCTCAACTAAAACGTTATAGTCAATGACTGATCAAGATAGCTTAAGTCCCCCCTGTTGCAAGGGGCAGGCAAGTTTTGTCTGTGATACACAGGATGAGCTGACTTAAGAAAAACTTTAACCAGATGTCCTAGTGGTTAAGATCAGGGCCAAGGGGGTGGCCCTAATCTCCTTTTCCTGTCGCTCTCGGGCGCAGAACGGTACGCCCTTGCCCCAGGCTTTGCCCGGGCACAACCCATGCGCACCCTGCACTGCGGGATAACAGGAAGCGCTTTTCAGCCTGTGGCTGGCCCCACTCCCTTAAAGCTGCAGTCAGCAACCGCGCCTCCTGGCACTTTAGGTGGTGGGGGATGGAGTCCCTTGAAGCAAGTGGGGTCCCTGAGGACAAGTAGCACCTCTCTGAAGTCAGTGAGTCCCACTGTTTATTGCACTGTTGCAACTATTGACAAATGACTGCCTTCATTACGTTCTCCCTGGTAGGTAGACTGGATAAAGGGATGATAATCTGACTGCTCGGAAAGGTAAATTTGGACTTTATCTTCATTTGGCCAATGACGTGAGTATAGTAGAGACCTTTTCTGGGGGGGCGAGAACTGAATGATTTGGTCAATGCTGGGTACGATCTGTCTAGACAGACCTCTCATCAATGTGGAAGAAAAGCTTGGAATAGGAGAGGATGACCATCAACCTTTGTAAATAGGGGCCTGATGTACAAAATTTACATTTGCAAAAAGCCGTCGCATATTGCACACCGACTTTCAGTGAATGGAAAAATAATTTTTTTCATCAATCTATGTACTAAAAGGTCATTTCACAAAATGTTTAATCGTAGTGGTTCTCAATCTGACCTACCTCTTCCACATTCATGACTTATGTTGCGAATTGACACTTACTGCAAATGGATGCCATCCCAAGGATGGTGGCCTGCTGGGGATAGCAGACCACCATTTCTGTGATTGCCTTTTAATAAAGGAAACTTTTTGGTTTTTTTTATGCAGCCTATTTTCCTTAAATGAACAGGGAATGCATTTAAAAATCAAAGTTTTTACATTTTTTTAAAAGTAAGTTTGTGAGTCGGCATTGGTACAATGGACCACTGCCCCAGCATTTTATTTACATTCACAAACAGAAGGGTTTCCCTTTCTTTTTGGAAACATGTTACCACCCCAACTCCGGAGTCAGGGCCATATGTATCATAGTTCCGTTTTGCGAATTCCAAATAGCGATTTTTAAGGAATCGCTATTTAGAATTCGCAAAACGGTATGTATGTACAGAATTGCTTTTATATAGCGATTCCTTACCATTCCTAATTTGCGATTAGCAATTTGCTAATCGCAAATTACCCATTCATTTCTATGGGCCAGGAGGCCCATAGGAATGAAGGGACAATTTGCGATTAGCAAATTGCTAATCGCAAATTAGGAATTTTTTTCAAGGGTGCAGGGGTGTCTCAAGAACACCCTGCTGCACCCCTGAAAATGACATTTGGGGGCATATGGCGCACATATATGCCCTAAGGGCATGTATGAGCGTCATATGGCACCTTTGGTTTTTTTGAAAAAAGCTTTTTTAAAGGAATTCGCAACTTACCACCAACTAGAAGTTGGCGGTAATTTGCGAATCCTTATAGGCATTTTTTGAATATTTTTTCTTTGATACATTGCATATAAGGAATCGCAAAATTTGCGATTCCTTAAGTGCAATCGCAAAATAAGGAATAGCAAATTTTGCGATTCCTTATTTTGCATCAAACATGTTACATACATACCATTTTGCTAATTAGCATTCGCAAAGGCCGAAATTCGCAGAATTTCGGCCTTTGCAAATGCTAATTAGCTTGATACATATGGCCCTCAGTCTTTTCAATCTTTAGCAACTGAATTACGGTCACAAAATAGTGATATATCCCGTAAGTAAAGCTATTTGGAATATACTCCCTAAACGTCTCTTCACAATAGCAAATTTATTATAGATTTCTAAACGCATTTTGCAGTTCAGTAACCTGTTACCGAATCTCAAAATGGGATTAGTACATACCAGATAGACGTTCAACAGTCAAAAATGCTGTGATTTTGCAAATCGCAGGATTTGCGACTTCATTTTCTACCAGTGAAATCCTCTTTATTTAGTCCAGCTTAGCAAACTAGTTCTAGGGGACCTCCTCCAGGGTTCTCTGGAGTAAGCACTTGTTAACAATCCTGCTTAATGAATTTGATTTAGTATTTATCTAATCTGCAAATGCCTTCCATCATCTCCATTGCTGGTGTGCGAGGAAGGCGACCTTACTAGTCATGGCCTTATTTTCCATCTTGTTTACAGGCTGTATTTGTTTCTATAAAGATCAACTGCAAAGCACCACCATAGGTTATTAACAGAACTATATAAATAATACATAAATATTACAGGTAGGCTATGACATCAACATGGATAGCACAATATGATGACTAAAGGAGTCAGTGCTCTTTTCATTGAAGACTATACCAATTAGGTGTTAATATTAAAAGATAAGTCTTACTGTAATCGAACTATTAGAAAAAAACTAATATTTAAAAAAAACAGTCATACTCACACTCCTAACTCAATGTTGTTAAGGAACATATTGGGAATTTACACATTTTTCTGGAACAAATTCCTGCTTTGCAAGTTTTTATAGTACACTCAACTAGGTCCATAACTTGGTCAGTAAGATTGGGGAGGGGAGGTGGGGGGGGGGTTGATTCCCAGCTTTTCCAACAATCACGCTGGCATGTAATGTTAAAATACATTATACCACAAGCAGGGCGCCTGAGCAGGGTTTAAAGGATAGTTAAAAGGGAGAGGAATGCAGGTTGGTAGAGGTACTAAGTGAGCAAAATCACAACATTTTGTAAAAGAACCAACATTTTTGAAGTCCTTCAAAAGCAGAGAGAGGGAGAGACTGTATGGAAAAAATCCTGGGGAAATCGGACAGACACCTCACCATACCCGACTGAACATCCGCGGCCCGTGGAGGGAGTTTCGGTGGGGCAGAGAGGCGGGCGGGGGAGGGGCAGGGTGGGGGGGTGCTAAAAACCGGAGTATGGATAATTGAAGGTAAGTAAACAATTTAATTGATAAAACGTAGCGCACCCTGCATCGCGATGCAGGGTGCGCTACGAAATTCGTTTTATTAATTAAATTGTTTACTTACCTCCAATTATCCATACCCCGGTTTTTAGCACCCCCACCCTGTGCCTCCCCCGCTCCGCCCCACCATAACTCCCTCCACGGGCCGTGGCTGCGACTGAAAGCACCTGTACCCAACTATTTATCAGAAAATAAATTTATTAGGGGGGTGTAACAACCCAAACACCCCCTCCCCCACAGATACGCCCCTAAACTCAACCATTACTACTCCCCGTATTCTGCAAGATCAGTTCTTACAGTCCCTTAAACCTCGTTCACAAGGCTGGCTGCTTCACTCATGAGCGCCTCTGACACCATAAATTTATGGGATTTCTAACCACACCCCGCAAGATTTGACAGATACTCACATTATGGCACAAAAACAGATCCAGATACAAGTTAACTGTAAAAACCTTCAACAAGATGGAACGCCCATCTCTCACCTCGCTGCTTCTTGTTGTACTTTCTCCTCCCTTAAACTGCGGAGGTATTCTGCATATTTCTCCTTATGGGCTTGCCTCTGTGCTTCTTCCTCGTCAGTGTAAGCATAATCTGGATCCACATAAGTATACCTCTCAGCTTTTGTAAAGATGGTTCTAAAATGGAAACAAATGAATAACTTACCCCTGTGTGCATGCAAGGAATTTCATTGAGAGTTTAGGGTGCAGAAAATACAGCAATTCAGTATTGATTTTTTTCCTTTCTCCCATAATGCCTGTTTAGCAAAAATTCCAATATAGGTGAGACACTGTTAAAACGTGTCTCTTAGTAACAAGTAATATTATAGCGCTCAAATGAATCGGACTGCAATATTTTTGCTTATGTAAAATATCATGTTTCTTTTTAAAAGGATTGTTTCCTTTCATCATATTGAGATCAAAGGAAAAGAAGTCTTCCATGCTCAGGTTAATGATAAAAAGATGAGCAAAGGTGTGTGTACATGGATCTTGAATGTACAACTGTTTAATAATGGGACACAATTACTTTACAATATCTATAAGGAAATGTTTAACTGCACAACAATGTTCAGACTTCCAACCTGTATCACTCTTGGGGTTGATGGCAGACTCTCATATCCTCTGCGATCTCCCAGGGGAAAGCTAACTACTGTGCTATTTATTTATTTATTTATTATTTGAGCTTTTAAAGCGCGACAGCTACCCGACAGGGTTTCCCGGCGCTGAAATAATGCAGGTAGAAGAGGATGAAAGGCCAAAAACAGTTATTGATCAACAAGCCAGGTCTTTACGGCTTTACAAAAGCGAGTGTAGCTATCCTCAGACCGAATGACCAGGGGAAGGGAATTCCATAGCTTGGGCCCCAGGTAGGCGAACGAGCGACCGCCCATTCTAGAGAGTTTGACCTTGGGCACAGAGAAAAGAATTTGAGAGGAAGAGCGAAGGGATCGCGTGGGGGAATAAACTTTCACCAGGGTCTGTAGGTAGCTAGGTGCCACTTTGTGCCTGATCTTGTGCATATAGCTAAGCGCCTTAAATTTCACTCGGTTTTTCGATCATTAACCAGTGAAGATCGCGAAGGCGACTGGATATATGGTCAGTTTTACGACAACCGCTAAGGAGACGTGCTGCAGCGTTTTGCACCAATTGCAGGCGACGAGTAACTGCCTTGGCCGCCCCCAGGTAGAGTATGTTGCCATAATCCAACCGGGAGGTGACCAAGGTGTTCACCACCGACCTCTGAGTGTCATCTGGCAGCATCCACAATATCTTTCGCAGGCAGCATATGATGGTGAAACATGTGGATGATACTTTACTGACTTGGCATTGCATTGTCAGGTCAATGTCAATTGCAACTCCAAGATTACTTACATGTTCCGCTGGTACAGGAAGAGGGCCCAGTTCAGACGGCCAATGTCTTGAAGTCCAGAGGTCCGGTTTATGCCCCAGGACAAGGACCTCCGTCTTACCACCATTCAGCTTGAGGAGATTATGATTCATCCACTTAGCAATCTCTCCAAGACCAAATTGAAGGAGGGAGGCAGATGCCTTTTCAGATTTAGTGAGCGAAAAAACAACCTGAGAATCATCGGCATACATGAATAGAGTAAGGCCGACGCTGTCTGCTATGTGAGCCAGGGGGGTAACATAAAGGTTAAAAAACAGGAGACTAAGAATAGAGACCTTAGGGACATCATGGGGCTGGGAATAAGTATTGGAAGTGGCGGAGTGAGAGAAAATTTGAAAAGTGCGGTCAGAAAGAAAGGAGGCCAGCCAGCCCAGAGCCGAACCTTCAACACCCATGATGGCTAGAGCGTCCAGAAGGATTTTGTGTGAGATGGTGTCGAACGCCGCGCTGTGATCAAGTATTATCAGCGCGGCCGTCTCCCCTCTGTCAAGCAAGGACCGAAGGTTCTCCGTGACGCCCAGGAGTGTTGTTTCCGTAGAAAAGCCAGGCCGGAATCCTGACTACGAAGGGTGGAGTAGGTTATTAGAGGTCACAAACTGAGTAAGGTGATGATGAATATGCCGTTCAAGAACCTTAGAGAACGCAGGTAACAGTGAAATGGGGCGATAGTTAGAAAGGAGTTCGGCATCTGCAGTAGGCTTCTTCAATAGAGGCGTGACCATTGCGTGCTTCCAGATGGCAGGGACAGTGGCCGTTTTAAGAGATAAATTCATTGTGGAACAGATCGCAGACAGTTGCGGAGGATCCAAAGACCGAAGTACAGCAATAGGTAGAGGAGCCGGATTTTATTTTGCAGAACAATTCGTGGAGGCCATCCGGATGTAAGTCGGGCCAGATTTGTAATGGGCAGAGGATAGAAGCCACTTGGCGATTGGCCTCCTTTGCAAGATTAGATTGGATCATTTGGTTGGTTTCGCGATTGCGAGTGGAGATGTCCTGATGGATTATATCCACTTTATTAGTAAAGAACTGAGCAATTTCGTCGCATCTACGACTCGACAAGGGGGGAGCTTTAGCTGTGGTGAGAGAACCTGCAAGATTCTTGACTAAACCAAATAAGACTTTGGATTTGTCAATAGCAGCAGTTATGGATTTCGTCACAAAGTTGGCCCTAGTGACGGCACAGGCTTTGTGATAAGTTTTTAAGGCGTTTTTATAGGCAGAAGCAGCAGGCTGAGAATAGTCTTTGCGCCAGATACGCTCAAGCTTCTTACAGTAGGAGTTTTCAACTTTTATCGCCTCTGTGTACCACAGAGCTGGAGTCTTGTGAGAAACATCCTTCTTTAGCGAAGTGGGAAGACAGATGTTGATGGCATTTTTGAGCCAGGAGTCTGTCAATGTGGCTGCAATTTCCGCATCGACTTGCGTGGACAATTCTGCAGGAAGGTGGGAAGCTAAGACTTTGTTTAAGGTGCTGCCCATATCAAGTTTTTTCCAAGCTCTCCTATGTTCCCCATGATTATCACTGATCGGAACAGAAATGTTCGTAGACGTGATCCTAAAGCTGACCAAATAATGATCTGACCAAGGGACGGGCAGGGCTGGATAACAATGAAGATCTGGTAAATTGGAAAAAATGGGATCTAAAAGGTGTCCGCCATAGTGTGTAGGGCCGTGATTATGGAGAATGACGTTCATTGTAAGTAGATCAGCGATCAAGGTTCTAGCTGCACCCTTGCTAAGATCTTCCAGATGAATATTAAAGTCACCCACGACTAGGAGAGTGCTACGGTTAGTCAGCGTAAAGGCAATGAGCTCAGACAAATGAGAAACCCAATCGGGGCCGGGGGGACGATAGATTAGGATGCCGGTCAGTGAAGTTTTGGGCTGAAGGGCAAGTTTAAAGGACGCGGCTTCAGAATTGTGTAAGGTAATGCGGTCCAGTTGACACTGATACATATTTTTATAAATAATGGCAATGCCCCCACCAACTTTTGCCACCCTATCACACCTGACAATGGCGTAGTTGGCCGGCAATGCTTCTGCGATGTCCGGGCCAGAGCCGTCGTGAAGCCATGACTCAGTGACAAAGAGGGCGTCAGGTTGTTCATCATTTAGGAGGTCGAAGATCTCACGTCTGTGCTTAGGTACGGATCGGCAGTTCATGCTAAGTAAGTTAAATATGGTTTTGGGAATAGTTGGTTGGGATGTACAGCTGCGACGTGACTGAGGGACATCTAGTGTCAATGAACAGTTTGAGCAGGTCTGAGAGAATTTGCTGGCCAAACTAAACATAGCACACTCCGCACTGCGGTGGGGCCCATAGGCTCGCAGCAGATTAGCACTGTAAGTGAGTCTAAGGGGTGGGATAATAGTTAGGCCAGGGGATATGGCCCCTGGGCCCGATTGGGCGCAGACGGGCGCAGACGGGCACGCCTTTAGCGTGCCTTTGGCGCGCTGTCGGCGCGCCCGCTGCGCGGACGGGAAGTGCACGCCATAAATACCGGAACAGGTGGGGCAGAAGAGGGCGGGGCGGAAGAACCAACTGGTCCGTGACCCGGCGCCTCACCTAAGATGGCGGCTTCCCTTTCAGCGTCCCGCGTCAGCTCCTAATCGGCTGCGGGGACAGCTGAGAGGGTCCAGGTAAGTAGGTGAGCGTCCAGAAAAGTATAACACTCCCTAAAATCTATTAAAAAGGAACTGCGCAATATTCGCAAAAAGCAGCAGATCGGGCTGCAAATAACAGATTCAGTGGCCTAAAATCAATTAAAAAAGGAACAGTACAAAATTCGCAATAGCAGCAGATCAGGCTGAAATAACAGAGTCAATAGCCTATAACCCCGGCTTTCCGCCTCAGGGCACAACTAACAGCAAATGGCCAAACAAGTGACATTGGGGTTTGGGGTACTGCTAGAACCCAATGTCCAGTGGCTACACAAGATTTGGGAGCACATAAGAATAGAAAAAGATCTCCATGACTGAGCAACAAAAAGGGAAAAATTTGAAAAAAGTTGGTAACCTTGCCTGAAACTGCATTCCAACGAGTTTAAAGAACTGGCTTGTCCCAGATACCTTACCAGTGGCGTAACACAGGCCCCCACAGCCCCTGCGTTGCGGGCCCCCCTGCGCACTGTACTCAGACCTGAAAGCTCCTGATTAAATCCGGAGCTGGGGTCCTCCATGAACCTTGCAGGGGGTCCCCTCAAGTTTCATTACGCCACTGTACTGTGCGTTCTCCATCTAACAGTGCTGATGGGAGATCAGTTCAGCAACAGCACGCATGAGCAGGAGATAGGCGGTTTCTCCGTACACAGAAGCAAAGTAACATGCCATAGAGTTGATCGCTTTCCTGATTTGGGCTTAGGGGTACTGGCACTGGGAGGGATGGGGAAGCAGAAGTTGATTTTTTTATGTTTCTTTGTCCGCTTCAACTTGCTGGCCATTGGGATGTAGGTGGGATTATTTTGTGATCTTGATATATTGTCAAGAAAATAGAATTCATTCTTAAAATGAATGAACTGGGTGCAAACTAAGCTACATTCTTCCAGAAGGGTAACAACAAAATAAGAATCAATATACAAATTATCCTATCCTGGTCCCACCTGCAACTAAAAGTGATCAATTTCTCAATAACTGAGCAAGATGTCTCAATGTACCTCTAACAAATTCTGATAAATCTTTTGATTAAAAATAAAATAACTGACAGACATAAAAGACTTGGTTACTTTTATATAATACAACCTAGCTCCTCCCTTCCCGCGTTCCTGACTGAGGTAGATTATTTTTCTTTTGTCTACGGATATAAATTAAATAGGGATAAGTGTGAAATATTGCCCTTAACGAAATTTACTCTTAAAAATGACTTTACTGCTTCAGGCTTCACCTGGAATTCTTCTTCCATTAAATATTTGGGGCTTAATTTTACAGCATCCCTTAAAGACACAGTTGCTCGCTGTTTAGAGGATTGTATTCAAAAGATACTCACCCTTACTTCTAAATGGCATCCTCTTTATTTATCCTGGTGGGGGAGGCTAGATACGATTAAGATGATGCTATCCCCTATTATACTTTTTACCGTTTCCAACATCCCTTTGTCCATCCCTTCCAAATATTTTAAGAAAATTAATTCTATCCTTTCGGCCTTCCTGTGGGGGCACAAAAAATCTTGTATGTCCTTGAACAAACTATCTAGACCCAAATCAGAGGGGGGGGTGAACTTTCCCAACTTCTCTTTGTACCATAAATCTTTTTTGTTACACCACATCTCCAGGTGGCTTTTGGATATTAATGCTTCCTCTCCTCTTTGGTTAGATCTAGAGGAATCTTTCATCTCTCCCTTTCTTTTTCGAGAGTATCTTATGTTCTCTCGCAAACCACACGGTGTAGTTACTCCTATTGTCAAACATACATCTAAACTTCTTCCTACTCTCCCTATCACATCCTTTTTTGATCAACCCATTTGGCATAATGGTTCTATCTTGATAAATAAGAAGCCCATTTTTTGGAAGGCATGGAGATCTCGCGGTCTTATATGGGTTCACCAATTATATAACCACGGTCGGCCCCTTTCCTTCTCTTCGGCTACTTCTTTGTTCCATTTTCCTTCTTCCTTCCGACCCAAATATTCCTTGTTAATTTCTGCTTTTCAAGAGGCCCACAATACCTATCTCACTTCTCCTTCTCCTGTTTATCCAATACCCTCCAGTATGCCTTCTTTGCACTCTTTACTCCTCAAACGTACCAAGGCTTCCAAAATTTATGCTGCTCTTTAATCCTCCCCCTCACCTAGGCTTAAAACAAAAACGGAGGAGACTTGGGAAAGAGAGTTACAAGTTTCTTGGACCACTGCTATCTGGGATAAAATTTGGCTTAAACTACGCAAATCTTCTAGAGCCGCCAGCGCAACTCAGACGTTATTTTTTATTTATAATCGCCTATTATTTTCCCCTCTCACTCTAAGCAAGCAATTTCTAGCTGTCATGGACTCATGCTGGTCGTGTGCTAAGCCCGGAGCAGATCTTTTTCACAAGCTTTTTGAATGCTCCTTAGTGCGCACCTTTTGGACGCAAGTATGGTCCCAGATTAACAACATTTTTCTCTCCACACACCCCTTTTCCGTCTCGCACATTTTCCTGGGGAGTGTCTCTCCTATTTGGAAACACTGCAATATGGATACCAGAATTATAGATCTATTGTTAGCAGTTGCTTTTCAACAAATTACTAAAAATTGGAAAGACTTTACCAAAATATCTTATCAGGCATGGTGGTATGCAGTCTGTTATAATCACAGATTAGATACGACTTATGTTTATCCATTGTCCATGGCGACGAAACGAAAAATGTTATGGGAACCTGTTACCACCTTGTTTGATGATAATGCCAGACATTCTTTGCCTATTTCTCCTCTGCAACAAGAAGTTTCTAAGCCTCCGTGAGGATGCCTTGATGTTCCATATTGTTTACATTTAATACATGTTGTTACTTTATAATTGCATTTCTGAATTACATCTGTTTTCATTGTGAGTGTTATGCATAGTATATACCTTTTCAGCTGTACTTTGTTATAGTTATTAGTCGTGCTTATAGCATATTGCATTTTTCTTTTACTGTCCTCTCTTTTCTTTTTCTCTTCCTTTTCTATCTTCTTTATACCTTCATTCTTTTCTCTTTTGCGATGCTTTATACCTATTTCTTTTCTTTAGAATATTTGAATTCATTTTTATGTAACATGTGTTTATGATATGTTATGCTTACCTTATCTGAACTTCTTTTAATAAAAAAAAAAATATTTTAACTAAAAAAAAAAAAAAAGACTTGGTTACCTACCAACTAATACCAAACCAATCCAATATATGGCAAATACTGGAAACGGACTTTACAACGCAGTCTGAGCCACGAGTGCTGTTGGCCCCCAAGCAGAACCACACTTGCCTTACCCACACATATGTGTGGTTAAGGCAGTGCACGGTCTAGATGCTGGGATGGGCGAGCACAGGAAGGGGAAGGATCGGGAGAGGACGCAGTCTGGTACGTAGGGCTGAGGCTGGGTTTTGGGGGGATTGGGGTTTGTTTTTAAGGGTTGGGTTCGTTTTTAGAGCATGGGGGTGTCTGGGTTGTTTACAGGGCAGGGGTTGTGTTTTAAGACCCAGGGCTGGGGAGCTGGGGTAGTTTGCGAGGTGGGGTTAAATTTTTAGGGCTCAGAGCGGGGGTGCTGGGATCAGGGTAGTTTTTAAGATGTGGGGATCAGTTTTTAGTGCTTGGGGTGGGGCGGGGAGGGAAGGCACAGTTTTCAGAGCTGGGGTCAGTTTTAGGGCTCAGGGCGGGAGGGCTGGGTCGGGACATTTTTAGGATGTGGGAGCGAGTTTCAGGGCTCAGGGCGAAGGACAGTTTTAAAGAGTTAGGGGCAGTTTTAGGGTATAAGGGCAGGTCTGGGGTCGGGTTAGTTTTCAGGACGTGGGCCCTGGTGGTTTTAGTGCTCAGGGCAGGGGAGCTGGGGCACAATCTTTAACAGGCATATCCCTTTACCTATCATGCCTTTACCATGAAGTTGCGTTGTAAAGCCATGCGTGGTAAAGAAATGCATTGTTAAGATGCATTTGTTGTTGGGTCAGCGTGGTAGAGGCACGCGTAGTTTAGCCATGCGTGCTTCTATCATACAATCGGCAAATACTGGAATGGGTTTTTAAAAAATTCCGAAACCCTTAAAACTTGACTCCACACCAAATAACTAACAATAATAATAATAGTTTGATAGAGAGCTTTACATCGGAAATCTGCCTTTAATAAGCATTGTACCTGCACGTCTTACGATTACCTTACATAAGTGTACTCAGTTTACAGATTTCAGAAGAATGGAATACAATGCTGCAATTAGACACTGAGACTGGCAGAACAATGTCCACTTCAGAAATTAGCATTGTACTCACTAAGCCCTCCTTCTGGGTCAAACCTGGTAGTACAAGCTGGCAAAGAGGATCAGTTACGTATGTTAGACCATGTATAAACGTGGTCCGCTTCCTCCTGAATCTGTTGGCTGGACTACAATACATAACACTGTGACACTCATATCGGAATTGATTAAATGAGAAATGTACTAGGCTTTAATATAAATCATCGATATAAAGCAGAGTATTTCTTACTAAGAGGACTTAACAGTCATAAGTCAAAAAAACTACCATCAACTGCACTCCACCACAGGCCTTTTCTGCTACTTTTTAATGTGTGTATGCACTCCTTTGGCTAATACAATTGAAACTCACAAGTTTAATTTCCATGTGTCTTGAATGATACTCACAGCCACATCAAGTTGGAGTGGCTTGGGGACTGCCTCAAACAAACTAAATGCTCAGATTGCCTGCATCAGATTGAACAATCTAGACAGAAGACAGTCAGTGGTGAATTGATTAAGGAGTGAAGTATTTCCAATGGGAATCTTTGAAGAAAATGTGTTGGAACCAAGGGGTGATCCTGGACTCGATGCTCTCCCTACAAGCCCAACACAACAGAGTCTACTTTCAGTTCTTATTCCAACAGTATATCCGGTCCTCCTTGCAATGGAGGGAAAAAAGATTATGATCTGAGGCATCGCGCAAAGTAAATCATAATGGACTATGAATCTGCAAGAACTTTTTAAGACATAAAGTAATGGCTATTCCTTCAAAAGGTTACATTAATCTTCATGATTTTTTTTTGTTCAGGTACTCAAATCAATATATGGATTTTAATCCCTGTTCACTCACTTACCCAAAATGACTCGAGTCCAATTCCGTCCACAGTTACATGCGATTATGAATTGTTGTATTCCATTTAAAAGTAGAATTCCTACATTTACAATTCTTATTTGATTAGAAATAAAATATAATTTTTAAATATTCATAAATAAATGACCCTAATGTTACTCTGCTGAACATGGCTTGTTACAATCAACCATAACTAAACACGCATTGAGAAAGCCAATCAGTCATGCTCAAAACAAGAGGGAAGTTACTGGCTTTGTCAATGCTAGTTTTATCTAGCAGACAGCAATGCATTTTGCCAATACTCTTCACCATCAGCAAAAAAAAAAAAAAACCCACTATTGAGTTTACAAGTGCTCAAGTGTCATCACACATGCCTTACATCATAATAAGGCATTTTTTGCATTCATATACATACATACGTTTATAGATGCATGCAAATGAGCATCACAGTAGCAAAAATGCTTATGCCAGGTCCTCCTAAAAGTGGAAAAAAAATAATAAAAAAAATAACAGGAAGGAGTTGGAGAGCAAAGGAGTGAGGCATTGGAAGGAGGAGGTAAAAGTTGCCAATGAACATCGGAGGCGAATAGGGAGGGACCACGAACAATTGGGGTCTAAAAATGTTTTAAAGTAGATGATGTCGGGTTGGGGGGTGGGGGTGATGATAAAGCAAAAGCCAAACTGAGAAAGATGCTCGGAACGTATAAAGACGAATAGCACTAGAGGCAGAACAAACAAAGAATAGGTAGGAAAGACATTAAATAGGACGAAAGTAATGAAATAGCCAACAAGGTAAAAGAAAAAACAAGGAAAAGAGGCGGATTAAGAGCTCACTAGAGGTATATTACTGTCAGCAGAATAAAAACAATGCAATTTAAAGTAAAACATTCTCCCAATTCTTCCAGAAGAAAATAGACAGAAATTAAAAAGGAGTGTTTGTGTCAGCACAGATGAAATATTTTTGATTAAACCATATTACTTGACATTAGTGTGAAATTTGATTTACCCCAATTTTGCTTTAAATAGCAGCAGAATGCATGCATTCAAATATCCATGGCGCGTTTTACCACAGAATAATAAAGTTTCCAAATATAAATATACCTTTTATACGTCAGCCTCGTATATTAAACAAATCTTCACTCCTTTGAATGAGAACATAACCGAGTGTTAAGCATATGAAATTTAACATTCCAACTTGGCTAATGTTTAACAAATGGGGCAATGCCTTTCGATAAGAGCTATTGAAGTTCTAATTTTCAGAGCCAAGTAGACGTTCCGATGGGACACATTTCAGGTCGTGTCTGTGTTGTGTTAGCAGAAAAAAGCAATATGTTTGTTACACTCAGGGTCGGACTGGGACAGCAAAACAAGCCTCTGGCACCTAAATAAAAGTGATGCCATTAGCGAACCAAATAGCTAAAAAAAAGTGGCCCATGTTTGCAAATCAGAACCAATTTTGAACTTTTAGAGACACGCTGTATGGATATTTTGCAAGGTGTGTGACACTGCATGCACTTGTGTTTGCTGCAGGCAATGTTTGTTATAATATCCTGGAAATCAACAGTAAAACCAGGGGTGTTGCTTGGGCAGTATGATTGGGGGGGGGGGGTGCACTTTGTAAAAAACACATTAAGGGGCACATGCATCAAGTCGTTTTGCGATCGCGAACAGTGTGATTCGCAAAAATCGTCTGTTTATGATTGCAAAATGGCCTTTTCTGATGCATGTACCTCTTGGGCATTTAGGTAATCACAATTTTTTGTAGGCCCATAGGAATGAATGGGAATGAATGGAGTGACATTACTTAATAGCGATTCGCTTTTTACCGAATCACCATTAGATAATGTTAAGGAATCACATTTTTTTTGCGATTCCTCCATGCATAGCCTTTTGCGATTTCCAAATAGCGAATCAGTAATATTCGCTATTTGGGAATCGCAAATTACTACGGAATAAACTTTTTAGGGGGGTGTAACAACCCAAAAAAAAACCTTGGAGCTACGCCCCTGAGTAAAACCAGCCCTACCTTGCCATAAAACAGGCCTAAACACTGCTGCAAAACCGGCCCACACATTGATCTATCAGACCAGCCCATCAGGCATTGCCTGATTGGCCTACAGGCCAATCCGACCCTGGTTACATGTAGGCCTCTTCTACCAGTTTTAGATGGCAACAGTGAACAAAAGGTTGCCTGCTACAAGAGGTGTTGGTGTTTACATCGCCTCGGAAGCAGTTACAAGTTTCACACGTGTAACCTAGTCTTTTGTCTCCACGAAATACGAACAGTAAACGAATCTTGAAAACAGTTAGGTATGGGTGAGAATTACAAATGAATTCCTTTATGACCAACTTAGAACTTAACACAAGCTACTTCACTCACTCAAAGTGAATTACTGTTCCTCCCTAGATTTGTTTATCTCAGTGCAATTACAGGCCTGTCTGGACACCGTCTGGCAAAGCATGGCAGCGCTCTGTATAATTTATTTACTGTGCATAGCCTTATTAAAGAGAAGAAGTTGTGTGCGGTTAAGTGCACAGTGCCTATGAGATGTAATGTGGTAACTCTGGAAGCAACAATATTGTACGGTTTCAGAGCTGCTATCTCCCTCTTTGTTAAATTCAATTACCAGGGCCGGACTGGCTGTAGCAGACACCAGGCGTTTTCCTGGTGGGCCAGAAGGGTGGGCAGAGACGTTTTAAGGCATGGGCAAAGTGGGCTCTGGCCTAGGGCCCCAGCCTTCCAGCGGGCACCATGATAGAGCCAGGCAACATCCATCTATTTTTTTTTCTTTTAGATCAGTACAGGACCTGACATATGAGAAATGGGAGGGTGTGACAGATTTTTTGCAGTAATATTAGTGAGCTGCTGCTGTCTTACAAAGCTGAAAACACACATCACTATCCCTGAATATCAGATGTACACACATTTAGAATTTGACCAAAGAAGGCATGAAAGAGCTGAAACTGGATCTTAAAATCTAAATTGTTCTGAACGAGACCCCAAAGTACATTTGTCTCAGGACCCCCAAAATCCTTAAAACTTCCCTCTGAGTGGGCACCTGTTTTGGACTGGTGGGGTCGGTTGTCACTGGGGGCGGTTTTGAAGCAGTGCAGCAATACCAGCCCCTTGTAACAAAAGTGTAACTGCAGTATTACCCACCAGCACCCCCCATCCCACCCCGGGGCCGGTCTGACATAATTACCAGGGCAAGTTTGCATTCCCAGTCCGGTCCTGTGAATTGCACAAGAAGTCGAGCTGTCTGTTGCATCCTCTGGAGTTAGATGGTAGGTCTACGTATGCTAGATTCAGACAGCCACAGCCCAGGGTCTTAGATTAAGGTCTTTATACAACTTCCCCTTGAATTTGTCTTCAAATTGTTAATCCTACCTATTTGCGTCTTCAGCACACTGCACTAACTACCAATGTAGGAACTAAGGGGGGAGGGATCACACCGGCTCCCAGTTCCGGCAGCTATTTCGTAGCTGGATCTTGAATCCATCCAACCCAGTAAAATATGCAGAATTTGTCCTGGTGCAATTTTCTGGCATTGGAACACAATTCAGCAGCAACCGCATGTGACTGACTGCTTCCTCTTTAGAGCAGAAACCTGCAGGCGGTGGTGAGTAAACCTACTTTTTTTCACTTCCAGTAGAGTCTAAATATCTGTCTCTGTGGTCATTATTAGGCTTAAAGTCAGTGAAGCTGGGTGTGAGAGTGTCTGGTAACAATGCGCAAGTTGCTTAGCCCTCAGTAGCTCACAACAATGTTCACTGATCAGAAGTAGCTCTAACTACAAAAATGGTTGGAAACCCTTGGTCTAAATCAAAGGCCTGATTTAAAGGAACATCAGCCTTTCTTTTGTTCAAGTATCACCCTGGCTGGGATGAATCTGGAGCCTATCCCCTATATGCCAAAGCAATGGAAGGAAACAAAGGCCCATCACAGAAATGCTAAGGCACGGGCAATGTGGGCCAATACCCAGGCCCCCAGATATGGGCAAATGGCAAGGGCCCCAAGATAATGTGATCTTCCTATTACAAGCACCAATATACTCCTCTCGGGAGTGAGTTGTGTGCTATACCAGGTACCAAAATAAATAAATAAATTAAAAAGTGTAGGACATAGTTACCTTAGGAAGAGAGTTTTTTGGTTCGATAATTTTGGTGCTCTTTGATGAAACTTTCTCAAAATAAAAAAGTGAATCCACCTCACTACTGCCTTGAAAGTTTTGGGGTGATCCATCATGTGGGCTCCAAGGAAAAAAGGGAGATCCCAAAAAGCAATTTCCAAATTAAATTTCCATTGGAAGTTGTGAACAGCGCTACAACTCAAACAGCTGGAAGGAATTACACCAAATTTGACAGAAAGCCAGATCTTTACGTATTAAGCATACTTTACGTGATTTGGCGTAAATCCTTTCAGAATTTTATGAGAAATTAAGGTTAAAAATTAGGGGTAGGCGGAGCTCGCGAAGTTGCACTACTCTGAATTCTGCGGAATTGCATAAAAACTCAGTGGAATTCTGGGGAGTTCCCGGAGTTTAGGTCTGTCCTAGAAGGAGAACAGGGGAAGGGCAAAGCCAGGTCAGGGTTAAGGGAGATGCACTGGGCTACAAGGGAGGGAGTGGAGAGAGGCACTAGGCTGTTGTTAATCAGTCACTCACAGTCCCGACTCACTGCATCATATTACAGTAGGAGCCACGCAAGCTTGCGGCAGCCCTCTAATACATACTGTAAGAGCGGGCATTTCAAACACAGGCAACAATAATGAGGAGTGCGTTTGTCCACATGACGCCATCACCATTGGCCATGTATCTGCACTGTATTATAGACTCGGTAAGAGGGCAAAAAGGACCATGGGGATGCACTAATTGCATGCTGCCTGACCGGTGCACAGTACATGTGTGCCGCCTTGTAAGAATGCATGGAGGATCCAAAAGCCCCCCTGCTCCCCTCCTTGCTCCCCATTCCCCAGACACGCCTCCATCAGTGAGATGCAGTAGCAGATTGATGTTCCCCATGAGAGTTATGCAGGATTGAAAACCATTTAGAAAAAAAGGAAGGGGCACATGAGTGTCTGTGGTTAGTTGGCATTGTACAGGCAGTTGGCCTGCAGCTAAACAATGCTGTATACACCCAAAGCACAGGGGTGGTCGCTTGCAGGGGTTGGCGGCCCATGAGGGGCTGAGCACAGCACTTGGCCGCATGCTGTGCACAGCCAAAGGGGGTTGGGGGGAGATTGGGGTTGTTGGCATAATTACATATGTTAATAAAGCATTGCTTTAAATCTAAGGTGACGTTGAAGTTAGGGGAAAATGTCAGTTTAAATATAAAATATTTAATTACACAAAAAAGAAAACTGAAATCTATCAGTTATTGTTATTTCAAGTAACTATATTTCTCTTGTGTATCAGTAACTACACAAATATTTATCTAAATGTCACGAATTATTTTTTTATTTAACTCTTTTATAGTGCTCATCATTCCAGTGTATCCTGTCCGAGCGCTTCACATCACACACACACCGGCAATAAATCATATACGTCTGTAAATTAACGTACAAAAAATGTTGCATAAGACAATCAGGGTAATGGGGTGTAGGAGTTAGATACCGTCCTATGCTAAGAGTGCATGGTTGGGAGAAGCCAGGATTTAAAATGTAACACAAAGATTGGGGTTGTCTATACCAACATGCCTTTATTACTACCCGAAGGAATGCTTCTTTGCAAACTTAGAATTACAACAGGTTGAGAAAAATAATCGATGACTTTCAAATGGCCTGGTGCTCCTTGGTGTGGTTTCATAGCTCACTGTGCTATAATAGAAGGATTGCAACTTGTTAACTGAAATTAACAAAAGGATCTTTGTGACAAAAGCAGTACCCCACTCAAATATGCACTTAACACACAAGTCTGTGATCTGCATGTTACATAATGTGCTTTGCAGGCAGGCAGGCACATTAACCCTCTATGCTCCTTTACGAGTCAAAATACAGAACTCTCCTGGAATACCATTAACCACCAGAGTTATTTTACCCGTTATTATAATCCCCTGAAAATTGCTGAACACACAGAGATCTCAGGTGTCTTACCCCTGTAAGATGCAGCATCTTCGTGAACAATTCACCCAGAACAGATTTACTGTCAAATGTGTCCGTCTTGACAATTTCTTTGCAGCAGATTTAAAAAAATAAGTGTACAAGTTGATTGTCAGGCTCTGCGTTCCACCCTTTTTCCCTGCTACAACTTTATCGCCAATGTATAGGTCCCTGGAGTAAATGTTTTCCAATCCACGCACTGCCAGCTGCATAAACAAGCCAATAGGTATTGAGTTGCCTGTAGATGCCTTTCCTTGTTTCTTTCGGAAATAGTTTGTGTAAAACCTTGTTACAAAAACTATCCAAGATAGGTGCCTGCGTGTGCACACATATGTGCAGGCACAGACAGAGAGCTTGAGATGGCTTCTAATACATTTTCCACCACCATTTAAACATGGCACCTGTGCACAAGAATGAGTGGCCATGTTTACATTTTTTTTATGAAGTATAACAAAATCCACTCACAAATTAATGACCGTGAATATGCACGCATGCACATGATAGTCCATCTATGAATCGAACTAAACCCCACAGTAAAGATGGCTGCCCCATTGTGCCCACTGCAAGGGAAGCAGTTTGCTTTAAGGATGAATGTTCTGTTTGCAGGAATTTATAGTTGCAGGACACACCCTAGACAATTGGAAGTGGAAGATTTTCTCCTGGTTTAGGATGTTAGAGCTCAGCAATGCCTCTCTCCCTTCCACCCAAGATTAGTGATGACAGTCAGGTGACAGAGGGAAAACATGATCTGGGTAACCCATTTGAAGACCTTGAGCTGCCTGGAATTCCCTCTTCCCCAAGTACATTGGCTGTTGCAACTGATGGTCTGTCATATTTGTTAGGATATTGACAAGTACTGTGATTATGACTTACAACTGTATTATCTAAAGCGTAGACCTGGGCTGCAGGAACACACAGGAGATGTCTCAACTTGAAATAGAAAGCGTTCTTATCATTTAGAAAGGCGTCTTGAGCAGCTGGGGCGGAATTTGTACAGATCTTAGATTATCTGTCTCAGTTGGCTGGCTTATAAAACCCTAACAGATGGTCATCTTCCACTTTGGAGAGCAGACTGGACGAAACTGCAAGAGCTGTGGGGCTGGTCTACAGAGCCCATTGAAAAAAGTATATTATAAACCAGGCTGCGATTTTGAATTTTGAATGGTAAACAAGCACTGAAGTAACACAATCCTCACATCCAGTGATTCTGCTTTAGAATGTAAAAGGTCCTGGTTACGATTCAGTTGCAGACATTGAAATGACCCTACTCAGGCTGGACTAGTAATGCTTTACAGTGGGACTCCTCCTCCCCTAATGGTGCAGTGTGTTATCTTGATGTGCATCGCTGAAAATGTTGATTTTGCAGTAGTTTCCTTAATTATACAGCTGTCTTCTTTTACTAAAGTAGATTGTTATTTGGGGTGCGCAGTTCCCCGCCTCAAGGAATAATAACAGTAACTGAGGTCAGGGTGAACTCCAATGGTCACCGAATTAACCTGACCTCAAGCACCGGTAGCTATGGCACAGAGCAGACATGCTTAACTTAAGGCAATATGTTAAGCATTTATGCAGTGCCAAAACAGTAATAATGTCAAAATCACAAGCAATAAAAATCCCTAACTGAATTAGAAAAATAGAACAAATTTTGCTGTTAAAAAATGTCGTCAAAAACAACAACAACAATCAAAAGGATTTACGTGAAAATAGTGACAATAAGCACTAAGTGTCAATGATAGTCAAAGGAAGTCATAGACTGGGACCTAGGTGTGGTTTTAGGCTGACCGCAATGCAACATCTTAAGATACACCGTGTATGTCTGTACAGGTCAGTATTTTTACTTTGGGATGTCTTTTTGTTTTATGGAGCTCAAAATCCTCCAGTGTGGCAAGTCTGAAGCTGTAGCCAACTAAATTGCATATGAATCAGACACCTTTGCATCAAAGACCTGCTAATGCCCCAGAGGTCTTGGAAGTCCAAAAACGTCAGAAATCCCAACTTTCCAAGGGTACTGGAGCAGCTACTCTGGGACACTTCTAAGGCTCCCAGGATCTCAGAGACAGCACTTAGACGCCTTTAGAAATTGAGGTTTCTGGGTGTCAGAGTATGCACCCAGTCCAAGCAAGAGCCTCAGTCCTAGTCAGAAATAATCAGAAACACAACCTAAGTTAACTTGTGCTCACCCACTGGTAGCTTGACCCAGAGCAATCAGGCTTAACTTACAATGCAATGTGTACAGTATTTGTGCACACTTTAATTACAGTAATGCAGTGAGAACACCACAAAAAGACTCCACACAGAAAAATAGAGAATATTTATCGAGTAAAACATAAGCAAAATGACAAAAATCTAATCAGTAGAAGTCGAGATATGAAGTTTTAAAGATTAAATCCCAAAACAGGGCTAAGAAGTCAATAGCGCTAAAAGGTTACTTGAGGTTGCGCTAGACCAGAGTTATTCCAAAGTTCACGTCAAATGTGATGGAGGGCAGACCGGCTACAGGGCCCATGTATGGTCCACTAAAAAGTACCTTGTTTGGAGCGAGCAACAAGAACTTCCTGCGTCTGTTCCGATTCACCATATTTTTGGGTTATTACAATCCACCAGGGACACGAGGACGAACTATTCACCTCTACTCCAAAGTCCAACTAAACGAGTTTGCAGCACAACAAAAATCTATGAGTAGATAAACCAGATTTTCTTGCTCACACAGGGTGTACCCTGTGTGGGAAATCCTTAGCACCTTGCCCAGAGGTAGAAAACATGACTAAGTTCCACTTATCTCTAACTGCTGGGAAAGATACTCCTGGTCACTGCTGCAGGCCTCAGTTCCTTAGGGTAGGCTTCTAGGCACCAGGCTGCTTTCCAGCCAGTGTTCCTGTCAGATCCTGTCAGCAGTGATCTGCTGGGCCTGTTTGACTCAGGAGCCACTCAGCTTTGTGTCCCAGATGAAAACAGTAAGGAAGTCAACCACTTGATCCTTGGAGAGAAGTTCCATTACTTCGGTGCCAGCAGGAATCAGGAGTCCTTGTGTCTTCTCCACGACTCAGGCAGTCTTCTTCTTTCAAGATATTTTCTTCCCAGCTCCATAGGTGTTCTGAGGAGGTGGTTAGGTGTCAATCTTATCCTCTGCTGGTATCTCACATATTTTCTACACCCTGTCCCCATTACTCTCTCAAATTATCTCCCCACCTACTTTTTCAGCAGTTTCTCTTTTGGTTTACTGCAGAAATTCCCAGAAGTGTGAAAGCCAAAATGAATGGCGCCATTCTCTACCTGGAAGAGCTTTGGTCCTCAACTAGCCACTTCCCAATGTAAATGAGTTGTTCTTCAGTCTTTCAAAGTCCCAAATGGTTTTCTTTCCTGCTGAGGTTGGAGCCAGAAGGCCTATGGTGGCCTTGGGAATGTATAGGCGCAATGTCTGCCAGCCACATTTGGCATCACCACGTCAAAGAAGTGGTGAGGTTGTACTTTGCTCTTCCAAATGATCCTAGCACATCCCAGATGGCTAATCCCTGTTAAGTAACCGTACGCGACACTCGCCAGGAATATGTTTTCAGTCTCTAGAGTAGAGTTCTATACCAAATTCTCTCAGGCACACCACAAACTTTACTTTCGCAAAGTTACTTTTCCACTAAAGAGACAACATCTACTCTAACCACTGAATTAGATTTTTAAACTAAGTGATAAATAACATAGAATCATGTATTTTGTGTTTTTCCTGACAGATATGTAAAATAATGATTTTATTTAGGTCGAGGCCTGTTCATTGCTAAAGCAGCTTTCCCTACACAGTGAAAATAGCTTTGGCAAATCGTTCACTGTGAGGGTATACTATTCCTAATATGTATTGTGTCACATTTGTAAATAATAATCCCGCAGCACTGTGAGCTTAAAAGGCACACTGTAGGCATGATTTATCTAATATAAAAACAGGTTTTCCTACAAGGCAAAACAGGTTTTCCTGCAAGGCAAAATCACTTTTCCTTCCCATGTATCACTGCTGTGCTTTTAGCAACGCCAGAGCACAACAGGCCTCCTGGCAGTCATGTTTGTGTCCTATACATGTGTGGTGTAATTACACACCCCATATAAACTGCACTTAACTTTCACACCACTGATGCCATTTCTGGGCCAAATTACAATGGCCTTACTAAAACGATAAGTACACTAACTGGGCGAAACCAATTTTACAGTACCATTCTAGGTCAGAACACAAACTGTGACACTAAAAGAGAGCGTAGAGAATACCAGCAAGAACCCATTACAGGCAAAAAATTAAGAAAGACCAAGCAGAAACGGTGACTTTGCTTAAAAAAACCCTCTCTGTGGTATTCTACAAATATTTCTAAGATTCTACATAAAATAGGCAGCCTTACATTGCTCTCATTTTTAGACATGGTTTGTTTCGAATCTGACCCAAAACAGATCATTTGGTTGAGAGTGGCATCCAAAGTATAGATAAAGAAAAAGGATGTTCAAAAAGTTTAGCTGCATCCAAAATTAATATTTTCTGCCCTAAGTTTACCAAGGATATACACTAAGGCATAGTATGCGCCCAGTACTTACAGTGACAACATAACTATTGGAGAGATATCTAAACCTTTGGCTTAAGAAAACAGAAACAATTCATGGAGGCGTGTCCGTTTTTTTTTGGGGGGGGGCAGGGGTTAAAATCAAGATAGGAAGGTGAGTTTTTTGTGTAATCAAAGATAAAAATAGCAAACAATTTTGCAGTACTCAAAGACCCCAGATGGAGGATGTCCTTATTTATGGGCTTAAGTGCAAAAAAGGATGCAAACAAAAAACTGCTAGGCAAACTCTAAGGATGGCAAACAAAGAGGTCTTAACAATTCTATGGTAGGACCGGAGGCTTCGGATTATGCCTTTCTTCCTTCACTTTATTTTCACAGCAGCAAGAAAAAACACAGTAAACAACTACTTTTCCCATGAACACTTGGGAAAAACAGGAAACTTGAACATAAGTCCTTTGTCAGTCTCCGCACTCCGGCAGCTCCCATCATGCCCCGCTGCAGCTTCCTCTTCCTCTTTCTTCGCTGCTCAGCAGCAAGTTAAGTGGTTTTTAGGTTTCGCCTAGCGAAGACTGCGCTTGCGCAGCTCTCGCTGGGAGAAAACTGATGTTTCAGAGAGTGGGGCTTGAACCCGCCCCTATTCTCCATTGGCTGGCTTCCTAAACGGAGGCCAGCCCTTGGAGGAGAGGAGAGGGGCGTCTCTCCATTCAAGCCCCGTCTTTTTAAATTTTACATTCCGGCCAATGGGAAGAGGAGAGAATGAAAAACACGCCCCTCAATCCCAAAAATGACGTGCTTTTCTCCAAGGCATTCTTGCTTCGCCTCGGAGAAACGTGGTGCTGTTCATGGCATGGTCCAACCTCAGCCACGGACCTTTCCTGCTTGTTAAGTCTCGTTCCAAAGTCGTCATCTCTGGCCCTGTGCACGCACTTAAAGTGAAGCTGCTTGGTTAGCGATTTTCCGTCGCTCTGAGCTGTTTGAAAAGGCCCGCAGCGCGTCCCCAAGGAGGGCAGTGTGGAGTGGAGGTATGCCCCGCAGCGGGGGATAGTGCACTCACGGCGTGTGAAAGCCGTCCCGGGCGGCTCACACTCCATCCGCCCTCCCTAAAGTCGATGGCAATCTGTTATCAGCTGCGGAGGGGGCGCGGATTGCGCAACAGCTCGGCCGGCCCATTGTCATGGCGGCTTTGTGTGCGGGGAGCAGGGGGCATCGGGTTTTGTTCTCTCCGTGGCCCGAAGGTATTTGTAGTCCTGCGCATCACACTGCTTGCGTGTGCCCCCAGGGGCCGACAGATGTTCCCTGGCAGACATCGGCATGCGACTGACCTCCACCCTAGCAGGAATAATCAATGGGCTCTCAGCCAGACACACTCAAATGTATATGTATGCATATACACACTCTCGTAAGCCACACAAAAACAAAAGCACGCAGACTCAAATAGAAAAAAACATTTATAATGAGTGTTTATACATACCGTTGACGCACTTAATGGTGCCTATGAGGTCTCTCACAGAAACGGACCCGGAGACAGAAACTTGGGGCGGAAACAAACCACCACCGACACACAAAAACTAAAGCACACAGGTATACACCGGCACACATAGATGCACACACAGTCGCATCTACAAAACACATACCCGCACTCTTGCTTGCACGCGTACTCGTAAACAAAACTGTACACAATCCACACTGGCACACACTAACAAATATAGTGCACAGACACACTGACACACACAGTCGATTCTAACTCTCTCACGTGCACACTATCCTTTCACAGGCTCACCACACACACGTGTTTACGGGCTCGACCGCATGATCCGCCTCTACTCACGCAAGCCCAATTATATACAAGGGCACATGCGTTCACACCCGCTGCTCATTTTACACAACATACAGGAAATAAAGAGTTGCGTAGCTCCTATATTATTTGAATTCCACAGTTGGCCCAAACATCTATGTGCGCCCTTTGCAGCCAGTGTGGTCTTGGTATGTTTAAAAGAGCCTGGACCGAGGACACGTGAACCCGAGCGCGCTCGGCGTGCAGTCTCCCCGTGGGCCGCGGGCCAGTCTGCTCGGAGCAGCTGGGCGCAGTAATCTGATCCGAGACAAAGGCATGCCCCGCCGGTGCCGGCCAGGTAAACAGCTCCCTTTCTCATGGAGGTCAGGGTTATGCAGATGATCTGCAATCCTTTTTCTCCCCACTCTTTTTCACTGTGTGTTTTTAAAGGGAGGGAGCTGCTTATCCATCATCTTCCCCCCTCGCGCCAGCTGAGCCACGCGACCGGCCCTTTCTCATTGTAATCCGCACACATGCCTTCGCAAACTGCCCGAGAGCTACGCTTACCTCACACGCACCGGTACGGGAGGGTAATGTGACCGGTGTAGAAGCGGGTACGGGGGTCGTTTGACTGGTGGCTCCCGGGTATTGTGTCGGGTACGGGGTTGTGTGGCCGGGGTAAGGCGGGTACGTGGGTCATGTAACTGGCGGGTCCGGGTGGTCATGATCTGGGCGGGCGGTGTTGTAGGATGCCTTCCTGGGCGCCACCGCCATCTTGTGAAGCCCTGGCTCGCGAGGAAGTGACTGATAGACCAGGGAGTGCAGTGTAGGCCGGGGGCTAAAATCCGAGCACGTACCGTGCTGCCCGCCCCCCGCCCTGGACCAGAGAACAAACAAGGACACCGCAGCTGCAGACTGGACCCTGCTCAAGAGCCTCAAAGGCCCACAGTCACTCGTCGCTGCTGCACTGGACTGATCGAGCCCCCAACTTTGGCCCATGTGACTGATGGAGATGGACCTGTTTAGGGAAGCTGCCCTCGGGGTATTGTGGCACATGCGTTGATTCCCTCTCATTCCGCCATTTGACACTACCGGACCTTGCATGGTATTTGTTAAGGGGGGAGGGTTGGGAATCGCTTTTGAGAAAGATATTCCCTTTACATTTGCCGTTTGCATGACTCTTAACGTGATCATGCAATGTTGGGAAACTGACTGCATCATCGTAGTACAAGGTTGCCGATAGGCACAGTGGTGAATCCCGGACTAGCTACTTAAAAGGACCTTTATAAACATGGACGTGTTCGTTGCCTTCAGAGTCCGGACCCGATTTAACACTTGAACAAGTTAAGTTCTCTTATGTCGCTTTCAGCACCCACCAAGCATGCATCTTTTCGATAAATGCAATGTTTAGATGCAGTATCTCACTTTGTTTGCCCTTGCTATATAACTCGTTGTGCTTGCTTTTCTGCCCCCTGTTCCCTCATTGTGCTTGCTTCTCTGCCCTCCCACTGTTCCCTCGTTGTGCTTGCTTCTCTGCCACCCCTGTTCCTTCGTTGTGCTTGCTTCTCTGCCCCCCGCGTTCCCTTGTTGTGCTTGCTTTTCTGCCCCCGTTCCCTCGTTTTGTTTGCTTATGGCGCTCTTGTGTGTGTGTGTGGGGGGGGCGCTCGTGTGTGTGTGTGTGTGTGTGTGTGTGGCGCTCGTGTGTGTGTGTGGCGCTCTTGTGTGTGTGTGTAGCGCTCTTGTGTGTGTGTGTGTGTGTGTGTGTGTGGGTGCAAATGCAATAGGTTTCGCATTTGCGAGAGATTAAGCTATTGACATTGTAAATGGCAATGCCATTTATTTATCTGTTTTCAAAACCAATACATAAAAAAAAATGTTGTCATTTACAATGCCAATAGCTCTAACTTTGGCAAAGGGGAGACCGTTGCATTGTAAATGCTTGTTCTTTTCTCTCCTGGGTTTTTGGGGACTGTGTGCATAGCGTTTTTGGTGTGCTTTTAAGCGCTGGTGTTTCTAACCCTCACAGATTCCCCTCATGATCGCGGGACGCTTTTGGCGCTCCTCACGCGATTTGTGGCCCAGTAGGACTGCGGTGTGGTCCATCCGCCGCTAGGGGGCAGGCTTCTCCTTGGCTGCCAGCGCGCTGGGAAGACGTTTTAAAAAGCGATTTTTCGCGCGTTTGGCTGCAGGCAGCAGCTCCTACCCCTGATCACCCGGTTTAACACCCGAAAGGGTCGCAATTTAGGTTGTTGGTTCCCTGAATGAACGCCCTGTGTGGGTTGTATGTCGTTTGGTGAACACCCTGAGGGGTCGTAATAGCGCCGGTGTGTTGGCGCAAGGGGACGCTTTTTCCGGGTGGTGCCTTGTGATATTGAGGGCTGCAGCGTCCCCAGGGCTAGTCCCTTAATTGTGTGCCTTTGTGCCCCCATATTCTCTGGGCTAGCTCCCAGGCTCAATTGAGTGCCCCTGAGGGTCCTGGTAATTTGCTGGGCCGTATCTCTATTATCCTTGCGGAGCCTAATTTACCTCATCATGCAGGGGGACTCTCAGGCCAGAACCCAGAGGAGGACTCTGAATTATGCCTCTTGGGATGAGGACTTTTATCAGGCAGTTGAAGACTCCATTTATAGGGCTGTGGATCAAGCCATGATACCCCTAGAGCAGCGTCTCACGGCACGGTTGGATGAGGCGTATGCGAAACTTGCGTCCCTTATTCCCGCGCCGGCCTCGGGTCCCGCCCCGTCACCGTCCCCCCCCCCCTAAGAAGCCTTGCACAGAGGGAGTTGACACAGAGGCTTTTGCAAGGGTTAAGAGCGCCTTTATGGCACACGAGGGGTCCCAACCCGCCCCTGTCCTCCCGGCAGAGGTGCCACCACCTACCCCGCGCACTATGTCCCCGGAGCCACAGCAGGATGATGACTCTCCGGATACGGATGAAGAGGCCTGCTCCTCTAGGTCATGGCTCCCGTCACAGCCTTCCTCATCCGCGGGTCCTTCGGACATGTTGGACCCGGATGATATCGTCCAGCCCCGGTCTTCGGACTGGGTCCCTGGGTATAAGGTGGCCCAATATGTGGCGAACCGTCTTCGTAAGCTCATAGATAAGGACGCCCGCAGGCGCCTTAGGGCGGAGTGTCCCCGCCCTACCTTAGATGGGAAGGTGGCGATGACCCCTGACATTGACCCGAAGATGGCAACGTTCTTAGATAAATTTGTCAAGGACCCTAGGAAGGGCATAGATAGGTCCTGGCGTACATGCCAGGACAATCTGCTAGACGCAGTGGGCCCCGTGACCAAGATTCTTGACATGGCCGAGGAGGCCAAGGTGTCGGGGGATCTTATATCCCCGGAGGCCCTGTCCAGTTGGGCGCAGCGTGCCATTATTTTTCTTGGCAATGCAAATTGCGCCCTCTCTACGGAGAGAAGGAGGTCGCTATTAATTAAGATTGACCCTAAGTTGGGTGACCTCACCTCTTCCGAGGCTGGCGCGGTGGCGCAAGGTGGTCTGTTCGGGGAACCATTCATCAAAGAGCTCGGCAAATTTGTAGCCACATTCACTTCTCTGGACCGAGCTCAGTCCAATATAAAAAAGGTTTTTGCCCCTTGGGTTTTTGAGAGGGCCGGACGTGGCAGGGGCCGCTTGTTCGGTCGTGGCAACAGTTCCGATCGGGGGCAAGGCTCCGGCCGCGGGCAATTTCAGGACAATGCCCGCTTCAACAATTTCTATTCCATGAGAGGACAGAGGTTCCGAGGCCGCGGGGGCCAGAGAGGCCAGCAACAGGGTGCTGGAAGAGGTGAGTGTGTTACCCTCTGTGAGTTTGCAGGTAGGGGGGGCACCTAGCGCAGTTTTTCCCAGCATGGGTTTCCCTTACAAGCGATGCTTGGGTGCGGCAAACGGTTCAGGGCTTCCAGCTGGAGTTCCATGGCGCTCCGTGTCAGCTTCAACGTCCCCGTCCCATTACCTTCTCACAGAGAGATGCAGAATTGGTGCGCGAAGAGGTTGCCGCCCTCCTCCACAAAGGGGAGAATTGTTGCGCGTGCGAGCACCCTGGAGGTTTCCTCAGCAACCTCTTTTTGGTCGACAAGGTCGATGGAGGCCGTCGCCCAATCATCAATTTGAGGGAATTCAACGAATGGCTGGTGTACCTCCATTTCAAGATGGAGGGGATTCACCTCCTGAAGGATGTGTTGCGCCCATCCGATTGGATGGTCAGACTCGACTTAAAAGACACTTATTTGGCGGTCCCGATTTTCCCTCCTCACCGTCGTTTCCTCCAGTTCAAGTGGGACGGTCAGGTTTACGGATTCACCACGCTGCCTTTCGGGCTATCCTCGGCGCCGTGGTGCTTCACAAAAGTGTTACGCCCGGCGGTAGAGGCCTTGCGGGCATAGGGTATGAGAATGATAGTGTATCTGGACGACATGATGTTCATGGACCAGTGTCCGAAGTGGCTAGCGTCCCAGCTGCAGTTTGCAGTCGACCTGCTTCAGGGTCTGGGCTTCGTTATCAACAAGAAGAAGTCCCTTCTGGTCCCCGTCCAGTGTGAAACCTTTCTTGGGTTCAGCATAGACTCGGTGTCCTCCACTTTGAGTCTTCCCGCGAGAAAGATGACAAAGATCAGGCACGAGTTACGCCAGACCCTGGCAAAGCCTCTAATTTCACCGCGCGGTTGGTAGGCCTTCTGTCATCTTCAATTCAGGCCATATTCCCGGGCCCTCTTCATTACCGGGCCATGCAGCATCTGAAGATGTACCATCTCAGGAAAGGTCTAACGTACTTGCAGCTGATTCCATTGTCGGAAGAAGTGAGGGACAAAATGCAATGGTGGCTGTCGCACTTTGAGGCCCGAATGGCCGTGCGTTTTTTGGCTCCACCCCAGACATATTGATAGATCGGACGTCAGTCGTTCGGGCTGGGGAGCCAGATGCGGAGATTTCTCCAAGGGGGCGCCTGGTCCGCCCTCGAGCAATCGTTGCATATCAACTGCTTGGAGTTGCTGGCGTGGTCCTTTGCAGTTCAGTGCTGGACCAAGGAGAGAGTACAATCCTGTGTCCTCCTCCGGATGGACAACGTGTGGGCGGTCCAATATATCAACCATCTGGGTGGCACCAGATCCAAGATGCTAGCGGACCTTGCAAGGGAGTTTTGGCACTTTTGCCTGGACCATCAGGTGTCGGTCACGGCAGATTACTTGCCGGGACGGCAGAACAAGGTGGCCGATTGGCATTTCCGGCACCTCTTGGATGCCAGCGTGTGGAAGATGGATCCGCTGGTGTTCTCCCAGCTGATAGACCGGTGGGGTCCCTTCTCAGTGGACCTGTTTGCGTCGCGCCTGGACCACCAGCTTCCGAGATATTTCAGTTGGCGCCCAGACCCGTCAGCGGAGGCGACGGATGCTTTCCTCCAGGACTTGTCGGGCGAGCAGGGGTATGCGTTTCCCCCGTTCTCAATGATAACGCGAGTGTCAGCGTTGCTGCGTCGCCAATCGGCGGAGGTGGTGTTGATTACGCCATGGTGGAGGTCTCAAGTTTGGTTTCCGGTTCTACTGGAACTTTCTTGGGATTTTCCAATCCTACTCCCCCACTCTCCTCACATTCTCCTCAATCCGGACGGGGTTCCCCACCGGTTAGTCCAGGAGGAATCGCTGAGGCTGATGGCCTGGAGGATCTCCGGCGTCGCTGGACGCTCCCAGGCCTTTCGGGTAAAGCAGAGGACCTGCTCTCTAAGGCATGGGCGGATGGCACGACCAGGAGATACCGATCAGCATGGCATAGATGGCGTCGCTGGTGTGTGCGACGGAGTTTCGATCCCGTGGGACGTGAACAGGGTTTTGAATTTATTTCTCTCTTGGCAGCCGAATAGGTTTCTTTCTCGTAAAGAGCTTACAGCTAAATTAGCGATGTTGTTGTGCCTGATATCCTGCAGGCGGGTCTCGGACGTACGAGCTCTTGACATCATGGCCAAAGTTTTTTCCCCGGAAGGGGTGTCTTTCACAGTGAGCAGGCGGACTAAGTCCCTCACACGGGTTATTTCGTACCCGGATTTTCCAGATTCCCCTAAACTGTGTGTAGTGCAGTGCCCCCATGCTTACGAGGATATGACTGATGACACTCGCCCTCCGGGCGAAAGACAACTTCTCATTGCCCTACGTAAACCGTACAAGGCTGTTTCTTCCCCAACAATCGCCAGGTGGGTGCGTTGGGTGATGCAGGAGGCGGGGATTGATACCAAACAATTCGGAGCTCATTCGGCGAGAGGAGCTATGGCCTCCAAAGCTTTTGCCCTTGGGGCTCGGCTAGAGGATCTGATGAGGGCGGCCGATTGGTCCTCGGATTCCACCTTCAAGAGGTTCTATTTTAGGCCAGTGTTGGAAGTGGCTCGGTTGGTTGTCGACAAGCTTTGAACTGGCATAATCCGAAGCCTCAGGTCCTGCCATAGAATGAGAATTTACCTAGCCTTCGTGCTGGTAAGTTCCAATTCTATTAAGGACTCGGAGGCGAGGATTATCCCCCCCAATGACTTCCAAGAAGTGGACCCTCCCCGTATGGAATGTAAGTAACTCATAGATAAGGACGCCCGCAGGCGCCTTAGGGCGGAGTGTCCCCGCCCTACCTTAGATGGGAAGGTGGCGATGACCCCTGACATTGACCCGAAGATGGCAACGTTCTTAGATAAATTTGTCAAGGACCCTAGGAAGGGCATAGATAGGTCCTGGCGTACATGCCAAGACAATCTGCTAGACGCAGTGGGCCCCGTGACCAAGATTCTTGACATGGCCGAGGAGGCCAAGGTGTCGGGGGATCTTATATCCCCGGAGGCCCTGTCCAGTTGGGCGCAGCGTGCCATTATTTTTCTTGGCAATGCAAATTGCGCCCTCTCTACGGAGAGAAGGAGGTCGCTATTAATTAAGATTGACCCTAAGTTGGGTGACCTCACCTCTTCCGAGGCTGGCGCGGTGGCGCAAGGTGGTCTGTTCGGGGAACCATTCATCAAAGAGCTCGGCAAATTTGTAGCCACATTCACTTCTCTGGACCGAGCTCAGTCCAATATAAAAAAGGTTTTTACCCCTTGGGTTTTTGAGAGGGCCGGACGTGGCAGGGGCCGCTTGTTCGGTCGTGGCAACAGCTCCGATCGGGGGCAAGGCTCCGGCCGCGGGCAATTTCAGGACAATGCCCGCTTCAACAATTTCTATCCCATGAGAGGACAGAGGTTCCGAGGCCCCGGGGGCCAGAGAGGCCAGCAACAGGGTGCTGGAAGAGGTGAGTGTGTTACCCTCTGTGAGTTTGCAGGTAGGGGGGGCACCTAGCGCAGGTTTTCCCAGCATGGGTTTCCCTTACAAGCGATGCTTGGGTGCTGCAAACGGTTCAGGGCTTCAAGCTGGAGTTCCATGGCGCTCCGTGTCAGCTTCAACGTCCCCGTCCCATTACCTTCTCACAGAGAGATGCAGAATTGGTGCGCGAAGAGGTTGCCGCCCTCCTCCACAAAGGGGAGATTTGTTGCGCGTGCGAGCACCCTGGAGGTTTCCTCAGCAACCTCTTTTTGGTCGACAAGGTCGATGGAGGCCGTCGCCCAATCATCAATTTGAGGGAATTCAACGAATGGCTGGTATACCTCCATTTCAAGATGGAGGGGATTCACCTCCTGAAGGATGTGTTGCGCCCATCCGATTGGATGGTCAGGCTCGACTTAAAAGACACTTATTTGGCGGTCCCGATTTTCCCTCCTCACCGTCGTTTCCTCCAGTTCAAGTGGGACGGTCAGGTTTACGGATTCACCACGCTGCCTTTCGGGCTATCCTCGGCGCCGTGGTGCTTCACAAAAGTGTTACGCCCGGCGGTAGAGGCCTTGCGGGCATAGGGTATGAGAATGATAGTGTATCTGGACGACATGATGTTCATGGACCAGTGTCCGAAGTGGCTAGCGTCCCAGCTGCAGTTTGCAGTCGACCTGCTTCAGGGTCTGGGCTTCGTTATCAACAAGAAGAAGTCCCTTCTGGTCCCCGTCCAGTGTGAAACCTTTCTTGGGTTCAGCATAGACTCGGTGTCCTCCACTTTGAGTCTTCCCGCGAGAAAGATGCCAAAGATCAGGCACGAGTTACGCCAGACCCTGGCAAAGCCTCTAATTTCACCGCGCGGTTGGTAGGCCTTCTGTCATCTTCAATTCAGGCCATATTCCCGGGCCCTCTTCATTACCGGGCCATGCAGCATCTGAAGATGTACCATCTCAGGAAAGGTCTAACGTACTTGCAGCTGATTCCATTGTCGGAAGAAGTGAGGGACAAAATGCAATGGTGGCTGTCGCACATGGAGGCCCGAATGGCCGTGCGTTTTTTGGCTCCGCCCCAGACATATTGATAGAATCGGACGTCAGTCGTTCGGGCTGGGGAGCCAGATGCGGAGATTTCTCCAAGGGGGCGCCTGGTCCGCCCTCGAGCAATCGTTGCATATCAACTGCTTGGAGTTGCTGGCGGGGTCCTTTGCGGTTCAGTGCTGGACCAAGGAGAGAGTACAATCCTGTGTCCTCCTCCGGATGGACAACGTGTGGGCGGTCCAATATATCAACCATCTGGGTGGCACCAGATCCAAGATGCTAGCGGACCTTGCAAGGGAGTTTTGGCACTTTTGCCTGGACCATCAGGTGTCGGTCACGGCAGATTACTTGCCGGGACGGCAGAACAAGGTGGCCGATTGGCATTTCCGGCACCTCTTGGATGCCAGCGTGTGGAAGATGGATCCGCTGGTGTTCTCCCAGCTGATAGACCGGTGGGGTCCCTTCTCAGTGGACCTGTTTGTGTCACGCCTGGACCACCAGCTTCCGAGATATTTCAGTTGGCGCCCAGACCCGTCAGCGGAGGCGACGGATGCTTTCCTCCAGGACTTGTCGGGCGAGCAGGGGTATGCGTTTCCCCCGTTCTCAATGATAACGCGAGTGTCAGCGTTGCTGCGTCGCCAATCGGCGGAGGTGGTGTTGATTACGCCATGGTGGAGGTCTCAAGTTTGGTTTCCGGTTCTACTGGAACTTTCTTGGGATTTTCCAATCCTACTCCCCCACTCTCCTCACATTCTCCTCAATCCGGACGGGGTTCCCCACCGGTTAGTCCAGGAGGAATCGCTGAGGCTGATGGCCTGGAGGATCTCCGGCGTCACTGGACGCTCCCAGGCCTTTCGGGTAAAGCAGAGGACCTGCTCTCTAAGGCATGGGCGGATGGCACGACCAGGAGATACCGATCAGCATGGCATAGATGGCGTCGCTGGTGTGTGCGACGGAGTTTCGATCCCGTGGGACGTGAACAGGGTTTTGAATTTATTTCTCTCTTGGCAGCCGAATAGGTTTCTTTCTCGTAAAGAGCTTACAGCTAAATTAGCGATGTTGTTGTGCCTGATATCCTGCAGGCGGGTCTCGGACGTACGAGCTCTTGACATCACGGCCAAAGTTTTTTCCCCGGAAGGGGTGTCTTTCACAGTGAGCAGGCGGACTAAGTCCCTCACACGGGTTATTTCGTACCCGGATTTTCCAGATTCCCCTAAACTGTGTGTAGTGCAGTGCCCCCATGCTTACGAGGATATGACTGATGACACTCGCCCTCCGGGCGAAAGACAACTTCTCATTGCCCTACGTAAACCGTACAAGGCTGTTTCTTCCCCAACAATCACCAGGTGGGTGCGTTGGGTGATGCAGGAGGCGGGGATTGATACCAAACAATTCGGAGCTCATTCGGCGAGAGGAGCTATGGCCTCCAAAGCTTTTGCCCTTGGGGCTCGGCTAGAGGATCTGATGAGGGCGGCCGATTGGTCCTCGGATTCCACCTTCAAGAGGTTCTATTTTAGGCCAGTGTTGGAAGTGGCTCGGTTGGTTGTCGACAAGCTTTGAACTGGCATAATCCGAAGCCTCAGGTCCTGCCATAGAATGAGAATTTACCTAGCCTTCGTGCTGGTAAGTTCCAATTCTATTAAGGACTCGGAGGCGAGGATTATCCCCCCCAATGACTTCCAAGAAGTGGACCCTCCCCGTATGGAATGTAAGTAACTCATAGATAAGGACGCCCGCAGGCGCCTTAGGGCGGAGTGTCCCCGCCCTACCTTAGATGGGAAGGTGGCGATGACCCCTGACATTGACCCGAAGATGGCAACGTTCTTAGATAAATTTGTCAAGGACCCTAGGAAGGGCATAGATAGGTCCTGGCGTACATGCCAGGACAATCTGCTAGACGCAGTGGGCCCCGTGACCAAGATTCTTGACATGGCCGAGGAGGCCAAGGTGTCGGGGGATCTTATATCCCCGGAGGCCCTATCCAGTTGGGCGCAGCGTGCCATTATTTTTCTTGGCAATGCAAATTGCGCCCTCTCTACGGAGAGAAGGAGGTCGCTATTAATTAAGATTGACCCTAAGTTGGGTGACCTCACCTCTTCCGAGGCTGGCGCGGTGGCGCAAGGTGGTCTGTTCGGGGAACCATTCATCAAAGGGCTCGGCAAATTTGTAGCCACATTCACTTCTCTGGACCGAGCTCAGTCCAATATAAAAAAGGTTTTTGCCCCTTGGGTTTTTGAGAGGGCCGGACGTGGCAGGGGCCGCTTGTTCGGTCGTGGCAACAGCTCCGATCGGGGGCAAGGCTACGGCCGCGGGCAATTTCAGGACAATGCCCGCTTCAACAATTTCTATCCCATGAGAGGACAGAGGTTCCGAGGCCGCGGGGGCCAGAGAGGCCAGCAACAGGGTGCTGGAAGAGGTGAGTGTGTTACCCTCTGTGAGTTTGCAGGTAGGGGGGGCACCTAGCGCAGTTTTTCCCAGCATGGGTTTCCCTTACAAGCGATGCTTGGGTGCTGCAAACGGTTCAGGGCTTCCAGCTGGAGTTCCATGGCGCTCCGTGTCAGCTTCAACGTCCCCGTCCCATTACCTTCTCACAGAGAGATGCAGAATTGGTGCGCGAAGAGGTTGCCGCCCTCCTCCACAAAGGGGAGATTTGTTGCGCGTGCGAGCACCCTGGAGGTTTCCTCAGCAACCTCTTTTTGGTCGACAAGGTCGATGGAGGCCGTCGCCCAATCATCAATTTGAGGGAATTCAACGAATGGCTGGTATACCTCCATTTCAAGATGGAGGGGATTCACCTCCTGAAGGATGTGTTGCGCCCATCCGATTGGATGGTCAGGCTCGACTTAAAAGACACTTATTTGGCGGTCCCGATTTTCCCTCCTCACCGTCGTTTCCTCCAGTTCAAGTGGGACGGTCAGGTTTACGGATTCACCACGCTGCCTTTCGGGCTATCCTCGGCGCCGTGGTGCTTCACAAAAGTGTTACGCCCGGCGGTAGAGGCCTTGCGGGCATAGGGTATGAGAATGATAGTGTATCTGGACGACATGATGTTCATGGACCAGTGTCCGAAGTGGCTAGCGTCCCAGCTGCAGTTTGCAGTCGACCTGCTTCAGGGTCTGGGCTTCGTTATCAACAAGAAGAAGTCCCTTCTGGTTCCCGTCCAGTGTGAAACCTTTCTTGGGTTCAGCATAGACTCGGTGTCCTCCACTTTGAGTCTTCCCGCGAGAAAGATGGCAAAGATCAGGCACGAGTTACGCCAGACCCTGGCAAAGCCTCTAATTTCGCCGCGCCAACTGGCGCGGTTGGTAGGCCTTCTGTCATCTTCAATTCAGGCCATATTCCCGGGCCCTCTTCATTACCGGGCCATGCAGCATCTGAAGATGTACCATCTCAGGAAAGGTCTAACGTACTTGCAGCTGATTCCATTGTCGGAAGAAGTGAGGGACAAAATGCAATGGTGGCTGTCGCACATGGAGGCCCGAATGGCCGTGCGTTTTTTGGCTCCGCCCCAGACATATTGATAGAATCGGACGTCAGTCGTTCGGGCTGGGGAGCCAGATGCGGAGATTTCTCCAAGGGGGCGCCTGGTCCGCCCTCGAGCAATCGTTGCATATCAACTGCTTGGAGTTGCTGGCGGGGTCCTTTGCGGTTCAGTGCTGGACCAAGGAGAGAGTACAATCCTGTGTCCTCCTCTGGATGGACAACGTGTGGGCGGTCCAATATATCAACCATCTGGGTGGCACCAGATCCAAGATGCTAGCGGACCTTGCAAGGGAGTTTTGGCACTTTTGCCTGGACCATCAGGTGTCGGTCACGGCAGATTACTTGCCGGGACGGCAGAACAAGGTGGCCGATTGGCACTCCCGGCACCTCTTGGATGCCAGCGTGTGGAAGATGGATCCGCTGGTGTTCTCCCAGCTGATAGACCGGTGGGGTCCCTTCTCAGTGGACCTGTTTGCGTCGCGCCTGGACCACCAGCTTCCGAGATATTTCAGTTGGCGCCCAGACCCGTCAGCGGAGGCGACGGATGCTTTCCTCCAGGGCTTGTCGGGCGAGCAGGGGTATGCGTTTCCCCCGTTCTCAATGATAACGCGAGTGTCAGCGTTGCTGCATCGCCAATCGGCGGAGGTGGTGTTGATTACGCCATGGTGGAGGTCTCAAGTTTGGTTTCCGGTTCTACTGGAACTTTCTTGGGATTTTCCAATCCTACTCCCCCACTCTCCTCACATTCTCCTCAATCCGGACGGGGTTCCCCACCGGTTAGTCCAGGAGGAATCGCTGAGGCTGATGGCCTGGAGGATCTCCGGCGTCGCTGGACGCTCCCAGGCCTTTCGGGTAAAGCAGAGGACCTGCTCTCTAAGGCATGGGCGGATGGCACGACCAGGAGATACCGATCAGCATGGCATAGATGGCGTCGCTGGTGTGTGCGACGGAGTTTCGATCCCGTGGGACGTGAACAGGGTTTTGAATTTATTTCTCTCTTGGCAGCCGAATAGGTTTCTTTCTCGTAAAGAGCTTACAGCTAAATTAGCGATGTTGTTGTGCCTGATATCCTGCAGGCGGGTCTCGGACGTACGAGCTCTTGACATCACGGCCAAAGTTTTTTCCCCGGAAGGGGTGTCTTTCACAGTGAGCAGGCGGACTAAGTCCCTCACACGGGTTATTTCGTACCCGGATTTTCCAGATTCCCCTAAACTGTGTGTAGTGCAGTGCCCCCATGCTTACGAGGATATGACTGATGACACTCGCCCTCCGGGCGAAAGACAACTTCTCATTGCCCTACGTAAACCGTACAAGGCTGTTTCTTCCCCAACAATCGCCAGGTGGGTGCGTTGGGTGATGCAGGAGGCGGGGATTGATACCAAAGAATTCGGAGCTCATTCGGCGAGAGGAGCTATGGCCTCCAAAGCTTTTGCCCTTGGGGCTCGGCTAGAGTATCTGATGAGGGCGGCCGATTGGTCCTCGGATTCCACCTTCAAGAGGTTCTATTTTAGGCCAGTGTTGGAAGTGGCTCGTTGGTTGTCGACAAGCTTTGAACTGGCATAATCCGAAGCCTCAGGTCCTGCCATAGAATGAGAATTTACCTAGCCTTCGTGCTGGTAAGTTCCAATTCTATTAAGGACTCGGAGGCGAGGATTATCCCCCCCAATGACTTCCAAGAAGTGGACCCTCCCCGTATGGAATGTAAGTAACTCATTCACGATGTTTCTGCTGTTATGACTGTTGCTGCTTTGCGCCATGGACTATTGCCATGTACCTTATGTTGTGCTCAGTAGACGGTCGGTATCTGACAGTGCGATTTTTTGCAGGGAATGATGGTCCCAAGCAGGATGCATGAGAATGCCGGAACATGGGCTTCACGCGAAGAAAGAGGAAGAGGAAGCAGCAGCGGGGCATGATGGGAGCTGCCGGAGTGCGGAGACTGACAAAGGACTTACGTTCAAGTTTCCTGTTTTTCCCAAGTGTTCATGGGAAACGTAGTTGTTTACTGTGTTTTTACTTGCTGCTGTGAAAATAAAGTGAAGGAAGAATTGCATAATCCTCGCCTCCAAGTCCTTAATAGAATTGGAACTTACCAGCACGAAGGCTAGGCAAATTCTCATTCTCAATACAATTAAAACATCTTGCAATACTGTTGACATCAGGGATGCCGATCTTCGAATTGAAGATACCCATGATTCACTTACAAATGATGAACATAAGTGGAGTCATGCTAGCCACTGTAATACAGAAAAAATACTGAAACAAATAATCTTTGTGCTGTGTGACAAATAGCAACTTATTCACACAAAGTCCGGGACTCAATAAGGTTTAGGAGACATTTCTTAACTGACACAATGGCATCACGCTCAGGTTACAATAATAGTTTCCAGTCAGATGACTGCAAACTCTCCTTTTAGAAGCCTCAACAGATATTACATGAGACCAATGATAATAAAGGCAACTGCAAATTGCTTACAGGTCCAATATTTTGGGTTGAAAGGTGGTGATAGTGGTTAGGGGTGGAGGTGGGGTGGAGGTGGGATGGAGGTGGGGTGGGTTGGGGTAGGGGGGGCGGGTGATTCTATCAATCACTCTAACAGATGGACTTTTTTCAGGTGTGCTTAGAAAGAATTGCTTTAAAAAAACAATTACATTGCATATATATTTAGTTTACATGTGCATATACTATGCAGTTGATAAGTATTTATTTCCTTATTAATTACCTATATATTTTCTGCCGGTCACTGGGCCGCAGACTTCCTGATCGGTCATTAGGAAAAGCCACCAGTGCATCATCCTCTGCCTTGTTACATTTGAGGTGACTGTGGAGTGGTGTGTTTGCAGAGTTGAGCATGGCTACTGGAGCTGGTCCAGCATAAGTTCCAGTTTCATCTGGTGTCACAAGTACAAAATGGCCAGTTGCGTTGGAAATCTGTGGAGTTATACCTAAAAGCAGATTCACAAAACAGATTTCATTTTTGACTCAGAAGATAGAAACAGGCTTAGAGAAAAACAAGGATCCAGCATACACCAAAATGGCATTAACTCTCAGGTATTACTTCTTAGGTATAAAAAGCATAATCAGGCACAGATATCACTCAGCTCAGAATCTGCTGTTTGCCCATTTAAATCGTGATATCAACTGTATATCTCAAACGCAAGTGGCTTGATGCAACGGAACAGGGGGGCTTCTCTTCTGTCCCACACCACAAGCCTACTCTTTCAGATTCCACATTAACTCCATACTTACAACCACTAAGCACATAGATAAACGATTCCAAGAAGATTAGTCCTGCAGCAGCTATGATTTTATGAAGCAAAAGCAGAAAAAAACTCCATGCAAGCTTTTCCAGGTTTTGCCATGAAGTAATATAGTTCCATCCATGTGCAGTTCCAACTTGCTAACACGGCCACAGAATTCAGATAGAAAACTAAAAAACACTCACTTCAGATGACACCATTTTTGGTGATTCTGGAAAAATGAAAGAATTAGAAGTGAACTCTGTACACTCTGAGGCAGTAAACACACATCTCATACCTCAAGGAAAAAAGTATTTAACACTGTACATTTTAAAGGTTCTTAAAGTGCACAAGCCACAATATAACCCACTGTACTTACACACACATACATCAGTTATTTTGCTCATTACTCTTCTGTCCTACTATCATGAATACAGTCCAAAAATAACAAACAAGATTAAAGTCTACAACCTGATGGTGTAACAATGCATAATGTGTTGCCTAGATGGAGTTCTCTTGACAGCTGCTCAACACAAAGTTGCATAACATATCCCTCATCCATGGTTGAATCCTAATCCTAAGAAATAAGCAAGACTCATGCCTCTCCAGTCCTTGCCATCTGCCACTCCATCCATCTCAAATATATCATATACCAACATGGCTGTAGAGAACAGGGTGACAAGTCAATCCTAGGGATATATAGAACACTACCACATAATTCAAGAGGAGAGAAGAAGTAGATGATTACACTGATACTCTTCAATCTCTCCACTACCTAAGACAGAAATGGCCACAATAACCTGCTAAAATGTCTAGGAGTGGACCATAATCTTAGAAACAGCCTTGAGTGGATGAATACAACATTTGTTCCAAAACCATAGTCAAAATATCAGGATAGGTCACCTCCAACACTTCAAGAAAAGGACCAACAGTAGTATACCCCATGGGTTATACCTCCCACTATTGCCTTTCAATATAAACAAGTGAACCTGGTACACGAGAATAGAAATCTAACATTAAATTACAAATGCAGGCTTGGCACTCAAATCCTACTCTAACAAGAGAATGGGTCTAAGAGAAACAAACAGTGATGACATTAGAAGCAACATTTAATAAAAGGGCATAAAAAACATTTTGACTTGAACGGTCATGGAGGTCCTGGTACTGAACCACAAAGAGGGACACATCACACCCTTCATCTGGCCTCGTTCTTTAAGGGAAACCCTCAGCCCAGGCCTGCTCCAGAAACTAAAATACATGAGCTTTCTAAATCAATCACTTATGCCTTTCTAACATCCAGGGCAAACGTTTTAACCTACTGCCAGCATGATTTCTTTTCCAAATAGAGAACACCTGGGTTAGTCTAAGAGAATTTAGACCAGGCTACCCAGAATTTCACCCACAAGCTATATTTGTTACAAAACAATGCATTTAGGATGAATACAAAGAACAAGAAAACACAACACTGACTACAACACGTCTTAGAAGTGTTCTGTTTCCTCCAGTTTAGAATACAAATTACAATTGAAAGCTATCTCAATCGTTCATAGGGGCTTTTGAGCTAGAGTCTAGTCTTGCTGCAAAAATGGCCAAGAAAGGTTTGGTCTAACTGTACATTCCTATCCAGACAGTCAAACTCCATTCAGGTCAAACTTCAAAGCAGGTCATTTTGTATGTAGTACACCTCTTGAAACATGGAATCAATACTGAGAAAACAAGCCAACAGTCCACGCTTTAAGAAAAATTTAAAAACTGCCTGTCAAACAAGTCTTAAACAGTAAGCATCCACGAACACACCGTCATAAAGATTCATATTTGGTACTCCACCTTTTTTAAATAGAATGCATAACCTTGGTTATCAACAAGTCACTGACATCACTCATCAAGCTTAAATGCATTTGCACACCCTTTGTGTCATGAAGTGTTCTGAAGTTGTCCTAAAGAGATATATGTGCTGCTTTAAGAAATAAACAAAATATTTTCTCGGCTATTGTCTCCATATACAACTAGAAACACATCCAACCACATAGCAATTAACCAAGTCATCTACTAATTCCGGTATCGGTATGATGTTCAGACAACCCTCCTTCCCTACCCCATCATCCACTTAGGATTTCTATCTAACCATCATTCATAAATAAAACACAGGAGGCATAAACATCAAGAAATATGCATGAGCTCTTAGTAACATACCAGGATTGAGTTTCATCACAATCTTTTTGGCAGCTGGCCGGCAAATGGCAAAGAAATGAAGACCTATTTGGTGGAAGGATTTCATCTTCAGCTGCTGTGCATTATCTTCCATCACTGGACCAATTATATCGATAATCTGCTTCACTTTAAAAGTTCCTACTTGGTGTGGCACAAAAGAAAGCATAACATCCTGTAAAGATATAAAGAAAACTGTGAAGGTCGATATTCAAAAAGATAACAGACATGTTTCATAAAATGATTTCAAAATTCAAACTGATGGCACAATCATAAATTATTGTTCCTTCAATAATAAACGCTTGTTGTTCCCTATGTGCAAGAAGGGAACCCTTAAAGGGAGTATTTTCATTGGTTATTCTCTATTATATCTTGCATGTGACATTTGTATCTTCCTAGTAATTTTGTAAGCACATTTATGCATTCCTGGTAAATCATTTCATTAGCATATCGTGAATAAATGTATAATTCAATAGGAAAATATGTTTTGTTTGGAATCATAATTTGTAATAGATCACATAGCTTTCACGTGGATGGAGACTAGCAGAGACTGAACATAGAAGTTGACTTCCATAAAGTGTTTGTTTACCAATCTAGAAAACATAGTACACTAAAAATATTTTTCCATTGAGTGGAAAATGTAGTTCATTGATATAGCAAAGCGTGGCCTAGTGCTCTCACGCCAGTAGCAAGACCGGGAGCCATGATAACATATTCTGGAGTACGCTCACTACAATGTCAACAATGCACACACTTTCAAATGTATTTTCCATATGAAGTGCCACATGACCTCACAATAAACAATGCAACAAAGTGGAGGCACTATTGATTTTTTGTAGGTTGTCATTCTTAAATACTGCTCAAGTTCCTTCATATTTGAGATAGAGCGTAAGAAATCTGAGGTGAAATGGCCTCTCAAGACCAGGCACTTCATGATGGGTATGACAATTAAAGAATATATATTTTAGAACCATCTGCAGTCAGCATAATTGATACTCAGCTATCATGCTTCTGTGGGCCAAACTTTGATCACCAGGGGACTGATATGAGGTAATGGAAAAGGTAGGGTATCCCCTTTTTGTGAAAACATCGTCTTATAAAGTACTAAAAGTATTTCATAGAGTCCAGCAGGTTGGTTTCCAGAGTTGGGACTTGACTTGGTGCCCATTGTCAGTTATCAATCACTCGATTAATCAATCAATCAATCGCTCTGGATTTATAAAGAGCTGCTATTCACCCATGAGGGGATCCAGGTGCTGGGAGACAAGCTGCTAGGTGGAATCAGTTGAATAACCAGGTCTTGAGTCCCCTTCTGAATTCCTGAAGGGAGGTGAGTTTCGGAGGTGGAGGCAGTTCCAGTACTTCACAGCGAGGCAAGAGAAGGAGCGTCCTTCACTGTTGTTTCTGCTGATGTGGTGGTGTGAGCAAGGGAGAAGGAGGTGGAACACAGGTGTCTGGAGGGTTGGTGGAAGCTCTAGCGGCGGTTGATGTATTCTGGTCCTTGACTGAGAAGGGCTTTGTAGGCGTTGGTCAGGATCTTGAAGTTGCATCTCTTGTAGAAGGGGGGGCTGTGTAGTTTTTTTAATTGTGGGGTGGAGTGGGTCCCTTTGGGGAGGTTGATGATGAGTCTGGCCGCTGAGTTCTGTATGGTCTGCATTCTCTTCAGGAAGTGAATGGTAATTCCTACGTAGAGTGTGTTGTAGTCCAAACTGCTGGCGATGAGAGTTTGAGTGATGGTGCATCTCTTGGTGATTGGGCGCCATCTGAAGAGCTTTCCCATGCGAAGATTGAGGAGGCAGGAGGAGGAGACTGCGTTCATCTGGTTTTTCATAGTGAGTTTGCTGTCCAGGATGATGCCGAGGTTCCGGGCTATATCTGGAGGAGTGGGTGAGGGACCCAGTTCATCAGGCCACCCGGAGTCATTCCAAGGGGAGGTGTTGTTCCTGCTTCTATTTTGTCTGTGTTGAGTTTGATGCAGTTGTTTTGCATCCAGTCTGCGAAGATGGTCATGCACAAGTGGAAGTTGGCACTCGTGGTGGAAGGGTCTTAGGATACAGACAAAATTAGCTGGGTGTCATCTGCGTAGTAAATGATGCTCAGTCCATGGGTTCTGACTATGTTGGCCAAGGGAGTCATGTAGGCGTTGAACAGAGTAGAGCTGAGAGATGAACCTTGAGGGACGCCACAGATCATGTTATTGGGTTTCGAGGAGAACAGCGGAAGGCAGATTCTCTGTGTTCTTCCAGTGATGAAATATGCAATCCATATGAGGGTGTCCTCCTGGATTCCGATCTGATGGATCCTTTTTATCAGGGTGTGGTGGGACACGGTGTTGAAGGCTGCTGAGAGGTCGAGGAGGATCAGGGAGCCTGCATCTCTCCAGTCTAGGAGGGTTCTGATGTTGTTGGTTGCTGCAATCAGGGCGGTTTCGGTGCTGTGTTTTGTGCGGAATCTGGATTGGGATGAGGCCAGAAGATCGTTGTTCTCCAAGTATTCAACAAGTCGGCAGTTGATGGCCTTTTCGAGGACTTTGGTGGGAAAGGGGAACAGGGAGAGGGGCTGGCAGTGGCAGCTCCTCTACCAAGGCAGAGGAGCATTGCCCCACTGACTTCAATAGGAAAAATAAAATGATGATAACGTTATTCTCATTTTATTTGTCTATTGAATTCAGTAGCTTTTTGGGCGGGGCTGGCCAGAGGAGAGGAGTGGTTTTCACTCCTTAAGTGCACATTGCTTCGTGGCCGGTCCAACAGTCCTGCGCACTTTGCATCTTCCCCACTAGGCTTGCTTTACACAGCCTGGTGAGGAACATGCAAAACCTCCCAGTCCCCGTCTGAGCACTGAACCACGGCACTCAGACCAATCACAATGCTTCATTGCAGCTTTATGATTGGCTATGGGGAGCACAGGTGCTTCCTGCTGCTGGTGCAGACAGGAAAAAGAGGAGAGGCGGCAGGTAAGTGTTTTTTTCGCATTTCATTCCCGCACCCCACCACACCACTCCCGATAGGTAGCAGCCGTTACTGTGGGCCAGTAGTTCTTGAGCACATTGGGATTGGCGGATGGTTTCTTGGGATGGGTTTGACCCCAGCATGTTTCCATTCTTCTGGGAAGGTGGCCGAGGTGATGGATATCTTGAAGATGGATGTCAGCTTGTTGCTGATAGTCATGTTGATGAGGTTCAACATGTGGTGGAGAAAGGGGTCTGTAGATGCTACTGAGTGGATGGAGTGCATGATGGTGGTAGTGCTCTGCATTCGGAAGCTGGTCCCACGCGGCAATATAGTGGTCGGAGTTTGCTCCTGTGGGAGCATGGAGGCTGAGGATGTCAGAGGCGGCAAGTTGGGGTACGAAGTGTTTGCAGATGTTGGAGATCTTGTCATGGAAGAAGTCCACCAGGGTGTCACAGAGTTCTTGGGAGGGGGTGATGATGTTTCCAGTTGCTATGAGGTTGGAGAACTTGACGATGCTGAAGAGTTTTTTGCTGTGGTTAGTGCTGGCTTCGATACAGTCAGTTAGGGCATTCTTTTTTGTCACTTTCGATGGACGGAGTCGATGGTAGTGGTTGAGCGATGTCTTGAAGATAATGCAGTCAGTGGGCTCCATGCTGAGGTGCCATTTCCTTTCTAGTTGCTTGCAGTTGCGTTTCTTGGTTCTCAGTTCCGAGGTGTAACAGCTGGCATGTTTAGTTGATCTCTTGAGTTTGGTGGGTTTGATGGGGGCGACTCTGTTGGCGCAGCCAGTGGTCTAGGTAGTGAAGCTCTTGACAGCCTGTTCCACGTTGGTTATGGTGTCTGGGTGGGTGTTGTTAAGGATGTTGGTTCATTGACTTTTGGAGCCTTTGCTCCAGCTGTGAGGTGAGGTTCTGGGGGGCTTGGTGGCGGTGCTAGGGGCTGCTGTGATGGTGAAGTGGATGGCTGAGTGGTCCATCCAGCTGAGCTCAGTGATATGGCTGTACTTGAATCTGGTGCTGGCTGTAAAATAGGGTCCAGCTTTTGTCCTACGTTCTGTCATTGACTAGATGGATGAGGCCGATGTTAGTCATGCTTTTGAGGAGGTTGGCCGTGTTGTTGTTGCCAAGGGGAACATTGAGCTCTCTGAGGAAGATGTAGTGCTCAGTGTCAGTGGCCACGCACCGATAAATTTGGCAATGGCATAACAGAAGCCGGGGCATGGTCCTGGAGGTCCGTAGGCGAGGGTGCCTTTGATCCTGGATTTGCAGTCTGTTCTGAGTTGGAAGTTGAGGTGCTCTATGTTTTGGGAAGGTGTTATCTATGGCAGTGGTATAGTGGATGGTTTCTTTGTGGATGATGGCGATTCCACCTCCATTTATGTTTATGCAGTATCCGTGTGCTATTCTGTAGCCGTTTGGACATGGTGATGTCAAGTGAGGATACAGGGTTGAGCCAGGTCTCAGTGAGGAAGACATCGGGTGAGGAAGGTGATGGTGTCCTAGATCTCCGTGGCGTGTTTGCAGAGTGATCAGGCGTTGAGCATGAGGCAGTGAAGTAGTCCAGGTACTGTTGTGGTTGGCATGGGCGTGGCAGTTTCGTGTGTGGGTGCTCTGGTGTTGCAGGAGAAGAGGCAGTGGCAGCATGTGAAAGGTCTCACTGATGAGCATGGAGAGGTGTGGCAGCGGTTGTTGCAGTGTCTGGGGTCCAAGGCTATGAGCTCGGCGCTGGTGTAGCTGTAGGTGACGAGAGATCCAGGAACCCCCTTACGCAAAGCGACTGTCAACGTGCAGACAGGGAATGCAGTCAGTGCCACCGCTGCATGGCAGCAATGCAGCCTCTATTAAGTAGGTCCTAGGAGGGGAGCAGGGAGACGGAAGGCAAGACAGGCCAGCTCACTGAACAGAAGCAGAAACAAAACACAAATTAAACAAGGTACAGCTACAATAACTGTGCAGAAAACAACAGTGATGGGAGTAACCAGGTGCAAATTCCAGTAATAATGCACAGAAAACAACAGTGAAGGAAGACTGAAAAAGAAACCAAAGGCAAGCCAGGAAAATAAGCGTTAAGCTTACGCCAGTGAGAGGAAGCTGACACACACACCTACTACCATAACATCTCTTACTTCCTGGGGGAGGAGATCACTTTATGCATTAGACATCTTATAGAAAAATCTTTGCGCTTGATAATTTTTGTTTACTATGTGGGTATTTATTGGACAGGTACTGATTCCAATTAGAAACAGAGGTTCTCCTGGGAGATAGAGGGACTGTCCTCAAACCTGAACTGTGACCATCACTAACTGTTGCTAGAGATGTTGATGTGAGATTAAGGGGAGCCTGGTCTCATACACCACGGGGATAAAAAACATAGGGCAACCTCCCATTTCCTTGGCTTGGGTTTATTGTTGGCCAAATGCTAAATAACTCGGAAATGGGAATCGCATTCACCACCCACGCTTGCAGCCTGGACACAGTCCATAACTATGTGGGCAGAGGGTATTGCCCTATACAAGCGAGACACAATGGGTTAGCGCAAATATCCCATCACAGTCAACTGGGATACTATCCTGACTGACCTTCACACTGCTTTACAAAGAGCAAACGGCACCCCAGACCGCTCACTGAAAACCAGGGTGGTGGTGGCAGAATGGTAGGCCACAGACTCGAGGGTGGATCCGCAAATCATAATTAAAAACTTACGGTCTCCCGTTTTTCTTTCTTCTAAAGCCCTTGAGCAGGCCAAATCCCGGGGGCAAGAGGGTAACCAAGGAGGGAGACTCATGGGGGCCCCCCTCCTAGCCTTTTCTTAAGCCCCAGGAATCGCAACCTCCCCGGGGAACTAAACATTATAAATGTGGGGGCTCTCGACCCCTCTGCTGCCCCAAGGACTGCCACCTCCACAGGGCACATACATCATTTAAAAGAAAAACAATGAGGGGACTGCCACCTCCCCGGGGTACTGTAGTATACATGTGCACGAGTCCCACTCACCCACCCCACTGCCCCGGGGATCGCCACCTCCCGGGGGCACATAAAAATTTTAATATTTAGAATGGGGGAGAGGCCCTATGGCCTTCCCCACAGCCACGCCGGCTGTCACCTCCACGGGACTACAATTAAATAATGAAGGGGTCTGTCATGTGCCCCGGGGACTGCCACCTCATCAGGGGCAAGCTCAGAGAAAGGAGAAGGGATGCACCGCCCCCTCCTGGAGCCCTAGATGGCCCTGGAACCACTACCCCTCAGTGCCGGCTCAAGCAATGTCCTGGGGTGCCCATCCATGGGAAATTGCAGTTTGGTATGGCTTGGCGGGGGCACCGCTTCTGCCAAGGCATAGCAAACCTGCTCCACTTTCAGCAAATGAGAGCAGAAAATGCTCTTGCTTGTTAAAAGCAGAGCATGTCTGTTTCCCTGCCGGCTTTCAATCGAGAAGGAGAACAGACACATTGCTTTGAGATCCAGGCGGCTGCATGTTAGCAGCCCCCTGGGTCTCAGAGTAATGCAGGCTCCCGTGGGAGATGGGGAGCTCGCAGGGACTGCTGGGTCCTTCAGGCTCCCCCGCTGTACCCATGGGTGTCCTGGGTTGGATCAGTGCACCCAGCCTAGAGGCCATGCCCTGGGGATAGGGTCCCCCTCCCTTAAAAATAAATAAATAAATAATAAGGGCAGGCCCTGGGTAATGGGGGACCCAGAGGCCAAAATAGGCACAGGAAAGAGGGGTCACACAGCCCCTCTTCCTTTGATTAAAAAGAAAGAAAAAAGAAAAACAGTGAGCCCGAGTGGAGGGTGGGGTACCTGAGACAGTTATCGGCCAGGGGAGGTGGGGTCTCATGGCTCCCCTCCCCATTCTAAAAATGCCTGACCCAGAGAAGGGGGCCAGGCGGCCCTCCTCCCTTAAAGGAATGAAATTGGCTCGCAAGTCACAGGAGGCCCCACCCCCAATCTCCACTACTCTGTAAATGCGCCTCCTGGCACACTACTGGTTGAGAGATCAAGTCCCCTTGACTGCTGAGGGTCCTTAGGGGCCAATAAGAGCTCCAGTTAACTCCAGTAAGTCCCACACAGCTGGATTGCTGATAGGTGGTCAGAGGCCATGCCCGCTTTCTCCACCACTCTGTCCCATCCAGTAGGATTGCTAAAAGATCTATAAAGGCCATGTCCCCTTTCTCCACAGCTCTGCAAACGCAGCTTCTGGTGCAATACTGGTTGGGGGATGAAGTCCATTTTACTCCTGAGGGACTTTGGAGGCCAAAAAGCCCTCCTGGTACCACCTGTAAGTCCTACACAGAGGGATTCTTTAGAGCTAGTCAGAGGCCCGCCCCTTTTTCTACCACTCTATAAATGAAAGTACTACTTAAAAAAAACATAGAAATACACTGATAAAAACAAAGTTTACAGGGACAATATAGTTAGGAACTAGCATTTAAAAACCGTAGAAATTCACTGAAAAGAACAAAGGTAACAGGGACCTATAGTTAGGCTGGGGTTTCACTTGAACAAAACCAGAGAAATTCAGCCATATATAGTTAGTGACCTCACATATTACATCACTCATGACATGGTCAGTGACATCACAGATGACATCTCAAATGACATCACTGACAACATCATCCAGTGAGTGTAAGAAGTTTCTAATAGTTTGATTGTTAAACATACATACTAACCTTCTACAAAAGTAAAATGAGTATATTAGGTGCACTACTACTGAGTGATACTACTTCTAACATATATGAATTTCTATGGTTTTGCACGAGTGAAATCTGAGCCTAACTATAACTTCCCTGTAACCTTTGCTTTTTCTGTGAATTTCGAAGGTTTATAAAAAAAATTCCATTTCTTAACTATAACGTCCCTGTAACCTTTGTTTTTATAACTCGTTTCATGTGGTTCTAAGTTACAGCCTGTGTGGATGTATCTGATAGCGGCTCACCACCGCTTGAGTCTTGCACCCGGGATGTGAGGTGCTGCGGGAGGTGAACCTGTGAATTGAATATATATATATATATATATATATATATATATATATATATATATATATATATATATATATATATATATATATATATATATATATATCAAAGTAATCCCGACCGCCGATGGCTGCGGTCATAGACGGGCATGGACCTCATTCTCTTCGTCAACTTCCTCTCACTTTCTCTCACTTCTAAATCAAGTAAGAAACGCCGAAACACCGTAGAGTGTAGCAGTGCAGAACATTTATTGCAAAATAACAGAGCAAGTGCTCTCCCTGACGCGTTTCCCTCCGCGAACGGAGCTTGGTCACATATATTTATATATATGGGATTTACTTACCTGATATATAGTTACATTTTCGTGGTAAAAGCATATGCTTGGAAAAGGCAATGTGTGGTAAAGGATGTTTCCCATGGCTGTGAGCCATGCACAGCACTTAACCTGACCTTGATAGAAAGGAGACCTAGTGACTGGTACACGCGCCAATACATCAGGTTCTTTGCAGCAGAACAAGTATTACAAATGTCATGTAGCCACAACTGCATGTTCAGTATATTTGTCTTATTCAAGTGACATGTTCAAATGTATGTCAGTATTTCCATTATCATCATTCTTGAACAGCGAAGTTTCACTCAGAGGTTTACTAGGAACTTGTGTGGCAAGGTTGGCTCATCCCGTCCCACGGCACAGACTGGGTGAATCTGTTAGAAATAGGAGCTGATCAGTTGTCATCATTGCCCTTCTGATTGGTCTTAGAACTTCTCTTTTTTTCTTGGTATCCAACAGCCCCTCAGCTATTCCTAACACTTCTCCAATAAGTGCAATGCAGGCGATTTGCCAAGTTTGGTCACCCTTAAGTATGTAGCAAAAAGCAGCATGCATTTTAGAATATCCTTAGATACCCATAAGTTTACTGCACTATAGTTCTTTATTAGTTGTGTACACACAGGTCATTTTCACAAACTCCATTTATAGTACGTTCAGTAGTACTACAGTAATACTACCAAAACACTACAAAATGCCATTCACATGTGTATGAGTGAAAATCTCCACCTCTCCTACCTTTTCTATGGGGAGATAATCACACATATAAGTTGTACTACTTATAGTAAATGTGCGCGAGGCCAGAGAGAGTGGCTGGAAAAAGTGACATACATACTACTAAATGAGAGGAGTGTACGGAGGAGTAAGGAGGTGTTTAGGGTGGGGTCGGGAAGTGTTTAGGGAGAGAAATGCACCCACCCACAAAAGTGTAAGCCCCTTGCTATTCACAAAATGCACTTCTAAAGTTATTAAAGCCAAAAAGGGACCAAAACCCAGAAGTAAATTACTCCAGTTCAGAACTGGAGTAAGTTCAGCACCACAGAGCTAATCACTGGTACAGCAACAGCCTCCAATAGAAAATAATGGAGGTAGGGACTTAAACTAAAACTCCATAGGAAATAATGTAAAATTCGATTATTTAAATGGTTAAAAATATAAATTAATATAATGTAATGGCAAGAAATATTACATTAATGATAAAATATGAGGAAAATGAAAAAAGCTTATTAAACTTTATAATAAATTTGTAAAATATTTGTCAAATATTAATGTAAATTATTGTTATATATTTAATGTAAATGTAGAACAAATAGAAAAAATGTTGCAGCATTAACTTAATAAATACATATTTAATTTAAATATATTATTTAAATAAAAAATTGTTTTCTTTAGTTTAAATTAAAAAATAACTTCTCACCTAAGGTATTTCTTATTATGCATACAGAGGTTTTAAATGTAATGTACAGAATTTATTAAAAGTAATTTAATTATATTTCAATAAAAATAAATGTTACATTAATTTATTAAATCAAAAAGGTTGCTAAAATACTTTAATTAAATAATAAATACTTGTTTTAGATATTTGTGTTAACATTAAATTAGATTTATTTGTTCAACTATTTTGAATAATTTATATTAAACTGACATTATTTCTAATAGGGGTTTTATTTTAAGTCCCTTCCTCAATTATTTTCAATGGGAGGATGTTGCCATACCAGAGGTTGGCCATGTGTGGTGCTGGACTAAATACGGTTTCCTTTTGGCATCAGTAACGTAGATTGGCAAATTTAGCTCCACTCACTTTTTCAGGGAGTGGTGACATTTACATCTACACTTGAGAAGTTTTTCACTTTGAATTTGTGAATAGCCTAAAGTAGTAAAGTTATTCAAAAGTGTAAGAGAAAAATACATGGGTAAACTACTCACAAGTGCAAGTTACCTTTATAAATAGCCCGAAAGGTATAACCACTCCCCCAGAAGCTATTACCATCCTTCCAATTCAGTCAGCTAAACTATCCTAGGCAAGCCTGTCCTCCTCAAGGCAAATAGGGCCAGCTGGCCAGCCCAGAACATTCAGTCCTCTCCCTGCAGTCCCTTCTTTCCTACGCATTGTATGTGGGATGAATCGACCACAGACAACTGTTCAGCCCACCTCTGCATGCGTTGTGGCTCTCACTGGTCATGCACACCATCTTCAGTAGTTCAGAATGCGATGGCACCCACCTCAGTAGTGACAGATATTCCTCCAAGCGGGGGTGAGGGAGCCAGTCCATCATCGTGCCATGATCACATTCTAGTTAATACCTTTTCTATACAATGTTATGATGTTTTTACCAATAAAAATGATGCTAAAAATAAGCTCCTTACCTGAGAACAACCTGGCAAAAGCTTTGATTTCTCAAAGAAGATCTGAAATTGAGGTATCTTGTGGAAATTTAAAGTAACAGGAAGAGACAGACACTCATTTTTTAGTTCACTAAGGATATCTAAGCGCTCTCCCATGATACAGTCCTTAAAATCGAAGTATGGGCCTGGGGTAAAAGTTAAAGTGACGGGCAGTCCAGTGCCTTTTATGGCCAGTTCCACATGTTGTTTTTTCTTTCCTGTAAGAAAATGAAAAAAACAAATTAAAAAAACTGTGGAACCTGAAATAAGCACGTTTTTCCCAATATCCTAACCAATGTGCTTGTTCTTGTACATTTGATCATTTTTTTAACATTATTAATATTTATGAATTGAGTTATTATTTATGGATGAACTTATTGCTAAATCAAGCATACAAATGCGCTTGTGTCATACATTCTGCTTTGCACTGAAATTAAACGTAGACCAAATGCCAAACTGCTTTTGAAAAGTAAGGACTCATTTTATGTAATACAGCAATGGGCAGGGCGTGCATGGTGTTAGTAGCGATCTAGCTTGGCTCCGGCGCCTGTGACCTGCGAAACGATTGTCCTATGACAACTCCCCCCCCCAACTGGGTTGGAAGTGGGTCCAGAAGGCGAGCACGTCCTCAGAGGCACCTTGCTGACAGGGTAGGATTGGGAAGGCGGGCAGTCGGGCGATGGCCGATGGGCCGGTGCTTAAGGATGACATGTGGGCCGGTTGTTGAAGGGCCTCAGCTTCATTCCTGCCTCCCAGGCCATCACACGACTGGCTATGGTGTGCGGGCGAAGGTGTTAAGTGTGACAATCCGCCTTAATTGTGGCCAGGTGTTGCTCTATTTGTTGGGTCATTCTTACCTCGGCCCCCCAGTGGGGCCACGAAGAAGTGTCTTGCCCCAGACCCGTACCCTGCCAGGCAATGGTGGGTGGGGGCAGGTGGGAGTATGCAGGGGCCTCACTGAGGGAGCAGGTTTTAGGGTTATGGGCCATTGATTCCTTAGCCTCCAAGGTAGCAGCAGTAGCTGTGTCCTTTTTCTTGACCCCCCTCCCCTGCAAGGTCATCACCCTGAGGATATGGATGACTGGGAGGGAGGGAACTAAGATAAGGCTTCCTGGAGGATGAGGGTGTATTTACATGGGCCTTGCTGTGAGACAACCTTTTTTAGGCTTTTATTAAACTAGAGAGGATGTGGCGTTGAGTCTAAAGCTGCCTACTTTGGTAGTCGTAGACCAGGTTCTAGTCCCAGCATCAACTCAACATCCTGTCATTCTGGGCAAATCACTTAATCTCACGAAAGACTAAAATAAAAAATAAATCTGATTGTGTGCAGTGTAACTGTTGCTCATGTAAATCATCCCAATGCCCTAGCACCAAGTTCATCTTATGTAAACTATCAAAATCACAGACCGATCGCAAAAAGCCATTTTGATACAATTCCTGCTATTTTGAGTATATTATATTATATTATAGTGGAGAAGTGTGGCTCAATGGTTAGAGCGGCAGACCCTGATGCAGAGGTCTAGCCTGGGACCAGGGTTCAATTCCCCGCCTCGGCGGGTCTTGGGCTCAAAATTCCATGGACCTGATAATTCTCGCCTCGGTGCCTATTCCAATCATGGAGTCCCACTCTGCAACTCTGGGCAATAGCTTGCTTAATCTCCACAACGGCCCCCACAACGCTAAGGATGCCTGACCTCCACCTTGGGGGTGCCCAGGAGTGGACACCTCACAGGGAAAGCCAGGATGGGTTCCACAGCGGTATTCGTACAAGCGCCTTGAGACCCTTGCGGGTGAGTAGTGCGCTATACAAGTATCAATTTACATTTTAATGCACACTAACTGCCGGGTCGGCTCACACTACACCGACAAGGAGTTTATTCCCCAAGCCATAGTTTTCACTTGCATTGAGTTTGCTTGAGTTTATTTTGTGATCAATGTCTCAATGTATGTGTATAGCACCGTATGCAGATTGGCATATTCACCACTCCATGCATTATCTTCACTGGTCATTGCTATTCACCAACTATGTATTTTAACAAAAATAAAACATGAACAAAAAGTCGGAATGCTTGTTCTTTACTTTGCATGTTTGTTGCCTCTGAGTAAAATTAATTGCGTTTTTTGCGTGAGACAGTGTAGGAACAGAAACTGTCTATGAAGAGAATGCTGCAAAAAGTTCAAGGCAATTAGAAAATAAAACGGCAACTTGCGTTTGTTTTAAGATTCTGCAAGGCCAGAGCATGATAATTAGAGAGCAGTATTTATATATAAATATCCATATTATTTTTAACATGTCTTATCTGTCTTTGTTTAGTTTAACTATTAGTCATGGTTATGTAAAGCAGCTTAAGAACATATTTTAAAGTGCTTCCAACTTACGTTAACTGTTTACATACTGATCAGAGAAAAAAATAGAGACTTCCACATTTTTCTTAATTTTCACACCGGCCAGGATATTAAAATACAGATGTCAGTAAAATAAAATCAGCCAGGTGTTAACCCTAGCCAAATCAGGTATTGTGGCCCGTGTGCAATTTTATTTCACCTAGCCCGCCTGGTCTAAATGCAGTTCTTCTAGTTTTCAGCAATCTTACTAATTCTAGAGGCTTTAAAATGCTTAGGTTACCAAACTTTTCTCTAAAAAAGAGTCCAATGAGACTAAACAAATGATATTTTCTGAAGGAGCACGACCTGCAACTGTGGGCCACTTTTTTGGGACTGCCCGGGCCTAATTGCAATCCCAATGCGGCCCTGTCGGCTTAAACAGCTGCACGGCGATCGGCCGGGATCTATATCCTCTTCACTGTGGAGTGAATTCCGCCGCAGTGCTGGACATTCCAATCGCAGGCGTGGTCATGATGGCTCCCAGCCGTCATGAGCACACGACCACCATGACTCATGAGGGCCGGGGGCTGTCATGAGCATGGAAGAGGATATAATATGTTTTGAAAACAAATACATGTTTTTTACTTTTTGTTTGTATTGAACGGGCCCCTCATGTTTTACCATGTATGCTATGAACATGTTTTTCTCCTTTGCAATCTGAGACATGTAGGGAACCAAGACAGGGCAAACTACTCAAGCGTGACATAGCACACCTTATTATTATTATTTTAAAGCCAATGCATTACAATAATAGAATTACAACCAAAGTTATTTTGTCGAAAGCTGTTTATTATATGATGTGGTTGTGAGACCTGACCGTGCAATAAACTCACTACCTGTACTGGGTCCAGACAGATTGATATGAAAAATCTAAACTCAACCCTGAATAGCTGTGGCTTGGAGCAGTACGGCTTTTTCAAAGGAACAAGTGTAAAGCATTAAGAAGTACCAAAACTTCTAAAACAGAAGGAAACTGAACTCACTAAAAATCTCCCTCTAATTTATAAACATAGGTTGTATTTTTATCTTTAATATGAAACGCAATCACAAAAATCCACTGGAGTGTTTCTGAACTATAAATTATTAACCAAATAATAAATCACTACTTTTAAGTTGAAACGCAAACAGACATTGGCAACTACCACATTTAGTAGTTATCTTTGGGAACTTTGGAAACTTATAGAGTTGCCAACTACTATATTCTGGCCCGCTGAGTGTGAGAGCGGGTCACAGAGGCCAATGAAGCTTGGTAGGACAGTCATCTCACCATCATAGCAATCTCCAGTCCAGTTCCAAGCTCTATGGGTAAATCACCGTAGGCTACAATAGAGTGGTCCTGATGCAAGGAATGCAAGATGCTGAAGGTCCACTGATGGGAGTTTTCCTGGGGCTACATCTCAGTCCACGGTCAAGGTGGGGCAACTTTTGCCACAGGAGTCGCTACCCCACTAAGGCAGGTAAATGTCCAGCCAGAAGCGAGTTGCCATTGGTCCACTGGTCTACGGTTACAGCAAAACTAACAGTTCCCTTTTACCGGTTATATCTTGCATTCTGGGTGAAAAAACTCTCCTATATTAAGCAGACTCAGGTGCACCTTTTGAGGGTCAGGTCATGGTCTCCCAGCCTGAATGTTGGTGGTCAGCAGCAGTCAGGCGTTCTTGTCTACCAACTCACCAAAGGAGGCTTCTTCAGCTTTTGTAGCACTGTAGCTGTAACAGGAAGTCATCCAACTGACGCTTGAAGTCACTTCATCTGTCTTAGATGCAGGAGGATGTTTCCTTGAGCAGAGCACCACAGACACAGTCCTCTGTTTGCTAGCCCAAGGAGCACCAGGTGCAGTCCAGTCTGGGTGCAGCCTCTCTTTGGTGGATCATGGGAAAGCAGGGCAGTCCTTCTTCAATCCACTCTTCAGTACAAATGAAATCTGAGGTTTGGGTGCCACTTTTATGTCCAGTTAGCACCCTCAGGGGATGTGGTGACTCACGCCTAGTGTAAAACTCCTGTGAAGTGTGGCATCTAGCTATCACAGAATGCTCTATTCTGCCCACTCACAGATGGCAGAACTCTTCTCTTGGTGCATGGGGCTCCCTTAGCCCACTCAAAAGGTATGGTTACCTGGGGGTGAGGGGGCCACATGCCTACAGAAAAAACGAATTGACAATGGCTACCCCTGCTTGTCCTCAACACTAATCTGCCTGCAAGGAAAAAAGAGCAGCCCCTCCTGTGTTTGTCCACTATTTGTCCTTCAAAGACGGCTTTCCCTCTGAAGCTCACCTTTTATAATCACACCTTGTTTGGCCCAGCTGTGAGGGACATGTCACACTTCTCCCAATAACAGGCCCTCTATGTGCCTTCCTAAGAGTCAATCACACAGTCCTCAAAGAGGCAGAAGGCTGTCTCTTGACCAGCAAATGTAAATGGTTGCTGGAAAACTTTGGATAACAAACTGGCTACTTACTAAAAGTTACATTACATTCAACTTGAGTATCAAATCGGGCTCAATGCAGCTATTCTTTTGATACTTTGAAGAATTGTATTTAGTATTCCCCTTTAGGAGTTAGCACTGCTGATTTGTCTGGGTGTAACCCTTTACTCACTATTGGGGCTACTAGCTTTTCCACAGTAAAAACGACAATGCATAGTTTTTGCTGTCAGGACATATAAAGCTAAGAACTCAATGTCCTACTTTTTAATATAATGCACCCTGCCTTTAGAGCTCAGTAGGCCTGCCTTAGGGGTGCCTCATAAATATTAAAAAGTAAGGTGGGGATTTTGCCATTACTTTAAATGGCAATGTTGAGTCAGCAGTCGGAACCTGCTCTGCCAGTCGGCAATGATGGACTGGAAGTCACACTTTGCATTGTCACACTTGTGGTGGCACAATAAGTGCTGACGTCCTTGAGAGACACTTTAACTTACAGGCCCTGCGTACCCTTGTTACCATATACTAGGGACATATAACTTAACTTATGCAAATTGTTGATCAATAACTCAGACATATACCTTCTAAGAGTAAGAAAAACAGCACGGACGTCTGTTTAGCAGGCCTCAGTGCATCTTCAGAGTTGAAAAACCAGCAGCATCAGTCCAAAAACTTGGGGTGATGATGCAAAAAGAGGCATTTTTATAGTGATAAACTTAAATGTAAATATGATGACGAAAGTAAAAAGACATTTAAACTGTTATATTCGCCCCTAATAGGACACCATCATTAAACAAATGTCTGACCTTTTACATTGATCAATCGAAGTCAGTATAATTCTAGAGAGAGAGGGACCTAGAACAGTGTTCGAGCTGGCAAAACTAACATTCACATTCATAAACTCTACAAAGACTGAATTCCTCTTGTATGCTAACATAGCCAAATATCCTATGATTCAGTAATGGCTTTCCAATTTAAATCTTACTGGGTCCACATCTAAACTGACAGCAGAGGCCAAATAACTTGGATTCACCATCAACTTCAACCCCTCACTTGAGGAAGACATTGCCAAGAAGACAAAATCAACCTGGTTCCAATTCTCTCTCCTGACAAAAGTACTTTTTTCTCTCCTGAGAAGACTTTGGAATTACAATTCAAGCCCTCCTCCTCTCTCAGTTAGATTGAAGAAATGCACTGCTCACCATCCCAGAGACCACCCTTGTTCCCCTAAAAGGAGTCCTTCATACATCAAAACTGCTCACCAATGCACTGAAGAAATCGAACCACATCATCCTTGTACTAAAGTATCTACACCGACTCCCCCTGCAAGCCTGGATCATCTTAAAAATCGGCTGCATCAATTACAAGGCCCTCTATACTAAGATCCCAGTCTACCCAGCTAGCAAACAAATAATGTCTAGAATTCAACACCAGACGAGGTGCAACATCACCAGAATATAAACTAAGTGATGCAGGAAGGAAAAAAACAAAAAACAAGCCTTATCAGCCTACACTCCAAGAATCTGGATAAAATATCGCCTCTGAAACCAGAACAGCAGCAACTCTCCTACAATTCATGACAAAATCAATAAGTCATAAGGGAACTACCTCAGATAGGATGACTTCCAAACCGTTCAAGACCTCTGCCACCTCCCCTGCTCCCTTCCCCCTCCCCAATATATCCCCACTAAGAATTGGCCCCTGTACATCACTGCATTACTAGCCTGATATTTATGAACTTAATCAAAATACAACAAACATACATACATGCATCTATGCCTAACATTATTGTTTGGTACTTTCTTTATTTGATCTAAGAATAGAATAGATAGACTTATAGTGTTAGGTCACAGGCTGAGCATTACTAGAGACAAACAACATTGATGGAGTACTTCTATTGTTACACATGTGTACAGGTTGTACTTTTACAGAAATATTAAAATGCACTGGCAAAGCCAAAAGCTCTGGTCTGTTTTTTTAAAGGTTTTTTAGCTTTTTGTTAGGGGGAAGTGTCAGGGGAACAATGGGGCAACTGTGTGCATGTGTGATGTGTCAACTTTCCCAGAAAAGACAGTAACAATATGAACACTGGGAGTAGTGTCCCTTTGTTCAACCGACTGCAGGAGAAGAGGTAAGCTATACCTTCACAGACGAATGTGGTCTGAAGGACTCAGAAAATGTAGATTATGTTGTAAGAGGTTAACATAAAAAGAATCCACAGCAAACATACAGCATGGTTGATGTTTTTGTTCTAACTGCCATCCAGTGTGTCCATACCGTCTCACCATTTGTTCCACAGAAACATCACCAAGCTTGGGACTGTACGAGAGGCCAAATGCCATGATACAATACAACTTCATGTCAAGATGTGCAATGTATATGATAGATCGTTTGTATCAATGTCACCGATACTGATGTGAAGTACTTAATTACAGAAAATGCCAATAAAAATGATTTACTTAAAAAAAACTGCCATCCAGTGGATCTCCCCACATAAGATAATGTACATTAACAATGAAAGTACGTTTGTATTGGTAATTAAACTTTGTATGGCAACAATTGATTTAGTCCCCAATACAGAAAATGAGATAGTGTGGTTAGATATAGTAGTGTTGTGCAATAAGGCAATTATAGATACTAATACAAGAAGGGTTTTTTTTACAATCGGAAAGTGATATATTTTTAGTATATGCAGTAGTAATGCAATTATGTTTGTTGTAATAGAAGGGTGATACTTTGGTATAACGGTATTTGTGCAAAATTGAGGAAAGAATGGTTGTTTGGCATGTTAACAACAGGTTAGTGTAAAGTACATAGTGTGTACACAAAGCAAATTATTTAGGGGAAGGTGTTTTTTAATAATTAGTATTTAGTATATTTTATTAGCAATAAATGTCATGGGTTGCTTAACAATAAGGGGGCAAGGGCAGGGAAGATAAATAAAAGGCAATTATTTAGTTGGATTTTTTAAACCTGTAAGTACATCATGGTATTCTGGCAGCACAGCAAAATAAACGAAAGAGCAAAAGAAACTATTAACCTGTTGGCCGCGACCGCAATTTCGCGGCAGTGCAGCACTTCCTCAAAAACGAGCGGGGCCGCGTTGGCCATTGCACTACGAGCGCAGCGACGTCCAACGGCCGACAGCAGCACTTAAGGGGTTAAAACGCACGGTCTATTTGTCAGGCTGAGCCACCAAAACAGCACCCACTTCATAAACATGTCAACCATAAAACATGAATGGAAAAGAAACTGGACAACATAACCATTGAAATGCCTGGCCTTGATGGGCAACTCTTACAAGCTATGGCAAACCAAGATAAACAAAAGAAAGGCAGCAGCTTAAAGGGGATGACCAAAAGAATACTCTTGCTCTTTACTTCTTATTGTAATTTTAGGAAGCATTAATAACATTAAGTTCTCCACACACCGAAAGAAGTGCGCAGCTAGACCTACAAATGTGTTAGAAAATTCTGAAGAGACTAATTGATGCAACCTGCATATACAGCTGAAAGGTTGCTGGGTTGAAGAATGTTCATGTTTGGTTTTGCCTGCCTGAAAAAGAGAACCATAAATTGACAGTGTATGGATTTGTTGGGGATAAATGGCAGAGACAGTGTTCAGTAGATTTGGTCTAGTATTTCAAATCACAAGGTCAGCTTCAGGATCAGCTGTTTGGGACAATTTGTAATTGCAGTCATTTTCTGCTTCAATTATTTAACTGCAAATTAAGAGCATGAAGTGGTCCACAATGTATCATGCTACTCCTTTCTAATCATATCTCAAATGTAGAGTGTATTAAAGTTAAGGACTAAAAAGTAATTGCAACTTTGAATAGTTATTTGTCAACAACACATCCACAATCTTCCAGGAGCTTGGTGCAGTGTGCATCTTCTGTGGACTAGAACAGTGATTCTTAACCTGTGGTCCGGGGACACCTGGAGGTTCACAAAGGCTACTGAGGGGGTCTGTGACTGTTTAGAAAACTAACTATTATTAACAATAATATGTATTTATATAAAGAAGCAAACTGAAAATTGAAAATGTTAAACCGCTCTGTAAATATTCCAGGAATTTGAAGGATAAAAATGAAGTTGATGTTCTCAGAGTGATTGTGGGACAGTGCAATGCATCAAACAGAATATAGTAAGGATAATGGTTTCCCTTAATTGAAGTTAAAATAAACAAGCTCCTACCTTTCCATTAATTTTAATTTGTGAATTAAATCAAATATTTCATCATGTATGTATTGTTTTGTGGTTCATATCATCGAAATTGCTTAGGTCGTGGTTCCTGGCTTCCAGTAATGACTTGGAGGGGTTCCTCGGATTCCAATGAATCAGCGGGGTCCCTGGATTGCAGTAATGATTAACTGGGGGTCCACATAAGTCAAACGGTTAAGGACCACTGTACTAGAATGTTCTGGTCATGTACAAGTGCAGCATTCTACTCAACAAAATTAAATACAAAGGTTAATTACTCTACTTGATGTATAGAGATCTGCAGGGTACTTACTTTGTGTATCCTTTTCACCATCAATTTGTGTATTGGGGAAAGCATTTTTACTGCCCGCAGGCTCAAATCTCATGAACAGTGCATAGTCCTGTCGGGTCGGAAGTTTATCCAGTGCAACATCATCTTCAAAAGGTCTGAAATACAAAATAATAATTTGTACCTAGCAAAAGGGCTGAAATGAACATTTAGAACATTTTTCAGTTCTTCTTAAAACATCAATCTGAATGTACTGTTCTGCTGTGTAGAAAGAGGATCAAACATATATTAATTAACTGTTATAAACTTTAATTTAAGCCACAAACTAAAGCTTAAAGAAGATTAATAGGGCTACACAATGGAAAAAATGCAGTAATACCCCGTAGCCCCACTAATATTAAACGAATGAGAAATCTCACATGAACATTTGATTTCCTCATCACTTTAAGGCATGCCCTGTATTTAACCACTTCAAAGATCAGAAGATAATATTAGACAGTCCTAAAGGGCAGAAGGGTTTCACACACGGGTTTCCCCAAGACAAGTACGGAGGATGAGTTTTGTGCACCATAAAAATACACAGCAATGGAGTATAGCTTTGCGTAGGTCAAACATCTTTCTAAAATAGGTTGCATTAAAAAAAGCAAAGTAACATGAAAATAAAGTTGTCAGATCCCAAAAGCTTTTGCACATTTCTATAGAGCCCTGTACAGTGTACCGGCTATAGAAACAGAACTACCACTTATCTAAACCTCCCAGTTAAATGGTTAAAGCCAGAGGGGATTGAAACTAAACCTGGGTGGTGAACTCGGCTCCGTTCATGGAGTTTTACGCACTCCGTCCTGCCGGAGCTCGCAGAGTTCTGAAAAGCTCTGCATAGTGGAGTTTTTTCCTCACTTGCGCTCTCCAATGGTAAGTTGGCGTGGGCGGGTGAGATAAATCCAACGCTAGGCCACTTCCCAGTGAGATTTCTCAATATGAGCGTTCGCAGAGGATCGCTACAACTCATGTTGAGAAAACTTCTGTTTGCAATGAGGAAGCTGCCGCAGGAGTAGAATTTTTACTCGTGTGGCAGAAAGAAGCAGTGCCATCTTGTAGCGTGCGAGATGCCATTGGTGCTGATTTTTTCCAGTGCGGGACAAACACCCGGCACTTCAAATCAGTGCGATCGGCGTGAGGTAACTCACTCTGCCGCTCGCGCTACTCCATGTATCTTTACGTGGAACTCTGCGATCTCCGCCCAGGCTTAACAGAAACATCGATTACAGAATAATAAATGACAGAAGCTAATTACAGAATAACTAACATGCTGTCAGGGTAAACACTGGGATGTAAAGGTCTCCGAGTAGAATTCATAAATACTTTTAATTACTTTTAAAATGTCACCTCCTAAACATGCTCTGAAGTCGGTGCAAGAAGGCTCTCTGTCTGAAGATCTTGAGATGGCTACAATTGCTGTCAAATCAAAACCAGGTGGGCTGCGGGATTCCTGCTCCTCATTTCGTCCCATTTGTCTCAAACACTGAAATCAAAGCATTTGCTAAATACTACCAGACAAGCTGTCCAAGAGCCTAACCACCCTAATATATCACGACTAAATATATCACAACTAAAATGGATTTATGCCACATAGAAGCTCGAGGTACTGCATCAGGAGTTTGCAAGTCTTGATCTCAATGGCATGTGAGCTGGAAGGAAAGAGTTTGTTAATGCTTCAGGCCTTCAAAAATATCTTTGCTTCACTTAATTGGGATTAATCAATCAATCAATCAGGGGAATTGTAAGAGCGCTACTCACCTGTGAGAGTTTCAAGGCGCTGGTGAGGTAGGGGGTGGAAGGTCCGTTCAGCCGAACAGCCAGGTCTTGAGGGCCTTCCTGAAGGTGTTCTTGGAGGGTTCGCGTCTGATGTCGATCTGGAACTCGTTCCAGGAATTGGGATGATGTAGGATGTATGCTCTTCCCCCTGTTTTCATGAGTATGTAGTCCTTGGAGGCGATGGTGTGGGGTGCGATGATGGTGTCTGCGAAGAAAGCCCGGAGGCCTGTATGTGAGGGTGCTGCAGAGTGTGGAGCTGCAGCTGGTCTGGACCTGGAAGTGCAGGTGTTCGGCAGCAGGGAAGGTGTCGCTGGAGGTAGAGAGGAGGAGGGAGTTTTTGTGCGTGATGGCGAGGCCTCCTCCCGGGTGGTTGGGGCAGTCCTTCCTTTGGATCCTGTATCCGCCTGGGATGGCGATGTTAGGGGCGGAGGAGGCGTTGGTCCAGGTTTCTTTAATAAAGGCAACGTCGGATGAGAGGGTGTCCAGGAGGTTCCAGATCTCCGGGACATGTCTGTGCAAGGAGCGCACGTTGGGGAGGATGCATCTTAGGGCGTCGTGGTGTTGGCGGCTGGGGCAGTGGAGAAGGTCTGGTGACCGTGGCGGCAGGAGAACTGGCCGTGGGTCGTGTTTGGTATGGACTGTAGGCAGTTGTTGTTTCTTCCAGTGTTGAGTGCGAGGAGGGCGGCTGAGTCATAGTGGAGGATGGTTGGAGATTCGGGGTCCCTGGTGCTGGTCACGATCGGGTCGCGGACAGGCGCAGACAGGCTTGCTCTTGGCGCTCCTTTGTTGTGATCACGCAGCGGCCGCCATTAAATAGGGAAGGGGGAGGGACGTGCAGCTGGGAGGCGGGAGTGGGGAACATCAGGAGGAGGGGCCGCAGGGGCAGCAGCAGCGGAAAATAGAAGTAGGGCACAACAATTGGAAAAAAAATAAGCAGAATGAAGAAGTCAAAAGATCTGGATTAAATCCATCATTCTTTTGCCCACTACCCCAGTCCCAGGATGCTTGTTTCCGGACCAGGAAGGACCTGGCCTGGCAGTTCGGTCTGGACTGTTCCCATGGGGCACAGGGTAAAGACTGATTTGCATCTGGCTGGGTCCAAACTGGGGTGGTGTAGTGGGCAAAAGAATGATGGATTTAACCCAGATCTTTTGACTGGGGTAGAATGTTAGCATTGTCAGCATTCCATCCATCATTTGTTTGCTGTAATGCATTAAATGTACAGACACAAATCAACCTCAGATGCTGAAATGGGTCAGGGCAAGGTAAGCTTGTTCATAAAAGGCAAATATATACACTCTAATTAATGCTCTCAGGAGTCACACTAATGTGTTGAACTGGTGTAATTGTATTGAAGTCAAGATACCCTGTTTGGGTTCAATAATGAATGCTTGCTGGCAGAAGATACACAAGTGCTACCAATTCTTCCGAAACTAGACCTGTGTAAAACAGAGGTGGGAGCTTCCTTGTGTAACGTTGGAGTGTTGTCGCTGTTCTGGCCCTCGTGTTCGCTTTGACTGTTCCACCTTGTCAGGCCACTACGCCACTTCTCGCGGCCCCCGCGTTGAGCCCTGAACTCTGCTGCTGCTATCTGCTGGGACCCGAGGACTCGCTTGGACCTATCTCCCCCACACACGGACAGAGGCGGGACTGCGAGGACCAGCCTGCTCAGCGGCGCTGATCGGCCGCAGCTGGTCCTCTTCCCGCCCCCTCCTGCACAAAAGAACTTGCTCGGAGTGTACCTTGTGGGAGCTTCCTTGTGTAACGTTGGAGTGTTGTCGCTGTTCAGGCCCTCGTGTTCGCTTTGACTGTTCCACCTTGTCAGGTCACTACGCCACTTCTCGCGGCCCCCGCTTCGCGGGAGCCGCTCGTTGAGCCCCGAACTCTGCTGCTGCTCTCTGCTGGGACCCGAGGACTTGCTTGGACCTATCTCCCCTACACATGGACAGAGGCGGGACTGCGAGGACCAGCCTGCTCAGCGGCGCTGATCGGCCGCAGCTGGTCCTCTTCCCGCCCCCCTCCTGCACAAAAGAACTTGCTAGGAGTGTACCTTGTGGGAACTTCCTTGTGTAACGTTGGAGTGTTGTCGCTGTTCTGGCCCTCGTGTTCGCTTTGACTGTTCCACCTTGTCAGGCCACTACGCCACTTCTCGCGGCCCCCGCTTCGCGGGGGGGCGCTCGTTGAGCCCTGAACTCTGCTGCTGCTATCTGCTGGGACCCGAGGACTTGCTTGGACCTATCTCCCCCATACACGGACAGAGGCGGGACTGCGAGGACCAGCCTGCTCAGCGGCGCTGATCGGCCGCAGCTGGTCCTCTTCCCGCCCCCTCCTGCACAAAAGAACTTGCTGGGAGTGTACCTTGTGGGAGCTTCCTTGTGTAACGTTGGAGTGTTGTCGCTGTTCTGGCCCTCGTGTTCGCTTTGACTGTTCCACCTTGTCAGGCCACTACGCCGCTTCTCGCGGCCCCCGCTTCGCGGGAGCCGCTCGTTGAGCCCTGAACTCTGCTGCTGCTATCTGCTGGGACCCGAGGACTTGCTTGGACCTATCTCCCTCACACACGGACAGAGGCGGGACTGCGAGGACCAGCCTGCTCAGCGGCGCTGATCGGCCGCAGCTGGTCCTCTTCCCGCCCCTTCCTGCGTCTCCTCCTTTATTAGAAGAAATCACAACGCGCACGTGGGATGCGCGCTGGCCTAAGCGCGGGGCGAAGCCCGGGCAAAGGGCGGGCCCGTTTGTGTCCGTTAGAGACCGTGTAAGGCCGGGCTGGGCCACCCCCCCCAACTTCTGACTCCGAGTTTGGATTACACCTAGGTGCACGTTTTATATCCTATCCATTTATCTATTTATATTTTATAGTTTGTTAACTGGGCGTTTATTAGAGATTACTGTTACTCTCTGCTATTGGTAATTATGTGCACAAGAGCATCTAGAAGTAAAACTGCAGCGGGGGGCTACCACAAATAGGCACTTTGGATAATTTTATTATAAGGGCCAATTCTTTTATCGAACAAGAAATTTCATCGATGGAACGTAGAGTATCTCAAGACCTCGCTCTTGCTAAAAGATCCTCTATGGGCCACTTTGCTACAGCCAAAACCCCCGATCAATCTAAGGGTTCGGTCCCTTTAGAAACCTCTGTAACAACCAATGCTGACGTACACGCCCACAGACAGAGTCTGCCCTGTACGGTAGACCTATCAGTGTCCCACCTTTCATTAGATTCACAACTAAGTGCCGACCTGGAAAGAACCCCGGACTTAGCTGGTATTACTACATCCGTTGACCTGAGTGCTAGCCAGCTGAAGGGAAAAAGGGAGGGAGCCATTCCTAAAAAATCAAATCCTAAGGAAGTAAGAGAGGGGGGTAAACGCTTAAGAAAGGTTCCTGGGGTTTCTGTTCCAAATCAGATCACAGCCCTTCCTCCCCCTGGTAATGTCCCCACAAATGAGGCATCATGTAGTGCGAATGCAGAGGTCCCGGACATTCTAGACAGGATTAGTGTTAGGGATGACGAGGTTAATATTTCCCTCCTACGTAGGATCGCTGAACTTTTTAAACTTTACCTTACCCCTATCGGGTCAAGATTAGCCCACATTGAAAAACAGATAGCTGATCTGTGTGCTGCGCAAAAAAAACTAAACCCGCAGGGGACTCATAAAATAGGGGGACCTAACCTAACTTCAGCTAAATCTATTGCTCCAGCTACTAAAAGATCATTAGCAGTAGTGACCAACCCAAAACCTAAGGCCACTTTGGCCCCTGCGAAGTCATTAGCTCTAAAGACTAAAACCTGTGTTACCCTTCCCCCGAGAGGGGAATATCCAACTAGGGAACACATGTCGCAGTCAAATAAGAACAATAATGACGGAGGATCACATAGGAGACGAGCGGTAAACTTGCCCCCTGAGGTAAGTCCCTATGTGGTCGTCATGACAGGGGTTCCTGAATTGGGTGAGGCCGATGAGGAAGCCAACTGATCTCTAAAAAATAAGGTACAACATTGGCCCAACGTAAATCGCCCCCTACCATCTAACCAAACAAGTAAGATCTTGACGGTACGCAGGGTATCATGGGTGCGTTATGAGAGGAAATCAGTCCAGGGCGATTGTATCCTGGTCAATTTTGCAGATCCTCACACAGCTGACTACGTATGTTCTTGGAATGTACAGGATAGATACGAGGGGATAGTAACAAGACGCCTCTCCTTTTTTTATCCCCCCAAGAGTGGATCGACACGAGATTGGAACAACAATAACAACTGGCACACAGTAGGGCGTCGTGGAAGGATTGGAGATTGGGGAACATGGGGGGCACCGGCCTTTAGAGACCATGTACATAGGGACAATTGGGAAGGCTTCCCGATTACTAATAGATTTGGTTGCCTAGAGATGGTTGACTGACAGCCAAACCTCATTAGTCGATTGGAGGAGGAGAGGATGGATCCTGTAGCCCCAAAGGAGGAAGTAAATGGGCATTGTGAGCGGCCATTAAATGCCGGTCTGATCCCCACTCCCCGGTTAAGTAAGATAGCCTCCCCCCAAATTAAAGAGAGGACTCCCTGTACCCGTGTCCAGCACTGTCTGCAGGCTACGAGGGATTCTGCGGTCCCAGTTGAAAATGGGCAAAACAACCGCCCTAATGCAGACCTGTGTGACAGGGGTCACATCTCTATAATTTCCTGGAACTTGGCGGGTCTGGCTAACAAACTTGACTCCCCGGACTGAGGGGCATTCATTGATCTACAAGATGTCTGCCTTTTCCAGGAGACCTGGGCTAGAGAAGATCATCGACGCCCAGGGTTTGATACATTCTCAATTTGGGCAAACTGGAAGGGGAAGGGACGCCCGTCTGGTGGACTACTTATCTGGGTGGCCTCCCATCTGGGTTGAAAGCGAGGGTTCTCGCAACTAATTCCCCAGACGTTCAATGTGTACTCTTGGAATGGCCAAATGCTGTAAAATTGGCCCTGATCAATGTATACTCAAGACCCGTGGGCATAGCAAAGGTTTCTGATACCATTGAGGAATTAGCACTGTTTTGAGCACTATTCCCCAAGGAACCCCGTATATAGTGGGGGGAGATTTTAACTGCAAATTTGAGCCTCTTCCATTATTCCTAGAAGGTGTAACTAGTGAAGAGGATGATCAATGGGGAATCCCGAAACCGTCTGGCCCGCCAGTGAAGTCTTGGTCACCAATAGCAACACAAATTATGTGTTTGACCCTAGCAAATTCTCTAAGGGCCTGTAATGGCCGGCTAAGTGGAGATATCCCTCCCAAAGCAACCTTTAACAAACCAGGATGTAATTCTCGCTTGGATTATATGCTTGTGGAACTGTCTGAATGGTCCAGAGTTGTCGACTTTAATGTAAGTCCGCGAGACGACAGCGACCACAATGCGCTGACTTTAAAGATTTCGGTCCCTGGCGTCACCATGTCTATGCAGGGGTCGTTGATCTTGTGGATCTGAGTATGATTTTATCAAGCAATCGGCCCAGAGTTCGATGGTCCAAAATTATAGGGAATCCAAACGACATCCAGATGTTGTACGCAAAGACTGTTCCAGTTCTGGAAAAAGTCGATAATCTCCTATATCAATCCCCCTCTGAGGAGAGTCACAGAGAACTCGGGGAAATTCATCTGGAGTTGTGCGACACGCTAGCAGAGGTTATGAACCCTGTGCGGAGGGCAAAAAATGGGAAAGGCAATGGGATGCGTGCCTCGTGGTACAACTCTGCCTGCAGGAAGGCCAAAGCCGACTTACTCAAGGCCATGAAGCAACCTGACAATATCTCATTGGTCAGAGCTAAGAGGCTGGAGTATAAATATATTATTAGCAATGCCAAGATTGAATGGGATAGTGACAACTGGAAGGATATGACAGGCGCGCTCAAGCTTCGAGACGCCCGTAAATTCTGGCAGATTGTCAAAATGGCTCAGCCGATCCCACTCCGGCAGTACAGGCTAACATTGCATCTAGTGTCTGGGAGGATCATTTTAGATCCTTGTATGCCCAACCCAATGTAGATCTCATCGGGGACCAAGAACATTTGGTTTCAGGGCTGACGCCTGCGCCATTTCTGGAGACGGAAAAATTTACCGTGGCAGAAGTTGGGGCAGCTATTGCCAGACTTGCTCCAGAAAAAGCCCCACGGTTTGGGCTCCCTACCTACAGGTCCTATATAATGCTATTCTTGGTGGGATGCCGGTGCCTATTACTTGGCTGGGGGCGGAGATTGTTCCCATCTTCAAGAAGGGTTCGCCTCTGCTTCCAGTCAACTATAGGCCCATCAGTTTAATCGACGTCCCCCAAAAGATTTTTGCTAGGTTGATCCTGGACCGCCTACAAGAATGGATGCTGGATAACTCAGTCCTGAGCCCATACCAAGCTGGGTTCAGGAACAAAGTGTCCACGATAGATCAAGTCTGTCGTCTTGCCATCATATTTTGGAAAACGGTACAGTTGGAGGGTGGCAGCCTCTACACTGTATTCGTTGACCTACGAGCGGCTTTTGATCTTGTACCTCGTAGGAAACTTTGGACCGTCCTCTCCGGCCTGGGAGTGCCACAGCATCTCCTGGACATGGTTGTCAGATTACACACTGATAACTATGCCCAGGTCAGATGTGGTAGGGAGGGAGCATTGTCCAATAAGTTCCCCGTTGGCAGGGGGGTAAGACAGGGTTGTGTGCTCGCACCGAACCTGTTTTGCCTCTATATCAACGGGGTAATTGCCCATCTGAACGGGGTTGAAAACAGCGATGCCCCAATTACCTAAACTTGGCGGCCGCAGGGTGCCGGCGAATATGTTCGCTGACGACACCCTGCTGCTGTCCAAGTCGCCGATGGGGATCCAGAGAGTTCTTAATGGTTTCGAGGCATTTTGCAAAAACCATGGCCTCGAGATCAATGCATTGAAGACTAAATATATGGTCTTCAATCCACCAGCTAAAACTCGCTCTAATCCATATATCGGCACCAACAGGCTAGAGAGGGTCCGAACTTTTGAGTACTTGGGAATCACCCTAAACGAAAAAATGTTGTGGGGACACCAACGGGAGAAAGCCCAAACAAAACTGGCCCAAATAGAAGGTGGAATCATTAAGCTTGTTTCCAAAAATAAATCTTCTATTAAGCCGGCCGGTCCTCCTTTAGAGATCTACAGAGCACAGGCAAGGGGTGCGGCTATGTATGGAAGTGAACTCTGGGGCTACATGTGTAATCATGATTTAGTAGCAACAGAGAATAAATTCATTAGACAGCTTTTATCACTTCCTCCTAGCACTCCCCTGTTGCCAATGAGGCTCGACTTGGGCTTGAGACCCCTCGACGAAGATATGGGACTACGGCCTCTAATGTTCTGGCGTAGAATATGGTCTGTACCAGAGTTAGTTAACTGCAGGCTAGAACTGCAGGAAATCCTTACCCTCCCAAATGCTGGGAAAATTCCCTGGTTCAATTACATAAAGAAAGAACTAGGAAAACTTGGGCTATCCACACTATGGTCTAACCCACTGTCATCATGCCCCAGGGTCACACGGAGGCAGCTTATCACCCAGTATCTTTATAGTAAACTCGCCACATATTCACAAGGAATAGGTTTTGGCTCTCTAACAGTATCTTTTTTTATAACTAAGGACAGCTATAGGTTTGAAACTGTATTAGATGTCATATTTCCAACAATTATTAGGAAGCTGTATCTCCAATGGAGGTATGGCAGTTTGCCGGTACGGGCCTACACTAGTAAATGGGCCGAATCTTCCCCGACCCATTGCCCAGGGTGTAAATCCGAAAACGAAACTGATTTGCACCTACTGTTTTTTTGCAAAGCCTATGCACAGGCCAGGAGGAAATGGATTGTGCCAGTATGTAAAAACCTGGGGTTCTCCCATTGCTCGCACGCATATAGGGTCTTTAAGACTGACCTTTCTGGCTATATAGTTTTTGCACTAGCTAAATATCTTGGGACAGTCTGGTACAAGAGAAGATATTTTTTAGCTAGGGATGTATGCTAAATGTCACTTTTAACTTTATGACATCGTCAATAGCAGTATGTTTAATGGCTGGTTCCTATATTTTGAATATTGGTTTTAAATGTTTTAATATTTTAAATTCATTACCTGTTGTTTCACATGTAATGTTATTTGTATCTTTTATGGCGTAAGTTGCCAAAATAAAGATTATGAAACTAAACGAAAACAGAGATACTAATGTGTGGATTATGGTAAGATTAAGACACAACAACTGCCTGGGTCCTGTGAGATATGCAAAAAAAAGAAGATATAAAAGAAATCCTGGTGTTAGTATGGACACCAAACTCTCTCTCGAAAGTTTATGGCGCGCATTTCCCTATGAAGGGCTATTACTATATCCTCACAGGGTACAGCCGTCAACAGCCTTACTGCGAACAACGGTCAAAGATATGGGAAAACACAATAAACCCTTGTAGGCTTGGGCAATAAACAGTGCAATGTAAGAGTAGTCTACAAGGAAATTTGTTTTTAGTTAGTACAATTGTGATTTAAAACTCAATTGGACGAGTAAGTCATATAAGATCAACTTCGAACGTGTCCACAGAACAACAACAATAAATGAGAATAGAAAGTAGTAAGGACACGGAAAGTCCTAATTGTACAAAAATAGTTTATATATTTTGTATGTCAGAAGTTAATTCAAGGGGATACATAAAAAGGAATAAACCATCAGCAAAAAATGTCATGAAAAGATGTAAAAGTCAAATAAACAAACAGTCCATAACATGCATCAGCTCCTAAAGTATACAGAGAGCAACTGTAAACCAATAATCAATAAACGATGCTCTTCAGAAAATAGATTTTGTTGGAGTTGATGCGAAAGTCGACGTTTTGGTCTTGCCATCCTGAGTCTATAAGACCATCATCAGGAGATTTGATTTTTGCAGAAAAAGCCCCCTCTGAGAAAACAATACATTTTATTAACAATTGTTGTACATGATTATGCTATACTACATATTGAATTACACAGAGACATTACTCAAAGACAAACTGTGTGCAACAGAAATAATGTAGTTAATGACATTATTTTGTAATAACAAATAATATTGTTATATAGTGACACACATAACAATCGTGCAGTTCCAAGATGTGTGTACTAAGGTACATGAGTCACCACCATCACCCTTATAGCACGAGGCCAATCAATGCTTACTTCTATTAAAAGGTTGATGTGAAAATACACAATATGTGTGATCTTGTGGCAATGTGGCAGTCAGGATCGCATTGCTGTCATTTAATAAAATAGACAAAGAGAATGACATTAAGTCTACTTTTAGAGGATGTCTTGTGATAGTGTAAAAAAAGCCAATGCAATGCATACCTGTCAATCAGTCAGAATTAATGTTCTTGGAAAAGAAGAGAGACCCAACGTCAATGATGGAGTGCTCTAAGAGTAAGTGGTTACTCAAAGTTCTGAAAACAAATGATAGAGAGTCTACAATCACCCGTTCTATCAACTTGAAAATTAACCCCATCCAAGTCAAACTTAAAAACTCAGAATATGCCAAGGAGGTCTATATCCTATTTCCTGAGATCACATCCTTAGTGACACTCTAGACATCAATCAAAATGACCTTTTTTTATTGAATTCCTCTATTTTACTGCTCGTTTTATAGGTACAATAGTTACCTACATCAAGATCTTACACTGCATTTCTCCGTACAAGGTAAGATCTTGATGCACCCTCTGGGTGCGTTCTGTTTTATAACTATTGCACAGCTACTAAGCACCCCCCTTTTCAGCAAAACACAGTTAGGTGGTACCTCGATTTCACTACAAACATGGAAACTGTGGAACACCTTACCTAAGAAAATAAGGCAAATTAACAACTACCTTTATTTCAGAAAGGCAATGCAATCAGGATTTTTCTCAAACTAATTATTGTTTGAGATTATAAATTCAGGGCTTTGCATAAATTTAACAAGCAGCAAAACTAGTGGAGCTGGGTACTGCCAATCCAGACTACATGTTTAAAATACTGTTACCTTTAGAGCTCAAAGTTCATAAAAGGGTCTGACAACAACATCCCTGTACAGATGGAGAGTTATTTAATGGTGTAATCTAACACTGCTGCACATTACAACCTATGGGTCAATCTGTGGCCAATGTATTTACCAGGAAACAACATGCTTCACACAACAATCGCTACCAAAAAATTATTATCCGCTTGTACAGCTACGATCATATACCATAAAGCTCATTCTACAATTCTAATGCCCTATAAACCACCTTCAGTGCACCGTTTTACACATACACCTACTATAACCAACAACTTTTCAACCATGTACTCAAACAGCGCCTGGGATCTTTTCAGTCAGAGTGCTCCAGTAACCTCAAAAGTCTACCAAGTACTACTTATGCAACATACTTAAAGCATTTTATGCCTTACAAAGGGCAAGGAAAGTACTACATAAAAATTAACCATATAATAGGTCCTGCTAAATACTTGTCGGTTGCCACAGCTTTCCTATACCATATAAAAAGCGGTTTCAGTTGAAGACTATTTCCAGAAAACCCCACCTCAGTCATTATGCAAGGGCCATAAAATAAAACAGCTCTTGTTCAGTATAAGTGGTGAGGGTTTCCGTATAATATTATTACTGCCCTTCCTGAAAAACATTTTTTTGATAATTCTTTATATTAGATGTTCACACATTTATACTCACCAAATAACAACGGAAAACTGCACCACTGCAGGAATCGGTTAATGTACACATGATTTCATTCTGCTAAACATAGACCTACTCATCTTGAGCCTTCTTTTTCTCCCCCAAACATTCAGTTCAGCCCCCATGGTCCCACCATACATCCCATACCAAATGGTATTTACATGGGCACCCTGGTGCCTTATAGTCTGTGCGCTCAACTGCAGCACAAATGTCATTTACCCATTGTCTTATGGTTTCCACTTTCTCAATATGAACTGTTCATTTGTTGGACAATATAAACATTGGGATGGTGCCAGACTAACTCTATGCACCCCCTCAGGATATGTTGGCCTACAGACAAGCTAGTACACATTGCCACAATATTTACCCACCACCCTAGTAAGGTAACAAGTGGTTTGGGTTACCACAGAACATGACTCCTCAAAGAATGGTGGTAACAGATCTAGAAACGTTTTGCTTAGTCACTCATTCATACTCAGAAAGGTACACAAGAAATATACAAAAGGGGCGTTTTCAATATTTATTGAACCAATGTGATCCTTGTATACTAGATATGCGCTGCACTGAATAATAGACAGAAGAAGATAAAAGTGATTAGCGGCATGAGAAAACAATACACGATTCTACCGTTGTGCTAAAAAAAGTGCATATCTGCTGGCATATAAGTACTGGATATAGTGTACTCCTGTTGCCTACTATGCGCTCCCTAACCTAGTTGCCTAGGGTGTGTGTTCTGCCAAGAATCCCCTACTGGATGATCAAACTCCCCATTACTTGAAGGTAAGTGTATGCAGGTATGTGTCTTGGTCAAACGTTGAGCATCCCTCCTTAAAGAGGGTAAACAGGAATCAGCTGGTCTGAGACTCCGACAACAGCGACCTCGCAATAACAGCAGAGTACTCCTCTGACTTGAACATGGAAATGCATGTGTATTTATAATACAAGTACCCATGCTTCGATGTTGAGGCTTCAGCTAGGCCAATATTTTTTATTCTCATGTGATAGCCATGTAGCCTCATGGACGAATAAGATACATTTGCACAATGTATGTTCAGGTGTTCTGGTAAATGATTAAGGTGTCGTGATAGTGTACTTACAGAGTGGAATTGCAAGCAAATGAGGTTTCAGATAAACTAATCCTGCACTGTCACGCAAGCAAATGTGTGACAAAAAAGTCATCATGTATAAAAGAAGGCAACTTAAGAAATGTGTGAAAAATAGCCATATGACACTCATTACTCGGACATGAGTCGACTAAAGCTATCTTGTAGTAAGAAAGCAATCTAGAGCAACACTATTGAATATAGAGCCATATAAAAGATGCTAAAAATATTAAAAGGGCAATCATAAAGTTTGTATACAAAGCAAACGAAAGCCATCATTAAAAAATATAAAACCAAATAAAAACAGCCAATTGTTTGTGTGTTCCAAGAGTTAGACAAAACTTTTCTGTTCCCAGGAAAAGAGAACAAAAAAAGAAAAAAAGAAAAAAAGAAACTGGACCAGAATCACCGACGACCAGCTCACCTACTCACTCAGCAACTCCATCCCAACCATCGCGTAAAATGACGATCCCAACACCGCAACCCGAACCCTGCACAGATGGATCTCAGACAGAGCCAACACCATAGCCCCGTCAAGAAAAACAACAACACCCACACCAAGAAAGCCAGATGGTTTACCACCAAACTTCGAGAGTCCATACGCACTTGCCACCGCCTCGAAAAGGCCTGGAGGAACACCAAATCCACAGAAGCACACAACAACTTCAGAGCCACGACCAACGTCCACCACCAAATCATCAGAAAAACGAGGAAAAAGGCGATTGAAGACAGAATCTCCACACACGCACACAACAGCAAAGTAGAAGTTCTCCCAACCCACCAGCGTGTCGACTGACATCCCTCCCTCACAAGACCTCTGCGACAAACTCAGCACCTTCTTTCACCTCAAAATCAAGAACATCTACGACAACTTCGACAAAGACAACAACACACTGAACCCCTACCAACCACCCGACACCCTGAAGCCAGCTATTGACACTGGACAACCCTCACCACCGAAGACACACTGAAGACAATGAAGTCAATCCACTCTGGGGCCCCCACGGACACCTGCCCCCATCACATCTTCAACAGAGCTATCAATACCATTGCACCCATGCTCCGCTACACCATCAACCGCTCCCTGGCGACCGCTTCGTTCCCCGATGACTGGAAACACGCTGAGGTCAACCAACTCCTATAGAAACCCTTGGCGGACCCTACTGACCTCAAAAACTACAGACCCATCTCCCTACTCTTGTTCCCAGTGAAAGTTATTGAGAGAGCCATCAACAGCCATCTTGCCACATTCATTGAAGAGCACAACATCCTTGACTCCTCCCAATCCGGCTTCAGAAAAAAATCACAGTACAGAAATCACCCTCCTCGCCGCAACAGACAACATCCGCACCCTACTGGACAAAGGAGAAGCAGTAGCCCTCATCCTCCTTGACCTCTCAGCGGCATTCGACACAGTCTCTCACCGCACCCTAATACGCAGACTCCACGACGCAGGGATCCAGGACAAGGCCCTCGACTGGAACCGCTCCTTCCTCTCTGGCATAACACAGCGGGTCAGACTCCCCCTTTCCTCTCGGACCCTACAGCAACCACCTGCGGAGTTCCCCAGGGGTCCTCCCTCAGCCCTACGCTCTTCAACATCTACATGGCTCCGCTCGCCCCCATCGTCAGAACCTACGGACTCAACACTGTGTCGTACGCAGACGACACCCAACTCATCCTCTCCCTGTCCAATGAACCCAACGCAGCAAAACACAACTTTCAAAAAGGCATGGAAGCGGTCGCCAAATGGATGAAAAACAGCTGCCTACAACTAAACACCAACAAAACAGAAGTACTCATCATGGGCCCAAACCCAGACGCCTGGAAAGCCACCTGGTGGCCCCCTGCCCATTCCCACGGACCACGCATGCACCCTGAGAATCATCCTGGACTCCGAGCTCAAAAGGGACCGCCAGATCAACTCCGTATCATCCTACTGCTTCCACACCCTCCGCCTCCTACGTAAGATCTTCAAATGAATCCCCCTCGAACACAGAAAGACCGTCACTCATGCCCTGGTCACCAGCAGACTCGACTATGGCAACACACTCTATGCTGGAATAAACAAAAACCTCACCCGCAAGCTACAGACCATCCAGAACGCCGCCACAAGACAGGTCCTCAACCTGCCAAGACACTGCCACATCTCCCAGCACCTGCGCACACTCCACTGGCTCGCCATCAAGGCTAGAGTCACCTTCAAGATGCTCACCCATGCCCACAAGGTTCTCCACGACACCGGACCAGCATACCTGAACAGCCGATCCCAATTCCAAGCACACCAAAGGACCCTACGATCAGCCTAGCTCTCCTAAGCTCCTTCTCCTTCCTCGCAGCCAAAGTCTGGAACGCCCTTCCGCTCCACCTCAGACAGACATCACTTCCCATCTTCGCTAGAAACCTCAAAACCTGGCTCTTCGACAGACCCCCCTTGATGGACTGGAACCTGCACCCAAAGGCCCCCCACCCCCAGCGCCTTGAGACCCCTACGGGTGAGTAGTAGCGCTTAACAAATGCTCGATTGATTGATTGATTGATTGAGAACTGCAGATGATGATCCCAGAGACACACCTCAAAGCAGGTTTTTGGAGCAAACATGTTCCCATCCTACCCATACAGCAGCTGCTAAAGCAGGACCACAGCCAAAGGGAAATCTGCAGAACCAGAGCCAAGATCCAAATCAACAAGAGTAGAAGCAGCCAAGGAAGGCTAGTAGAGTGCATTTAGAAGCAACGGCAAACGCAAGGGACACCAATACAAATGGGCCCTTAAGACATCCACCAGAATTTCCATATCCTGAGGATGAACCAATTGTATTCCTAGGGACAAGTCCAAGGCACACTCGAAAATGCACAACAGACAGCAAAATTACAGGCCACAGGCAGTGAATCCACAGAGGCCGAAAGGACAAGAACCAATGATCACTTAGTTCCAGAAGCAAGTGTGCGCGGAAACATTGTACCATGTGTTCACAGCCCAGGAGCACATGTGAAAGTGCCAGTTCCATTTGGGCTTGAAATGGGATATCCATTGTAGAGCAGAAAAAATACAAACACAGTCCCGAGAATCGGAAGTTGGACCGGAGGAACGCCTCCAAAGACACTTCTTAGCGCAGAGTGAATGAATGATAGAATGACTCTGAAGACTGTCTGGAAGGTGCTAACCAAACCAGAGCCTGAGCTTTTTAAAACGTGTGGTATCCCCACAGTATGAGATATATTAAAAATGCAGTGTACCAATTCTCCAAAGTATTGTGGGAAATTAGTGTGAAGTAGCGATTATCTCTGAAGAGAACCTTGCAACATGAAGATAAAACGTCTCTATTGCAGATGTTAAGGTCACATCTTTCAGAAACAGTAAGGCTTTCAGTCTGCTCAAGGCTTCAAAGTGCACATGTGAAAGTTTTATCGAAGGCCAAAGCTTCACCTACTTAACTGTACGGGCAGGTGAAAACAGTACTTGTGCACAATTCATAAAGGAAGAAAACGTGACAAGATAGACCATGCCCAGTCCATACCACAGCAACCTTGATCGTTCAACATCAAATAACTCCCAACAGGGAACAATCCAAAAGTTGGACGAATCATAGCGGCTGAGGAACCTTTCAAGTAGCAAGATAAGTTTGCCTCGGATGCGTTACAGGCCCAGTGGAGCAAAACCTCCTTGAACATTAAGGAACCACTTAACGCATTCTTGCAGCCAGAACAGCTGAGAAAAACTTCAGTATCCTTATTCTGACAATAGAATTTAAAAGGTAATTCCCAATACTCATGTACATACCCTTCAACCCAGGAACCATGCTTGGCATCCGTTAGTACTGAATGGCCAAACTAACCATCCCCTCTAATTGGTGTCTGATGAATTGTATGTGCCATGGCGTAGCATGGTGTCTAGTGTTTCCTCCTTGTATTTTGTAAACTGCTGTAATTTTAAAAACATGCAATGTGGGAGTGTGTGGTGTGTTCAAGCCCTTTATTGTACCTAAACCAAGACATGATATTTGTTGAACAGTTTTGTTCAGGAAATTCAACTGTTGAGGAATAATGCCAATCTTTTGTCACCCATAGTTATTTACCATCATTAGTGTCCCTCCAAAAGTCGAACCCTTGTGTGGACAGCTAGGAAAGAAAAGAAGCCGAATAAATCAGCCTTGTGTTCGTTAGCATATTTTTCTATGTAGGTGATGGTGCAAACTTATAAGAATAAGACAGTGGGTCTAAAGTATCATAACCAGAAAAATATGCAAACTTCTGTGCAAATGTTTTTTACCTCCCCTGTGGTGGTGTAGAACAATGTTCCCATTCTGTGTAATTAAAAACAGCACATAGAGTACTGGCTTTATGCAAAAAATGATGACCATATGTTGGAAACAAAACATTTCATCAAAGTTAGATGTTCCTTCGTACAGTCCATCAGACGTAAAAAAAACAGTATAATGCCCTAGATCTTCTAGAATTTCATACACTGTATCAATATGTCATTCATCAGAGATAGTACTAGGAGCGATGATGTCATTCAATGATAATTTAAACAAACATGACATTTGTAAGAGTACTGTAGGATTATACACATCATATGATAACCTATCCCGAATAATCCCATCAGGAAGGAGTAGTTTCTGTCCTGTAACTCCAGTTCTGTAGTAGGGGTATCTCTGTTATAGTCATAATCTAGTGAATAGTCCCGCCCATGTGCGAGGACCCCGGCAATCAAAAATAATCTCTTAAATTGTCAAAAAATTGCAGAACTGCAAAGACACTTAAGAGAAAATTTAAAGACAAATAATGCAGCCTATATCCACAGGCTACACTGTCCAGTACTTCAACTAGAAATTCCACCAAAAATCCACAAACAGCAAAGCCTGTCCAGATTTCCCTTGCTTTTACTGCAAAGCCCCTCAGAAATGATAGAGAGGAAGGTCTGGACAGACAAGCCCCATAGGCTGCCATTATGTGGTTTAAATAGGATACTGTGCCTTTAAGAGAATCTTCCAGAACTTTCTTCCAGTATCCCAGAATGCATAGCAGGTCCAACTTACTTTCAGTTCTTTTTGAAGGCGTAACACGCCCAGACCTGTCGCATTCCGTAAAGGAACATTTCTCTCCACCTGGGAGGCGGGAGGGCGCTTATGACTATAACAGAGATACCCCTACTACAGAACTGGAGTTACAGGACAGAAACTACTCCTTCTGTAGTAGGGGATCTCTGTGTATAGTCATAATCTAGTGAATAGAATGGCAAGCCCATCCCCACACCAAAGCGGCGGTGGAGAAGAGAAAAATAACACCACTATTGTGCGAACAGATTTCGCAGCGAAGCCTGTCCAACTTGAGCATCTGCCCTGGCATCAGTGTCCAGGCAGTAATGCTTAGCAAAGGTATGAACCGACTTCCAAGTGGCCGCCTTGCATATTTCTGCAATCGGAACATTACGGAGCAAGGCTGTCGTGGCAGCTTTGCCCCTGGTGGAATGAGCCTTAGGCTTACCCCCTAAGGTCTTATTAGCTTTTTGGTAACACTGCTGTATGCAGGACACAATCCACCTAGAGATAGACTGCTTAGAGGTCGCAAGACCCGTCCTGACTGATCCATAATTGACAAACAATTGGTCAGACCTACGAATATCTTTGGTCTTATGAAGATAAAATTTCAACACCCTCCTAACATCCAGGGAATGTAAGGACCTTTCCGCTGGAGATGAAGGATTCTGAAAAAACGTAGGCAAAGTTATGGTCTGGTTAACATGAAAATCAGAAATAACGTTGGGAAGAAATTTAGGGTGAGTACGCATAACAACCTTAGCAGCATGAAATACAGTATAAGGTTCTTGGCAACACAGCGCCTGAATTTCACTCACCCTGCGGGCCGATGTAATGGCCACGAGGAACGCCGCCTTCCAGGACAGGTGCTGCAACGAAGCCTTATGAATAGGTTCAAAAGGCTCCTTCATCAATCTGGACAGCACCACGTTCAATTCCCATGAAGGCGAAGGAAGCCTGACAGGAGGGAACACTTTCTTCAAGCCTTCCAAAAAATCTTTAATCACAGGGACCTGGAAGAAGGAAGTCTCGGAAGGGCATTTCCTGTAAGCAGTCAATGCAGCAAGATGAACCTTAATAGAGTGGACATTAAGGCCAGACTGCGCCAACTGTAGAAGATAAGGAAGGATGACATCTTCCTTGCATGTCGTCGGGTCATAGTTCTTGGACTTGCACCAGATACAAAATCTCTTCCACTTGTACGCATAAGAAGTCCTAGTGGAAGGTCTCTTAGACTCCTTCAGTATGTCCATGCACTCCGCAGGAAGATTCAAATGGCCATACTGCACTATCTCAGGAGCCATGCTGCCAAACTCAAAGACGAGAGGTGGGGTGCAACATCAGCCCCCCGAACTTCGTGAGAAGGTCCGGCCTGCACGGCAGCCGCATGTGAGGAAGGAGAGACCGGTGAAGCAGGTCCGTGAACCACCACTGTCTGGGCCATTCCGGGGCAATCAGTATCATCCGCGCCCTGGACTGGGACAGCTTGATGAGAACCGTCGGAATCAGGGGAATGGGCGGAAAAGCGTACAGAAAGCTGTTCGACCAGTTGATCCATAACGCATTCCCCAGCGTCCCCGGCTGGTAGTACCTGGAGGCAAAGTCTCGGCATTTGCTGTTTTCGGCGGTGGCGAACAGATCTATGTCTTGAGTCCCCCACCTTGCGAAGACTTCTCCTAGTACTTCGTCGTTTATGACCCATTTGTGGTTTTCCTGAATCAATCTGCTGAGTGCGTCTGCCTGAACATTTTGCACACCTGGCAGATGTGTAGCCGTTATCGTCAGCCCTCGAGCCAGAAGCCAGTGCCAGATCGCCTGCGCCTCCTGCGACAGAGTGCGTGATCTCGAGCCTCCCTGCTTGTTGAGGTAATACATCGTGGTCGTGTTGTCCGTCTGAACAAGCAGAGAGTCGGTCTGGAAGGACGGATGAAAGGCCTTCAGTGCCAAGTGAACAGCTCTGAGTTCCAGGAAATTGATATGGTACGTGGACTCCGTCGGGGACCACGTCCCTTGAATCTGTAGGTCTCCGGAGTGCGCTCCCCAGCCCTGGAGAGAAGCATCCGTCACGATAGTCTGAGTGGGAATGTCCTTGTGGAAGGGAACCCCTCTGAGGAGATTCTCCGCGGAACACCACCACCTCAGAGACTGAATAGCATGTTGAGACAGTCGTATCTTGTCGTCCCAAGATCCTTTCTTCTGATCCCACTGATCCTCCAAGCACTCCTGCAGCGGTCTCATGTGAAGCCGTGCATGTGGCGTCAGGAAGATACAAGAGGCCATCGATCCCAGTAGAGAAGACACCGTCCTCATCGTCGTGGATGGAGTGGTCATAAGAGCCTGAGCCTTCCGAAGGAGTGATAATCGTCGCTCCTCCGAAGGAGACACGCTTGCTGACAGCGTATTGATGGAGGCTCCCAAGTACTGAATGCACTGGACCGGAGTCGGGACAGACTTGGACATGTTGATGTGCAACCCCAATTTGTTCAATAGAACGCACGTCTTCTGGAAGTGAGCTTGCGCTTCCGCGAAGGAGGAGGCCTTGATCAACCAGTCGTCCAGGTACGGGTAGACAAACACCTTGTTCTTCCTCAGGTTTGCAGCTACCACAGCCATGCACTTCGAGAACGTCCTCGGTGCAGACTTCAGCCCGAATGGCAGTACTGTGTATTGATAATGATTGGCGCCGACTCGGAACCGCAGGAACTTCCTGTGTTTGTGTGCAATGGGCACATAGAAGTACGCATCCTGGAGGTCTATGGCACACAGCCAGTCTCCCCGTTGCAGCTGAGGATAAATCTGATGCAACGACAGCATGCAAAATTTCTCTCTGCGAATCCACTTGTTTGCCTGTCGCAAATCCAGAATGGGCCTGAACTCGTTCTTGTCCTTTTTGCGAACCAGGAAGAACCGGGAGTACAGACCTCTTCCCCTTTGAGACAGAGGTACATCTTCTATCGCCCTTTTCCTTAAAAGGATATCATCCTCCGCCTGGAGTTCTCGCAGTTGATACTGAGAGCCTACCGGAGGAATCGACGGAGGCGGGCTGGTGAACCGAAGACTGTATCCACTGCAAACAATATTCAGCACCCACTTGTCCTGAGTAATTTTTCTCCACTCTGCCAGAAAAGATTGAATGCTTCCCCCCACCGGAGCGGGTAACAGTCGTAGGGGAAGTAAGCGCTCAGGGCCTAGACCCGGCCGGGCCTTTGGTCGCTGGTGCCGACTGATGGCCACCTCTGCCCCTCTGGCGCTTTTGGAATGGCCTCCTGAACTGCTGCTGTTGCTGTTGCTGCTGCTGTCCAGAAGACTGGCCACGTCCCCTGCCCTGGCCACCGAACCGCCGCTGGAACGGACGGTACATCTTCTTCGTCTCCTTGGGTTTCTCCAAACCCACTGCTGTGAGAGTCTCGGCCTCCGCCTTCATGCGGGCCATCTCATCGTCAGCGTGCTTTCCAAAGAGGGTCTCGCCAGAGAATGGAAGGTTGGCGACCCTTTGTTGAGCGTCCGGTTTCAGGGACGTGAGACGCAGCCATGCATGCCTCCGTTGGTTGATTCCGTGACAGAAACCATGCGCCGCCAGTAGGGAAGAGTCAGCTGCAGCGCTGATGACTTGGTTTGCCACCAACATCCCTTCGTTCAGCACCTCCTGAAAGTCTTCCCGCTTGTCCTGCGGTAGAAGTTCCACAAATTGCTGAAGGGATTCCCAAAGGGCTCTGTCATACCGACCCATCAAGGCGGTGGCACTAGCAGCCTTCATTGAGGTCGCCGAGGTCCCACAAACCTTCCTCCCAGATGAATCCAACCACCTAGACTCCTTATCCGGTGGAACCGTGGAGGAAGGCGTGGTGGCGTGCTGTTTGCGCGCCACCGTCACAATCACCGAATCCGGAGTGGGTTCCTTTCTCAGAAAGGCCGGGTCCGAGTCCGGAGCCCGGTACTTCTTCTGTAGCCTAGAGGGTGCCGCCCTAGCCATCGCAGGAGTGAGGAAGAGGTCTGTGGCCGGTTCCTCCAGACCCGGCACTAGTGGCAACAGCGGTCGAGACAAGTGCTTCTGGTGTAGTGTCTCGAAGATGACTGAAGTCTTGGGAGTGGGCACCGTCAAGGCAATGCTCAACTTCGCTGCCCCACGTAACAGCACGTCCTGGAAGGACACCAGATCGTCAATTGGCGAAACCCTCGTATCCGGGGAATCTGACAAGGTCGGGGAGTAATCCCTGGTCCCCGACGACCTGGTCCGTGAACGAGATCTACGCCTCCTGTGGCGCTGCCCGGATCGTGTGGAGGACCTGTGGCGCGAATGTTCCCTTCTTCCAGGAACGAGAGCGCGACCTCCCTGCACGTGGGCGCTCCACCGGCTTCCGTGGAGGCGACTTCCGTGGAGGTGTCTTCCGTGGTCTATCCCGGGGCTTCGGAGTCGGAGTCCCCTTGGGAGGTGTCGGAAGCAGAGGCAACGACACCGACCTCGGTGGCCTGACCGGAGGCTTCTCTGGCAACGGCGCCGGACCATGTGGGGGAACCGGCGGCGGAGGTTGACCTGTAGGCGGAAGCGGAGGAAGAGGAGGCAGAGGAGGAGTAACAGGGGGAGCCTCCTTCGGGAGGGGCGGAGGAGTTGTAGGCCGTGGCGGTGTATATACCACCGAGTACACCGAACCCGGTGACTTCTTCGGGGGAGGGGCCTGCGAACCAGACCCTCCAGAGCGTGAGCGACGCCTCCGACGTCCTTCCCCGGATCCAGCGTGACTTTTCACGCCAGAATCTCTCCTGCGCCGCTTAGGGGAGGTAGAGCCCCTTGAGGACGCCGATCTCTTCCTGCTCGACGTCGAGCGTCGTTTTCCAGACCTGGAACGCCGATCCCTCGACTCCGGCATCGAACGCCGTCTCCTCGACGTCGAGCGCTTCTTCCTCGACGCCGAACGTCGTCCTCTCGACGACGAACGGTCAGACCTCGACGTCGAGCGTCGACTCTTCTTCGTCGTCGACCGTTTCCTCCTCGACGTCGAGGATCACCTTGACGGCGATCTGGTCGACGGCGACCGGCGGTGTCGCTTCGACGGCGAGCGCCGGTGCCTTCTTCGTCGACGGCGATGCGTCGACTCCGACGTCGACGACTTCGACGACGCCGTCGGCGGTGATCTCGACGGCAGCCTACCCAGGCCTCTCGACGTCGATCTTCCACGCTGCCTCGACCCGGAGCCCCGGGGAGAAAGGGAACACACCGTCGTCATCCCTCTCGACGTCGTCGTCGATGCTATCGACGTCGACGGAGACCGGGACCTTTTGCTGGCACTCCTGCCTCTGGGGAGCCCCCCAGAGGCCTCAGCAGGGGCAGAGGGAGCCTTCCCAGCCTGCCCAGACCCACCTGCAGCCTGCAGTCGCCTCTCCTCCAGGCCTTGGAGCCTAATCTTCAGCCTGTCCCTCAGAGTCCTTGTAGAAAAGGTCTGGCAGATGTCACAATCCTCAGGGACATGCTCTTCAGGAAGGCAAAGGATGCAGACGTCGTGTGGATCCGACTTGGCCTTCTTCCTTCCACATGCTGGGCACTTGTCGAACAAAGCAGGCATTTTAGATCCCTAAAAGCCTGAAAAAACACACAGAAGTGAAAAGGAAGCACCAAGAATCAAATGGGAACACTTTTAGCCAAAAAAAAGTGAACAAAAAACTCCAATAAACCCTTGAACAAGGGAGAGCTCAATGCACAGGGTCCTGTAAGCAGGAGCCGGAAAAAAGAACTGAAAGTAAGTTGGACCTGCTATGCATTCTGGGATACTGGGAGAAAGTTCTGGAAGATTCTCTTAAAGGCACAGTATCCTATTTAAACCACATAATGGCAGCCTATGGGGCTTGTCTGTCCAGACCTTCCTCTCTATCATTTCTGAGGGGCTTTGCAGTAAAAGCAAGGGAAATCTGGACAGGCATTGCTGTTTGTGGATTTTTGGTGGAATTTCTAGTTGAAGTACTGGACAGTGTAGCCTGTGGATATAGGCTGCATTATTTGTCTTTAAATTTTCTCTTAAGTGTCTTTGCAGTTCTGCAATTTTTTGACAACTTAAGAGATTATTTTTGATTGCCGGGGTCCTCGCACATGGGCGGGACTATTCACTAGATTATGACTATACACAGAGATCCCCTACTACAGAACTGGAACAGCTGAAACGTTCTCTAGGGAAAGGTCTCTTCACGCTTTTGTGATGATGAACCAAGTTCACCAGTTGTACAGCATAGCATTCTGGGAGATAGTGGCTGCTCAGGAGCAGGAAATGGACTGTCAATAACCGAATCCAAAGGACCAAGGAAGTAACACAATTGTAACCGAACGGTGTATCCCTGGAGGAACACTTGGTGTTGCACTGGAGGTGCACTTATTAGATCTTTTGGGATGGAGGTAGTCTCCTACGCGGACGACACGCAGATCCTCGTGTCTCTCTCCCAGTCAATTGAGCTGACCGCCTCCATATTTAGATCCTGTATGGAGGCCGTCGGCCAGTGGATGATATACAACTCACTCAAATTGAATGGGGAGAAGACCGAGGTGATGGTGTTTGGTGGAAGGGAAGATATCTGGTCCATGGAGTGGTGGCCTGACTCCCTTGGTCTGTGCCCCAAACCTACTTCTTCAGCTAAAAATCTTGGGGTAATGATTGACCCTATCCTGGATATGCGCCAGCAAGTCAACAGGACGGTATCGACCTGTTGGGGCATAATTCATGTTCTCAGGAAAATAAGGAACTACCTTTCCCAGCCGGCAAGAAGACAACTTGCTGTCGCCCTTTTGGGATCGCGTCTGGACTACTGCAATGCGCTGTATGCTGGACTGAGTAAAAGTCAGATGCAGCGCTTGCAGGTAGTCCAGAATGCGGCAGCTAGATTTGTCCTTGATCTCCCTTGTCGCTCTTCGGCCACGCTGGCCAGGAAGCAGCTGCATTGGCTTCCGATTAAGGAGCGGATTGTTTTTAAGTCCATGTGTATGGTCTATAAAGCCTTGGCCAAAAGCAGCCCCACAGGGATCAGAGCCATCCTGACATACTACAACCCTGGCAGGAGCCTCCGCTCCTCCAATCACTCTTTCCTCCACATCCCCCGGATTCGGAAAGCCAGATGGGGTGGTAAGGCTTTTTCCCTCTTGGCCCCTAAATGGTGGAACGATCTTCCATTAGAACTTAGGTCCCTCCCCTCCCTTCAAACTTTCAGAGCATCCCTTAAAACACGCCTCTTTGTTCAAGCGTACATGTAAGTGCATGACTGCCCGCTTTTGATCTGTTTGATAGGCGCCTTGACACCTTCGGGTTTTAGTCTGCGCTATACAAGTTGCTAAATAAAAATAAATAAATAAATAAAGGATGTTTTTTTCAGCCAAGGATAGAAAACACGCAGTCTCATCCGAAATGGCAGACGTGGAGGTGCTGGTGAACCAGATGAATCTGAGGAAAAGTCATGAAAGTAGATGTAATAGCCAGAGGCAGTCCAATCTATTTTTGGCAGCTCTGCAGGTTTTGTAGAACTAGAAGATGACTCGATCCGTGGTAAATTTACATAAATAGCATTTGTGTCAGGATACTGAATTGAAATATGTTTTTCTGTACTAGTCAATTGTACAGAAGTTGTATTAACAGGTAGAAGGGATACTTCATTGTTGGTTACTGCTATCTCCCCTTGGGAAGAGGATGCTTCATCAGCTTCCAAAGCTTCCATTGGAACTCCCTGTATGGTAGTGAGAGGAGGCAGGTAATTACCCAGGAGCCCACACGGCCTACTGTTGAGAATCAGCCACATAGTGTGGTTTGATCAGATCAATGAAGACGAATCTCTTGTTTCTGCAGCTAGCAAGAGGCGGAATAAGTACAGTCTGGTACCTTCAACAGCTAGGACAGGTACAGAGCGCCAATCTTCGGGATCTAACCAGGAGCTGCTGGCACTTTCTTCACTTCACCAGTGGCAGTTCGTTTTAGTTGGGTGTTGCTTCGTTCATCCTGGAAATTGTTCAGTTCGTGTAAAATAGCCAGACGTCTATTTATGTCAAATGGTGTTAGCCACCACTGTGCTGGAACTGTAAAGCTCTAGGGCCCATATTTTCACCCCTAAACGAATAGTATAGGGAGTCTGACCACACAGGGATTTTCTAGGCAGATTGTTCTATGCCCTCTGGACCTTTCATCGAGGATGGACCCAACTGCGACCTGAGCCTAGTACCCTAGTTGTTAAAGACTGCTTTAAGTACCGTTTTTTTCTCTCCATGACTGAATTTCCCTTGGGATGGTATGGAGAAGAATATCACAGGGCCACACTCAAACTTCACATGGCATATTTGTAAGCCCTGAAAACAAACAATAGACGGAATGCCGTATGACAACTGTGTATGTCCCGATAAAAACTTGGAGATCCTTTATAAAGGTTTGGGTGTCAACTGACCGCTATGGCCATACCCATGGGTGTCGACAGCAGGAGTCCACTGCAACCAAGATATACTTGTAAAACCCATCTGATGACAAAGGGCCACAATGGTGCAGATAAATAAAAGTCAGAGGTTTGTGTGAAATCAGTAGAGGTGTCTGTGGTGGACGTGCATGGTGGAATACTTCATCTGCTGCAGAGGTCGCCTTTCAGGTTAAAGTCCTTGGTCTGTTTTTAGAGACCAGCCACCAATAGCATTGCTGCAATAATGAAATTGTAGCAGTAACCCCAGCATGTGTGCATGCAAGACCCTCATGTGCAGCTATAATGAAACCTAAACTGTGGTCTGAATTTGGTATTACTCTATCCCCCAATACAGGATTGTGAGTAAACGGTACATTTTGCTAATAACTAGTAGAAGTACTTGAGTGGAAAGCCTTTTGGCAGGTGGCCGTCACTGCATGCAGTGTTTACAGCCATCATGATGTCTGCGTCTGTTCTCGTACTTGAAAAAATAATTGAAGTGACAGCAGCAGTTTGCACTGTTACTTTTGAGGCTTGATCAGCCATGAAATTCTCTGCAGCGTGTATGCCAACACATTGGTGACTCAAGGTATGAATAACCTGAGTCCGTGGCAAGCACTCTTTCAGCTTAGCCACTTGTTTCCAAAGCATATTGTGCTTTACTGTGCACCCTTTGAATCTCTGAATCCATTCTGGCTCCAGTAGTATAGCTACTCATTAGAAGACTGTATATAGAATACAAATTGCACACTATCAGTGTGGGAAATCCTGGATTGGTATTTTCCAGTGGCAGAATTAGAACCCTAAGTTTAGCCAGCTATGCTGTGTAGTCACCGAGTGACTGTGTATAGGTCTTTTCAGGTTGGAATTCTCCATCCTGCATGTGCCCCTCTACAGCAGTGCATGCTGATGAATATTTCTGCTTTGTCCCCAGGGCCGGCTGGGCAGAACGATCAGTATAGATTAGGCAGGCTGGGCAAAACGATCAGTATAGATTATGTAATCGTACTGATCCAGAGGCATTATTTCGGTAACCAAAGGATATTTGTGTTCCTATTGTAAAAAGGCTTGTGATTGTGGTGTAGAGTCAAATCTGTAGTCTACATCTGTTGGGGTGAGTTAGTTATCCCACTGTATTCAATGTGGATGTAATACTTTTGTATTTGGCACACTGGCCATTGTGATGGCCTGTGAGGCTTGGACCACTGTCAGTATTGTTTCTGTCAGTGCAAAATGCATTTTGGAATTGCTGTATAAATGTGATTTATATGCAATTGGTACAGTTTCACCTTCATTGAATGTAGCATAGGTGTAACCTGTTACCCCTGCAATTACCCGGAATGCCAGGTATGTTTTGTCTACATGTGTGTGTAGGAGTATTGAAGTTAGCATTTCAGCTTGTACGGAACGTAGTATGTTTGTATGTTCAAAGGTCCAGTGTGTGCTTCAGAAATCTTGATGAGTCAAGTCGTAGAATGGTTGTACCCGTTCTGTGTCATCTAGAATGTAGGTTATGCCAAAATGTAGGAAACTCAATGTGGATTGTAACCTCTTCAACATAGTTGGAGGTTGTAAGAAAGCATACTTCTCTAAGAAATGTATTGCAAGGCTTTTGCCTTCATTTGACTGCTCGTATCCCAGAAACAGGACATTGAGGTGAGCAATCTTTGAATTTCTAAGGTTACATTTATAGCCCATGTGAGCAAATCCCAGAACTATGCGATCTACTTTTGTCAAGTGTACTGAAAGATCATCATCCGTTAAATATATGTCATCAACATAGGACAATGGTTGGACATCAAACTGGTGTAAAGGTTCTGTTACTCGATCTGAAAACAGCCCAGGGATATTCTTATACCCCTGAGGTAATGGACAAATTTCCCGCTTAGAACCCAGTGTTGTAAATTCAGTCAAATACCTGCTTTCATGGGCTATATTTTGGCAGACAAATCCATTTGAGATATCTAGTGTGGTGTTGTAATTTCTCCTTTGTTCATAAGTGCAGCACTGTGTGCGTTTTGTACTGCAAATGTGCGAGTAGGTAGCTGTGTTTAAATGTCTGTATTCTAATACAAGATGATATAAATGGTCTGGGATTATTCATTGACGTGGTGCAACATTCTATTAAACCCTGTTATTCAATTTGTTGGAGAATTTCCCTAACTAGTTTTTTAGCCTCGTTTTTAATGGGGTATGGTCTTTGAGGTTGTGGGGCCAATCTCAGTGGTTTCTCATGATAAGGGGAACCATCATCATAGTTGGGGTAGAATGCTGGAGCTTGCGCGAATGCTGACCCCTTGGCATAGGAATGTTTTTCTGTGTTCTGGAAAGAGGTTGAGGAAGCAAGATAAATTACTGTTTCTACGTTTGAGCAGTCCACGACAACCCCTGTTGGCCAATCCTTTACGGCCAAGAGAACGCCATAGCGGAATGACTGATTTTCTCAAAAGAGAAATGTAATGGTTCTTTGTATGGCTCCCTCCATCTGGAGTTGCATCTCCCCTAGACGATTTGGGAAAATGACCCTTGTATCCAGTGTTTCCACCTCAATATAGTCACTCAGCGCTACTGCCACCAGACAATCCATCAGGTACTGGTGAACTGTCCTGACGTCTACAGCACTGTCCAGCATGGTCAGAGCCCATTCCCCATTCAGAAGATCTGTGGCATGCTTGACCTTAAGTCCAGCTACCATCTTCTTTTGAATTGAGATTTAGATGTTTTAGGTTGGTCTTCCTGTTTAATGCTACAGTCAGATGAGCGTTGCAATTCCTTCTTTGGCTTCACATACTCCTCTGATCTGCGCTTTGACCATCCACTGCTCTCCAAACATTTTACAGATGACTTCTGAATGGAAAGAGATGAACGTGTATCAGTATCCTAATACCTGTGAGGCGGTCTAATATTATCAGGTTACGCAGGTTATAGAGCTTTTCCGTGGCTTTGTGTTGCGGAGACCCACACAGCGATTTTGTTTAGTCTTTATTTTTCTAATTATCCCACTTCTTCTTTGTAGAAGACTCAGGTGCTTGCTTAGAGTTATCCTTCTCAGAATGACTCTTCAGTTGTGGTTTACCAGATTTGGCTCCCAAATTATCTCTACCTAGTGTTGCATTTGCCTCCTCGATAATTTTAGATAATTCAAGCTTCTGTTTTCCCGGAGCTAGATACCTTAAATGCTGGCATATAGCCAATGCTGCAGTTTCCCCATTTAGGTTACTTAACATAATGGAGGATACAGCGGCAAAATTGCCCATCAGTTTCATCCCTAAATCCAGGGCAGTTCCTGCCCTGTACTCATTTGGATCTGTTTATGCACTTCTGGCAAAACAGCTAATGAAGGAGAACTGGTATATACTGAAGCAAAACCTCTACCCCAAGTGCTGCATTCTTCCACGGGGAGCCATACCCATTTGCAAGAAAATTATTAGAATCCTGTGTTTTTTTCCTGCAGTTTCTGTATGGAGACTCTTCAAGATTACTTATTTTTGTGCAATCCAAAATGGAATATTTTCCTGTCTGAGTAGACTCTCACCCATGTCTGCATTTAGGGTATGTGGGCTGATGTCTGGTGTGGCCAATTGTGGTTGTGCAGCTTGAGCACTCCAAGCAGGATTTAACCCATTCCGTGCTCCCGTCCCTGGTGCTGCAAACGACCGTTGGCCGTTGCAGCCCCGCCCACCCTTTAGAACACCCTCACCGCGGCGGAATTGCTGCTGCGGTTAAGACGTTAAAGTCAATGCTCGCCTATCGAACTGTGTCAAACATCTGTAAATTGGTAATACATGTTTATATAATCTAAGCACTTGTGCTGTTGTCAAATTATCGACATCAGGATGTGGTGTGTATCTGGCTAAGACTGACCATGTCGTTCCCTCAGGGAAGGAGGCCTCGTCTAACATTGTTTGTTGTGTGTGGTAGGGCGCCATCAAACCAATTTTTGTATTCTTGGCATGTTAAAGGTATTATGAATTCTTCATATGGTGCCTATAGCGGATGTTCTGCCAAGAATCCTCTACTGGATGATCTAATTCTTACCTGATGGTAAGTGTATGAAGGTCCTTGTCTTGATCACAAGAGGGAGATCCCTCCTCGCAGAGGGTAAACAGGAATCAGCAGGGTTGAGGCTCCAACAACAACGATCTTGCAATTACAGCAGAGTGCTCCTCTGATTTGAATACGAAATGAGTGTGTATTTATATGTGTATTTATAATAACAGTATCCATGCTTCCATGTCGAAGCTTCAGCCAGGTTGACATTATTTCTTCTCTTGTGATAGCCATGTTGCCTTACGGATGAATAACACACAACAATATTAGTACAATGTATGTTCAGGCCTTGTATTAAATGTTCAAGGTGTCGTGATAGTGAAGTGGAATTGTAAGCAATGTGGTTTCAGAGTAACTAATTCTGCACTGTCACGCAAGCAGTTGCGTATCAAAAACCATTCTGTAGAAAAGAAGGCAACTTAGTAAACATGTGCATGTCAAAAATGGCAGTGTTTTTTCCCGGGCTAACCTGGCCATGTGACACCATATCCACTCAGCAACATCAGGAGGTTCCATCGACTAGCAAAGTCCCTTTTTGTCACTAAAAGACCCCAAAACACCAAAAGGTTGTCTCCCTCTGACTCTAATGCAGCATCCTTCTATTTCAAAACTATGATGTTTTGGGTAAGGCCATACAGGGTGTACCTCTATTTTGTTCAGTGTAGAATAAATGTCAGACTAATATTGGGCATTCTTCAAACATGCCCATATCATATGGAAGAAACTACCACAATCTTCATTACAACATGAGCAAGAGTTTCTTCTCCTCCCCATATGCCAAAGCCTGAAAGGGTCTTAGTAGGTATTATGAAGCACCTTGAATTGTATCAGTCTCAATTTGGCGGATATGGCCACACATCCAACGGCCAAATTGGCCTCCTCCCCACCAAGTCCTCATGATCAATGGTGCCAACATCTGTCTGCCGTTTGGTACATAGCTGTAGCAGTGGATCTGGGGAGTTGACCACTAGTGATCTATATAAGAGGTATATATGTCTTTCGACGTGAGTTTTCCAATAACAATCTTGGGTTCAAGCAGGTTGAATTCAGGGACCGTTGACAGGGAGTGGTGAAATCAGTGGAGTGCATGCCTAAATTGCAAATAGAGAAGGAATTAGGAACCCTGCAGCATGTATTCCTCCGCCAACTAGACAAATGGTTTAATATGCGTCCTATCCCATTGCGCGCCAACTTTAGAGATGCCAATCAGGTCCCACCATTCAAACCCCCTTCAGATTCGAAACTGGAGGCATCCATGTGCCCTTCAAATGGGAGTTTCCAGGGTTATTCTTTTGAACCATTTAATGTGCTTTAGTGCCCTGTGCAAACAAATTAGTGGGATTTTGATGGGCTCTGGTTTCCTCCTTGGGACCGATAAGCCATACATAACCGCCTTTACATTACTGGTCTGCAGCAGGACCTGCTGCAGGCGGAATGTTAGGCCCTGAGTGTCTCCATCAATCTAGTCATTAATGACCACCTGAAGATCATCTTTAACACACATATAGAAGCCTAGGTTTGTTATTTAGGTCTTGGTTCATTACCAAAAATGATGTCACACCAAATCGCGCCTTGCATTTAAAGATAACTTTATCTGGCTTATTATAAGCACACTGCACACAGGATTCTGCCAGTATTCGTTCAACAAAAAAATGTTTAAAGTGTCTTTTCACTCATATGAACCATGCAAAGAAATATACTCAACTAGTTACAGTTTTACATTAGTGGAAAACAAACATCTAACACAACAGTTACTTTTTTCTTTACTTTCTCAGATTTACCATGTTAAGGATGTCATGCTAGTGTTTTCCTCAGCAAGCATATTTGCAAGGAACTGAAAACCATTGTGCTACCTACCCAAATTACTTTCATTCACTAAGATGGAAAATCAATAATAGTTTCGAACACTTACTTTGGACTGAAACACAGGGTCACTTTAGTCCTCTGAAATGGCAGCAAAATCCCTTGGTTGGGTATACAGAAGATCAGATTTGCAGGATCCTGGTTTCTTTGCCGGTTTAATATTCCTGGGTTTTGCAAAAGGGCGTCTGTACCTTTAAAAATATCTGTACCCTGAAGAAAAAAGGTGTCAAATTGCAATAACAGAAAAAACAGACACAATGAGAAACACACTTCATTTCACTTGTGTGACCATCTTCACCGGAGAATTTGGTAATAAATACTGAAGTAGAATAGTAAACACAAGAGAAAAAGGAGCACAGTTTATGCTATCAGGGCTATAGAAGAATGCTAGACAAAAAACGTAAAAGTAAGAACATAACAAGCATCATTTTAAGATGCAGCAGGAGGGAAAAGAGTAAAAGTAAGAACATACATAAGAAGCAGCATTTTAAGATGCAGCAGGAGGCATTAAAGAAAGAGTAAGACCAACACAAGCTTAAAATATTTTCCATAATCATAGCACTTAGTCACGACAGATCCTGAAACGGCTCTGACCTCCCTTATCCACACTGGACTTTCTGTTCAGTTCCAGCACGAAGGCTTACTTGAGTGTTGGCTCTCAATCACATATTTTCAAGTTGGAGGACAACCATCATACTCCTCACTTACTATTTGCATAATTGAAACAAATGATTTAAAATCATAAAAGAGAAGGCCAATTAATTTCCAAATAAGGGCTAAAAAACAGATGAGGGGAAAAACACAAAATGTACCTCATAAAGGAGTCTATTTTACTAAAATATTTCCGGAAATGAATGGTGACAAAAGTGCTATTTGCTGAGAATTAAAAGAGCTAGTGTTCGCAGGTTTTAAACATCTTAACCTAAGGACTCAGAGTTGGGGTGAGTGGTAGCTATACCAAACGTCATTTCTAGCAGGCCAGGGTTTTTCACAAAAAAACTCCAACTAACTCAGAGTTCAGAATGTTGCTACCAGACAAGTTCAAAGCCGGAATAGATGGGACCACATAACCCTGCCCTCAATACCATATAGTACCTACTGGTAGTAGGAAGAATATCCTTTAAAGCTCAATGTTTCGCTCACAAGGCAATCCACTGCACTGCACTGGGAGAACTGCATATCTGTAAGGTTTCAAATCAGTGTCACTTAACAGTTGCCTTTGATCAAAAACAAGGTTTTTTTTTTGGAAAGCTGTAAATCCCTAATATGTGCAGGCATTTAAAGACAAAGATGTATGTTTCACGTTAAATCATGCCATTTGTAAAAGGGTGTGGCAGTCACTTAGAGGACACTTTGCAACACACAAGAAATTAATACTAGGTTCAAATGTATATAAAAGTGGCAGGTAAAGTTTGGGAAGAACATGGCGGCTGCAGGCTAGTGCGGCGCGCACGTCAGACGCCGTTCCGCTGATGCACTGCGGTGCTGCTGCCCTTCTGGAGCGCTGAATGGAGCCTCGAGTCACGTAATCGTCTCCCGTTTCGTGCGGTCAGTGGAGACGCTTCTAGTTTGTTCTGCTTCTTTGCTTCTTCGGTGTCTTTTTCCTGCCGTCTTTCCGTGGGACTTACGGATGTGCCGCAGTGCAGGCGCTGTTTCCCGACCCCTCCCCCCTGGCTCGCTGCCTCCGTGGAGTCGGTGGCAGAACGCAGCCGTGGAGCTCCGCCGAGGTCGTACGGCTCGGGGGCTCCTTCAAGGTAAGCTGGGCTGAGCGCGGGTCAACAGCTGCAGCAGACTCCCTCGCAACAGGCTTGTGACCTCAGTGGTAGAGAAGGGGGCCAGGAGAAAATCTATACAGAAAAAAAGGCTGGACATACTCCCATTGTGACAGTGGATCCCACAAAGGAAGTTGGGGGAGTTGATGGAGATACGGAGGCAGATAAAATTAGTAGCAAGAAAGCCTCTAATCGGAAAGTAAACTCCAAGAGCACGAGTGGGAAGCGGGGGAAGAATCAGAAGACTGTAAGGGAACTACAAGTCTCAGAATCCCCCATTACAGAGGGTGCCGAATCAGCGGAATCTTCTACCTCTGGTATAGAAAGTACCAGGCTCAACCAAAGGGCAAATAGTAGTAAGGCTGAGGTTAGGGGCAAAAAAAACAAGGGTGGTCCTAAAAAGGGGCCTAATATCTTAAGTTCAACTAGTGCCACAGGAAAGATTACCCCCTCATTGCGCTCATACTTCAAAGTTCTGCCCCAGGTGTTGGATTTGCTACCTGCCAAAACCCCAGATAATTCCGTTCAATCACCTACATCTCTCCCGAATACACCTACACCTACATCTTCGGGCATTCTTACTGATAAAATCAAGAGTAAAACTCTTACACTAGCCCCAGATTTGGCTGAGTTACCGCCTCTCCCAGCCATAAGTGTTGAAGACAATGTGGGGTGCATGCAAGACCCAACAGGTCAAGAGAAGTTAATCAGTCTAGAGAAGGGAGCTGATGAATGGCAAGCCTGGAAGTAGCCGAACTAAAGATCCAAAATCTACGGAGGGAAGGAGATGCCATGAAAGAGAGAGTCGGAACATTGGAAAACTATTCGCGGCGAAACAACCTGCGACTCCTGAAGATACCAGAGGGGAAGGAAGGGGGGACCTCAAGGCCTTTGTAATTAAAATATTGAAGGACTCCCTTAGTCTCGAGGAATCTGTCGAGGAGCTAGACAAAGATGTACAACGAATTCATCGCGACCCCTTTCGTTGGAATCCTGGCAGAACAAAGCCTAGGAAGATCTTGATTAATTTTCTTACGTACTATCTGAAAGAGAACATTTTAAATCTCTCATTAAAATCAAAATCGTTAAAGGAAGACTGAGTTGTTGGAATCCATTATTAATCACTCTCAGGGTCGAGTTTAGTAGTGGAACAATTAAAGCGGGTTGGGCCTTGTTGCCCATACTCTCCACCTATAGATAGGATATATCAGTTGATTGTGTTACCATTTCCCTCTTCACATGCCATCCAACGCTCTGACCTGTAATGTGATCTGAGCACGCTAGGGTCGAGTATAGAGGTTAAAAAAAAAACATACAAAAGTAATAGAAAAGATGTGAAGGGAAAAAAAAATAAAAGAGTTTAAGGGTGAAAAATGAAGAATGAGAAATGGAAAAAAATAACTAATCACATGTGTTTGCTCCAGATGGGTTTAAGGGGCATTTAGCGGTGCAGGAGGGAATGGTGTTATAAGACGCAAATCCGGCCTCACATCTGGTCGGAGTAAGTATGGGAGGGTTCTTCAAGGGTGGGGAGGAGGGTGTGGGGGGGGAATAGAATAAAAAAGTCAAAAATCCTCAGGAGTCAGGCCTTCCAAGACTTGTTTTGTGCCCTAGTGGGGTATACTGCCAAGTTTGGGATAAAAAAAAAAATATATAGAATAATTTTTTTTAGGTGGAAGGAAATGGGAAAGAAGATAGACACCAGACGATGACATCTGTTAAATTCTTGTCATGGAATGTCGATGGTCTGCGCGTGAGGGGCAGAAGAGAGCGCATTTTACAATACTTACGAGATTCCCCCGCACAGATCATCGTCATCCAGGAAACACATCTTCTAAAAGCTGAGGCCAATATTCTTTTAAAAAGGCAGAGATGGATAGACAAATTTATCAGCACTGACCATAATGCCAATATCAGAGGAATACTCCTAATATGTAAAAAATCAGCGAAGGCTCAGATCCTAGATTATCTATTATTATCTATTACCTATTATTATATTATTATCCTAGATAAGGAATATCAGAGCGGAAGAAAGCTTTTGGTGAATATGTCCATTGACGGTTGGGTGTGTAACTTAGTCGGATATTACGGACCTAATATTGATGATCCGTCCTACTTAGAGATATTAAGGAACCATTTGATGACCTCTCAAGTTCCTATCATTTAGGCCAGGGATTTTAACATCGTACTTAACCCAAAATTAGATAAATCTACCAACTCTAGAGCCTACATGCCTTCCAAATCCAGACAGTCCCTTAAAGGAATAATGACACAGCTGGGTCTGGCAGACCTATGGAGAGAAAAGGCGGGTACTAAATTAGGGGTTTCTTACAGGAACCTCAAATACAAACACAAATCTAGAATCGACTTCGGGCTATTTAGTTATTGTCTTAAAAATTCCCCTTCTGTGATAAACTATCTTCCCTCTCACCTATCGGACCATTCAGCTCTTTCGTTTGCTCTCAAACTTGTACCCCAAACTAAACATCCATCTTGGTCATTCGATCGTACTATCCTATTAGAAGAAGAGGAAGTTAGGTTTTTGGTGAGCGAAACAACTTTGTTCTTGGATGTAAATTTAGATTCTACAGCACTAGATACGGTTTGGGAGACTCTGAAAGCATTTCTGAGAGGATGCATAACAAACAGAGCCTCCTACCGGCATAGTATGTATCGAAGGAAGATCAAGAATCTTCAGCAGGAAATGGAGATCATTGAGCAGAGGCTTGGGGCATCAATTGGATCACCCGACGACCAAAAAAATCTGGGCGAACTGAAAAATCAATTAGAGAGCATACTACAAGAAAGAGCCTCGAAGAGATGGGAGGCGAGTAAGATCTCCCATTTTGAATTCGGAGAGGCTGCGGGCAAGATATTGGCATGGAAGGTTAAGGCAGATCAGGCCCAAAATTACATCAGAGAAATTAAGGTTGAAGGTGAGAGCGCAGCCAGGATTTCTAATCAGGAGATAGGCACTGCTTTTAGGGAGTTTTTTAAGGGGATATATAGGGAAGATACCCCGGATGATCAGCTGGTAAGGGATACATGGTCGGACCAGATCTCCCTACCGTCTCTCTCATCAATACAGAGCGAAGGTATGGAGATGGAAATATCTGAGGCCGAAGTTAGGAAAGCTATTAGGCTACTCAAACATGGGAAGGCGGCAGGTCCTGACGGGCTACCAAGTGAACTATACCGCGCCTTGGGGGATGTCATCGCCCCCACTCTGACTGCCCTCTTCAATGAAATCTTACGGAAGGGGCAAGATCCCCCAAGATCTTGGGGCGAGGCGACCATAGTACTGATCCCCAAACCAGGAAAGGGCCCAACTTTATGTGGGTCCTATCGCCCGATATCGTTATTGAATAGCGATTATAAGATCTTTGCTTCCATTATGTCAGCTAGATTGGGGTCAGTAATAGGGGAAAACGTACATCGGGATCAGAGGGGATTTATCAAAGGGCGCCAGCTATCTGACCTGACGTACGATTTAGTGGGGGCAATAGATATTGCTTCGACCTTCTCTCTTCCATTGGCTACACTCACCCTAGATGCGACTAAAGCATTTGATAGGGTCAATTGGCCCTATCTGGCTGCAGTTCTCAAGAAGTTTAATTTCGGTAAGAATTTTTGTCGGACCGTATCCCTCATGTATAATGCTCCATCAGCAAGGTTGCTAATTAATGGTGCATTGACAGACTCCTTTAAAATTACGAGGGGCACAAGGCAGGGCTGCCCGCTCTCTCCCCTCCTCTTCAATTTGTACATCGAACTGTTTGCAGAAATCTTAAGGGGAGATGAAAATATTCCATCATTCAGATTTGGGGAGTGGGAGAGGTGGGTCGCACTCTATGCAGATGACATTCTTATTTTAACATCAGACCCGGAGACATCATTCCCGGTGGTTATTAAGAGGGCTGAAGAGTTTGGTTGCATCTCGGGGTATGAGATAAATGCTAGTAAAACTGACATCATGGCATGGAACATCCCCAATTTACAGCTGGATGTGACCAACTCAATGCGATATCTGGGAATCCGGGTGGTTCAAGATGTTGGAGGCATTGCTCAAGTTAACTTAGAGAGAGTGTACAATGAGTGTAGAAAACTGCTAAAATCTTGGTCCAATCTTCCATGAACCATATTAGGCAGAGTGAGTCTGATAAAGATGTCTATCCTTCCTAAATTTACATTCATTTTTAACACCATGCCCCTGGCCTTTGATGGTAAAACTTTGGATAAGTGCCAGAGAGAGATAAATTCCTTCATCTGGAAATATAAATCGGCGAGGGTGGCATGGAAGAAGTTGAGGAGGAGGAGGGAAAAGGGGAGGCTAGCCTTGCCGGATTTACAATAATATGCATGGGCCTTTCACTTGTCCCACTCCAGAAAGCTTTTAAAATCACCATCAAATACATCTGCTGGGGCAATGTTTTTTTTTTTTTTTTTTTTTAAACCTTTATTGACATCAAAAGAAGACAAATCGAGGCCCACAACCAAGCCGGCCGGTCGCAGTGTACAAAACAGTCAGGAGTCACCAGGCAAATATTACATAAGCAATCAATACAAAGCAGAGGCAGCACAATCACAATAGGGGAGAAAAAATACAGAAACTAAAGGGCTAAAACACAGGAGTAAATAAGGCTTAATTTTACAATAAGGGGAGAGGACGCATGACAGGCACACTTGCAATACGGAGGCATCCAACATCCCGTAACCAACCTCAACATTAAGAAGGGGGCATGGGGCAAAATATCAGGGGGACAACACAATGCAGTCAAGGAAGGAGATATATGGGTCGTAAAGTTAGAACCTATAGAGCCCTCAGAGATTTGGTTCTAAACAATGGGCTAACCGACGTCTGGCACAAATTGTATTATAAAGATCCTGGATATACCTTCTATTCAATTCCCCATCGGAAATTTGCCCGACTAGATTATTTTTTTGTATCTTCTCTGTTTTTGGAGACAATCAGTATCGAAATACTACCTCAAGTCATATCAGACCACAATCCTATAATTGCTGAAATTCAGGTTCCCACTGATTATCAAAATTCAATTAGATCCTGGTCATTCCAGAGAAATCTGTTACTAGATGAAGATTACCTTCAATTTATGGCGACTATTATTAATGACTATTTTCTAATAAACAATGACACGGCCTCCCCACAAGTTGTGTGGGATTCTTTTAAATCAATCGTACGTGGAGAGACAATTAGTTTTGCAAACTATAAGAGGAAAAAAATCCAAACAGACTTTAAGGAGAGGCTAAATAAGATCAGGTCAATCGAGATGGATCTATCAACCGCATGTAAAAATAACACAGGTATAGAAGATGCTCAACTACGTCTAGTAATTGAACGCTCTGGCTTACGGATTCATATTGCCGACGAAGTAGCATCAAAATTTAAGCTATATAAAACTGAACGCTATGAATATAGTGAGCGCACCGGCAAAATTCTAGCACAACGCCTTCGTCAAAAATCTTCTATAAATGAAATACAAGGTGTAACAGATATGAATGGTGTTTATCATGAACGCAGGGAAGGAATTTTAGAGTCATTCTACAATTTTTATAAGACATTGTATAATGACCTTAATAATGAAGTTGATAAGACTCTTAATCCCGTAAACTATCTCCATAGTACTAATCAACTATCATTGTGTTCTGAGGAGACTGATTTATTTACATGCTCAATAAGTTGGGATGAGATCGAAGATGCCATTTTGAGTCTTGCGGCAGGTAAAGCTATGGGATCCGACCAGATACCCCTTGAATTTTATCGGACATTTAGACACATGCTGAAACCAGAGTTGCTAAAGATTTTTAATTCGGCATTTCAAGGTAAACCACCTGATTCCTGGTCTACCGCTATCATAGTTGTTTTCTTAAAGAAGAACAAGGACTCAAAAGAATTAGGCTCCTATCGCCCCATCTCTCTTATTACTGCAGACAGTAAGATTTATTCCAAAATTCTTGCAAACAGATTAAACCATGTAATGTCTAGTTTAGTCTCTCACATTCAACATGGTTTTATTAGATATAGAGATACCACTGATCATGTTAAACGCGTCATCACACTATTAGACTGGGCTCAAGCAAAGGAAGCCCCAGTTGGGGTGATTTTACTCAACGCTGAAAAAGCGTTTGACAGAGTAGACTGGGGATTCCTCTGGACTGTGCTAGAATGGAAAGGGTTTCCACTACAATTTATTCAAGCGATAAGATCACTCTATTCTAATCCTAAGGGTATAATAAGACTAGGTACTGACAACTCGAGACCCTTTTCAATCACCAGGGGGACTAGACAAGGCTGCCCATGTTCCCCGCTTCTATTTGCTCTATACTTAGAACCCTACTTGAATAGACTAACTTTGGAACCGGATATCCCGCCAGTCCGACTTTTTGAAGTTGACCACAAAGTCTTAGCGTACGCAGATGACGTGGCTATTGTAACTTCTGATGTCTCCTCTGCGTTACCTATAATCATTGATATTGCTAGAGAGTTTGGGAAAGTCTCCGGTTATAAGCTTAATATCACAAAAACTCAGATTATACATTCTGAAACTGGTAAACCGACTGACATCCCACTAAATACTACTGGTACATACCTCGGTGTAATCTTATCTTCTAAGGTTGATGACATTGTCGCATTAAATATAGACCCTTTACTTATATCCACTAATAGAACGTTAGAAAGACTTAATAATTTACACTTATCTTTATACGGACGAACCAATGTCATTAAGATGATGATCTTTCCAAAAATTTTGTATTTTTTTCGTACTATTCCTTTATTTTTCTCAATGTCCCTTTTCAATAAAATAGACAGGATGCTGTCCAGGTTTTTGTGGGGGTTCCGTCGTTCTAGAAGATCTTTAAAATGGTGTACTCTTCCGAAAGAATGTGCTGGGCTGGGATTTTCGAATTTTAGAATGTATTATTGGGCTATTACTCTTAAAACAATCAGGGTTCTACTATTTCATGATTATGTTACAGAACCGTCCATGGCACCCTCTATTTTTTCTATGCTCGGCAGTGCTTACTGAAAGTTATTGAACCCAGCTACTATAAAAAAACAAAATTTAAGGTGGTTCTTGCCGCATTTTTAGTTTGGCGGCAAATGAATAAAACTTTACGTATAACATCAAAACTGAATTTTTATACACCTTTGTTTGGTAATAAGTCACTATCTGAAATTTTTCAAGATATTGCAACTTATCGATGGCATACGAGACAGATCCATTTAATGGGGCAATTGTATCAAAATGGGATATTTATGTCCTTTTCTGAACTTCAAAAGACATTTGGTCTTTCTAGGAATGAATTCTTTAAATACTTACAGATCCGTAGCTTTCTAGAAAAAAAAAAACTGCTACATACTGATACTATGGAGACTATCGATATCCTAGAGAGCGGTAGGAAGAATAATCGCATTGGTACAATCTATCAGTTAATGAGTAATAGGTTGCAGAACGACCTCGATCATCAAACCCAGAAATGGCAGAGAAATTTATGTATAGAAGGGATAGACTTGGTAAAAGCTCTCGAGATGAGTAATAAGACACTAATCAATAGCTCTCTTAAAAGTCAACATTATATGTCTACTCTAGATCTTTATTATACACCTGCTAAGTTGGCGAAATGGAAAGCTTTAAGAGGTATCAATTGTAGCCGCTGCGGAACTCTAGCAGCAGACTCAAGTCATATGTTTTATAGCTGCTCTAAATTGGTCGTATACATAGATAAGATCGAAAAGTTTTTGACTAATTTGTTGCATGTGCAGATCACGCTCCATCCTTCTGTTATTATTTTTGGTGTTTATTTTCCTTCTCGGAATTTATCTCTGGATCAAGAATACTTTTTGTTTATTGGAATGTCTATATACCGATCTTGTATCACCTCTAGATGGCTGGATATAGACCCACCAACATTTGAACTATGGCTGGGAAAGTTGTTAAATGTTTATAGAATGGACAAAGCCGTTTATAAATTGAAGGGACTTAAAAAGAAGACCTTTGGCCGGAAATTATGGTCCCCCATTGACAACTGGATTTAAACCGTATAATGACTATATTTGTAAAGATTTCTTTTGTATTCTATGCCTTGTTTTATCCTTGTATGTTTTTACCTCTGCCAAAAACAATAAAAAATAAAAAAAATTAAAAAAAAAGAAATCAGGATATGTGAGATACAGTCAGCCCCTGAGCATTATCATCGTAACACGCCCGCCACCCGAGACACTACCAAGCCAGAACAGAGGGATCGGAAGACAATGCATTAAAACCCGCCCGTCATAGTACCCTCTGGGACGCAGGAAGGAAAAAGGGGGGGGGGGACTAGGTAGGGAGGGGGGAAGAGGAAGGGAAAGGAAAATGGAGGGAAGAAAAACAGAACAATAAAAAGGAAATCAGGAAATATGAAAAAAGAAAGGTAAAAGACACGCCGACACGGCCCCCCGTGGCGGGAGGACAGAAGACAAAAGGATTAGCGGCCCAAGCGGGGCATGGCAATCGGGAAGAAAGACAGCCGAAATATAGCAGGAGAAGTAACGATGCCATACCCCCACCCGAAACACACCATAGGAGGTCGGGACAGACGCGGCCTCACGAAAAAGAGATACAAAAGGGCCATAGAACCAGAAGACAAACAAAAAACAGAACCCAACCCACCCGTCCCACCCTGCACCCCTGTAGAAGGCTATGGCCTACCCTTCAAACAGCGTGCCTGTCGCCCTAAACCAGAACCCGAAATATAGCGAGAAGAAAGAAAGAAAAACGAGACAAAAAGGCCACAAAAGCGGAGAAAAGAAAACAGGAGGGAGGAGCAGAATAACTATAATACAAACGGTAGGCCGCAGCCCTCCGCCCAACCCGACAAATACAATCAAAAACAGACCAGGACGACATCCCATCACGCGCCACAAAATATTAGGAGAAGGGGACCTCCCACCCTCCTACGATCAGAAACAATTGTGCAACGAAATCGCATACCGGGAATCAAGCAGAAGTCGTACATTTCACCCCCAACCCTTCCGAGCGACAAACCCCACCCACCACATGGCAATGTACAACCACATACTAAATACGAAAGCAGCATATAATCGAGTGGAATGGTGACTAGCATAGCTACGTGGGGTGTAGATAGATCCACAAGTGAGCAGTAGTCCAAACTGAAAATACCGATGCATCAACAATCGAAGCACGAGCCATGAAAAACAGGAGTTCAGATGCGCCACTGGAGAGGGCGAGGTGGTCCCAATTATAGTCACAGGCAAAGTCATCGAAGCAGGGACAGGAGGAAGTCCACCCATAGTTTCAGGCAACAATGTCGAACAGGGTCGCAGTACAGCATCCGAATCCCCGGGGTCCGAACCTTGAAAGGCAGGGCGCCCCAAAGTCACCAGCACACTACACGATCCTCGATCAGTGGTGGAGACACTCAGGTCAATCGAGGGGGGTGAGGCAATGAAGTCATCGAAACAAGAGGGCGACAAGAAGAAACGGCCGCCCAAAATGGCGGCGGATCGTGGCGGACCCACCGAGACGCCCAGGGCCAGGGAAGCGTGCAGGGATCTCAGGGCTTCCAGGATATCTCTGACTGTCGGCTCACGCCCACCAGATCCGATCCCCACACAATCAGGCAACTCGGGCCCGCCGCCACAGGGTGACTCTCGTTCCAGAGGGCCGGCCGCCATTTCGTGAATCAGCCCAATCGCCGCCCACGAGGACCCCCGGAAATAACAGTTCTCAAATGTAGGACTTTACAAGCGCCGGGGGTCCCAGCAAGGGCGGCCTCGATGCCAAAAGGATGTCCGCCCAAAATGGGTCTCCGCCAGCACCAGCACCGGTGCCCCAAACAAGCGGAGTCCGGGCCCCGAGGACCAGGGCCGCCGGACAAAGCAGCGGCGGGGGGAGACCCCCTCTCAGAATCAGGTCCCGGGCTTCTTACCCGCGTCGGCCACGCGGCCACCAGTGCAGGACCGGGTCAGGATCGCCGGGATCTTCGCACATCGGCTCCCAACACTGGTTCTCGCTCTCGGCCGGGGCCGAGAGCCGTTGGATCCCACCGTCAAGGTCCCGGTCCAAGTCTCGCAGAGGCCCCGATCTCTCGGAGGTCACAACTCCGGAGCCACTGCACGCCGAGACCCCGGGGTCAGATGGTAAGGACAAACAAGCCGTTATGTTTCCAATTCCCCGAAAATGCGCCGTCCCGGGACAGGATAAAAGAGAGGATAGGCAGTCAGGATGGAGGGCTGCGGGAACCGAGCTAAAGGGCGACCATTACGGCCGCGAGCTAGGCTCCTCCCCTGGGGCAATGTTTAAAGCCATGCTGGTCGGTTCTACATTACCAACCGACGGATATTTGTTTAAATTTGGGGACCAAAAATACTTTTAAAAAGTCAAGTTAAAAATCCTTATGTCCCAGGCAAAAGCCTGGCTACAGATAAGGAAAAGACGAGGTCTGCCGTATTTCTCAAACTATGCACCTATCTGGGACTCCCCAGGCTTGCCGCTATGTCTGAAAGACAGACTAGCAATTCTGGTGAGGGATGGAGGAATAACAAGATGGGGAGAATTGTTGGCAGGAAAGTCTTTGAGGTCTTGGGAGGAGCTACGGGAACAGTTGGGTCCTGGGTTCTCTAGATTTAAGTTTCTACAATTAGACAGTTGGGTCAAAGCTCTGGGTAGGACAGGGGTAACATTTGGGAAGATTAGTACCATGGAACAACAGTTGGTGGAACAACAAGGGAGGGGCAAAGAGGTGACGCAGTGGTACTGGAGTTTGCTAGAGGAGTCTGATGGAGAGTTTACTCTCCCAGAGGAATTGTGGAGGGAAGAGTTAGGTGCCCAAAGTACAGAAACTTGGAAAAGATCTTTTATCCTCTTATACAAAACAGTTAAACCAGCGTGGCTGAGAGGTAATAATTTTTTTACGATACATCGAGCCTACCTCTCACCCTTGAAACTGTCTAAATTAATCCCAGGCAAGAAATGCAATAAGTGCATCTACATCGAGGCCTCGGATGTCCATATGTTCAAGGACTGCCCTTACATAGTCCAGTTCTGGGAGGAAGTGAAAGTAACCCTAGATTCTATCTTAAACATATCTGTGTCCATCACACTACCTCTTATTATATTTGGCTGGGATGCTAGTATAACCGGTCACGCAAGGTCTCTCTTGTTTTACGCAGTTTTGCTTGCCAGGAGACAGATATGCAAAGTTTGGGCAGAAAATACGGCACCCTTACACGCAAACTGGTTGTCATCTATGTACGAAACTTCTAAGATGGATATGGCTAGATCCTGCAGTAATCGCAACTTGGCTTTTTGGGACCTTTTGGTTCAGTGGAAATAGTTGCCGGGGTTTTTTGTTTTTTCTCCCCCGGTCCTATGATTATGCCATTTTTACTCCAAGGACCAGGTCCTCAGTACCATGGTCGGTCCTACAGGTTATTAATACCAAGATGGTAAGTGCAGGCCTGCTCCTGTTCATTCCCTATACCTCTTAAGATCCATCTACTGCCAATCCTCAGAAATCGTGTCACAGAGTGGGCAACAGTAAACATCTCGTACCTCGGAGCAAGACACGCATGGTGGTTGGCGGCTTATTAAGAGGAGGGCAAGGCAAATGAGGACAAAAAAAAAAGGGGGCAGGTAAAGATCTTAGGGCCACACCCATGAAAGTATCATTTTGCGATTACCAATTAGCGATTTTTTAGAAATCGCTATTTGGTAATCGCAAAATGCAATGCAACAAAACAGACCGAAAATAGCAATGATCTTATTGCGATTTCTTAAGAATCACAAACACAATTAGGGATTTGTCATTGCGACTCCATTCGTTCCTAAGGGCCTCAAGGCCCATAGGTGAGAGTGGTCTTGCATTACCTGAATTGCGATTACCTACTTGGCAATCGCAAATTAGGTAATGCACAGGCAAGGGTGCCAAGGGGCCTAAAGCCCCCCTGATGTGCCCCTAACAAAAAAAGGTGTATATGTAAGGCATAGGGGCAAGTGTGCGCCACTTGACACTGAAAAATGCAGTTTTGTGCATTTTTCAAAGTATGCACATAGTTAACATCAACTTGAAGTTGATGTTAATTAGTGTTTCCTAAATGCACAGTTCGCATTTAGGAAAGGCTTCTTGAATGTGCATTTAGTAATCGCAAATTGCGATTCCCTATTTGCATTTGCAATTTAGGGAATCACAAAAAATTGCAATTACCTGCATTGAGAATTAAAAAAACAGGCATACATTAGAAAAGGCCATTTTGCGATCGCAACATAGCTTGATGTATGTGCCCCTAAGAAATGTAAGAATGAGCCATTTCAATTCAGTGGGAAAATGACATTTTTTAGGAGTGGGAAGTAATTTGTAACATTTACTAGTTTTTCATATCTCAACAGTTGGGACACATAAATCCAACTGCAGTTAAGACAAAAAGGCTATTCTTACTTGATTCTTTGGGGAATCATTTACAGACTTACAGGCACATCATCAACCTTTTTTTGCGAGCGCAAACGGTGCGATTTGCAAAAATCGTCCGTTTGCGCATACAAAAAGGGCTTCTGCAATGCATCACACCGTTAGGCTCTCACAATTTAAGAAATCGCAATTTATTGTGATTTCTTAAATTGAGATTGCATTAAAGGAATTGCAAATTGAGATCCATTAAATGCAATCCATGATGAAATCGCAAATAGCGATTTCGCTAATAAGGGACGCAAATTACCATCCATTTGAACGTGATGGTAATTTGCAAAAACTTTGAAAAATGCAGTAAAGTGCATTTTTCAAAGTTGTAGGTTACACACACACAGGTCCTTCGGGCATGTGTGTGTGCAACATGTGCACAGAGCAATTTCAGGGGTGCAACAGGGTGTCCTTTTGACACCCTTACACCCTTGAAATTGCATGCGCAATTTGCGACTACCTATTGGGTACTCGCAAATTGCGGATGCAATTTCCCATTCTTTCCTATAGGTCTGAAGGCATTCCTTAATTGTGACTCGCAATTTGCGAGTCGCAATTAAGGAGTGTTTGGGAATCGCTAATTTTATAGCAATTCCTACATGCATAGGCTTTTGCAATTCATTTATTGTGATTCCTTAATAATCGCAATTAAGGAATCGCAAAAGCCTACATTGATGCATGTGCCCGTTAAAGCTTACCTTTATACAAAGGTAAATTGTCATTACATTGTGCCAATAAAATAAACGACGTCTGCATTACTTAAGTTACTTCAATGTAGCTGCAAATAAAACATATCTCACCAACACGTGGAGAATTCACGTTGAAACTTAGGTAATATTTTCTATCGCAGAGTAACATTGCGGTGCCTCATACCACAAGATGGTATTTAAAAGGGTTCAGTAAAGGAGAGAGTGGTTACTCTGTTGCCCTGCCATATACGGTGAAGTTAAAATGTAATTCAAAAATCAAAGACTCATTTTAACTCCCAATGTCTCAGCTATAAAAGTAAATGAGACATGGAAAGGAAGGCTCAAGGTGTGAAAATCTCCATGAAGACACCAGTCAAAAACAGGCAAGATTTGAGGTCTAAGAGATGGGGCAGTAAATGCCCTTAGGGTTCTTTGTTAGAAAATAATTTTTTTATTCGCTTCCAAAAAACAATCTGGAAACCAATATAAAAATATTTTTTTCTAACAAAAAACCCTAACGGAATGTACTGCATATTCTCTTAGACCTCAAACCTTGTCTATCTTTTTTTATTACATTTATGAGGTTGTAGCGGGGAAACCCCTGCACCTTTTTGAGCTCCATCCATGTGTCTGACTTTGAGAGCCTCTGCCTCCGCCTCTTGTTCATTTAGTTATAGATACACCAGTGACTTGTACAAAAGGCGAATAAATAATAAAGAAAAAAGTAGCATTTTGTTAAACTAAAGAAAAAAAACAGCAAAGAAACAAAAATAATTCTTAACTTTACTAAGTGAAAGAAGGTGCAGTCTTTGGACTAGAAAAAATAAAGCCCACAAAAAAGAGGAAAGCTAAGAACAGCGTCAAATTCTAGATTTCAGATAAGAAAGCATGATTTCCTTACTAGCTCAACCCCGGGGGTAACATCATCCAGAATAGCCACCCAGTCCAAGAGCTCTGGGCTCTTATTGTATAGTACAGCTTGCTCGGTCTTTGATGTTCCAAAATAGGCAGACCCAAAATCAACACAGTCCAAGGTTTCGCCGGACATGTCGTGTAGTTCCAGAATTTGCTCAACCACTTTGCACTTGATCGACAAATCTTTTTCTTCACGCCCTTGTAATTTCACTCTGGAAAAAAATGAAAGCAAGATCATAAAAGTTTTTTTTGTCGCCAATTTAAATCAATTTTGCTTAAAAACTCACAAGATGCAGCTTCATCCACAGACGAAATTTAATTTATTAAATTAATATTATTACTATCTAATGACATACACTGCATTGCATATTGTATTATGAAATCTTTTTAAAAATCCAAACCCTGATTACTTTAAAAACATTATGCAGGATTCCTCGGATGTCTAGTTGTATTTTTTAGCTCCCGATAAAGTGGCCTACAGCTTTAGAGCTGGTGGCGCCCAGGGCGACAATCTATGTTTGCGCTTTATTATGAGGAGAAACTGCCACTGGACAAAGATCGCTCTTCAGAAGGAACATTAATCACCTTGACATATTTATTGTTGTCTGAAAACTGCTGGACACACAAAGAACTCTGCAGCAGGTGCTCTTTAAACCTGTGTTACTTCTAAACACAGCACCATCCCCAACGTCAGCACCAGGTGGCAGGGCTGCCCTGGACTCATTGCCCAAGAGCCTGCCATGTTGTCAGGCGAAGTAGGAAGCGATTCTGAACAGGACTGAAAATGGTCTCAAAAGAGTGATAGTTGGCTGTGGATTTGGTTAAAAAGTCATGGTTAGCAAAATATTGCCAGGGCTCAGATAGGTCGAGCTGTTATGTGAAAGCTGCATCGACTTTCGAAAAGTTTGGGCGGTTTGTGTGACCTGTGCCAGCTGTCGCGACCTATGAGACGGGAGATTAGAGGTGTAGTAATCACAGCGGAGAATAGGAAACAGAACTCCTGTGCAGAAGAGATGGGGCTAAGTGAGACCGTATGCACCTCTATTGACCACACCGGTCCAAATTCCAGTCTAGCATAAGAGTGTGGTCTGTGAGAATTAAAATGATGATCAAAATAAATTGGATGTACTTGGCCATCAGTGTCCCTTTATCAGTGATCCCCCAGCTAGACAGACTCCCCTAACCCAGAGGTAAAGCCTCTAAACGTTATTGCATGGAGGGGTCTGATGAGGTAACAATGGCATGGGCTGGTGGATAGTCAGAACAGTGATAATTATCGTTTCCTTGTGGTCTGGGTTGGTTAAAAGAAATGTGAAGCAGTAACTGACAAAACTTTATGTCCTGTTGACACTAGTAAACCTTATAGAATTAGGTTTCAAAGTTGAGGTAAAGGGCCAATTAGTTGGCTTGTTGGTTCAAATGATTCTTTGTAATCACTATGAGCAATAACTTTAAAAAGGCATAAAGCAGAAGTTATCTGGTACAGGCATTCAGTAAAAGATAGCCTATCACCAGAAAGTAATAAGAACATTTCCTCAAAGAGAACTCTATGAAAAAAATACCCAAATGCTCCTTCTACTTATGGTCAATTCATAAAAGCCTTCTTTCTCCCCATACTCTTCCTCTTGAACTATTTAAACAGTATAAATCAAGACCCTTTTGGCTACAGGAGGACCTTCGGGTAGCAATATTTTACCACTGAACATCAGGGGTAAATACAAGTCCAAAGGAATCCAGGTCAAGTATGTGAACTAACTGGAATTTCATATATATGCGATTAAAAACGGAATTCGAGGGAAAATGGTAAAAGAGATTCCACACAAACCCACAGAAATGGATCTAGCTGAAAAGTGGTAAACAGAACTGCAGTCTGTAGGTAGCACAACTGGTTGAAGATGAGAATTTGAGGATAATAAAGCAACAGAGTTAAATCTAGATTAAGCGTACTATATTCAGTGCACTGTAGAATACTCTTTAAAACTCACTGAAGAAAAAAAAACTATTCTAACAATATCAACATCAACTTGCCTGTTTGTCCTGCCACAGACCAGCCCATTTTGTGCTTACACTGATTTATTCTATTTGTCTCTTTTTAAAAGAAATTAAGATATTAGTTGTGAGGGGTGCATAAACCCACTCAAAATGTAAACACAATCTTTGTCAGGGTGAACAACTAAAGTCACTAAATTAATCTGTACTCAATCCTCTAGTAGCTTGGCACAAAAGCACTCAGGCTTAACTTAGAGGCAAAATGTAAATTATTTATGCAGTACTCAAACAGTAATAAACTGAAAACACAATACAAGAAAAATCCCAAACCAATTTAGAAAAACGGAGTCATTTTTTATAAATAAAGTTCCACCAAAGCAATACAAATCCAATCACTTGAACCGGAGATATGAGTTTCGAAGGTTTCAGGTGAAAATAGAGTCAAAATGTACAAAGCTCAATTCGTAGTTAACTGGTCATGCTGCACCAGGGAAAGGGTACACGTTACACTAGCTGCAAAGGAGCGTGGGGCAAATACAGGGACCACATTTGTCCAGCTGAAGAGTTATCTTCTCAAAAGTGCCTGAAGAGTGCCATTGGCGCAGGCAGCGAGGATGTGAATGCTGGTGCAAGTTACGGTTTGGGCATCACAAACAGTTGCTGCAGTAGCGCAGTGTCAGCCAACGCTGGTGATTCTTGGCAGTCGACACAGGATGGTTCTGTCAGTGCGAAGAGCAGGTCTCAAGGGAGCTTCATGTTGTGGTCGTCTCTGACTGTTGCTGTTGGCATGAAGAGAAGGTCCCACTGGAGCTTCGTTGTGGCAGTCATCGCAGGTGGTCTAATGCCTACACAAAGAGGCCAGTTCAACAGTTTGGGAGGAGCCCAAAACGTCTGTGTCCCCATCTTTTTTTTCAAGAGTAGTAAACTCTGATTCCAGCCAGAAGTCCAAGACCTGGGAGGGCACTCCAGAGACCAAAACAGCAGGGTTCAGGCAAGTCCAGGTAATGTTGTCAGCTGGGCAGTTGGAGGGAGGCTTCTGGAAGTGAGTTGTGTTCCTGTAGCTCAAACAAGACGTCAGACAACAGACACTTGGATTCACTTTTGGGGAGCCAGGGTTCAAAGCAAGTAGGTCCAATCTTCCTTCTTAAAACAGCAGGGGAGTCCATCTTCTGAATCTTCCACAGGTCCAGGAGTGATCTGATGAGAGGTTCTGAAGGTGCCACTTTAAATGCCTGGTGGCAGTCTTTGTGTGGGGTAATTACCTGATCTACACCCAAAACTGAGGTTTGCCTCAAAACTGTCTAGTGTGACAAGGGCATGCCTGGTGTCCGGTTCCTTTGTCCTTTGTGTGTGCTACAGTCAGGGTCCTTTAAAGTACAATAAAGACAGGGTTCCTCCCCCCAGCCATCCTGCCAGGAAGGCCCTCTCCCCTAGCACCCAGGCCTCTTTTGTCTCTATGTATAGAAGCAATACACAAACCACTACAAGAGAGCCATTCACAGGCATGTGACCCTGGACAGAGGCAGAAAAGCACATTTAGTTTAAGACAAAAAAAGACCAATTTTTAAATGTGGCATTTTCAGAATAGTAACTTAAAATCCGACTTAACCTTAAAGAGGATTTAAAATGAATTTGAGTGTAAACAGCATTTCTTTCTCTGGTCCCAAACTGAAGTTATCACTAGTGTTACTATATAGGGGAGACAGCCCCTTAGCAGTGAAAAACAACTTTAATAGTTTTCCTCTGCCAGGGCATGTAAAACTTAAAACCACATGTCCCATGTTATAGATACCACACACCCTGGCATACGAGCGTTTAGAACATACCTTAAGGGTGACATATAAGTTTTAAAAAGCAAGGTTTAGGCCTGGCAAAAGCTTTATTTTGGCAGGCTGAATCGACATTTTAAAACTGCACTAAGGCTGCAGTGACAGACCTGAGAAATGTTTTAAAAGGCTACAGTAGTGGGTGCACGATGAGTGCTGCAGCCGACTAGTACCATTTACTAGGGACTTATAAGTAAATGAAATGTACCAATCAGGTACTGGCCCATTTTATCATGTTTCCAAGAAACAGCACAAGCACTATACCATTGGTTAGCAGGGGAAAAGTGCACAGAGTCCTACCAGCCAAGAAGAAAAACTGGTTCAGCAAAGGAAGGTAGAGGAAAGCAAAAATCTGGGGTGACCCTGCAGAGGGGCCAGTTAAAAACTCTCTATGACTTGTTCATACTTGGTTTGCTTTCCATCCCACAGACTTACCTGATGCCTCTCCTAATTCAGCCAGCATTTTCTTTTGACTAACCTCTGATCAGTAACAGCAACCATTTCAGACTACCATAAAAATGTTTCATTCATACACAGCTTTGTGTCTCTCAAACACCCCACCCCCTCTATATGGTCCTGTTCATAATGTCACCCACATTTTGAATGCTTGATATCGACCCATCTTGGAAGATTCTACACCTAAGAGCAACCTTCTCTTTTGTTGTTTGTAGTTTATTCCAGCATGGGCTAATACCACAGGCATAAAAGCGCTGCGCAACAGAATCAGACTATGTTACTCGCCCTCTGCTTTACAAAATAAATGCGTTAGTGATTTGCCCAGAATAACAGGATGTTGAGTTGAGGCCAGGATTTGAACCTGGTTCCCCAGATTCCAAAGTCAGCAGCTCTAGCCAGTCGGCACATCTGCTTTCCAAAAAGTTGATCGTTCCTGTCAAGTTTTCTTCTTGAAAGAAGTGGAACAAGTTTACTTTTGTAGTAGGATCACAGATAACATGGATGTAGTGTAACGGTCAGAGCTTCCGACTTTGGAACTGGGGGGAATCAGGTTCGAGTCTCGGCGTCGACTCAACATCCTGTGATTTTGGGCAAATTGCTGAATCTCTCCGTACCTACGGGAAAAAAATGAATGCATCCTTGTGTAACGTAACTGATGCTCATGTAAAGCGCTCCAATACCTTCGGGTTGACTTTGCACTGTATAAAACTGCAAAAAAAAATGGGGAGGCAGGAGTTGGTTAATGGGGACGTAAATGGGCAAAATGTGAGTGATGGAGATTCACAAGGAAAGAAATGCTGACAATAACATGTGCCACAATGCACATTAAATAAAGAGTAGCTGAAAAGAAAACCTGGACTGAGCCTGAACCAACATCTATGTCACTCTAGGCCCGTACAAGTACCAAATCTAAAATATCCTCATCAGAAGTTAAGAAATCAGCATCACAGACAAAAGACACTGGTTTCTGTATTTTGCTTTGAAATAGCAGACCAGTGTACCTGTTGACCAAACCCTCCCCTAACGACAATGGGTGGTGTCGAACTCCTACCACTAGAAGGCTTTGCATGATTTCTTGAGGTTAAGCCTTACCCCTAGTCTTTTTAATCATTAAGACATCAGCCGAAAGGCATGGGTAGGGTAGGGGATTAATCTGTCGTGATGAGAGGAGCAAGACAACTGATTTTGCCCTACTCATAATTTCTTATACAGAGTAAGATTCAAAATGCCCCTGCAGGGAAGGAACAAATGATATATTTTTCACTTTTACTAGCTGTAGTTAGTCCTGTCCCTTGCAGAGCTCTTGAAGACAGATTGATTTGTTAAAAAGGGGAGGTAGTAACTTGTCGGGTATATATATATCAAAATTCTACAAATTAAAATTATGTGGAATCTTCCTGGAAAGTGTGATAGAGGCCTGCTGCAGCCCCCAGAAAAATATTTGAAGGAAAATCTAAAACATTGACAAATTACTAAATAAATTCTCAACAACAAATTTGGATCTTCTATGTTGGCAGCCACAACAAACCCATACATTTGACACTTCAGCAAAATCACATCAAAAAGACACTTCAAACTCAAACAAAATTACAAAGGCTCCACTCTGATTGCATAAAATGTAATGCCGACAACTTAATTGTGGACTTTGAGGAGCGGATTAAAGAAAAAATGCATATATGATCCTGAATAAAACAAGATTTTATACCGATTTACACTTTAGATTTGGCATGATAATTCAAGATGAGGATGCCAATTTCAGACAGTAGGACAAAATATACAAAAGGCAAACAACTCTTACTCAAGGTCTATGCTGTGTTCACTTACATTGCTATTTCGTCAACAACTCTTGGCAGATCCGTGCAGAGATCGATGTTAATCAATTGCATTGTTTTGGGTAACACCGTTCCACTACTTGGCAGAATATTAATAGGTACATCTCCACTATATATTATCTTGAAGGCACCTGGATAATACAATTATAAGATGTTATAAAGTAAAATAATTAATTTAGTATTAAACAAAACAGATTAAGATTAAGATAGCTATCAATATTTCTCACGCCTCTCAGGCCTGCACAGGAAAATGCTTAACATTGCCATATGAGCTAGACAGTTACACATTGCAATTTCCACAGAGGTATCATTTGGAAATTAGAGTATTAGAAAAAATTCCATTGCTTTATTCAACAATTTTAGCAAAATTTGATCACTGAATGTATGTAGTATTTTTAAAAGCTATGAAAATAGTTTGTAAGACATCCTTCAGTAAGACGTGAGAAGTTTCAGTTCGGGGTGGGCGAGACACCTAGACTCGAGCCTTGCTCGACCGAAATGCCCAACTCTGACTGAGCTAGATGGTCCTTTTGGACCCTCGAGCCAAAACTAGCTAGGCTGAGCTGTCTTCACAAGCAATCCCAAGGACCCACCCCATCCAATCATTTTTAGCCACAATGATCTGCCAACCGACCCCTCTGAATCTGCCTGCCTGCCTGCCTAAAGAAGCCTGCATCTCCTGCACCCAAAAGGACACCAAAAGGACACCGGTGTCGACCCCTTCCCACGGAGAGGTGTGCGAGTCGGCAGGGGGTGTTTGTAGCACAGAGTGTGACCTGCGGGGGGGGTGCAGCCTACAAGGGAGCCAACAAGCAGGCCATCAAATCGCAAGAGCTTCAAAAGCAGGGAAGGAGGTGGGTCCGAGGAGCATTGTGCGGAGGTCCTGAGCCCTTGCCCTCCCAAAGGACATATCAAATACAAATAAAAATACAAATAAAAGAGGATCTCTACAGGGCGTTACGAAGACCTCCAGCTTAATCAGGAAATACATTGTTCAGGGGGGCCTCCGGACTAATTAAGAGACAACCAGGAATCCTCATTCAACAACTAAGAGACAGTCAAGAGCCTCTCCTTAGCAAACAGACCATGAGATCAGGGAAGCTTCGAGGCTGTGAAGAAAAACTCCAGGGGAAGATAAAAAAAGGAAGAGGGGGCGCACCAAGCACAAACAAAGAGGCAGATGAAGGAACGGTCACGGGCAGGGTCATGAGCTTCCAAAGGTCAACATCTCTGAAAGAGTCAGACAATGGGCTAGACCTACACACAGATCCTTCAGCGTCCTATGACGGTTTAAAACAAGGGTCACGGAGCCCCGCCCCATCTCCCATTGTTGCAAAAGATTCTTACAGGGACAACACAGAAAGCAGACCAGCAAATACTAACAAGGGAGGAACAGACGATGATGCAATAGCCTCCCTGACCCACAATGCGCCAGACCCAGACTTTAAAGCGAGCAAACGGGTGCTAATTTCCGACTTTCTTAAAGTATGCCATAGACTTTCCACAGGGAGCAGCAAGGAGGACACTGAAAATAACGACAGGTCTAACGCCATTGTTGAAAAACATAAGGTCTCTACGGATGCCATGTATAACAGCGACAAATCAACACCCTCATGGAACAAATTAAGGAGCAAAAGCGAGCCTAGTAGTGCCCTCAAAATAAAAACAACAGGGAACCCAGTGGGTGTGGTCTCCGGACTTCCTGGGTCAGACGACCAAAGCAGGTCACAACTAGTCAAAGGATTAGACTCTCCCTTAGCCCAACTACCTTCCCAGGCTCAACAAGCAATTCATCCCGAAATGGCTTGTGCCCTCGTCCACCGGGATCCCGACACAAGCAGTGATCTTGTTCTCTCACAGCATAGCCATTGGACAGCCCAGAAAATGACAAATAATGAAGCAGAAGGAAGCATTCTGCACAACCAAAACCTCTTCCAAGAACCGAGCTCATTTACAATGGTTCATTTTCCCAGTCTAATGAGAGGCCAACTTTCATCGGAACAAGACAATATGGCGGAAAACCATAGTACTCTCCTTTTAGGGTTAGAAATCGATGACATCAAAACTTCAAAGTCAAAAGAAGTAAATGGAACAGTAGACCTCAAACAAAGCAGGCGCCAACCATTAGAAATGAATGAGCTAAGTTCAGGAAAGGAAGAGGGCACTCAAAATACGACACCTCAGAGGAGCGAACAACTGCATGAGTACAACACCTACACAGAACACCCCGAGCATCTTGAATACTCACCCCTTCTAACCGAAATACAGGGGGAAACACCGAAAAGTACTCCAACGGCCACTATATGGCCGCAACTATTAAACACCATGGAAACCATAGGCAGAGCAATGTCCTACCATGCAGACAAACTAGACACACAAGTCGATCTGCTTAACATCTTGGCTATCCACGTCCAGGGGATAGAAGCAAATTTACAGGACCTCAACACCATGATAAAAAAGGTGCAACTCGACAAGGACACTATTTCCACACTTGCCATTGCCCCCAAATAATTGACAAACTGGCAACTGTACCTACGTTGATGTCACAGATATTGGGGGTTGTTAAGGAATTACCTAAAGAGATCAGCACAACCACTAGCCAGGAAAGAGTTGAACACGACAGCCAGGAGGGAAGTGGCAGGGTAAACGGTGGAAGGAGCAATAAAGAGAGCCTAGAAGTGCTAGAGCAGCTAAGCTCTTCCACTCCAGATGACATCAAGACGTCAGCAATCTTAGACGAACAAGCTCAGTTTGACACGGGAGAGGATGCACCATATAACCAGGATCCGCAAACAAAAGGCCAAACAAGCCCTAAACAAATAAAGCTGGCAACCTCCCTTACAAAGAGAGAAAGGAAGCGCTTGTGAAAAGCAAGAAAAACCAAACCAAACATCCGAGGGCCGCCGGAAACACATCCTCAAAAAAACAACTTTGATTCTAATGATATCAACGATAAGATGCGGACTGAGGGAGACATCTCTCAAAATAAAACAAAGCCGGCGCTTGGGTCAATTCCAACTGATAACTCCTTAATAAAGGAGCCCACTACTCCAGTCGGCCCAACCGAACGAACTAGCCCAACTCACCAAGCAAGGGAAGTTTTCAGTATATTTAACATCCTGGTAGGGAAAGAAGAACTCAAACCATCGAGCCCAGGAATACCAAAACACACAGACACTGTGCATGCCAATAAAGCAAACATTAATTTCTCTACCACACAAGCTACCTTCAACAGCAGCAAGACGATTCAGGCAAACATACGAAGCCCAACGGGAGCAACACAAGTTCCACCAGCTGCGAACACCACCAGTCTTGAGAGAAATTGTTCCCAACATCAACTCAACTCTGCCCCACTTGACCCGGATGTTAGCGGGGCAGACACAGCCACTCCAAGTAACGGAGGGAACAAAAGATACATAGACCCAATACGATTCGTACCTAGCAAAAAGTTTAACTAATTCTGCGATACAGCTCGAGAGGGCCACATGACATCTTGAATAGAAGGTCCATTTTAAAACTCTTAGAAGAATTACCAGGCCTGCGTCATATAAAATCAGGTGACTTGGAATCAATTGAATTCAAACCAAATCCTCACCAACCAGGCCCAGAATCTACGATTATAACATGGACCGAAAACAGCTTCACAGAACAAATTCTGCAGTATAGAGTGGAATTCTCCCTATGGGGTAAAGAGTTAATAAAGGTGGAGCCTGCACGATATCCTAGTCCGCTCCAGAAACAAAGTCCGAAACGGAGTCTTCTAAAAAGTGCGAAAGGCCCAGACCAAAGAAGCACCATGGCAGAAGAAGGTCATCTACCTAGGCAAATTACAATCACAATTGCTCGCCATGAAGAAGTCACACTTGAGAGGCACAGACAAGCTCCCCTGGTTCTAAAACAGAGGAGCGTAGCATGAACTAACCGAAGACAAACTGCAGGAAAAGAGCAGGGTTGCAAGATCTGTTCTTGGAACATCAGTGGATTAAGTACAAAGCTGGAGGAAGATGATTTCCTAGAGTTCATCACCCAATTTAACATACTTCTGCTTCAGGAAACCTGGCAGACAAATAACTCGCCACTTGTGGGATACAAAGAACACTTCATACCAGCACAAAAGGAGGCCCGGCATGGTAGGGCAAAAGGAGGGCTATCAATTTTTATATCTACTGATTTCCCTTGGAGAGATGCCAGTATCGATCTAGACTCAACATGTATACAATGCATTAAAATCGAATTCTCTCCTACCATGGATTTATTAATTCTAAATGTATACCTGCACCCAGGGGTAAAATACAAAGGGAAAAGAATGAAGCAACTAATAGCTGCAATCAATACGCTGAAAACCACCTACCCAAGTGACAACATGATAATAACGGGTGACTTCAATATGAATCTAATCCAAGGACACAAGGGAAATCTAGCGACCTTCATACAGCCACGACAGGGCAATCAAAGTAGACAAGATGCAATGGGGAAGAAATGTGCAGCAGAATTGGAAGCCCTCTTTCTGCACACGCTAAATGGAAGGGGCCCGTTGGACAGACCAGTAGCCCTAACGAGGGTCACTAGGAATACAGGTTCTACAATAGATTACACATTAGTAGACCCTGATCTATTTTCTTATATTAACGATTTCCATATCCTGGAACGGGTTGAAAGCAACCACTATCCACAGGTCTTCACATTATCGATTAACCTAAAAGGGTCGGTGCAGGCGCACCCTCTAACATTGAACACTCAACTCTTTAACTTACAGAGATTAAACTGGAACGAAGACAACATTTCTAATTTAATGGAGACATGTCGGTTATTGCTCTCACCATCAGCAGAAGCTCAAGACCCAGTGAAGGCCTGGGAGTCCTTCGTAGTTAACATCAACAAGAAACACCTAAACAAATGCAGAGGACACAATACAACAAGAAACGGAGGAGAGAAGTGGTATACGTCATAAATGCGCTCAATAAAAAAGCGGCTGAATAGATACCTAAGGTCTTTTTGAAAAAAGGACACCCAATTATCACAACAAACTCTCAAATCGATAAGAAATTTTAAAAAGGAGCTAAAACGTGAAACCAAGGCGGCCAAGAAAAAGTATAAGGAATACCTGGAGTCCACCATACTCCATGCCAGCAAGCAGCGGCACTCCAAACAGTTCTGGGCTAAAATAAACCTCATGCTTAATGACAAACAGCGGCAGTTTAACTCGGACATGACAGATCAAATATGGAGCGCACACATCGATTGAATATATAATTCCACATTGGACACGCGCATAGATAACACAACTGCGAACCCAATAGAGCTCAATTTGACCCCCAGTTCGAGAACAACGCCAGAAGCCTGGAATCCCAGCTTGCAAAAAGATTCATCTCGCACCCACAGTCTGGTACGGGTGGTAGCTCCAGTCCCGGACCCAACACAGTCATTTCAAATTAAAGAAAGCTGTAAGTGTTCCATTCTCGAGCATACAGGAGAAACAGCGCAGATTGTTCCAAAGCAGGTTCTGAGGACTATAAATCACCTGAGAGCGGATGGGGCCCCCGGACCAAATGGCCTACCCAACGCTCTATTTAGGCAAGATCCTACATTTTGGTCCAGCCTCTTATCCCCCATGTTCAGTAACAGCTTAAGCACCGGGAATATTCCTGACTCCTGGAGGGGCAGCATTATACAACCGATTCACAAATCGGGGACTCGCTCAAACCCTAACAACTACAGGTTAATAGCCCTAATAGACGTTAAGGCCAAGATCCACACATCTAACTTATTGGTAGATCTGGAGATTTGTGTCAGAAGTAAAAACTTGATCCCAATGACGCAAACAGGATTCCGGGCCGGCATGGGCGCCCTAACAAACTTATCAGCACTAACTCTCCTAGCTAAGAAAGCAATCGACAACTCTAACATTCTATACACATGCTTTCTAGACCTCAAAGCTGCCTTTGATAAAGTGCCAAGACCTAAATTATGGGCAAAAATGAAAGCCTGGGGCGTCCCTCCCAAATTATTGGGAGCAATCATCAATTTATATTCCCATACTTGGGTCCAAATAAAAAAAGGGGACGTCGGTGCCTAACAAAGAAATTTCCAACATTTAACGGGCAAAAGCAAGGATGTGTGTTGGCTCCCAGCCTATTTAACATCTACACCGCCGACCTAGAGCTCGAACTATGCACAGTCCAGGGCGATCCACCGAAACTAGGACAAACACCCATAGCGAGTCTGCAATACGCGCATGATATTGTGCTTCTTTCACAAACTCCACTTGGTCTACAACGGCTAATCTCTCAACTTGCGCTGTACATCTCTAATGCACAATTAATAATAAACCTTAAAAAATATAATGTCCTATGCTTCTCCAGCTCTTGTAAAAAACGACCAAAATTTGTTTGGAGGATACATTCTTGTATCTTAACCCAGGTGGATGAATACAAATATTTGGGCATCCTACTAGACCGCCAATTCAAGTACAAACATCATTTAGACCATGGGAACTCAAAAGCAAAACAACTTCAATTTGATTTCAAAACCATACAAAAAAAACTGAGCGGAAGCTCAACTGGTCATTTGCTAAAGGTCATAGCAGCAAAATGTTTGCCTTCAATCACATATGGCTCGAAAATGATGGCCACCAAGGATTCTACATTGCTAAACCTTGCCCAATCAAGATTGTTTCAAAAACTTTTCTCAATTCCACGACATATTTCCCAAGCACAAATACGCCTGGAATATGGATTAACAAATCAGATCCCAGCTAGACAAGGGGTCTTGGCCAAATATTACTGGCGCATGAGGGACGCTGAAAAGAGCACGCTTGCCCATCTCTGTTGGGAAGAGGTCGAAAAACAGGCTAGGCAGACCAATTCCACGTGCAAGTCCCTTAGGCAAGCGCTTCAATAGCTAAATCTGGAAGAAGCTTGGCATTCACCAATGACATATACTGCTTTTAAACGAATCACCAACAAAGTCGACAAACAAACATCGCTGCAAATAGACAAAGGATTAGTGGCTGGCAAAACTCAAGCTTGGATCGTGATGCCAACATACAACCAACTGAAACAACAATCCTATTTATAAGAATGTTTCAGGGACCACTACAAGAGGAAAATAAGTCTACTGAGGTTAGGGTGGTTCCCGAGCAAAGACCTTAACCCTATATGGCTACGGACCTGGTCAACTTTGGATTGTCGCCTCTGTAATATTGGAGCAGAGTTGTTACTGCATCTAATATGTATTTGCCCGGCCTTACAAAAACTAAGAAAGATCCTCCTGAAGCCATTCTTAAGAGAAATACAAGTCGGGACCTGCAGGGCAGCTGTGATAAAATGCCTCAGCGGGTTCTCAATACAACTTTCCTGTAAAACCATAAAAATCCTGGCATTTGCTGCTCAAGAGATTAAAAAAAAGACGGCAGCAAAAGTGGAACTGGGACTTATGGACTCCCTGTAGCTGGACACAGATCCTCCTTTATTCTCCTTGCAGCCACCCTTCTCCCCCTCCCCTTCTCTGTTATTTTTATACATTGCAAGCATTTTATTTGAGACAATAGGGGACAGTTACATCTAATTACATATAAGCCCCTATGGGTGCAGCACCCCCTGTTATAAGAGTCATTTGCAGGCCCCTATACCTCAATGAGAGGGCGACTGCCTTACAATAGTCCGACCCCTGTTTCTTTTTAATTTTGAACATTTAAAAACTCTCTCCCTGTTTTTACTTATTATGTATATTTGTGCAAAGTCGCTCAGGACATGGGGGCTAGTGTTGTTTTATGTTGTTCTTTGCTGATTTAAAGATGCTGTTTTATGTTGTTTTATGCTGATTCAAAGATGTTGACGTGTATCATATGGTGGTAAGTTCCACCCTTTTATGATTTTAACAAATCAAATAAAGTATTATTCTTCTCTTCTTCTTCTTCCTTGGTTGGCTCTTCTAGGTAGTCCACTTTCTTTGGGTACTCGCAAAACTGGGAACCAGCTGGGCTTCTCCACCTGGACAGTCTCTCCTGCTTGGCCAGCCACACTCCTTTCCTCTCTCAACAGACAGGCAGACTCCTTTGTACCTTATGCAGACCCTCCAGCAGAAAGTGCAGGCTTCAAGTGATGCCTCCTCACCTCCGGCAGACAAGTTATCATGTATACTTCTGCCTCTGTCAAACAGTAGTCCTTGGAGTACTTTGAACAGCACTCCCTTCTTTGGTCATGAAGAGCTTGGAACTGAAACACAGTGGATTCAGTGTCTAAGGCTTCACCACCAGTTGGGGTTGGTTCCTGTTCCAGTGCAATTTTCTGGCTGTTCCACAGACTCTACCTTTATGCAAATGCTTTCACAGCTGGTAGCAACAGGGCTTACTCCAAGTAGACTTCTTCAAAACATGGGCACATTGAAATGAGATATCTGCACCGGTCTGACATCAGCAAACCCTAAGCTACAAACCGAGGCAGACAAGGGGGCAGGTCTTGGCAAGGAAACTTCCCCAGTTTTAAGAGAAACTGCAGCCCCACCCTCACCCCTACCAATTACCAAATTTGAGTGCTCAGGAAGATATAATCATCAGCCCTTTCCTAATAAAAGTCCACATTCAGTTTCTAAGGGGAACGTTGTCTCAATCCTGGTCACTCTAGTGTCTCGGTCACCACATCCCAACTAAAGGATCAAAGGTAATAATACACTTCTACTTCCTGGGGATTCTGTCCTCCATCTCGTGCGATGCAAACCTAGGGGCATCCAAAGTGGATCCCTCTGACTCCAGTTCTCACATCATACCACGCACAAAGTCCTACTACAATACCTGTGCTACACATTTACTTCCCACACATGCACTTGACATGCTAGTGTAAGGTTCTGGGGATTCACATAACAGCAGAACTTCAAATGAGAGGGGTTGATAGATCGCACTCCTTTTGACAGAGAAAATGATACGGTCACTCTATAGATTCACAAAACATGATATGCTGCTACACTACTTTACGTGTTTCACTTCAGGTATGGACAGAAGTCTCATGCCCACTGTGAGGGCACATTGTGTACAAATCATGGTCACCGAACAGGTTCTGGACCTTGCATTACCAGCGATAGGCCTACGCTGCTGTACCCACACTAGACTGCCTTGACGCAAGGTCCAAACCAAAAGTCATAGTACCAGTTTCACATCCAGTCCGGGACTCAGGAGCACATGGCCATTTACCATATATGAAACATTCCCATCCAAACAGCAGTCTTTCACAAATACAGTCTGTAGGTGGCAGGAGGCCACCCTTTCAAAAGGTTTGTGTAAGCCTAAAGACAACCAGGTTCAGTCCTAAGGGACTAAAGAATGCATGACAAGAGTAACAAGTGCATAAAGTCCATCGGATGCCTGTTGACAATCTTTTTTGACTTTGGAGTAGGACTTCCCTGGCTTGATGTGATCATGAGGTAGGTTTTCCAAGCTTTCACCAAAAACCTGACTTACCCATGCGAGGCAAAAAAAAACACAGCAATCATCCACTGAGCACGTAAGTTCTCATATATACTAGCAGGCACATGGGCGGTCATTAATTTCATGCTCTGAAAGCCATCACCAGCTTGCAAATCTGAGGGATCCTGATAACGAAGACTTCTGTGTTGCATGAGTGGCCTCAGGAATAGAGGAGCGCCATCAATGCTAAGACGACTGCTTTCAGCTGCAACATGTTTACATGCAGGAATGCATCTGACTTGTCCCCCTCCTCCCCCCAGCAGGATCACAGCTCCTGAAAGCCCCCGGAATCATCGTGCAGTCAAAGTCACATTGGTGAGGAAGTGATCTACTGTCTGGGAGATCACTATTACCCACTTGGCAGAGGTGCAACTAGAGCCAAATTTCGGGGAGTGGAGGGCTAATAACAATTTCGGGGGGGGGGGCTAATTCAATTCTTCCAGCAATAGGCAGAGTGGATTAGCAGGGGCTATAAGAAGGAGTGAACAAACACAAAGCCTCGTTAACAAGTAAATGGTCTTTTAAAGACCTGTGAAGTACTCGGTGCGGCTGCAATAAGACGGACGCCAGACCAGCCAGCCTACAGCAGCCGCGGCCCGTGGAGGGAGTTTCGTGGGGCAGAGAGGCGGGGCAGGGGAGGGGCAGGGTGGGGGTGCTAAACACCGGAATATGGCTAACTGGAGGTAAGTAAACGATTTAATAAGTAAAACGAATTTCGTAGCGCACCCTGCATCGCAAAATGGGATGCAGGGCGCGCTACGAAATTAGTTTTATTTATTATAAATTGCCAGTTTCCTTTAGAATTGTTTGATTGTTTTGACTATTTGTTTAAGTATGACATATGTCAAAATTTGATTTAATAGGAACTGGTTATTGATTCATGAGATAAAGGCTTGATTTATCTCTACCTTGCTTATGTTTTTATCCTGCATCTATTTCAATGACAATTGTATGTATACACCCCATTCAATACACCTATACATTTTGATAAGAAATTCCCATTTTGTGCTGTTTTTCTTTATGTAACGTTTACATATATATGAACTGTATTTGCGATTTAATTCACTTGATTGTTGGTTAGAATCATTCAACCAGCCATACGAAGACCACCTCAAAGATTTTCAAATGAAATCCCTTGTTGGCACTTTATATTTGTTCACTTTTAGAAGTTGGCATTTCTGTGTGCTGTGTGCCTGCCTGCATGTCTGTTTCTAGAAGTGACCGGGGCTCCAGGGAGGCAGAGTCAGGCTGAGTGGGAGGTCTGCAACTGGAGTAGTGGGCGGAGGAATCCCCTGTCCCGGACTAGGTCAGTGCCTGCCCAGTACAAGGCTAGCTCCGCCCCCTACTAACATCCCTCCCAGTGCCAGTTGGGACTGGAACTTCCAAGACCCTTCCTGAAACCCCTACCCCAGACCCTTCCAAAAGCTTCTACCCCCTTCCAGACGCAGGGCAGCAAGGTGTATAAATATAGGGGCTGTGAGCCCATGTGGTGTGTTGTGCTTGTGCTGACGTGGAGGGGATACCGTGCCAGGAAGAACCGCCGTGGGACCCCGCATGCTGGCCCCTGTGCCCAACTTGGCCCCTCTACCTTCAACTGAAGGAGCTGCGCTGGAGCCAGGGCTGCTGCACTTCAGGATTGCCGTCCTCACTGCATTTGACTGTCCCAAGGGATTGCTACTCTGCTGGGGAAGAGCTGCCCTGTAAGCTGCTGATCTTTGCCCAACCCTGCTTGCTTCCCTAGTGCCTTGTGAGCGCCATATTTTACCCAGGACAAGAACGTGCGTGGATCCTGCAGCGCTGTGCTGCCGCCATGCTGGGAGGGAACCCCGGCGTCTGAGATTCCCCCCTGCGCTCCTGAGACCAGTGGGTGCCCACCCCACATTTATGGACACTTTTGCTTATTTAAACTAAAGCGGGTGCCCACCTCGCGTTGCACCAGGAAGAGCGGGTGCCCACCCGATTTATGCCGCAATTGTTTTTATTTGAAAGCGGGTGCCCACCCCGCGAATCACCGCTGCGGCCCGAGCCGCCAAAAGCACCAAGAAGTGGGTGCCCACCCCGCTCTATACTTAAAATATGGAGGGAGCCTACCCCTCCTCACCCCAAGAAAAGAAATCACCGCTGCAGCCCAGCACCCGGTCGCCGCGATCGCGCAATGACCAGGAAGTCAGGGAAGGTCGCCCCTCGCTGTGGGCGGGGGTCCCAGACGGAAAGGAAAGCCCTGCCAGTCACTGGGAGGAGGCAGCCGCAAAGTGAGGAGAGGCCTGGAGGCGGCTTGTTGTGGTGCGAGGCTCCCGTGAGCGTGGGAGAGCCCCGTGGTCTGGCCCCAAAGATGAAAGCCCCCAGAGCAGTGCGAGGAGAGTGCCGGTGAGTGGGGACTGGCCTGGGGGAGCAGGAGCCGACGCCCAGAGAAGCGGAGACCCTGAGGGAGTCCCTGGTGGGTGGGACTTCGCCGGTGCCTATTGTTCTCGAGCGGTCACGCGGGGAAGCGGGCTGCTCCAACGCTCTGGGGGCACCTGTAAATTCAGAGTCCCGGAGGGTGCTCCAATGAGGGCAGTGCTTTCTGGTCTGCACAGCGGCGCCGCTGCAGCGTTTGTCCTTTGGGCATAACCATTTCTAGGGTCCCAAAGGGGGACTCCAACTTACCTCGGACTGGCCTGTGTACTTCACAGCTGTACCGCAGTTGCAACAGCTGCAATGTGGGGTATATTTTTACTTTAAATCCCCAAAGAGGGAGGGCTCCAACGGACCACCGATGACTTTGCTTCACACAATTGCCCCACTCGACAGTGGGCAGTTGCAACGTTGGGCAGAATATTGTTATTAGAGCCCCAGAGCAGGGGCTCCCCAGGCGCAGGGGCCCCACAGGCTAATCTACACCGTGGATGGCAATTAAACTGTGAGCAGTCTTTCCCTCAGGTTTTGCCTTGCTAATATTATGCCTAATTTGCGTTCTGCCTAATGAGATGATAATGGTCTGGGCCTAAAGTTATACTTTTAGACCAGTGATGATGCCCTGATGGATGCATAATATATTTATGCCTTATGTTTTCCCCTAATGCTTACACTGCGGGTTTTATGTATGAGGTGCCTGGTCTGAGGTGTCTGAGGCCTAATGAGAATACATAATATGTGTTTATGCCTAATGCTAACAGGATTTATGCCCATCCTAATATGGTTATGCATAATGTCTTTTTACCCTAATGATGTTGCATTTATGCTATAAGAAGAGTGGAGAAGTGTGGCTCAGGGGTTAGAGGCAGCAGACCCGGAAGCTGAGATCGGTCCTGGACCAGGGTTCAATTCCCCGCCTCGGCAGGGTCTTGGGCTAAAAATTCCACGGACTCGATAATTCTCGCCCCGGTGCCTCCTCGACTCACGGGTTCACACTCTGCGACTCTGGGCAATAGCTTGCTTAATCTCCACAACGGCCCCTCGCGGCGGGATGCCTGACTTTCACCTGGTGGATACCCTGCTATCTCACAGGGGAATACCAGGAAGGGTTCCCTAAGCAAGCGCCGGGAAACCCACTGCGGGTAGCTGTGCGCTATATAAGCTCAACTACATTTACATTTACATAAGGAGGCCTAACGTCAGGGTATGGTGTTCTAAGTGTATGCCTAATCTAATGTGTTTATGCCTCATAAGAATATGATGTTAAGTTTATGATCTTGCCAGTAGGTACTGGGTGTGTTATACAGATTACTTGTACTTTTGCAATGGTTTTGGCAGCGGCACGATTGGCGCTGCCTCGTAAATAGTCTCCTGTAAATCGCTACTTGGCGCCAGTGGCACAATGTATATATCTGTGATTGTGATTCTAATGTGTTTTCATAATACAAAGGCTATTTTTATATAACCTTGTGTGGAGGCTCTTTTGTAGTGTGCCTAGTGTGTCGCCGCTGGGAATGTGTGTTGTGCAAAAGCTTTAAACATTGCCTCTGGGATAAAACTGACTGCTCGTGCCAAGCTACCAAGGGGGTGAGCCAGGGTTATCCTCGGGTTGTAGCTCTCTCACCCTGATTAGATCGGGGGTTTCTGCCTGGCTCTGGCATGTACCCTAGCCTACCGGGAAGCCCCGTTTTTAACATGCGCCTAGTACCCTGGGCAAGGCGTCAAATCGCTTTTGCGGCGGTAGCGCGCTACTCTTTTTTAAAAATATATATTTATTTTTATTTTTATTTATTTTTTACAGAGTTTTATATAGCGCAAACTTGACACGAATTGGGTATCAGACCGCTCTGGAACCCATAAAGGATTAGTGGTGAATTAGTACAGTGAAATATGGAAGAAATTTGAGCGGTGGACATATTAGTCTGTTATTTCGATTAAGACGGATAGTGGAGGGATAGAAGAGGAAAAGGTTTGCATTTATATAGTGCTTGCTACCTCTGATGAGGTGTTGAAGCACTTTTCAGCAAGTATGCCTGCTACTACGGAACTCAAAGAGGATTAGTGGTGAGTTAGCCTAGGGAAATATGAAGTAATTTGAGTGGTGGACATGTTAGTCTGTTATTTGGATTGAAAGGGAATAGTGGAGGGATAGAAGAGGGACGGGTCTAGTATTTATTTTCTTTGTTTTGGAGTTCATAGCAGTAGGAGGGTGTTTGGGGTGAGTAAAGGGGAGGTGGAGTAGGAAGAGTGAGAGGGGAGGGTTTAGAAAGGCTTGTTTGAGAGGTCTGAATAGTAAAAGAGGTATGAGATGATACAAGGAAAGTTTGAAGAGGGAAGAGCCTATAAAGGGTTATTTTGGGGGGCATAGTAGTGATATGGGTTTTGGGGTGAATGAGACAGGGGAGGTAGAGGATGTATTGATAGAGGTATAGGGTTAGAAATAAGGTAGTGCATTGGAGAGAGTAGTAGAATGAGGGTTGAGATGAGTCAGAGAATTAGGTAGAGGATATATTGTGAGAGATATAGGGTGAGATATAGAGTAGTGGATCGGTTATTCAGAATTAGAAGCAATGTAATAAATATATAGATATATAAGTACATGGTGTACATGGTGTGTATGTGTGTGTATACATATATATATATATTAAAGCTACTTTGTTTTTGCACCTACTTCACGCACTCACGGGACGGGTGCTTTCGCGGGCGGTGCCACCCGCCGTAAATTCAAGCTCAGCCTTGCCTCGTATTTCCAAGAAAAGAGAAAGCACTCACAGGAGCGGGTTCATAGTTTTATTTCAGGAACCCACAGCGACCAGACGCGTTTCGGCGTTTTGCCTTTATCGATGGTAAAATGCGCGTCTGAGGCAGACATTTTTATTTACACACCCACGTGGTAATGATGGACATGGAAGGAGGACAAGGTGCAAAAAGTATAAGCGCCATTAAGAAGAACTAACACATATCTATATTTCTAAATAAATTATTATTATACATGTTTATACAAAGCAAGTACTTAGCTATAGTTCAAATAAATGCTCATACAAAGGGGGATATGCTGTATATTTATGTTTAAGTATGGTGGTTATGTGGGAGAGAGCCAACTCTTCAGTAGTCTTCTGAAGATAAGGTGGTTACCTGTGGATCTTATGTTTGGGGTAAAGAGTTCTATAGTGTGGCTGCTTGAACAGAGAAGGATATGGCACCCATGTTTTTTTTGTCTGGTGGGATTTTGATGCGAGGTGCCACTCTAGAGTGGAGGTTCCTCTGTTGAATGTATTTTATGATTTTATTACAGAAGAGCGGTCCTATTCCATGTATTGCTTTGTGAGTGATACAAAGCAGCTTGAATGTGGATCTTCTGGCACCCAGTAACCAATGTAGGGCTTTCAAGGCAGGGGAGATGTGGGCTTCTGGCTTCATATGTAAGAGTAGTCTGGCAGCAGAGTTCTGAATCCATTGTAGTCTGTTCATAGTTCTGAAAGGTGATCCGTGGGAGAGGCTATTGGCATAATCGAGTTTAGACAGAACAAGAGAGATGTGTGGAAATCTCAGATGGGGGAAGATGCATTGCAGACTTTTTATAGTAACAAAGCTTGATCTTGCTATTTTGTCCAATTGAGCATTCATTGATAGCTTGGAGTCCATGATCTTTCTGAGGTTTCTTACTTCCTTTTATACTTTAGGCGGTGTTCTCAGATCATCAGGCCAGGCGGTGAGTGGGTCATAATTTTTCCAATCGCCACACATGAGTATTTCCGTTTTGGAACAATACAATTTGAGATGGATCCATGTCATCCATTGATCCACGGCTCAGAGACAGCTGAAAATTGGTGAGTTTCTAATGTCTTTGGGGCATTCCAGCTGAAGGAGTATTTGTGTGTCATCTGCATAGTTATAGCACGTGAGTTGAAACTGATTGATCAGTGCCAGTAATGACTTCATGTAGATGTTGTAAAGCATGGGGGAGATGATACAGCCTTGAGGGACCCTTACTTTTGTGAAGTACAGTTTGGACAAGAAAGGGGGAATGGATGACAGTTCTGTTGTGAAGGTAGGATGTGTTCCAGTCTAGAGCAGTCCCCTCAATGTCAGCTATGTAGAGTCTTTGGACCCCATTAGGATGGCGGGCAGATCGCCCCGCCGGGCCGTCGGTAGTCACCGCCGGCCCGGCGGGGCGATCCGCGCCAATCCTTGCAGCAAAGACCCCCCCGCCATATTACTATGGCTGGGGTGTCCGCGGCGGACAGAAAGACCATCCACCGCTTTTCTGCCCGGTCGACAAGTCGACTGGGCGAAAAAGGGTTCAAAATGGTGGCGGTGGTTGTTAGATACCGCCAGCCATATTACCATATGGGCGGGCATGCGGTGTTTGCATGCAGGGGGCTGTTGCGGGCCCCCAGGGACTCTGGGGGTAGGGGGTGCACATGGGGGGGGACCTATGGTACCCCCCCTTCATTTCAATATACAACGTGGCAGGCACCGCGCGGTTGAAAAGCACAACCTGCCTTTGTGGCATTGCGGCGGGCGGCCCGCCGCAATGTCACAAATGCGCCATGCGCCCGCCAGTGTGGTGGGCGCATCCTAATTGGGAGTGAGGGACTGCCGCACCCTCAGCGGGCGGTCCCATTTCCTGGTGGTATGGCGGGGGGACAAAGTCCGCCCGCCAAACTAATGACCCCCTTTGTATCAGAGTGACATGGTCAACCATGTCAAAGGCAGTTGAGAGGTCCAAGAGAAGTAGAGCAGCAACCTCATTCTGGTCAACTGTGTTCTTAAGGTCATCCCAGATGGCAACGAGGACAGAGTCTGTGCCTTTTCCTGGACGGAATCCCGTTTGAAAGTCTGAAAGTATGGCATTATCATCAATGAATTGTGACATCTGGGCAAATGCTGCTCTTTCTATCACTTTGTCCAGAAAAGGTCCATTTGCAATTGGTTGGTAGTTGTTGGGGTTCATTGGGTCCAGTTTTGTTTTCTTTAGTATTGGGCATATGTATGACTTTTTTAGTTCTTCTTGAGTCTCTACAACAAATGAAAAACAGTACCTCGCGATTTTGAGCCACTAACATGTTTATATTCAGTAGCTCAGTGTGGCCTGGGTTCTGCCCAAGTACAAGGAAGGACATTCCCCCCTCCCCACCGGCTGCTGCTTGAATTATAAAACACACCAATAATACAACAAAGGTTCAAAAGGGCCCCTCCGGCCGCTGGACCCGGGTGTCACTGCACCTGATGCACCAATGGAAGCTTGTTGTAGGTGGAATGTTAATTATATTACATATCTGGATGCAAAGACAATTGCAGCAAAATCCCAGTCGGGGGGGGGGGGCACACTATTCTAAGCACAGAATTTTAGCTTAGGTGTTTTAAACCACACCCTTAATTACAACGGCCCCTTTGAGAGATACCCCATCCTCCCCCAGTTTTTCCATCCCATTTAAAGCCCTGCGTTTGCACTTGCATAGAAGTCCAAAACCTCATATGGGGACCTGACGATAGCAGACTATTCAGCAACATTAGGAGTGCGTCCAGGCCTGGCAATGTCCACACGCTGACGTTTTCCATAGAACAACCATTCAACAAAACGTTGAAGCACTTAGTTGAAATAGGCCCCTTACCTGGGAAAGATCCATGATTCGTGATGCTAATCTCTTTGGTGATCACTTTGTTGTTTGCAATTAATGTACCGAAATTGACCTCTGTCTCCATTTCCAGAATACACGATGGAGTAAAGCTACGGGAAAAGATGCATTAGACAGTGTATTTAAAAGCACAATTTAAGTATCTTTGACTTTTTTTTAAGGTTTTACAACTGAACAGCCTGCCCGAGAAACATAATTTTTAAGCAATGCGGGAAAACAATGTCTATATTTTGTCAAACTACTAAACCTCAATTTAAAAAAAGAAAAAAACACTTTTGCATAAAACTACGATAATGCTAGACAGACAAGTACATCTTTCTAGTATGTTAAAATATGTAAACTGAAGAAGCAACCGCCCCGATTCCCAAAAATCCAAGTGACTGCCTGATTTGTCATGTTACAGAGATCAATCTTCCATGAACAGTAAGATACTTTAAGATTTCCTTTTCTGTTCTATGGGGTATTGCGGGTCACAGTGACTATTAGTCGCGGATATACAGGGTACAAACGTACAAATGTCATGCCAGACCTCTAACAGCTCTCAGTCAATTTGTATGCCCATTTTGGTAATTAGTGGCTCATCTTCTATTACTAGTGGTCATGCTTTTTATGTAGGCAAGTTTGGTTCTAACACATTTTAGAGGCAACAAAGTTGTTTGAAAAGTCAGCATAAATATTATAGGTAGGACCAAAACCTTTAAATAAAAGGGATACTCAATTCCTATATGCGGAGTAGGATTGGGTTATGCGGGGTATTGAAGGTTAAACTAGGACAAGCAATACAAAACATACCACTGTCCTTACACTAAACAACTTGGTGTGAAGATACTCTTGTTTTTTTGCTCAATTTCCTTATACTGTGTTAAAAAGATGTTTAAACAAGGCTGGAGTGCCCCAGATGGGTAACAGGGGGTCGCTCACCTACTTTCAGGCTCATGTAGGCCTTATCAGGAAATTAGCCAAGTGATGTGCAAGCACAACTTGACTGACAACACTATGATGAGCACTAACAAGAATGGAAGGTTACTTTTGTTGACTAGACCAAAGAGGAAATTAGATTCAGTCTTCTTAGTACACCTGTTAAAAATTGAGAAAAAAGTGTTGAACAAATCACATACCCTAGCACAGGTAATATTATTATTTCCCCGTCGACACAAATACTAAGTTTGTCCCGAACATCTTCCTTTGCTTTCGGTTGATATTCCACAGTAGCTGTCACTTGAAGCCCAGGTGCAACCGGTTTGTCTGGATTGGTAACAATCAATGTAAACTGAAAGAAAAACGCAAGAAACATCTTACTTCTTGACTGTTCATTTCGAAAAGCATTTCTCGACTATTTATTATTTCACAAATAAATCAAGTTCATAAATCATTAATCGTGTGAAAGAAAGAAACTTGATGTCTGCAGGACTGCAGTAGATCATATATTTCACCAAGCTCTCTTCTGTGTCTTGGGATGTGGGTCTAGAAGATCGTCAGATTTGGTTGTCTGGATCTGTTTGTGCCAAATAGAATCTGTTCATTGGGCAAATACAGGATAGCACACTTAGAAATTCACATACAAAATCAACTGCAGGGCCAAAAGCGCGATTTGGATTTTTATATCGAGGATGGATAAAGGACAGGAAAAGAAGTCAGATCTCAGTCATTGTGTGGCTCAATGGTTAGAGCGGCAGACTCTGATGCAGAGGTCTGGCCCGGGACCAGGGTTCAATTCCCACCTCGGCGGGTCTTGGGCTCAATTTCCTCGGGCCTGATAATCATTGCCTCGGTGCCTATTCTAATCATGGGTCCCACTCTGCAACTATGGGCAATAGCCTGCTTAATCTCCACAACAGCCCCAACAGTGCTAGGATGCCTGGCTGCACCTTGGGGGTGCCCAGGAGTGGGCGCCTCACAGGGAAAAAGTCAGGAAGGGTTCCACAGCGGTATGCTAACAAGCGCCGGAGAGATCCCATGTGGGGTGATTCAGGCGCTATACAAGTACTACAACATTTACATTTACTAGGACTAGGCTGAAATTAAAATCTCAACAAGCAGACATTCAGCGTGTACCTCCTTTTTCTGGTAGAATCCTAGGACAAGAGCAGCATGTGTCATGTAGAATATCACAGGGAATCTTAAATGGGATTTTGGTGGTGCTCGAACGTTGTTTTTCTTGAAAACCATGTGACCTCCAAGAACAAGCCCTATAAAGCATTGGCATACTCTTGGTGAATATAGCATTACAATACCAAAAGGGAAGCAAACGTTTGTTGTCAAGATATATAGAAGAAACAGCTGTCCTTTCATTCCTCCTTCTCAGTGCTTAATTTCTGCTGGTGGTTGCCAGTAGTGGCCACCGGCACTTATTTTTGGGGACCGGCACTTATTTCTAGCATCAGATATTTACTGAGTGCAAGAGAGGGAAAACACAGATAGGAAAGACAGAGAGGAGAAAGTCGGCATAACCGTCACAAAGGGAAAAGCAGGACAAGAGCGAGAAAATGTGGTAGGGAGTGTCTGGTAGTGGATTAAAGACTAGCAATCTTGGTATTCGGCGTGCTGACTTTCAATAGTACCCTCTGCCGGCTTCCGAGCAGAGCTTTTGGCACTGGCACTCTTTCTTTCACAAACGAAACACTACTCACTCCACTCACTAACAATTTACCCCCAGTTTGACGTTCCTTAACACATGCATTCAAGTGTGCATTAATCAATAGTGTCTGTTAGAGCAGTACCCCGTCTAGTGAGGCTATCCCAGTCTACAGCCCATGATGTTTTATAGGATCATTTTCCAGACTAGTCATCTTCTGATCTGTGGAGTTAATCAAGACAGTGTTTATATGAATTCACACAAATCTCGAAAAGACTTAGGCTCTTCAAGAGTAGATTGCAAAATCTTGTACTGTTTTGCGATAGCGTGTTTCTTTGCAGCACATATAAGACCAATGTTGTCAATGATACCAAGATGTGCAGATGCTGGTTTATGAAGAAGTAAGCTAACAAGCTCTGTGACGGTAAGGAGTAGTAAAGAAGGATCCCATCCCCTTACATTTAACAACAAGCATTGGCATAGCTAATAGGTCACGCTTTTGGGACCTTATAAGTGTTTAGCCATGCATCAGTTGATGTTGTTGCACCAAGGATATTTTGCTGCATAATGGCGAGCTGTGAACCTGGTAAGTGTTAGGACAGTGCGTGAGGCAGGGGGGTAAGCACGGCCAGCTTTGAACCTGATGATAAGTGTTAGGACAGAGGGGATAATCAAAGCGAGCTTTGAATCTGATGATAAGTGTTAGGACAGTGTGGGGGGCAGGGGGATAAGCATAGCGAGTTTTGAACCTGATGATAAGTGTTAGGACAGAGCGGAGGGCAGGGGGGTAAGCACAGCGAGCTTTGAACCTGATAATGAGTGTTAGGACAGAGCGGGGGCAGGGGGGTAAGCACGGCGAGCTTTGAACCTGATGATAAATGTTAGAACCGTGCGGGGGCAGGGGGATAATCAAAGCGAGCTTTGAACCTGATGATAAGTGTTAGGACAGTGTGGGGGGGAGGGGGATTAGCATAGCGAGTTTTGAACCAGATGATAAGTGTTAGGACAGAGCAGAGGGCAGGGGGTAAGCACAGCGAGCTTTGAACCTGATGATGAGTGTTAGGACAGAGCGGGGGCAGGGGGGTAAGCATGGCGAGCTTTGAACCTGATGATAAGTGTTAGGACAGAGCAGTGGGCAGGGGGCTAAGCACGTCGAGCTTTGAACCTGATGATCAGTGTTAGGACAGAGTGGGAGGCAGGGGGGTAAGCACGTCGAGCCTTGAACCTGATGATCAGTGTTAGGACAGAGCGGGGGGCAGGGGGGTAAGCAGGTCAAGCTTTGAACCTGATGATCAGTGTTAGGACAGAGCGGGGGGCAGGTGGGTAAGCAGCTCGAGCTTTAAACCTGATGATGAGTGTTAGGACAGAGCAGGGGGCAAGGGGTAAGCACGGCGAGCTTTGAACCTGATGATAAGTGTTAGGACAGAGCGGGGGGCAGGGGGGCAAGCACGTCAAACTTTGAACCTGATGATCAGTTTTAGGACAGAGCGGGGGCAGGGGGGTAAGCACGGCGAGCTTTGAACCTGATGATCAGTGTTAGGACAGAGCGTGGGCAGAGGGGTAAGCAGGTCGAGCTTTGAACCTGATGATAAGTGTTAGGACAGAGCGGGGGCAGGTGGGTAAGCAGGTCGAGCTTTGAACCTGATGATCAGTGTTAGGACAGAGCGGGGGGCAGGGGGGTAAACACGTCGACCTTTGAACCTGATTGTCAGTGTTCGGACGGAGCGGTGGGCAGGGGGGTAAGCACAGCGAGCTTTGAACCTGATGATAGGTGTTAGGACAGAGCGGGGTGCAGAGGGGGTAAGCATGGTGAGCTTTGAACCTGATGATAAGTGTTAGGACAGAGCATGGGGCAGGGAGGTAAGCACGGCGAGCTTTGAACCTGATGATAAGTGTTAGGATAGAGCGTAGGACAGGGGGGTAAGCACAGCGAGCTTTGAACCTGATGATAAGTGTTAGGACAGAGCGGGGGCAGGGGGGTAAGCACGGCGAGCTATGAACCTGATGATAAGTGTTAAGACAGAGGGGGTAAGCAAGGCAAGCTTTGAACCTGATTATAAGTGTTAGGACAGAGCAGGGGCAGGGGGGTAAGCATGGCGAGCTTTGAACCTGATGATAAGTGTTAGGACAGAGCGGGGGGCAGGGGGGTAAGCACGGCAAGCTATGAACCTGATGATCAGTGTTAGGATAGAGCTGGGGGCAGGGGGGTAAGCAGGTCGAGCTTTGAACCTGATGATCAGTGTTAGGACAGAGCGGGGGCAGGGGGGTAAACACGTCGACCTTTGAACCTGATTGTCAGTGTTCGGACGGAGCGGTGGGCAGGGGGGTAAGCACAGCGAGCTTTGAACCTGATGATAGGTGTTAGGACAGAGCGGGGTGCAGAGGGGGTAAGCACGGCGATCTTTGAACCTGATGATAAGTGTTAGGACAGAGCATGGGGCAGGGGGGTAAGCACGGCGAGCTTTGAACCTGATGATAAGTGTTAGGACAGAGCGGGGGCAGGGGGGTAAGCACGGCGAGCTGTGAACCTGATGATAAGTGTTAGGATAGAGCTGGGGGCAGGGGGGGTAAGCACGGCGAGCTTTGAACCTGATGATAAGTGTTAGGACAGAGCGGGGGGCAGAGGGGGTAAGCACGGCAAGCGTTGAACCTGATGATAAGTGTTAGGACAGAGCAGGGGGCAAAGGGAATAAGCACTACGTATTAAGGGTAAAGTGGCCGCTTCTATGACATGCCTGAAGCTGCTGGTTGGGAAGCTTGCAATGGACCCAGTCTCCCTTCCCTTCCCCTCTGAAAAAGGGGGGGAGAAGGAAGAGAGAAGAGCTACAGAGCGAAGCTGCTGGGAGTCTCTGACCTTGAAGCCTAGAGGTGGGGGCCAGAGGAGCGAGCAGCCCAGACTAGAAAGGGAGACAGGGACACTTGTTTTCAAGAAATGAAATGCACTGTTCATGCCCTATTGACAAACTTCCATGGCATGAATAGTGTTGAGGCTTGCAAACAGGAGCAGTTTCCCTCCTCCCTGTCCAAAGGAAGGGGTCGAGAGGGGAAAGAGCAGGCTGGGTTGTTTTCAACTTTGGAGATAAGGAGAATGGAATGCAGAGGGAGGAGAGAACAGCCAGGGCCTGTGACCCATGACGAGAGAGGAAAGCCATATGGGGCCTCTGCTCGTAAGCGCGTGCCCGCGCACATGCATGCAAGCTCGAGGCCAAAGTGGTAGCATTTTCTGAAGCCCTTACTAAAAGTCTCGGCAGAGCATGCGCTGCTCTAGGCTTGACCTAAAAAGGGTCAGCGATAATCTCTCCAAGAACAACAATGCTATTATGTGCTCTGCTGTGAAAGGACGTACTGAAAAGCAGTAAAGATCAGCTGCCTAAAATACTGGCACCGGCTCATTAAGAAGGGCATGAACTTTCCTCGGATTATATTGAAAAACCGTTCCTTACTGCCTGTTTTGCCACTACAGGGATCCTAGTGGACTTATGTGAACACACAATCCGTGTGCAGTGGCTGATCACCTTAATTGACCCGACAGCATTTCCTCCTTGAAAAATGAGGGAGTAAATCCTAATTTTGTTGATTTACGTCCTATGCACATTATCTCTTTCATGAGAATTAATACTGTATTTCTATTGGATTTGTAGAGTGCATGGCTACCCAAAAAGCATCTGGCTCTTGTTTTCATAATGCACAAGTTCTTTGTTCCAGTGACTTCTTTTGACAAGCTCTTCTTAACAGGAAAGCTGCCTTTTTGGTAGATATTGCGTTATGGGTAGAGGATTAATAAACTGGAGCTTTGGCTTGCGCTTAGCAGAGACGTTTTAAGGCATGGGCAAAGTGAGCTCTGGCCTAGGGCCCCATCCTTTCAGGGGGCCCCCTGATAGAGCCAGCTCTGTTTTGCAGAGTCTTGCCCGGAAAATCTTGAATCATACTGTTTAAATACAGTTTTCCTTTCATGTTGTTGATGTGTGAGAGTCAATTACATACATTTTGCGGAGAAAGTAGTTTGTTAATGACTCATGCAACATCAATTCTGATAAAGTTCTTTTAAATCAAAATAGGACCTCACCTACTAGGCGTCAAAGAGATTATTTGCAGGAATATTAGTGTGCTCCTACTGTGCTACAATATTGAAACGTAAGTCACTATTCCTGAATATTAGACTTAAAGACATTTAGAATTTGGACCAGTGTGCCTGTGCACTGATAGTGACCTGGCCAAAGAGAGCATGAAACAGCTGAAACTGGATCATAAATTCAAAGCTGTTCCGAACAAAGCCCCCCAAGATATGTTTGGCCCAGGGCCCCCAAAATCCTTAAAATGTCCCCGGCGCTTACTTGCCATGTACTAGTTTGTAATGCTATATAAGATTAATGATTGGTAGACGATGTGGTCCTTTGGGCTATTTGGTATTCCTTTTCTACAATTCTAATACTTTCAGCATAAAGATTATGCCTGGTTTTAAACCTGGGTCTCATGCTTCGACTGAAGAAAATTGACACAACCTGGGAATTTTCAGAGCTCAGAAATGTTATTAATAATGGAGAAGTTCTATCAAATCTTAAAATTATGTACCCATCACTTAAAGTGGACTCAACAGTAGAAATAAAGCAGCGAATGCCATCATTCCCAAGACAGACGGTCTACTGCATTTTCAAATGTTTAAAGGGACTCTTAGATTGTCAGTTCTTCAACGACTTCAAGCAGTTTTAATCAAAGAGAGGGGAACATCGGTAAAATAGAAGTTTGTGGCCACTAATGTTGACATTTGCATGGCATTAACATGAACCATTCCTTTTGCTTTCCTGAGCATCACTTACTGGATTTAACATCTAGAGAGGATGCTGTTTTTAATCATCAAGTTCTACATTTGCTTGAACCTAATCAGCATTTTCAATCCCACCCTTACTTTATGATTGGCTACAGAATCAAGCTCCCGGCCACTTAGGAAGCATTTAGAACACGGATATCAAGCAAGAGAAAATTAGCTTCACGCTTACTGTAGTAATCCTAGTCCTGGTTTGACCACCCTTTGAGAATTACCCAGCCAACTCTTCAGAGTGTATGCACTCCTTTAACTGTGCATGTTATAATGTACTTATTTCTCTTCAAAGCTCACCCCCATATCCCTTCCAGATTCTTAAATTCACGTGACAAGGCCTTGTTCAAAGTCCCCAGGTTCACTAAGGCTAGGTCAGGTAGCAGATCATTCTCCTTTCTTGCCCCCAATATTGGAAAAACTGTCACTGCAATTACCTACTAGAGAAAAACATTTCCATTTTAGGAAAGCACTTAAGACCCATCTATTTTAAGGATAGCTCCTACAATCTGTCGTCCTGGTCTCACGCCAGGATACCCCTTCAGGGAGTGGGGGGGAGGGGATTAGAAGGCATAATAAATTAAGAAATCAAATAACATAACATGTCTGAAAAATGCAGAATCTGGGTGAGAATGGCTGGTGACTCACAGGAGGAGGCTGGGCATTTGCTCGTTGACCAACAATCACACCAGGTTTCCATTAATGCTCTTTAAATGAATACAGTTCTTTTGGATAAGATTAATTTGCAGACCAGGTGCTCCCAACGAGCTGCAAAGAAAGAACAACCAGGACCAGGAGCACCAGGTGGATAATGGTTTAACTTTTCTTTATTGAACAAATCATTGAGGAGACCGCATGGAGAAAACTCTGACCAGTTCCAAGGGCCCTATCATTAGAAAGCAATCAACATGTGTTGAAGACAACCGAGAAGAAAGGTTTGGACACAGGGCTTGGTTAAGACAAGTGGTCCTCTCAGGAGACAGCCGTGCATCTAAACATGTGATGCTGCTGGCGAAATATGATGCTACAGTACCAAATTGTGTTCAAATTGAAAGGTTCATTTGTTAAATGAGCTGGAAAAAGAGGCATTCAGTCGTGAAATGCAGAGTGCTCTGAAACATGCACACGGGTTAAGGTTGGGTTTTATAAAACAACAATAAATAGGAGTAAGATAAATATTTACCTTACAGGAAAAGATTGAAAGATGAAAATATTGAACTTTCTAAAGAAGATAAATGTAATGTCAAAGGCAGCCCTTGTCAGAGGGGCAGGTCTTGGCCTAGAGGTCATGATAAGTTTAATAGATTAGTAGGCTCGGAAGTTACATCTGGGAAAAAGTAATTACACATAAGGGTAAAGAAATATGCTAAACCGCCTCCCATTAATAGTGGTATAGACAAAAGCAGTTAATGTTTTTTTTAAAGCTAGGACAGGTGCATTGAATTAGCAGGACAGTCAGGGTAAAGCTCAACACCATACTCTGCTAAAATAGACAAGGACACATGGTGCCGATGAGCGTGGTCATCAGTTTTGTCAATTTTCTGCTGGAAAGGATGTCACTTTAAGATTCTATGGATGTTGATCCAATTAATGTCTTTAACAAAGTAAGCACTGTGTGTTTGAGAAGGATGTGCCTCCTTCGATCTTGTGATATCTGTTTGATCCCACTCAACTTTCCTTGCCTCCTGGTTCTTGGAAGAGCAGTAAAACAAGGAAGTCAAACACACTCCTTTTTAGGTTTCGCCTATTATCATTCGCTTGCGAATGTAATAGGCGAAAATTCAAGGGCTCGATCGACTGGTCAAACCACTGCGGTTTCTTCACAGTGCATGTGAGTCACGCGGGTCACGTGACCACACAAGCACGCGCATCTCCCTAATCCGCCTGCCCCCACCAGGCTCTCCCGCCCCCATCCGGCTTCCCTCCGCGCATCTGCCTGCCACACTTCTCCCCTCGCTCGCATTCCCGCCCACCCACCAGGCTCTCCCGCCCCCATCCGGCTTCCCTCCGGCCAAAGCTTCAGTTGCGACTCGCTGTTCGAGAGTCTAAGGAACTCCGGCCGACCGACGCATTATTTACAAACAACTTTGCACTGCACTTATGAATAAGTGAAATCTGACACCCTTGCGAGGTACCAACTTTGTAACAGATAAACGAATTGAAAGTTTAAATGCTTTACATCTCAGACTGCCCCGATCCCCACACAGATTCTGTTGGCATGCCCCACATCTCGTAATTAGCATATTCTCCCGACTATACTTGCCGACCGACGCATTATTTACAAACAACTTTGCACTGCACTTATGAATAAGTGAAATCTGACACCCTTGCGAGGTACCAACTTTGTAACAGATAAACGAATTTAAAGTTTAAATGCTTTACATCTCAGACTGCCCCGATCCCCACACAGATTCTGTTGGCATGCCCCACATCTCGTAATTAGCATATTCTCCCGACTATACTTGCATATCCTCTTCGTTTGTCAACAACTTGGAATCTTGAGCAACAGAGTAATCCACCACTGACAAGCGCCGTAGGAAGGGCTCATATTCTAACAGGTCTTCCTATTAGTATGGATGTGCCTGGGACAGCGACCGCATTCACTGCTACCTTACTCCTCCGAGAAGCACCGAACCCGACTCGAGGAGCCCTCCTGCGAGAGAATCCGTTCAGAGATGCACTCTTTTCGAGCAATTCTCAGAACTTCCTAGGCAGAAGGAACGCCCAATGAAAACGTGTGTCTGCCCCAAATTCAGACGCGCAAGTTTGTGTTATTGTTTTGTTGTGTCTTAAGATTGACTTGTCCAAGACAGCAGACCAGCGCGCGCAGGCGCACAACATGGACTCTCCAACACAGACACAGATCTACAAAACACCCATTTACACTCACCAAATGGCGATTACACACACTAGCGTATTTTGACGAACACACTCGCACACACCCACTCATATTTTGACTTCTCTCACTGTAAGCACACACACCCTGGTTAGAATAGGAGTGCTTGTAAACAGCACTTGAAAGATTTAGAGACGCAAACAGTTCACAGGCAAACAAATACGTACATGCTCACCCACAAAATACACACACTCACAACATGAGTTAACTTGAGTGTTCTGACTTGTTAATGAGTGGATGCATATTTCTAAGGAGGGAAAAACAAGCACAGACCGCACAAATAAACACGCAAGCACACATTGTGCAAAGAAAAAAAAGAAACACACACACACACCAGGATGCACAAACTCGCCCTTTAAGGTGCACTTAAAAGTGTAGGGGCACACGGATGCGCCGACTTATACAATCGAACAGGGTATGTGCACTCGCTTCCACCCATCAACAAGACTAACAAGCACTGGCGTTGCCAATAGGTTTTGCATTTGGAAAGTTGGAGCTATTGGTTTTGTAAATGACATTTTATATTTATATATCGTTATTGGCATTGTCAATAACAATATATAAATATAAAATGTCATTTACAAAACCAATAGCTCCAACTTTCCAAATGCGAAACCTATTGGCAACGCCAGTGCTTGTTTGATTATTCAGTATCTTAGTGTAAGTTATTCAATCATTGTAGTTAATACTACTTACATGCATTAACAACCTGCTGATACCTTATGCAATACTCCAGCTTTTGGAATTATAACCTGTGTGGAATGTAAATTCCTATTGCACTGCCTGTGGTGCTCCTCAGCTGTGCTAAGGCCAGACAGGGATAGGTGACATTGCCCTGCAAAATAAAAATAAAAATCTAAAAGTCTTTGGACAATACAAAAAAAAGTTAACAGAAGGAAGTACCACCTACTGGGCCCCAATCCCCTGCCTCCTTGGGCACAGATGCAGCACATGGAAGGTGTGATTTACGTGGCATATCCAATAACGACAATGTTGTATTAGCTGCAACACATTGGCTATTGATTGATGAACTAATAGTCTGTTGTGACGGCTTGGAATTTTTAGGTTGAGAGTGTAGAGGTTTTTCTATCGAAACTCGTTTTTTCCATTTGTATATGTTGGTGATTTGTGTACTAAAGAACGGTGATGGATTAAACCCATATCTGTTGACTGGCTGTGAGTGTTTGATTGGTTCAGATGCTTCGTCCATCACCACCCCCTTTTGTACCGATTTGTGTACTTCCACAATGCTCCGGCAGCACTCACGTGAGAAATGGAATTCTATGGGAGTTCGACCTCTTGCATAATCTTGGTGGCCGTTTTGGGGCCAAATACTGTTTAAATCACTTGACTCTGCACACAAAGCTCTGCAACTTTCCCTCAAACAGGAAGGTTGCTTTTGCAGTGGTGGACAACCCACAAATCCAAAGTATCCTGAAAAAACTCAGCTATAGGACACAGGTTCCATTATACCTTCGATCGAGAAGTCTGAAATCAAAACACTGATGATTGATATCCACTAGATTGCGTGACCTAACAGTTCATATTCTGGCCAATAGTGATGCAACAAAAGGGCCAAATCGAATCATGGGCTACAGCAACCCAATCAACTGACAAGTACTGAGTGTTTCTTAAAGACTCAAATGTGAACAGGTACTAATCCAAAAATTAATGAAGCACTAACATTTAGAGGCTCTAAAATTATGCATTACACATCGCAGAAGAAATTCCACTCTTTTTAGCTCAGGTAGCTCCTAAATCTACTAAGGCCATTTTCAAATTATAATCTCTCTGACTGGCCCTCCAGCTTTATGTCTTCTATGTTCCCCTTCATAGCAGTTATGTAATAGTATGAGTATTTTTTGTTGTTAAGATTAATTCTCTTTTTGAATCTATTTAATCATATATAACCTTAGTCAAAGCACACAATAGCACAGAGACTTAAATGAAAAAGATTGGTATTTACTTGTCTTGTACCTTTACAGCTTCTGATGATCAATCTCTGACCTCTATTTTTACGGCATTGAAATCAAATGCTCCTTCTAAACCTGGCTCCATATCGTGTGTTAATCTATTTTATCCTGTAATTATTAATCATCTGAAGCCTATTTTAAATCTTTGTGTGCGCCCTGGTGTGATCCTTGAGCGATTCAAGCAAGTTCAATTAGATCCCATTGTAAAAAAGCTCAGCGAATATCTCGCTGTATTTTCCAACTTAGTTTGCTCCTCCTGGTTGTACTTAAATTTGAGAGAATCATGTAGTAAAACAGCTAAGAAATGTCTTCTATCGTGAATCTGAGACTCACATGGATTAGGCTTTTGTGCTAATCAAGTCACTAATTGCCACTACAATGACTTAAGGGCATAAGTGCATGCTAGATTTGTAAGAGTTCTGATTCTTTTAGATCTATCAGCGGTGTTTAACACTACTACTGAGCCAACTACCTGCCAGAGCTCATACCTACCAATGGCACCTACCATAACAACAAGTTTTTGTAGATAATCCCTTGCCAAGTATATTCTTTCATCGCCTTAACTCGATCTTGCTATATCTTGCAAATGATTTGTAGGTCTTGTTGTACCACAAGTTGTCAAACATTTTGAATTGTTATTGTGCTTTATAATGCGAGGTTCTCTATTAACAAGACAAAGATTGGTTTCAGCCTCAACTATAACTGAAGGGGCAAGTGCCCCGAATAGTGTGCTCCTTACTTGCATCATTTATGGATGCATATGGTGCTCCACGCCAAGTGCAGTATGTGAATTCTTTCTGTTACACACCCTAAAAAGTGTATGAAGTGGCTATGCTGTATCCACCAAAATCGTTCTGTTGCTCAGTAGGTGTGACAAAGATAACTGAATTGAACCACATGGAACCATGTCCATCTCCTGTGCACCATCTTTGTTTCAGGCCCATCCTTTTCACTCATTATACACAACTGTCTCTTCAAATGCTCTTGAGATTGTGAAAGTTGTCCAGCGAGTCAGCTAGTATGGCACTGTAGGTCAGTGAGAACTTTTCAGAATTAAGTCTGGTACTTATGAAACTGATTTAGTTGCAGATCATGTTTCTATTTCAGGTCATTAAATGATTTTAACATGTCCACAATGTCTTGTGATCCCCATCAAATCCTAATCATGAATTCCTACCATAGTAGTTACTTAAGCCCAGATGCAACTCACAAAACAGTCTCTTTAGTGATCTACAATCTATATTATCGCTGTATTGCCGCTTGCTAGAATTGGGAGACCATAAGTGTGGAGAGTAGGAGAGCTTCTAGAGATTAACAGATTGCCAGAAATGCAACAAGTTCACCTCTTCCAGAGCCACATGTTCTAGCCTTAACGTTGTTCTGTTTAGCTATTTATCCCCACTAACAGTCCAGTCCAACAGTAGTCTAGCATCACAAAGTCCACAAATGATTATTTTCATGGACACTTTTGGCACACAACTGGCCCATATGTTTCTCATTACAATTCACTCAGTCTTATAAAACAAGTCTAATATTATTGTATAGTATTATCATCATCATCATAAAAAAAAAATCTTTATTTCGGCTAGATTGCCATAAAAGATAATGCACAGCGGTGATACAGATAAAACAAACAGTTGCAATGGACTTAAATCCCTAATACATATCATCATACAAGAAGCTATAATAAATCCATTGAATCATTAAAATTGAAAAGAAATAATTACATGTTGATGATGTTTAAAATTATACAATGAGTCTACAGCCCTGGGTGCAAGAAGCTGTAATAAGTCCATTGAAACATTAAAACTATTAAGAGGTAATTACATATTGATGATATTTTAAAATTGTACAGTTAATCTACAGCCCTGGGTAGCAGGCGTCTTCTCTTCTGCCAGAAGGTTTTCAGGTATTTGGCTACCGCAAACACTATCATGCTAGAAAGGTCCGATTTAAGAACCCCATATGCCTGAAGGCAATGAGTGAAGCCTAAATTTTTGCAGGCTGGAACTATCCACTTCCTTCTCGCCTGCCCATAGGTTCGACAGAAAAACAGTATGTGCAACTAGGTTTCCTGATCGTGGTTGCACCCGGGGCAGTGACTCAGGGAGGGGTCAGTCCACTTACTAGGGAAGGCTCGGATTGGTAAACTTCCGTACCTCCACTGTAGGTACAGTTTCCTAGTATTAGATGGAAATATAACATCTAGGATTCCCTCCAACTTATAAGTGTCCTTGATCTTTAGGAAGGAGTCGGTCAGGGTACCTGACTGTGTGCCCTGTCTCTGTGCCACAATTTTGCGTTCTCGGTAAAGTGAGAGTAGCTGTTTCCTTGAAACCGTGGAGCAGGCGGACGCAGGGTCAAGCCACAAATAGTGTAGTCCCAAACACATGAACTCATTTTTTATGTGCTGGAACCAGGGGATATTCCCTGCGAACGGATAGTTCACGATTTCCTGGAGCTCAGACCTATAGCTTACCAACTCTGGAGTGGTCCAAACTCTACGCCAGAAGATTAAGGGCCTAACTCCCAGATCTTCATCAAGTGGCCTTAATCCCAAATCTAGCCTCATTGGCAAAAGGGGGGTACTAGGGGGGAGAGATAAAAGCTGCCTGATAAATTTGTTCTCCGTTACCACTAGCTCGCGGTTACACGTATGGCCCCAGAGTTCGCTGCCATACATGACCGCTCCCCTAGCCTGCACTCTGTATATCTCTAGCGGGGGACCAATTGCCTTGATGGAAGATTTGTTTTTATTTATGAGGGCGATGACCCCTCCCACCATTTGGGCCAGTTTAAGTTGTGTTTTTGTTTGGTGGTGTTGCCAAGACATATGCTCATTTAGAGTCACCCCTAGATATTCAAAGGTTCGGACCCTCTCCAACCTATTTCCGCCAATGCATGGATTAGGGCGTGTTTTTGGTGGGGGATTAAAAATCATATATTTGGTCTTGAGGGCATTAATCTCAAGGCCATGGATTCCACAAAATTCCTCAAAACCCTTGAGGATTCGTTGGATCCCCATAGGTGTCTTAGACAGAAGCAGGGTGTCGTCAGCGAACATAATCGCCGGCACCCTGCTTCCGGCCAATCTGGGGACATCGCCGTCCTCTACCCCATTTAGGTGAGAGATTACCCCGTTGACATAGAGGCAGAACAGGGTCGGTGCTAACACACAACCCTGGCTTACCCCCCTGTCAACGGGGAATCTGTGAGATAGAGAACCATCCCGGCCACATCTAACCTGCGCATAGTTATTTGTGTGCAGGCGGATGATCATGTTTAGGAGATGTTGTGGTACCCCCATATTGGACAAAACAGACTAAAGTTTTCTACGGGGTACGAGGTCAAATGCCGCCCGTAGATCTACGAAAACGGTATAGAGGCTGCCACCCTCCATTTTTACCGTTTTCCAGTATAGGAGAGCCAAGCGGAAAATTTGGTCTATAGTGGAGACTTTCTTTCTGAACCCCGCTTGGTAAGGGCTCAGAACCGATTGCTCAAGCATCCACTCCAATAAACGGTCCAGGATGAGCCTTGCGAAGACCTTTTGGGGGACATCTATGAGGCTAATAGGCCTGTAGTTGGCTGGGAGCAGAGGCGAGCCCCTCTTGAAGATCGGTACAATCTCTGCTCCCAGCCAAGTACTAGGTACCTCCATCCCACCCAAAAATGAATTAAAAAGGACCTGTAGGTATGGAGCCCATACAGTTGGTTCGTGCTTGAACAAGTCTCCGGGGAGCCTGTCCAAGCCCGGAGCTTTCTCCACTCTTAGTTTATCGATTCAACACCAACCTCCCCAACAGTGAATTCCTCCTGGGCCAATTCGGAGCTAGGGCCCCTCACCAGATTGCATATATCCTCTGGATGATCTATGTTATCCAGGGAATATAGGGTGCGGAAGTGAGCCTCCCAGACACTAGGAGCTATGTTGGCTTCTACTGCTGGTGTTGGGTCGCAGAACCATTTTTAACGATCTGCCAGAATTTCCGGGCGTCTCTAAGATTAAGAGCACACATCATTTCAGACCAATTTTCATCATCCCATTCGGTCTTGGCAATCTGAATATGATGTTTGTATTCTGACCTTTTTGCCCTAACTAACACGGTGCTAGCCCTTAGCTTCATAGCCTCAAGGAGTTCTGTTTTAGCCTTCCTGCAGGCTGTGTTATACCATGAGGCTTTTATTGATTTGCTAAGCTTTTTGGTTACTCGTGGGTTCAGCACCTCTGCTAATGCGTTGGTGAGCTCATAATGGAGATCACCAAGTGCATTGTATTTCTCCGCAGACAGGCTTAATAAAATGAGCTCTTCTACACTTTGAAAGACCGGTAGGATTGTGGCATAAAGCCGGGAAATAGATGCTGGGCTCCCTATGACTTTTGCCCACCTTATTTTGCGTCTATCGCTAGATAGGATCGCACTGTGGTCCGAGGGGGTATTAAGCATCTGGTTCTCACTGGTAGTGCCAGGGACCTGGAAATTCAAGATCAATGGATTGTGATCGCTTTCATCACGTGGGGTTACCTGAAAACTCCTTACCAGGGCCCAGTTACGGGTTTCCACAAAGATGTAGTCTATGCGTGACTCAAACCCTGGTTTATTATAAGTGGCTTTCGGGGGGATGTCCCCGCTGACCCGCCCGTTACAGGCCTTAATAGAGTTATTAAGAGACAGGGCCATAATTTGGGTAGCAAGCGGTGTCCAGGACTTAACTGGTAAGCCCCCAACAGATGGAATGTCCCATTGATCATCCTCCTCCAGTGTGGTACCTTTCAGGAAAGCTGGCAGTGGCTCGAATTGACAATTAAAATCACCCCCTACCAGATATGGGATGGCTTGGGGATAGAATCAAGGAAGAGAGATAGATCCTCAATTGTTCCAGAGACATTGGTCACGCCCGTTGGTCTTGAATATACGTTGACTAATATTAATTTAGCCGCATTGGGCCATTACAATGCCACACTTTGGATGTTGGCGGATTTTTTTCTCCAGTTTCGTTGCAGAACATCCCAAGTGTGAACTCACCCAAATGAGTAGTCCACCTGACGGGCGTCGCTTCCCACCCCATTTTGCCTCGATAGAAAATTAGGCAAAACCAGTGTGGTGATGGTCTTCTCTGGCCCAGGTTTCCTGAAATAGGCAGACATCTTGTGAATCAATAAATGACTCCCAGTCTGGCAAGTCAAGTTTATTTGATATTCCTGCCAGATTCCAGGAAACAATTGACAGGGAGCCATGCTCCATGTTTGCTCTTGTTCTATGATTCATAGCCCCATTTACAGCCAGAGATGGTAGTACCTGCATTGTAATTGGGTTACTTGGACCATTTAGGTGTATCATATCCTCGCTATTTGTATTAGGGGGGGCCGTTGGACCTGTTTGGCTTTCAGTTTCATTAGTCTCGCCGACTGGATTAAGGAGTCAGTCTACACCCTCCAGATCATTTAGGGGATCAAACCTATTATAAAGTGGTAAGGGGTGCACTAACCTATGGAATGGGTTTGCTCCACGAAATCCTCTCTGGCGAAAAATGGGAAAAGAGTTTTGGGGACCGTTGTTCATAAACCCTGGGTAAAAGTACTCAAGGCCCAGAGATTGAATATCGCCCTCTTGACCAAATCTGGGTTCTCTCCGAATGTGGTCTACAGCCCAAGTGTCTCTAAAATTCACTAGGATGAAACTCCCACTAAAACTATTGTATAAAGTGCTGCCTCTGGCGGAAGGTTTAGGCTAGGGAGTTGGTCTTTACTACCTTCCTTATCCTGCTGGATTTGCCTATTTGGCCTTCTGTCTGTAGGCAAACCACTAAATAAGGGCTGAGCTGCACGTACTGGGTCCATTACCTTCCCTCCCTGCCTTGATGTGCCTACATGTTTCTTCGAGTATGGTTTGGGGTGGGTATATTTAATTTTTTTTCTGGGTTTTTTTTGGGTTCCTCAGCTGCCGCCCCAGCGATTACGGTACTGGGGCCCGGGTCCATTGTAGTAATCCCCGATGATCTAGTGTGAACATTACCCTTGGCCAAATCAGCTAATACGAGTGAATTTTCTCCAACCTGCTTTTCAATCTGATCTAACTTAGAGTTGATCATCCTGGTTCTCTCAAGGAGTGGCAACATAAGGGCTTTCATCAGGAACTCAATTTTACCCAGGAGATCACCTTCAGGGACTGTTGGACAGACAAAGGGGCTAATGACTTCTGTGCCGGGCCTAGGAGAGGTGGGGGGTTGGGGAACAGCTTTCGGGGCCAAATCTAGGGACTTCTTTTGTTGCTTAGCAAGATGGCCCATTAGAGAGCTGCCCCTTCTTTTCCTGCTATTAATGTTCACCCTGTCTGGGGAGCCCTGGGACAAAGTATGGACAGATTCTGTAACAGGCCCTGGGCAGTTATGCAAGTCAGCGATGTCACTGCTAGGGTCCGGGCTCAGAGACGATAGATTTAGGTTCGAACAATCTGATACATCCCCAACATCCACCAGCCTAATTTCATCCCCTGCGATGTTAATTGGCGCAGGGGAAACCGTCGTGCCTATGCGACCTAAAGAAGACCGTTTCCCCGTTATTAAATCCAAGGAGAGACGTTTTTCTGCATAGGCAATCTCCTTTTCCAGTATGGTGGAGGCTCTCTTAAAGAAATGGTCCAGAGTGCCAGTGACCACCCCGCTGGAAGTGGGGATAGCAACATGGCGATTTTTCCCAGACCGTAGAGACATGGTACTGATAACCAGAACCAGCCCACAATTTTAAGTACTAATCACACTTGTACCTATGGTCCTTCAGAATCTTTCAAACGCTTAATTTTCTACCGTAGCCAAACATAAAGAAACAATGATAAGCGGGGGGGGGGGGCAGCCCGGCCTTGATCGGCCTTAGACGGCCCGCCCTTTGCCAGGGCTTAGCCCGGCTAGTCCCGCGCGCGTCCCGCGTCGCGGGAAGAATGAAGCTGATTTCAATATTCCAGCTAAGGGGCGTGAGCACCGAGGGAAGAGGCTGCAGGTGTGGCTGAAGCGGCCTGCTGGTCCTCGAAGTCCCTCGGTGTATGTAGTCCTCTAATGCCAAGCCCCGTGTTGCGACAGGATTCCTCCGAATAAAACACCTCCGGCAAACTCTTTGACCCAAAGCAAGTGAGAGCAAAGTTTAGACGGTGAGCGACGCCCGCGGAGCGGGGGCCGCGAACAGTTGATGAAGAGGCAGGCGGGGGGCGTGAGCACCGAGGGAAGAGGCTGCAGGTGTGGCTGAAACAGCCTGCTGGTCCTCGCAGTCCCTCGGTGTATGTAGTCCTCTAATGCCAAGCCCCGTATTGCGACAGGATTCCTCCGAATAAAACACCTCCGGCAAACTCTTTGACCCAAAGCAAGTATTTGATAAGTTTTCAAAAACATAGAAATCTTCGAACGTCTATCATCTTAAACAGGGCTACCCCGTAAATTATTGAAAATGGGAAAACTGGCACTCTCACAGTACGTTCAGAGCTACCCCTAGCCCCTCGATTGCTACTTCCTCAACGTGCATTGCATATAACACAGATTTACCACCAGTTCACTTACAGTCATGAGTAAATTACCAAAGCGTTTGAGAATAAGAATTATTCTGGACCTCAACCCTGAGGTTATCTTCGTATAAGGCCTATCAGTCACACATCGAGATAATAAATCTTCCGAATATGAAAGACCACTGGAAGCCCCCCTCCAACACCTCCTCACAAACGGGTACCATCAGATCCTATCAGCCATTAGTTCAACCGTCACAGCAAATAAAAGTGAAGTTAGAGGAAGCCCCAGGCCGGTGTTTCTTCAAAACCGATCACATCTGCAAAAACATTCAACTAATCCACAGGCTATTGGGTGTCTATATAGAAGATGTATAGATCTCCAAAGCATGGGCCAATATGCCTTTGTATTAGAACTTAGAACATTTATTCCCAATCTGAAGTATGAAATGACTTTTCAATATCCGACATCTTAAAAGTGAAAGGTAACTGAACCTGTGGGGCAAAGCAATACTATTGTGGGAAGATCCAATATTAAATCTAGTTGTCCTCTGTGGTATGCACACACTTTGCTCTGGGTGCATGGGGCTGAATTCTGTGACGTTGCTATGCATTCTAAATTCAATTCAATTACTGATATTCCAAGTACTCTTTTGGTGAGGACTTTGGCAAGCACCTTGCAAAAGAGATGTTTAGTGCTGGATTCAAAGGCACAGTCAAGCCATGAAGTATATATATGCTCACTCATTTAGGAGTAGTGGCCTTTACATTTTTTCCAGCTGAGGTATATGTTTAACACAGTGAGAATATTCTCAGGATCATCTTAAACTGCCATCATGCGTCACTACTTGAAGTCCTTCTGTGACCCTGTATCTATCAAGAACACTAGTTTGGAACCGGTGCTGCATTTCATTGGTCATTTACAGAATTTACAAATCCTCCTGGAAATCAGATCCAGATTCTGTTCCATGGTTTCCTTATCAACTCCTGGTACTTGTATATCTTACCCGAGAGAAGCTTTTTGTTGAATCTTATTATACATTGAACTCTGTTACCAATTTAAGCATGCCTATGTGCTCCCTTGCATGAATTGCATAAATCCCGGTCATGTTCTGAAACACAATTCAATCTATGTTCCACTGCCCAGTTTCGTTCTGCCCACTTGTTGCTTCCTGGCACACTATCAGGCAGACTGCTAGAGGAGGGACTTTAACTGCTCCTGCCTGCATAGTGCTGCAGCTAGCTCACTAGTTATGTATTTCCAATCACGCTGTGTGGGTGTGAGCTGGAAGGAGGGATTTAAGATTGGAATCTGCATTCAGAATTCGTGCTTCAACCGCTGTTACTGGGAGCTCCTCCTTTCTATTCCAGTTGTCTGAACTAGTGAAAACCTGAGAAGAATCCTGTGTCCTGCTACTGTTTTTTGCAGTGCTCTGATTTACCATGCTTGCACAGTGCAGCAGTGAGCTTTGTGTGTTTCTTCCCTGCTTCTTCCTTTCCTTTCTAGCCTGATATCCTGATATGTGTGTTTTCCCTGTTGGGCTTCTATCCACGTATTTGCTGATTCAGCAGTGGTTCCCTTTACTTCCTTTTTCTGATTTACTGTTCCCTTTGCTTCCTTTTTAGGTCGAGCATTCGAGACCTATTGTATATACTTTAGTATATATAAATCAGTATATACTTTAGTGTATACTTATATGTGTATGTACTTTGTGGGCTCTGGAGATCAGACCTAGGACTTGTCTGCTTCCGATTAGGGACTTTTTTTTCTGTTCAACTGCCTCTATTTAACTGTCCTAATAGAAAATGGCCAGCAGAGGTCAGTAATATACCAGAATTGCTTTCTGCTGAGGAACATTCGTTTTTTAATTTTTCTGGCAACTTTAACTTTAACTTTCTTGATAGAAAACGACAAGCAGAGGTCAGTAAAATACAAGAATCACTTTAGCATTCTCTAGATTCCAGTCCATAGAAACTGGCTCCACGAGCACCTGTAGACAATATTATTTTTTCAAATCTTGTATTTTCAGTGATATGATCACTGAAGGCCCAGCTTTTATATTAAAAACAGAGCTTTGGCCAATTCCATTTCCTGCTGAAAGGCAATATTTCTCTCCATGTGTTCCCATACCTGGCGTGTCACGCAGTTTGGTGCTTACTTTCCCTCCATGTTAAAAAACAGTAGATGTTTCAGCACCCAGGTTAATGTGCTGCATAGCTAAATACATATAAGGTCCCAAAGGCGAGACCGATTGCATTGCAAATGCTTGTTCTGATTTACTGTTCTGACCTTGTTCTGAATCCTAGTTTGAGTTTCCATGTACCAGCAGGGCATTGTTAGCTCCATTGTCTTTTGGGTATATTCTTGAATACCCTGTTCTTAATCCTAGCTCATGTTTCCCAGAAAATATGAAATAAACCTCCTGCCGGTGTGCGCCTTTCATGTAAAATAACAACCGTTAAATGCATCGCTAGAGAATGAAGTTCCTGTTAAATTGTGCGTGCACCAGACTTCTAGTGTAAGGTGAGCTGCTTTAAAATTAGACTCCCACTGGGTGTGCCCCATGTACCAGACCGTACGCTAGTACAACTCTTTGTGCGTCCCAAAAGCAAGACATGGCTTCGGAAATGGACCATCTTTTATGATGTAATATTTTGAAGTCTTTTTTCAGTTTCCGTTGTTGGTAATGTGCATCGTTGATGTTGACAGCACGAGGCAATGAAAGGAGCTGCTAGGATACATCACCACCCGTCAATCAACTCTGTCACAAGGAAGCAGGAGAAGTTTTTAAAAATCCCGCGTTGAAACAGTAAAATCTCAACAGTGAGTCGCCAGGCCCGGACTGGCCTTTGCAGGCACCGGGCAATCCCCCGGTCGGCCGCGAGGGTGGGGGCCGGTTTTGGGCCCCAGGGGGCCGGTTTTGTTACAGGGTCGTTTTTTGCAGCATAGCTGCAAAAACGGCACTGTAACAAAATCGGCCGAAAACCGGCCCCAGCAAAGAGCGCGGTCGCACCCCCCCAACCCCCCGGGGGGAGGGGGGGGCCGGCCGAGCACTTTGCCAGGGCCGGTTTCGGTTCCCAGTCCGGCCCTGTGAGTCGCTTACATTCTCCCTCACTGACCGAAGTGTAGAAACCCTACATTGACACCTCCAGAAGTGGTGAAAGCTTCTTCTTCAATATGCTTACTCTAGCTGAATTCACTTTCACCAATAGATCTTTTAACCCACGAGTCTCTAACCACAGGTCTTCAATGTAGCCAATCAATTTCCTTTCACATGTGTTTCTATGGTGTTCCAGCAACTGGTCGCCAGTATTGTATAATAGAGATCGTACACTTACAAGTTTTTGTACGTTTTATTACATAATGTTACCTGACCTGACCTGGTCAGAGCCGGTCGCTCCACCCGCCGCGTGGCCCATCCTGCGTGTGCCCGGTCCCCGTTTGCCGCCGCCACTGCCAGTAATTGTATCTGCCTCACTATTTGTATTACGCGTTCACTGTTGTGCCCCTGATTTCGTTTCTTCCACTGTTGTGCCTGTATTTGTATTGCGCATCCACTGTTGTGCCCCTGATATCGTTTCTTCCACTGTTGTGCCAGTAATCTGTATTTCTCGTCCACTGTTGTGCCCCTGATTGTTTTTTGTGCTCTATCGCCGTTTTTCTCCCGCTCTTCCACCCCGCTCCCTGCCGCTGCTCCCCCGCGGCCCCACCCCCGTTTCCTTCAGCTTCACCGCACCGCTCCCCTCCCCACTCGCCACCCCGCTCCCGCCTCCCAGCTGCTCCTCCCTCCCACTGGATACTTAAAGTGGTGTCCGCGAGGCGGGGAGCTGTGACCTGACCTGACCTGGTTAGAGCCGGTCGCTCCACCCGCCACGTGGCCCATCCTGCGTGTGCCCGAACCCCGTTTGCCGCCGCCACTGCCAGTAATTGTATCTGCCTCACTATTTGTATTACGCGTCCACTGTTGTGCCCCTGATTTAGTTTCTTCCACTGTTGTGCCTGTATTTGTATTGCGCGTCCACTGTTGTGCCCCATAAATCGTTTCTTCCACTGTTGTGCCAGTAATCTGTATTTCTCGTCCACTGTTGTGCCCCTGATTGTTTTATGTGCTCTATCACCGTTTTTCTCCCGCTGTTCCACCCCGCTCCTGGCTCCCTGCCGCTGCTCCCCCGCGGCCCAAACCCCGTTTCCTTCAGCTTCACCGCACCGCTCTCCTCCCCACTCGCCACCCCGCTCCCGCCTCCCAGCTGCTCCTCCCTCCCACTGGATACTTAAGGTGGTGTCCGCGTGGCAGGGAGCTGTGACCTGACCTGACCTGGTCAGAGCCGGTCGCTGCACCCGCCGCGTGGCCCATCCTGCGTGTGCCCGGTCCCCGTTTGCTGCCGCCACTGCCAGTTATTGTATCTGCCTCACTATTTGTATTACGCGTCCACTGTTGTGCCCCTGATTTCGTTTCTTCCACTGTTGTGCCTGTATTTGTATTGCGCGTCCACTGTTGTGCCCCTGATATCGTTACTTCCACTGTTGTGCCAGTAATCTGTAATTCTCGTCCACTGTTGTGCCCCTGATTGTTTTTTGTGCTCTATCGCCGTTTTTCTCCCGCTGTTCCACCCCGCTCCCCACTCCCTGCCGCTGCTCCTCGGCTGCCCCACCCCCGTTTCCTTCAGCTTCACCGCACCGCTCCCCTCCCCACTCGCCACCCCGCTCCCGCCTCCCAGCTGCTCCTCCCTCCCACTAGATACTTAAGGTGGTGTCCGCGAGGCGGGGAGCTGTGACCTGACCTGACCTGGTCAGAGCCGGTCGCTCCACCCGCCGCGTGGCCCATCCTGCGTGTGCCCGGTCCCCATTTGCCGCCGCCACTGCCAGTAATTGTATCTGCCTCACTATTTGTATTACGCGTCCACTGATTTCGTTTCTTCCACTGTTGTGCCTGTATTTGTATTGCGCGTCCACTGTTGTGCCCCTGATATCGTTTCTTCCACTGTTGTGCCAGTAATCTGTATTTCTCGTCCACTGTTGTGCCCCTGATTATTTTTTGTGCTCTATCGCCGTTTTTCTCCCGCTGTTCCACCCCGCTCCCTGCCGCTGCTCCCCGCGGCCCCACCCCCGTTTCCTTCAGCTTCACCGCACCGCTCCCCTCCCCACTCGCCACCCCGCTCCCACCTCCCAGCTGCTCCTCCCTCGCTCCGCCCCCCCACTCTCCATTTATGGCAGAGTCCGCACGTATGCGCAGCGTTCACACGCAGCGGGCGCGCAAATGGTGCGCCGAAGGCGCGCCAAAGGCAAGCCCGTCTGCGCCTGTCCGCGCCTGGACCGCGCCCAGCACCACAAACCCTGGATCTCGACGATGCCAACGCGCCCGACGAACATACGACGCTGCAAGCCTCCACGCACTCAACACTGGCCGAACACCCGCCTGCTACCGAGCCACCCCGAAACTCACCCAAGGACCATTCACCTGCCAAGCCTGCAAATACACCTGCCTCCGGACCTGCACCGCACCCGCAAAGCCAAGCACCAGCAGCAACCACCTCAAGTGCATCCTGCTCAACACCCGCTCCGTACACAGACAAGCCGTCGAACTCTGGAACCTGCTCGACACGACCTCACCAGACATCGCCTTCCTCACGGAAACCTGGATGAACGCCTCCTCAGCGCCCGACGTCGCCATCCCGGACGGATACAAGATCACCCGGAGGGACCGCGTCAACCAGACGGGAGGAGGAATCGCCACTACATCCTCCTAGGGGACCTCAACTTCCACCTGGATAACAACAAGGACTGCAACACCGCCGCCCTGCTGGACAACCTCGCCAACCTCGGACTCAAGCAACTGGTGAACACCCCCTCCCACTACGCCGGCCACACGCTTGACCCAGTCTTCTCCTCCAGCAAACACGTCTCCTTCAGCCACTCCACCGGACTCCCTTGGACTGACCACAGCTGCGTCCACTTCAGCTTCAGAAGAACCACGACCCACCACCACCCCAAACAGGTCCCTCGCAGAAACTGGAGCAAGATCACCGCTGACCAGCTCATCACCTCCCTCAGCCGGAACTCCCCCGCCAGCACAACGGACCCCAACGAAGCAGCCAACAACCTCACACAGTGGATCACCGACTGCGCAGATGACCTCGCACCACTAAAGACCCCTCCCAGCAGACCCGGCAGCAAGAAAGCCTCATGGTTCACCGACGAACTCAAGAACTCCAAGAAGAACTGCCGCACCCTCGAGAAGGCCTGGCGCATCGACCAGACCACAGACAACATGACTGCCCTCATGAACGCCACCCGCAATCACCACCAGCTGATCTGCACCACCAAGAAGTCAGCACTCAAAGAACGACTGGACAACAACGCCCACAACAGCAAGAAACTCTTCAGCATCGTCAAAGAGCTTTCCAACCCCAGCGCCGGAAACAACGACATCGCTCCCTCGCAAGACCTCTGCGACTCGCTCGCCTCATTCTTCCACCGCAAGATCGCCGAAATACACAACAGCTTCGGCGCACCATCCACGCACCCCACCACCGAACCAACGCCCCCCACCAGCACCCTCCGCGCCTGGACCCCGGTCAGCACCGAAGACACCATCAGCACGATGAACACCATCCACTCCGGATCCCCTACCGACCCCTGCCCCCACCACGTTTTCAACAAGGCTGACTCCACCATCGCACCCAAACTCCGGAACATCATCAACACCTCCTTCAACACCGCCACCTTCCCGGAGAGCTGGAAGCACGCCGAGATCAGCGCCCTCCTGAAAAAACCAACAGCTGACCCCTCCGACCTCAAGAACTTCCGCCCCATCTCGCTCCTCCGGTTTCCGACCAAGGTCATCGAGAAGACTGTCAACAGACAGCTCGCTGCCTTCCTCGAGACAAATGGATCCCTCGACCAGTCACAGTCCGGCTTCCGAGCCAACCACAGCACCGAGACCGCCCTCATCGCAGCCACAGACGACATCAGATCCCTGCTCGACAACGGGGAAACGGCGGCCCTCATCCTCCTGGACCTCTCCGCAGCATTCGACACTGTCTGCCACCGCACCCTAGCGCAGCGCCTCAGCAACACCGGAATCCAAGAGAAAGCACTGGAATGGATCATCTCGTTTCTCGCCGGAAGAACCCAGAGAGTCCGCCTCCCCCGTTCAGATCAGAGGCCACCAAAGTCATATGCGGCGTACCACAAGGATCATCACTCAGCCCCACTCTCTTCAACATCTACATGATCCCCTCGCAGCCATCGCACGCCAACACAACCTCAACATCATCTCCTATGCCGATGACACCCAGCTGATCCTCTCCCTCACCAACGACCCCGCCACCGCCAGAACCAGCCTACACGAAGGGATGAAAGATGTCGCCGACTGGATGAAGAACAGCTGCCTGAAACTGAACTCAGACAAGACGGAAGTCCTCATCCTGGGATCATCACCCACCGCCTGGGACTACTCCTGGTGGCCCCCCGCCCTGGGCACCACTCCCAAGCCAACGGACCACGCACACAACCTGGGCTTCATTCTGGACTCCTCCCTCTCGATGACCGTAACATCATCATGCTTCAATACCCTGCGCATGCTCCGCAAGATCTTCCGATGGATCCCCACCGATACCAGGAAGACTGTCACCCAGGCACTTGTCACCAGCCAACTCGACTATGGAAACACCCTCTACGCCGGAACCACAGCCAAACTTCAGAAAAGACTCCAACGCATCCAAAACGCCTCCGCACGTCTCATCCTGGACATCCCCCGATGCAGCCACATTTCCGACCACCTGAGAGACCTGCACTGGCTCCCCGTCAGCAAGAGGATCACGTTCAGACTCCTCACCCACGCACACAAAGCTCTACACGACCTGGGCCCCAAGTACCTCAACAACCGACTGACCTTCTACACGCCCACCCGCCTGCTACGATCGACCAACCTCGCCCTCGCCACCGTTCCGCGCATCCGCAGAGCCACCGCCGGAGGAAGAGCCTTCTCCTACCTGGCAGCCAAGTCATGGAACTCCCTGCCCACCCACCTTCGGCGAACCCAGGACCATCTCGCCTTCAGGAAGCAACTCAAGACCTGGCTTTTCGAGCAGTAAACGGACCCCTTCCCCCAGCGCCTTGAGACCCGCCCGGGTGAGTAGCGCGCTATACAAATGCTATGATTGATTGATTGATTGATTAATGGTAAACCAAAGTAGCAGCAATGCGATTACACAACCTTCAGCTTGCCCAGCTGACACCTTAGGCAACCGTCCCGGTATTTACAACCTAGAATCCCACAGTTGCCTAGGAGCGGAGGGCATGGACATTACATGTTTAAACAATTACAAGGAATCAGAATGCATGACATAATGTATGACATAACAGATATGCACTCAAGTCTGAGCAAGCTGAAGTAGGAAGGTTAGGATAGTACTTCTAAGAAGGGGTAAGTCAGAGCAGGATGAGAAGGTTAACATCTGGGGCACTGGGATTCGGAGGAGGGAAACATTGTAGGAAAGGTCCCCTTTTTGCATGGTTACCCCCAAAATTGTAAATGATATCAGATGCACTTTGAATGTGCACAGGGTCCCTGCTAATCAGGTCCCCAGTGCCTCTGTTCTTTCCCAAAACTGTACCTTTTTTTCACAATTGGCACACCTTGGGCCAACATAGAAGTCTCTTGTAAAAGATACCAGTTGTACAAAAGGACTTGTGACCAGAGAGGGTCTCTAAGGGCAACAGCATGTATTGTGCCACCCCAGAAACTCCTCACCGGATACATATACACTGTCATTGCAGACCGTGTGTTTTGGTGTACACAAAACCTAAAAGTCGTTATGGCACACAACTCTGTGTGCCATGCCCACAAACATCCCCCTAGCAGGTCTCACAGCCCTAAGGCAGGGTGTACTATACCACAGGTGAAGGCACAGCTGCATGAGCAATATGCCACTACAGTGACTAAGTCTATTTTTAGACATTGTAAGTGCAGTGAATCCATATTGAGTACATGGGTTGGAAGTTTGTCATTACGAACTCCAAAGCTCCACGAGGCACAGGGTCAAGACTGATTTGCATGTCTGAACTGGGGTGACGTGGTGAGCAAAATAACGATGGATTAAACCCAGATCTGTAACTGGGGGTGAATGTTTTGCCAATGTGCAACATTCCGTCCATCATCTTGTGTATTTTGCTGTTCGCCCTATGTGGGAAGGGTATGCCCAGACGTGGGTCCCGTGCTCACTACACCACTGGAGCCAAGCTATCCTGGCTGATGACGGCTGATAGCCAGGAACCGGTCCTAGGATGCTTGATTCCGGTCCAGGGAAGACATGGCTTGGCAGTCCGGGCTGGACTCTTCCCATGAGGCACAGGGTCAAGACTAATTTGCATATGGCCATGTCTGAACTGGGGTGGCATGGTGAGCAAAATAACAATGGATTAAACCCAGATCTGTGACTGGGGGTGAATGTTTTGCCTATGAACAACCTTCCGTCCATCATCTTGTGTGTTTTGCTGTTCGCCCTATGTGGGAAGGGTATGCCCAGACGTGGGTCCCGTGCTCATTACGCCACTGGAGTCAAGCTATACTGGCTGATGACGGCTGATAACCAGAAACCGGTCCTGGGATGCTTGATTCCAGTCCAGGGAAGACATGGCTTGGCAGGTCGGGCTGGACTGGTCCCATGAGGCACAGGGTCAAGACTGATTTGCATATGGCCATGTCTGAACTGGGGTGGCGTGGTGAGCAAAATAACGATGGATTAAAGCCAGATCTGTGAATGGGGGTGAATGTTTTGCCAATGTGCAACATTCCGTCCATCATCTTATGTATTTTACTGTTCGCCCTATGTGCGAAGGGTATGCCAAGCCGTGGGTCCCGTGCTCACTACGCCACTGGAGGCAAGCTATCCTGGCTGATGATGGCTGATAGCCAGAAACCGGTCCTAGGATGCTTGATTCCGGTCCAGGGCAGACATGACTTGGCAGTTCCGGCTGGACTGGTCCCATGAGGCACAGGGGCAAGACTGATTTGCATATGGCCATGTCTGAACTGGGGTGGCGTGGTGAGCAAAATAACGATGGATTAAACCCAGATCTGTAACTGGGGGTGAATGTTTTGCCAATGTGCAACATTCTGTCCATCATCTTGTGTGTTTTGCTGTTCGCCCTATGTGAGAAGGGTATGCCCAGACGTGGGTCCCGTGCTCACTACGCCACTGGAGTCAAACTATCCTGGCTGATGACGGCTGATAGCCAGAAACCGGTCCTAGGATGCTTGATTCCGGTGAAGACATGGCTTGGCAGATCGGGCTGGACTGTTCCCATGAGGCACAGGGTCAAGACTGCTTTGCATATGGCCATGTCTGAACTGGGGTGGCGTGGTGAGCAAAATAACGATGGATTAAACCAAGATCTGGATTAACCAGCTGCTTCGGGATTCAGAGCGTTTCATAGTACTGAAACAGCCCTACTCGAGATCGTGGACAACATCAGGATGACCCTCGATGCAAGACAATCCGCCATACTGATCTTGCTCGACCTGTCGGCTGCCTTCGACACCATCTCACACTGTATTCTCTTAGAACGCCTGGAAGAGATTGGTGTCGAAGGTCCAGCCTTACTCTGGATCAAAAGCTACCTGACTAATCGGTGCTCAAAGGTCCAAATCGGTTCTTTCACCTCAAATAACCAGGAAAACGACGAGGGTGTTCCCCAGGGATCAATACTGAGCCCCACGCTCTTAACTTATACGTATCCCCTCTGGCACGGGTAATCAGGGCAAACGGTTTTGAAACCGTGTCCTATGCAGACGACACACAGCTACTGATTACCCTAGGCCCAGACCCCAGTGATGCAACACTGAGATTCCAAAAGTGCATGATCTCAATTAAGGACTGGATGACCAACAACTTTTTGATGCTCAATGCTGGTAAAACAGAGATCAAGCTTTTTGGAAACGCCCACAAACACTAGACAGATGGATGGTGGCCAATGACATTGGGACCCTGCCCCTCTCCCAAGACCTCAGTCCGGAACCTGGGAGTGACAATTGACTACAAACTGTCCATGGCTGACCATGTAAACAAGATAGTGCACACCAGCTTTGGACTGATGCGCAATCTTAAGAAACATTTTAAATGGATCCCCCTTCCATCCGCATGCCATTAGTCCAAGGCCTAATTATAAGCCGTATGGATTATGGCAATGCATTACTTGCTTCCATCAACGACAGTCTCCTGGCAAAACTCCTGGTCTGCAAAACACCGCGGCCAGAATGGTACTTGATCTCCCGCACCCCCTCTGTGCCCAGCCTTAGGGCACTGCACTGGCTCCCTATAAAGAAACGCATTAACTTCCAACTATGCTGCCTAGTCCACAAAACCATCAATGGATAAGGAGAAAAATACCTAGAAAAAAACCTCACAAACTACTGTCCGATCAGAACCCTCCGCTCCACTAGCCAGTCTCTCCTAACTGTTCCCAAACTCCGTACAGTTAGAAACGGTGACAGGTCTTTTTCTAAAATAGCCCAAGAAACTTGGAACGCCCTGCCCAATCACATCAGGACTGAACCCAACCACCAGAGGTTCCGAAGAAACCTAAAAACCTGGCTTTTCTAGCTGTCAGGCAACCTGTTCGTTCTTCTGTGCATCTGCAAGCGTTCTGAGACCTATGGGTGATTTATGCGGTATATAAATACAAATACAAATACAAATCTGTGACTGGGGGTGAATGTTTTGCCAATGTCAACATTCCGTCCATCATCTTGTGTGTTTTGCAGACATAGGTCCCAGGCTCACTGTTTCACTGGATTCAAGCTAACCTGGCTGATGAGGGGTGATGCCCGAAACTGGTCCCACAATGCTAATTTCCGGTCCAGGGAGGACTTGGCTTGGCGGTTCAGTCTGGAGTGTTCCCATAAGGCACAGGGTCAGGACTGATTTCTATATGGCTGGGTCTAAACTGAGGCAGTACGGTTAGCAAAAGAACAATGGATTTAACCCACATCTATTGACTGGGGGTGACTGTTTGATTTGTTCTGCATTCGGTCTATCATCTGTGTGTCTTTTGCTTTCTTGTCCTTAGTGCGCGGGTGTGTCCGATGTGGGTCCTGGGCTCACTGTGTCACTGGATTCAAGCTAGCCTGGCTGATGAGGGGTAATGCCTGAAACCGGTCACAGGATGCTTGTTTCTGGTCCAGGGAAGACCAGGCTTGGCAGTTTGGGCTGCACTGTTCCCATGAGGCACAGGATCATGACTGATTTCCATATGTCTGGGTCTAAACTGGGGTGACATGGTGGGCAAACAAACAATGGATTCAATCCAGATCTTTTCACTGGGGGTGAATGTTTGATTTGCCCTGCATTCTGTCCATCCTGTGCCATTTGGAACGGCGAGTCCTGCCGACTCTGAACCCAATGCCCATGGCTCAAGTCTGAGTAGCTCATCAGTCCAGTGAAGTATACCCAGCAATCCTGAACTTGATTCCAGTGTTAGATCACGTCTCCTGACCTCCACAACGCACCTGCAGTGTGAATCCGAAGGGTCTCCCCAACCGCGACTGGCCGCTAAGAAAAAATTTGACATCTTGAGGCACCCTTGCACCGGCAGCCCCTGGGCTTTGGGGAGCTTGACCAGCAGTGCCCCTGTTACCCCCAACATTGCAACTTGCCTGTGCTGATGCTGGTTTTCTGTCTGCACCCTCAGGTTTGACACCTGCTGCCTGTGTCCAGAAAGAAGAATCTCCATAGGATTGCATTGGACGCCCAACACTGTACTGTTGGTGGTATAGCTTTGGTGCTGCCTTGTGGGCCCCCCTTGTGCTTGCCTAAACCCCCGGGCCTGTTTCCTGAAACCACGGGTACTTCCCTGCAACCAGCACCTCTTGTGGGAGCCCCTAGCCCCCCTTGACTAACACTGGGCACAGTGAGCTCTCCACCCTGCCACTCCAGTGCTGCTGCTGGTGCAGTACCTACCTTGATCTGACCCTTTCCCAGTATTGGTCTATACCCTGGAAGACTGGATGTGTAAGTTGAGTACTTACCTGTAAATGTACATTACTGTTTTCCTCCTATAGCACTGCATTGCATTTCTTGCACTTAGGGGCATATTTACAACTGTATGGAAAAGTGTGGCGTTATGCAAACATTGATAACGCCACGCTTCTCCATTCTGAAAATGCAGAGATGCGCCATATTCACAACAATGCAGCGTTCCCGTAGCGCTGGCGCTGAGTTCAGCTACCTAGTGCCAACGCAGGCACCCTTGCACCATAGTGCAAGGGTGTCTGAATTGGGGGAAATGATTGTTTATGTGCAGGAAGGTATCCCTTCCGACGCATAAACAATCATTCATGGTGTTTTGAAACTTCTATGTGTGCTTAAGTTGCAAAAGGTCATTTTTTTCATTGTTTATGTGCAGGAAGGGTTACCTTCCTGCACATAATCAATCAATGGCAATTTGCTGTTTCTATGTGTGCTGCACAAGGCAGCACACATGGAAAAGCAAAAACATGAAGAAATAAAGCATGTCTCCTTGTTTTGCCTGTTTAAGACCAGATTTTCCTTGGTCTTAATTTTGGAGCTGCCTCCTATTTACGCCACCCATGTAAATTGGGGGTAGCATCAAAATCAATGGGTGTTGCGGTGGCACGCCCACCGCAAGACCCATTGCCCTCCCCATTCACCCTAAGTACAGCATGAAAGGGTGCCTTCTTTAAAAGGCTGCTTTAAGCCACGTTAAGTGGCTTAACACTGCCTTGTAAATAAGGCGAAGCCCCTATCGCCAACACAGCGTCACTAAAAGTGACGGTGAATGATGTGTAGTGTATGCATCTCTCTTTCCTTGCTCATCCACTGTTGCCACCTTGTGGAATGTTAGCTTTCATTGATGATATATTAGAATATGTGTTCCCCTGGCTCTGAGGAGTTTAGTTGGGAGATTGGGGCTGAGCTGAAAGGAGCTTGCTCCAGGTGGGGTTACTTATTTATTACCTTTAATTACCACCTATGGACCTACCATCTTGTACCATCTACTTAAAATAAATACATACTTGAAAGTACTTGAATCCTGATCATACTTCACTACATGATGCCAATCTCAGGTGTGGGCATGGCTGTCAGATTGCTCCATGCAGGCGCGCAACACCCACTGGCCTCAAAGGGCTTCAGCCTCCCCCGTCGTGTGTGGCAGCCCGGGATGAGACACTTCCCGGGCCCGCTCACAGCCGCACCCGTGCACTTCACAGGTCTTTAAAAGACCTTGTGCATGTTAATGGGGCTTTGTTGTTGTTTCACCCCTTCTAAGAGCCCCTGCAGCTCGACTCTGCCGATTGCCTAAATATTCAGCCCCACCCAACCTAATTTTTTTCTTTCCGCCCCCCCCCCTCCCCCGAGATATGACTCCAGTTGCGCCTCTGACTCCATCTAAATGTAAGAATACTAATTCAGCCCTAAACTTTCCTTGTATGAATCTTTGCTATCAGGGGACATGTTCTCTTGAAGAAAATTAAGACTTAATCTCACACAATTCACGGATTACATGAAGTTCCACAACTGTTAAGTACTGTACTATCCGGCAAACCTAGGTATGAGTCTGCTGTGGACGCTATCTGCTTTAGGTGCGTGTACTGTCTGTCTGCGTTGCCTCAAATAGCTGCCCCCATCCCCACAACCTCCCCGGTCACATCTGCGCCGTACCTGTGGATTGTCGGGACCCTGTATCTCTATGCTGCGGCCTCCGTTGCTGATGTTGAGGACGCTGATGGTCGCCTGGTATCGCACGCCCACAACCGTGTCCGTGAAGCGCAGCACCGCTGGGCGCACCCTCACACCAGCCACATCCCGTGCCTCCATGTCGTGGCTGAACAAAAGCCGTGGGCACTCGCTTGCCCTCCAAGGATCTCGACTGCTGCCCTGGTTTCTGGTGTGCGCTCGGGCTCCCGGGCTTTGCGACCTGCACAGGGCTGCTGCTCGCAGGTGCCCGCCGCTAACGCTGCTCTGAGCCGGGTAGAAAAGTTTACAGCGTGGTCTGGTTGCCAGGCGACGCATGAACCGGAACACAAACGGCGAAGCAGAATTCCACGCTCGCTGATTGGTGGTATGTTTTGAGCTTCTGTGACATCAACAGAGAATGGAACACAAACCTTTCAATGGACGTGTGCTTGTTATTTTTATTTTTTATGTTTTTTTATTTATAAAATAAATAAAAAAATTAAAAATATACAGTGAATGGAACACAAACCTTTTCAATGGACGTCTGCTTGTTATCAATCGGGCAGTGCTTTATTTATACCTAATCAGCTTCCTCCAAAAATGTATGTGCTAACGAAGGCAGTTATGTGCTGGGCTAATGTGAATCAAATGCCTATGAGAATGATTGTTGATGCCATGCTGCCAGGTATTCCCCAGTTATTCTCTCGCTTCGCCGTTTTTGCATTGGGCAAATTAGCTGCAACGAAACCCACACCAACCATCGGAGTTTGGTGTGTTAAAATACTGTCTCGCTCTCATTTCCAATGCAAAGGGCATTTCTTATGTTCACCCTCGTTTTCTTTTTTATTTCTGTAATTTTTTTATTGTATATGTAAAAAATATATATTTACATGGAGCACGGAGTATACATGAGTAAGTAAGACACCTCACCCTCGTTTTCTAACAAGGAGTATGCATTTATTATATTTTTTTTATTTAGGTTATTTAACAATGTAAACAATACAAGACAGTAGGAATTTCCCACTAATGGCTGGCATTAGTGTAAAATTTAAATAAAGAAGACAAATAGCAGGCATCTGGCATACCCTATTTTCTAATTTCACTCAACTGCCACTCATTACCCTTTAAATAATCGAGTTTCAGATGTGGTGAAGATGTGGGCTTGTGGCTGGTGATTACATTAAATTCAGTGGAGGTGAATCGTATTTGGAGGCTGAAGCAATGTTAGAGTGGCCAACTTTCCATTATCTCTTTGTAGGACACTTAGTGCCGATATCAGCAAACCCCTGCTTAGCAGTAAATAGTCGTGCTGCGCAAAATAGTACAGTCCACACAAGTTTTTGTTGCGAAAAGTTTGCTGCAGGTTTATTACATACAAGGAGTATGCCAAGTTGGTGGGTTAACTTACGGGCGATCCTAGGGCAAGCAGCAATGACTCACCTAAGCTGCCCTGACCACCTGAATTGCCAACTGCATTGTGGCCAATCCAGTCGGGGCTACCATTTTTGTGGGGGTTATCCCCTTACATATCATGAACCACCAGTCCCTAACTTTTACTCTCGCCCTTTTAGGGGTGGAGCATAACCAGGCAAGCCCCCGGTTGCTCAGGCTTACAACCGCCCAAGGGACTAGCAGGGCGCCATTGTTCTCAACCAGGATCCTGCCGTAAAGACTCCTGAGATTTTGGCATAATGCACCCTTATTGTGTTCCTGAAAGGGTACCCCTCGTACCAATCAGCCTTAGGATCGCCGTGTAACTCCGCCTGCAACACAAATTAATACATTAATACATTCAATTCACTAGCCCAGCTCTCACACCGGCACGCAGGGTAAGCGCTTGGGAGGGTGACAGCGTGTCCAGCGGGGGACAAAGAGGGTGGCCAGTGGGTCAGAGCAGGTATAAATACCTGTCTCCAGCCCACTGCGCACTGGAAATGATGCAAAAGAGGCACCAGACCAGGGAGGGGGACTCCCAGAGGAGCTGGTCCCAGTGCCAAGGCGCATGGAGGTGCCTGAAGCGGCACTAAGGGAGCGGCCCTATTTAAGGGGTCCACTGCGTGTGCCACGGGCAGCCGCATAGTGCCATTATTGTCACTATAATAGTCGCCATTATAGTGACATTATTGTCACTTTAATTTGTGTGCACTTGCCTCTCTGGCTCCCCTGCTTTCCTGCGCAGCCGAGTTAGCGCTGCTGCAGCCCTCACGATCCACAAACTTTTCCCGCCGCCATCTCGGCGAGGACCGAGGCCACGCCCGTTTGTGAGGCCACGCCCCCCACGCCACCCTTTAAAAGCGCTGATCACTAGCGCCTACAGCCCAGACAGATTGTGCTCTTGAGGCGGAAGCCGAGAGCTTTTTACTCGCTTAACAAATTGCTTTTTAAAACATTATTGTCACTTTAATTTGTGTGCACTTGCCTCTCTGGCTCCCCTGCTTTCCTGCGCAGCCGAGTTAGCGCTGCTGCAGCCCTCACGATCCACAAACTTTTCCCGCCGCCATCTCGGCGAGGACCGAGGCCACGCCCGTTTGCGAGGCCACGCCACCCTTTAAAAGCGCTGATCACTAGCGCCTACAGCCCAGACAGATTGTGCTCTTGAGGCGGAAGCAGAGAGCTTTTTACTCGCTTAACAAATTGCTTTTTAAAACATTATTGTCACTTTAATTTGTGTGCACTTGCCTCTCTGGCTCCCCTGCTTTCCTGCGCAGCCGAGTTAGCGCTGCTGCAGCCCTCACGATCCACAAACTTTTCCCGCCGCCATCTCTGCGAGGACCGAGGCCACGCCCCTTTGCGAGGCCACGCCCCCACGCCACTTTTCCACGCCCTATAAATAATGTGCATCTCTCGGACGCGCAGCGGACGAGCACAGCGGACGCGCCGTCTGCGCGCCAAAGGCGCGCCAAAGGCGAGCCCGTCTGCGCCCGTCCGCGCCAGGTCGGGCCCTAGGGCACGCCACGCCGACCATCATATCTCGTACTCCCCTCAAACCCTCAGAGACTTGCAACACCTCGCCACCTCCCCACCTCCAACGGCTATCCGCCGTATACGCACTGCCGGTATCATGCACCCCGACCGACACCACCTAAGTGGTAGCACCTCATCAGTCATGTCGACTAGGAATGTCATGACCATCAGGGTGTTATACTTAAACACCCGCTCTTTGGTTAAACATTCTGAGGAGATTTTCATCTTGCTATCTAACACCAATCCGGACATGCTCCTGCTCACGGAAACGTGGCTAACTTCAGAGTCTCTCCCTGATATCTTGGCCGCCCTCCCCCCTGACTATTACATCCTCCATGCCGACCGCCTCGGTGATCGGCCCGGGGGTGGGGAGGCAGCCATCATATCCAAATGTCTGAACTCCGTCTCTTCCTATTCCCTCCCCATCCCTAAGGTGGACAATTTACTTATCAGTGTGCAAACTGATACCGGCACCCTTACCCTTCTACTCTTGTACCGGCCTCCCCATCCTATGCCATCTTTCTCCACCACCCTGAGTGAACAGCTGTCTAACCTTTTAACATTGCACTCCAGTTTTGCCCTCCTCGGCGACCTAAACTATTGGTTCAACGACACCAATGCCGGCTCCCAGGCCACAGAGCTCTTCGAGACTCTCAATAGCCTGAATCTCACCCAACAGGTTACCCAACTCACCCACAACAAGGGCCATATCCTGGACCAGATCTGGACCTGTAATCTGGCCTTATCCACACCAGACGTCTCCCCATGCGTCTGGTCCGATCATAACCTAGTCGACACCACCATCACTGTCGCCGGTCAGATCCCCGCTCCTTTGATGGCTGGCGGTTCTTCACGGAAATGGAACACATACGATTCTCAGGGCTTTCTCACTGCCCTGGCCGACACCCGTCCAGCCTTCCTCCCCTCTAATGACATCGACGGCATGGAACATGATCTTGGTTCCTGGCTTGAATCGGCCAGCGACCTCTTTGCTCCCCTGGTCAAATTCCCTTGCACTAGGCACCGCAACTCCCATAGGTGGTTTTCTGGTGATCTTAAGCTTCTGAAATTAAAAACTCGGCAGTCAGAACGCACCTGGAGACGCGACTACTCCGGCCTAGCCCAACAGTCCTACCTGGCTGCGCGTAAAGAATACAAAGCTGCCATCAGCCTAGCCAAAATGGAACACTTCTCTAACAGGATCTCGTCGGCAGCTGACAAATCCAAGGAGGTGTTCAGAGTCATGGACGAACTCACTACAGATGACAGGACTCTCCCAGCCCAGACCCCCACTCAAGAGGCTTGTGACTCCCTCAACTCGTTCTTCTTAGACAAAATTACAAAAATTAAAAACTCTATCCCCCCCTCTCCCCAGTCACCCCCACCGGTCTCTTGCTCTAACAATTCCTCAACTTTCTCCTCCTTCCCGCTCCTAGACCCTACCTCTTTAGCAGAACTAGCAATCCGGGTAAAATCTGGTTCCCCGAACGATTGCTGCCCGCCATCTGTCCTGCGGAGTATATGTCTGTACTTACCAGACTGTATTCTACCTTTACTCAATGGGGCACTCAGCAGCGGCATCGTTCCAACTTCCTTCAAGGAGGCTATTTTAGTACCCCTCCTCAAAAAACCTGGCACCGACCCAGCGGAGCCTTCGAATTACCGTCCCATTTCCCTCCTCCCGTACTTCTAAAAATTGATGGAGGCCCACGTCACTCGGTGCCTGTCAAATTTCATTGAATCATCCCATCATCTCGAGCCTGATCAAGCCGGTTTCAGACCTGCCCACTCTACTGAGCACGTCATCCTTGCAGTTCTGGACACACTCAGGAGCAACGCGGACGCGGGTTCCCCCCAAGCCCTCATCCTCCTGGATCTATCAGCCGCGTTCGACACGGTGGACCATAACATCCTTCTCCACCGTGTCGAGCAGGCTGGCATCCAGGGCACCGCCCTTGACTGGGTCAAGTCCTTCCTTACTGGAAGAGCACAGGCGGTCCGCCTGGGGTCCTACACTGCCACTAAAACACCCACGCACTGTGGAGTCCCCCAGGGCTCCTCTCTTTCGCCGCTCTTATTCAACCTATACCTCCGGCCTCTGATCCAATCTCTTCAAAAATGGGACATTGTCGTCTACAATTACGCTGACGACTTACAGATCATCCTCCCGCTCGACTCACCTCACGCCATCAATACCTTCCACGCAGTTTTGACCCACATCCAACGTTGGATGAACCAGAACCAATTGAAACTTAACCCCGGGAAAACTGAGCTCCTCCTCCCGGGACTCAGTCTCGCTCACTGGGGCCCGCAGTTCTGGCCTCCGGAGCTAGGCTCCCCCCCAACCCCGGTGAAAACTGTAAAGAGTCTGGGAGTGATCATCGATGCTGAACTTTCTCTCAGAACACAGGTGGGAGCGGTAATATCCTCCTGCATGTACCAGCTCCGGAAGATCCGCAAAGTCCGCCTCCTACTTCCCCCCGCTGCACTTCCCCTAGTTGTAATCTCACTCGTGCTCTCCCGCCTGGATTTTTCTAACTCAATCTACCATGGCCTTCCATCATCCCTGACTCACCGCCTCCAAGTTGTCCAGAACCAAGCGGCCCACCTAATCCATAACACCCCCAGATGGCAATCTGCCAAACCCCTGCTCCGCAGTCTTCATTGGCTCCCAATAGCCCAAAGGGCAGCCTTCAAGGTGGCATGTCTCACCTTCAAAACCCTTCACTGCCCTGGCCCTGCATTTGTAACATCTCTTATCCGCCCCTACTGTCCTCAGCGTGACCTCCGCTCGGCCCACCGTCACCTGCTTGCCACCCCCAAAATCAAAACTAAGAAACTCGGCGGTCGCCGCTTCTCTTATCTAGCCCCTGCACTCTGGAACCCCCTCCCTCTTTCCATCAAATCCTCATCCTCTCTTTTGAACTTCAGAAAATTACTTAAAACTCGCCTCTTCCCTCCCCTCTGCTAGAACCCCGCCACTTTGTTTCCCCCTCACTCACTCTGTCTCCCAGCGCCAGGAAGCCTCGGCGTCAGTGCGCTTTACAAATGGCACCTAAGATAAGATAAGATAAGATATCGGCAACCCCCGCTTAGCAGTAGATAGTCGTGCTGCGCAAAATAATACAGTCCACAACAAGTTTTTGTTGAAAAAAGTTTGCTGCAGGTATATTATATACAAGGAGTATGCCAACTTGGTGGGTTAACTTACAGGCGATCCTAGGGCAGGCAGCGGGGACTCACCTAAGCTGCCCTGCCCACCTGATTTGCCAACTACACCCTGGCCAATCCAATTGGTGCTACCATTTTTGTGGGGGTTATCCCCCTCACATACCCTGGACCACCAGTCCATAACTTTTACTCACGCCCTTTTAGGGGCGGAGCGTAACCAGGCAAGCCCCCGGTTGCTCAGGTTTACAACCGCCCGAGGGACTATCGGGCGCCGTCGTTCTCAACCAAGGTCCTGCCATAAAGACTCCTGGGATTTTGGCATAATGCCCACTTATTCTGCTCCTGAAAGGGTACCCATTGTACCAATCAGCCTCAGGATCGCCCTGAAAGTCCACCACAGCCCTGGTTGTGGCCCCCGTCATATCCAGAGCCCCCACCACACCATGGCAGGCTCCATAACCTCCTGCAACGTGTGGTTACCAGTCCTTCTAGCTGGACACCTCCCATCTACCTCTGACAGGTTACCATACTTCTAGCTGGACAATTCCTATCTATCTCTGCAGGTGTTCCCCATCTCTATCAGGGAAACCTTATGGCGTATCCACTCAAGAGACCATGCCTTATTTACCAAGCCCTTCTTATTTTACTTTATTTTGAATTACATTTAAATCAAGCCCTCCTGCTTGGTGGGCTTGTGCATGGCTTATTTACCCCCATTTTAGGCAAGTTTGCTGGCCTCCACTTAAATTGGGAAATACTGTTCTGTTTAACCACACCTTTATTTACCCATCCGTTGGCATGTTCGATGGCCTGCCGAAAATGAAACAACTTCTCTCTACTTTGACCGCAGTTCAGGGTGAAATCCCTATGGTGCACTGTGCCAATATGGGCCTACTTGTCAGGTGTTACCGGGTCGTGCATTACCCATCACTGCCTAGTCACTGATTCCAAATACGCTTGAAAACATATTGGATTTCCCCTCCCAGGCCAACGGTGTAATTGTTAACAAGTTATTGTTTGTGGCCAACACCACACCTTTATCTCTGCCACTGGCCTCCTCCTGTATAGGAATACCACGTCAAGTAGACTTCTTACCCAAACGTGAATGCAAAATACTGCTCTTTGTAACTCTGGTTATGTCTGATTTAACCCGTTGTGCACTGTGTGCAATATGTGCCTTTACGTTAAGAGTGGCAACTTACACAACCCCTTTCTAAAGACTCACTCTATTAGCGGGTTCCTGGCATTGTACCCTTCTGCTCATGTATGGCCAAAGTAGGCCCACAACCTCGCACCTGCCCCATTCTGCTTCATTACATGACTATATTGCATGCCAGCTCCTCACCTTCTGACTAGGATATTTAGCTGCTGTGATGCCCTGCTGATGTCCCCTCCCAGCACAAGTCATGCAACTTCTGCTAATGTGTACCGTGGGGCAGACAAGTGGGTGGGGACAGGGGGTAGGGGAATAATTAGTACAAAGACCTGCCTTTTCTTGAATAATGGACATGCCAAATGTTCTTAATACATTGTAGCATAGAGAAGATAGTTAACACCCAGCTCACCCGTCACCTCGAAGACAACAGCATCCTGGACCCATCCCAATCAGGATTCCACAGCAACCACAGCACCCTGACCGCCCTCATCGCCGCCACAGACGACATCAGGATCCTGTTAGACAACGGCAAACGGCGGCCCTCATCCTCCTGGACCTCTCCGCCGCCTTCGACACCGTCTGCCACCGCACACTACGCACTAGCCTCCAAGACGCAGGGATCCGAGACAAGGCCTTGGACTGGACCACCTCCTTCCTCTCCGGCAGAACTCAGAGAGTGCACCTCCCCCCGTTCCAGTCCGAAGCCTCCGAAGCCTCCGAGATCATCTGCGGTGTCCCACAGGGATCCTCCCTCAGCCCGACGCTGTTCAATGTCTACATGGCTCCACTCGCACGCATCGCCCGACATCACGACCTCAACATAATCTCCTACAGCTGATCCTCTCCTTCACCAAGGACCCCCCACCGCCAAATCCAACCTCCACCAGGGAATGAAGGCTGTCACTGACTGGATGAAGGAAAGCTGACTTAAGCTGAACTCATACAAGACGGAGATCCCAATCCTCGGTCCCGCGCATCAGTAGAACCACTTCCGGAGGTAGGTCCTTCTCCCACCGTGCCGCCAAGACCTGGAACACCCTCCCCCTCAACCTACGGCAAACCGAAGACCTGCTTACTTTCAGGAGACAACTCAAGACCTGGCTTTTCGACCAGTAGCAGCACCCCCCCCCCCCCCCCCCAGCGCCTTGAAACCCGGGTAAGTAGTGCACTTTACAAATTAACTGATTGATTGATTGATAGCCTTTGGTGCTTTACCACCTTTTTTCCCCAACCTTTGGGACAGCAGCACACTTGTTAGATGACAGCTTCCACAGCTAGCCTAGCTACTATGGCTATCAGGGCGGGGACGTTTTTGCTTAACTGAAGCAACCTGTAACAAGCCCTTGGTTCCAGAGTGCACATACTTTGCTGAATTGGACCAGACATTTGCACAGACCTTTTTGATTGCTAAACCATGGCGAACACATTAATGGTGTCAAATCTGGTTTGAGGGAATGTTTGTATTGTGCACACTATTGCAGTCACCACACCCTTTTTGGAGTGATAACTTACGCAGCCCACCAGGCTTGCTTAACTGCAGTCCGGTCACAGGTACACACTACCTGCTAACCAGCTGTGACCCTTGGTGCTTAAACCAGCAATACACCTAGTTCACTTCGTTACCCTTGGAGTTGATAGGCCTCCACAGAAGCAAAGCCGAGATCGGCTTACCTTCTAGCCACCTTGTAATTCATGCTTGAATGATTTTACCCCTCATAGCCAGAGAGTCTTGCGTATTATTAAACCAATGTTAATGTCGGAATCTAAGATTCACACATTCATGTTTTGCCGCAAACCACCTTTTATGGGTCCGCTGGGACCCCGCTGCCCACTGCAAGTAACCTCGTTACTTATACAAGCTCCCTTACTGCACTTCCCTGTCCCTCAAAGACACCTGGAACAACATGATGCAGCAGCTTGGCGAAGAGGGTTTTTGGGCGAAATGTACCCCAGTCAGTGTTTTCAGCATTTATCCTTTATAGAGGCCCCAGTTCATATGAAGTGTGTGTCAATTTCCTGGCCAGGCATACCCAATAGCCTGTTCCACGTTGGTGACTATCCCACTATGATGTGTAAAGGCTCAACCATCCGATGAGCTTAGAAATATGTGTCCTCATGTACTTGCCATGTATCCCTCCTTTCTTACAGGAATTTTGCTTATTCCTTCTTATCCGTGGTCTTTGCCCCCAGACTTCCCAGGTTGCTTAACTTCTAGCAATGTGAGCAGTTGCTGTCATTAATGGGGGAATCTCCCGGTTGCAACTTGAAATTTTACACCGCCCAATATGAGCAGTTAATGACATTAATGAGGGAATCTCCCAGTTGCAACTTGGAATTTTACACTGCCCACATTAATGTGCTACATTGTAAGCGATTAAGTACCTAACTTATATCTCTTTCCCTTGGAAAGATACAACAAACCGCTTTGGTTTTGAGAACCTTAATAAGCTCAAAATGTACCATGAACATACCTCTAAAGAGGTAACAACCCCTCAGCCTCTAAAACTCTAACTGAGATCAGCTGGCTGAAGCTGCAACTCAAATGCATTACAATTGTTTGTGCCCAGACCTGTTGAAAGTAAATGTTATACCATTATTATTATTGTGCAAAATACCAAACCTATTGGCTCTGCCCCTATTGTTCATATTGTGAAGGCAGTCATTTGGGCTCCATGCCCCAGCGTCCATGCTTTGCATGTCGGTGTTTTGAGGCCATGCATACCCTGATAAGTGCAGACACGAATCCCATGTTGCAACAAAACGTTTGCATAAAGACTGGTAGTCGAATACCATGACCTGCTGTCGTTTGGGGCTAAGTGCTACTTCTATGTAGTGGCGCCTTGCAATCTCAGCACAGTGTCTGGCAGATGCAACCCTCTGCATGTGTTTCTGTTTCCTGTCCTTACCGCAGAGTGAGGTAAGATGGCCAACTGTGGTTGACATAGACTATGCCAAACATAACATGAGTGTGTGTGTGTGCATGTTCACCTCGAGGGATATCCTGGCACTGATTAACAGGTTTTTATTGCTACCCAACTTGATGGTGCTCATTTTATCGACCTCAGAAGGATGAAAGGCTGAGTGAGCGGCACACTATCTGATTGGATGGCCTCAGTAATAGATGCCCCTATGTAATTCCAGTATGCTCAACCTTTCTTAAAGGAATGACTAGTGTGTATGTTACTCTCCAGTGTCCTGCCCACAATCTTCCCAGGCTGCTTAATTGCTAACAATGTGAGTGGCTTAATGACATAGATGTTTGGCATATAATAGTCAAAGTTTCAAATCTCCGACAACCCACCTTATTGTGAGTCTTCTGGGTATAACTTGGAGGACCGGAGAAGTCCGTGGCGGTCTGCGCAGCGTAAGTGGCTATTTTATTCCAATTCTTCACATTTCTGGTTCACAAGTCATGGTCAGTCAGTCCCCATGTTGCTTAACATGACCAAAAACATTCAAAAGAGCAGTTTGTATAGCGTAGGATGTGACAGTGAAGTGTTGCCACTCCATCTTTAAAACAGCAAAACAGCGGCTTCCATTGACAGTTGCAACTGGCCCACCGCCAGGAACAACGGAAGAGAAATATGCAGGGAGGAGGCAACTGTGTCCCTCTGAGGCTAGAGGCAACAAGATGGTGCAACACTGGTCCAGCTCCAGAAGTGCACACCAGCGAGAGACACAAACTAAACAGACAGCCAATTCCTCACCACACCAACAGACAGCCAATTCCTCACCACACAAGGAGAGGCTGTGAAGAAAAGGCAAGGATGGTGGAACATACACTAGATACAAAGGGGTCTCCTCTGAAGGAAAGGCTCCCCAAGCTCTTCCACTTCCCGTCTGTAGGCAAACCACCAGCGCCGCTGAATCCTCTCTCTCTACGCATGCTTGCAACAAATACCAATGCATCATAAATCTACCTATGCTCCATCTGCACCAGATTCAAACCTCGTCATACACACTTGGGTTAAACAGGATTGACACAGAAACCGGAAGATTCAGCTCCCATTTGCTACCATCAGAACTCCGCAGTCCCTTTGCCTGACGAGAAAAGGAGTTATTGACTGCAGCGCTCTTTTAATTCGCTCAACATGATGTTACTTGAAATTAACATGAGTCTGAAACCAGTCCTTCCACATATCCTGATCACAAGTCATAACCCCAACTGTGAGAAGATTCATCCATTCTTGCTGGACCCTTCCGGCCACAGCAGATTAAAGCTACACAATTGTGGATATCGAGCATGACATATTGAAAAGGCTTCCATTCTGAACTGGTGAGACTGTGTCGCATTTAAGTTTTTAAACATTGAATTAAATGTCTCAATTAAAATGAAAAGCAAGTTCACACCAAATGAGACCATTACCACTAAGCAGCTTTACATTGTGTAGGGAAACGTCCACGTCACAAGCCAAGAGCCAACCTGGGCCACCCACACCCCTCTAAAAGTGCCCCGGCGCCGACTCCGCTCACCGCCCCATGCCGCTTGGCCCAACACAGTGGGCGTAACACCCGTAAACAGCATGTGCCCAAACATGCTCCCCAGACACTATTTGTCGTGTGAGAGCTCAGCCACCCCATGCCTGAATCACGCACAGGCTGTCACCGGGACCCGAAGCCGGCTACACAGCTGCACAACCAACAGCTCTGGCCTTAAGACGCACCTCTACAACACAGGCCGCATTCCCACCGGGGGCCACAAGCCACCCTCATGCCACCCAACTGTTCCTCCGCTCCTGAGAGAAACCTACGTGTGCCCCTTTCCCTCTGAGCCCATCGATAGCTCTGCATAAGGCAGTATAGTCAGTTTTAAATAAGTAATCAACACGCCTCGTTTAGACCTCATTTACCACGATACTGCCACTGTGTGAACGGTGCAACCCAGTGAGAGAGGCTCTCACTACTGCCAGGTTGGGAAACACCAGCCAGCCCTTGGGGGGCCGTGCTAGACTAGGCCGCGGGCCAACAGGGCTATCTATGCATGCTGTGTAAATATGTATTTTATATTTCTCCAACCCTAACCACTTCAACTTTCATTGAAATGCAATCTTCCATGAATTAGCAACTTGTATATATGTAACTCTAAAAACTAGTATCTGTATTAGAATTAAGTACTCACTATCATTACTATGTGAATTTAGAGTTTACTTGTTAAGTTGTTAGTATCCTTTCCTTGAGTTAATTTGCAACTTGTATGTATGTAACTCTAACCACTAGTCTCTGTAGTATCTTTAAAGTAACTTGTGTACTCTGAAGTCTTGATGTAATTTAACTAGTCCGTTTGTAAAGCGCTCTGACACCTTCGGGTATATTTTGAGCTATTAAATAAATAAATCAACTGAATGGGTTGCTCTCCCCCCCCCCCCCAGTACGGGACAACCGTGCAATATGTGGTGGCCATAGCAATAGCTGCGCCAGGCTCAGCTAGGGAAAAAAAGGCAGCCGGCCAGAAAGAGGCCCACCCAAAATCTATTCATCCCTGTCAGGGAAACAGGCATCACGACGTATCAAGTAGTCAGTTGCATAAGCCCGTAAACTGCAAGTCTGGGCAGCAGGGATCATGTGACCATCGCGCTCACAACCTCAATCTGCCAATGAGCGGAAGGTGCCATTGCGTGAGTGGTGCTCTGCAGGCACCGAGCATGGACGGTGTTACAACTCCGCTCCTCTTCCATCACGGAGCCACAACTTTCATACCCCTGAAACACAGCCATTTAGTGAAGCAGGGCCCCTTGATGGCCCGAACTCTTTCAATAAAACAAAAGCAAACAACAGGCAGTTGACAGGCGTACGCAAGCCCCAAAACGACCCGGGCAGGAGTCAGGACCAAGGCTCGACTCAAAAAACCACAAAGCACTGCCCGATGTGCCCCGGACTTGCTCAAACATCAGATCCACCGCCGGGCTCGGTCGCAATACGGCGTGTAGTGGGCTCACACCTCTCCATGCAGGTGTCCACACTAGAGGCGCAACTAGAGTCAAATTTCGGGGGGGGGGGGGGGGCTAAGAAAAAATTTCGGGGGGGGGGCTGAACCTTTAATCAGTAGGCAGAGTGGAGCTGCAGGGGCTCTTAGAAGGGGTGAAACAACTGCAAGGCCTAATTAACATTCAAATAGTCTTTTAAAGACCTGTGAAACTTTCGGGTGCGGCTGTGTGTGTGCCCGGGATCTGTCTCATCCCGGGCTGCCACACACGAGGGGGGGGGTGGGGGGGGTTGAAGCCCGGTGAGTTCAATGGGTGTTGCGCGCCTGGTCCACACCGCATTCAATAGGCCGTACCTTTAAGGCTCACCACGGCGACCAATTTCCGCCTAGCCACTGCCAAACCCATGCATGTACACAACCAAGAGCACTCTCTTCAATCGGCTGGTGCTCAGGGAACACAAGGGCAGACCAAGAAGAGGTGACCGAGGGGAACTGGGGGCCATTCCAACCACCAACTGTTCCCAAAAGAACCAGGTGATCCCAGTCTCCCTGCCCCTAGAGCCTCCGACAACACCTGAGGAAGAAGCAGGGACGCCAACTCTCCGCTCTGGCTCACCTAAAAATACGGACAAACCGAGATGACCACTACCGCGACGACACCGACTAGACTGGACAGCATGTCTAGCGGGGGACAAAGAGGGTAGCCAGTGGGTGGGAGCAGGTATAAATACCTGTCCTCAGCCCACTGTGCACCAGAAATGACTCAGAAGAGGCACCAGGCCAGAGGGAGGACTCCCAGAGGAGGGGGTCCCAGTGCCAAGGTGCAGGGAGGTGCCTGAAGCTGCACTAGTTTAAGTTCAAGTTCAAAAGACCTTTATTCGAATTTCATAAAATTCATAAAAGTACCACATTAAAACAATTCAATTACATAACAGATCAAAATTACAATGTTCATAATTGTTAAAAATCTGATACAACTCTCAAAAGACTATTTTCAGGGATTTTCCATCGTTTTACGTACACGTGTTATAAGTCTCAAAAAAGTGCTAGTGCAGAAGATTAATTCATCTGTGTCCAGGGAGAGCAGCATTATATAAGACTCCCCCAATGAAAGAGGTCTTTGTTTTCTAAAATAAGGAGTTAAAAACCATTTGATGTATTTTAAATAAAATTTACAGAAGAATAGAAAGTGCAAACCATTCTGTTTGCTAATACCATCACACGGACATGGATTGTATTGTGTTGTATGTTGGTGACCCAAGGGAAAGCCCAGTAAGAAGTTCACTGAGCCCGCCCTCAGGCGAAACAACAATGATCTCTCCCAATTGGTCATGGGTAAAGTAAGGTAGGGCGGGAGTGGTCTCCTACATAATTCATTCCCCATGTAGCTCACAACAGTTGATTTGAGGATTTCCCTTTCCATTCGTTCAGAGTTATAAAGTGCATACAGTGCTTGTTTGACATCAATTTTGTCTTTGGGCTCAATCCTGCTTGGGTCGGAGAAAAGATTTCCTTTGTCCATGGCACTCAATGTTTTTAAAACATCCGCAAGCCAGGGGATTGCCAAGCCATGGTCACATTTAAGACAGTCTTTTATAATATTTTGCGTCAGAGTGGCTGAGTTGTTTCTCCAGATCCTGATCCAGAATAGAGCTGGTGTAGTTCTAATAAAGTCACATACATAGGTGAGGTTTAATTCCTCATGACAGATACATTCGGAAGATGAGATTGGGGCGCCCAGTATTTTCCTGCAAAATCGGCTTTCTTTTCGCTGAATGCTTGGACTTTTTCCCAATCCCCAGACCTCAGCCCCGTATGTAGCCACAGGTAAGCACTATAACTTAAAAAATTTTTAAATAGCTTTGGTGGCACCTATTCTTTTTGGGCGAGGCAAGCTCAAAATGGAGTTGTTGGCTTTCGAGAACTTGCCCATGGCGTGGGCCAAATGCCCACTCCATGAGCCGTTCGCAGCGAAAGTCAACCCTAAATATGGGAATGTGGTTACAGATTCTAATTTATCTGTCCCTACATGTATGGTGTTGAGCTTTCGTTTCCCGGGCCCACTTGGCATAATAAAAGATTTTTTAAAATTTACACGCAGATCTGAGCCCTCCATGTATTGGACGAAACTTTTAACAAGTAAGCGGAGGGCATTTGGTGTTCGGCCCATAAGGACCGCGTCGTCCGTGTATAATAAAACTGGTACTAGTTGCCCCTGGATTATTGGTACATCACTAGTCACTTGTTTTAAAGTTTTGGCTAAACCATTAATATAAATAATAAACAGCAGGGGTGCTAAAACGCACCCCTGTCTTACCCCCTACCAATGTTGATAGGTCCAGATACTTCTCCACCCATCCCAATCCTAACTTGTGCCTTTAGATCAGTATGGAGGTAGGCCAGGAAGTTAACAAGAGCCTTATCCAATCCATAGTTCAAGAGGATTGCCCAAAGTTTAGATCTATTCACTAGATCAAAGGCAGATGAAAGATCCATAAACGCAAGGTAAATAGGAGATGATCGGGCAACACTATACTTATCAATTATCAATTTTAAATTCAAGCATTGCTCAACCATCCCCACCTTGCTCCTGAATCCCATCTGGCACTGGTCCAATATGCCCATGTATTCAGTCCACTCAACCACCCTGTTATAGATGACTCGCCCCAAAATTTTTAAGGTATTATCCAAAAGGGAGATCGGACGGTAATTCACTGGGTCAGACCTCTCGCCCTTTTTAAAAATTGGGACTATGGTACTAGTTGCCCAGGTAGTGGGCATGGGCACTGTTGGCAGACTGTTGAAGACATTAAGGAGGATTGGTGCCCATAGATCCGGGCTATGTTTGATAACATCTATGGGCAGTCCATCAGGACCGGGGGCCTTATTCCCAAGGCTCTCTTTAATAGCTATTACCACCTCATGGAGATCGATCCCTAAGCCGCGGAGCTGTCCTGGGGGGATCACTGACATAATATCGACGTCACAAATATCGAGATACACAAATATCGAGTGAAAAATATCGAGTGACAAAATATCGACTCCCTATCTACAAACAGGTAAGTACCAAAATATCGACTCCAAAATATCGACTTACAAAAATATAGACTGTCAAAATATCGATTTTTTTAAATGTCTTAAAATTAAGTTAAAACTAATATAGTAATATATATATTTAATATAAACTTAGAAATAATTATTTTAAAAATGTAATTTTAATAAATAATTTCTATAATTAACAAAATTATATCACCAAAAATAATACATATATATATATATATATATATATATATATATATATATATATATATATATATATATATATATAAAAGCATATTATTAAATAAACATATATAACATTTTTAGCGTAGCATAGAAAATGGTTAAAATTTATTGTAACAACTATAGTGAGTTCAACATTAGCAAAAGTGTTGGATAGCGTAGAGGTAAAATTTACTATTCCCACTCCAGTGGGTGCAACAGTAGGGAAAGCGCTGGATAGCGTAGGGGTTAAAATTACTATTCCCACTCCAGGGATGTATGACGTTACAACGCATACTTTTACAACACCTACCATTACATCAAAACTTTTACAACACAAAAACTTTTACAACTCATACATTTACAACGCAAGATTTTACAACGCATATACCTTTACAACGCATACCATTACAACGTAAGTATTGGTAAGTATATAATATTTTTTTTAATATAAATTAATTTAAAATATTATAATATAATTTCATTTTATTTAATTGTATTTAATTAATGTAATTTAAATGTCATTTTACTTTATTTTTACAAAGTACCCCTGTACCCCAAAAACCCTAAACTGACCCTGAACCCTAAAAATACCCCTTTACCCAAAAACTGAAAACTGACCCTGAACCCTAAAAATACCCCTTTACCCAAAAACTGAAAACTGACCCTGAACCCTAAAAATACCCCCTTACCCCAGAAACTGAAAACTGACCCTGAACCCTAAAAATACCCCTTTACCCAAAAACTGAAAACTGACCCTGAACCCTAAATATACCCCTTTACCCCAAAAACTGAAAACTGACCCTGAACCCTAAAAATACCCCTTTACCCAAAAACTGAAAACTGACCCTGAACCCTACAAATACCCCTTTACCCAAAAACTGAAAACTGACCCTGAACCCTAAAAATACCCCTTTACCCAAAAACTGAAAACTGACCCTGAACCCTAAATATACCCCTTTACCCCAGAAACTGAAAACTGACCCTGAACCCTAAAAATACCCCTTTACCCAAAAACTGAAAACTGACCCTGAACCCTACAAATACCCCTTTACCCAAAAACTGAAAACTGACCCTGAACCCTAAAAATACCCCTTTACCCCAGAAACTGAAAACTGACCCTGAACCCTAAAAATACCCCTTTACCCAAAAACTGAAAACTGACCATGAACTCTAAAAATACCCCTTTACCCAAAAACTGAAAACTGACCCTGAACCCTAAAAATACCCCTTTACCCAAAAACCCAAACATATAACATTTTAAAAATAATTATATACTTAGCAATACTTACGTTGTAATGGTATTCGTTGTAAAGGTATCTGCGTTGTAAAAACATGCTCTGTAAATGTATGCGTTGTAAAAGTTTTTGCGTTGTAAAAGTTTCGTTGTAATGGTAGTGCATAGTAAAAGTTGCGTTGTAAACGTTGCATACCCACTCCAGTGGGTGCAACAGTAGGGAAAGTGTTGTATAGCGTAGGGGTTAAAATTACTATTCCAACTTCAGAGAGTGCAATAATAGGGAAAGTAAATACTTCACAAATAGATATAAATAACATAAATAGTAATACCAATTACAAATAAATACAATATTTTACTTGTGTATAAAAAATATTAAATATTTATTTATAAATAGAAAATAAAATTATTTAATTATAAAAATTGCCTACTCATACTAATTAATTACCTATTAACAATACATTAATTTACAATTTCAAAATTAATAAATTTATTTTAATTACCAAATATATAATAATTAATTACCTATTAAAAATTAAGTAACAATTCAAAATAAATACCAATAATTTAAATGACATATTTAATTAATTATAATTAAATTACTTCCCACCCTATTCCCCTATAAACCCACAACCCGCTACAGAAAATAAATTACTAAAATTAAAATATTTATCAATTAATCAATTATAATTAATTACCAATTATATTTTAATTAATTACCAATTAATAAGTAATTAACAATTAATTCTAAATAAATATCAATAAATAAATTAACATATTTAATTAATTAGAATTAAATTACTTCCCACCCTATTCCCCTATAAACCCACAACCCGCTACAGACTTATATTACACAAAAAATAAAAATTATTATTAACTTACCTTAAATTCGATATTTTTGTTGGCTATATTATGTCTAGTCGATATTATGTCCATTCTATATTTTTGATTCGATATTATGTCCATTCTATTCGATATTAATTTTCTCTAGTCGATATTTTTGTTGTCTATATTATGTCTAGTCGATATTATGTCCATTCTATATTTTTTACTCGATATTCTGTCCAGTCGAAATAAAAGACTCGATATTATGACTCTTTACCGTTGGGGCCATGTACTACAGTCCTGATGTGTGCTGCCGCATTGTGGCTGTGTGTGCAATACTACACAACATTGCTACCAAGCGCCGGATACCTGTAGAGATCTCTGGCAGTGAGTCGGAAGGGGACGACCGGCCACCTGCACATGTGCGTCAAGCACGTGGGGAGAATCCAGCAGAAGGACACAGACGCCGCAACCACATCACAATGAACAGTTTCTAGTACACCCACTCCCCTCACCCCACAATTCACAAATGCATGCCAATGGAAATAATGACAGGAGGCCGATGTACAATGCTAGAATAAATATTATTGTTGAAGGCACAATAATAATGACTTTTTGCAATTCTTAACATGTGAGCAGTATTGCGCCATACTCCTCTAAATCATACACAGGACATGCTTCTATCATCAGCATGTCCCTGCCAATGGACAGTAAAGTTAAGTGCGCCTCCGGCGCGCGGCACCCAATCGCCTTTCAGGCTCATCCTCTGGGACGGCACGTGAACCCGCAGTGGGCCTGCTGCTGCGGCGTAGCACACCAACCTGTGAGGCAGACAGGCTGCTGACACTGGAGGCCCCCTCACTAGTGTTGTCCCCACCACCATTTGCTGGGCCGGTTGGATGAAGTGCTAGTACGGCACTGGTGACCTGCTCCAAGACTCGCGCCACATCCTCGCAGCATTGCACCAGCTGCAGCTGCATAGCTAGGCACCGACGTGAGAGCTGGGAGGTGGCATTACCAATGACATAGTTAGAGCGCGTGTAGGCAGATAGCCGCGTAAATAGCTGGCGGTGTTGGCGGCGGGCGGTGTTGCGCTGCGAGATGATGGCCGCAGTGTTCGCCTCCATAGCAGTTTTCATCCGCTCTATGCTGTCCGACACATTTCCTACATTGCGGCCAATGTTGTGGAGCTGGAGTTGCATTGCCCCTTGGCGTCGTGCCTGCAGTTGATGGATGCTCAGCATCCGGCGCTCTATGCTCTGCCCTGGCACGCGCACAGCCATCCCCCTCCTGCCGCTGCGTGCTGTGCTCTGCTGGCGAACCCTGCCATGCCTGCTGTGCTGCCTGGCCACAGTGGGTGTGCGCACTGTCTCCGCACTAGCAGCACCAGATGTTGAGGGTCCCGCTGGTGGTGGTGTTGCGGTTGACAATGGTGCAGCGCCTGATGGTGCTGGCGCATATGGTGCTGGTCTGGCAGCAGGGATTGGTGCAGCCCCTGATGGTGCTGGCGCAGATGGTGCTGGTCTGGCAGCAGGGATTGGTGCAGCGCCTGATGGTGCAGGATGTGTGGCTGTTGGCACCTCCTCTGCATCCTCTGGTGCCTCGTCTATGTGCAGCCTGTCGCTGTTGCTGCTGTTGTTGTCAGCGCCACCTGTGAGGGGAAGTGGACCTAGATTAATTGCATGTATCTGTCACACGTGCAGTTGCTACATGCATGCTGGCTGGCATTCCCTGACTGGCTGTGGCATTGCGTACTTTGGGACATGTCTGGCTGCATTGGGGTTTTTGTACATTGTGGGCAGACTACATGTCCCACAATGCTTTTGGGCATGACATAATGTGCATGGATTGCATGACTTGGGTTGATTATGGGAGGCTATAGGGTCAGGGGACAGGGTCGCAGTCGCAGGCCACTTACCTTGGCTGTCTTGGGTGGGTCGGGATGAGTCCAGAGTAATGACCCCCTATACACGCCTCTGGCTCAAGTGTGTCCTCCACACGGTCCCCCAAGGGGGTGTTGGGAGGGACGGTAGGATCTCCACCTCCAGTAGCCAGGGTTTTGCCCAGCCTCTCTGCCACCCTCTCCTTGGCACGACCTCGGAGGTCGTACCGCCTCTTTTTTAGCTCCTCGAGCGACCTGTGTGTCGCGCCCACAGCGTTGACTTTTGCGCCAATCCCCAGCCACAGTCGGCGTTTCTACGCTTCAGGCACCCTCCTGGTGTCCTTTCCAAATAGTTTTGTGTAGTTTTCTACCACTCCCTCTATCAGGTGCTCCAACTCCTGCTCACTAAATTTGAGCTTCCGCTTGCGCCCGGTGTCACTGTGCCCTGGTGCTGCATCCTCTGCCATTGCTGCAGTCACAAAAGAGAGGATTTCAAAGTTTGGAGGTGTTCTGGAAGGAGCTCTGTGAGATGCAGCCTCGAGATCTGCCTCACAGTTCTGTTTGGGGGTGGGAACTGCCAGCTTCCTGGTTGTGATGTCATCACTGTGCTCGAAAAGCGACTTCCCGTTTTAGCAATCTCGCTATTAGCGAGATCGCATTTACCGAACTCGCTAATAGCGATATCGCAATTCCTACACGGATTTTGACGGAAATAGCGATTTTCCAGCGATTTTTGTAATTCGCTAACGTTTTTTGCGGCCGCGTGCGAATCGCTTTATTTTCTTGCAGATTTTGATGAATGCCAGTCTGCGAATTCTAAATTGCGATTCGCTGTCAATCGCTATTTAGAATTCGCAGAATTCGGTTTTCATGAATCAGGTGGTTAGTCCCCTGTGTAGTGTTTGGTGCATTTGTTAATTCACACACATTATAAAAAGAGGTGTTATTTAACTGAAAATATTTATCAAAATATGCAACAAGTCAAAGTCCTTTAAGACAGAAATAGTGAATTTAGATTACATGGGATGAGCTGGGAAGAGAGAAACACATTCTATTAATCTTCAAAGGTAAAAAGGCCACTTTTCTCTACATTGGAAAAAACACATGTTAATTCAGCAAAAGCATTTCAGACTGAATAGGCCTCACTTTCATGTTTTTCATGTGCCATGTTTTTAACTTGCACCAAAATGTGCGTGGCAATTTAAATGCAGTCTGTCTGTAGCACAAAAATAAAACAATGCATGACTGCAGATGAAATCTGCTCCATCACTTGTGCTCCCCGGGAGCTCAGGAGCTGATTTGTCATAGTGAGTATTTGGCGAAGACAATTTCTGATCACAACACTTGCTTGATAGGGGTACGGTGGTCCAGGCAACGACAGGCGATCCCCACATGGCACTTGAACCCTGTGACACTGAGGACCCAGTTTTTAGTGCTGAGGTACGGGATGGCGTCGCGCATTACTTCGCGGAAAATTCTGGATCGGCATCGAGTAGGGCCCACGAATGGGACACTTTTAAAGCGGTGGTGCGAGGAGTGTGTCTCTCGTCCACAGCGGGGGCTCGCAAAACGTTACCGCGGACATAGAGCAGGAGGAGGCTCTCCTGCATCAAGCTGAGAAGGATAGCCACACAAATACGGAAGGGCAGGAAGCTGTTATTGCGGCGCGTGAAAAAGTGGCCGCTCAAATTGAACAGTTACGGTGCTTTGATTACAGGGAATACTCGGTGCGGGCTCACGCAGAGAGAGACAGGGTGGGATCCCTGTTGTCGTCGCTGGCTAATCCCGCACCCCGGGGCACTCCGATTTTGTCACTGACTACGGTCGATGGGGATCTAGTACACTCGCAGGAGGAGATTAATGCGCAGTTTTTGGTTTACTACACATCCCTCTACCGAAGCACGATGCATGAGCTGCCAGACGGCGTCAATGACTTTCTCTCGGCAGCGCAGGTTCCACGGTTGGATCCTGCACAAGGGGACAAACTGAAAGAAGCAATATCGTTAGGAGAGATCCGTATAGCAATTAAGCATATGGCTAGGCGGAAGACACCGGGGGCTGATGGCCTACCGGTGGAGTTTTATGCTGCATATGTGGACCACCTCGCACCGCACTTGCATTCAGTGTACAGCGAGGCCTGGGAAGTAGGTAGGCTGCCATTGACCACCAGGAAGGCAATTATAGTGCCGTTGTTTAAGCGAGGTGGAGATCCCTGCTCCCGATCTGCATATTGGCCGCTTTCAATGCTCACAGTGGATTACAAAATCCTGAGTAGGATTCTTGTGACGCGTCTGTTGGAACACATGTGCACCCGGATCAAGCGGGTTTCATTCTTACCAGGAACACGGCGAGGTGTATACGTCGGTTGATTAGAGTTATGGGTGATGAACACAATAGGGTGCCGGGTGCGGTGGTTTTATCGGTCGACATAGAGAAGGCCTTTGACAGTGTGAAATGGCCATATCTGTTTCAAGTGCTGCGGACATTTGGTCTTGGGGATCAGTTTGTTAGGTGGACTCAACTGTTATACAATTCTGCTACGGCCAGGGTTCGTACAGGGCCTACCATCTCTATGGCTTATCGGGTTGGGAGGGGCACCCGGCAGGGCTGCTCCTTATCGCCGTTATTGTTTGCACTGGCAATTGAACCGTTGGCGGCGCATGCCAGACTGGGACGATCTTACGAAGGCCTATCGCTACGAGGGGAGATCCATTACATCTCCCTGTACGCGGATGATTTATTGCTGTATTTAGCAGATGCGGATGACTCTATGCGGGGTGCCAGGGTCCTGCTTCGGTAGTTCGGCGATCTCTCGGGGTTAAGGGTGAATTGGGGTAAGACCTTTTTGTTCCCTTTAGCTCTGGGGGGTCAGGTGCCTCTAACGGTGGGGGATTTGCGTTGGGAACCTCAATGCTTGCCTTACCTGGGTGCCCGCATTTACCACACTCAGCCCGACCTCTTGGAAGGCAATGTGGGCGGGGCGATGAGAGGGCTTCGGGGCAGCATGGAGTTCTGGCGAACTCTTCCGCTGTCGGTGGCCGGGAGGGCATCGCTGCTGAAAATGGTGGCGCTTCCACGTTTGCACTACTTTTTTCGTACGCTGCCTGTGTGGATTCCGGCGTCCTTCTTTCAGAAGCTCAGGGTCTTGACCACAGAGTTTATTTGGGGCTCGGGTAGAAGGCGGGTCGCACTGAATACCCTGATGCGACCAAGAGCAGAAGGGGACTAGCGGTCCCCGATTTTGAATGGTACTATCTGGAGGCGCAGCTACAGTGGCTCACGCAGGCAGTGGCTCGGGAGTTCAGGGGCCCGGAAGGGCCACAGGGTAGAGTGATCCCCCGGCACGTACTGTCGTTTATAGTTCTTCAACAGATGATTAGTCTTGACCAGCTTACTCTTGAGGAGCGTATTCTCCGTTCATGTTGGAACAGGAGCCAGAAACGAGCAGGGTTTCCCTGTCCCTATGCTCCGGAGATTCCGCTGGGCATGTGCACAGCCCTACCACATGGAGGGGACTGGTCCGCGCTAGCGATCTGGGAGGAGCTTGGGATCCACATGCTGGGGGATTTATACAGGGACGGGGCTCTGTTATCATTTCAAGACTTGCAGAGCACTTTCGAGTTACCGCGGGGAGACTACTTGTTGCGCGCTGCCTTAACAGCAGGAATTCAACGGCAGTAGAAGATGGGGTTATTGGAGCCCCCGACATTGTTGGGCTGCCAATATGTAACCATGGCAGCCGGTACGTTTAAGGCTATCACGTTCCTCTACAGGCGACTGTCGACCGAGCGGCTTCCACCCCTTGATGCTCTGAAAGGCAAATGGGAGGCAGATATTGGTAGACCTGTACCGGAGACGACATGGCCGCACTTACTGCGGCGTACTTGGAAGGGCACACGCAATGTCAGGTTTCAGTTAGTTCAATTCTTTACATTACATAGGGCCTACCTGACAGTATTTTGGGGGTTCCCACTCACCGTGCCCATGGTGTAATACCGATGGAGCTGATTTCAGTCATATGTTCTGGTCTTGTACGGGGCTGGGGTCCTACTGGGAAGAGGTAGTGGCATGCTTAAATCGGGTGACAGGACGTGCGATTGAGGCGGAGATGGGGACTTGTTTATTTCTTTGGTTCCCACATACTACCAGCACTAAGATTACGTGTAAGTTCTATGGTTTGGGGTTGATAATGGCTAAAAGGGAGCTTACTATGCACTGGAAGTCGAAAGCGGGGCCTAATTTTCTGAGATGGAAGACCAGTTTTTTGCATTGGGCGGGTAGTGAAGGGACACTTTGCTTACAACTAGCTAAGCGCACTGCGAATGAAAAAGCTTTGGAGGCAGCAAGGGCATGGGGAGCGCTGGTGGCAGAACTGCAGACCCCTGCCAGGGATGATGAGGAAGAGGAAGAGGATAGGGAGTTAGATCAGAGGGAGAGAGTAAGGGGCTCATTAGGATGGCGGCCCTCGAGTACGTGGAAAATGCCTTTTCCGTGTCCGCCTGCCGCGGACACTCCATCCGCCATATCAGGATAGGAAACAGTGTCAAATTTCCGTCCGCGACGGAAAAGCACGCACCGCCGCCCAACTACACCCGACCACGCGGCGGACGGAACACATCCTGAGACTCCGCCGTACGTACTGACGTCTAAGACCGTCCCCCAAATCAAGATGGCGGAAATTACACATAAAACCGCAGCGGAAAAACAACCTGTCTGAACACGGCGGATTCCCCACAGCGAAGAAAAGATACATAGCAGAGATACCCACCACAAGCTGCTCGCCACCATGGACCCAGCGCTACACGCATTCCCGATGCTCTTCGCGATCCACCACGTCCTAGTCTTGGCCCACCATGGACGCCGACGCAGGTAAGGCACAAACCATTGGCTGCATGGAGGGGAATACCTGCAAGGGTCGTGACGTAGGGAGGGGGAGTGTCATGTTACCGAAACCACTGATGAGAAGCAAATAGAAATACACATTTGTAGTACGCAAGCATGAATGACAACGACAAACCACGAGACTTGATTGACTACCTTTATTGCACATAATAGGGGTATAATCACAGTGTATGCGTGAGCATGGGCAAAGTGGGCACCAGAGCATGAACATCAGAGGCAGCACGTGAGAGGGAGGAATGCAGTATCACAGCATCAACAGGGCATTGTGCCCAACAGAGCAGGTACATCATTGGCAGTAAACGAGAGGGCAGAATGCAGTATCAGAACAGCAACAAGGCATTGTGGACAACAGAGCAGGTACATCATTGGCAGTAAACGAAAGGGCAGAATGCAGTATCAGAACAGCAACAGGGCATTGTGGACAACAGAGCAGGTACATCATTGGCAGTAAACGAGAGGGCAGAATGCAGTATCAGAACTGCAACACGGCATTGTGCTTAACAGAGCAGGTACATCATTGGCAGTAAACGAGAGGGCAGAATGCAGTATCAGAACAGCAACAGGGCATTGTGGACAACAGAGCAGGTACATCAGAGGCAGCACAAGAGAGGGGCTAAGTGCATCAACAGTCCATAGCACTGAACATGTCCATCAGAGACAGCACGTGAGAGGGGCTAAGTGCATCAACAGTCCATAGCACTGAACATGTCCATCAGAGGCAGCACGTGAGAGGGGCTAAGTGCATCAACAGTCCATAGCACTGAACATGTCCATCAGAGGCAGCACATCAGAGGGCAGAATGCAGTATCAGAACAGCAACAGGGCATTGTGGACAACAGAGCAGGTACATCATTGGCAGTAAACGAGAGGGCAGAATGCAGTATCAGAAGAGCAATAGGGCATTGTGGACAACAGAGCAGGTACATCATTGGCAGTAAACGAGAGGGCAGAATGCAGTATCAGAACAGCAACAGGGCATTGTGCCCAACAGAGCAGGTACATCATTGGCAGTAAACGAGAGGGCAGAATGCAGTATCAGAACAGCAACAGGGCATTGTGCCCAACAGAGCAGGTACATCATTGGCAGTAAACGAGAGGGCAGAATGCAGTATCAGAACAGCAACAGGGCATTGTGGACAACAGAGCAGGTACATCATTGGCAGTAAACGAGAGGGCAGAATGCAGTATCAGAACAGCAACAGGGCATTGTGCTCAACAGAGCAGGTACATCATTGGCAGTAAACGAGAGGGCAGAATGCAGTATCAGAACAGCAACAGGGCATTGTGGACTACAGAGCAGGTACATCAGAGGCAGTAAACGAGAGGGCAGAATGCAGTATCAGAACAGCAACAGGGCATTGTGGACTACAGAGCAGGTACATCAGAGGCAGCACAAGTACGTGTCCCAACCAACCCGTCCCAGGGACCACAACAGTGCAAGGCTGTACTCAATGGACAATGGACACACCATGTGAAATAACATGTGAGTGAAGTGACCAGCACCTCACATCACAGAATCAGGTGGACTGCGTGAACTACCTGCCTCGGACACACTGCCAGCACCAGAAACAGGAGTGTGAGACACAGCCACAGCCCGAGTGACAGACACATGGGCCACAGACCCAGACACACTGCCAGCACCAGAAACAGGAATGTGAGACACAGCCACAGCCCGAGTGACAGACACATGTGCCACAGACCCAGACACACTGCCAGCACCAGAAACAGGAATGTGAGACACAGCCACAGCCCGAGTGACAGACACATGGGCCACAGACCCAGACACACTGCCAGCACCAGCAACAGGAATGTGAGACACAGCCACAGATGTAGTGACTGACACGTGAGCCACTGACCCAGACAGACTGCCAGCACCAGAAACAGGAGTGTGCGACACAGCCACAGATCTACTCACTGACACATGAGCCATAGACCCAGATACACTGCCAGGACCTGCAACAGGAGAGGGCACAACTGAGACTGTGCTACTACATGATGCATGACAGCAAACAACAGACACAGTGGCACTATCTGATACATGAGAGTCAACTGCACCTGTGGCACTGGGACCACTGAAATGATGAGCTACAGGGCTGTATGGGCCAGGAGGCAGGGTGGCCCTGGGAGCTGGGGATAGCTGACCTTGAGCTACATCGGGGTGGGCAGGTGTCAATGGTGTGTGTCTGCGTTTCTTAGGGATATGTGAGTGCACCCTGGACAGGACAGGACTGTCAAGTGGTGGTGACTCTAAACAAATATCACCCACCATAGGTGGAGCATCTGCAGCCGGGGATCGGGTTTCTGGGGACGTGCTGGAGCCTGCTTGTCGTTTGCTGTGTGCCTGCCGCCTGGACTCAGATTCATGTGTAATGGGGGATGCAACAACAGGGGACTCCCTCCTCTGCTTCTGACTGGCCTGGATGGGAGTGGAGGTACATCAGCCGCAGTGCAGCCAGGGGTGATGTATGCCTGTCCTTGACTGCGCCATCGTTCATGGTAGAAGCCTTGTCCGTAGGAAGTGCCTTATCCGTAGGTGGAGTGTTGTCTCTGGATTTTGCCTGTGCCTTGGTCGGTGCCCTGTTCCTGCCAGCAGACTTGTCGTCTGTGGTGTACCTGTCTCCAGTAGACACCTGCTCTCTGTGTGTGTCCCTGCCCTTGGGAGATGGACCTTGCTCTGTTGTGTGTCTGTCCTTGGGACTCTCCCTGCTCTTAGGAGGTGCCTTTGTCTTTTGACTGTCCCTGTCCCTGTCTTTGGGATTGGCCCTTTCCTCTATTGTGGGCCTGCCCTTGGGACTCTCCCTGCTCTTAGGAGGTGCCTTTGTCTTTTGACTGTCCCTGTCCCTGTCTTTGGGATTGGCCCTTTCCTCTGTTGTGGGCCTGCCCTTGGGACTCTCCCTGCTCTTAGGAGGTGCCTTTGTCTTTTGACTGTCCCTGTCCTTGGGAGTGGCCCTTTCCTCTGTTGTGGGCCTGCCCTTGGGACTCTCCCTGCTCTTAGGAGGTGCCTTTGTCTTTTGACTGTCCTTGCCCCTGTCCTTAGGAGTGGCCCTTTCCTCTGTTGTCTGTTGTGGGCCTGCCCTTGGGACTCTCCCTGCTCTTAGGAGGTGCCTTTGTCTTTTGACTGTCCTTGTCCCTGTCCTTGGGAGTGGCCCTTTCCTCTGTTGTGGGCCTGCCCTTGGGACATTCCCTGCTCTTTTGAGGTGCCTTTGTCTTTTGAGTGGCCTTGTCCAAGGGACTGTCCATGGACTTGTGAGTATCCCTTGCCTTGGGAGTACCTTTTGTGTTGAATGCCTGTGTAGCATGTGAAGGCATGTCCCCCAACAACACTTGTGGATCCTGTGTGTGTACTCCAGTGTATCTGACGTTGTCTTCGTGAACAGATTTTGCTGACCTAGGGGATGGTGTCTGTGCCCTCCGTGCCCTGACGTGCTGTCTGACGCTGCTTCTAGTGCAATAACCTGTATTAGAGTCCTGCTCAGAATAATCACTACCCCCTGAGACATCCAGTGGTGTAGATGGGGAAACAGAAGTAGCACCCTGTCCATGCGACTGAACTATTGCAGACGACACACTGCTTGCCAATGACTGCACTGTCCTGTGTAGACCAGCAAGATCGCCATGCATCCCTTCCATGAATGCCACCACCTGCCCCAACTTCCTATCATGGTCTTGGAAAGCATTTGTCATATTGGTCTGCCCCACACACAGCTGTCGCAGCAGATCAACGGCCTCAGCACACAGTGCATTTTGGCTCACCGTGGCAGGGGCAGCGGTGCCTGCACCGAACGCCACTCTGCTCCCCCTACTCCTGCGTGCACGAACAGTACATGGTGCAGTTGGCGGAAGTGTGGGCCCTGTGTGCTGTGTTCCGACAGAAGGTGTTGATTGCCCACTCCCATTCTGTGACAACAGTGCTGGCTCACCAAGATTTTCCGAAGATGAGGACGATGGTGTCTCCACATGCGAGTCCTCAGGGACGGTCCTGTCCCCCTCTCCGGCGCTGCCCTCCTCTGTGTCAGTCTGCGTGTGTGCGAAGTCTGACCCGGACTCCTTGCCTTGACTAATCTCCTCCGTCTGTGGCTGAGTGTCCTCTGTCATAGCTGAAATGCACATAAAAGAGGTGTAAGTCATGGGCACACTCACGTACAGAAGGACAAGGATTCCCTAATTCCATAGCTGACAAAGTTCTTGTAGCCCCCATCCTGCACACGGCCCACCTCTACCAGTCATCCTCACATTACATAAGCGTTGGTGGCCGTGACACATGTACAGCATGCGAACAGGGCAGGAGCACGTACATCTGCACACATGTCTTGCCATGGGGCCACGGACCACTACGGCATGTGCTTCAACACTCAACTACTAAGCAAGTGGCGTGTCAACATGCCGGACCTGGATGTCAAATTACATCCACCCAATGGGACCAACATGGCATCGCAGAGATACATACGCACCACGGAACTCAATACTGTGTCTGTGCACCAATACCTGCATTGCACTCACAAGTTTCCTATACAGACAGTATGCTCACCGCTAGTTTGCTGTTGATCGACACTCAGCCGTTCGGACAGGTCAGGATGCGTCACAGCAATGATACGGTGCATGAGAGGGGTCATGGAGCGTCGGGCCAGACGTGGCGTCCTTGGAATCATCCCCAGTGTCACTTCCGCTACATTCTTGCTCAGCCTGGAAATGTGTCACAGTTGATTGCAGATTGACTAACCTTAATAATCAGATACAGCAGGAGCGATATAGTAGCTGATTTTACTCCTCCCTAGGGGCGGCACCCAAAGTGAGTTCATATATATATACAACTCTCCTATGAGGACCCCACCCAGGGAAGGGGAAAAGTGGAGAAATAAAACATAAAGGACTGGCAGCCAGAAACCATCTACAAATGCTCGGCGACAAGAGAGATATCATACGTTAAGTCTGCATTCGGGTTCCTGCATAAGAATACAAAGAACACACATAAATACACTCCGGTATGATATATGCAGTTACGTAAGTAAATGGATAGGAGAATAACTTACTGCAATATGCTGCCACAATCTCCCATAGAAAAGATTTCAGAGTAAAAAGGCAAAAAAGAAAGTAAAAAGACAAAAGAAACACAAGCTCTCTCCAAGAGTCCTTGAAACTCGGTGTAAGTCTTATCAAAGAAAAATGAAGCTACTTAGCTCAAAACATGACGTTACTTCCGCCTGTTTTATGTGTCCAAAAGCCTCAAGGACTTGTCTGGAAACAATACGTCTTGAATTCCAAACGACAGGTACAGTACTTAATCCGAGCCTCTCAACAGCTCTAGGGTTTCATGCAGATTCAAACAAAAGCAAAGTTCCATCACCACCAAAGACTGGCTGTCTTCGTTTCTCACTAATGCCAGGGCACTTCCCCAGCGAGACGCTGTTTCAGAAGGGGCGCTTTAACTGTTCACACAAGCGCTTCCAGAGCTCTCCCTCGCTGAATAAACAGCACTACTCGTCAGCGCGGCTCCTGAGGTCACTAGGGGTCAATTCCGCCAACACGGACAGTACTTCACAGAGTTCTCACGCACTGAACCTCAGCGCGACTCCCAAGCTTCTCTGCTATCAAAAAGGGCTCCAGAATCCTCGTTCTCCGGTGACACAGAATCAGGTAGGCAATCAGGTGACAAGCACCGAGCTTAGCCTTCAGAGAATGGATATAGGGAACAGAAAGGAAGGAAGAGCGAAGGACACAAACAACAGACTACAGAGCAGGCATTCTGGGAGATGTAGTCTTCACCTAAGAGCGCCTAAATTGTGACAAAATGTCGTCCCAGCGTTTGTGGCAGTGTGTATGTTGTCTGTTGCACACCCCCAATGCCCGTACTTCACGTGCAATGCTCCTCCACACATCCTTGCGAAGGTGCGGCTTGACCTACCATGATGGGAGACAAAAGGGTGTAAGTCAGTGGACAGTTGGCCTGTCACACAGATAGGGGCAACACGTATCTGTCATCCGCCATGCACAATACTGAAAATATGTCGAGCCCACACTACACAGCTAAGATTGCAGTAGCCAGGAGTCATTGGCCCCCTCATGCACACCAACATGTCCCACACTGCACTTACCACCTGTCCGGGTGCGCCGTAGAGCCGTTCATAGTTGCGGAGCACACCGTCCACGAGGACATCAAGCTCCGCGGCGGTGAAGGGACGAGACCGGATCTCTTTGCCTCTCGACATGGCAAGATCACGGAGTATGGCACTAGAGCAGCAGTCAGTGGTCAGCTCAGCAGCAGGTCGAGGTGATGGTCACAGGCAGCAGTCGGTGGTCAGCTCAGCAGCAGGTCGAGGTGATGGTCACAGGCAGCAGTCGGTGGTCAGCTCAGCAGCAGGTCGAGGTGATGGTCACAGGCAGCAGTCGGTGGTCAGCTCAGCAGCAGCAGCAGGTCGAGGTGAACAGGCAGCACTGGTTCCCAGGGTAGGATGTGTGCTTTTGGACAACACACGTATATAGGGCCCTCAGCACGTGTCAGTGGCATACGTCGCCAGCAATTGGTCAGCCCTGGATGCGTGTTCGTAAAAGGGCCAATGACTGGCCCTGGTGTTGCGGTGCACTGCTTCCGCTACTTTCGATTGGGCATACGCGGCCAGCGTCCCTCTTCCCATTGGCTGCATGTGCACGGACCGTCAGGGTCACACATCGGCAACCGCACGTGCAAGCTTCAGGCACGGAAGCTTCAGTTGCAACAATGTTCTATCACTGGCGCCACCATGGCGGTGCACGTACTCAGCGGGGGAGGTGCAGGCCTATACACCCTTTAGATGTACTCAATGGACATGGCAGTTCATGTCCCCTCTTACAGTCACATTGCATCATCCACCGTACACCGGCCGGAGCGGCCGGGCCTAGGCCGGCCGTGCCGGCCATGTCCACAACCGCCGTGCCAGGCCGGGCCTAGGACGGCGGTTGTGGACATGGCTGGCACGGCGGTTGTGGACATGGCCGGCACGGCCGTCCTAGGCCTGGCCTGGCACGGCGGTTGTGGACATGGCTGGCACGGCGGTTGTGGACATGGCTGGCACGGCGGTTGTGGACATGGCCGGCACGGCCGTCCTAGGCCCGGCCGCTCCGGCCGGTGTTCGGTGGATGATGCAATGTGACTGTAAGAGGGGACATGAACTGCCATGTCCATTGAGTACATCTAAAGGGTGTATAGGCCTGCACCTCCCCCGCTGAGTACGTGCACCGCCATGGTGGCGCCAGTGATAGAACATTGTTGCAACTGAAGCTTCCGTGCCTGAAGCTTGCACGTGCGGTTGCCGATGTGTGCCCGTGACGGTCGTGCACATGCAGCCAATGGGAAGAGGGACGCTGGCCGCGTATGGCCATTGGAAAGTAGCGGAAGCTGTGCACCGCCATGGCGGCGCCAATGATTTTATCTTGTCAGACGCTGCACCGTGATGTGTTGTCTGCAGTTGCGTCATGAGGGTTGTGAGCGTGATAGGGAAACTTCATATGTCATTCACTATTCCATGTGTGTCCATACTATGCCCATCGGTGGGCACACAATGTGCAACAGATGTGCATTTTGACGTGTTGACGTCGGGTGTGACCCTACAGACGTTATTACATCTTCACAACTACACAGTACATCACGGCTGTATGGCCAAATTATGAATCTGTTGTCAGTGTGTGGTTCTGGCGAGGTGACTACAATGGTGGTGGTACACATGCATTCAGTGTATGTGTCTTGGATGTTGTGTCACCATGCATGTAATTACCGTATGCTCAACATTATTGGTGTTGGCATTGGTGCATGATGACATGGTGTGTGTGTATCATTATCGTTTGTGTGCATGCACTTGCATGTGTGTCTGTGATGTGGCTTCTAAACATTAGGGTCAAGACACACGTATTGTCAGTAATGTTCACATGTGACTAAGTTGCGTTGTACGTGTTGACACACTTCCTGTTGCAAGTGGCTGCACATTGTTAAAGGGCCACTCCGTATTGTATTAACTATCAGAGATGTCACACATATGACCATTCTCCTAAACATTTTTGTTCTTGCTAATGTTGGCTTACATGTGATGGAGTTGCACACGTATGCGTCGTTTGTAAGTTGACTCAAGTTACATCTCTCTCCCACACAGGAGGGCTCCAAATGTGCATCGGCCATACACTGTGCTGGAGGATATGGTTGACGAGGAGGTGATTAGGAAATTCCGGCTGGATCGACGTCGGTTGATGGAGCTTGTTGCCCAATTGTCTCCTCATCTGCAGCCACGAAGGACGTATCCTGGTTCTATTACACCCACAGCAAAGGTTATGGCGGCACTACATTTCTTTGCTACTGGCACCTTTCAGTACACAGTTGGATATGCCGGGGGGATGTCACAGTCCATGTTCAGCACGGTACTTCGGGATGTTTTAAGAGCTATGATGCTGTACAAGAATGACTACATCCATTTCCCACGGCCGGAAGAGTTGCCAGCAGTCAAAGCAGACTTCTATGCACTGGGCCAGATACCACACGTAGTGGGTTCAATTGATGGCACACATATCGCTATCATTCCACCACGGGCACGTGAGCAGGTTTTTAGGAATCGCAAGCACTTCCATTCGCTGAACGTGCAGGTGGTGTGCCTGGCAAACAACATCATCTCCCATGTGTGTGCAAGATTTCCAGGCTCCACACATGACGCCCACATCATGCGGAGCAGCATTGTCCCCCAACTGATGGCAAATCTGCGACCCGGTCAAGCGTGGCTTGTTGGTGAGTGTACAGTGGGGACTTTTGTGATCTCTGTGTGGCATGGGGTACCCACCATATCTTGTTGTGATATTTGTGTCTGTCATCCCCCTACATAGGCGACTCGGCGTACCCAAACCGGCCCTGGCTCCTGAGTCCCTTACGTAATCCTACAACAGCGGGTGAAATGCGCTACAATGATGCACATGGAAGGACACGGAGAGTGATTGAACGTACCTTTGGACTGCTAAAGTCTAGGTTTCGGTGCCTGGATAAGACCGGAGGGGCCCTGCCTTACTCACCAGGCAAAGTATGCAGGATCGGGATTGCCTGCTGCATGCTCCACAACCTGGCCGTGCGCAATGACATTGAACTGCTCTTGGACCCTGAAGACGAAGAAGCTCCTCGGCCTCCCATCCCACCCATGTCGACTGATGAGGATAGTGGTGAGGAGGAAGGTGTGGACCAGAGGCGCCAGCTCATTGATCGCTACTTCCCTTGAATGTGAGTAACTACCTCTTGTGCCGGTTGACAATGCCTTATGTATGTTTGCTGGTGTTGTGTGGATGTGGGGTGCATCAGCTGTGTGTTCTGGTTTGTGATGGTTGCATATGTGTGTCTTCATTTCTTTGGACATTCAAGTCTCCATGATGTGTGTCCTCTCATCGGTGATGCACCGTTACATCGCAACTTTTACAACGGGAGTCTTTTACAACGGAACTTTTACAACGCAGGATCCATTACATCGGATGCCATTACAACGCATGGCATTACATAGCAGATACTATTACAACGCATGACATTACATCGTAAGTATAGGTAAGTATTTAATTTTTTTTAATTTTATTAATATTAATTATAATTAAATATATTTATTTATGTTTTTTAATATTATTAATTTATTATTTATTATATTAATTAAAGTAATTTTTAAAATAAGTACAGGTATACAGGGGTGTTTTTAGGTTTCAGGGTAGGATTTGGGTTTTGGGGTACAGGGGTGTTTTTAGGTTTCAGGGTAGGGTTTGGGTTTTGGGGTACAGGGGTGTTTTTAGGTTTCAGGGTAGGGTTTGGGTTTTGGGGTACAGGGGTGTTTTTAAGTTTCAGGGTAGGGTTTGGGTTTTGGGGTACAGGGGTGTTTTTAAGTTTCAGGGTAGGGTTTGGGTTTTGGGGTACAGGGGTGTTTTTAGGTTTCAGGGTAGGGTTTGGGTTTTGGGGTACAGGGGTGTTTTTAGGTTTCAGGGTAGGGTTTGGGTTTTGGGGTACAGGGGTGTTTTTAGGTTTCAGGGTAGGGTTTGGGTTTTGGGGTACAGGGGTGTTTTTAGGTTTCAGGGTAGGGTTTGGGGGTACAGGGGTGTTTTTAGGTTTCAGGGTAGGGTTTGGGTTTTGGGGTACAGGGGTGTTTTTAGGTTAAATTAAATTAATTATATTATATTAATTACATTTCTTAATTAAAATAATTAAATTAAATAAATTATTTTAATTAATTTAATTTAATTACAATTAAAAAAATATTTAAATTAAATTAATTTCATTATATTAATTAAATAAAATTAATTACAATTTTTATTAAAATTAATTTAAATAAATAGATTTAAATTTATTAAATAAAATTAATTACTATTTTAAAATGTATTTTAATTAAATTAATTAAATTAAATTAATTAAATTAACTTAATTACATTTTTTATACTTACCTATACTTACGATGTAATGCCATGCGTTGTAATAGCATCTGCTATGTAATGCCATGCGTTGTAATGGCATCCGATGTAATGGATCCTGCGTTGTAAAAATTCCGATGTAACGGAATGCGTTGTAAAAAAACGCGATGTAGTAACACCAATCCCTCTCATCCCATGCTTTTGTGATGATTGTAGTTTGTGGAATGTTGCTGTGCAGTGTGTTGTGATGTGTGTGAATCTGTTTCCTGACGTGTGTTTGCTGTCTCTGATTTTCCCTAGGTCACTCCCGCAGCGCCATGATTATGTACGACTAGGATCCCTGCACCTGTTTACGTCTGTTTCTGAAGGCAATCTTGTGAATAAACATGGAGGCAAAACATCATTGAGTGTGTAAGTGACATTTATTTACAGGTTGTGCATTTGTGCTGGTGATTATTTACAAGTAAGTGGGGGGGAGGGAGTTGGAGTTGAAGGTAATGGCAGATGAAATGTCCGTGCTGACACCACATTGGGGGGTGTCAGGCTAGTCCAGCAGACCAGTGCCAATGATTGTCTATGTGGGACAGGATACTTTGCAGGGTGAATGTCTGGCTCAGGCAGTGACAAAGTCATTGGCGGCCCCTCTTGGAGTGTGTGGATGGCGCTCCAACACTGCTCTCACCCACTTCCAACCTCGGGCGGCCCCTCCGTCTTTGAGGTGGAACTGAGTCAGCTGGGGGTGCAGGTTGTTCATGGGCCACATCCGTCGCCAGGGGCACAGGTGGTGGTGGTGGTGGCGGTGGCGGTGGCGGTGGAGGTGACGGTGGCGTTGGAGGTGGAGGTGACGGTGGTGGTGGCGCAACGACAATTGGTGGAGGGGGGGTGGGGTTGTTCCGGGCAATCCATTCCCTCCACATTGTTGTCTGCTGGCCCATGATGTGCACTATCTGGCCAAGGTACCCCGAAATTTCACGCAACATGTTCGTGTTGTCCACCGAGTCCTGGTGTGCACGATCTGCATGTTCCTGGGAACGGTCGTATGAAGCCTGGCACCTGGCTAGGGCTTGAAGGGACTCTGCCACAGGATGGGGTAGCTGTCCTTCCTCTGTGTGGCGGAGTGTGGGTCGCCTGATTGCCTGATGTGCCGTCGCCTCTCTCCTTTGTGGCCCGGTCACCCTGCTTGGGTGTGAGGCCGATGGACCTGCGTTGTGCGCTGGGTTAGGCAGGGTGGCACAGGCAGGAGTGGTGGTACTGGTGGTACTGGTGGTACTGGTGGTGGTGGTGGTGGTGGTGGTGGTGGGGAGTCTGCAGATCACTGAGGCAGGTGTCGCTGGAGTCACACATGCGACGGTTGTCGGGCCCGGGAGTCCCTGTGAGCCAGATGGCCCTGGCTGTCTGCTTGGGCCCGCACCATCCCCCACACCGGAGCTGCCTGTGTCATCGTCCCCAGAGAGTCCGGTATGTGTGGGAGGCGAGTCTTGCGGCCGGGTGCTGGTTTCCCCAGTCAGTTCACGATCACCTGAGGGACAAGATTGAGCTGGTCAGTAATGTGGACATTACATGTTCATATCGATTTGTAAACTTTTCTGTGTCCTGTCGCACACACCCCACACACCCCACCCACCACCACCGCCCTCCCCGTGAACATGGGGGCCTGTTGGGAGTTGTAGTTGTGAGCTCTCACACACCCCACCCACCACCACCACCGCCCTCCCCGTGAACATGGGGGCCTGTTGGGAGTTGTAGTTGTGATCTCTCACACCCCCCACCCACCACCACCACCGCCCTCCCCGTGAACATGGGGGCCTGTTGGGAGTTGTAGTTGTGAGCTCTCACACACCCCACCCACCACCACCACCGCCCTCCCCGTGAACATGGGGGCCTGTTGGGAGTTGTAGTTGTGAGCTCTCACACACCCCACCCACCACCACCACCGCCCTCCCCGTGAACATGGGGGCCTGTTGGGAGTTGTAGTTGTGAGCTCTCACACACCCCACCCACCACCACCACCGCCCTCCCCGTGAACATGGGGGCCTGTTGGGAGTTGTAGTTGTGAGCTCTGACACACCCCACCCACCACCACCACCGCCCTCCCTGTGAACATGGGGGCCTGTTGGTAGCCATGTACATATTGGTGAGTATGTGTCCGACGTGCATGGGTTGGGGCGTAGGAGATGTGTCTTCTCAGTTGTGTGAGCCTGACCATGTCGTACTGATCATGGTGCTTGGTTTGTACTTACCAGCCTCTTCTCTTCCTCAAGTCCGTCTAGGCTCTCTGGGTGAAGTATAACCAGCACCTTCTCCTCACAATCGGTGTAGGGTATGGGCTTCGGGGGTGTTCCTCCGCCAGTATGATTGGCTCTTGCATAGTTTTTGGCGCGGATGCCTTTGACCCTGGTCTTCAGGTCACGCCACCGCCTCTGAATTTCGTGCTTCGTCCTTGGCACGGTCCCTGACGCATTCACCCGACTGACGATTCTGTCCCACATGTGATTCTTTTGCGCCACGGAAGTCTGCTGGACTTGGGCCCCGAAGATGTGGGGCTCAACACGGATGATTTCATCTACCATTACCTTCAACTCCGTCTCCGTGAATTTAGTTTTTTTTTTGGGTGCCATGGTGTGTGGTGCTCAGTGTGTGGGTTGAGTGAGTTGGGGGGTGCAGGTGTGTGGTGTGTGATGTGTAGGAATGGTGTGGTGGGTGTTTGTGTGGTGGGTGTGGTAGGGTGGTGGTTGTGTGTCTTCTATTTGAGTAAGCTGTATATGGATTAGGGCCTCTTGCTAGCAGCAATGCTGTGATGCAAAGGATTGTGGTAGTGGGTGGGTGTCATTTTATAGTCGTGTCTCAATGGTTGTTGGCAATCAGGTGGTAGGTGGGCGTGTTGACTAGTGTTCATTATTGGGTACTTGGGGGGTGTCATGGTGGCTTGTGCTTGGTGTTGGTGTATCAGGTGGGGGGGTTGTCAATTTTCGTGTGTTTGCTAATTACTTGCGGTACACTTTCTGACATTTGTTTGACGTTAAGGATGTTGTGCGTGTTGGCCTTCCGCAGTGATGCACTGTTTATCGTTACATTCTTTCCGCCGCGGACGTTGATGGCTGTGCGTACCGTGGTACAGGCGGATTTATCCTAATTGCGGACACGGAGTTTTCACAGGTATGGCGGTAAATGTGTCTTTTTCCGCGGTCATTGCCGTCCGCGGCCGTGGCTGTTCATTAGGCTCCGTCCGCCGCGGACGGAGTTAGATGTGTTCCGTCCACCGCGGACAGTGTTTGTTATGATCCGTCCGCCGCGGTCGGAGTTTCGTAACATGAATATCCTAATCGCAACCGCGGATTCTCCGCGGCGCGGCCGGGAGTAAAATTTCCCCGAACATGGCGGACAGTACCCGTTTCCGTCCGCCATCCTAATCGACCCCTAAGTGTGGCGAATTCATATGGAACGTAGAGTGACATGGGGCACACAACTGCAATACGAAAGGAGGCCGCTTGGCATATTCCAGGCTTAGAGGTACTAACGGGCTAGTGCGGAGGCGCTGGAAACATACACTTACTCAAAGGAACTTCCTGCTTGTTTTTATTTTATTTTCTCCTGTTTGATGGGTGGCATGACAGAATGATTCAGCAGTTGTTGATGGGGCTGGATAAGCAAGGGCACACTGACAGGGGGGTGGGGGTAGAGGGGTGGGGGGCTAGGACAGTTGGGGAACGAATTAGTTAAGAGATGTTGAATGCCTTATACATTGCCTACTGGGCCATCTGCGTAATGGCTGCACAAGAGTTAACTAGATGAAAGTTATGCATGATGTGAAAATAATAAAAATTCTTTAAAAAAAAATGATAAGTGAAGATATTTTTCGACAACACTTCTGTACCAAAGTAAAGCTAGTTAAAAGTGATGTTTCTCCTTTAGCTTATGGGGGAATACCCATTAAGATGTCAGGGTATGTTTTAGCTACAATTGAATTGTGTGGACGAATGATTGCTGGGAAAGTGTATGTAGCCAAATGTGGTGATGCTCTTTTAGGGTGGCCTCATCACCTTGGTGTTCGTCTCAATCCTAATGTGGTTCCACAAGTCCAGGTTCAAGAAGTGGATGATTCAGCCTCTATGTTTGCTGAACAATTTGCTGATGTGTTTGGAGACAATCTTGGCTGTCTCAAAGGGTATAAACATCGCATTAGGTTAAGAGAAAGTGCTGTCCCAGTAGTTGCGAGAGTTAGGAGGATCCCTTTAAATGAATAAGCAGGTGTTCAAAAAGAAATTAAAAGATTAGTTGACATGGGGGTCTGTGAGGAGGAGCCGGAGTTTACCCCCGTAATCAGCCCCCAGCGGAGCCTTGCACACAAACAACTGAGCCCGGGACAGGCAGGGTTAACTAATACAGAGACCTCTTCCCTGCAGGAGACACCCAACCAATGGGACGCGCCCCGGGCCTTTAGGAGGGCGGAGTTGGAGAATGAAGGAAAGAACCCGGAAGACGCCGACGAAGAGGAGAAAAACGCGCAGACGCCAACGTGGACCAGCGGAGAACCAGACCTTGAGGAGCAGTACAGCGCCGCCAAAAGAGAAGAGGACGACGCTGCTGAGGAGGAGGCTGAGTCGTGGTCCGAAGACTGGTGGACACCCCCGGAAGACGCCCATATGCCGCCGTAACTCTGGAGAGTTACGGCTTTCACGGTGCGTGGCTCGGGCAGAGAGGTTGGGGGTTGAGAGACAGTTGTGGGTTGGCGTGGGGGGGTTCTTGGGTTTCTGTTTACTGTTTCCTTTGTTTTCCTGCCGTTTTTACTCAGGAGGGGGTTTTTCCCTCAAGTGGACCCAGAGCGCCTATCACGTACCCGGTTGGGATGTAGAATCAGGGGTCATTGAGTATGTCGGACACCTCCCTGAGCTTTTATTTATATAGAAGGCCTCACATTTTTTCTTTATTGTAAACCCCACACGCGTAACGTAGGCACAGCCCTTTATAAGTAGAAGTCCTGAGGAAAGGACCTGTACTAGGGTTAAAAGACAGAACCTGTGAAAGAAGTTTCTTTTCAATCCTCTCATCTTCATCTGTCTCAGCACCACTCCCGTCTATAAGTGCACCTGGGACTCTTTTTACATCCTCTTAAGTTTGGTGGCGGTACACCTCTCAACAAAACCTCCCACAGCATACTTACCGTCTGTATCTTCTCTCCTTACACGCTGCCCGGGGGAAAGTCATCACCACCTGCCTGGAGAGAAGATCACCCTACCAGAGGAAGATACCCACCAACCCAGAAGACGCAATTCAGAAGACGACCCCTTCATTATCTCTTTTTTGTTTACTGAATGCAGTGACTTTAAATAAACGCCACCATAGATCCACATATAAGACCTCCTAGTTTCTTTTTCCGCCCATCCCTCTCACAGGGTCATTGAACCGGTTAAAGCCACAGAATGGTTGGCTCCCACAGTTGTGGGGGTAAGAAGGCCAGTGGAGAATTATGTCTCTGCATTAACTTGCGCTTCTTGAACAAACAAGTTATTGTAGACAGATTTCCTTTGCCAAATATTGAGGAGATGGTTGGTACCTTGGTAGGCGCTAAATATTTCACCACTCTTGACTTGGCGTCAGCCTATCATCAGGTTGAGCTAGGTGAATCTTCTCAGGAGTTGACGGCTTTTGTGATGCCTATAGGAACGTACAAGTTTCGTAGGATGCCATTTGGACTTATCTCCGCAGCTTCGGTCTTTCAACGTATCATGCTCCACTGGATGATGTCCAGCAGAACTGGTGCTAGGAAGGACAAGATTGCCCCAACTAGAAGCAAAAGCGCCACCAGATCACAACAGCATTGCAGCACGAGATCAGGAAGTGAAAAACAAGATGAAAGTATATGCGGACACCAGGAGATATGCCACTTCATTGCACCTGAAGCAAGGGGACTCAGTATTGATGCGCCAACGGCAATCAAGAAAATCAGACAGTCCATTCTCAGATGAACCACTGACAATAATAAATGTCAAGGGGCCAATGATAACAGCTGCAGCGGGCCCCTGCCGGATCACCAGAAATAGTTCTCACTTCAAGGGACTAAAGACACTGGGTGAGGACGGAGGTGATACAGCATCAATAAATAACGAAACACAGGAAAAAGAGGAAGTTATGGACGCAAGGGAAGAAGGGCACGCAACAGTGAGAGAAAAGAAGAGGTACCACACAAGGAAAAGGAAGGATCATATCTAAGAAGAGTGAGCAAAAGGCCAAAGAAACTGATTGAGGAACTGTAATGAGTAATGATGGGGAACAGGAACACTATCTCTCTCTCTCTGTGTGTGTCTCTCTCTCTCTCTCTCTCTCTATCTCTCTAGATCTTTTCCGTTGTTTTCTTTCCACAAAGGGGGAGATGTAGTGACCTGGGGCAGCGGGCACTAGGACCCTGCACCCTAATGTTGGGAGGGGACAGCAACCGGACACCACTTCCAGTCAGGGAGTGGGGAGGGCATTCTGGGGAATGAGGGCATGGAGACAGACATGCGTGTGGGCACAGCAATGAAGAAAGGCAATAAAGTATTGTGACCGACATACCTGTCTCCGCGTGCTTTCTTTGGTTACAACACAACATTACTTAATTAAATTGCTGTAGTTAATGCGACCTGGGCCCTTAAATGTATTGAAATATGGCCCTCCATTTTTTTCCCAAATATACGCTAAAACTTAACAAACCATGCATTAAGGCTGGTGTTGGTGGCATTGAGGGATGGTATCACAACTTGCTAGCAAGAACGGGTGCCCAATGAATGAAATGGTTGTCTGTGTAAGGGTTTTCTTTTGCTGAATATAGTAAAACAAATGCAAACAATACAGATGACAGTCTCCTCTTTTTGGTCACAGTCCACAGTTCTTACTCAACCTTTGTTTAGTTTAGATTATGTTATAATAAAGTCTAAGGTAGGCAGACTTCCAAAATGGTATAGCATAAACTTGTTTTGATCACTTTTGAAGGATAAGGGTAAGGATGACTAATAAGTGTAGAATAATTGCCAAAAATCATCTATGCATGTGATTGCTTTGCCAACTCATTTTTATCTTGGATGAACTAGAGGGGCCAGCTGTTTTTTGTTAATTGATTAGATTATGTTGTGTAATTGAAAGAACCTGAATGGATCTACCTGTCCCGTTTCCCCTCTGAGGAGACCGCATTGGGTATTTAAATGAGTGAAATTGATCATACAAGCATTCATCAAAATGCAGAGCTACGTTTTAAAATTAAAATTTCCTGCCAAAATCAATATCGAAGTTGAAAATCAATAGCATAGATCTCATAGATCAAAATTCAACCATTCTTCATCAAAGGTTAGTGCATGTTGACGTAAACATTCACATAGTCTAAGGACCAACTATCTCTGAGGGGATTGTTTAGCAATTAAAAACATGCCAATAGCCAGTTACAAGTTGTCTCCAGCATTGTGACTCTTGCCCCACAAAGACAGAGACCAAAGTAAGCTGACCACCTGACGCATGGCCGGTGAATGGAAGTATGATCACTTTTTGCATAAACCACAGAATTGTCAAAAAAAAAGCTTTCCCACAACCAAGTCTCCTGCAAAACTACTATGAATATTTCTCTAAAATAGATTTATAAGAATTCAAACTAAAAATTACCTTACAGCCATGAATGCTCTAAATCAGGATCCTTAAATCTCTGGGTGTCAAAAGCAGCCGCAGCCGCTGCAGGTAAGAGCGGTGGGGCCGGCTGGGGGGGATTTCAAAAGACGACAACGAGGGAAAATGTATTATTTAATTAATTTCCCCTTGTGGTCGTCTCTCGAAATCCTCTCCCCCCCCCCAGCCAGTCCCACCAATCTAACCTGCAGTGGCTGGTCAAGAGCAGGTCTTCTGGGCGATGGTCGGAAGGTCTTCTTTGCGCATAGGAAGGGACTACTATCTCCATAAATAATGCCTGACTGGAGCAGTAAATATAGTATTGCTTTCAAATCAATATGCAGCAGGATGGAAAAAACTGGAGACCAGAAAACCTTACAGCCGTCCAGGTCAAGCGGCAAGGCAAAGCAACAAACAAACAAGCAGTAACTGGAGTAGGTGGAGAATCTACAGAGTCCATTGATCGAGCACTCAAGTCAAGGGAGACACATCTAGACTCAAAATGGACAGTTCTTTTTACAGCCATATAGGATGTGAGGTCATTCCAAAAAAGGTTTGCCCATCTTGGATTGGGCATGCATTGGGAAAAAAATTCTACTTCCAAATTAAATTGCATTACGAAAAGTAATTTTAGAATTTACTTGGCCGACTTTAGCTTGGTGGCGCCTGGTTTGACAATCTTTTTTGGCACTCCGTTATGACCTTCTCCTCAGAGTCTGTCATTACCACCAGGCAAAAGGGCCCCTCATTTCTCCATAGTCCCTCTCTCAAATGCATTTAATTTGTTTTAAAGGGCTGGTAAAGGCTGGTTTTACTAATCCACCCAGATAGCCACATAAAATACATATCTGTACTTTGCAGCAAGCATATTAACCCTCTGTGCTACTTTATGGTAGGTCAAATTACCACAGGACAAAACTGTGTTCTCTCGCTAGCAGGAACATTAATCACAAGAGTTATCTTCACATTTTTATTGCTGCCTGAAAGCTTAATGGACAAGAAATTATGGCAAAACATAGCGCGCCCCCTCCAGACCAGCACCCAGTGCGGCTGCAACCGGTTGCATTGCCCTAAGCCGACCATGTTTGGAAAATAGGGTTGTCACGATTTGCTCCTACCTCCAGAGGGCCGAAATGTGGGACTAGTGTTCTAATAAGCTTCCGACCTTCCCCTGCATGCATATCCTGACTTCAGCCACTTGGTCGATATTTGGAAATTGCCATCCATTCCCAATCTATGACGGGTTTCATGGAAACCGGTCTGCTCATGCTTGAAACCTCATTACCTATAATACCCTTCTTCAACTCCACCCCTGCAGACCAAGGATGGGTGGAGGAATCAATTACACCTGTGGCTGTCAGCTGCAAGCCTGTTAACACCTGATGCATGTGATTACTGTGAGCTCTTTTAAACCCCAGCTCCCTTCAGTCCAGCATTGGTCATTGTAGCAGTGTTCTTGTGAGAACGGACACTTGTGTCGTGAGCTTCTTGAGTTCTTTCTACTATTAATATTTTCCTGAATTCCTGAGCTATAGTTATCCATTGTTCCTGAGCTGTTGCTAATTCCTTGTTCCTGAACTATCATTGCCGTCAGTGCTACCTTGATTTCTGAACATTAGCTATTCCTTGTTCCTTGATCTAGCACTGCCTGCAGTGCTACCTTGTTTCCTTCATTCCTGAACCAGCACTGTTCTAGTGCACCCTTAAGGATCACTCCTTCTGTTATTACCTTTTTGCCAGCCTCTGCGTTTCTTCCCATGGCCTTTTTTCCAGTTCCTAGTTTGCTGCCTTTCTTCTAGTTTCCTTGTATTACTTGATTTCTGCCAAGTGTACCCCTTATTTTCCCCTTCTCACCTGTTAAGCACTCCTCCTTTTTTATCGTGGTTGTGTATTTAATTCTACATCCTTGCTGTTACCACCTTGCATGTTCCAGTTTGATCAATAGGATCCCTGGGCTCAGCTGACAACTTAGGCAGTGTTTCTTGTCTACTGTGTCTATTGTCTTTTAGTTACTTTTATAACATCACCATAGGTATCAGCTTCACAGATTCTTCCTTTGTATATATATCCTATATATATGTATTTTCAGTCAGTATCTATAACAGCAATTGTGGGTGAGGAACTTACTGAGCTTCAGTCCCGTCGCATAGAGCTCCCAAATGCTTTTACCCCACATTCTCTTTATTGTTCATTTTGTTATACATATGTCTTGCACGTCCGTCCCGGGTGTCAGTTAGTGTAAATGCCACATTGCCTCTTGAGTGCCTGTCCTTTCTGAGCCTTGACTCTCTTATTCCCTTGGACAGTGCATCCCATTTGGATCCCCTCTCTCCTCTGACTTTCTGTGTGATCTTGGCCGGCTCTGTACCTAGTATTCTGCCTTGTTTGCCTTCCCTGCCTCCAGTTCTTGTCAGACGCCCTGGAAGATTCCTGACAAGGGTATGAACATATTTGTATGGAATGAGAGACTGTGTGAATAATTCTAATTCAAGTGAATCCTCCTGCTTGTGGCATACTGGGGCATGAATCATGTAGGAGGTGCGTAGTCCAATAATGCACTGAGCGGGTCAGTCAGTGTTGAGGCCAGTTAGTAAAGCAAAATGGTGCCCGGAGGTTGCTTCTGTGCCTGAGGGGCAGGGAATGCTGTGGGGTGGTAGAACCCCACCAAATCCTTGTGGCTGTAAGTGAGCTGCTGACCCACACCTGACCAGGGCATGCAAACAGAGACTGCAGAGCAGCCCACGGAGCCCTGCCTTGTTGTGGCATGGGAAAGTAAGGAAAAATTGCTTACAGTGGGATGCCCTTCCAACTAGAAACCATAATTTATTCTCCTTGAGCTCCTTGAATTACTGATGCACTGCTCATTTATACCTAGGCAAAAATAGGCCTGGGCGTGAAATTCCGCTCCGATTGCAGAGGTTTCCCCACTCCGCGCTCTACCAATGTTAGGTTGGCAAGTGCGAATGAAGAAGATCTTACTCCAGACCACCTGCCGTGAGCTTTCTCAATGCGGGTGGTAACGGTTGGCCATTACTACTCGCATTGAGGAACCTTCCGTTCGCGTTGAGTAGAACATCTGCTCGAGTGGCAGAAAAAAGCAGGGCCCTCTTGAGCTACGCATGGTGTCATTCGCACTGGTTTTCCAGCACATGATAAACACTTGGCACTAAAAATCAGTGCAACCATCACAAGCTAATACACTCTGCCGCTTGTGGAACTCCGCGCAGCATGGCAGAGTTTTTTGGTCACGTTGTGGAACTCTGTGAACTCCGCCCAGGCCTAGGCCCAAAGAGGTGTTTGGATAAGTCATTGTAATATAGATCATTTCATTGTGAAATAATAACTTTTCTTCCGGAAAAATCTATGCCTCCATTTAAATCATTCTTCCTCTTCCTTGAGGCATTATCGGCGAAATGAGGCAGTTCAGTTATGTAAGAACCAAGCCTTCATGTTTTTAAAAATTTGAGGAACACCGTGGAGACCGGCTGGCTTCTTAGGGCCTGATTTAGATCTTGGCGGATGTATTTTCCGTCACAACAGTGATGAATATCCAGTCCGCTGAAATATAAATCCCAATATATCCTATGGAATTTATATTTCGGAGGACGGGATATGCGTCACCGTTGTGACAGAGTAACCCGTCCACCAAGATCTAAATTAGGCCCTTAGTCTTTGTCATCTGGGGACCTTCTGAAAACTCCATACCTTGAGAGCAAAGATCTTCTTTGGCTTCCTGGATTGCCGATGCGACCAGTGTTGAGTAAAATTGGATGCGTTACTTCACACCCATTCACCTAAAAAAAACACCAAAAACAAATCTGAAGAGCTTATTTGCTTCAATTCTAGAATTACTTGGAAGGATATTCGGAGACTCGAGCAATTTATTTGGTGGGTTTTGATTCCTGCTTCCCATTCTTTTGGGATTTGAAATGAAGGACTTCTGTACTCTGCACAAGGAAGGGAACGCTTGAGACACGATTTTCCGCAAGATTCACAGTTTTTTTCTTAAACATTTTCTTTCATGGACTTGGTTTTGGAACCTTAGGTAAAGGCAAAGTCTGAGGAAGTCAGTTGTTGTTTCGATTATATTGAGCGTGGCCTTTGCCACAACTACTTGAAGGATCTACTGAAGGGTATTCATGAATATCGTGGATGATAAAATCATTTAGTGAGTACACATTTACTGAGTAAGGATAGAATCAGAATCAGAAATCTTCTTTATTCGGTTAAAAAATGTTAAACCATCAAAGCACAGTACAGCATTTCACCCAACAATTTTCACATTTTAAATAACTGGGTACAAACTACAGGTAGCACTGAGTACATTACAAAGTTACAACCCTGGTTAAAATAAATACAGTTAAAAACACTTTTTCACCCACAGAATCTTGATCAGAAAGCACCCAATTACAGGGGGGTTATAGCAAAATTAGGGTAATAATGTTTTATTTCGGGTCCTGATCGCCCCAATGATGTAACTTGCCACCCCAAAACAGACCATTGGAGACCCAAGCATTTGTAAAAAAGTCAAGGCCGGTCTGACTTGGTCAAAATGTTGGCCCCGGAACAATGGGACAATACATTTCCTACGGTGAGGCACATAGAACTTACAAAAAAAGATCATGTGAAGGGTATTCTGATCAGAACAATTGTCACATGGACACGGCCCCAATGTTCCCACTTGTGGAAAGCCTTTTGGGTAGGATAGTAACCATGGGAGCATATTGTACTTAAATCTTATCAGCACAAAGCGATGGAACTGCTTGTTTATATAAGTTAGGTCCAGCTGAATGTCTTTAGAGGTACTCAACATTATAAAACTCCTCACCGAAGGTTTCACCAGTTCCTCTTCTTCTCTCTGTGACTGTATCCTGTTAAAAAACAGGGCCTTTACCGCTTTAATAGCACTTTTACTCAGAGCCACAGGGTTCGTAAACAGTTGAGGACACCCCATTAACTCAGTTTGAGTTTTAATATATCTGATCCAAGGGATGTCCAAGGCCCTGTCTAGAGACAGGCAGTCTTGAATAATTGACTGATTTCGATTTGGTGCTTGCTGCGCCCACACTCTAAGCCACACCAACAACGGGGCCAAAGCAATCTAATCTGCGATATAACCCACCCCTAAATCTTCATGAACATTAAAAGCAGCTACAGTTTGGGGCAGCGAGAACAATTTTCTTAAAAAAACATTTTCTGTGGTTTGGATCTCAGACATATTCAAATAACCCCAAACTTCACTCCCGTAAAGGACCATGGGTACACACTTTGCATCGTAGATTTTTACAAGAGCTGGTAAGGGTCTACAACCTAAACGTTTTGTAAACCCCAACAGAGCACCTGTTGCTCTTGCTAGTATATTTTTTTTCAGGGCACGTTGTGCAACCCACGACCTTCTCTCATCAAAAACAACACCTAAGTACGAAAATGTGGGTACTTATGTGAGAACCTGACCTTTACAGAAGAAAGATGATTTCTTTGCCCTCCCTCCACCAATTGTCATAGCATGCGATTTTTAAAAATTTGTTATTAGATCTAGGGAGTCCATAAATTGATAAAACAATCTAAAAGAGATTGCAGCCCTCTTGCCGTTCTTGCTAGCAAAACAGCGTCATCCGCATAAAGTAACGCTGGTATTTTTTTTGAGCCAACTCTTGGGATATCTTTACTTACTAGGGTTAGAGCATCACCTAGATTATTTATATAAAGCGTGAACAACAGGGGCGCCAAAATGCAGCCCTGCCGAACCCCCCGCTTTACAGGCCATGCATCAGTAAGACTTCCATCCTGGTTGTAGCGGACTGCTGCACTGGTATTATCGTGGATTTCTGCTAGGAAGGATATTAAAACAGGATCCAAGCCCATGTCAGCTAGGGAAGACCATCATTTTTGCCGATTTACAAGGTCAAACGCAGTCGACAAATCCATAAAAGCTAGGTGCAGATCTCCCTGCTTTGCGACTGTATATTTCCCTATATGGAGATGTAAATTTAAACATTGGCTGGCAGTACCTCTTCCTTTTCTGAACCCATACTGCAGTTCCGAAAGAACATTATTTTCTTCCAACCAGTCTGTCAATCGGTTTAGAACAGCTTTTCCCATAATTTTCGCAGCCGAGTCTAGGAGTGAGATCGGCCGATAACATGTCGGATCTTCCCTCGCTCCCTTTTTGAAAATTGGGACAATAACTGCTCTACCCCAGCTCTCTGGTAAGCCAACGTTAACGGCTGCATTAAAAACAGAAGTTAAAATCTTTGCCCAATAATTCGGGTCCACCTTATACAGGTCCGCAGGGACCCCATCCGGGCCTGGGGCTTTCCCAAAAATCATCTAAATTAGGCCCTAAGTCTTTGTCATCTGGGGACCTTCTGAAAACTCCGTACCTTGAGAGCAAAGATCTTCTTTGCCTTCCTGTATTGCCGATGCGACCAGTGTTGAGTAAAATTGGATGCGTTACTTCACACCCATTCACCTAAAAAAAAACACCAAAACCAAATCTGAAGAGCTTATTTGCTTCAATTCTAGAATTACTTGGAAGGATATTCGGAGACTGGAGCAATTTATTTGGTGGGTTTTGATTTCTGCTTCCCATTCTTTTGGGATTTGAAATGAAGGACTTCTGTACTCTACACAAGGAAGGGAACGCTTGAGACCCGATTTTCCGCAAGATTCACAGTTTTTTTCTTAAACATTTTCTTTCATGGACTTGGTTTTGGAACCTTAGGTAAAGGCAAAGTCTGAGGAAGTGAGTTGTTGTTTCGATTATATTGAGCCTTGCCTTTGCCACAACTACTTGAAGGATCTACTGAAGGGTATTCATGAATATCGTGGATGATGGAGAGGCGCTAGGGGGCGCACAGCGGAATGGCTGCCTAGACGTGCAGCTCCGCCGGGCGGATCACAAAATCGCCGAAAATGTGCAGAATTTCGTGATGGAATGGAGCGCAAAACGTCTCGGACTGTAGGTGGTTGACCGGAGCCCTGGTGGATGTGAAGGGGGCAATAATAGCAGCGCAGGCACCTTGATGTGGACGTTTGTTCTGCGGGGATCGGAAACGGGCAAGATGGCGACCGGAGACAGGCGGAAAACGTACGCGGTGAGTCTGATGAGCAGAGACTGCCGGCGATAGTGGTGGCGAAAACATTGGGACCTAACTGCTCGGCAGAGCGGCGGGACATGACCCCTCACGTGTTGGCAATGCATAGCCGCACATAGCGCTGGACCCTTCCTAGGCAGCAACGACGTGCGTTATCAGAGTGGGGGAAGGGTGACCCTGAGCATTACGAGCTGCCGCGCAAAGGTAAAATTGCGGGACTGGCTGCCAAGCGGTGATCGCGGGGGATGATACACGCCAGGGCGATATAGGAGACCAAATGAGGAGCACATAAAGGAAGGGCTCAGGCTAAACGGAAGAATTGGGCTGGCATACCGCATTGGACACAGCAACCAAAATGGCGGCGCCCAAATACGTGATAATAATCCATGCAACACACGACAGTGGAGTGCTTCTGTGATAATTAACTGCGACCTAAGTGGATCCTGTCAGAGACTAATGCCTGCACCTGCGCAATGGGCCACGTTAGATGAACTCGCCATCCCATTCTGGATGTAACAGCAGAGTGGCGGGGAAACAGCGGCTGGAGAGCGGGAACGCAGGGTGCCTCACAAAGCGGAGGTACGCTTCCATGGAGCACTAGCGACAACCACTAACGAGGCCGGCGGGATCAGTGGCGAGACCCAAGATCGGAACTCGCGCTTCCACAGGGGCTTGACACCGGGACTGACGCATCCTTCGTGCTGGAAGGTAAACACCGAGACCCCTAACAACGTGTATGTACTCTGGCGATCTGGGGTGCGGGAAATAACGCACTGACGCAGCACGGGTTGGGTCAGATCTGTTGCCACCGTGATCACGATGCTGATGCCATGACTCATTAATACTGGTACCACCCCTAACTACATCTAACTGTCGCGGCGTACACTGAAGATCATCTCCATACTGCACGTCAAGCGGGCGCTCCTCCCTGATACCGCATTGTAAATCCACGGCGCTGCAAAAATGGGGAAGCCGGACAGGCAGCAACCCAAACTCACGTTTGAAGCCAAAAAAACGTCTAAGGGCCACGCTGAACCAGTCGACGAGGAGCAAGACACGGACTCCGCGGCGACCAATGCTATGGACAACATTCTGAAGGCGATACAGGAGTCAAGACAAGAAATTAATGCTAAACTTGATCTTCTGACCGGCAGGGTGGATAGCCTAGCGTCGAAGATTGACAAACATGGCGAGCGGTTAGACACAGCTGAAAACAGGATCTCAACGGTTGAAGATGAATCGCGAGCCACATCAGCCAAATGTACAGGGATGGAGAAAGTCATGGACGTGATAAAGGCCAGGTCGGAGGAGTTGGAAGCGAGGTCAAGAAGGAACAACATACGTATAGCGGGCCTGCCAGAATCCACCAATACGGGACGCATGGAACCATACGTTGAAAACCTCTGCAAAGAATTGTTTGGCGCCGAAAACCTATCGGCCATTTTCATAGTGGAGCGTGCTCACCGCTCCTTAGCTCCACAACCAAAACCAGGGGCCCCTCCCAGACCGATAATTGGGAGAGTCCTCAATTATCGTGACAGAGACACTGTGTTAAGAATGGCGAGAGAAAAAGGGGTGATCCAACATCAAGGTAATAAGCTGGAGTTTTACCCGGACTTCACGGTGGCGGTACAGCAAGCACGTAAGGAATTTAACGCTGTGAAGGCCAAACTGCGAGACCTGCAAGTGCCGTACGCCATGTTGTATCCGGCAAGGTTGAGGGTCATCTGGGATGATAAATCGGTGTTCTTGACGACGCCCAAAGCTGCCATGGACTTCATCAAATCGACGGTTGGTAAAGGTACAAGATCTAATCGTAGAGACCACCAGCAAGAAGCGGAATGAAGGTAAGACTGTCCAATGATGTGGGTGGGAACTCGGACCACATGACTGCCTCGCAGGATCTAACGACAAAAAGTGTGGTCCAGCGGTGACTGAGCGGCCAAAGTCCACGTAAGATATCAGGTAACAGGCTAGACATCCACAAATTGTACCTCCCCGATATGCACGAACAATGAACTTGGGCACAGAGGGTCCCTCTCGGTCGATGGCAGGGAGGTGTTTGAAGTGGGGATGTTATGGTGCCTGCGCAGCGCCCCAGGCAGACATTCAACTTTGCTGGACGCTGTGGATGACACTTCGACACCCACCTAGGCAGATGGCGATCGCGTGCTCGCCGCGAACAACACTGTAGCTGGCCTGAGGTACACACTGACTGTGCATTGGCGTAGCGACGCTGGCCCCCCACTGGGATCACCGGTCACTCACTGAAAATGGATCAATGCTTGCTCTGGACCTCAAAGGGACGCTGATAGGCTTTTGACGATATATTCTGGTTACAGGTTACTGATCCGCCCCCATCCTCTAATCGGGATGGTGAGATGCGCCCTCGGCGGACCTCTACTAGGGTGGTCCCCAAACAGTTCTAGTACTTAGAGAAGTTATGAGGGTAGAATGGCTTCGGCAAAATTGGGATGCTGGACTGGGAGGGATGGGGGAAAGTTGGGGTTTGTTGTTGTTATTTTCTGAGCCAAAGGAGCAATCAAGTTACACTGCCGAATACCATATTGTACTGTATGATAACCGAACAGCATTTCACAGGTTCCGTATTTGCGATAATGTGCTGTGTTCAAGGGGATGGAAGGCCACTGTCGGATACACTGCTGCAGGACTCACAGTCACATGTGTTATCAAATTGAGGACTAAGGGTGATTTGTCTAGATGTGACACGCGGGGTCGTTGGATAGAGGAAGCAACCGCAGCACAAAATAAGAGAGGTGTGGGAAAATGGTAAATGCTAGTGACCTAAATCTGATAACATGGAATGTGAGAGGATTTACCAATCCTAAGAAAATTAGACAGGTTTTCGCTGCGCTTGACAGACACCACATAGATATTGCATTGATCCAAGAAACACATATAGACCCCAAGACGCATAGAGCTATTGGCACACGCTGGGCAGAATCCACATATGCAGCAAACTACTCTTCTTACTCGAGGGGGGTCATGATTTTGGTGAAGAAGGGAACCAATTATAAGGTCACCAGTACCATTACTGATAACAATGGAAGATATGTAATTGTGTCCGGGGTTTTGCGAGGTCAAAAGGTAACAATAGTAAACGTCTATGGTCCGAATGTAGATGCGCCGGAATTCTTTCAGGAATTGTGGGATCGTGTGTTGGAATTCAGTGACACTACTATGATATGGGGAGGTGATTTTAATATAGGACTGTGTAACGAAATAGATCGATCCACCTCTTCACTAGAACCACACAAGAAGGCCAGGGAAAAACTCAGGGATATGATGGAGGAAATGTCGTTGTCAGACATATGGAGGATACGACATCCGACAACACCTGGCGCAACACACGTAAATTTGGCACATGGAAGTTGGTCGAGAATAGACTATTGGTTGGGAACTGACAACATGGTTCTATGGACTGCAAATATTGTTACACTACCACGCACCCTGTCTGACCATAGCCCAGTGGCACTTACGCTACAAATACCCCATTACACACCACCACCATTCAGTTGGCGTTTCAATGCACAAGCACTACTAGACCCGCTATATCTCACGACCATCACCACCGCCATTCAAGATTACTTCCAATTAAACACTGACTCGGTAGACGATCCCTGTATTGTATGGGAGGCGTTCAAGGCAACACTAAGAGGAGTATGCATAAGCACAACTGCAGGGATACTTAAAGACATAAGGGCACAGATTACCAGACTGGAGAGAGACATGTCCTCCCTAGAGCAGGAGTATGCCCGCACTGGAAATGTGGAGCTATTGGGGGAACTCAAGATAAAAATTGTGGACCATCAACAACTCACAGAGGACGAACTGAAATATATCACCAAGCGACCACTGGCCAGACAATTTGGCGAAGGGGGTAGACCTGGAAGGGTGCTAGCGCGGAAAATATGTAAAGGGAGAGGCCCTCAGGTGGTGACTCAAATTAGGGACAAGGATGGGACGCTACACTCCCACTATGGCGAGATACTTTGCAGTTTTGTTGATAATTATGCAGAACTATATACTTCTCAAGACCCAGCTCCGCCTCAAGAAACACTTAAATATTTAGAAGATATAGCCATAGCGTGGTTGTCGGATAGTCAGCGAGAATATCTGGCACAACCAATAACAGTAGAGGAGGTTACCGCGATTATAAACGCACTCCCCAACGGAAAGGCACCGGGACCTGATGGATTCTCATGCGAATTCTATAAAAAATTTGCTGACCTACTTGCCCCACATCTGGTTGAAATGTACGGCACCGCATTTGACCAGCGGATACTGCCACCGACGCTGAGGGAGGCGGTGATTATCACCCTATTAAAACCAGGAAAGGATCCAGAGATATGTGACTCTTATCGACCATTGTCACCATTTTAGCCAAGCTCTTGGCGGAACGGTTGCAGCCTTTGCTGACAAACCTGATACTACCTGACCAGGCAGGCTTTATTCCTGCAAGATCCACATCACACAACACAAGAACGTTGTTCGCACTCTCCCACTACCTCACACCTCAAACTAAAGCTGTAGCGGTAATGTTGGACGCTGCAAAGGCATTCGACTCTATTGAATGGTCTTACATTAGCACAATTTTGCAGAGAATGGGCTTCCCTCCGCGATTCATAACATGGATTGCATTACTCTACACAAAACCCGTGGCAAGAGTAAGAGTAAACGGGTACATATCTAGCCCTTTTGACATTGCGAGGGGAACGAGGCAGGGATGCCCGCTCTCGCCACTGATTTTCGCTCTGGCATTAGAGCCGCTAGCATGTATAGTCAGGCAGACCCGCAAACATTCCCCCCTGCAATTTCCTGGGAGACCTCTGCATATTTCGCTTTACGCAGATGACATGCTGCTATATGTACGGGACCCGGAACAGAACCTGAGTCCATTACTCCGTGACTATTTACGGTTTGGACGGCACTCCGGGTTGCAAATTAACTGGGAGAAATCATTAATCATCCCACTTACCGACTCAACAGAACAATATGTCCCAGATTTCCCACTAGACTGGCAGACGGAACCGACTCGCAGGCAAACAAGCTCGCATTGACCTGCATACACTCACACTACCCTACGAGAGAGGGGGGTTCTGTGTACCGGACTTTCAACTCTACTACTTATGTGCACAGGCACAATATGCATCACATTGGTACCACCCCACGACATACCTGACGCACACTGCGGTTGAGGAGGGAGACGCCTCGCCAATCCCATTGACAGCGATAGTGACACACAAAAGGCCTCCGCTACACTCTAGAGATATTAACACGATAGATACTACAGCACGAGCATGGCGGACACTAGGGAGAATGGCCCATAAGCTACCTCTATATGCACCGGCACTCCCACTCCATTTCCACCAGGAGGTGTCGGTAACAAATGAAAAAGTAGGCATGGACATATTGCGGAATATAGGGATAGATAAATTCGGAGATTTATATCATGAGGGAACATTCTGCAAAACAGCAGATTTAACATATATTAGCAACCCAACATTACTCTTTAGATTCACGCACTATAGAGTGCAGAGGGCCATACAGGATCTATATCCAGACTTCCCACAGGAACCGCCAGCCCTGCAAGCGCTGCAATTCATTATAACGTCCTCCAACACAGCACACCTGGTGTCTAGATTGTACAAGATAGCCCAAAGTGAAATCCCACATGCTTCTGAGAAAGCGATGCAGAGATGGAATGATGTTCTGCCAGAGGCACTACAAGAGAATGAATGGTTGACTGCATGCACGCTGCTTAAACTACTCACTCCAAATGGGAATCTGTGTATCACGCATCTGAAGTATCTACATCAAACGTATCACACGCCAAAAAGATTGTATAAATATGGGTTGCGAGAAAATGCCAGATGTAAACGATGTGGATGTGATGAGGCGGATTTTGTGCACCTGGCATGGCACTGCCAGAAGATTCAGGAGTATTGGGTGGGGGGTTACGGGCATGCTGGGCAAAATGGTGGGCACTGAGGTAGACTGCGACATGAGGGTGTGTTTGCTGGGCCTTCTATCAGGTGTTAAGGCGGGGAAGAGAAAGTTCTGTGCGGTGGCTTTATTGATTGCTAAGAGGCAGATATCAAAATGCTGGGAAGGTAGAAATGTACCTAAAATCAAGACTTGGCTAACAGATATGACATACTGCAGAGATAAGTTAGTCACTTATGAAGAGGATCTGCCAAATAGATCACGCCCGAAGGACTTTTGGTGCTACCTGTCGGATTATCTATTAAAGGAGGAAAGTGATGGGGAATCAGAATAAAAATCCAAGAGGTACTGAAGCGGCACGTGCTAAAAGGTGGCAGGGGATATCCGGCACATTCACGAACAGTTGCGATTATGCTGTTATATCTAAATGTAATGATGCATACAAGTGGCGTCGGAGTGTGGAATTGACCGAGGCTCTTTAAGTTTCCTGTTTACAACAGTTATGCCCAAACACTCTGAATCTGGGCAAAAATGTAAACCCAAAGTTCATGTCATAGCAAGAAAAAGGGGTACCAGGATAGAATGATTTATCTTGCAGTAAACATTAACATAACGCCGCTGGACCCCCGGGTTATCAGCTGAATGGCTGTGTACTACAGACTATTGTGATACTGCTATTTGCGGCCGGCCTCCGGGTTGTAGGCCACTGGCGGTTAAAATTATGTCGCACTGGCAAGCCAATAAAGATTTTGTTGAACTCCAAGAAAAAAAAATAAAAATGAATATCGTGGATGATAAAATCATTTAGTGAGTACACATTTACTGAGTAAGGATAGTTTATTCATCAAGACTTCAAAGAATATCTCAATTGGCATGGTTAAAGCATACAATAAGTAAATTCACTAATCCTACAGTGAATGCACTTTAGAAATAATGTCAAATGTAACACTTATTTTTATATCGTTAGACCACACAAGAAACATCTGCTCGGTCCACGTTCATGTCATGTATCCATTAAGAAATTGTAACGTATTTGTGGCATGTAAATGAAAATGAACTCCTGATTATGACAGAAATACACGTTTTTCTAGGTTGGGACATGGTCTCACCTCCTCTCATAAAAGTGAGTCTGTAAAGAAGTATTTTTTTCCAGAAGGACATACTTCTCTAGGAGACAAAAGGAAACAAGCATTTACAATGCAATGGTCTCGGCATTATTAAAGGTAGAGCTATCGGCATTGCTCATGACATTTTTTTTTTTTTTAAATCATAAATAAATGGCATTGTCATTTACATTACCAATATCTTAATCGTTAAATAAATGGCATTGTCATTTACATTGCCAATATCTTAATCATTAAATAAATGGCATTGTCATTTACAATGCCAATAGCTTAATCGCTTGCAAATGCATGACCTATTGCATTTACACCCACAGAGCCACACACACAAAGCCACCCACACACACATACAGAGCCACCCACACAGTCATTCACATAGAGCCACCCACACACACAGAGCCACCTACACAGAGCCACCCTCACACAGACAGAGCCACCCACACATAGAGCCACCTACACAAAAAGCTATCCACACAGAGCCACACACACAGAGCTACACACACACACACACACACACACAGAGCCACACACACACATACAGAGGCACACACACAGAGCCACTCACACAGAGCCACCCACACACACACAGAGCCACCCACACACACACAGAGCCACCCACACACACACAGAGCCACCCGCACACACACACACAGAGCCACCCACACATAGAGCCTCACCTATAACTGAGTCTGCTTCTTGGAAAGCGGGGAAGAGGTTAAATGTTAAATGTCGTATACTTGTAAAGCGCACAGCTGCCCCAGCGAAGGGGCGTCCTGGCGCTGTATACCGCTGGGGAGCCCGTCCCGGCTTTCCCTGTGGGATGGTCCCTACTGGGAATCTCCAAGGTGGAGCCAGGCATCCCCGGCATTGATGGGGCCGTTGTGGAGATTAAGCAAGCTAATGCCCAGAGTTGCCGAGTGGGACCCCAGGTTAGAGTAGGCACCGAGGCGAAAATTGTCGTGTCCGCTGACCCTGGTCCATGACCCTGCCGCGTCGGGAATTGAACCCTGGTCCCGGGCCGACTTCTGCTCCCGGGTCTGCTGCCTCTAACCAGTGAGCCACACCACTCCACCCTTTGATTGACCCTTTGATACCGACTCCAGCAGTTGGTGTCCGTAAGGGGCAGATCCCACATTCCTTTCCATGCACTCACACTTCTAACTGCTCCTAAATGTCTGCGGAGGGCATGCCTGGTGGAGGGATGTAGAGGGAAAATGTTGCCTTCCTGGTGGCATTGGCCTCTTTCTGAAATGGATTCCTAGTGGTTCCCAGACACTTAACAGCTGCTGGCCTATTCACATGTCTACAGTCTGCAAATATGCGATCCCTCCTTGCTGAGACAGAAACTGCAACATTTGGGGGGACACACTGTTGCTGAGGGACTGGTGCCAGCGTAGGGAGACAGGCAGACTCTTTCTGGTGTAAGGACGGACATGGTGTTGGGGCAGACCCCAGTGGTGAGGATGGGCACTGGTGGTGCGAGACATACACAAGTGTAGGTGGTGACGGATGTAAGGGAGGGACATGTATGGGGATAGACACTGGTATGAGGGACAGGTACTGGGGGAGGGGTGGACACTAAGCGACAGACACTGGTGAAGTGGAACAGACACTGGCGACAGGAGCCAGACGCAAGTGTAGGTGGCGATGGATGTATGGGGAGGGACGTGTATGGGGATAGTACTGGTATGAGTGTCAGATACTGGTGTTAGGGCAGATATTGGGGGAGGGGTAGACACTAAGCAGCAGACACTGGTGAAGGGGAACAGACACAAACAGCCACTTGTGTAGGTGACGACAGATGTACAGGGAGGGATATGTATGGTGATAGAGACTGGTATGAGGGAAAGATAACTGGTGTTAGGGCAGATATTGGGGAGGGGTGGACACTAAGCGACAGAAACTGGTGAAGGGGAACAGACACTTGTGAAGGGGAACTGACACTGGTGAAGGGGAACTGACACTGGTGAAGGGGAACTGACACTGGTGAAGGGGAACTGACACTGGTTACAGGGCAACAGACACTGGTGAAGGGAAGCAGACAGTGGGTAAGGGGAGCAGACAGTTGTTAAAGGGAGCAGACAGTGGTTAAAGGGAGCAGACAGTGGTTAAAGAGAGCAGACAGTTGTTAAAGGGAACAGACAGTGGTTAAAGGGAGCAGACAGTGGTTAAAGGGAACAGACAGTGGTTAAAGGGAACATACGCTGGTGAAGGGGAACAGACCCTGGTGAAGGGGAACAGACGCTGGTGAAGGGGAACAGACGCTGGTGAAGGGGAACAGACGCTGGTGAAGGGGAACAGACACTGCTGCAGAGGGACTGGTACTAGTGTATGGGAACAGGCAGACACCTGTGTGAGGACAGACACTGGTGTTGGGGCAGACATTAGCGGTGAGGGTGGACACTGGTGGCGGGAGACAGAAATTAGTGTAGGTGGCAACAGATGTACGGAGAGGGACATGTATAGGGATAGACACTGGTGTGAGGGACAGATATTGGGGGAGGGGTGGACACTAAGCAACAAACACTGGTGAGGGGGAACAGACTGGTGAATGGGGGCCTGTACTGTTTAAGAAAGAAAGAGATGAGCTGTGGGACAGGTGTGGCAGCGAGTGAGATAAGAGAGATGAGACAGGCGACAGGGCTCCCCTGCATACTGAGGGGGTGGGAGACTGTGAGGAGGCGACAGAGTGAGACATGAAGAGGGGAGGGTGCGCAGGAGAGAGAAGGGAAAGGGGATTGAAGAGAAAAGAGGGAAGGCCAGGAAAGAGTGGAAAGAAGAGTGAGCGGAAAAAACACGAGCGAGAGGAAGAGACACGGATAAAGGAAGCAAGAATCAGGGGATTAGCGCGAGTGCGCAGAGTACTGAGACAAGGAGAAGGGGTTTGTGCGAGCTCTGAGTGGGATTAGTGCAAATAATGGGGGACAGCGGGAGACGGGAGGGGGCGGAGACAGGCGACAGGGCCCACCCGCAAAAACATCCCATTCTGGAGGCAGTGACTGTCCCCAACCCCTATATTCAAGCCAGGTCGGGAGAAGGGGGCTTCTTACCTTCATGTACACACGCACAAAGCGGGAGGGTGTCTATGGCCACCCGACCGCGGTCTCCCCCAGACCGTGCCAGCGACGGGACCAGCTCTGGTGAGATCCACGCAGCCCGTCCGGAGGGATGAGGCGAGCAGGGGACGGAAGGTGGGCTGCAGGCGGCTGGCGAAACAACAGTGGGAGGAGAGACGGGAGGGAGAAGAGGGAGGAGAGGTGCAGGGAGGTAGAGAGGGAAGGCGGGAGAGAGAGACAGGCTTGGGTGGGAAAGAAAACAGCAGGAAACAACAGCGAAAGAGTGTCAAAATGGCGGTCGCAAAGCTCTGAAATTTTCGGAATTGTGGGCGTGTTTTTGGCGTTCTGAGTGACGGATGTCGTCACAGGGCGAAAGGACGCAAAAAACACGCCCCCAAATCCGAAAGAGACAGGGCTTGAACTGAGTGACACCCCTCTCATCCAGTGGCTGGCCTCCGTTTAGGGAGCCAGCCAATGGAAGAGAGAGGCGGGTTCAAGCCACCATACCTAAAAACGTTAAATCTCCCACCGAAGACTGCGCAAGCGTAGCCTTACGGTCCTCGACCTAAAAAGTGAATTTGCACTTGCTAGCTGATTTCTGCATGTCCAAATATATGCATGTATGGAATTTACATAAACTTGTCCTGAGTACTGTTACCAGGACTACTTTTGTAAACTCTTGTGATTTTTTAAGTTTTCAAATCTGCACCCATGCAAGATCTGAGATTTGCGGGGACACTTTGTGACTATCTTTTGGAACTTGGCCCCTTATATATGTTCTCACATGTTGCCAATAATGATTTTATACTGATTTTCAATTTAAAACAATCATCAAGCTTGCTTCCAAATTATCTGCATGTATTTGCATATAAACATGAAGTATTATAAATAGAGCTTCTGGTTTCATAGTATTTATTTTTTTACATTTCTAATTGTATCTGTACCTGTCAATCCGCACAGCGATTGACCTGGCAGGTATGATTTACAACATACAAAATCACTCAAACACCAACCGAATTTCCGTTTTTATCCACATTTACAAATAAACACAGGCAGGAAAAATCATGGTTTTCTATTGTATTTATGTGTAAAACTCTGTACAAACGGAAAACAGAGAGCCTTAATCATGAATGCACAAGAACTGATAACTGTGCAAACATACTCATGCCCGGACACTTGACACACACACAAGTCAGTTTGTTTTGGGACAGTCATTTTATAGCATTTATAGGCTTAATTTTACATACGGCATTGGGTGCATTCCTAATTCTATTTATACTTTGTTCTTGTGTACTGCAGTTGGAGGCTTACCAGGGCTACTTGTACTTTTATGAGAAAGCATACACTAATAGCTTACGTTGTATCAAATATCTGTGCACTACTCTTGATTTCTCTGTCTGTTATTATTATCCATGCATGGAGGAGGGACTTTTAAATGTACCTTTGACTTTAATCGAGTCTTACACTTTTTCTTTTTTTCTTTACTTTTAGTGGCGGTAAATGCTTATCTATAATTACTATTATTTCTCATTTTGTAGGTGCCATTGACGACTTCTCAGTGACATTTGTGAAGAAGGAACTTTAATTTCCAAAATTTAAGTTTGAGTTTGAGTTGGCCTAACGCACAGGTAATCGCAGACTTTCTGTCGGGGCCAAAATTACAGTGTAGTTTGTGGCCGAGGGCCGCACCGGTAGAGGTGGGGTCAGTTAGGGGCAGGACTAGAGTAAAAAAAAATCAAACCTGTGAAAAAAATTAGACAGTGACACAATGCTGTATTTCAAAAGCATATGTAACTACAACGAGCACATTTTGATAATAAATTTTTATTAGCACACAATAGCGGTCTTAAGAGGCAAAGCTTCATACACACTTTGGACCCCAATTCCATCACAGGATTACATTTGGCCCACCCTTAACCCCGCAATAGCCTGCAATGTCTTGCAAACGCAATGGCGAAAAGGCAAGGACCAAAAACTGAAGAAAGTCAAGCTCTCAGTCAGTCAGTAAGTCTCTCTCTCTCAGTCAGTCAGTCTCTCTGTCAGTCAGTCGCTCTCTCTGTCAGTCAGTCTCTCTCAGTCAGTCAGTCTCTCTCAGTCGGTCAGTCTCTCTCAGTCAGTCTCTGTCAGTCAGTCACTCTCTCTCTCAGTCAGTCACTCTCTCTGTCAGTCAGTCACTCTCTCTCTGTCAGTCACTCTCTCAGGCAATCAGTCACTCAACAGGCAGTCAGTCACTCTCTCAGTCAGTCATTCTCTCTTAGTCAGTCTCTCTCAGTCAGTCTGTCTCTCAGTCAGTCAGTCTCTCAGTCAATCTGTCTCTCTCTCTCAGTTTCTCAGTCAATCTGTCTCTCTCTCAGTCAGTCAGTCTCTCTCAGTCTCTCAGTCAGTCAGTCAGTCTGTCAGTTAGTCTCTCGGTCAGTTAGTCTTTCTCAGTCAGTCAGACAGTCTCTCTCAGTCAGTCAGTCAGTCAGTCAGTCTCTCTTAGTCAGTCAGTCTCTCTCAGTCAGTCTCTCTGTCAGTCAGTCAGTCTCCCTCTCTCTCAGTCAGGCTCTCTCTCGCAGTCAGTCAGTATCTCTCTCTCGTCAGTTAGTCTGTCATTCGCTCTCTGTCACTCAGTAAGTCTCTCTCTCAGTCTGTCAGTCTCTCTCTCTGTCAGCCAGCCTCTCTCTCTCTTAGTCAGTCAGTCACTCTCTCTCTCAGTCAGTCAGTCTCTCTCTCGGTCAGTCTCTCTCTCTCTCTGTCAGTCAGTCAGTCAGTCAGTCACTCTCTCTGCCAGTCAGTCTCTCTCTGTCAGTCAGTCAGTCTCTCTCTCTCAGTCAGTCAGTCTCTTTCCACTCTCTCTCTCTACTCTCTCTCACCAATCTCTCCCTCTCTCCACTCTCTCTCTCTCCGCTCTCTCTTTTCTCTCTCTCCACACTCTCTCTCTCCCCCTTCTCTCTCTCTCTCCACTCTCTCTCGCTCCACTCTTCCTTCCCTCCTCTCTCTCCACTCTCTCTCTCTCTCTTCATCTCTCTCCACTCTCTCCACCCTCTCTGTCTCCTCTCTCTCTCTCTCTCCACTCTCTCTCTCCTCTCTCTCTCTCCACTCTCTTCTGTCACTGGTAAAACTGGGTTTCTGGGGGCCATGGGTACATTACCTGCAAGGTCCGCTGGTCGCCAAGGGAGGCCTGCCAGGCCGCACTATGAGTACCACGGGAAGCACCAACAGTCCTGGGTAGAGGCATGCTTGGGATTGAACCATAAAAGTACAGGGATATTTATGATTCCCCTTCAGTATCTATGTACGTTGTGGGCATATGCATGTGAAAACGATGCTATCAAATCGTAATTTGACTCAATTAAAAAAAAAAAGATACTTTGCACGTACAATTAGCATATCACACAAATTGAAACATTGTGTACTAATTGAAAATAATTAGTAGGGCTGTGTGTGATCTTACCAAGTGTTCAGCAACATTAATTTCTAGGTTAAGGCCCTCTGGTGACGGAGCATTAACACAAAGCAGCCTCACATGAAGTTGCACCAGATTCCTGATTTAGCCACACGGATACGCACAAGCTGTGCCCCCCACAGCACGCTTGTGCTGCCTTCTTCCCGTGATGAATTGAATTGTGACCACCTAAAATATGTTTTACTTTGAGTTTTGTATGCCTCATTATTCAAATCATAAAAATGTACAATTTTGAATGCACATATACGCATGCTTGTTCTGTGGGGTGAGCTATTTCAATTACGTGTTCGTGGCATGCTAATTTTCGCATCCGGGGGTCACCGTTTGGGGAATCATTTTTGGCATTCCTGAACTTGTAAGTGTGCACCCACAACAGCCCAGCGAGACCCAGGCGCGCAACGCCCTTCGGGCTGATAGGACTTCAGCAACCCCTCCCCCCCTCCCCCACAGCTTCACGGACACATACACAACCGCACCAGGTACTTCACAGGTCTTTCAAAGACCATTTACTTGCTAACGAGGCTTTGTTGTTTGTCACCCCTCCCCCTTCATCTCCACTCTGACTATCGCTGGAATCGCCCGGCCCCCATAGAGCAGAGTCTCTCGGAGTCCACGCTGCTACAACCAGTGGTGTTTGCTGACACTCTTTAAAAAAAAAAAAAAACAGGTACGATGTCTGCAAGGTCCGTGAGCTGCCAAGGAAGGCTTGCCAGGCCGCTGGCAGCCCGGGGGCCATACTATGAGTACCTGTGGCCTAACGGCTGGGGTGGTCGACCTCAAATCTGGGGAACTGGGTTTGCGTCTCGGCAATGACGCTGAACATCCTGTGATTCTGGGCAAATCAATTAATCTCTCCAAGCCTAACAAACATGAATGTGTCCTCATGTAATGCAACTGGTGCTATGTAAAGCGCTCTGATACCCGATTCGGGTCAAATTTGCGCTATAAAACTCTATGTAAAAAAAATATTCAAAAAAGAACTCCGTTTCTGTTGCAGTGGATGATTTATGTAAAGTTATCAGACTATGGAGTTAACGTTTTGGAAATCACATGTTCAGGGCTTGGTCGCCCCACTCACTGCTGCCGCTCCTGCCTGCCTTTGCCGCCTCCTGCCTGCAGATTCCTTCGCTCGCTGCCCGCTGCTCCTGGGAATTTCCCGCTGCTCCTGGGAATTTCCCGCTGCCCGCTGCTTCTTGGAATTTCCCGCCGCTGCCTCCCTGCGGCCCCGCCCCCTGTGATTCCATTCGCCGCCCCGCTCCCGCCACCCAGCTGCTCCTCCCTCCCGGCTCCTTACTTATGACGCCCCCAGAGCGAACGCGCGCAGCAGACGCGCGCAGCGGGAGCGCCGAAGGTGCGCCAAAGGTAAGCCCGTCTGCGTCCATCCATGCCTGGCCCGCGCCCAGCGCCAGGACCCCTGGCCCTCCCCGCTGAGGCAAGACGACCCGACTGACCTACGACGCCGCCACTCTCAACGCACTCAATGCCGGCCGGACCCACGCCTGCTGCCGAGCCACCCCGAGACGCACCCACGGACCCTTCACCTGCTGCACCTGCAAGTTCACCTGCCTCCGAACCTGCCCTGCACCCGCCAAGACAAACACCAGCAGCAACCACCTCAAGTGCATCCTGATCAACACCCGCTCCGTCCACAGACACGCCGTGGAACTCTGGAACCTCCTCGACGCTACATCACCGGACGTCGCCTTCCTCACGGAAACCTGGATGAACGCCTCCTCTGCACCCGACATCGCCATTGCCATCCCGGACGGTACAAGATCATCAGGAGGGACCGCATCAACCAGACCGGAAGTGGCATCGCCATCGTCCACAAGAACACCATCCGCATCACGACCGACGCCAACGACTCCTTCGCCGCAGCCGAACATCTCCACTTCCAGATTCACACCGACCCTAAGACGACCCTCAGAGGCATCCCCGTCTACAGACCCCCGGGACCACGCACACAATTCAGCGAAGACATCACAGACTTCATCAGCCCGCACGCCCTCCCCTCCACTGACTACATCCTGCTCGGGGACCTCAACTTCCACCTGGAGAACAACAAGGACCGCAACACCACCGCCCTGCTGGAAAACCTCGCCAACCTCGGACTCAAGCAACTGGTCAACACCCCCACCCACTACGCCGGCCACACGCTTGATCCCGTCTTCTCTTCCAGCAAGTACATCACCTTCAGCCACGCCACCGGACTCCACTGGACCGACCACATCTGCGTCCACTTCAGCTTCAAAAGATCCACGACCCACCACCACCCGCAACAGGTACCTCACAGGAATTGGAGCAAGATCACCGCAGACCAGCTCACTACCTCCCTCAGCCAGAGCCCACCCGCCAACACAACGGACCCCAACGAAGCAGCCCGCAACTTCACACAGTGGCTGAACGCCTGCGCCGACGACCTCGCGCCACTAAAGAACCCTCCCAGCAGACCCAGAAGCAAGAAGGCATCCTGGTTCACCGACGACCTCAAGGACTCCAAGAAGACCTGCCGCACCCTCGAGAAAGCCTGGCTCCTCGACCGGACCACCGACAACATGACCGCCCTCAAACACGCTACCCGCAAGCACCACCAGCTTATCCGCACCACCAAGAAGAAATCCCTGAAGGAACGACTGGACAACAACGCCCACGACAGCAAAGAGCTCTTCACTATCGTCAAGGAGTTCTCCAACCCCAGCACCGGCACCAACGACATCACTCCGTCACAAGACCTCTGCGACTCCCTCGCCTCGTTCTTCCACCGCAAGATCGCCGACATCCACAACAGCTTCGGCGCCCCACCCACGCACCCAACCATCGAACCAATGCCCCCCACCGCCACCCTTCGCACCTGGACCACGGTGACCACCGAAGACACAGCCCGCACGATGAACACCATCCACTCCGGATCACCGACCGACCCCTGCCCACACCACGTCTTCAACAAGGCCGACTCCAACATCGCACCCCAACTCCGGAACATCATCAACGCCTCCTTCAACACCGCCACCTTCCCGGAGAGCTGGAAGCACGCCGAGATCAGCGCCCTCCTGAAGAAACCTACAGCGGACCCCACCGATCTCAAAAACTTCCGCCCCATCTCGCTCCTCCCTTTTCCTGCTAAAGTCATCGAGAAGATCGTCAACAGACAGCTGACCGCCTTCCTCGAGACGAACGGATCCCTCGACCCCTCGCAGTCCGGCTTCAGAGCCAACCACATCACCGAGACCGCCCTCATCGCAGCCACCGACGACATCCGGACCCTGCTCGACAAGGGGGAAACAGTGGCCCTCATCCTCCTGTACCTCTCCGCTGCGTTCGACACGGTCTGCCACCGCACCCTAGTCCAGCGCCTCAGCAACATCGGTATCCAAGAGAAGGCACTGGAGTGGATCATCTCGTTCCTCGCCGGAAGAACACAAAGAGTCCGCCTCCCCCCGTTTCGCTCCGAGGCCACCGAAGTCATCTGCGGCGTCCCGCAAGGATCTTCACTCAGCCCCACCCTCTTCAACATCTACATGAAACCTCTCGCAGCCATCGCACGCCAGCACAACCTCAACATCATCTCTTACGCCAACGACACCCAGCTGATCCTCTCCCTCACCAGAGACCCCGACACCGCCAGAACCTGCCTAGACGAAGGGATGAAAGACGTCGCCGAGTGGATGAAGGATAGCCGCCTGAAACTGAACTCGGACAAGACGGAAGTCCTCATCCTGGGATCTTCGCCCTCCGCCTGGGACGACTCCTGGTGGCCCCCAGCCCTGGGCACCGCACCCAAGCCAACCGACCACGCACGCAACCTGGGCTTCATCCTGGACCCCTCCCTCTCGATGACCAGACAAGTCAACGCCGTCTCCTCATCGTGCTTCAACACCCTGCGTATGCTTCGCAAGATCTTCCGCTGGATCCCGACCGAGACCAGGAAGACTGTCACCCAGGCACTCGTCACCAGCCGACTGGACTACGGAAACGCCCTCTACGCCGGAACCACAGCCAAGCTACAGAAAAGACTCCAGCGCATCCAGAACGCCTCCGCCCGACTCATCCTGGATGTCCCCCGACGCAGCCACATCTCCATCCACATGAGGAACCTGCACTGGCTCCCCGTCGACAAGAGGATCACGTTCCGGCTCCTCACCCACGCACACAAGTCTCTCCACGACCTGGGCCCCAAGTACCTCAACGACCGCCTGACCTTCTACACGCCCACCCGCCAGCTACGGTCCACCAGCCTCGCCCTCGCAGCCGTACCACGCATCCGAAGAGCCACCGCCGGAGGAAGATCCTTCTCTTACCTGGCTGCCAAGACTTGGAACTCCCTCCCCATCCACCTTCGGCTGACCCAGGACCATCTCGCCTTCAGGAAACAACTCAAGACCTGGCTGTTCGAGCAGTAGCATACCCCTCCCCCCAAGCGCCTTGAGACCCTCCCGGGTAAGTAGTGCGCTATACAAATGGCATGATTGATTGATTGATTGATTATGGTTTATGATCAACTGAATGACTACCCATTGTGCTTCTTCCCTTCTTTTTGTTTGTTAGACTTGGGGCTAAGACACAATCTGGCTCTTTACATAGTTCATTTGAAAATAATGGACACATTGGTGCTGTACAGTCAGGTACTCTAAAATATATTTGTGGATGCACACAGACATATATCTTTTTCATTACACACTGGGCGATAATTATTGCGCTTTGTTATTTCTTTTGATACGAAATCCACAAGTATTTCTTTGGTGCAGGAGCACGTTTGCTTGGGATCTTTGTCTTGTCTCTCTTTTCTACCTGATATATTTGGGTCTTATATGTTTATGTGCTAGTGAGATGAGTTTGTATAATTTATTCTTTTATTGATAACTGTTGCAGCCTTGAAAAAAGTCACTGTTGTGACGTAACACGTCGGCTGCCATTTGATGTCTAATAAAGTTCATAACCAAGCTGCATTTGCAAATTTGGACTGAATTGTGGACTGAATTTGGAATAAATACTTCTGGAACTTTTGGCACTAACAGCTCATGGACTATTTTATACTGGACTTTGTGTGCTTCAGTATCATTGTTTATGTTAGAAATGGGATCTCTAGTTGGCAGAGGTATGTCCATTGCCCCAAGTAGGGACAACTACTTTAGTCAGAGCAAGTCAATACACCATAACTTAACTTGTCCTCATCCTCTGGTAGCTTGACACAGAGCAGCCACCCTTAACTTAAGAGACAATGTGCAAAAGTATTGGTGCAACACTACTTTTTACAGTATAACAGTGAGAGACACCACTCAAAAATAATCCACAGCAAATTAGAAATATGGAGCTTAAGTTCGTGAACAAAACAAGACCACAATGAAAACAATCCAATAAGTAGAACCGGAGCTATGAATCTTTAAAGAATATCTTGAATTATAGTGCTTAGAGTCATACGCGCCAACCGGGGCTATCTGGTAATGCTGGACCGGGTCAAATCTGAAAAGTCAAGCCGATTGCGATGGAGTGCTCTTCGGATGTTGAGGAATAGCTGCGAGGAGCAGACAAGGCAATGCGTCAGCCCCAATACAAAGGATTGTGGGTGATGCGTCGGCTCTGAGTCGTACAGTCAGGTCCCACGTCATCGTCGAGCTTTGGGCGATGAAGGCAATGCATCGTCGTCGAACCAAGCTGTCAGGTCCAGCATCGTTCTCGAGCTGTGCTGTCAACGATGGGGAGTCCTCAATGGGGCGATACATTGGCGTCGAAGGCGAATACGCCAGTTCCGACCGGCTCAAAGAAGGCGATACATGGGTTTTGCAGAAACAGCCAGAAAATCCACTTCCAGGAGCCCAAGATTGGATTGGCACTACTTGGCAGGTCAAAAGTCACAGTTGGCAGAGTCCAGAGGCTGCAGCAGGAATTAATGAAGTATTTAATGTCCCTGAGACTTCAGAACAGGAGGCAAGCCAGCAAGACTTTGGAGTCACTTGGTTCAGGGGGTTTAGAGTCAGGCCCAGTTCTCCTAACCACCGGGCCAGGGGCAGCAGGCAGCATGGCAGTACAGCAAAGGAGGAGTCGAGCAGAGTGTCAGTCCTTTCAGCAGCACAGCAGTCATTTTTCCTAGTAAAGTGTCCTCGGGTCCAGAGTGTACTCAGTTGGTGGCGTCAGGGATCCAGTACTTATAGCCAGTTGTGCCTTTGAAGCGGGAACACTTCAAAGAGAGGCCTTTGAAGTGCACAAGGCCCCTGCTTTTCCTGCCCTAGCGCCAGACTCACTACAGGGGGGATCTGCATCTCTTTTTGTGGCAACTGGCACAGTCCTATTCAGGTGCAAGTGTCTCCTCCTCCTTCACATCTAGTTCAGGAAGGACCATCAGCATGGTGATGGGCCGTCAGGATGTGAATGGCACAATTCAGCTCTATTTCTGTGTGACTGTCTAGAGGGAATGCACAAAGCCCAGCTGTCACCCACACCAGACGTGTATTCAGAGACAGGCAGAGGCACAGAAGGGTCAAAGTAAGAAAATGCCAACTTTTTTAAAAGTAAAAAAGTTAAATCCGAGTGCACTCCTTCCCTTTAATGTAAACCACTTTTTAAAACATATTTTGACTTGCGTGCGCATCACTTCACAGGTCACTCCTTCAAAATGAAAACTCGAAAGGCACGTCACTGACGCGCCAAGCTGGCGCACTGCTCTGAATGGGACATTTTCCATTCCAATACATCGTTTTCAACCTTGGTTTATCAAACTTGACCTTTTATTCCTTTTTTAATCCATCTTTTTCATGACAATACCACTGAGACAGCGAAATTCCAAATGGTTGTTTATTGCACATTTTCAAATGCAGCTGCTTTCCATTCCAGGCTTTTACAACAAGAGCAGCTATACCAATTGGGCAAATTAAATGTGCTGTTTGAACACAAACTAAATGCCCACATAACCAATACAAAATACTATCCTCCCACCCCCTTAGTGAAATTCTACCAAAATATAGCGCTCTCCCCTCCTAAACTACAAGTGCTCACCCACAACTATTGAAAACATTATCCAAATGAAGTACTCAACTCTCTAATCTGTGCTTCCTTCTTACCTTATGAACACACAGCCCGTATTATACATTCAACCGGTAACCTCTTCACCCGCTCACTTAATCTGCTCAAACAATCACCCTCACAAGCGAACCGTTAAAAAACCAGTGCTCACACCCTCGTGTCCTCGATAACCATCCAACCACCTGATTCAATCAAAACTCATTCTCAATACTACAGCACCTATAATGCCCTTCCCTGAACCGAAACAATCACACCTTCCAAAATCTCATTCACACCACAATCCATGCCTCTGTCCGAATCAAACACTCGCATACCACCCTCTTCTTCTCATATGTCGACCAATGCATCACACAACCCCTCAGAGCCCACCAAACGTTCACACTCGCTACCACAAACAGTCCTCACACACCAAAATACACTCGCCACCCCAAAAAGTAATTTCACCGATATTTTGAAAGAAACTTCTCAACAAGAAAACAAATGATAACTGTGAGAAGTTGGCCTGGTATATGATGTTCACTGATCTAGTGAGCACCTGGCACCAGTCCAAACAACCCTTATGGTGATGGTTGTAAATCAACCTTATAGACCAGCTATCCTAGTGGTAGCGTGGACAGAACAGTCTTAGGCTAAAAGACTCTTGAGGGCGTGTAAAGCCAGCTGTTTTACCATATGTAACCCCTTGAATACCAAATGAAAGGACACCACACAGGATATATATATAAAATATATATGTATTTATTCACTAACACACTCCTCTGAACTCTTTATGAGGTCAGAGGCAAAAGCACATAACAAGTTACACTTAGAAATACTTTAAATAGCACAATTTACAGTTAGGCCCTAGGGGCGTGTAAAACCATATACTAAGTAAGTGGTATAAGAACCACGACTTGGAAAAGGAAGAGGCCTAGGGCCTAGGGAATCGCTGGGGCTACACTATCTGACCCTTAGGTTAGGAGTAGGAGGCCCACAGGCGCCGCGTGCAGTGTCAGTACACTCGCGCGAGAGTCAATAGAAAGTCAATGGGAACTTAAAAAGGTAAGTAACAAAGATTTAGGACACTTCCGGTCTAACTAGGAATGTACAACTAACAAAACTAGACACTAGGATAGTCAATCCCTACAGGAGCACCAAAGTACTCGCGTTACCTCACCCATGGGCTGCGGGTGTATAGGTGTCAAAGTGTGTCGGGTTTTCTCGTTGGTTCCTATGGAGCCTTGGAAGAAGATGCTGCAGGCGACCAGGAGGAAGATGTCCGGGTGGATCCAAGGGTGGATCGAAGTTGAAGAAGACCTGAAAGCAGAGGGGACAGAGTCTAGGTCACTAGCCAGTGACCGGGTGGAACCAGGGAGGAACCAGACGTCATTGAGGAGCAATCAGGTGCGGATGTGAAGCTTGTCGTTGCAGCCACGCGGACCAGGAGGCGTCGAGGATGACCAGGTGCTGGAGAGGAGCTGTCCCACAAAGGTTCTTGCAGACGGAGGGGTCAGCTTCAAGATCGGAGCCAACAAGCCTAAGCAAAGGCAACCCACACAGGATACACAAGGAGCTTCTGGTGCAGACCAGGAGGGTCTGAGGTACTTCACCTTTTCAGGGAAGCAAGTGCCAGTCTGGAGCAACCAGACCAGCGATGGATTTTCAAAGGAATCGTCGTCACAGGGCTACTAGCCAACTGGCCAGCAACCGGGACAACGCGTCGAGCAGAACACAAGCAGAAGGGTCCCACGCAGATCTCGTGGAGTGTGAAGGGCTGGTCTTCGGTGCAGGTGGAGCTCGGTGTCGGGGTATCTCAGTCCCCAGTGCAGAGCTTCGAGGATGCCTCAGGAGCTGCGCTGTTAGCAAGTTGAAGACTTTCCAAGTTGCCTGGTTCCACAGATTCCGACGCCTTCCACGGGGCTCAGCTGTGCTGGAGTCGTGCAGTGGGGTCAGAGGAGTCCTGGAGTCGAGGTCTTGTCAAGCTCTGCGCTCGAGTTCCGGCGGGAACGGGGACAAAGCAAGCCTTCGAGTTGCTGGATGGTGCCTGTTTCCTAGGGTGGTCACTCCTTGGCCACAAGGGAGATTCTTCAGTCTTCAAGTCGGTTGAATGTCGAAGGGTCAGAAGTTTTGTTTCAAGTTTCAGTTCAGGATCAAATCTAAAATCTCCTGGGTCAGCTCCTATCTTTATACTACTAAAGGGGGCTGGTTTACTCACGAGGTCCCTCCTATGGGTGGGACCAGGAAGGGGGTGGTTACACCCCCTTTCCTTTGTGCAGTTTTGTGCCAGAGCTGGGGCTGGAGTGTCCCAGCAACCGGTTTGAACTGGGGTATGCATGGATCACCTAGTGTGCCCCAGGCATGTCTCATTCTATTCAGCCCTCCCTGTCCCAATACACAAAATCCTGTCTGGGGTGGTGCTCGCACCTCTCCAGGCAGGAAACCTATTGTCCAGGCCTCCCTCGCTGGAAGGACTCCCAGCAGCAGGAGGTCAGACTTGTGTCTGTGGCAGCAGCATCCATTTTGTGATGCTGGGGTTAACTTTAACCGGGATAGTCAGAACTAACATGTCTTCTCCCTCTAGAAGGGTGGAATGCTACCCCCGTCACCAGAATTGGCGAGGGGGTAGTATTCCAAAGCGTATGACACCTTACACGACATGTTTAGATAAAGCCAAACCAAAGTTAGCATTTAACAGCGAGGATTATAATGCACTTAAGAGTATATGGTATGGCAATATCATAGAACAGCGATAAGGACAAGGTTCCGTAAGCTGCAGACAGGCTCAGCTCATGCTAGAGCACCATCTCACACATAACCAAGCACTCTGCCTCCAGGATTGTTAAGGCCTGCCACAGGAGTGACTTATAGGTTACTGTGTGTCTATATATAATGGTAGGTATAGGAATACTATACCTAAGCAAGGGGTGATTACACACCCTTGCCCCAGCTGAGTGATCAGCCAGTTGTGTCAGTTTGAGTGGCCAGCCAGGGGTGGCATAATACATGCTGCAGCCCCTGGTAGGCCTTGGTTACGCCTATGCCCTGAGTACCTAAGGTACACTTCTACAGGGGCTGACAAGGGGAACCAATTCCCAATTGTGTATGTACCTAGAGTACATGGTTAGAATTCAGAGAGAGTGCATCTGGGCTGTGGGTCTGATTAGCAGGCCCACAGCCACATCTAAGTCGAAAACCAGTAAAGCAAAAGCAAAAAGTGGGGGTGACCATAGGAAGCAGACCCTAATCTCCTACAATAACAGCGATGTAAAAATAAAACCATGACACTGAATGAAGAAACAAAGTCCAAAATACAGCAATTGAAGTACAACAGTCCCATATTGTGCGGAGTATGATGTTCCTACGTAATCAAGGCTCACTAGATGAAAAAAGTCTTGATATGAAATCTTCCGTTGTCTCCGGTGTTCGAATCTCAACTATAATCATATGACTTTGGGGTGCATTATGGGTGCTGTAGTATTGAGAATGAGTTTTAATTGAATCAGGTGGTTGGATGGTTATTGAGGACACGAGGGTGTGAGCACTGACTTGTTAACGGTTTGCTTGTGAGGGTGATTGTTTGAGTTGAGTACTTCATTTGGATAATGTTTTCAATAGTTGTGGGTGAGCACTTGTAGCTTAGGAGGGGAGAGCACTATATTTTGGTAGAATTTCACTAAGGGGGTGGGAGGATCGTATTTTGTATTGGTTTTGTCGGCATTTTGTATGTGTTCAAACAGCACATTTAATTTGCGCAATTGGTATAGCTGCTCTTGTTGTATTTTTTTCAGAAAACCCCTGACGAAGAGCCTTTGGCTCGAAATGCATTGGGTAACATTCACATGGCCTACGTCGGTTTTTATTAATTCACTTGCCGTTGTTTAAAAGCCTGGAATGGAAAGCAGCTGCATTTGAAAATGTGCAATAAACAACCATTTGGAATTTCCCTGTCTCCGTGGTATTGTCATGAAAAAAGATGTATTAAAAGAGGAATAAAAGGTCAAGTTTTGATAAACCAAGGTTGAAAACGATGTATTGGAAGGGAAAAGGTCCCATTCAAAGCAGTGCGACAGCTTGGCACGTCAGTGACGTGCCTTTCGAATTTTCAACTTTTTTAAAAGTTGCATTTTCAGATTTACAATTTAAAACCTTACTTCACCATAAGTTGTGATCTTACATTGTGAATCCAGAGACATGAAACTTAAAGTTTCTGTCTTGTCCCAATTGGAAATTACACTTATAAAATGAAATAAGATAATCCCAATGCTAACCTATAGACAAGATAGGCCTTGCAGAAGCAACAAACAAATGTAAGAGTTTTTCACTACCTGGACATGTAAAACTTAAATGTAAATGGTAAACTTTTTAAATACACTGCATCCTGTTCTTGGGACTGCCTGGTACCTACCTTAGGGGTGACATATGAAATCAAAAGAAAGGTTTGGGCCTGGCAAGAGAGTTAACTTGCCAGGTCGAAATGGCAGTTTAAACTGCACACACAGGCTGTGCAATGACCTGCCTGGGACATGTTGTAAAGACTACTGGAGTGGGTGGCACAATCAGTGCTGCAGGCCAACTAGTAGCATTTAATTTACAGGCCCTGGGCACATGCAGTGCACTTTACTAGGAACTTATAGTTAATTAAATATGCCAATTGTGGATAAGCCTATGTTACCTAGTTTCAGGGAAAGAGCAGCTGAACTGTAGCACTGGTCAGCAGTGGTAAAGTGCCCAAAATCCTAAAGCCAGCAAAAATGAAGTCAGCAAAATAGGAGGTCAGGGGCCAAAAAGTCTGGGGAAACCACACCAAGGATGCCAGGTCTAACAGTTTATAATTCAATGATTATAACCCTTTTGGTTCTCGATCTCTACACAACCCATGGTAGCAGGATGCAGATATCATGTGAGCACCTTCATTTTCAATAGGTCATTATTTATACTAGACCCCAAAATAGTATGCTCTGTATGTGTGATTGCTAAGACAAAGCTACATAACTATTGTTTTAAATTTGCAAACATGTATGCACAGGTTTTCTTATGGAACCAATGTCAGTAATGCAAACTAAGCTTATACCTCAGTATATTTACTTAGAGCACTCTCCCTACTTGCGAAGGCTTTGCTATAATGAACCATAACTACCACTTTGAACATCTTGTACTAAGAGATACTAATGTCGCCTAAACAGAATACAACCCTCTTTCCTTCAAAAATACTGTGTTACTCTAAATTATCTGCCAAAGGGTTTGTGTTGCAGCGAGTTGGTTGAACTTCTCTAATGACAAAATAACCATGAAAGCGTATTGTTCTTCAACCCAAAGAATATGTCTTGGGTGTCAGGCTATACAAAGTTTGCATCTATACCAGTCTGAATGTATTTGGTATTTTTATATATATATTCTTATTATTTGTATTTAGTAAAAAACTCACACAAAAACAAAGGGTACAATAAGCAAGCGGAAAGTTCAGAAACAGTGCTATGTATCAAGGTAGTGTGCCATGTAGTGTAACACCTAACAAGTCAATCATACATCCGGTGGGGGCAGCAGATGAGCCAACGTACCCGAGGCTCGTTCGCAGGGGCAGAGCACAAGAAGGCCCCACACCCGCCTGCAAATTCAGCAGATGTCGTCAATTCATTCAACATTGGGCGGGTGCCCACAATCCACCCCGCTATCACACTGGACTGCGGGGTCAGAGCCATTCCCTGTAGTTCGATGGAAGGGGAAGTGACCCCAGACAACAATTCCTGCTCTGCAATTCCTCCATCAAGGCCAAGCCAGTTTGAATGTTCTGTATGCCAAGCAAGACCGCCTGACTGAATGTGGTGTAGGTGAAGGGGGCTATAGTGAAAGCAACCTGGAATGGCACCAGTATCGCCTGCAATGTCTATAAAGTTAGAACTTAGTGCTTTTAATATTATGAGGGGTACAAAAAGATGAGTGTGAAGTGGTACACCAAGGTTATGCAATCACACACCTGCGTATACATGCCAACAGAACCAATTCAGGCAGGAGGCACCCGCTTTTGTAAAACAAAAATGGGTTAATTTAAGCTGCATCCCACCTAAATTGGCCTCTGCCTCAATAGAAGTAAATGGAGAAAATACATTCTTACGATTTTGTTTTCTAATTCTCCCACTTTACAGGTTTAAAATGTTGGCATGTATGTCTGCAGGACTACTCCCAGACTGGTTTCTCCTAATAGAATATACTAATTAATATGAACATTTGTTAACTTAAAAGCTGAATGTGCAAATGATAAATGTACAATTTAATGCTGTAATAACATGCATTTGAAATGTGCTGATTGGCAATAGGCAGACATAGTTATCCGTATAGGCCACAGAAAGGCTAAGAGCTAAGTTTTCTTTAACTAGAACTAAACGTAATATTGCCGAAATGTGCTTCAAAACAGCAATTTTGCTTTTTATTTAGTATTTCATATTTTTCATAGAGAAAAAAATTTGAGAAATAGACTGTTGATCGGAGCTCAAACGCCTATGGAAACTAAGTCTAATGTTTCCAGAATCTAACTACACAAAACTGTCTGCAGCTAACTTTGTGGTACACTTTGAAAGATGCATGCATTTTCGGGGAAACGGAGGAGCTGAATCATGCGACCATCCTATTGATCCATGGATGAAGAAGCTTGATACAATGTTTTTGACAAATATTCCTGACTTTTATATAAGTACGTGTTTCTGGGTAGAGGCATTGCTTTTTATCTTTTCCCTTGTCAGACTCTTGATGGTTGTGGCCACTACTGCTCCTGTTACCCCTTTGTTTTACTTTGCCATTTTGATGTTTGACAGATTGCTATTGAAACTGTATGTTAATTTAATTGGATTTATTGAGACTCTGCTAAAATTCTTGAACTACTCTTTTATGGGAAGTTCTGCTGTTCTAATTTTTGCTCTCACGCTTTTCCCTTTTAAATACAAACTTTTCATGGGTTCTACAAATCTAAAACTCTGATCCCGTTCTTTAGAATAGGGAATAATACTTTTTCGGAACGTGCTGAATGCAATATTTGATGCTCGATTCTAACCATTTTTAGGTCGAGTTATACTCGAACCTATTACTACTGAACCAAAGTCTCTTAAACCAGCCGGATTTCGTACAATGCATATTAATTGTTCATCCGTGACTTCTCGAGCGCGCGCTTGGCCCGTTCCCTCCCACTCGCTGGCATCCCGCCCCCCCACCAGGCTCACGCTTCTCCAGCGCGCCGAGAGCTTCACTTCAAAGGGATCCGCTCTCCCGCCCCCTGCTTCACACTTAAAAGGAATGCGCCCCTCGCCCCCGCAATGCCGAGAGCATTTCCCGGCCGCTTTTCACCTTTAGTTTCAGAGCTTTTAAATGCATCGCCAACAAAACGCCACCGGCCGCATTACAGAAACGTTATACAGGGGCAGAAATTAAGGAAAACTCTACTTGTACCATTTTTGCTGCTTGCGTAATTAGAATTGAGCAAAACATATTTGCACCATAAACTTATCAAACCAATTCACACGATTGTTGCCCTGTTTTTATACAACCACGTGGCGAAAATGCCATTCCCAACTTTTCAAATGTGCTGGACAGGTTTTTGTTTGAGACAAAATCATTTAGAAGACTCCACTTGCAGCACCTGCTAGAGCTGGCTTTGTGTTTATTGTACTGTACTTGTTTCTGTGTGAATCATAGAGCCAGCTGCGCAATGCTTATGGGATACACAATACTCCAGGATAGCTATAATCATTTTTCATGCAGGAGGGAGCTTGTCCATCAGACGTTTTGGACACATCTATAATTACTTTGTCATAATTAACACCAAATAAGTAGGTATGAGCATGCACAGAGCTATTCTGAGACTGTTCCACACTACCTTCTGCTTAAGTACTGTGATACCAGCACTCCATGTTTAGAGCACCACTCAGCACCACCACAGCACCACTCAACACCACCACAGCACCACTCAGAACCACCACAGCACCACTCAGCACCACCACAGCACCACGCAGCACAACCACAGCACCACTCAGTACCACCACATTATCACTCAGCACCACCACAGCACCACCACATTATCACTCAGCACCACCACAGCACCACTCAGCACCACCACAACATCACTCAGCACCACCACAGCATCACTCAGCACCACCACAGCACCACTCAGCACTACCACAGCACCACTCAACACCACCACAGCACCACTCAGCACCACCACAGCACCACTCTGCACTACCACAGCACCACTCTGCACTACCACAGCACCACGCAGCACCACCACAGCATCACTCAGCACCACCACAGCACCACTCAGCACCACCACAGCATCACTCAGCACCACCACAGCACCACTCAGCACCACCACAGCACCACTCAGCACCACCACAGCACCACTCATCACCACCACAGCACCACTCAGCACCACCACTCATCATCACCACAGCATCACTCAGCACCACAACAGCATCACTCAGCACCACCACAGCACTACTCAGCACCACCACAGCATCACTCAGCACCACCACAGCATCACTCAGCACCACCACAGCATCACTCAGCACCACCACAGCATCACTCAGCACCAAAACAGCACCACTCAGCACCACCACAGCACCACTCAGCACCACCACAGCACCACTCAGCACTACCACAGCACCACTCAGCACCACCACAGCACCACTCAGCACCACCACAGCACCACTCAGCACCACCACAGCATCACTCAGCGCCACCACAACATCACTCCGAGCCATTACAGTATCAATCTGTGCAACCATTCAACAACAACTGGTTCAAATATGTTCTCTCAATGTTTCAAGCTTTATTACAAATGTCACAAAAAGATGTTAATATTCCACTTCTGTTCTTGGATTTTCATCACAATAAAATGCACTGAACATAATCTTCACAAAAGTTATTAACAAAAGTTTAAGCTATTGCCATTATAAATTACAATCACTTTTATTTAAGTATATATTATTATAAAAAAATTATAAGCCATTGTTATTTGTAATATCAATACATCTAAGTCACGTAAATACAAAACATGTTGCATTACAAATGCTATAGGTGTCATATTTGCGAAAGTTATAACTATTGGCATTGTAAATGACAAAGCTATTAATTTAGCTATTTTCAAAACCAACACATAAATAAAAAAATTGTCATTTACAAAACCAATAGCTCAAACTTTCATAATGCGAGACCTATTGCATTGCAAATGCTTGTTTTAAATGAGATTTCTGTAAACTTATTTAATGGACTAATCAAAATAAATACGACCAAAAATAATTTACTAATCTCTTAATGAGAATAAAGGTTTTGAAAATCTCTCTTCATTGACTGAATTTTACATAGTTGGTGTGTGATTAAAATTTGCAATGTTGAATTTACTCCTTGACTCCTAACACAAAATTCAAAAATCCATCAATTGAGGAAAGAAGGACCCGGTGCTTAACCCTGTAGATGATGGTGAACTAGTGTTTGCACGTTGACTGAGATATTTAGGAGACCATTTCGCGCTATCACTCCCGTGACCCAACAGAGGACTATTTAAAAGATGCCGAAAAGTTCATTATTGCCATTTTCACATACTTCAATAAAAAAAGCAAACCGTTATATTCTTGCCAAAGGGCAAATACAACCGATTTACGTTTTCGCTTTAATCTGCCTAAATTGTCTGTGCTAAAGGTTCATATTTACAATTTTGAACGTTATACGACTAATTAGCAACAAAAAAAAGTGATTTGCCTATGACTACCTCACTGGAAATCTCACACATGAAGGATTAGAGCAAGCCCTCAGCCCGTTTGACTATTGTTCTAGGCGGACTTGTGTCCCCGGTGTCCCGCCCTGCGCTCCTCCTCCCCCCCAGTCACTGCGCTCTCCCTGCACAGCGCCCGGCCGGGAGGCGGCCTGTCTTCCCTGTTTCCTCTCTCTGGCCGCCCCTTTCCCTTGCCCGAGGCGCTTGCGCGGCAGGGAGGGTGGAGGCTTGTCCGGGCTGGGGCTCCGTGAGTTCGGGACAGCGTGGGACAGAGCGGCGGCTGCTTGCTGAACAGCCTGGGGGACACAAGTGAGTGCGAGTGATGCGGCGCCGCGCTCCAGTGGGACTTATCTACCGTCGCGTGGCTTGGAATTGTCCCGGGCCAACGGCTGGTGCGCGCGGCCACTGCGTTAATGACTGACACACCGCGAGCGCGCCTCGAGCCACTGTGTGGTTGGTCAGTTGGGGTTCATAGGACTGTGTGTGTCTGTCTTTCTGTTAGCTGCGCACCATGTAAGGCGTGACCCCTTCTGTTCTACGACCCTCGCCGCCCCAACTGGGATCCCCCGTTGTTCTAAGACTGGACAGAGACGAGGCTTAGCGGTTGTAGCTCCCTGGAGGTCCTCTCACTGGACGCGAAGCTCGCACTACGTCTGTTCCTAACCATACAAAGTTGGGGCTTTCCTAAGCTGGAATAAAGTTTCTATTGAACCGCAGTAGAGTGGGTGGCTATTTTGCAGTGTGACGACATTTAAAGTTGTCGTTTTCCGACCCTTAATGAGGCAGGGACCCTCCAGTCTGAGGGTCTCACGAGAAATACGAATCGCGCTCGACTCCATCAGCCGAAAGTAAAGATGGTGCATATGTTAATGCACTCTATTGTTTAAATGCACACTGATTGCCTCAAATCTCAGCGCTCATCCAGTGGACCTTGCAGTTTCAGTGACCCTGCTACAGCTATTTCACCACAATAACATGCAAGGGAAGGGATGCCTTCACAGGCACGTGACGACCTCTCTTATTGATCTTTGCCTCAAGCACATTAATAATGAATGCTGCCAGCCCTTGACTGTCTTGTGTCCCAAACTGTTTCGTTTTTCACTTCACTGGGGGAAAAAAACATGCTTAAAGACTGCTCGAGACTTTCCCGAATGCGTCACCTATACCACTCCTGAATGTTGAGCTCAAAGTCCTTAGATTCGATATCTGATAGATCAAAGTGTGAGAAATACGGCAATATTATGATTGGGGTGGCTGATTCTCTGACTCAAATTTTTAATGGTTGCCAAGCGCATGCAGTGGGAGCAAGGATGCTGCTGTTGGTGTCTCACTTGTGAAAAACACAGACTGGCGGAATTGTCTGGATCGTTCCCGTATGTGACAGTTTGGCAAACGCGCTGTTTCATTTGTTGTTACAAAAGCCTACTTTCCACAGCAGCTCCGTCTATTTAGCTATTCTTTTCCATTTGCCTTTGATGAGGGATGTCGCTTCTTTCTTTTATTTATATAGTCGGCACAGCAGCCCAGTCTGTTTAACTATTATTTTCTGTTTTGTTTTGACGGGGGTTTGGCTGTTTACATTTTTTTATTTTTATTTTATAAGAGTTCAATCCTTTTGTAGCTCTATCTCAGGACTCGGAGCTGGTAGCTGTAGTGTGACAGATAAATCAATAACGAGATGATGTCACAATATTATTTATTAGAGATAAAATGTAAAGGACCCGCAAGGAGCGGATATAATTACAACAGGTGGTAACGGGCGTCAGCTGTCATCTGCCTGACAGTTGAGCTGACGTCATATAAATAGCATCTGAACATTCCATGATCTGACATCACGATGTCAGATCATGGAGAAAGAAAACATACTGCTCATAAACTCCCCATCATAGAACATACAGAAGTACAACATCTCCCAATTTTCCCATGAAGAATGAACATTTACAAAATAATTACTCCATCACATAGTCTTTGAATCTCGCGGGCATGCAGATGTTTCTCCCACTCCTAGTAGACATTCCCTCTATGTTTTCAGAATTGATCTCACTTGCATTTTCAATTGTTGTTCTTGTGCCAACATATCTAGGAATCGAGTTAGTGATGTCTTGCGTTACAACAGAATCATTTCCAACTCCATAGTTACTTCCGGAACCATCAACTGATTCCAAAGAAGACCCTTGGTTGTCACTTGCATGCGATTGGTATGAATTATTTGGCATTTCTTCCCATTCAAGAACACTGTCATTTAAGCTATCATCCTCATTTTCCTTATTTTTCATTATTATATTCTCTTGACCAGGTTTAAGTTTCACTACATGGTCTTTACTTCGCCATCCTTCGCCTTCTACCAACACAGCACCATTGGTAGCCCTTCCAACTCTCATGGGTTTACTAAATTTTGATTCTCCCTTTCTCACCATACCAGGTTTCTTAACTAAAACCCAATCACCCGGTGTGATACATTTGCTTTTCGCCCTGTTGACCTTGTCAGAATAAACTTTGGCTGTACTTTGTTTCTTTTCAATGCTCTCCTTCACCCTGAGCTCCTCATCATTTATCTCCTTGGATTCAGTTACAGCACTGCTCCAGCCACCGATTTTAGGTGTTATGACATTGTTACAGGTTCTCCCTCTCATCAAAAAGAATGGCGTGTATTTAGTGGCATCTTTAGGTGTGTTGTTGTACGTATTAACTTTGACCCTCATGAAATCCCTCACATCCATTTTATTTGCAATTGCCATTTGTATTCCTTCTTTAAAGAATCTGTTCAATCTCTCTACCTGGCCATTGCTTTTGGGGCTGTATAAAGGAGTTTTTTCTTGAGTTATGCCTGATCTCTTTAGGAAATCGTTCATGCTGCTAGAAACCAATTGTGAACCGTTGTCTGACACCAGGATCTTAGGCTGTCCTTCTCTATCAAAAACCTTTTTTAAATAATCAATGACCACTTCTGTAGTGACAGCAGTCACAAATTTGTAACAAACCCACTTTGAATAATAGTCAGTTAATACAATTAGGAATTTGCTTACACTTGGCATTATATTGAAAGGTCCGGCGAAATCGATTGCAATTTTTACCCATGGACCATCTGGAATTGCCACACTCTGCAATTCATTCCTCTCAACTCTCCAGTGCTTGTCAGAGTTCAAACATTTTTCGCATTTGTCCACATAACACCTCACTTCACTGTCCACTCCTGGCCACCAATAATGCATTCTAAGAATGTTTCTGGTGGCAGTGATTCCAGGATGCCCTCTGTGAGCCAGTTTTATTATTTTCTGTCTGAGTTCGTATGGGGGCACAAAGGTATCACCTCTTTTGAGATATCCACTCTCCATCGTCAACTCATCACTCACTTGCTGATAACTCCTCAGTTCAGTAGGTAAGTTCCTTATGGGTGGCCATGTACTTCGCACATATTCATGTACTCTAGCCAACACAGTATCCTTAGCCAACTCATCTTGCCATTCCTTCTCTGTAATGGATCCTTCGCACATGACCGTTGCATCAATAAGTGCGACTACACATTCTGTGTCATCCTGTATTTCCTCCTTCATATTTTGTATGGGCAAACGAGACAAACAGTCAGCTCTGCAGTTTTTGCCACCTTTGATGTGTTCAATAGAGTAATTGAATTCCTGCAACTTTGACATCAGTCTTAGTAGTCTTGAGCTTGCGTTACCATTTCCTCGCCCCATACCATCTAACATATATATTAGGGGTTTATGATCTGTCACGAGAGTGAAACTTTTACCCCACAAGTAATCCTTGAGTTTGTGTACAGCCCACACGCATGCCAAGGTTTCACGCTCAATAGTACTATAATTTCTTTCCGTCTCACTGAGCCTTCTAGAAATAAAAGCAATAGTGTTCTCCTCCTTCCCCTTTCTTTGACAAAATACTGCACCAATACCTTCATTGCTTGCATCAACAGTCACTATGTTTGACAATTGCGGATCATATGGTTTTAAAGCAGGTGCATTAGCTATTTCATCCTTCACCATCTTGTATGCTTGTTCCTGCTCAGTTGTCCATTTAAACGCAACATTTTTCCTCAAAAGTTTCCTGAGTGGTTCTACTTTTTCAGCATATTTCTCCAAAAACTTAGCATAGTATTCACTGAGGCCCAGAAAACTCTTAAGTGCTTCTTTGTCTCTGGGTTCTGGGGCCTCCCTTATGGCTTGTACCAGATCATCTTTTGGTAGAATTCCTTCCGCATTTAATACATGCCCTAAGTATTCAATTTCATTGGTCATAAATTTGCATTTGTCCTTTGACACGGTCATGCCTTTCTTTTCAATGACCCCCAAAACTTTATCAATAAGCTCCAAATGATCCAGTTCTGTCTCAGAATGTAAAAGAATGTCATCCTGAAAGGCTTCGACTCCTTTCATTCCTCCAAACAGAATGTCCATAAGTTTCTGAAAGACACCTGAGGAAGAAGCTAGCCCAAAAGGTAGTCTCACGTACCTGAAAGCTCCGTAAGGTGTTATAAACGTGGTTAGCTTCTTTGACCTTTCTGATAGACAAACTTGATGGTAAGCTGCTCTTAAGTCTATTAGTGAGAAAAACTTGGAACCAGACACTGATTGCAGTATGTCCTGAATTTTAGGCAGTGGATGACAGTTCACTAATATGTTCCTATTCAATGACCTCAGGTCTACAAATAACCTGATGTCCCCTGTTTTTTTTTTCTTGGAAACCACAATTGCAGAAATCCATTCAGATTCATCCGCTTCTTCAATAACTCCTTCCTTCATCAATTTCTCTAGTACTTCCTTGAGTTCCAATTTAATTGACAAAGGTACAGATCTGACTTTATGTTTGCATGGTATGGCTCCCTCCTTGAGTTTTATATCATGGCTGAAACCCTTGACACACCCAATAACATTTTTGAAAACCTCTTTATGTTTTTCCAGAATGTCATTCAAATTTGATTTACCTTCATCAATAACAATATTATTCACCCATTCTTCTCTCAACATAACAGGGTCTTTAGCTCCAGGAACCAATATAACTCCTAATTGGGCTAAATCTCTCCACCCCACTAAAATCCTCCCTTTTTCTGCCACATAGATCTTAGTTTCAATGACTCTTCCCCTGAAAGTGACAGTATCAATAAAATATCCTAACATGTTTATTTCCTTCTCTCCAAATGCTTTAGGGTTTATATCAGATTCAGTGAGTGATACATTTCGCCATTTGTCTTCAAAAAGTACATCAGAGATGGTTGTTATTGGTGCACCAGAATCTGCAGTGAACTTGAGCTCAACCTCCCCAATCTTCACATCCCCTATAGGTCCTCTAATCTTACCATCCTCCATTTCCACATAAAGGATAATATTCGAACACATTTCCTCATCAAAGTTTCCCACAGTGTTGATACTCATGTTGTTACTCATTCCCTTTGTTTTACACAACGTGGAATAATGGCCATATTTTTTACATTTGATACACTTCTTACCAATTGCGGGACAATTTTTGTAGTCTGCTAGGTGATCATTAGATCCACATCTGAAACAACATACTTGCTTACCTCCTACTTTTCTTTCCCCCACATTTTTCACATATGTCTTACCCTCATTTTTCCTTTTGTCCTGCAAGTAAAATACATTAGTGTTATTCCCAGCATGAGATAATTCTCTGGTAGACACTAGCGACCTCTCTATACCCCTAGCTATGTCTATGACTTCTTGCAAAGTTGGCCTTTTGCATGCCAACAACCTCCCCTGAACTTTTTTAGAATAGCAATAGAAAACAATTTGATCCCTTATGTAAATATCAGTCATTTCATCATATTCACATTCAACAGCAAGAATTCTCAGACAAGCAATATATTCATCAATGGTTTCCCCTTCCTGCTGCTTCCTCAGAGCAAACCTATGCCTTGCGACCATTATGTTATTTTCCTCATCAAATTGTTTTTCAAGTCTTTTCAAAGCTTCCTCATACTCATTCATAGGTATAAAAGTTCCTGGTGGGTTTTCAAATTCGGGTAGACTGTCAAAAACATCTTGTCCGGCCTTTCCCAATAGACCAAACAATAAAGAACACTTCCTTTCTGCATCAAATGCTTTCCCATCAATGGACACTATATAATTTTCGAAAGCCCTTTTCCATTTCTTCCATTTCATAGTGGGTTTACCAGGCTCTTCCAAAAAACGGGGAGGTGCACAAATATTGTTGCTCTCAGCCATACTTCTATTAATGTAATATTATTTAAACAAATCAGTCAAATTTCCAGTATGGTATTTATAATTCTGTATAAAGCTTGTTCAAGTTATTTAACCTGCTCGCTTCTTATTGTGTAATATATGCACCTATTAAACAATATATCACTTATCCGTTTTTGAAAAAAATCTTCATTTCCATTTAAAAGAATAAACTTTTAACATAGCACATTGCTCGCCGTGAATTCCCCCAAAAAAATGTGTTTATTTATGCAAAAATTATTTTCAAAAATGGCCGCACGCTTCCACGCACAGTGACGTCGTTTATATGCGGTCCAATCAGCACTAGGAACAAACTCCCAGAATGCTTCACGCGTCACAGCTGAGGAGAAACACTGCCTTCAGCGGACGCTCGAACCTGACTGAATAGCGCGCCAAAAAGTAAGTCCTCACAGATGCCGCTTCAAGACTAAATACATACAATTAGCGCTTGTCCTTCACATCAGTTCACAGCAAGGATCGACATCAAGCGCATAACGATTTTGAACTGTTTAGTCTTTAGTCGCGCTCATCTCCACTCGCAGCTTAAGCTCCTTAGACGCGCTCAATTTCAATTATAAGCTTCCACGCCGTCCATCCATTAGCTTATTATTTTAACGCTGCACTTCTCATTCCGGCACCGCTCACATGAGGCAATGTACTCACGTAGAGAAGTTCTCCACCTTTCCGCTTTAGAATTTTCCCAATTTACAAGTTTCTTCAATCAAACCCGCAACAAAGGAAACTTCACTTAATAAGCCCGCAGGTCCTTTTTTGATCTCCCGTCCTCGTCGCCAATTGTAGTGTGACAGATAAATCAATAACGAGATGATGTCACAATATTATTTATTAGAGATAAAATGTAAAGGACCCGCAAGGAGCGGATATAATTACAACAGGTGGTAACGGGCGTCAGCTGTCATCTGCCTGACAGTTGAGCTGACGTCATATAAATAGCATCTGAACATTCCATGATCTGACATCACGATGTCAGATCATGGAGAAAGAAAACATACTGCTCATAAACTCCCCATCATAGAACATACAGAAGTACAACAGTAGCGGCAAATGGGACACTTAAAAGATGGGGGTGGGGATGGGGGTGGGGGGGTGCAGTGGGTCAGTCCTCTTCAACCATTAATTAGTCTCTTCGGGTGTCCTTTTCATCTGGCTTCCGCCCGCAACAGCTTGCAGCATGGGTCAGTGGGTCACCTCATTTCACCCGTTGGCTGCCTTGGACTGCGAGTGACCGATTTTTGACAAACACGTGAACAATTAAAGACTTCTACTAAGTTCGGATTGGTAAGGCGGGCACTCAAGCAATGGGACAGTATCTGAAGTGCAGCCGAGGGCAGCATGGAGCTTGGGCTGTGTCTCTGCTCTTCATATGCCGCCAGCGGCCCAGTGGGGGCCAAGCGGCCTTACTGGCGGCAGATGCGCCTCAATTACCTCCGTTTTACCAAGGAGGAGGTGTCATTCCCATTCTCTCGCTGGGCTGGCTCATTAATGTGTGCAGGGGTGTGGCCTGAGCAGAAAGTCCTCACTTCTATTCAGGTGTTAATCACCATTGTGAACTAATCCGTGCATAAAGAACCCTGGCAGTGTTGTTGTTTTTTTTTTTTTAAACTCCGTGAAGTCAAGAAAACATGCCTCCTTTCAGACAACCCTCCCCCTTATTTTCATAACACTTAAAACACTGTTTTGTGAAAAAGCGCAATCCGCAAATGTGGGCCACTCTTTCTAGGGTGCCTGCACCTATTTTGCATCCCAATCCAACCTGACTACTACTGAAGTAAGTGTTATCATGCACTATATTTACCATAATGCATTTGAGCAAATTGAGTGCTGGAGTGTGCTCTCTCCCATAAAATCATGTTTGCTCTCCATACCTTCCTTGCTTTTCACCAATCTGCCTTCTTACCTCTCCTCCCATTTACCTTCTGCACCCTTCTGTAATCGGAAGCAGCTCCTCAACTTTATTTGCTGTATAGGCCCAAAAGTAATTTTATCATTGAAGTAGGGGGACATTGAAAGGTTTATGTTTTAGCAGCAATGTTTTGGGGATCAAAGCTTAAGTTCCCGCACCAGACCTAACATCCCTAGTTATCTAATTCAAAGGTGCAAAAGGGCTTGAGGCACAATCCCCTATACCTCTGAGGTATCGTCCACACACGGACTTCTTCAGGGCCCACAATGTTTTTTTATGGTGCATTTTCACATGATCAATTTAGACCGTATTTGTAATCAGTCAATTTGAGGTTAATAGACATTTATAGCAATGTCAGCGAGAAAATCAAAGCGCACGATCGCCCACAGCAACAGGAGCGCTACTGTTGTTGTGGACGATCATGTGGTTTGATTTTCTCACTGACATTGCTATAAACACTGTAAAATTACCTGGCACAAAAGAGGTTTACATACAAAAGAAAAACCCCAAAAAACACCCGATACATGGGCCGCTGATTATCCTCAAATTGACTGATTACAAATACGGTCTAAATTGATCATGTGAAAATGCACCATAAACAAACATTGTGAGCCCTGAAGAAGTCCGTGTGTGGACGAAACGCGTTGGCGGTTGCAAAACGTTTTTTTTTTAAGAAAGTAAAATAAAAGATGAAGTTTAGTAAGAAAAACAAAACATCAACTCATCTTTGTGCGACAACTATTATAATTCTGAAAATTGCTTGACCTTTAAAGAAGTGTGCTGGGCTAACTGTCTTTGTGGACATTGAAAGGTTTGACAGTAGACTGCATGGGATGGGCTAAGGACTTGGTCTGCAGTCTTTTCTAACTTGGTGGAGTAGCTCTCAAATAATCTGTTGGGACATCCATCTCTAAGTATGTCCCTTACCAAAGAATGGACCAGTTGGCTCTCTCAGCGCTTGTTTTATTGTTGTATTGGCTTGAAATAAAACTGAGTACTGAATTTGGCTTTGTAGGTGGTACATTGTTTTCCGAGGAGAGAAGTGAGCTAGCTGGCCAGCCCCACCCACTGCCTCTATGAAACCAATACATCCACTATTGTACTTGGAGATGCAGAATAACTGAACTCAGTAGACACACTCCACCTTGATTTAAAATGAAATTGGTCAAACTTATGTGCGAACATTTACATTTTGTCATACCCGGTGAAGCACTTTGAGCTAACCACACCTGTTGTGTCTGTCAAATTGGCTCTTGAGTTTTAGTTTCTGGCGGCTCCTCCCTGACAATTTGACTGAGCTGGGATTCACACATACCCTATACAGAATCTCTTATGATGCAGTAATGCCGTAGCGTCTTTAATGAATTGTGGGGTAGGGGAAGACTCCTGACCTCTGTCTTTTGGACTTTAAGATGCAAGCAGACAAGTGTCCTATTGTGTTCTTTAGGCCACTTCACATATCAGTCTCTTCTGTTGATGCATTGAAATCGAGCCTGCCATGGTTGAAATTTACCTGCTCAAAAACACCCTGGTTGAAAATTGAAAATGGAGACATTCCCCTTGAGTTCCCTAAAGGCAACTAGTAGGTCCTAAGCTCGGGCCGTGTAAACACTTCAAGGTAAAATGGGTAGGCTCCCTTGTGGTCCATTTCTTATTTCATGTATCCCTCCTCCTTTTAGTGGCTCCTTTGTTGCCTAGCCCACACAGGGCTTGAAACCAATGGTCTTTCGATGTCCTACCTTCTTGTTGTTTTCCTGTGGCAAAGCAGCCACTAATGCCACAAACCATTCTGAATAAATGAGTGTCCAAGCGCTCTGCAAATTTCACCGTGCATTACTTGAATGTTTTTGAATTGTGGTCCAGCCAATGGCTCCCCTTCCTCATGGCCCAGGAGGCACCTCTGCCACCGTGGCCTTACTTCTAGGTCTTGCTTCAAACCTTTCACTGGGCACACTCCCCTCTTTTAGCTCCTGCACCACTTGACCAAGGATATGCTAGCCTGGACTCTCTTTGACCTGGCAATATTTTTCAACTCAGTCCACCTGTGAGTACCATTGAACCACCTGGATTACCCTTACAGTTTCCATGTCCCTTTCCATCACTTTGGTAGACGAGGGCTCTGTATCTATGAGGCCAGAAGCCATGCTTCAAGGCACCCATGCCTCCTCCTACTGTTTGCATCACCATCCCATCGTGCCCAGGTCCTCCTGTGCCACGCTACATCCTGGCCATGGGACTTTCTGCAGGCCTGCTGCTCTCAGCAGGGCGGTTAGTGCGAAGACAGTACACCAACCCCATTACCTCTATACATTCACTTGTAGCCATAAAATGCGTGGGCGTCTGTCCGAGGGGATGTGCAGCCTGGTGGGTGCTACCATCCTGTCCCACACATGAGCTCAACCACACCATGTTTTCTTAGTGACTCCCACCATGGGAGTGGGTAGTTTTGCGCTGATAGGGCATTAAAGGAGGAGATTTGCCCTGGTACCTACAATTTGTACTCTGTAACTAGGCAATAAGGGTTAATTTGTGGCATTTTCACTGATGCATTTTCGTGAACAATTCTTGTATTAGAGTTATAATATCAGCCAAAGTTGATAGAACTCGAATAATTTTAGTTGTCATTAGCAAAGAGCTTATAATAAAAATAATAATAATAATAGGGATTTCAGCCAAACTTCATCTATTGGTCTATTGTTGTGTTATTTTCTTTTTAGGTCTTGCTTGAGACAGCACATACTCAGCAGTGATTGGCTTAATCACCACTCCTTTCTTTTCATTGGTTAGTGGCAGCTTGTCTCATTTTTGCAGTCTCACTACAGAGAGCTTTAGGAGGATTTTACACACACACACCACCCCGCCTTCCCCTCCCTTTGCAGGGAGTCAGCTGTGTGTGCTTTAAAAGTCCATTTCCATTGTTCGCTGCAGTTCATTACACAAATAAGCAGAGTTGCCACAACATTCCTTTCTGTATGGAGAATAACGTGCTCCTAAAACCGCCCCGGATTTTACAGTAAAACTTCTTGTGAACAAACACATGTAATGCTTTTAACTCCTGCATTGCCGGAGGCTCCGCACCCTTAAGCTGGGAACAGTATATATAGCACCAGTGCCTCACTGGTGTTTATATTTTAAACATTTCCACTTGTATTTTTATTTGTATGTAACATATGGGTATGTTTTCCCTAGTAACTTGTTTTCTTCTGTGGCAAAAGAAATCATTGCCTGTAAGTTTCCATATTAATTTTCAGATTTGTTAAATGAAGTGAGACAGAACGTCCTATTATTGATTTAATCAATCAGGGTTGGTAAAGCGCAGCTACTCACCCGCGAGGGTCTCAAGGAGCTGGGGGGAGAGGGGGTTTGTTGAATGCTGGGGTCATCCGAAGAGCCAAGTCTTGAGGTCCTTCCTGAACTGATGCAGTGGGGACTTGCTGGAGGTGGAGGGGGTGTTCGTTCCAGGCCTTGGCTACGAGGTAGAGAAGAACTTTCCTCCTGTTCTGGTCTTGTAGATGCGTGGGGTGGTGGCTAGGGAGAGATCAGCTGGTCAGCTGTCTCTTTGGTGCGTAGAAGGAGAGGCAGTTGTTTAGGTGAGCTGGTCCGATGTTGTGGCGAGCCTCGTATGTGTGAGTGAGGAGCTTGAAGGTTATTCTTCTTTCGATGGGGAGCCAGTGGAGATCCCAGAGGTGTTGGGTGATGTGGTTGTGACGGGTGATGTCTAGGGTCAGTCTGGCTGCGTCGTTCTAGACTGTCTGGAATTTGCGGAGTCATTTCTTGATTGTGGCTTAGAAAGCGTTGCCGTAGTCCAGTCTGCTACTGATGAGGGTGTGCGTAAATGTTTTTCTGGATTTGGATGGGATCCATTTGAATGTTTTTTGGAGTATGCAGAGGGTGTTGAAGCAGACCAGGGATACATCATTGATCTGGTGGTTCATTGTGAGCGATAAGTCAAGTATGATGCTGAGGTTTTGTCCGTGGTCCATCGGGGTGGGGGCGTTTCCATGGGCGGGAGGCCACAAGGTGTCATCCCATGTGGAGTGGGTGGAGCCAAGGATGAGGACTTCTGTTTACTCGGAGTTGAGTTTCAGGCAGCTCTTCATCCAGGTGGCGAAGGCTTTCATCCCGTCTTGGAAGTTTTGTCTGGTGATGTTGGTTTCCTGGTAAGGGAGAGGATGAGCTGGGTGTCGTCGGTGTAGGAGAGGAGGTTGAGCCTGTGGTTTCTATGTTTGCGACGGGGACCATGTATCTGTTGAAGAGAGTGGGACTGAGAGAGGATCCCTGAGGCCCTCCACATCTGGTCTTTGTTGATTCCTAGAGGTAGGGCGGGAGTCTGACTCTTGAGTTCTGCCTGTGAGAAATGAGCATATCCAGACAAGGGCCTTTCCGTGGATGCGGCGTCTTGGAGTCTGGTGGCTAGTGTGCAATGGGAGACAGTGTTAAAGGCAGCTGAGAGTTCCAGGAGAATGAGGGCTGCAGTTTGCTCCTGGTCGAGGCGGGAGTGGATGTCGTCTGTTTGCAGCAGATAGGGCGGTCTCGGTGCTGTGGTTGCTGCGGAATCTGGATTGGGAGATGTCCAGGACATTGTTGGCATTGGTGAAGTTTGCTAGCTGGGTGTTTAAGGCCTTTTTGATGACCTTGGCTGTGAATGGAAGCAGGAAATGGGCCTGAAGTTCTTGAAGTAAGTTGGGTCTGCGGAAGGTTTCTTCAGGAAGGGGTTGACTTCGGCATGTTTCCAGTCGTTGAGGAATGTGGCGGTTTTGAGGGAGCAGTTAATTGTCCAGCGTGGTTCGGGTGTGATGGCCGTGGCGGCTCTGAGGAAGATGTGGGGGTGGGCAGGAGTCTGAGGCTGCTCGGGAGTGGATGCTCTTCATGGTCTTTAGGGTGTCGTCTGTTGTGAGCGGGGTCCAAGTGAGCAGGGTCTGTTGGGTGGCGTCGCTGGGGTTGGGAGCTGAAGTGGTGCGGAGGTCTTGGTTGTTGAAGTTGTCATAGATCATCTTAATCTTGAGGTGAAAAAAGGTGCTGAGTCTGTTGCTGAGGTCTTAGGAGGGTGGGACGTCTGTTGTTTCACTGTTGGGTTTGGCAATTCCTTGATGGAGAAGAGTTCTTTGGTGTTATGGGCGTTGGTGTGGATTCTGTCTTGGAGGAATTTCTTCTTTGTGGATTCGAAGAGTTGGTGGTGTGCCTTGGTGGCTGCTCTGAAGGGGGGTCGTGTTTCTGTGGTTCGGTTGTTCCTCCACGCCTTTTCAAGTCGCCGGCAGGAGCGCGTAGATCCTTGGAGTGCAGGGATGAACCAGCTTGCTTTATTATTGTGCCGTCCTGTGGCTTTCTTGGGGGGGGCGAGGGTGTTCCCGCAGTTTGTGATCCAGTGGTGAAGGTTGCATGCCGAGGTGTTGGCGTCTGGTGTTGGTGGTGGTGGGGGTGGGGTGCTGATGAGGGCAGAGGTGAGCCGGTCTTCAGTGACTTTGTTTCAGCTTCTATGGGGAAGGCGGTGGGCATGCTTGGTACGGTGAGTTTTCTGAAGGAGAAGTGGATGCAGTGGTGGTCTGTCCAGAGGAGGTGTGGCTGTAGGAGACGCTGTTTCCTTCTGTGAAGACTGGGTCGAGTGTGTGTCCTGCTGCGTGCGTGGGGGCGGTGGCCAGTTGCTTCAGTCCTATGTTGGCGAGGTTCTCTAAGAGGGTGGTGGTGTTGGGGTCATCTTTGTTGTCCAGGTGGAAATTTAGGTCTCCAAGTAGTCAGTGGAGGCGATAGCATGGGATTGCTACTGTAACACTTAAAACACTTAAGTGATCATTCACCTTGTGTAACTTTCACCGCGCGGGCTGCCTAAGTGAGCACGTGACAGTTATTCTGATAATCAAATAGTTATGTAATGTTTTCGACAAAACTCCTTACAGAAAACATGTAATTTACAATTTTCAATACCGAATTGAAGTTGGTACACAGCCTTTCTCGTAAGGATGAAAGGCTGAGTTCCCTTGCATATTTATATTGTGCTTACTGCCCAAGCTTTTTAAGGATGGGTAGCACGGTGGTCCTTGGGAAACCAGTATCTGTCCCAGGTATATTCCTTGCCAGCCCTATAATCAGACCTCACGTGATCCTAAACTTTCTGCTTTTATGTACTTCTGTGCCCTGTCTACCTTTCAGTTTATTTTCAGTGCACATGTGTTGTCCTGATGTTGCCAGTGTGTGCAAGTACTTAGCAGATGCGTTTCAGTACTTTCACTTCAATATTAATTTGATAACATATGTATTTGCATATGTCCAAGTGAAGTACCATAACATATTCTACAATGACATACCATGAAATACAATAACCTTATACCATTATATATATATATATATATATACACCATGCTATACAATGGCAGGTCATATCATACTATACTATATGATAATATGATGTACCTTACTATACAATGACAGGCCATACTGTCCTATACAGTGGCAAACCAAACCTGTCAGAAAGCAGGGCTTTTTGCACATGTCCCCCCACTTTTTCCCCCATTTGAACTACTAGATGCGTGATTTTGACTCTGGCAGTGCACTGGAGCGTGCTAACCAGGCGCCAGTGCTCTTTCCCCAAAACTGTTGTGTAACTGGACAATCTCAATTGACAGAGACTTTACCTCCTTATAAGCCCCTAGTATATGGTTCCAGGGTTACCCAGGGCATAGGCGGTAAATGGGGCTGAAAGACTGCAGCACATGTTTTGTGTTATCCTGGGTGACCCAAACAAACTGCTCACAGCAGGCCTACTATTGCAGACTGCAGAAGTGGTACAACTGCTTGAACCAGACTGTACCCTCACTGTGTGGCACTGCTTTTGGTTTGTGTCGGTCACTCCTAGAGGAGGCCTCCTGTTTACAGGCGGCAGGGTGCGGTATAAAAAGAGTGTAGACATGTAAGTGCAAGCTTATATGTCTCTATAGTGTCTTTACCATTAAAGTACACCATAAGTGATAGGCAGTCAATAGAATAACATGGGACTTGCACCTGTACAGACCTGGGTTGCTAGCTCCATTATAGTACCATCTAGATATGTTGAGTTTGGAATCAAACAACGTGCCGTCTCTCCCCTGACACAAATCTGGCGTCAAGTGAAGGCTGGCATGCACCCAGGAGGCACCTTAGAGGTTGCCCCAACTTCACTGACCAACCTGCCCTTTCCCATGCCTGTTGTAGCCAAGACATGATTCTGACCTCCTGCCAGGCAGTGTGATCACTCCCATGTGCCGAGAACAAAAGCTGGGCAGAAAATGGGCAGAAAATAGGTCACATCTCCTTCACCCCTACCCAGCAGGCTAGTGAAGTGACACATCAGAGTGGTAAGTTTCAAAGTTTGTGCCACCTCTGGTATGCATCTGTGCTGTCCCCCTGAGGAGGACACATCCCTCCCTTGCCCCTGGCACGCTAGCACCCTGGCAAGGTAGGAAATTAGGTATGCAGGAGGTGTACGCCTCCAGGAAGACTGGCCACACCTCCAGGGTGGACAACCTGATCTCTACACCTAAAATAGAATTCAGCCATCTGGGTAGAAAAGGTGACCTCCACGCTCTGATGAGGTCACGTCAGGGGTGGATTGGCTGCAGGGACTAGCTGCCCATTGGCTACTAGCTTCCACCACCCCAACTCCTAACTCCTCTAAATCTAGGATTTAAAGGTCACCCCGACACTAGGACCTCAGATCTGAACCACTTGCATCAAAGAAGGGCCAAGAGGAGACTTGTGTCGCCAGCAACTGGACTTTGCCCATTGCTCCAAAGCAAAAGAGGGGGTACTTTGTCTCTGAGGCATCAGATTTGGAACTTAGTGAACAACTCTGCCCCCCCCCCTTTTTTCCATTTTTAATTTTTTCAGCATAAACAAACTTTATTGGTTTTCATTCTTACCCAGCACCAAACAGTTATGTCAAACACAAAGATCATCCCTTCTTGTATTTGTCATTAACATAACCGTTACTATTAAAACTTTACAAACCCATCCACCTACTGCTGTGCCCCTTATTCACATAACAAATGTCGGAGTTAGTGTAAATGCAACCATGGCAGCCCGATCAGTCCAAAAGAGCCTTCAAACTGTACTTATGATTCAGTTGTGCCCTATCTGGCCATCAATCTCCGCTTGCTTGGAGTCAACCATCCAAAAAGTTCCCTACAGATTTCCTAATGATGCACTTGGAGATGGAGGTTCTGGGTTCGTTGTACAGTACACCAGCGCCTCCCAGGCCCGTGCCATATCTATTGACCCTCGGCCACATCTTTCCTCTTGAAGCAGCACTGTGCCTTCATAATCCGCTTATCATTCCAATTCTCTCTGTCACACTACCTCCCAGGGTTTCCCTGGAGCCTTCTAAATTTCTTGTAATTTCCCGCTTTGCAAAGAATAAAAGCTAGGTCCTGAAACATACTTGTGGCTTTGGTTTTAGCAGTGTGTGGAAACCAACTTAAGCAGTGTTCTGGAGTGTGGGTGACCTCTCTCTGTTACCGCAGCGAGTACACTAATGACTTCATGCTAGTAGGCAATGAGCATCGGGCAGTACCAGAACATGTGTGTACATTTCTCTACCACCTAAAGCATTTTGGACACTTTGTGCCTTTTGTATGAAAGTATCTAGTTATTCGCCCTGGGTGATATACAACCCCAATGTATAGCATAAAAATTAATATGTTTAAAGTGAGTGTTTCTTGAGATTTTGGCAACTCTCTCCAATATGCCTACCCAATCCTCTTCAGGTATGGAGTTCCCCAGATCTTCCACCCACCGGGCTCCGAGGGTAGAGAATGACCCTCATCCTTGGCTAAAACTTGGCACTACCTGGCAGAGAGATGCCAGAAGCACCCTCCGACTCCCTTGGCTTAGTGGGACTAGTCCCCTGCAAACTGCAGGTAAAACTATGTTCGGGAGCGAAAGCTGGCCATCGGGCCCTCCAAGGGATTGCCCAAATACAGATGGTGTAGTGCATTGTGGGAATTGTAGTCTGGCCTTCCCCTAAATTTCAAGCCGCTAATGCACTCCCTTGGACCTCCAGACGTTGAAGTTACCTTTCACTACTTTTACCGCTACCCAGGCTTGTTGGTCACCAGATCGGTTACTAACCCCTTAACTCGACACTGCATTAAGAGGGCATTTCATTACACCTGCAATTGATGTCTGCAACAACCACGCTCTTGTGTATTTGCATCTTATTTTCAGCAGAACCATCTCAGTGGAAAAAGCAGCTTTACTACTGGTCCCACTCAGCACCACGGACAGTAAGGACAACTCTGCACTTGTATTCCATGGGTTAGGTAAAATTGAACGAACTGACTGTTCCGGGTCCTAGGACCTGCAGCACCTTTATCATGCAAGGGTACAATGCAACTCGACCTGCAAGTGACCGATTGTCTCTAGTTGGTTTTGCCATTTACTGCAATGTTTTCTTTTCCATGTATTTTATTGCATTGATTTAATATTGCTCGAAACATCTACAACTATAGTTATATGTATGCTATTCTGTTAGTTTTAGTGTCTAAATTAAGAAAAAAATACACTCTATTTATAACTTGGTTTTGGGTTTCTCTTGAGTCGTGTCAATTACTTATTGTCCATGTAGGTACTCTGAAATGCTTAACACATGTTCCCCTAGTAAAGCCGGGCTGCTCTTTGCCACTCTACCAGGACTGAGAAGGATTTATGAGTGTGAATCCAAGAACCATCTTTGGGGTATTGTGATATTGCATGGTAATGCTACCCAGCCGTACCACATAATATTCCACTTTCCAACAATACCATGCAAAACAGTGACAAACCATACCATACAATACTAGACCGTGACAGGCATACCATGCTACACTATATCATAACAGGAGATACAATATCATATCTTACTACACAACAGGCCATAACATACCATAACATACCATGCTATACAGTGTAACCAAACAAAAAAATTGACGAAGGCAATACAGCACGCATTAGAAAGACCTATTGGTTTTGCCAATGCTTGTTTAGTCTGCTGTCTACAGCATGGGGTAGTGGGTCAGCCAATCTCAGCCACTGGCTAACTTCACTGCGAGTTATGGGAGTTTGCTCATACACAAGGAGCTCATCCGCACTCACAGTGTGTCCCTTCAGTGCCAGGGCTTATAATAGCAATGTGTGATTTAGAGACCTACAACTTTTTAGCCTGACGGTTCCCCAAAAATTACGTTTCGCAAAAACCATGAAAAAACAAAGCGAGTATTGACAAAGACCGGCATCCATTGCCAGACCTATTGGCTTTGCCAATGCTGTTTGTGTTGTGTAATAAGCTTTCTCAATAGCACCTCTTTATAGATGGTCTACTTAATTGTGTGCTTCCAGATCTGTGGAATCATTGTTTTCTCAGTCTGTTGGACTTTAGTTTTGGTGTAGTGGACCTTGATGGCCTCTTGCTTTGCTGTTACAGAAGGTATGCTTCACGTTTTGTACCTCTGTAAAATGGTGCGGCCATTGTACATATAGGTGCAATAAATTCACACTGTGCAGGTTTAAAAAAAAAATCAACACTGCCTAGCTTAAGCAGACATTAGTAAAGCCAATAGATCCTGTGTATGGGAGAGCTCTTCGTTTTAGCAATGCGTTTTAGCCATGTGGTACAACAGTGTGGCTACTGTTCAGCACGGCTAAAAGTTAGTGGTGTGGCATGTCGTCCAGTGAAGTAGAGGACATAACAAGTTCTTCATCCCCTTTCTCCCCCTCTCCTCCTTCCTCCTCTTTTAAACATCAGACATTCGGGTAAGTAGTGTTTAACTTTTTACTTGAATTTAGTATCACTCTCAAAGTCAGCAGCTCTGACCGCCAAGACACCTCTACTCCCTGGTGTAATAAAGTGTTGCTTTATTTGCCCTGAGTTAGCTCTGGGGTCTGTTTCTAAATATAACATGATTAAATTTGAGCTACTTTGGTCTGATTTGTGGAAGGGGCGGGGCTTGACTGTCCATGGCTCTAGCGAGTCTGTCAATAGTATATGCTGATGTTTGGCTACCCAAGAAATGCTGAGACGCCCAAATATTGATACTACTCCGTAGTAATGTGTAAATGACATTATGATGTCATTAGTTCTAAAAGAATGTTAAGACTTAAGGAATACACAGTGTTCCATTGAAGGATATCAATTAATTATATTTACTGTGTCTGATGGACTTCTTTACACACTCCTTTGTGGTGTGTTTTTTTTTGTGTGTGTATTTTTTTTACGTTTTTAGTACTTTCTTGTACACTCACTGTCCCAATCAGTTTTGGCGAGTGTTTACATTTCATGTCAATCAATCAATCAGGAGTTTGCTAAAGCGCGTCTACTCACCCGTAAGGGTCTCAAGGCGCTAGGGGTGGGGGGGGGATGCAGGTTCCATTCCATCAAGGAGGGGGTCTGTCGAAGAGCCAGGTTTTGAGGTTTCTTGCGAAGATGGGGAGCGATGTCTATCTGAGATGGAGCGAAAGGGCGTTCCATGCTTTGGCCGCGAGGAAGGAGAAGGAGTGGCCTCCCGATCTGGTCTTTCTGGTTCAAGGGACCATGGCGTAGGAGAGCTGGGCTGATCGTAGGGTCCTTTGGGGTGCGTGGAATTTGAGCCGGCTGTTCAGGTATGCTGGTCCGGTGCCGTGGAGGGCCTTGTGTGCGTGGGTGAGCATCTTAAAGGGGATTCTCGCCTCGACGGGGAGCCAGTGGAGTATGCGCAGGTGCTGGGAGATGTGGCAGTGTTTTAGCAGGTTGAGGACCAGTCTTGCGGCGGCGTTCTGGATGTTCTGTATCTTGCGGATGAGGTTTTTGTTTATTCCGGCGTAGAGTGCGTTGCCGTAGTCGAGTCTGCTGGTGACCAGGGCGTGAGTGACTGTCTTTCGGTGTTCGAGGGGTGATCCATTTGAAGGTCTTACGAAGGAGGCAGAGGGTGTGGAAGCAGGAAGATGAGGCAGAGTTGATCTGGCGGTCCATTTTGAGCTCGGAGTCCAGGATGATTCCCAGGTTGCGTGCGTGGTCTGTGGGGGTTGGCGGGTTTCCGAGGGCGGTGGGCCACCAGGTGTCGCTCCAGGCGTTGGGGTTTGGGCCCATGATGAGTACTTCTGTTTTGTTGGTGTTTAGTTGTAGGCAGCTGTTTTTCATCCATTTGGCGACGGCTTCCATGCCTTCTCGAAAGTTGCGTCTGGTGGTGTTGGGCTCGTTGGATAGGGAGAGGATGAGCTGGGTGTCGTCTGCGTATGACACGATGTTGAGTCCGTAGGTTCTGATGATGGGGGCAAGTGGAGCTATGTAGACGTTGAAGAGCGTCGGGCTGAGGGAGGAGCCCTGGGGGACTCCGCAGGTGGTAGGTGTGGGGTCTGAGAGGAAAGGGGGGAGTCTGACCCGTTGCGTCCTGCCGGAGAGGAAGGAGCAGATCCAGTCGAGGGCCTTGTCCTGGATTCCTGTGTCGTAGAGTCTGCGTATTAGGGTGCGGTGGGAGACTGTGTCGAACACCGCTGATAGGTCTAGGAGGATGAGGGCTACTGTTTCTCCTTTGTCCAGTAGGGTGCGGATGTCGTCTGTTGCGGCGAGGAGGGCGGTTTCCGTACTGTGGTTTTTCTGAAGCCGGATTGGGAGGAGTCGAGGATGTTGTGTTCTTCAATGAATGTGGTGAGTTGGCTGTTGATGGCTTTCGCTGGGAAAGGGAGCAGGGAGATGGGTCTGTAGTTTTTGAGGTCGGTGGGGTCCGCTGAGGGTTTCTTTAGGAGGGGGTTGACCTCGGCGGGTTTACAGTTGTCGGGGAACGAGGCGGTCGCCAGGGAGCGGTTGATGGTGTGGCGGAGCATGGGTGCGATGGTGTCGGCGGCTCTGTTGAAGATGTGGTGGGGGGCAGGGGTCCGTGGGGGCCCCTGAGTGGATTGACTTCATTGACTTCAGTGTGTCTTCGGTGGTGAGGGCTGTCCAGTCATCAATCGCTGGTTTCCCGGTGTCGGGGGTGGTTGGTGAGGGTTCAGTGTGTTGGTTGTCTTCATCAAAGTTGTCATAGATGCTCTTGATTTTGTGGTGGAAAAAGGTGCTGAGTTTGTCGCAGAGGTCTTGTGAGGGAGGGATGTCGGTAGACTCGCTGGTGGGTTGGGTGAACTCCTTGATGATGCTGAAGAGTTCCTTGCTGTTGTGTGCGTGGGTGGAGATTCTGTCTTCAATCGCTTTTTTCCTCGTTTCTCTGATGAGTTGATGGTGGGCGTTGGTGGCGGCTCTGAAGTTGTTGTGGGCTTCTGTGGATTTGGTGTTTCTCCAGGCCTTTTCGAGGCGGCGGCATGTGCGCCTGGACTCTCGAAGTTCGGTGGTAAACCTTCTGGCTTCCTTGGCACGGGTATTGTTGTTTTTCTTGAGGGGGGCTATGGTGTTGGTGCTGTCCGAGATCCATCTATGCAGGGTTCGGGCTGCGGTGTTGGGGTCGTCGTTTTCCGCGATGGTTGGGGTGGAGTTGTTGAGTGAGGAGGTGAGCTGGTCGTCGGTGATTTTGGTCCAGTTTCTTTGTGGAAGCAGGTGCTGGTGTCTGTGGATGGTGGGTGTTCTGAAGGTGAAGTGGACGCAACGATGGTCGGTCCATGGGAGTTCGGTGGTGTGGCTGAAGGTGATGGAGTTTCCTGTAGTGAAGAGGGGGTCGAGGGTGTGTCCTGCTGAGTGCCAGGGCTCGGTCACGATCTGGCAGAGTCCAATGTTGTGGAGGTTGTCCAGGAGGCATGTGGTGTTGGGGTCCAGTTGATTGTCGAGGTGGAAGTTGAGGTCTCCCAGCAGGGTGCAGTCAAACTTGTTGTTTTAATTTTACTACTTTGAGTACCATGATTGAAGATGCTTTCAATTAAAATAAAACAAATGCACCCAATTTCGTTACACGGCCAGAGCAAACGTGTAAGATGCTTTTGTCAGCATATTTTTTTTTAAACTCCAAAGATGATGTCCAGTTTCTCTGTTACCTGTTGCTTTCCCTACTATAGGGTGACATACCCTTGGTGCTAAACAGTGCCGGATTAAACCCTTTTGAGGCCCCTAGGCAGTCGAAATTTCGGGCCCGCTCCACAAATTATCTCCTAATACGTTTTTCATTTTACCAACAGATAATTTTAATTAACTAATTATATTAAATATTAACAATTTTGAATGTTACTAAAAATGAACTGGAAACAATTTAAGAAAGCTTGATTGTAATTTAATTATGCATGTTATTAAAAATGAATCGGAAACAATTTAAGAAAGCTTGATTGTAATTTTCTTTAAAAATCAAATCAATATTATTTTGATCCATTGTCGCGGGGCCCCTAAAAGGAGCGGGCCCATTGGCCGGTGCCTAATTTGCCTATTTGGTAATCCAAGACTGGTGCTAAGCACTTATGTTTTTATTACTTTATGGGGAAAATATCCTGTCTTGGAGGAATGAAGGGTGCGGGTCCGAACCTGAACTGTCTAGAGCAGTGCTTTCGAAATAAAAAAAAAATTAAAACGCTTTCACTTTTACTCGACATAAACTGATCAGCAAAGTGGGAATGAGTTTTGAAATGAACTCCACCCAAATGTAAACGCTTTTTACTCGCTGGAAAGTTTGACCGTATGTGTAATATGTGCGTTGTGAATACTGTTTATTTAGTGGGAGGGATCGTGGGTTGCATTTCTGCCACCATAGATGACATTGTCGGTTTTCATAACACCATTGGTTGATATATAATGTTGTTTCACTGGGCTGGTCTCTTTTTTTTGTTTGTTTTTTATAACTGCGAGTAGTGAATTTGTAGTCAGTTCCTTTTAAAACTTAGCGTATTTCATAAACAAAATTCTTATTGATCAGAACTGTGACTTCAGTGAAATTGATTTACCTTTCCTTAAATTTGTAAAACTCGGACAAAATGATTCCATTGAGGATTTGTCGCCTTTTACAAAACTGAGTGGTTAAGTGCCATTTTGTCCAACACTCTGTGAGCCTCACTCTGAAACTATATGACCTAGGTGTAGAATCAATGTCGTTTGGACTGCTGGCTAAATTGAAGCACAGGCAAAGTCAATAGGTCTGGTTTCAATGAGTTGGCACATGCACACACAGGTATACACAAATATACAGAAGGGTATTCGTGGCTTGCCACTGTGCATCCTGTCTGTTTCTGTCCCTTTAGTCTCAGAGTGGCCTTAAACATCATAATGTTGGCTGATGTCTCAGATCCTGGTGTCCTTAAACTCTAAGCCAAACCTCTTATCATCTGGCAATCCTCTGGCTCTTGCTGCCAGCAAGTCCCTACACAGTGTATTGATTAGTGAGAAGGCGCAGGGAAGCTTGCCTGTTCTTGCAGGAAAGTGTGTTGATTAGTGTTGGGGAGCATTAGGGCTTGGCGTTTCCTACATTTTAACCTGGGCAAAGATCTGAGAACACATACGCACCAGTACAGTGAATACCCTGCCACCCTTCCAGAGACCGGATCAAGAGACGCAGTGTCCACTTTCCACTGACAGCAGAAGCATGCCATTATCATCCACTCGCTCAATGCAGACAGTAGAGCTATGTAGTGCCGTCTTATCGCATGGACATGCTAGGCAGTTGCCTGGGGGGCCCAACGAGCATAGGGGCTCCATGAGCACAGGAGCCTCATGAGCACAGGAGCCCCATGAGCACAGGAGCCCCATGCAGACCAGAATTTAACACTAATTTTCTGTTAAACGTTTTTATTCCTGTGAGTTGTTGTGTAGGCAGGGCCCAGTGCACTGCTTTGCCCATGGACCTATAATGCTGTTAAAACAGCCCTGGAGCTATGTGTCTCCTATCACAATCGGTGGTGATAGCCCTTAATTGCCACTACCCTTTACTTGCCACAGGTAGCAGAGCTACCTTTTGTTTGACAAAACAATCACTTGCTCACCTGATTAATCTTGTGCTCTACATACAGCAGGTTTCTACTTCGCTTGTCACAGATGACTTCAGAGCTAGCCCCCTATTGCTTCTAGACAGCACAGCCTTGCATTGCCGCACTACTCTTTCCCTTGCCAGGACCACACCAGTCTCTATAGTTAACTTGCAGCCTACCTGCCTGTTCCGTCTGTTTCCACCCATCTATCACATACATCCTGCAGCTGAGCCCCTATATGACAAGATATTTACATTGTTAGGGTGAAGGCAATGCGACCCACAGGGGATCATTGAATTGGATAGGTTAGATTTGCATGTAACAATCTGTATGTTCCCCATTCTACAAAACACCATGGCAGGGGAAACTGTCTTTATTACACCACCTGTGTTTAATCGGGCCAGGGGCAGCTTGAAATAACACCCTATCCCCGACTCTGTAGAGGAGATCTACAAAGGCACTAGGCAGACAGATGGTCTAAACTGACATGGGTTAGGTGGAGGATCACAACCCCTTGCAGTGATGCACCCCTCAGAGACCCTATACAAAACACACATCTGAGCTTGTCCGGCAGGTTGCAGGGATCCCCCACCCCCTTTGGAATACTCTGTAGGGAAAACCCAATATAACACCATTCTTAATATAATGGGTACAACCTGTCCATGAGCAGTCCAGTAGAAGAACCTATGAGCAAACCCACGTTTGTCTGTATTGAAAAGTTTATGGATCCTTGCAATTGTAGAATATGTACAGAGTTACTAGAATTATGCGATTCTGCCTCAGCTGCATTTTTGGGATTTGCCTCATAATCTGTAATCTGCTGCATAATCTGCAGATTTTTCCCCCAAAACGTTTGTTTCTAGCTCAAACGGATTAAAAATTACTAAAATATGGCGACACTACACTCATAATAACTGGCACTCCAAACACAGACTGGCTACAATGTGGGCTAATCAAACATTTGACTTGTCAATTTCGAGCAAGCAATGACTGGGGGGGGGAGGGGTAACCATGATTTCGCTGCTGTGTTTGTGGGTTTTAGGTGCAGGCCAATTGGCCATTTGGCCTGAGGGGCTCATTTCCCTGATCTATCTGTACATAGTAACGCCCTTCGCAAAGGTTGACTGGTCATCCTTCCGTTGCTTATTGCTGTATTTGGGTGTTTTAGATTGGCATTAAGAAGATTAATTATTTGCCAGACATTGTTATCATGTGTAAAAATGACAAAATAATGAAGTAACACTATCAGAAAATGATCCGCATTACGCCGCTTAATTTGCCTTTTATTGCGGCATAATTTAGTCAGCCCTGCTGCATAATGCGATCGTCATCTGCCGCATAATTCCGCTGGCCCTAGATATGCAAGAATCACCACGTAGCAAACTCTTTAGGTTCAAAATCTTTCATTTGCAGATCTCTGTGGTTTAACCCCTTCGATGCTGATGACGGCCCCCGTCCGTCATGCATCACGGTGGGCGTGTGCTGATGACGGCTGGGGGCCGTCATGATCCCGCCCACTCTTAAAAACCGCTGCGCAGAATCGCGGCCACGCCCGAGGGGTTAAAGTAAGCAAAATAATTGTATCACATGTAGGCTCAAAATACCATTAATATGCAAAATCGCCCTCGATGCAACATCCGCAGGATTGTTAAAACTCTTCTAGGTGCACAAATAAATTCTTCACTTTTGCATTCAGCCACTGCAGGGAGAAAATCTCTTTAGGCACAATTTATAGTGAGACTGGAATACTCCTTTGGCTTTATCCAGCTGTTTCTATCTAGACCTAATGAGCTCTAACACAGCAGAAGGATCTACCTTTAGATCTGCTTATGTTTTACTACCACTTCTGTGCCTCTAGCAGCCCCTTCCTTCAAATAGCATTGCCAGCGCTGTTTATCAATCTTGGGACAGACTGGACTCTGGAACGGCTCTCTCTTCCCCTCACACCCCCTTGGAGGAGTGTAGCCATGTAAGGAGTCAGTGTTGTTGCATTTTGGGGATCAAGAGCATGCCACGGGAGCTTTACTCAGCAAAGGGTATACATTATGTAATGTTATGCAGCCTGTAGGCTACCTCTGCTCCCCCCAAATGCATAACTTGCTAGTGGGCGGTAAGGCAGTAGAGGGACTTCTTTGCCTCTTGGTGCTTTCCCCGCCTGGATGCTGACTGGCATAAACAAGCAGATGCTATCACTGCAAACACAGACTGGCTGCAAGGTGTGCTCTTTAAAAACGTGACATGGCTCTTTCAGCAATCAATACCTGGGGGTCAGGAGTCCATTTTTATTTGGTGCTGTCTTTGTAGGTTTCGGTGCAGTGGCACCGGGGCCCACTTGGCCTAAGCAGCCTGTTGAACACTGATAGACAAATATTGATTGTGCGATTAATTGAAGTTATTGCTAAATTTGAACTCCATCAATGTAATATCTAGAGAGATGTGTGAACAAGAGCACTTGATGCTTGAAACGCGTCATCGTTGAGAGGTTGTAGGAAATAAAACATTGCCTAACCTTTATTTCGCCGTCCAGGAGGTTGTGAAGATTGCTGTGGAGATATATATATATATATATATATATATATATCTCCTGACGGCATCAAGCAAACAGGCACCGACTCCGTGAGAACTTTTGACACAGATGGCGTTTATTCCGTACAACAATGGTCAGACGCGTTATCAATCTCTCTATAAAACGACCATACAATCTCTAGCTCTCCTGATAGGGATGTAAAGTCATTGCTGCTCCTTATGGTGATTTTGGGCCTTGCATGTATATGGACTGTCACTCCCACTTGACTCTGTTCTGTAGTGGCCAGTTTTATATATTTTAAAAACTGTGCTCGCCGTTGAATAGGCCCCTCATCTTGAGAATAGCCTCTTTAGTTGCTCGCTTTTAAGGAATTACTTTTATCTTTTTGCTTAACGACTCAATGAGCGTGCATTTGTTCTAGTTGTCTCCTTTGTGTGCTTCTCCTCCTGCACTTCTGGCTCTCTCTCTCATCTGTGTATGTCCCTCCTGTGTGTGCTCTTCTCTTTCTCCCCTGCACTCAGTTTTGCTGTCTCTTGCTTGTGTGCTTTTCCCTGACTATTTTGCTCTCCCTCGTGTGCTGCTTTTTCCCTTCCACTCTTGGTTGTTGTTTTTCACTTCTCTGTTGCAACTAGAGACGCACTGGATTTTCCAATGTTTTTATTTTTGCAGTAGCAGTCATAAGTATTAAATTACCTTTAATTTCTGCCTTTGCAAGTATGGTTATGTTATCAGAGCCATGCATCAACAAAGTCTCTTGAAATACAGCAACCATATGAAGCCAACCATTGGATAAAGATATACCCCAGCAAAAACAAACAAGCAGCAAGGTCCTTTGACTCTCCCATTTATGCACATATTGCTACACATGGATCCCTGCCATGATCTGACTGACCACTATCCATAATAATCCATCACTAATCCATACACTAGAGTACTCCAGCCTTACCGACCATAGTACAGCAGGACATGCTTCAAACAATAAAAAATAATCTACAGACTCCTTTGACACCAGTAAACAAAACATCCTAGAACGGTAACGGGTGCTCAGACCCCTAAAGTTTTTTGAGGCTATACAAACGAAGGGATTGGGTAATGCAAATGCCCATCTGGTGGGGTGAGGATAGTTTTCTCTGTGGGACTCTGAGAATGTGGTTTTCAAGCAGTTATGAGATGTGCAGACTTTCAGTAGCAAGTTGCAGCCCTATTGGTCTGTCAAAGACAGGTTAAATATATAGTTAGGTTTTGGCCATGAGGGTAGCTTCTATTTTTGTTTCAGCGTGTAAGATATCAAAACTAGGATCCTTTTCAGGTTGTGAGATCTCTGTGTTAGTGATCTGATCTGGAACCTCCCAGTGCATATGTTACAAATGCAACTCTTGAAGATCCCTGTTGTTCCAGTAACAAATTGGTAACTTATATAACACTTTAAATCAAAAAATGTTTCGACCATGGCTCATTGATAGCAAGGACAACCCAGGGATAATCCCTGTCCTTTGGAATCTCACTAATCACAGTGGTATGAGACCCATACAATAGGTAAACCGATTATCATTCATTATTTTGCTTATTGTATTAAATATAGAAATGAGGACAGTGTCCACGTTGTATATAGCCTGCTGACATTAGCTTGCAACATTAGTAATTCAGTGAAAATACAATAGATTAAATTATTCATGGCAGAATTGACCATTTAAAATAAAATACAATACTTCAATGTCCTGCACTATCTGATACTTGTAATGGTAACCAGGGGTTAACTGAAATCTGCACTTTGGACGGCATGGTGTTGAAGAACCACTTTATGAAACCTTGGAAAAGGGTCACGTCTCAGACATAGTACGATATTGTAGACCGTGCAGCAATGTGTAGTGTTTCTAAAAGTGTGCAAGGGTCTCTAACCCTTTCTGTAACAAGAGCTATTTATGTTCAATGAAAATTATCCCGAGCTACTAATATTATTAGTGATGTAATAGTGACAACATCAAACAAGACTAGTGGCCATCCTATGCAGGATTACCAGAAGGGATTACCTAAACGCATCCGGAAACGTCACCAGCAGCAATGTAAACAAGCATTTGCAATGCAATACGTCACGCATTTGTGAAAGTTTGAGCTATTGGCATTGTAAATGTTAATGTTTTTAACTTATGTTTTTCTTTGCAGTGCACTAACGTAACAGGTAAAGCTATTTTCTTGTAAATGTTTAGTAAAAGCTGGCTGTTAATAAATAAAGGCGTGTGGCCGTGCTGAGGTGGGAGGGGTCGGCTTTGGAGGAAATTCCACAAACACTGCAAACAGACTAGTCCAAAGTGAAAGCGGCGCTGTGCGTGGCCATGCTGCTTCTGATGTGGGAGGGGTGTTCTATGCTTACCTATGGAAAGGGGTAGATATGTGAAAACCTGTTGATAACATCCTGGGATGATAGAAGTGTTCTGTTTCCTCAGGTGTTGGGTAGTAGAAATTGGTCAAACTTTCATTGATGCCAGTAGTCCAGTGAGTGTAATTGGGAGAGCACAGAAAGGACTACAGCAGAGTTCAGGCACATTGAAACTCGTGTACTCTGGAATTTTGGAAACAAGTAATTCAGTCACTGACCGAGAAAGAAGCCAGTTTGAATAACCTGAGATTTATAATTGTTAGATGTGCGCTACAATTGCAGGTATTTTATTGCAAAGGGAATATTGAGTAAGCACCTCAACTTTGTTTGCGTCCACCAGGGAGTCCTCCTGGCTCCAGACGGCACGGTCTTGCTAAAAGCCTGATGAGTAATAAAAGCCATTTCTGGGCTTCTCTTTGCTTGTTGCTGGTATTTGTTCTTTGTCTGTGGCGCTCTAGCTTCGGGTTGGTAACCATTTCGATGGACAACCAGGCACTAATGCAGTTCTGACCTCACACATCTGTACCTTTTTATTTTAGCTCCAGCAATAAATACCGGTGAGCCGTTTTGATGGCTGTAGAGCTCAGCTGATGGGAGAGAAGCTTGGCCGTTCTAGAGCAAGGTGGTAACAGGGAGCAGCGCAGGGGGTAGTTTTTCAGCATGTAGCACATTGTCCAGTTGCCTAGTGAAGGGCGTGACAAAGTGTCACTTTTATAAGGTGTCATGGTATGTTATTTTGTTTGTTTTGGTAGCGAAACATCATGATAAATGCTGTGGAATAACCTTAAACAGATGGAACTTAGATTGACCATTTTGATTGCAGCAGCACGCATGCTTGAATTTAGCCTGCTATCAGTGCACTTCAATGAGCTCCTGCTCGCCCTCACCGTACTCCCCTTCCCCATGTTCCACGCCAAGCCTGTGTTTTGAAACAGAAGGCAGCAAGGTGCCAGCTGTCTGTGTGTAAAGTGAAGGTTTCTTGATGTAGATTGTCGCTTGCTTTCTTTAACAAAGGGAAAGGGATTGAAAAATAAAATACATTTACCTTTGCAGTGTGTTTAACAGAAAGAAAACTGAATGAAAAAGCAATACAATAAATCTCCTCTGCAGCATTAAAACACTTTAAAAAGAACAGGGTACAGGAAAGGGGCTGCAGGAAAGGGACTGCGATCCATGCCTGCTCCAGCTATATGGAAAAAGACATTAAGTCACAAAATAGTGTCCAGTAACAGTAAATTAAAAATACTGAGTAACCACACATGTAAAAGGGCCAGTACATATGGGAGGTAATACAAAAATAGAGGGAGGTACTAAGGAGGGACTAATACTCTGATTTACAAATCAGAAGCCCCATTTACAAAGCACAATTACACAAGCCAATGAAAAATGTGGGCGAGGCTTCAAGCCCTTACCTGAATACAGCATGCCTCCAAGAGACAGCGCAAGCACTGCCTAGGCGAGACCTAAAAAGGTGTCGTTAATTTGTTATGCCTTTACATAGGTAATACTTAAGTCATAGTTGCAATGCTCGTGGGCTAAGGTAATATTAGTAATAAAACTCCCTAACACCACGAGTCATTCCTCAAACATCAGCTTAAAAATTATTTTAGAAATGAAACCATTTTTCTTCAGACATCCTCTTATGAGTTCTGAAAATAAACACATTTTTATTTCGAATACATACATTTTAATTTTGGTATATATATATTAATTCTATCAAGCAAAATCTCCTAATTTGGTAGACTGGGCCACACACGAGTCACTCATAGGCAGCTGAAGAGCAACAGTAGCTCACACGTTTCTCGTTGGAGAAGCCTTGTAGAGATCCCTAAACTGTAGTTTCTTATACAATGTAGTATCTAATAGGGTCTAGTCAGGGGCGTAGCTTCAGGTGGGTGTTTGGAGTGTTACACCCCCTAATAAATGTATTTTGTGATAACTAGTTGGGTGCAGGTGCTTTCAGTCGGGTATGGTGAAGTGTTTGTCGGATTTCACAGGGATTTTTTACACAGGCACACACTCTCCCTCTGTTTGGAAACACTTAAAAAATGTTAGTTATTTAACAAAATAATGTGCTTTCTCTCCCTTAGTACCCATACCAATGCATGTTCCTCTCCATTTCCGCTACCACTTAAACCCCTCTGGTGCGCCCTGCATTTCATATAATGTGTTTTAACATGTGCCAGTGTTTTTTTGGGGGGAAATCTTACTAACCAAGCGACCCCCCTGGGTATGGTACCCGATACTCGGTCTGACGTAGTGTAGTATCCACTAAAGTGTACAGTCCAGCACAATTGAGTGTCTGGTAAAGTGCAGTGTCTACTGAAGCTTTGAGCTTGCTAAACTTTAGTGTCAAACAGTCATTAGGAGCAACCAGTTGGGAGTGGGATTGGTTTATGTTGTCTAAGTAATATAGCATAGCAGTCTTTAGAGTTTATGTATGTAGGGATATATGGTATAAGAATTTACTGTCTTTTAGTATCCTGCATGCTTGCTGGGATAACGTGTATGGGGATTTAGGCTGCAAAATGTACTGGTTAGGATTTAGGACTGATTGGTACTTGTGTTTATTCGGATACTCTTGATAGCTTTAATGCTATATATTCACAACCTTAAACACAAGACATCCCATTTAATTCTAACCAATGATTCACCATTGTCTGGCCGTGTGAAAGACCGATCTGAAATAATGAGTCTCTTAACCATTTTGCGCTGGAATTCCGAACATTAAATTCTTTTTCTTAGTCTCCCCCTGGGGCTCAATCAGCGTTTAGGTCTTTCCTATGACAGCACATGTGCTCTTGCTTGTAAGAGATATTGTATAGAACAAGGGGCTTGCAGCCCGCTCATGGGCTTCATTGTCACTCTTATTTGCTGGTTTCAACTTGGCCAGCGTGTGCTTGCTTCACTTCCTCTTCGTTCGACTGGGGCATGCACCAAGTACTGATTGCTTCACTTTAATTGTTTTTTCTGCTCAATCATGCTGTGATTGCGGTGCTATTTTTAGGTCTCACCTAGGCATTGCTTGTGCTGTCTCTTCGAGACCTGCTGTATTCAGGATATGGGCATTCAACACGTCGAGTGCTTCTGGTTGGTTAGTTGGCCTACCTTTCTAAATTCCTTTACTCTTTTTGGTGAATACTGTCCATATGTCCCGCCTTTGTGTGCTTGGTCCAGTGGACATCACCAATTTTTTTTTGGGTTGGCCATCTCTGGCCAACTGTTGCCTCCTCGCTCGCATACCCTACCTCCTCTCATCACTGCCGTCCTTTCTGCGCTTCAGCTGACCTGCACAACACTGCATTAACTTTTGTTTCAATGGCGGCACACTGCGCTTTAGCTTTAATCAGCTAAAGCGCAGCGTGCCATCATTGCTACAAAAATCATAAAATAGGAGGGCGGACGCCGCATTTCTTTTCCATCTGTATAGCAAATAGCTTTGCATTTAACGAATGCAAGTATTATTGCATCGCAAATGCTTGTTATTTTTCTTCTCCTGTCATCCTTGTTTAACATCTTGCCATTGGTAGCTATGTTTTACTATGCCACATACACATCAAAGATGCCCTTTTTGCCTTTAAAATGGCTGTTTATTTTGACATCAGATGTTATCTGCTTTAAAATGTATTTTCACAGGGGCGTGGGTTGGACAGCAGAGGTAATGGCTGCCTAATCCCGACTCTTGGCAAACGGAGGAGCGACATCACCAACAATCTGGAGTTCTAGACAGCGGAAATTGAGGGGACACCAGCTCCTGTAATGTGAAGGTTGGTGTCATAAGTTGTGGCGAAGTGGGCTCATACTAACAGCTCTAATTGCTAATAACCCGAAGAGAAAAGAGCGGATCCAGACCGACTCGGTCTAAACAAAATGGCAATTGCAGCGACCGACTCATCAGTGACATAGTAAGATTCAAGAAGCTGCGAAAGTGCTGCACGCTCATATCTTGCAGATCACTCTCGGGCTCGGTAAATGGATACCCATTTTAACGCTACTCCCCAGAATACAATAGGTTCATCGCCACCAGCCACGCGTTCAGCCTAACTGCCTGACCCTGCTATGGCGACTCGCGCTGTATGTGGCCCGTTTTTTCGCTCCCTCACACCTCTGCTTATGTGAATGCAAGGGCTCCAGGCATATGGCACCATTTGCAGGATATCACCATAGATGATGCGCCCGCTCACCTTGCAGCTCCAGGCAATCATCAAGGTGTCTTGAATAAAAGCAAACCCACCCTCAAATTAGCGACCTAAGGGCAAAACAGAAGTGCAAAACCAGGCTGACTAGCTGATGCTCCCACTCAGCCTGCAGCTCACCCTACAGCTCAGGACACTCATTAAGAAATATTAAATAGGCATACCCACCTTCAAAATGGCGTCTTATATAAATCATACCCACCTTAAAAATGTCGATCTAAGGGCAACACAGACGGCAGGAGAATGCGCGATCTAATAGTGAAATCCAGGCTGCCTACACTGCTGCGCCGATTAACCTTGGAGGTTAAAGCCACGAAGAGGCACAAATGCGATGAATGAGTAGAATGAATATTGAAGGTGTGAGACGTTTTGAGTAACTGTGAAGAATGGTTGTAGCCACGTTCAGGAATACTGCGAATACTGCGTTCAGGAATACTGCGAGAAGTGGAAGCTAGTGAAGTACTGCGGAGAATTGGAGGCAGTGAGGATCTCAGGAAGTATTGTGTTTCCCACCTCCCCCGGAGTAACGGATTGTCTGCAGGTTGCCTCAATCTGGGCTACACATCACAAGTTTCAATCTACACGCTTCATGACTCAGTTTGCATTTCTCGGCTCCACACGTAAATAACATCCCTACAAAGTATACTTCGATACGCAACACAAAAAGCGCTATAACAAAGAAGGCGACAGCAGCAATTCTGACCTCTCACAAACATGAGGGCCGTGTTGTGCTACAAATGGTGCTACTGATGTAAATGATGCTCTCCCACTGATTCGGCTTCAGAAACTTTGCTGAGCACATATGCAATTAGCAGACTTGATATAGTGGAATTGTGGTGGCACATCACATCCAGGTTCCACGTCCTATCATAACTTTGTTTGTATCGCCATATCAAACTGCACCTGCACATGGTGGAACAACAGAGGTGCCCAACAGGATTTCAACAGCTGTCGTCACTCCGGCCACTAATGTCTTGAAGCTAAGGATCCCTGGTATACACTTAACCATACCTCTGCAAGTATCAACCTTATCAGCCGGAACTGTCTCTATCATACGGAGTTGACACCCAAGTCTCTTTACTGATCCTTCCATCAACTGAGGCGCGCTGCACGACACAAGATGGCCGACAAGGAATCCAGAGCTTCCTTTAACAAATCTAAAGCAGAACCATCTATCTCAGACTCACCGATTTAAAGCCAAGTGGGATCTAAACAGTACAATGGACATGATATTAAAAGAATTAGCCGAGGTGCATGACCTGGTGAAATCGACAAAACAAAATACTGATTCCATTCAGCTGGAACTCACCGCCATCCGAGGGGATATAAACAAAATTAACCTAAAAATTAACGATTCGGAACACGGACGGAACGACGCGGAACAAAGAATAAGTGACGTAGAGGATGTTGCTACTCAGGCTGGCAGAGAAATTAAACTCCTCCGAGACACCACAAGTGAGCTTAAAAGTCATCTAGCGGAACTGGAAGACAGAAATAGACGTGCCAGCATACTTATTTTTGGGTTCTTGCGTAACATTTCAGGAATCTTGGATACCCATGCTTACTGGGATAAAATATCAGCATGGTTTAGAATTGGACAGAGCTTACAGGATTCCCTCATTCAACTCCTCTAACAGGAAAGGAACATGCCCAATGATATGCAAACCATTACGCTACAAACATATAGAGGCCATACTAAACTTTGCCAGGAAAAACCATCAAGTTTTATGGGAACGCCACCGAATTAACTTCACACAGGACTACTCAAAGGAGACGGTAGATATAAGGAAGGGATTCCTTCAACTGCGAGATAAGCTGAGAGACAAAAACATTCAATTCTCATTTGCAGGTCCTTCTAAGTTTAGAATCTTTAAAAATGGCAAACCACACTTGTTTACAAACCCCATAGAACTGGCGCAACATTTAGAAGCAGGTCCAGTACAAGAGATGGACCATTCTGCAGGGTCCTCTAACAAACGGAAGACTTGATATCCTTTATCTAATAAGGTATTTGTTATGATCACTCTTCTTTTTTCAAGTTCTGTTGTTCACACAAATACATTTGTATAGACTCAATCATAAGTGTTCATTACTGTAAGGCAGCTAAGTAGACACAATTAGGGGCTGTACTGCTTTGTGTTTTCATTGTATGTACTGCACCATTACTTAGACTTATTGTTCACTGTATTGACTGGCAGAGATTGCTCTTTTGGGTTGTTAGATAACCACCTATGGTTTAAAAGATTAACAGGTTAAGAAGTTGTTAAGTTAAATGCAAATACTCACTAATAGCTGCTTAAGATACAATGGGGGCTCCCATTGTTAGATGTGAGTACTGCTTCCATATAGTATGATTCTATAACTATTTCATGGTAAACACTCTAGAAGTAACAATGTTCAAATTAACACCCTCCAGGTTGCCGAATGACGGACCTGCCGTCGCAGCCCCTACATCCTATTTTCTCAGGGAGGGGACGGAGTGGAAGTGGGGCGGGGAAGGGTCATAGGGTAAACAAGTTTGTGGTTGTTTTCTTTTTGAGTTATGTAAATTTTATTCTCTCCGTAGATTATGTTGATTTGACCGGTATGCTCTATTTCCAGTACACGGTCAAGGTGAATCAAAAACGATACAGTGCAGTGTTTGAGGGCAAGGACACAATCTATCTCTACAGGCTGACTCCTTTATATAGCGATCTATAGCTCTACAGATGGCTCCGGTTAAAGTCATTGCAGAGGACCTAAATATTGTCTCCTTGAATGTAAAAGGGCTAAATCACCCAGTCAAGAGTAAGAAAATCTTTGATTATTTGGCCAAGTCCAAGGGTGACATCATTCTTCTTCAGGAAACGAAACTCTCAGAGGCGGACGTTGGCTTTATTAAACAGAACTGGATTTCCCATATTTCCTGCTCACCTGCAGTCCATAAGAAAAAAGGGGTCATTACTCTTACAGCCAGAAAATCCAATATTTCTACTGTCTCACACACACATGATGAAGAAGGCAGGATATTAGTCACACACCTGAAAAAAGGAGACCAACTCCATTCATGTCCTCAACATTTATGGCCCCAACTCCGATGAGCCCAGCTTCTGGGTAAATATTTCGGATACAATAGAGAGCCTCCCCCAAGATGATCTCATCGTAGTTGGTGGTGATTTCAATTTGCCTTTAGATCCACTCATTGATCGTCAGTCCAAATGTAGATATGAACCAACACGCTCACACATAGTTCTCAACAAAATCTGCTCGAAGTTTAATCTTAGAGACTCATGGCGCCTTCAACACTCCAATACAAGGGATTACGCATTTTTTTCAGCCCCACATAATTCCTATACTAGGATTGATCACATTTTAATTCAGGCGCATACACACATCTTAAAGACCAAACGGACATAGCCCCTATACTAGTATCAGACCACTCTTGCTTTAACACCAAACTAGCTGGTGCTCATTCCATTCTCCCTCCTAAAAGATGGCGGTTCAACAAGGAAGTACGTACTAACCCAGCTGACAAAGTAAAGATCGAATTGGCTATTCACAAATACATTAAATATAATGATCTCCCAAACACAGATGCATTCACATTGTGGGATGCTCTAAAGGCGACCATCATAGGGGTCATCATTGGAATTAAGGCACAAATCAATAAAAAATTAAACTCAAAATTAGATTCATTAGAGAAAGTAATCAAACTCCTAGATACTTGCCACGCCAGGACGTTAGACGATGAAGATACCCTAGACCAACTTGTTAAGAAAAAAAGATGAATATAATAAAATCGTAAGTAAGCAAGCGGGATTGTGGATCAACAAATTCAAGGCACTGAAACTTTGCGAAGGAAAAAGGGCAGGCAAACTATTAGCCTCATACCTTCAACAGAGACAGTTCACGGTTTCCTTGATCAAAGACTCTAATAATAACATTCAAACAAAACAAAAAGAGATCCCACAAGCCTTCCACTCCTTCTACGAAGATCTATATAAAAGTAAACAAACAATAAACTCGGAAGTATGTACCAGCTACTTAGACCCCCTTAACCTACTGAGGTTGACAAAATCAGAAAATGCAGAACTAGGGAAACCCATATCTGAAAAAGAATTAACCAACTCTATCAAATCTCTCAAAAGCAACAAAGCCCCTGGCCCGACGGCTTCTCAGCTTCTTTCTACAAGACGTTTGGTGGTTCCCTTCAGCCAACCTTATTAAAAGTATTCAATAACATTGCCAGAGAGGGGTGTACATCGACTTCAATGAAATAAGCTAATATCGTCATACCGAAGGAAGGGAAAGACCCGAAGGCCGATCTCCCTGATCAACGTGGAATGTAAATTATGCAAAAATCCTACCTGTGAGATTGAAAGAGGTTTTCTCTAAATTAATCAGTAACTCTCAGGTTGGCTTCCTCAAATACCGAATGTTGAATGACCATACTAGACTCTTATGTCACATACTTGAGAAGGCAGGATTATAGTCTGTCCCCTCTATTGCCATCACTCTGGACGCTGAAATAGCATTTGAGAGAGATTGTGGTCATTCTTGAGACACTGTATGAGGTCTTTTAATCTAGGTAGTCCTTACATAAACATGGTCCCCATGGGTATGTATTCAGATCCCACTGCCTGTATAGCGATTAATGGCACTCTTTTGGATGCCTTTATATTAGAACAGGGTACCAGGCAGGGTTGTCCTCTTTCCCCCTCCCTATTCCTACTAGCGTTAGAACCACTAATCCAAGACATCAAACGCAATAATGATATAAAAGGAGTCACTTTTGGACATTCTCAAGTGAAACTTGCCGCATTTACGGATGATATTCCTATAGTCACAAACGACCCGGGCTCATCCATTAAGGCCCTGATTCATTCCATTGAAATGTACTCCTGCCATTCTGGGTATAAGTTAAACAGGGACAAATCCGAAGTTAAAACCTTAAATGCCCACTGCACCCAGGAGGTACTAGGAGATTCGGGACTTACCTGGCAACCGAGATGTATCAAATACCTGGGAATAGATTTCAGTAGCACCTTCTTAGAGTCACTCCAACGCAATGAGGCAAACACCCTGGGGAAAATCAAAACCCTCCTCCAGGCATGGTCCCTTAGATTCATCACATGGTAGGGGAGGATTGAGACCATCAAGATGATGATTACGCCCCTAGTGAACTATTTAATTACCATGCTTCCCCTCATATTGTCGGACGAATTCCACCACATATTGGATGCCCTGCTCTCAAACTTTTTATGGCAGGGGAAAGGGCCAGAATTAGTCTGAAGACACTCAGATTAGACAAATCCAAGGGGCGGGGGTGAGGGGTAAACCTGGCAGACTTCAAACTCTACCAAACAGCATTTCTAGCAAAACAGGGTTCATACTGGCTTGTACCACCAGAAGATATACCCCAGTCTGGCTAGAAATCGAAAAATCATTACTAACATTTTTTACCTCAGCAGCCCTTCTAACTTCAAACTTCACCAACGTCACTTGTTCAAAATCAATTTTTGAAAACACTATGGCTGTGCTATTGAAAGTGGACCAACACTTAGATACCAGCATTCGAAACTCTAATCTCGAGTCCCATTGGGATAATCACAAAATCCTCTACAAAGGGAACACACTACACAACGAAACCTGGATTGATAGTGGAATATTTTTTCCATATCAGCTGTTCGACTCCGCTTACCCCTTAACATTCAAAGAAATCCAGACTAGATACGACCTAGACCCCTTACACACCACCATCAACAAGAAGATTGTATCCTTCTGGGAGTCACACTCCTCTTCCCCGCTGTCTGAGGCCGATTGGTCCAATACTTTGCACTCTGTCTCGAGGAATAAAATCTCACCAGCCCTTTCCCAGACTAGACTCTGGCTTCTAAATAAGGCATACTGGACACCGGCCCGCCTACATACACACAAAATCCGTGACAATCCTACATGTTGGAACTGTAATAAAGAGGTGGGAGACCTAGCTCATCTATTACTATTTTGCAAATGTGTGATACCCTTTTGGGACAGTATTTTTGACTTCATCTCCAATCGCTTTTCATGCTCCCTCAAAAGAGAACTTTCCACGCTGATATTTGGGTTCCTCAAAGTAGAAACCCAAACTGACAGCAGCAATTAGGCTCATCCTAAATAATTGGAAAGACACACGGAAAGCTTCTTTCAAATGATGACTGAACTGGGTCTCCAACTTAAGGGGTGCTGACAATCTGGCCCCTAAAAATTCTCCATGGAAACCCCCACTCAGACACATGTGGGACAGTCTAGATCGATATTTCACATCTCACAAACCGCCATGATCTGGAAGTCACGAAGGTCCAGCCAAAGGACCATTTCATTGCCCTCACACTAGCTCTCAGTACCTTAAAAGTACATATATCCTGTATACACATACCTTAACCTATTCGGTATCTATAATTAGCGATATTTCTTTTGCTTCCTAGTTTTTCTATTTTCCTATTTCTTAAGGTTTCTATTATTCCATTTTACATCCCATAAAATGTTGTTGTATACCATATATTATCGCAGGTCGGAGGTTATATGAGGTGGCAGCTACAGCCTTTTGTTTATTTCAACTTGTTGCTGATTGTTTATCCTGCTTGTTGTTCTTACATTGCCATGGTGTCACCTTCATTCCAATCCTTATTGTATTATGTCATCTCTCATTGCATATATTAATTTGTTTTTTCATATGTGCTATATTTGTTCAGATCCTTTAAAAAACTACCAATAAAAAACTATTGAAATTAAAATGTATTTTTCACTTAGACATAGACCTGGGCACAATTGCTTTCTTTGTGATAGGATTTTTTGGCAAATGTAATTTTTTTCCACACATGGGTAAATTAACTGATTTCCTCAGAATCACAGGGGGATTGTGACGACTTAACCAGCATTGGCAAAGACAATAGGTCTTGCCTTTCAGACTATTCACGTTGCCTTTTGTTCATGTTGCACACCTTGGGTATTGCCAATTTGTAGCCATGCTGTATAGCAGTGTAACTGCGGGGCAGCATGGCTAAAAATAATAATAAAAAGGTCTATGATGCATCCAGCACTAGGGCACTTATTAAAGAAAAGAAAAAAATCATTAGCACCTAGCGGTGCCATAGCACTTTTTAAAATAAGTTTTCGCCACACTACAAAGCATCTGTGCTGTTGTACAGCATGGCTACTACTAAATATTGTCAAAGCCAATACCTCTCATAGGCGAGACGTATTAGCTTTGCCAATGCTTTTTTTAAATGAAGCTCTACATGGCTACAGATTTTGCCTGGGTGCAGTGCAGTAAATGGGGCTAATAAAATCTTTGATTGTATTTAGAACGAACAGTGAACTGCTCTAAAGAAAAGTTTTGAATGGGGTTAGCGGTGAAAGAGGTTAATGATTTAGAGTGTGGTCGATGAAAAAGGGATCCTTGTCCTTGTCCTAGCAATTAAGTTACGGCAGATGCTCAGTCAAATGGTTCAGGCAGTCTGCTCATGCTCTGGCTGGAGATTGCAGTTAATGAAGAAAGTGCAGGGCCAATAATACAATGAGCACAGCAGAATAATCTTTTAGACTGTGATGACTATATAATTCCCACAGAGCTTCTGTAATTATTGTATGCATACATCTTCGATATTAAGTATGTATTCCACTTCAATTTAAATGTATATGCTTTCAGAACACAGTCTAGAAAGGTCCTATGCCTTTGCATTAATCCTGAGAGAGAAGTAAAATGTCAGCTATATAACAATTTTGTTGGCATCTTGACTACTAGACATCCAGCAATTTATTTGTAATGTGAAGACCCCTTGTGAACACAGCACGGTGATCAAAAAGTGCTCGCTGTGACATGCTAATGAAACAAGTTTTGGTGAACTCGATAGGTCTGGCTTTTTGTTTGGAGAAGCGTTTGATGGTAGTTGGATGATTTTATTTGCATTGTCCCCTGCTGTCCTAGAAAGAAAATCTCACAATGAAGCAAACTCTTGGGCTGCATTAGAATATAAAGTGTGGCTCACTGGTTAGAGGAGGCAGACCCTGAAGCAGAGGTCAGACCCGGGACCAGGGTTCAATTCCCGACGCGGCAGGGTCTTGAGCCCAAATATCCACGGACTCAATAATTCTCGTTTCGGTGCCTGCTCGAATCACGGGTTCACACTCTGCAGCTCTGGGCATTAGCCTGCTTAATCTCCACTACGGCCCCCCCGCGGCGGGATGCCTGGCTTTCACCTTGGGGAAGCCAGGACGGGTTCCCAAGGCAAGCGCCGAGATGCCTACGGGTAATCGAGCGCTATATAGGAACGCATAATAATAATAATAATAATAATAATAATAAACTGGGCGTGAGACCACTTTGAGGAAGAGACTGCATCAGCAAGCTGTATCCCTCAAAAGAATAGTTTTATGAAAAAAGTCTCAAGATGAAGTGTGCCTTGTAATCGGTTATCTTGAAAGGCATAAAGAGCAAACTATCTCAAAAAATGTTATTTAGATCCAGGATTTCATTGTATTTTTAAGAAGGGCTGTGTGGTCACACATCTTTGCTGTAATGAAACATGTTGGATGTATGTGCTTTTTTGTTCACAAGTGAAGGGAAACATGATGTGTGGTGGCGATTAGTAATAGAACTGTACCTTAATGAGAGACTAATAGGAAATTAGAAGCACTTGCTAAACAACCCGTAAATTATCGAAAGTTCGGTGGGTCAAAAAAGTCAATACATCAAAGTATACACACTTGATCTCCAGCTCTGGGTTGTATCTACAGTCTAACAAATAGACTACTTGATGGCCCCATCAACCTAAACTTAAAGTATACACAAATGCGACAATGGAGTCATCTTCATTATGCCCTAGCCTCGATGGGCAGCCCATCCAAGCAAAGGCAAACCATTAATTTATTGCTGTGTTTTAGACTTTGCTTATTGGGTTACTGCTAGGGCACACTGTGTGCCTTGATTCCTAAAACATGTAGAAGTTGGCTAATCCATGATTGTCTTATTTACCTTTCATATAAAAAACACAATTTATGGTGCTGAAAATACGCCTATGGCTTAGAATTTTAAGTGCCCTGCAGCAGATGCCTTTGTTGTAGAGCATCGACTCTTGAGAAACTTAACGGAGATGAGCCACGGCCGTTCCGGTTCTCAGATTCGGATTCAAAGTGTTGGCAGCCGGATTTGCGTTTGCCTCACGATTCAATTGATCCTTGGTCCCCGTATTGGTTAAAGGAATTGCGATTCTCATATTAACATGACTAGAGAATCTGGATTTCATTAAAGACTCGGAGGCTGACATTATGCAGTATACCTTTAATGCAGACCCCAAGCAGCCGCATACATCACAATAAAAGGTTCCAATTAGAACAATGAACTTATCTTCTTGGAGCCGCATTTAAAAGAGGCAGATTGTTGATGGCTCATGCCTTTCATATGTTGCTATTGTCCTATTCTGGAACCTTTTAATATTGTGATGTAAGCTGCTGCTTGGACTGCATTAAAGGAATAATGCATAATGTAGCCTCCGTTCTTGTAATTTCTGTGAGCTTTGAGACTTCAGGAAATTCACTATAGGATAATTATATTTCTCTGTGGTAATCATCCAACCATCAAGCTCCAAATAATCGTTAATCTGGAGGGTACATCCTTGTCATCTGCTTCCACTCGATAAGAACATTGATGATAAATAGGACCGTTAGTATTGGCACTTTAGACTTGAGTGTAAGTACCTTTAGTCTTCAGAACGTCCTGTCCTGAAGAGACTCCGACATCCATATTGTAATTGAAACGTCGTCAACAACTAATATAGGATAGTCCGGAAAATACCGGAACATATTCACGTTCTGGTTTACTTTTAAATTTCCAAAGGACATCCATAGAAATTCCAATAACCTGCTCCTTTACTTTACTTTTCTACTGTTTTATATATGTGTACATAGTATCAATATATGTGTGTTCTGCGAGCTGTTTTATTGAGAAATTTTGAAAGAAGAAATAAATAGCACCCACTTCGGCTGAAGTGAGTATTAATGATCCATTCTTTTGGGCTAATTTTCGTATGTTAAATACTACAATGTGTAAATTCGTTTAAACATATTGTTAAAGTATTTTTTGTCAGGCATTATAAAGTCATTGCAAAAAGTAATATATTTGCATAACTAATATTAATTGTTTAAAATGAGTTTCTGTGTGAACGATTGTGCTTAAGCTGATTTATTGTACGGGGAGCCTGTTGTTGGGGCAGGCCTTACTGTGGCAGCCATCTGGGTGGACTCTCACCTGAAATTTGACCTCTTCAAAACAGATGGCGAGTCTAAAGATATGACATTAGCATACTAAAGTTACTCTTTAATATTCAGTTGAATGCAGATGCATAGCAAAAACTTGTCAACCATGAGCCAGTCCACCATTTGCCTACAACTACTTACTGTAATGGTTCTCAGGCAGGTTCCACAGGAGCGCCAAGGATCCGATGAATATTCCACAGCCTTCCCCTACGGCCTTCCGACTCTATCAAGCACTAGAGTACCGAGAGGCTCGCCAGGGGAAAACAGGGAGACAAAACAAGGAAAGGCGGGGAAAAAATATTCTTCTTGGTATGACGACTTCTGTGTGGTTGTACAAGCACCTGGCCTGGACCTCTGATGGTTGTAGAGGCTAAAACCAAAACAGGAATTACTAACCCTCAGAAACATGCACAAAAGAACAGTAGGCACATTTATAGGTTAAGTGTATTACATACCAAGAGTAAATAAATTTTGCTGGCATAGAACTGTGTATGGGGGACAGGAGTTAGGTTGAGCTAAGGTGAAGGAACAAACAAGAAACACAATAATGATTACTCGAGGAATACTGTGCACTTGTCTAACACTGTTCAGGATTATAGTAGTCTTACTTGGTCATATGTAGAAGACTCTTAAACCAACATCTGTATTGCTGTAGAGCCCACCCGAACCAGACTGTAACATTCACGTAGAATTAACTGGCTGAATGTAAAACAAACATACATTAATACAAGTATGATTTCATAGAGAATAACATAGAGATAGCGCACTGCGCTGTTACCGTGATTCTGGGAGTAGTGTAGATGAATCATTCACGAGTCCACGCAAGTGCAGAACCCACACACAAAAGTATGGCCAGGAATGCAGGAAGTGAGGTAAGATGAGTAGTACCAAGAAGGAAACAAACTGCGGGAAAGGGAATCACCGGATGGCGGAGACTAAGCCCGGCCGCCGGGTGAGGGAAGGGCAAAAAGACGGCTAAATACCTAAAGGGTCCCCTGCTGGTTAGCGGGAGAAACAGCCCGGCCAGACGACGGAGTACAAACCCGGCCGTCGGGCGGAGCCCAGGAAAGTGGAGGAGAGGTGAGAGATTGCCCGGCCAGACGACGGAGCACAAACCCGGCCGTCGGGCGGAGCCACAAACCAAGGGGAACACTGACACTCTGCCCGGCCGGACGGCGGAGTCAAACCCGGCCGTCGGGCGGAGCAGTCAATAAACAAACGGGTCTCAAGGACTAGTTCCAGAGCTAGGAACTAAAGCAGGAACAAGAAGATAACCTATATCGTAGAGGAACGAAGGAGAGCTCGTTCCACCACAAAGGGAAATCCGGAAATCAGGCAACAGGAAACCAGGACAGGAAACGCTGTAACGGGAGCTTGACGCAAGGACGTAAAGCGTCGCTCCCAGGGCTCTAACAGCTTATGAAGGGGTTACTTAAAGGGACCGCTCGTTTGCGGACCTCGAGGCATGACACTTACTGACACCATAGTTGACAGGAGAACATCGAAGCAGTGCTTACTGAGTGATCTTTTTGGTAATTGATTGACTGGCAAAGGCCTTATGGCAGTCAGCCATATGGCAAGCAGCCCAACAAGAGAGCAGCTGAGGTTCTCACCATGGCCAGTTTTGCTCCTTGGACCTAACTTGCCACTGCTCCGTTGGCTGCACGCGCAAGAGTCACAGAGTCTACAATGCTTTAGCTATCTCTAATCAGCAAAAGATTAAACTGGTCTAATATGCCTTTCTGCCCCAGGATAATCACTCGGGCGAGTCTTCTCTTCATTCCAGCCACATTTCTCTTGTCACAATCTATTTTCTAAAGTCCTACAACATCGACCCTCATCTTTCTCTACTTTAACTCTGGATCAAATTATCAAAACCATCTCAATAGTGAAATCAGGATCCCCCATGGTCTCATGTACGCCAAGAATTCTTCACTTAGTTCCAGAGATCATTGCAACATCTCTCTTGCCTATTTTTAATCTTATGATTACTTCAGGGCATTTCCCCATCGATTGGAAGAAAGCATCCATCCTACCACTTTTAAAGAAATCTTTCTTAGATCCTAATAACCCCTTGAACTACAGACTAATTTCATGGCTGCTGCTCCTACAAAAGCAATAGAAAGGTTTATAAATCAAGTACTTTCCACCTTCATCACTGAAAGTGGCATTCTTGATCCATCACAGTATGGATTTTGGGCTCATCACAGCACCAAATTGGCTTTAAGTTCTGCCACGTAAGAGCTTAGACAAACCCTAGATGGCGGGGGGAGCACAACCCTGCTCCTAGTAGACCTATCAGCGGCTTTTGACACGGTCAACCACAATGTGTTGGTTGACCTTCTTTCATCGCTGAGGATCAGGGACAAATGCGCTCTCCTGCTAAATTCTTTTATGTCAGATCGGTCTCAAGTGGTGGCTCTTAGAGACTTTGTTTCCCCTTCCTTTTCCCTACCCTGTGGAGTCCCCGGGGGCTCATCTTTGAGCTCTACCTGTTTAACTTGTTTGTTCTTCCCCATGGCAAATTAATTAAAAGTTATGGCTTCGCTCTGGTGTCATATGCGGATGCCACGCAGATTATCGTGTCAATCAACAGTGCACTTGATGAAACTGCAGCCCGACTTCAAGATTGTATGGGCCATATAGGAAATTGGATGCAAAACAATTCTCTAAAATTAAATTTGTCAAAAACTGAAGTCGTTCTCTTTTGGCATTCATCTTCAATATGGTCAGACAGTTAGTGGCCTGGTCACATGGGTTCTTTACCAGTACCCTCAAACAAAGTGAAACATCTTAGCGTTTTCTTCGATACCAATCAATCATTCAAAACCCAGATTAACCACATCACGTCTGCTTGCTTTTTTATTCTTAAAGTACTGAAGAAGGTGCTTCCTTTTATCCCTTTCAAATTGAGGAAAACAATGGTCACTGCACTTATTGCATCTAGGCTTGACATCTGCAATGCCCTGTTGACCAGTACGAGTAAACGGAGCATTCATAAACTTCAGACTGCTCAAAATGCAGCAGCAAGAGTCCTGTTTGGGCTCACACGCTATGACTCGGTCACTAAGACTCTCATAAATAGCACTTGTTGCCAATTGCCAAGCATATTCAGTTTAAGGCCCTATGCATAGCCTTTAAAGCCCTGCATGGTCTTGGTCCGTGGCAATTGTCACATTTTAAACCTTACAACCCGGCTAGACCACGCAGGTCTTCGGATTGTGGAAATTTGATCGTTCTTGGGGTGCGGAAAGTAAAATGGGGAGGAAAAGGCTTTACCCATACCACCAACAAACTATGGAACTCCTTGCTTATTCTATAACACTGAAAAGAAAAACCAATCTGCTTAAATTTAGGACAGGACTGAAAACTTGGCTTTTTAAATACGAGTGCACCGTAATATTTTATAATTTATATCCATTTGTCTAAAGTAGCGCCTAGACACCCTCGGGTATATGTAGTGCTATATAAATACTTGATTTCATTTAATTAAAAAAAATATCTTTTTATTGAGTTTTCAACTTATATCAATTAGTTTCAATACACATATGTCATAGCATGAAACAGTGATATCCATTTAGAAACAATCCGCATGACAACATTAATACAGCATCAATTAACAGAGCAAACTTTGAGGGACAGCAGAAGGCGGTCCCTGCTTGTATCCTATGGCTAGAGTTTGTGTGCATCAGCGTGTCCTCTCCGGTTCTGTGACTCAGGATATGTGCGAGTGCTATGACATACTACTGTCTTATGGCTCATGTTGTAGGGTGGTGGGCAATAACTATATTGGGCCAATTTAAGATATGACCCGGTTGGTGTAACAAGTTCAGAGTTCCCCAGCTTCTCTCCCTCCTAAGTTAACGCATGTATAATTACCCTTGCCCATTAGTTCTCACTTACTTGTTGTATATTGCTGGTTGTGGTGTCGGCGCATCTGGCGACCCTTGTGGCCAGCTGGCTTGTACCACTGGACTGACAACACCATGTATATGCACACATTCAATCCACAGCATTGGCGACGAGTGGGATCTTGTCCGCGCCCTCACCAGCTCGCAGCAGCTCAGTTGGCATTGCATCCCAGCTCGCGGCCATAGGAATCTTGCATATGCCTGTGATGTCTTCATGGCGGATTGCAATGCTTTCCGCTTTGGCCAATTTCATTTCATTTCACAGTGTGCAAACGAAATACAGAAGCCACAGTGTGAGGTCACTGCAAGCTTTTGGGATCCCCCAACTGGAGCCGACCAGAAATGGCCTGCTCAAATTCGAGGCCTGTGCAACTATGCTGGCTGCACCAATTATCAGTATGCCCTACGTCTGTGCTTTAAAAGAAGTTAAGATACCCATATTTCTCTGTCACACTCCTCCCTCTGCAGGTCCAGAAGATACTTGACTAAGCAGAAAAAATTAAAATTAGTATATCCGCTTTCAAAAATAAATAATGGCCCATTAAAACAATTTACGTTCTAGTCCGTGTTATTTTATAACTGTAAGCACAATTGAAATCAATACGAGCAGAAACGAAAGACTGATGTTACTATTGTAACTGAGAATCTAATGCTACTCCTGGTCAAGCGAAAATTGTATTGATATTTGTAGTACTTGATGTAGTCCAAGCAAAGTACATTGTAAGTCAATTCGCCACCTTCCTTTCATCTTTCATCTTAATAAAAATATGAATGCTTCTATGTAAGAAAGAGCAAGGTTCCTGCCATAGATATTTTAGAGTATATTGATTTACAATTTGATTGAATACTTTAAGGGCCTGAATGAACTACATTCTTCGGATTTTAGTAGTGTAAGCATTTTCTTTTATGTATGGTTTGCCTTGTTGCAAGATACAGCTATAAAAGTGAGGAATAAAGTGAAGAAAGCTCCTTTTTATAAAGTTCTTGTAGAAAAGTAGGCTGCTTCTCAGTTTTTAGGTCTGGCATTAGCCATGGCCTTTTGATTTTACTAAAATTATATGTATAACGTATTTAAAGGAGCTTTCAGCCACTTCACTTTACCCATTGGTCTGTTGTAGTGTCTTACCTTTTTGGTTACGCCCACTCCAACATACAACATGGTGCAATGGGTCAGCCTACTTAAGCATCTGGTTAACTTCACTTTGAGTGACTTCATTTTGTTCTTTCATAATGAGCACATATGCAAACAAGGTAGTTAAGTTAACTTTAGTGCCAGTTTTGCCTTATGTGATAGCAGGACAAATTTGAAGTGAGCACAGGACACATTCCAGCTTTATCTGTTCTTTATCCTCCCAATGTGGTTGTAAATTCCTTTTGAAGTGAACTGCTGCTATTTAACACAATACCATATTATCTTCCTGGAGGTAGTTTCACTAATGATTGAACTTTGCCCTGTCATATAGCTACTATATATCTTTATAATGCGTTAAGTTAGCATAGGCACATTACATGTTTAAACGCCATTTTTCCTTTTGCTACTTCTGCACATGACACTTATTTGTTGATTTAGCTTTCAACCTAGTAGTTCGTTGTGATTTACATGAGAATAATATGTTATTACTCTGATATCAGCTTTGCTCAATAAACTATGTCTGTACAGAGAGTGCTGAAGCTTCAGGAACAACAAGATACTGAATTGTTATGAGGTCTGATCTTCGCGCCTTCATTGACATAACATAATTGCAGCTTCTGCCAACTTTGGCTTTAAGGCGGGTTTTATATTGCTTTGCTTGAGGCACACATAACACACTTGATGCTGTTCGCATGCAGAGAGAGCTGTTGTATGCTGATGTGATCTCTTCATTCTAGGATCCTGAGGTATGGGCCCGCCCTAATTCAACCCAAAGAGACCTTCTTAGATTAATATAATATGTGTGTTAGGGAGGGTGAGAAATAAGTGTTGTTGACTCTTATTCATTACAGCATGTTAACATGCTGTCACCATTTGCTTTCTATGGACTAGTAATTATGCTGATAACTTTGCTTTTGATAATATGTTTCCTTGTATTATCTAAGATACTGCGCCTGAGAAGACGGCATTAGTAAATAAATATTTCAAATGTTCACGTGTTCTTCTTGACTCCACGTTCTGGTTTGAAATGATTGTATAACGAAAGAGTGCTCATGTGTTCCACGTAACCTGAGGTATTGTAAGCTCATGTTCTGGTTTGTCTAAACATTGGGAGTTTGTTATGACCAATGAGACACTGTAGCTAGCTCGGTAAGGGGTTTGTTGGATACTAAGGTGAGTTTTGGGTCACCCTAATTCGCTGAGGTTCCAATCCTCTGTGCACAGTTCTGTGGGAGAACAGAAACCCTGCTACATGGCGCCCGTACGTTGGTGGTCTTATATCATGACACTCGAGTAGTATATAGTTCAAACCTTAACCCCTTCACTATCGTGTCCGGAAAACGGTGGTGTCGGTGAAACCTACCTATTTTTGAAATAGGTCTTTTCAAGCTTGATACTCTCTAAAACGGTTTCCTTGACTTACTACCCAGTTGTGCTACAAAGTTTTCTTTGTTATTCAGTAGTTCCGGTGATATCATGGCTGTGGCCATTGCGCAGCATAGTCGCATTGCGGTGCGCAACCATTTACAAACTTACCAAGTCCCTTTGGAAGGCATGGCTGTGATTTTGGTGATGTGTGCAGATCCGGCGTACCCTTTCGAGCTATTTTACTCGTGGGTCACATTTCCGGAGGTGGACGCGAATTCTCAAGTGTTCCTCCACTACACACCCTCCCCTGTACCGGCTGAATATACACCGTTCCAGGCACTGGAAATACCTATTGATCATTGGCAGCATCGCGTTTGGTTTGATGGCGCCCTCCCCCACTCTTTGTCAGCTGCGAGGTTAGGTCCACTTTCCATTCCAGGTACAAATTGGCCTGCTTTGGGTGGATTCACCCCGCACCCGAATCACGGCGCTTGTCCCCTTGCTGATATTCGCAGACTACACGTTGTCTCGATTGCTGTGATTCGTGCATTAGTGCAATACATAGGTCGTCATCTCCCGGGTGGTCCCCCCGGGGGTGAGGCCGTTCAAACGGAACGTGGCGGTTTACGCCTAAATCCGGTTATGGTAAATTCGGTTTTTGGTCAGCGTCCCGTTGATAACGATGACTTCCCTTTCTGGCTTGCCGAGAAGTTTGACCAACTGGAGGCTGTGTTTCCGAATTCTACTCCTGCTGATAAACATAGAATGTTGACGATCACTGTACCAAAGGATTTAACTCCTGAACTTGTTGACTGTGAAAGCTGGGGAAAAACTTTTGCGGCCGTTTATACGAGGTGTTTCGGCACCCCGTCTATGACCGCACTGCCTGAGATCGTTAAACGTGTTCAGGATGATCACGGACCGGAGGCAGCGGTTGAATTGGGTATGCGCCTGTGTGGTTCGTTTGAGATAGTAAGCGATCTTATACTCTCCAATATTATAGGAGATGCGGTGAACTTTCAGGTGTCGAATGCTTTGGCTGCTCTGCCCGATGCCGATAAACCCCGACAGTTAGCGAAGATAGTTGTGGCCGCATATAAGACGATTGGCCGCACAAGTAGAGGTCTGAAATATTTTCCTGTCAAGGAGAAAAAACAACCACAACGACAGTCTGCCGCGGCAGATGTCCAGCCCAAGTCCAAAAAACAAAATTGGCCTAAAAACCAGACACAGGGGAAGCAACAAAAGCAGATTCAGGATTCTTATCCTGCAACACATGTTCCTGCGCCGAAGTTTATGATTTGCGCGATCGCGCGATGATTAAATCGCCTGATCGATTTCAGGTTTCTGATCAACGCTCTCCTCGTTCCTTTCAGGACTCATCGGCCCCGAAAACCGGTGGAGGAGGAGGCGGTAGGGGAAGTGGTGGCCAACAGGGACGTGGCCAGCCCCGCCAGATTGAAGGCGCAGCGAAGCAGGAGGATTCTACGCCGAAAAGACCGCAGTTTGCGAAAAAGAAAGTCGCAGCCTTAACAGCGCATCGATATGCCACAGATAGTGAGAACGCGGCTTCGGAATCTGACGTGGGCTCTGACCTTGCTGGACAGCGCGGCGGAGAGTACCATAGTCAGAGAGGCGCTACGTCCACTACTGAGGGTGATAGCGACTGATGTCTACGTTGTGATTGAAACAGCCGATACGAGACTTGCTCCCCCTGAACGACTTTATGAAGTTGTCCTGTTAATTGAAGGTGACATACAGCGTACCGTAAAAGGGGTGTTTTTGGAAAATCTGTCTTCTACGTATGATATTTTGCTTTCGGAGGCTGACTGGCCCCCACCTTTTGTGCTCGCGGCGCCGTGAGGGGAGGAGGTAATCCTCCCCAGTTTCGCGAACACTGTCTCGAGAGAGCATGCGCAGCATTTTGCAGAAGAGTGGGCTCGGGCTCTCGCACCGGCTCTGTACCGTAACCAATGTGGTTGGGACAGATTGTCCCCTTGCCACGAAATTCCGTTGCGGTCTCAGCCGCAGCCTCAACCTCAATATCCCATTCGGCGTGAAGCCAAAGCTTCCGTCGCGGAAATCCTTGAACAATTAGAATATCAGGGAGTTATTGAATCGTGTGTGTCACCGATGAATAATCCTCTTTTTACTGTGACCAAGCCTGACGGATCATATCGTTTGGTATTGGATTACCGGCATTTGAACTCGCATTGCCGTAACTGTGCAGTACAGAATACTCACGGCTCTGCCCTAGTGGATAGTCTCGTGCGTAAGCGTTTTAAGACAACGCTTGACATATCCAACGGTTTCTATGCCCACAGATTGGACAGCTTTAGCTCCCAATGGACCAGTTTTACATGCGCTGGGGTCCAAAAACAATTCCGGCGTCTCCCAATGGGCTATAAGAATAGTCCTGGTATATTTACCGCACGCATTGTCTCTATTCTGGAGGCCCTCGACCCAGATGCTTGTTCGTATGTGGATGACATGTATCTCACAGACGACGATATTTGGGAGCATCTGTGTCGTGTAAATTCTGTTATTTGTAACTTTGCAGACATGGGTTACAAATTTAACTTTGCAAAATCGCACATTGCTGAGCACACAGTGTTGTTTTTGGGCTATGAGCTCAACAATGAAGGTAGAGGTTTGGCTCCTCACTTCTTGGAGACATGCGCACAGTTGCGCGCTCCAACTACACTGAAAAAATTACAGTCTTTGCTGGGCTTTTTAAATTTCGGGAGGACATACATTCCGGAATATGCCCAGCGTATCAAGCCTTTGTATGCTTTGATACAACCAAATTTTTCGTAATCATGCTGGCTGCCTGAGCATTCAGCCATTTTGCAATCCTTGCAGGCTGATCTGCTCGCTTCTAAGTTCTTAGTGACTCGTGACAACCATACCAACCTGGTGATGAGAATAATACCAGGGACGGTGGGTTTCACGTACCTCACTTTTAATGAAGGAGACACAGTTCCTATTGCTTACAAGTCACACTTGTACACTTCGGCTGAGATGCGGTTTCCCACTGTGGAAAAGGTTTTAACAGCTGTGCAGATGGCTATTCTTAAGGAACGAGCTCTGTCACAGGGGAAACGCATGTTGGTTGTAACACCCTGTCCTCATTTGGAGGCAGTCACGAAAGCCAGTGTACCAAATTCAAAAGCTTTGCACCCTCGGTGGATTCAGTGGGCTGCATCCTTGACGTCCACGGATGTCACGTTCATTTTTGACGCCTCGTTGCGGTCGCAGGAGTACTTGCAGCATGAGTTTGTTCACCCTGCTCCTCTATCTATGCGACCTTTGGAGGACTTCCATTGCATCATTTACACTGATGGTTCGGCACAGGTTGCACATGGCTCTGAACATGCCTACGTTTCCGCATGCGCCATTGTGGTAGGTGCTATGTTGAACGATGAGTTCATATCCAGGGAAGTGCACACGTTGCCACTTGGAGATTGCACCGCACAATTGGCAGAGCTTCGTGCTCTCTTACTAGCGTTGGAGTACGCAGATCCTAGTGTTACTACTCTTATTGTAAGTGATTCTTTCTACTGTGTCCAGTCTTACAATGAAAACTTGTTCTTTTGGATTCAGAATGACTTTCGTGATTCCAAGGGTAGCACAATAAAACATAAAATGATCTGGGTTCGAGTGGCTGAGCTTAAGGCTTCGTTGCCGCTCGTTTTTGTAATTCATACTCTTGGCCACCAGCGTGTGGCAGTCCACGCTGTCGGTAACTCGCTTGCTGATGAAGCAGCGAAATCAGCAGTGTCTACATACTTAGTTGCAGCAGTTACACGGTCCAAAAGTAAGATTGATAGTGACATCTTGGCGGCTGTTGCTGCCACTGAGAAGGGAGGTAAACATCCTTCGGGGTTCCCTTCGAAGTACACATACCACTTAAGTCCCGAAAAGGTTCCTTTTGTGAAAATTCCTGATGTTGGTGAACGTTTGATTCCCAACTCGGATCGCAGGGCAGACCTTACAGCAGCTCATGAAGGTGTGGCGTCTGCGCATGCGGGCGTCTCAGCCACTGTAACTCAATTACAACAACGTTTCTGGTGGCGGGGACTGTACAAACAGACGCGTGATTATGTCCTTCTTTGTGACATATGTCAGCAGATTAAACCTTCGACTGCTGCGCGTCCGCCACTGACTCAGTTGTACATATCTAATAAACCACTAGGTTTTGTTTATTTAGATCACTGCGGTCCTTTTTCATGTGATACTGCGTGTAAGTACATCTTAGTTGCAGTTGATTCATGCACACGCTTTGTGTGGGTCTGGCCCCATCGCAACGCTGATTCACGGACTGTCATTAGAGATTTGCGCATCTTTGTAGGGATTTTTGCCTGTGGTACCTTCCATTCGGATCAGGGTCCGGCTTTCGCCTCTAAGGCGTATAAGGATGCCATGAATTCGATGGGGGTCCAAGTCAAGTTTTCGTCTCCCTACAGACCTGAGGGTAACAGTGTAGTGGAGCGAATGAACCGTGATTTAAAGCAATCTTTGACAGCTCGAGTTATAGGCACTGGCAGAAACTGGCTAGCCCACCTCTATGGCGTGCAGCGTACTCTTAATAATCTCCCTAGAAGGTCTCTGGGTGGGCGGACCCCATACGAAATGCTCTTTGGCATCAAGATGTTCGTCCCTGACCATGACGGTCTAGACTGCGTGGCTCGCGCCACGACCTTTGACGTAGATGAACATTGTACTGTTTTACAGAATCTACAAAAGACCAGAGACAGTCTTGCAAAGGAACATTTGCCCTCCACGTCGGATGTTGCGTTGCAGATCCCGGTAGTCGGCTGGCTACCCCAAGTTGGAGAACTGGTTCGAGAGAAGATCGACAACAAGAAAGAATTTGGTCCTTCCTATCGAGCTCCGGTTCCAGTCCTTGGAGTGAAGGGCACAAGAACAGTAATTTTACCACCACTTCCTGGTCGTAAGGAAAACAGGTTTATCTCAATTGACAATGTCAAGATACACAGAGTGGCCGATTCTTCTTAGCATGACACCGGCTGTTTCCTGTCCTTCCATTGTGAGAAATTCAGTTTTGCCCACGGCTTCTAATCATGAAACTGAAGTATCAATCGAGTTGCCTGCTATTTCCAGTCCTTTATTAAGTACTTTGCCCGGTACAGACCTTGCTGAAATAGACTATACTTACCCCACTGACTTGTCCATGCCTGACCTGCAAGCCCGTTTGGCCACAGAATCCAGATCTTCATTTGACTCTGTTTCCCTTGCCTCGAAGAAACCCTCACGTTTTGCAGTTTATGCAAGCTTGTTTAAAAAACATTTTTTAATTCCGCCTTGGACATATATTTGGCTGGTGCTTGTTTCGATTTACCTTTTTATGTCAGTTGGGTTTATTTTTTATTTTTTCCGACTTATGAATGGACACTATGTCGAAGAAAGAACATGCATTCGACATCTAAATGGAACTTTGGCCCCCCTTTCTTCATCGCATTCTGCACACAGATTGAAAAGAGACTTGACATTTGTTAACATCACTGCTTGGCCTGTCCTTGATGGGATAGTGTGGGATGCCGTTAGGTTTCAAATTCATGGCCCTACCGAGGTTGTTAATGTCCCCAATGTGCTTAGAGTTAACATGGGGGATGTGGTGAAACAAAACATACGTTCTGATGATTGGGATGTTCAGGCCGTGGAGTCTTTGTTTTCTGATTTGAAATACTATGCTGCCTTTGATGCAGAAGATTTGTACTTAGAATCTGCTAATTATGGTGATTTGTTTTGCTTTCAACATTTTGGCAATCACTTCTTACATAAAACAGCTTCCAGAAGGAATACTGTAAATTATACACAATGGGAGCATTGCCCAGCTCCTATACAAGGCAGTTCAAGTACTTTTTTGAAAAAGTACACTTATTTTACTGACTTCAATCAGTCTAATCCTGAGTCCTTTTATTTTAAAATGACACAGAAGCCTACGTCCAAGGTTAGACTTACCGATACCAAATTATTGTATTCGAAGTCCTTTCTTGATCAGCTGGCTGTTGGCGGCTATGAATTGTGGAAGGATACTATTGACCTAAAATCAGTTTGGGGTTCTAAAAGCTGGCAAGTACAAGGCACTGAGGCTTTGCACCGGGCTTGTCTCATCCCGAATCAGATGTTGTTTTTAAATTCTTCTATTTCACAGACAACTTGCTTTGGATTGGCTACATCTAAAAAATTAAATTCTTCGACAATCCCAGAGTTGGAGGAATATTCTGGCTGGAGTAATTATACTCAGTTTTCGATTAGGGACTTACAAACCCTTTTGCTGAATTCATCATTTAATATATCCAGTATGGATCCTAATGGTTGGCTGGTGTGGCACAGAAGTGCAGATTTATGCCAGCACCGTTTTCTGGGTTTATCTGATGGCTTTACACAGGTCAGACCTGATCCACGTTTTGAAACTGAGCATTCTGTCACAACTTACTCTGTGGGCAAATTGTGTCAGAATTGGCTGAAACATTCAACATTGTCCGCAGTTAAATTACATCTTGCAAAACTGAATAATGATATAGATTTAAATGATTTCATAAAGGGCACGGCTAGTGGTAGATCAAAACGATGGATTGATGCTGTTTACAATGAAATCTGGAAGACGTCACAGATTGAGGCTGCGACACGCCTTAGAGCTATAGATCAGGCAAATTTAGAAAAGGTGCTTGCTGTGGTAGATAATAGTATTAACATGCTTTCTTCCTGCATTTACACTTTGGATAATATTGTGTCTTCTGTAGTGGATATTGTGCATGATGAAGTGTCTGTGTTGTACCATGGTCAAAATCAATTACGTTCTATCATGCAATTTGCATGGACCCTTCAAACGTTGAAGGCTGGCAAGGTGCCATGGACCTACATGAGTGTTTCTTCTCTCTTTGCTCCCTTTAATTTGACTGACAAGCAGCGCTTGCTTTCCATGCGAGATGCTTCATTTTCTATGTTACATATTGAGAAATTGGAGTCCTTGCCTTTCTCTGTGGCAGAGGCCAACGATGCAACGTGGCTTATCCACGGTTTAATAACTTTGCCTTTTGCACTGTATAAATTTACAAATTGTATGCGATATGTTGCCATAGGTCGCTATGAGCCCTTAGGTAGTGCATTTCTCCATGAAGTCTGGTCCCTTCCTTTCACTTATAGATGTTTGAAAGACGGCCAGGAAGTTTATCTAAATGGGGAGGAGTGTACAGAAACACCAGATCATTCGCTAATGTGTAGGCATATACAATTGCACGGTTCCTGTAACCAAGACCGGCCGAACTTGGCCTGTGTTTTAAAAGGGACTCCAGTTCCTGCAATCTCCCTGACTTTTACCTTACTAGGGAACGGAAGTTATTTACTTTTAAATAATGAAGATTGTTGCGGGTTAATTAAAGGTGTAGCTTATGTGGTAACTGTAACTGAACGTTTCGTTTGCTGCAGGAATGCCCTGTACCCACCCACACATGAGAATAGGGAGGTTTCCATTTGGCCACGCATCCTAACCTTGAGAGCAGAATTCAGCGGCATGAGCAGAATAAGGGCGCTATTGTCCCAGAAAGAAGTGGCCTTGAGTTCGGCTAGGGAGACTTTCGTTCTTCACATAGCTAACACCCGGACTGAGGTTCAGGCCCTTTTAAATACTGATTTACCATTGCATTTCAGCGAAATGGTACATTCTATCTTTAACGCGTCCTCCACAAATGGGCTGGCGCATTTTTTTAAATCTGTTAGCAGTGGTCTTGTAACTTCCTTTGAAAAAATCTTTGGAGTCGTCCCTGCTTTCTTCCATTCCATTTTTTGGAGTTTGTTTGGTGGATTCCCAGTTATCCTGGCACTAGCGACAGCCGTTCTAGTGGTTGTTTGCTTCCTTAAACATGGATGCCCCACGTGTGGAAGGAGCCGCCCAGCCCCTCCTAGCGCTGTTTCGTGATCGAATGCTTGAATATTATGGCACGCTGCCGCTTGCGATTTTAAGCACGGCATATGGATTATCGTTTCGATTTTCCTACTTCACCTGTGCCCAGCCTGTATTTCACTGCCTAAGCTGTGACTTCGATTGGGCCATTGATTTGTGTCTCTGCGGACCGGTTTCTCCTGAAGTCGACTTTAATCAGCTGATGAGTCCCGTCGTTATTCATGAGTTGGTTTGCACTGGCGACAGGATTATGGCCTTAGCAGCGATGCATGCACTAATGGGTCATTGGAACGTTCTTACAGCAGCGCAGGATTTCTTGGCGATGAGCTTTCTTGAAAACCCTCCGAGTTGTCCTCTGATGGTAATAGAGGCTCCAGTGTTGGGAGAACACGTTAGCTCTTTTCCTCTTTTGAATTGGATGGCTGAACTGTTTTCGGATGAAGACAGTGATTTCCTGTTGGAGGCTGTAGCTGCATATTTTGCATATTCGGTCCTGCCTTGAAAAGACTTCCTGGTTTCTGATGATGCCTCATTTTTCTTTTGCATTTTTTCACCTCCCGGTCCTATTGGCTTGAGTGCTTGTGACTTTTTTAAATTTTGATTTGGTTGCTGCAGTTTTTTATACTTAAAAGGTTGTTCATGGTTGTTGAACTCTGCTTTCATGAAGTTGCCCTTATCTTATTTTATCCGTCCTCGGATCATGGGGGGGTGTCATATAGCTACTATATATCTTTATAATGCGTTAAGTTAGCATAGGCACATTACATGTTTAAACGCCATTTTTCCTTTTGCTACTTCTGCACACGACACTTAATTGTTGATTTAGCTTTCAACCTAGTAGTTCGTTGTGATTTACATGAGAATAATATGTTATTACTCTGATATCAGCTTTGCTCAATAAACTATGTCTGTACAGAGAGTGCTGAAGCTTCAGGAACAACAAGATACTGAATTGTTATGAGGTCTGATCTTCGCGCCTTCATAGACATAACATAAGTGCAGCTTCTGCCAACTTTGGCTTTAAGGCGGGTTTTATATTGCTTTGCTTGAGGCACACATAACACATTTGATGCTGTTCGCATGCAGAGAGAGCTGTTGTATGCTGATGTGATCTCTTCATTCTAGGATCCTGAGGTATGGGCCCGCCCTAATTCAACCCAAAGAGACCTTCTTAGATTAATATAATGTGTGTTAGGGAGGGTGAGAAATAAGTGTTGTTGACTCTTATTCATTACAGCATGTTAACATGCTGTCACCATTTGCTTTCTATGGACTAGTAACTATGCTGATAACTTTGCTTTTGATAATATGTTTCCTTGTATTATCTAAGATACTGCGCCTGAGAAGACGGCATTAGTAAATAAATATTTCAAATGTTCACGTGTTCTTCTTGACTCCACGTTCTGGTTTGAAATGATTGTATAACGAAAGAGTGCTCATGTGTTCCACGTAACCTGAGGTATTGTAAGCTCATGTTCTGGTTTGTCTAAACATTGTGAGTTTGTTATGACCAATGAGACACACTGTAGCTAGCTCGGTAAGGGGTTTGTTGGATACTAAGGTGAGTTTTGGGTCACCCTAATTCGCTGAGGTTCCAATCCTCTGTGCACAGTTCTGTGGGAGAACAGAAACCCTGCTACAGCCCTAGAAGAAAACCAAACCTTATCATGTTTGATTTGCTGCATACTTGTAACAGTTTCATTTACACATAGGTGGGATGTAATTTGAGTTGTATTATTGAATATTTTACACTGTGATCCCTTATTCCTCGGTTTAATTTCTTTGCATGTTTCCTTTTATTGCCGCCTTTTCTTTCCGTCTTTCTTTTGTGGCTTTGCTTTCTTTCTTTTTCCTCCTTTTCTTGCCTTTTTTGTTTTTTTCTTTCATTCTTTTTTCCTGCTTTCTCTTTGCTTCATTCCTTTTTTCATTCTTGCTTTTCTTTTTTTGTTTCAGAAATTTTCTTTCATTCTTTCATTCTTTCTTTCCGTCTTTCCTTATTGCCTACTTAGTTCCCTTCAGTGCCATGTGTACCATGGTAATGTGTACTTTTTTGAGACCAGAAAAACTCCGAAACCTTTAGCAATGTTTTTCTTTAGATTTAATTTGGGCCCAGCGGCTTCCCGAACAATAGCCTTTTACAAAAACCATGACAAAACAAACAAATAATTGGTGAAAGGCTGATGGCCAATGCCAGGTCTGTTGGCTTTGACAGTGCTTGTTGTTTTTTGTATTCAGGTAGTGCTCCTTTGAAGGTGCAGCACGTTAGTGCAAGCAGAGATGTGGCAAAAAAGAAAGGGTATAAGATATGTTTGTGCAGCTATCCCTTGGCCTTTTGCCACTTCCTACTGAAGGTGAAGGGTCTAATTTTGACATAGACCGACTCTGCTAAGACGTAGACTGGTATCAGATTACATTAGTGTCTCGGGGACTCAGTGAGCATTTGCACCTGCATTTTGAGGCCTTGGTACACATCCGTATTGCAGAAGGGGCTGTAAACACTTCTGCAGCCATTTCTGTAATATCCAATTGTGTGGGTGTGCATTTTAGGCATATGTTATGATGTCTAGTGTTTGTTCCCTCATTTGCATGGGGGAGTGGCATTAGGCAAAAGTCTTAGCTCCTGCATCCCCTACCGTATTATTGGCAGACAAGCTCACATGAGGTGCATTAACAATGAGCTACTTTGGAAGTGGGCTCAGTTATTGAACCACCATATCTGTGCCATTTGTACCTGGGACCCCAGGTGCCCTTCGGTAGATTGGTGTAGCCATCAGTATAACTGCCTGTGTGCTGGGATTGTGGCACCTGCCCTGTTCCTAAGATCAGGCTAGTGGTGTTGAAAGACTTTTGACATACAAAATGCAAAGTTCAGTGCCAACCTCTTACTCCTCTCCTTCCATCTGGTCTCTACACTATGCCTTCGTCTTCCTGCCATATTAAATCCTCTGTTCTTCTTTTTTTTCTTTCTGCCTTTTGTACTTCGGTTTTTCTGTTCCTTCATATGTTCCTCCTTCGGTCCTGCGACAAGCAGCTTTAGCGGTCTGTCAAGAGAGCCCTTGTCATCAGTAGAACACAAAGCGGCGCAAGGAGGTTTATTGAACTTTGGATCAGCCCTTCAGCCACTGACGTTCATGTGTTTTTAGTTTGTTGCCAGTTCTTGGATGAGCTGTCCATCAAGGCCTTGTCATTTTGAGGATAGTGACTTTTCGATTTGTGTCCCCATTAGATTGTGGTGATGTTGGGTAATCCTTTTGTTAAACTCCAAGTGCAACATGATGTGTAGTATTAAAGTAAGGCTCTGTTTGTGTTCTTGTGCACAGAAGATCCAAACCTAACTGCAGTGATGCTAACTCATCTTGCATACAGAGCTGCTATAACATAGGGTGTAGAAATTCAAGCATGGGGAATTGGCAGGTGATGCTCCTCCTCACTCCCAACAGTGTAAGCGGACAGGTGTAGGGCTGGGGCTGTTGAGTCTTTATGCTCCTCAGTGTTTGCTGGCGAGAGAGTGTAGGGGGCGTGTGGGTTGTGGGCTGTCCAATACTCTGGCTTTTGCTTCATGGAGTGGAGGAATAATTGCATTTTTTGGGAATAGGTAATCCCGCAAGAACTTCTGCGGCCCCCCCTGAGCCCTTCTTCAGGTGTTCAAACTCCTTGGACTGTATACTATAGGTCCATAGCGCCCCTCAGCTGGCCGGATTTGAATCCCTTTGCCTGCACTCAATCACCTCCGCCTGGCTGTTTAGAGGCACCCTCCCAGCTGCAGATCCTCTGATGCCTACAAGGAGCCCTTCGCTGGTCTTCACGTCCTCTTCCAGTCCTCACGGACCCTCCTGTGGCTGGCATGAAACTTCAGCCTACCCGAAAAGATTTCAAAGCTATACATTTGTGGTTATTTTGTCCTATCCCCTATCTCCCAACACAACCCATGAGGGGATAGCAAGGGAAACTATTGTATTTTTCTATGCTAACCCCACTTGTGTGTTCGGTTAGGAATACACCAATGTTGCATTTTCTTTTCTTCACCCAATAAATAATTGTATTTTACATGTGATCATTTCTTAATTTTTTTCTTTTATTTTTGCTTTTCTCACAATTTTGACTTTTTTCAAGATATAACTAGGACGACCAGGTCTAGTGGTGCAAAACGTTTTAAAAAGTGGGTTAAGCAACCACATGCGTTTTTAGGTCTCGCCTATGCAGCTTGCATGCGCTGCATAGGAGGACCTTTAGCCGTCGTTCTGCTCTTTTTCGAAGCACATACTCTTGCTTGTGGCGGCATCCACCTTGCGGGAGCGAGCAGGGGCGCGTCACAAGCACGAGTATGTGCTTCGAAAAAGAGCAGACTGCGCATGCAAACAAGCACGCACCACTCCCAGGCCAGCAAACACATGATTGCAGCTTTTCTCCGGCTCCAATTTACGACCGCGCTTTCACTTTTGCTTTGGACACAGACTGCCCCGCTCTCACTCACTTCCTCACGCGGCAGCTCGGATTCCGGTCCGGCTCTTCCGGCCTTCTCCGGCTCCAATTTACGTCCGCGCCTTCACTTTTGCTTTTGTCACAGACTGCCCCGCTCTCACTCACTGCCTTTCGCGGGAGCCTCGGATCCCGGCCCGGCTTTTCCGATCTTCGCCGGCTACAATTTACTTCTGCTGCACTGTCGGGTGGGCTCTGACGTGATGACTGCTCTCGCTTTCACTTTTGCTTTTTTTTTTCGCACCATCCGTAGGCTGCAGATCACAGACTGCCCCGCTCTCACTCACTTCCTTATGCGGCAGCCTCAGATCCTGGCCCGGCTCTTCCAGCCTTATCCGGCTCCAATTTACGTTCGCTGCACTGTCGGGTGAACTCTGACGCCGCAGCTCTCTTCCCTGATGCCAGCTCAGTGCTTCGTTGTGCGCCGACCCCCTTCTGTTCACGGAGGTCTCCTGCTGCCTTCACAATCGCCAAACCAGCCGTGTTCGGCTCATGAGGTCGGACTCTGCTGGCTGCACACTCAGCGCTGCTCCCTGTGACTCGATGCCCCTGAATTACAGGATATATCCCGGATATTTTGTAGCCTGGACAGGAGCTGTTTTACTTAGCGGACATCTTGGTCCCCGACCAAGCCACATCCCCCCCATCTCAGATTATTTAACTCAATATCAGTACTTCAAGGGTTTGTGCACTCTGTGCTGCAGGCCAATCTTATTACACCTGAATATTAACTCGGGTGCTTCAGGAGACCACCCCCATCCCCAGAGTATGACCACAGTGTGCTGCAGATGAATATACTAACGTCAGGGCATAAACACCGGGTGTTACAGTTGAATATGTCCCAACAGACTATGTGCAAGGTCAGTATTGGCATCCGCACACAGAGCATGACCACTGAATGCTGATTGTGAATACACCCATCGTTGCAGCATGAAAAACCTCCTGTGATTCTGGGCAAATCACTTAATCTCCCCGTGCCTAAAATGAATGTGTGTCCTCATGTAACGTAACTGGTGATATGTAAAGCGCTCTGATACCGGATTCGGTTCGGGTCTAATTCGCGCTATATAAAACTCTGCAAAAAAAAAAATGCTAGGTGCGACAAGCCATTCTGATTACCCCAAAAGACTGAATACATTTTTCTACAGATGAATACAGCAGCCACGCTGCTCTTAAACATAGCTTACAGACATTGCTAAAGCCAATAGCTCTGGCAAACAACTTACAAGGTCCCAAAGGCGAGACCTATTGGCTATGCCAATGCTTGTCTGACTTGTAAGAGAAGGGCACTTTCGCAATAAAGGACTTTATAGAGCAGTGACTCAGCTAGAAAGATATAGCGCTAATAAGTTTGGGTACAGTGTGATCCTACTCGCGATTGCTAACAAGGAATAAAATGTCTGTGGGTTGAGAGTCTGAAGGTTTAGGGCTGTAATACCATATGAAGAGGTTTGTTTTTAGCTCTTTCCGAATTGCAGGAGGGCTAGAAAAGTATGGAGGTTGATTTAAATTGTATTCCAGATCTTTGGAGCGAAGATTGAGAAGGTCTGTGTTCTATTTTCTCTTCTTTGAAATTGGTTGTTTCTAGTTGGCCAGTGAGCTGGCTTTTAGTGTGGTTCTAGATACCTGAGGTAGTTAATTTCTTAGCCAGGTAAATATTTTTTCTGTCTTTTTGCCATAGTTGTTCCTAGTAGTGCATTAACCAGTGTGAACAATTAATGCAGTTGCCATACTCCTTTTGTAAGGCATTATCTACAGTACTGTAGTTGTGGATCAGTTCAGCGCTGCAGTAGGAGTTGCATCGTCTCAAAACTGGCACAATTACTAATTTATAAATAACTTTTTCCTCCTTTGCTCTTAAGCAGACCGCTTGTCGTGCCAGTTTATAACCTTGTCACACACAAAACTGGCGGGGCATGTTTGTGCAAATATCAACTGCGAAATTTTAAAAAGCTATGTTGGCAGTGTTTGAAATGCTATAATCTATGTATCCAACCACAAAATTGGTTAGTGTGGCATCTCAACTCTTACAAAGCTATTGTAACAAATAGTGCTGACTGGAAGTAAGGTGGTAATTGTCAGGAATTCACCCCCTGTTGGCAGTACAGTAACACAAATACACTACGAGTTTTTATAAAGCACAACAGTTTTTTTCCATTTCGATAAAATGTTAAAAATGTGCTTTCAATTTGACAAATTCACCATTTCAGATATATTCAAGAGCTATCCTTTCAATGATAGGGTTAGGTACTGTAGTGGTCCGTGTCCTAAATTTTTTCAAGCAAACTGTACGCAGCCGTAACTTCTTTTTACTTCTGGTTTGATAGCGCCTCTGTCTACAATACATTTTGTTAACGATCCTTTAAAATATTCGTTGTTTGGGCCTTGGCTCCACCCTGACGAGTAACAGTCTTTCACCTCATGCTGTTGACTTCAGGTGATGTATAAATCCGATGGTCAGGAGGATCTGCCATTTAATGCATGAGGGACTATTTTATATCTGAGAAGTACACTTGAGTCATGCTGTTTATCACATGCTCTTTATTGCCTATATGCATTTTATTCAGAAAAGAATACTTTTCAGGTCACGCCTGCGTGGGCTGCGCACTTGCGCAGTCTCGCTGGAAAAATGTTGTTTTTTGGAGCTTTCACTAGTGGGCTTTAAGCCCCGCCCCTCTTTCCCATTGGTCAGCGTCACTGTTTATGCTAAACGGTGGCCAGCCATTGAGAAAGAGGTTAGTGTTACGTACACTTTTCTCTTTGTCAGACGGCCTGCTTGGACGGGCTCGTCTGACTTACGTGTGTAGTAAAAGCTTTGTTATCTTACTTGTTTTGTTCATCGTGTGTAGCTCAACACATCCCGTAGCCGGAAGTCACTTTTTAGCAACTATCTGGTTCACGGTCTAGTCGTCCGCTACCCGGAAGTAGACTCACTCGTACCATGCAACAGGGCGGGAATATGCTTCACAGTTCGCGTCTCATCTCGCCGAACACAAGACCCTGACCGGACATGGCTATATTTTCTCAACGCTGGAGCATATACTCGAGTAAGTGCTGGAAAGGGTTTTTCTTAGGCAGGCATCGTGCAACTAACTGATACAAGGCAGGGTGTGAGCGCTGCTGCTTCTTTGTTTATGCATACCGGGTGCTGCCCTCGCACTTTATGTTTAATCTCAATCTGATGACGAATGTAACAAATGTTTGGGTCTCTTCACAGTGTCCCCCCCCCCCCCCCCCGCCCCCAGGATGATGCACAGCTTTATTCACTTTTTCTTGTGAAATATTTCCCGTCAGTCATAGGTTGAGAGCAAGGTGATGAGGTAGTTGTTCCAGAGGGGAGGGGTGCGAAGTTGCCGGCAGGTCAGGATGAGTCACCTCAAACATTTCCTAACTTACGTGTCAAACACTTTCACACAGCGCTCCGGGACCCAATTTGCCCTTCACAACTCAGCGCATTTCTATCACATTTAACACCTACCTGTGAAAGTTCATACAATGCCAACTCCAAGCTGGCACCGGCTCCGTGGCGGAAGGGGCTGGTCATCCTCTGCTAACACCTTGACTTCCTGCCTGCCCTCCCTCCCCTGTAACTTCTGTTATTAATTTCCCATGTCCACAGCCCCCCGTTCCACGGAGGAGCTGTGCAGGGGTACTCGCGTGGCCCCTTTCCATGGGCGCGCTGAGAGCCCGGGTCCGCATCGAGTGCACACCCCGAGAGACGCTCCGAACAGGCAGCCATTCTGGGTACAGTTTTTGTGTGTGTCCAACAATCTCGCTATTGTCAGGAATGTAACAGGGGCCTTGTTCCCAGACAGAGCCGGGAGGTTCTCACACCTACTCCTGACCCCCTGCCTCCTCCGCTCCAGTGCGCACAGAAGCCCGCAGCTCCGACAATGTGGGGTTGAGTTAATTCAGAGACGACCGCAAATGCATGGGACCCCTTACCTGCCTCTCACTGCACAGAGGACAGTTACATCTATTTGCATAGTGCACGCGCTGCCATTAGCTTAGCGACATTCTTTTTACATAGCGCTTTCTATTAATTACGGAGCTTTATGAAGCGCCACCTTTATCCTTGCGGCTACTTCAGAGTGTTATTGCGCATCAGGAAAAGTATGGAAGAATGGTGGGGTGTGAAGTTTCAGCCAGAGAAGAGAGAGGAGGGGGGCGCAAAGCTGACGTGTTACATCGCAGTCCCCAGCACAGGAAGTTTTGCCTTACAATCTTTCTGGGCAGATGAAGTTTGAGAAGCGCCTCAGACTCGCAGTCAGGACATTCCTGGACCCTTGACCTGGACTCTTTAAAGGTCCTTCCTCCTTGTTTGAGCCGCTGAAGGTCTCTGGGAATCTTGTGCGTCATAGCGGGGGAGTAGCTATGAATAGTTCAGCGGGTGCTGTGGCACCGAGTCCCAGGGCTGGGAGGGGGCCCACTGCACCACAATTGTGGATGTTTGTCCTACCCAAGCACTCATACCTCATCACTGCGCCATAATGGACAGCAAGTTTCTTAAGTAAAAGGTGCTCCGAGTAGCCACTGTAATGATGGCAAATGCAATGTTTTAAGAAAGATGAAAGGCTGAGCCAGTGCACTGGGGATATCTAGACTCATGTCAGCAGCAGGTGCTAATGCACTGTTTACATATGTGCATGATGTTAAGCATAGATTAAGTTAAAGCCATTTTTTGGGAAGGGAAGTGGTCCATATGGCTCGAGTACCACTTGACAAGAAGCCCCTATAATTATGTGGGACTACACTAAAACCAGGGCCACTGGAATTATGCAGTTTTGCAGCTGAAAAATGGATTAGACACATTTGCCCATAATCCATAAAAAAGATTGTTTGTAGTTCAAACTGGAAACTGATCAAATGTTTCTAAAATAACAGCGACTTGTGTTGCAGTGAAGTGGAAGGGCCAATGCAAAGGTTGATTGGTCGCCATTTTCTTGCCTATTACTGTATGTGGGAGGTTAACTAGTACTAATGAGATAAAAGATTTTCACAGACAGTGTTCGCGGTTGTAACAAGCATTTGCAATGCAATAAGTCTCGCATTTGCGAGAGTTTGAGCTATTGGCATTGTAAATGCCTTTTATTTGTGTTTTGAAAGCCTGCAAGCGGTGCGTAAACACACTCTTCGTACTTATAGTCCTTGTTTAAGAGAAGCAAGTCTGGCAGTAAAAGAGGCACAGTTACCTCAAGCTTCTCATAAAGCAGGAACTATAAGTACAAAGTGCGTTTTTACGCACCGCTTGCAGGTTTTCAGAACACTTAAATAAAAGGCATTGCCATTTACAATGCCAATCGCTCAAACTCCCGCAAATGCGAGACCTATTGCATTTGCAAATGCTTGTTCTTCATACTCCCCAGCAGTGTTGTTAATAAGTATTTTTGAAAGAGGCTGAAGTCATCCGCTTCAGGATGTATAGATATCATTTTATCCACACGCTGGGAAACAGGGTTATTTCACTCCTGGAGAGTGGGAGCACACACTTGAAATGCAGGGTCACATGTTAAGTTTGCCGATGGCAACTACTACACAAACAGTCAACGGACTTCTGGATAATGTTACTGCTGTCCTTACTGGATCCTATATTGCTGGCAAAGGTGGTGGCACTGCCAAGTTGTCTCTAGATTTTGGATAGATGGATTTACCTGTACCCATCGCAGGGTTTTTAAAGATCTGTGCATCCTTACCTGGTGGCCCTGCGATGATGCACCAGAATGGGTCAAGTTGGATAATGTGAAACTGAGCTCCTCAAATGGTGGGTTACAGCTCCCAGCTATATAATGCAAACACCGTGCGTCCCAATTCTAGTATATCAGTTGGTGATTCTTAGAAGAAAAGTAATTAAACAAGTTGTGTGGGAATCCGATTGGATGAATACTTCTTTTACCTACCCCATTAGAATCAAAGCTGCCTTTCGTCATATGACCAATGCCAGACCAGTTGAAACGAAGGAGGAGGAAGATGTGGACAATAATTCTATTCAGATCATTGGCCCTTTTATGGGGACACTATTTTCTAGGGAGCTACCGGGGCCATAGAGGTCACTACTGAAGGGGAGAGAAGCTGTTGACACATATGGGGTATAATTATTAATAACCGGTTTATCTTTCCTGGAGGCCCTGTACATATTTAGTATTTCTGCAATACATAGGCCACTGAGAGACCCATGAGATGTGTTCCCTGAAACCTTAGCAAAGTCCAACACTGACCGCCCTGCTTGGCATATCTGAACGGGTTAAGGTCATCTTGACAATTTACCAATGTCTTAGAACTGATATTGGAGTGAAACTGATAGATGTTAACTAGAAAATAAGCACTTTGAGGGTATAACATAGTAGAGAGGGAATTTCGTATTAAAAGTATCCTGCAATGCCAGATATAAATTGACCATTTCAGTATTCTACAAAGCACTTACATGATCCCCATAGTTGTACACAAGATGAACACATTCAAGAGCAGTACCTGCTTGCTATAGGTATGAAGATTCTGAGGCCACTTTCTTCCACCTAGTACGGCCCTGCCCAAATATTTGCCTACTGAGGACTGGATAGATACACGAAGTTTGCTGGACCTTTCCTCAGATTTCCAAAGCATATCTTCTGAGTATATTAAATAAAACACACCATGGCCTATGGTGTGGCCACGAAGCACAAATCATGTTCTGTACCTTCACGCCCTGGTTTCAGTGATCCTGCCACAGACTGAAGTCTTGTTGTTTGAGATTGTGGTAGGTCTCTGACAGTAGAATGAGATGTGATGTTTGTTGTTTTCAGTTCGATATTATGTTTCTTGGATGTGGCGAGAGGCTTAATCATGTCTGCATGCAAGCATCTAGACTATTTTTGTTTTGCATTACATTTCATGATGGGCTTTTGTATGAATGTGAACAACCTCTCAGCAATTCTTTGCTTTGCTGTGTGAAGAATTCTGACGCGCCTCGGTATTGCGTACGCTGCTTGACTTTAAAGTTAACGGTGGTCTGTAAATCAGCCTGGGGATGACCATCCTAAAGTGTTTTTGCACAGTGGTTGCAATGCATAATGCAAACAAGCATTTGCAATGTGATAGGTCTCGCATTCACGGGAGTTTGAGGTACTGGCATTGTAAATGACAATGCCTTTTATTTATGTTTTGGATTTTAAAACATACATAAAAGGCATTGTCATTTACAATATGATAGCTTAAACTCTCGCAAATACGAGACCTATAGCATTTCAATAAAGGGCCTTCTCAACCGCTTGTTAGATTGTAAATATCAGAGGGAGAGACTGGCCTGCAATGTCTTCAAAGTAGTGATAAATCGTGCAGTGAAGATGAGTAAGTGTTGTAAATTACACAGACACAAAGTGTGAAGTGAGAGTTACATGTGATCCGAGCTATAAACACTAACAAAGCACTCCAAAACCTTTGGCTCTGTGATTACACTGTCTCGGCTCAGGAGGAAGAGTGGGAGGGGGGGCAAGTTCATGCCCTCTACGTGATTTGAGTGTGCAGTGTGGCATTGCATAATGTCATTGCTACCCTTGGCCAAATAAAAAACACACTAGCTGTAGTAGGGCCCTGGCTTCAACTCCTGGTGCAGGGCGGGCTGTGCTTTATGGCAGGCATGGAGGGAGGGATGGTCTCTGCTGCAGCTCAAGCCTCGTACAGTGCCCCTGCTATTACCAGTGAGCGAGAGGCGCTGAGATGGTGGTGATGGTGGTGATGGTGGTATTGGTATTAGTGGTAGTGGTATTGGTGGTGCTAGTATTGGTATTGGTGGTGGTGGTATTGGTATTGGTGGTGGTATTGGTATTGGTGGTGGTGGTACTGGTGGTGGTATTGGTGGTACTGGTGGTGGTACTGGAATTGGTGGTACTGGTATTGGTGGTGGTGGTACTGGTGGTGGTATTGGTGGTGGGGGTATTTTTTTGGTTGTATTGGTACTGGTGGTGGTATTGGTGGTAGTAGTGGTGGTATTGGTGGTGGTGGTGGTATTGGTGGTGGTGACGGTATTGGTGGTGGAGGTATTGGTGGTGGCATTAGTGGTGGTGGTGGCATTGGTGGTGATGGTGCTATTGGTGGTGTTGGTGATGGTCATGGTATTGGTGGTGGTGGTACTGGATTGGTGGTGGCGGTGGTATTGGATTGGTGGTGATATTGGATTGTTGGTGGTGTTGGTATTGGTGGTGGTGGTTGTGGTAGTGTAATGACATTGCTATCTTTGGCCTAATTAAAATCACTCCAGCTGTAGTAGGGCCCTGGCTTCAACTCCTGGTGCAGGGCGGGCTGTGCTTTATGGCAGGCATGGAGGGAGGGTGGGATGGTCTTGGCTGCAGCACCAGCCTTGTACAGTACCCTTGCTATTACCAGTGAGCCAGAGGCACTGAGGTGGTGGTATTGGTGGTGGTAGTGGTATTGGTGGTTGTGGTGGTAGTGGTATTGGTGGTGGTGATGGTTTTGGTGATTGTATTGTGTTGGCAGTGGTGGTATTACTATTTGTGATGGTGGTATTGGGGGCATTGGCGGTGGTATTGGTGGTGGTTGGTATAGGTGGTGTTGGTATTGCTGATGGTATTGGTGTTGGCGGTGGTATTGGTGTTTGTGGTGGCATTGGGGATGGTATTGGTGGTGGTATTGGTTGTGGTGGTATTGGTGATTGTGGTGGTGTTGGTGGTGGTATTGGTATTAGTGGTGGTGGTAGTATTGGTGGCATTGGCTGTGGTATTAGTATTGGCGATGGTATTGGTGGAGGGTGTGGTATTGGTGGTGAAGATGGTTGTGGTGGTGGTGATGGTTGTGGTGAGGGTTGTGGTGGTGTTGGTGGTATTGGTATTGGCGGTGGTGGTATTGGTGATTGGTGGTGGTAGTGGTTGTGCTATTGGCGGTGGTGGTATTGGTGGTGGTATTGTTATTGGTGGTATTGGTGGTGATATTGGTGATGGTATTGGTGGTGGTGGTGGTGGTATTGGTGGAGTTGGTGGTATTGATGGTTTTGGTATTGGTGGTGGTGGTATTGGCGGTGTTAATAAAACAGGCTTTTGTAAACAACCGGTCAGGTGGCTTTAGTACAGATGACATGTAACACAGATGTGCTGTTGTCAGCTTCAGCCCATTATTAGCACAGGATTATGTGCTACCTGGAATTTACATGACTTTCGCTAATCATTTCTATATCCATTTTACTTGGGAGGGGGGTTGAAACAGACACGAGATAATGCCGGGTTTAAATGATTGAAAGCAGGATCCCGTGTTACCGGGGCGGCCGTATTGCTTAAAAAAACACAAGCAGTTTCAGCTGATGCAGAGCATGTCCGACCTGCTGTAAGAGAAACTCAAAGTAAATAGTGCTCACAGACTAAATAACAGGGCCCGTGTAACAACCGAAGTAAATGCGCCGGTCACCATGGGATGGTACAAATGAAGACAAGGCCGTACTAAGGAGGGACTAACAAGCCTATTAACGAATCAGAAGGCAGCATTTATAAAAGACAATGACACAAGCCAATTAAAAATATGGGAGGAGAGTGGGCGCGGCTTCTGTCCTATACTCTACTACAGCAGTCTTGCAGAGCGATCAGCACATGCGTGCTGTCGCTAGGCTCGACCTAAAAATCCTATTTTCGAAAATTGGAACGCTTAGTTAAAATTGTGTAGCTTTCTGCTGTATCTTACTTTGGACATAAAATATAAATTTTTGCTGTAGTTTGCCTGTGACTGTCTGCTTCTTGCACTGGACTGTTCTGAATTGATGTCTGCATTTGTAATTTTTAGGTCTCGCCTACGCACCAGGCATGCACTGAATAGGAGACCTTTAGCCGTCGTTCAGCTCTTTTTCCAAGCACATTCTCGTGCTTATGGCCGCATACACCTTGCGGGAGTGTGCAGCCGCATGCCACAAGCATGAGTATGTGCTTTGAAAAAGAGCAGACTGCTCACCCCAGCGCGAGCACACCACTCGCGGGTGCACCCCTCCGCCTCGCTCTCCCGCTGCCCCTGCACGCATTTTATTTTTAAAACTCTCAGCCAGAGGTGCACGCTTGTTTCCATTTACTTTTGTCTAGACTGAGAAAAGATGATCTTGTTTGAGTGTCTCGTTTTAATGGGCCACCGGGTGTAGAATTGAGCGACCAGTAGCGTTTTTTGTGTCATTCTTTTTATACCTCTTATTTTCCCTAGTGAGTTCCATATAGTAGGTTAATAACACTTCTATTTTCAACCTAGATTGTTCTTGTAATGCATTATATCGAGGGCCATCACTTTGCACTAGTTTGAAACTGGTTTAGAGCATCACTTTATGCTTGCCACCTTTCTGTATTGTTTTAAAAGCGGCGTTTGTGCGGTTACGTGTCTCAGGCTTGTGTTTTTAGATTCAAGTCTTGCAGTGAATGTAAACTCCGAACTAACGCCCACTAAATTAACTTAGAAAGGATAACATTGTCCATATGAGTTCTTTCATGTGGTTTGAGCTGATTTAAGTTGAGTAGCTTTTTTACAGCAGTCAGCCTGATCTTTATATAAATTCACCTACCACAATGTACCGTTCCAAAATTAACCTAGTTAGTCACCAAGAATATCTTCTCACCGCAGCTGCATATGCATATTGTACTAGTTTTTTGTTTGAATGGGAAAGACCCTTCATAGAGTCATTGTATTAGATGCTCTTCCATCCACCATAAAGTGGCCTTTATCTTTTCTTGTCATTCTCAAAATGTTAAAGCCATCTGTACCTCTATTTTTTTTTATTCTGTTGTATTTTTTGTGATGTGTTAGATATTTGGGTAACCATTTCTACTCGTAGCAACTCAAAGCACTGTAGCTTAATGTGTGACAAGAGTACATTTGCTTGATTTGGTTTATTTGTGGTGCACGTTGCCTGGTGTAGCTTAGCTGTGCAGACCAGGATGAGGTAGACCACACAGAAACATTGAATCTCTATATTCAACAAAGAGTCTGTAGCCAAGAGCACTGTTTGAATAGCCCATGAGCAAGGTCGCCTGTGCAACTACACAACTGACAAACATTGCACTAAAACATTCAGGATTGGAATAGTGTCATATCGCTGTTTGATATCACACAATACAAGCATGTACTGCACTTCTTACTTCTAAAGGTGACCCATACATTCACATTATTGATTGAAGCCCTAATGATTACTCATACCCAGATTATAGCGTAGTTTTTCCTTTCAGCTCTACCATTTTGTCTTTCTTTTAAAACCACAAACATTTTGTTCCACAGCTCTACATTTTGTACTTTTACAGCATGCCTATACATTTCAGCACTATCCTTTGTTCCACCTTTCCATGGCTTTTTGGAGAAGACTAGTATTTACTATATTCTCTCTTTCGGAATATGTTTGACAATAAATTGATAGCCATGCAATTTTACTGTTAAGAGCCTATGGCCGGACAAACTGGCAGGGCACCCAAGTGCCTTTAACTCTTAAAACCGTTTTCTTTAACTTAATTCCTTATGCGTGACCTTTTGTGCAACATTTTTGCTAGAGCTTAATTCCTGGTGGAGACTATTGGCACACATTGAGCAATTTTTTTGTTTTAACTTTATTTATTCACCATTTTATATGAAACAATACAAGACCGCCTGACAATGTACAATTAGCAAACAGATGCAGCTTCGTAGAAGGCAGGACAAGCTAGTCAAGGAACATGAATACAGAGTAATTGTGCATTTTACAAGAAGAGTGGTACACATGTTCGAATGTATACAGAGCTCAAAACACAACAGTTTAGGTCTAGTCGGTGGGTTCCAATAAATTCAGCAATTCTTGCGTGATTAGAAAAGCCCTTCAGTTCATTCTTGCCTTTCTATTGTGGAGCACCTAAAGTAGCCTCTATTAACCTATATTGTGGTTTTATGCCACCATTCGCATTGCTGTTCAAAAATCAGTCATTCCTAATTATTTTAGTATTTGGAAAACTAGATACGGTTTGACTGAATTCTCCGTAGCTTTCCTACATATTAAGTCAGGTTTCAAGAAGGCGCTTATAAGACAGTAGTTTCTCTTAATTTCTGTTCGATGAACTACATCTGGGATGTTCTTAAAAAGACTGTGCTTTAGCCAATTTACCCATCATTTCTTGGATCGCGTGATCTTAAATCAGCACATATCCTTAACTTGCAATCTTAATTCGCAAGCAATATATAGGAAACCCCGGACGTGATGCCCAAGGGCTCAGATATAGCCATGCAAGTTTTCTCAGAATACCCAAATGGCAAGAATATTTCTTCTAAAAAGGAGCCCCCCTAGCCCCCCCGTGGAGGAATCTCTCCAGTGCCAATAAGTTACAACAATTTCCCTTGTCTGCATAGATCAGACTTTTTCAAAACCTCACATAATGACTCAAGCCTTGTCCTGTAACTTGAATAGAGACCCAGAGGTAGTATGACCATAAGTTAAAACTTTCCAGCTGATCACAGGCAGTATCTCCATATCCGTTCATGGCGCTCATCATACAAACCCTTGTTAAAGAGTGCCCTGGATGTCGAGCCAGCCCCAAGGTTCCTTCCTTTGAAGGCTCTTCCTCATCTCCCAAGACTCATAGAGGGTAAGACTCTGCACTGACTAATATGGCAGGCTATATGCATTTCATCCTGTTCCAGGATGATATAAGGTCAATGCATAAATTCACTTTCCACCAAGACTCCTTATCGGAGTTCCTAATCTGAGCATGGCCGGTCTTGTTCACGGATATCCTTCCTCTCCATGCCTGAGAGTTCCCTTGTGTTGACACAGAATGGACTTCTAGATAATGTAATCAGTGGCAAATGTCCATAAGAAGAGGGTCACAAATTGTGTTCAAGTTGCCTGGTAACGTATACAAAGTAACAGATCAGGTTGTCATTTTCATATTTTTTTCTGTGATAAGTTTGGGTTTTATAATTTGAATATGTATGCTGTACATGGCTGTTTTTTCTGATCTAATTCCTTATTTACACAACAACAAAGATCCTCAGCCGCATAGATCTTTAAAGTGAATCATATTCTCCATGTTTCATAAGTCTTTATTGATTATAATAGGGTATATAAAGAATAAGCACATGCTATGAATTTCATTGCGTGTTAAATTTTCAGTGTCCTGAAACCTACTGCTGACTTACTAACAAGCACGTGACCCATGCCATATATGTTGATATGTAATACCCATGACCCTTGCTACAAACAATCGGCGTTTCACATCAGGGCCCGCCTACCTATAACCCAAGGTATAGCAGAGCACCTAGGTGTGAGCATTGCAATCTTCACCCCATGTAGATGGTACTTGTCAGAGAATTTTCATCTCTATTTTGCCTATCTAATCTAAGGTGGTTTTAATGCTGCGTTAACAGTTTGTTACTTGGTCCTTTTCATAATTGACTTATGTATCTTATATAGTGCTCACAAGCCCAAGTGGACTATCCCCACTTTCAAAGCGAATGCAGCCTTTTCATTAGAGAAGAAAAAAAAGGGTTTTAATTATTTTTTTTAAATTATTATTTTGTGCATATCATTGCTACAAGAAAAAAACAGTTAATACTGTTAGTTTCGTTTTCAGAAGGGGATCTTGGGGGGACAGCTGACCAGAGAAAGGTCTGCCCCCACCCGCCCCCTGGTTTTTCGATCTCGCCTGAGCCAATGTGCTTGCGCATTGCTCCGGCGAGATTATAGTAAGCGGTCCGAAAAGTCTACCATAGCAGCGGATTAGACACAGTTCATGTGAGACAGGTGCGTGCACAACGCCAGCCACGTCACACACCACCATTTGTCTGTGCCTTGCATTAGACTTCAAAGGCTGCCACGCACCCACCCCCCGCATCAGACTTCAAAGGAATGCGCTCCCGCTCTCCCGCCACAGCAATGCCGAGAGCTTGTTTCCTTCACGTTCTTCTTCTCCTGCTTTTCCCTTTCCCTTTGGCCATTTGCCTTTGTCACCTCTGTTTCGCTGTATTTTTGACTCCATTTATTTGTCTTTTGGCTGTGTGTTTTTCTCACAGCTTCTTTCTACGTGCCCGTTGTAACGGTCTTCTAACTCCGTTAACCTGTCATGTGTCTTATTTGTCTGCGCATTCGCCGGCTTCCATTTAAATCTTGTTCTATGTGTTGTCTGTCGCGTCTTTCCTTTCCTTGCCTCTTCTGTCTGTCTTGTTGCGTCCGTCGTCTCTATCCGTGTCTTTTCTCCCTGTGTCTGTTACTGTGTGTCTCTGTCTCCTTGTATCTGTTACTGTTTGTGTTTGTCTTTCTCCCTGTGCCGGTTACTGTGTAAGTTTGTCTTGCTCTCTTTGTCCCCACAACTTTCCTTTTTCCTGCCTCTTCTCTTCTTTTGTTCTTGGTTTGCCTGCCCCTCTATCTGTGCCTTGTCTCCCCATGCCTGTCACTGTGTGGGCTTGCTTGCTCACTTTGTCTCAGCACGTGGAACACTCGTATATCATGAGGACTTATGTTCTGTTTAAATCTGCAGAAATGCACAATAAAGTTAAATCATTTGCAACCGCATTGGTCAATAAAGTTCTATCGTTCGGAACCTCACTTGGGCGTTCCCTGGTCTAGATACAAAAGGGACTGGCTGCGCACAGCCATCATTGCAGGGGGTCACATGGTACACGGACGTCACTAACCATGCACCGGTGAGTTCTGCTGGTCAATTTTTGTTTTCGAACGCCAATGCAGATTGACTTATAGGATGTTTTCTCAAGTTAGACTTAGTTTTCTTTTTAGATTCCGATTCGGATACGTAAAGAGTTACACATGATAGGTAAGCTGCTGTTTTGATACTTTGTGCATTGAGCGTTTTTGAACGGAATATTACTGTTCTGTAACCACTTTCTTATATGTGTCAGGAATTGTTACAGCCTACCCATTATTTGGAGCACTCTGCCTTATCGGTATATACATTTCAGAGGTATTGATATCTTTTGCACATGACTATATTCATGCCGACCGGGAACGTTAAGTAGGGATGTCACATACTGGCCAGCACGCATCCAGTTCATGTGATCAATGCGTGTGCACACCGTCGCCAGCCACATAACACACCACCGTTTGTCTGTGCCTCGGCATCAGACTTCAAAGGCTGATGCTCCCCAGCCCACCCCCCCGCCACAGCAATGCCGAGAGCTTGTTTCTGGACGAAAGTGAAAGCATACCGTGCTTGTTTACAGTAGCCTTGCTCCGCAAATGCTGTTGCTGTGTTGCCATCTCCTAGGGACACTCAGCTTGAAAACACTTGACTTGCTAGCTGCAATGCTACATCCGCTATGCTTTGCCTCTGGACACGTTGATCCCTTGCAGACTGTGCTGACTCTGCCCCTCCTGATTCTGAAACTGACCAACGCAGTCACCGCGCAGTCTCTTCTCTCTGTCTTATGATGTCTGCCCTGCCACCATTTATTTCGGACCCTCAGTCTCAAACCCCCTCAGCCTAAAACCCCCTCACCCTCACACCCCCTCACATTCCCTCACCCCCCCTCAACCTCCCTCACCCTCCCTCATCCACCCTCACCCCCGTCACCCTCACCCCCGTCACCCTCACCCCCCTGACCCTCACACCCCCTCACCCACCCTCACCCACCTTCACACACCCTCACCTACCCTCACCCACCCTCACCCACCCTCACCCACCCTCACACACCCTCACACCCTCACATCCCTCACAACCCTCACCCTCACCCTCACAACCCTCACCCTCACCCCCTCACACCCCACACACCCTCACCCATCACATCACTCAGAAACACCTCCACATCACTCAGGGACACCACCACATCACTCAGGGGCTCCACTCAGGGGCACCACCACATCACTCAGGGGCACCACCACATCACTCAGGGTCACCACCACATCACTCGGGGACACCACCACATCACTCAGGGGCTCCACTCAGGGGCACCACCACATCACTCAGGGGCACCACCACATCACTCAGGGTCACCACCACATCACTCGGGGACACCACCACATCACTCAGGGACACCACCACATCACTCGGGAACACCACCACATCACTCGGGGACACCACCACATCACTCGGGGACACCACCACATCACTCGGGGACACCACCACATCACTCTGGGGCACCACCACATCACTCGGGGACACCACCACATCACTCGGGGACACCACCACATCACTCGGGGACACCACCACATCACTCGGGGACACCACCACATCACTCGGGGGCACCACCACATCACTCGGGGGCACCACCACATCACTCGGGGGCACCACCACATCACTCGGGGGCACCACCACATCACTCGGGGGCACCACCACATCACTCGGGGGCACCACCACATCACTCGGGGACACCACCACATCACTCGGGGGCACCACCACATCACTCGGGGGCACCACCACATCACTCGGGGGCACCACCACATCACTCGGGGGCACCACCACATCACTCGGGGGCACCACCACATCACTCGGGGGCACCACCGCATCACTCGGGGACACCATCACATCACTCAGGGACACCACCACAGCACTCAGGAACACCACCACATCACTCAGGGACACCACCACATTACTCAGAGGCACCACTCAGGGGCACCAACACATCACTCAGGTACACCACCACATCACTCAGGTACACCACCACATCACTCAGGTACACCACCACATCACTCAGGTACACCACCACATCACTCAGGTACACCACCACATCACTCAGGGACACCACCACATCACTCAGGGACACCACCACATCACTCAGGGACACCACCACATCACTCTGGAAACACCACCACATCACTCAGCCCAACCACATCATCACTCAGCATCACAACAGCACTGTCCTTGCTACCAACAAGCATTGCCATAGCCAATAGGACTCACATTAGGAAAGTGTAAGCGCTTGGCTTTGTGAATAACAATGCTATTAATTTATATATTTTCAAAGCCAACACATATTTAAAAAATGTGTCATTTACAATACCAATAGTTCACACTTTCCTAATGCGAGACCTATTGCATTGCAAATGCTTGTTTTTGGGGCAGTGGAGCAGTCGGACGACTGCGCGGGGTTTGGGCTATTTTTGGGCTACATCTGAACCGAGGGGTTTAAAAACTGACATTTTGCAGTACCAGCCACACTTCTGGTTGGTGACACCGTAGCTGGGTACCTGGTTAGCAAATTTGCCCTTACTTCGATTCACATACGAGTCTGGAACAAATATGATTGTTAAATCCAATCACTACCCTCTCTCACAACATCCACAAAAGGACGTGGTCCCCAAGTGCCCAGCCAGATACTGAAGGGTTTTCAAGGCTGCATTAGCGTCGTTGAATACTTTGATATTTGGCTGATAACAGTAATAACACGTGCCAAAAATTGAGTTAGGCCAACTCTGTTTGGAAGAGTGTACATGAAAGCAGGCTGCGGCGGCCATGACGCGCTGCTCTTTACCCATTAAGTAGCAACTATATTTGCTTTCGAGTTGCAGCTTCTCAAAGTAAGCACTCTTAAAGATCGATACGTGAAAGCGCTTCTATTTTTAGGTTTGCGTCGTTCTGCAGTGTCAGGGTATGGATGGACTGGAGCTTCAGGGTAGGTGCGATGCAAATCATTCAAATGAATGAATGTTTGAGGAAATGTCGCTCGGGTTTTCATACGGGGCTCTTGTGTGCATGCACGTCCCTTCAAGGGATGCAATAAACAGAGCGCGGATAAATCCGAGTCTGTGATTAATATAGAGGCAGCTCTATGTCAGACTTTACTCCCGACATCCTGTGTGGAGCAGGCGGCGCGCCTGGAAGCTGAGCGCCTCGTGCTGTTTCCTCTGTTCCGAAACAGAACGCAGGAAGGATGTTTACGTCGTGCTGCAGCAACGAGATAAAGCAGATGGTGAAAGTGTTATGTCATGTTTCACTGAATGACATTTACCATGATTTCGTTTTTTCGCCTCTCCTACCAGACAGCCCAAGCTATCCAGTTGCCAAAGACCTATTGTGAACTTAAACACACCCCATGCACACCATTTGGTGGCTTCGTCACTCTGATCTGCTTGCTTATTTAATGAGTTTATTTATATAGTTTCATATAGGTCGAACTTGACCATGGTTTGCCTTCATCTTGTTACGTCTATTCTTTCCATGGAGCATAGCATCTTCAGAGTCCTTTTGATTGGCTGACTTGTATCCTCCCACTGGCCATTTTAGGGAACATCTTTTCTTTTTCGTTCAGCACTTTTGAGAGTGCATGTGTTTTGGAGCAGCCTACCCTGCGCTCTGCTTCAGCCCTTCAAATATTCTCCTTGCTCTGTGTTGCTCCCCGCTTGTCTGTAAAAACACAGCATTAGGGATATTTTGCTTGGGTATTGCTGAACAGCAGACTTTAATGGTTGTTTATGTTTTACCTCCTGCATTCCACGTATTGCATGGAAGCAGAAGCTTTGTCAAACAAAGGATTTTATGCTAATGGAGGGAATGGCTGTTTGCTGCCCTCGCTCAGTTTGTGTGTGCAGAGGGTGTACTTAGCATGTTACTTCACCTTGAGACTCATAAATCTGCTCCTTAGACTACTATAGAGAACCAAATTGGCTGAATTCTGTGAAAAGCAGATTAGGCCTGGGCAAGCATTCCCTTTACGTTCTGAAACGTCCTTATTCTTTTAAAGTCAGTTCAGAGTATCCTGAGTGAACAGTATTTGAACCATGCCATTTATAAAGATTGAAAACATTTGATTTAATATACAGTTTTGAGATACCATAAGATGTTTGCTTTTCCTCCACTATATTTACTTTGTTTTGTTTAATTTTTTTTAAACGACTTTACAGATAAACATTGGGCGCATCAGTTTCTTGGCACTCACATTGTAAAGGCATGACTTATTGGCTTTGACAGTGCTTGTTTGTTGACTGTTTTTACCAAAGTTTGGGTCTAAGATGATTGGCTTTTTGTATTGCTTTGGCAGTTAAGGAGTAGGCGGTTGAGCAAAAGTTAGATTCAGGATGGTTTGAATTAATCCATGCAGGAGATATTGAACGAGAACTCTGCATTTCTAGCTCTGGTGTTAGCCAAGACCTTTTGATATTGCAAAAATTATTAGTATAATATATTTACTTATAGGCGGTTTCAGCCAGCTATCTTCACCCATTGCTGTTATTTGGTCATTCTCATTTTTCCAACTGCATCGCGGGGCAGCTCACTTAAGCCATTGGCTAACTTCACTCTGTATGACAGCATTCTTCCATTTCGAAAGGAGCAGATCCAATCACAGAGTAGTTCTCTTATCTGCCAGTCTATGCCAATGTCTGCTTTCCTACCCCAAAATATGTTTCTGCTTTTAGACTTTTTCTTTAAAAGTTTTGCAAAACCATTAGAAAACAAAACCAGTGTTGACAAAGTCAAAATGATAACAGCCAAAACCAGACATTAGTTTGGCCAGCTGGGGGGTTTGATGAAAAGGTGACTATCAATGTAAAAATCTGCAGTAGCATTCGTCCATGTAAAGGGTGCAGAGATGAGATGTTGGGTCCCATGAATGTGATGGGCTTGCTGCAACTGGACCCCAGTTGAGGCATTTCCAGGTAGGTTGTTGGGTATTTTCCTTACCTGCATTAGTGCCAGTGGCACCCTTGCTGTGCCACTGCCTAGAGATGGCAATACAGTAAAACCGATGTGTCCGATCCAAAGTGCTCAGAGACTACTTCTAGTAGTCTGTAGCGCTTCACACAAAATCTAAATAAATGAGGACTTTTTTTTGGGGATCAAGCCTTATGTTTGTGCTGGGTATGCAAGACTGGGAGAGCATGAGGCTGGGTTCAAGCCAATGAATATCCTCCGCTGATATTTGGGTAGAGTATGGTGGAGTTGATATATTGGGTGATGTGAGTTCCATGGGCAGACGGGGATCCACCATGGTTCCTTGAAGGCATTTAGTATCTTGAGGAAAGCTTAGGACCCTTCGTAACACTGTAAGAGACTGAGAATGGTGGATGTGTGGATTAAATAATTTGAATGAGTTAGTTTTGGTTGCTTTTGAAAGACGATTTTCACAGTAGGTCTTTGTCCTCTTTTTTTCGTATGGTTGGGGATCTTGTTGAGGGTTCTGATAGATGACTGTTAAAAGACAAATACCGCTCTAGTGGAGCTAGAGTTATGGGTCACTGTTTTGGCATATCAAAGGGAATCACAAACCATATTTTTAATATATATTTCTGTACTAAGATCGGATCTGAAACATGATTGGCTGGACTCTAAATTGTTGTGATTGTCAATGTTGTTCTATAGCTTCAATAGTGACTATCCTTAAAGGGATCTACCTGAAGAAAACAAGATACGTTATGGTCCCGGTCTGGGCTAGTCTGGGAGAAGTTGGAATTTCTTAAGTAGAATGATCCATTCTATATTCGAGAGGTTGGGCAGACACCTTTGCTGGGTGAAGTGGTTCTATGAAAAGAATGTGAATAAATACTCCGTTGGAGAGTTGTTTCAGAAAGGAAGATTGAAGGGTTTCCCCCTGAACTTAGGATAGTTTTAAGGATATTGGTATGTTGAAAAATGGCGGAAAGTGTGAGAGACTTGCATATGGGCTATGTGGGTAAGAACTGATGGGGGCGTAAGAGGAGGAACGATGGAGGTGTGGTATTGGGTTTAGTGTTGTCAGACCCTTTTCAGCATGCCATGGTGCAGGAGCTACTGGGAAACAACTGTGAGGGTTGAGGCATTTTACTCCTGATGTCCTGGGGCCAGACTTACCTTTGACCCCAGGCAACTGGGCCAGGTACCCCTTCAGCACTTGACATTCAGTGGTAGCACGGGTTGAGCAGTCCAAAGCTTTTCTTTAGCTGCAGGGGAATATTTATATACAAACAAAAAGTGACATACAGCATTAACAAACAATACGCTTAGCCCCCTGTGGTAGGGGCTCTAGTGTTCAATAGGCAGGTTCCAGAGTCTCACTTCCCTCTCACTAACAGTAGTGGTTATTCCCCATTCACTATAAATAACATTCAGGCTAGGCCCCTCTAGTAGTCTGAGTCTCGGGAGACCCACTGAGTCTTTTAAAGGTCAAAAGTGTTAAACTCACAAAGTGCTATGTAGAGGAACTAGCTCCCCGGGGCCTTCCGGCCTTATGATCTATCTTTTCTGCTGCTGCAGGAATTGCACGACCGTAGTCTGTAGAAGCATTTCGCTCACAGATGTCAATGAGATCTCCTGCAGTTGCTGTTGTGAGTAGCACTAGTGGCTCTTCTGGGGCAGCTGCTGGCTAGCCATTGACCTTCCTCTGGTTGGATGGTAAGTTCCTCTGATCCTTCCCACAGGTGGAGGGGTTGAATACTTTGTTTCCGATCCTCAGTTGGTAGCTGGGAATCACAATGGACACCCCAGTGGTCTCTCCTCTTGACGATGGCTTGAAACATACAACTGTCCTTGCCCTTCTTGGTGGCCCCTCTGGCATACGGGATCACAGATTTCATTCCACACACTGTCTATGACCTGATTTGCATGGCAGTGATCCCAACGACTGCTAACTTCACAGTAGCCCCACTGGCATATGGGGTCACTGATTTCAACGTGCACATAAGCGACAACCGGATCGGTGTTACAGCAGTCTTCTCAGACCTTATTTCAGGGATCCACTCTTCTGGATCTCCAACTGGATTCACTCCCTTACTGCGCACTGCACTCTCCTCTTCCTCACAAGGCCCACTCGTCTTGGCAAGCAGACAGGCACTGGCGCTCCAGGCCTAGGACAAGAAGAAGAGGTCCTCTGAGAAAAAAATATGGGTGCGGACCAGGGGAACAGAACACTATACAAACAAAAAGTAATTCCGCCTTCACCATCTCATTTCGGAGTTGCTCATAGGTCTACAGATATATACTTAAAAACGTTATAGTAAGGTTAATTTCTCAGTCACAATGTTAACGTTTTATACTAAGAAAAAAACCCCGCAGAAATTCACCAGTTATTGTTAAGAGCAGTAACTATAACTTGCACCCACATCATTCATTGCTTATGAATTCACTTATGACATCACTCAATTTCAATTTTATTTTATTTATGATTTTGGAACTCAGATGAGATCCACATAAAAGAATAACAGAGAAAATATACATTTTCATACAGTCGCATAAAAAATACAGAAAAAGACATTTAAAAACATCTGATAGAATCTCTAAGAGGATCAAGACATCCATGTATGAAAGAATTTTTTAGTATATATCTAAAAAGCTTTTAAAAAAGTAAAAAATTCTGTGGCAGAACATTTCATTAGGTGGATTATAAATGGCGTCTATAAATGCGGTGGCAGACAAAATAGTTAATTGTTGGCAAATTGGTCTCATCCACTTACGCCGATGTAGAAGTAGAGCCGGGCAGACAAAAAGCACATGAGTGACATCCTGAGTTGAATTATTACAAAGATTACAGATAGCTGAAGAACCACACCATCTGGACAATACATTATTCAGAGGAAGAAGATCCTGCCTCAATAAAAGCCAAAAACGGCGTACTCCATGAGGGAGATTCCAAGTAACATAAGGTTGTACATTTCTCATCACTCATCACATATTCTATGACATAATTTATGACAACACTGATGACATCTCAAATGACATCACTGATGACATCATCCATTGAGTGTTTAAGTTTGTTTCATAGTTGACATAGTGGCTGGTAACTGCCATATTACTTTTCTACCTAATTTTGTACAGCCAGCTTTCAGCTAATGGATGTGTTTACAAAAATCTTCTAATTCATCATAGGTGTGTAGAGTCATTGAACACATTATAAATCTTTGTACTGAAGAGTAACAGTGCCTGTGCGTAGGTAACAATTGACTTGTGTTCATTATGTTCCACGCATGTTTTTTGGTTCTGCAGAAAATGTTTTTAGAAGGGCAAAGTTTCGACGTACTACACAGTAAGTATTGTAAGCAGCCTGGAGTTATTGGAGAGAAACGTCTCAGCATTTCAAGTTCTCCTTAACATAGAAGACTGTGTGCACCAGGTACTAACTTGTGCACATGTGCTTGCTTTGCTTCAGAAGATGGACTATCTGTAAAAGATTTCATCACAGTATGAAGGCTGCAGGTAGTGTGATCTTCAGCACCTTCAGACCGTGGCTATAGTCACTCTTTGGACACGTTTTGGATAGAATGTACACTGTGCTTAATAGATACTTTTTTATTACACTACAGTATGTTAGTCATGAGTTTTACTGTCTGCAAATAGTCTGGTACAGGCTGTGTGTAGTAGGGGGTGGGGAGATACAGGACTCTCCTTTCATAAATCTGTAGGGTGTATGTAATAGGTTGTGTGGAGGGACTGGCCTCTCCTTTAAGACCTTTCTCTCAGAAGACTGGTGTACGTAGTGGGGTGTGTGGAGGGACGGACCTCTCTTGTGAGACTTCTGTAATGGTAGGTGTGCATAGTAGGTTGTGGAGAGGGACTCGCCTCTCCTTTCAGACATCTCTGTCAGATGTCAGATGTGCATTGTAGGGTGTGTGGAGTGACTGGCCTTCTCTCTGTACTGATAGGTGTGTGTAGTAGGGTATGGGGAGGGACTGGGATCTTCTTTCAGACGTCTATCTCAGATGATGGGTGCGCGTAGTAGGTTGTTTGAATTAGCCTCAACTCTTCTCCCAACTCTTCTCCCAACTCTTCTCAAACCAATGAGCATAAATAGTAGTGTCTGATAAACACTATCTCCACTAACACTCCTTCATATAGTAATAAGTGTATTCAGACATCACCTTCTCCTTCCTACTTTTCATGATCCCGCAATAGTCTTGCAGGATCTTATCTTTTTGTACACATTTGTAGATAATTCTAAAGTGTGTTGGAAACAAATGCTTTACTATGATCAAAACAAATATTACACTAGATGATGCCATTTCCACGCAGTTTGTGTGCTATATAGTTTTATTGGAAACACTATGTCAATGCAAATGTAATACTCATTTCAATTGAAAATGTGTTGTCTGTATGACAGTGTGTTACCACACCATGCATACTCCACTGTATGCTGCTTCACTCTACTCGGCACCACTCCATGCCGCTGCACTCCACACCACTCCACTTTACATCACTCCATGCCACTGAATTTGCCTCCTTGCCACTCCATACCACTCCATCCCACTGCACTCAGCTCTGTGCCACTCCATGCCACCCCCCTCAATGCCACTGCACTCTAAGCTTCTCCACTCTATTCTGTACCATTCTGCGCCAATGCACTATGCACCGCTCCACTTTGCACTACTGCACACTTGGCACCACTGCGGTGCACTCCACACCACTGTACTTATATTCATTGATATTGGAGGTCACGGTGCAGGGCACTGAGCACACAGTCCATGTGGTGACGGATCAGAGAATTGCACGAAAAGTATGCCACTAGCCACTTGGGAAACAAACTGTTGTGAAAACGCAGCAAGTTTTTGTTTCAACATTTTAATACTTGCCGTACAGTCATGGAAATATGCTGTGAACGTTTACGTTTAATATGACTACATGATCGATGAATTACAGGAGGAGTATTTCTTCCATGTTGATGAACTTTATTTTGATAAAAGGCGTATCCACAATGGAGATTTTTAAAGATTGAGAAAGGCAGCAAACTGCCGAAACGCGTCAATGATCCATGTGGCATGCAATAAATGGAGGAACTATTCCGACAGTGCAGGTCTCTTTTCGATGAAGAAGACATAGTGTTAACATATATATATAGATATTTATTTAAAAGGAGGATAAACCTGTATTGACAACAAAATTAAGGAGTAACTTGTGCAAATCCAAATATTCCAAGATGGCACCATTACTGCCTAAAACGGCTTGTCTTGCTTCCGAACACGTATTGTCCTTTCTCTATGGTGATGCAGTGTTGAGAAATGTATGTATTTAAACGTAAAACAAAATGGGGCTCATTATCTTCACCAAGGCTACGGGTAGATGTAAGCAGCACTCAAATTAAAATAAACTGGAGTGAAAACCTGTGGAGTGCCGGTTCAGTCTCTGTATTGAAGGAAAGAGGTGTTTTTGTAGATATAGATTTATATAGATATATGTATAGATGTGTATGTATAAATAAAATCAGCACATTCATGTGCCTGTTTACAAGAGTTCTAAAGGTTTTTTTTTGTCTTTTGTCCAGCTCTATTGTTTTCAATACCCCTCTGAGGGTAGTGAATTGTTAGGTCACTACTTGAGTTTTTGTACTCTACATAGAATCATTTACTTCAGTTAAAAGACTGTCGACATGTTTTGACCCTGCTGTTTTGAATTGAACACATTTTCTTTCTTTTGGTTTTAGCAGGCCTTGCGTTGTCCAGTGTCTTAGCTGGGATTTAGGAAAGCCATGGGCAGTGGTAAGCTATTTTACTTTTTCTGGTTTTGCTGATGTTGCTCTTGGTATTGAATCATATAAACATATATGTAAACAATTGCATAAACATAAAAACTGCTGTGGTAATTTTCATTGTACTGATAACAAACAACTACAGTTTCAAAAAAATATTTTGCTGCTTGAGACCCAGGTGGATGCTTAAAATAATTGTATTATAGCACTCCGAAGTTTAGATTGGTTTGCATTTACTGCCTCGTAATAAGAAATGAAGCTTAATTAATCCATTTGATAGTTTAAATCCGAGAGCCTTGGATTGTTGACTGGAGTAGAGCAATGGATGAGCGCCTCCATAGTTTAGCAGTTGAGTGCCTGTTAGCAAAACAAGGTTTAATGAAGAATTTTGAGTTTACCCTAGAATATGTGGCTCAAAACAAATGGTCTCCGTCAGAGAAAATACATATAAACTATTTAGCATCATTAAAACCTGATTAAAATTGAGAATCGAAACAGAATAAATTCCCAAACTTAGTCAAATGGAATACAATTTAACGAGTTGAAGTGACAGCAAGATAACAGAAATTGATCAGTAAGATAAGTTTTTTTACTTTTTACGAAAAAAGCAAATGGAGTCCATAGAAAGCAGTTGGTAAAGCCAATATCAATGTTAGTCTGTGGCGTATTTTACCTGGCCTTCTGTGATATGATAGACTGTAGCCGAGTTATGACGATTAAAGATGGTTTATTGAAGAATAATCAGGTTGAATCATAAAGTCATTAAAGCCCCACCAGAAGCAGCTCTCTTGCTGCTCAGCCCTCTCTTCCAACTGTCATCAATCCACCAGACATCCCACACATTCTATCTTACCTCAAACACTCCCAACATTCCAACATTCCACCATTCATCCACATAGGATGAGCAGCAAGACAGGTTAATGAGAAAGGCACATGGCATCCAAACCAGGATACCACACCTTCAGTGCTGTTTCAGGCTGATTACGATGGAGCGCAGGTTGGGCAAAGGCTAGCAGTTACTCTGGATAAACAGTTATATCTTCCTCTGGCTGGGCAAGGCAGAACCCTGTGGCTGCATTCTGACAGCAAATACAAACACAAACACTGATTAGAATGCAGCGGTGTTCTGCAACATCACAATATTGCTTGTTCATGCTCAAAACTACCCTGATGATGATCCAGTATTTATAATAGGGTTGAAACACCATTGACACCAGGAGCTTTTAGACGAGGGGATTTTTTTAAATTAGGCTTGATGGACGCATATATTTGGCTCCATCACCAGTGTTTTGTCGCTTATTTGTCTTTTGGCTCACCTGTATTTGGATGCCTCCTTAATTGTATCCCTTTCTCGCAGTATGATCACAAAAGATCGAAACAGGACTTTGTATGCAGAAAAATATGTTGCATTAAATAGTAATTAACTTTTTTTTTAACAAGAAAGATTCTACGTGATTTTTTTAAAAATACTGATGTAATTCATATAGCCTTATAGCCCGCCGTAGAGGGCTATACCGGCTATTAAAGGCCCTCTCCAGCGTTAAAGGCCCCGAGCCGAAGGCGAGGGCCTTTAACAAGGGAGAGGGACTTTAATAGCCGATATAGTCCAACTACGAAGGGCTATAAGGCTATTAGAACATTTTGCCACTAGAGGGCAGAATGTTCTAACAAAAAAGAACAAAGCCTTATGGAAACCTGAGGGGACTGGAATCCCCTCAGGGTCTCTGAAGCCTTTGTTCACAGCCAGAGCTGTGAACAAAGAAACATTGGAATGTTGGAGCTCCAGGCTTATACCAGCCATTATAAGCCCAGAGCACTCCATTGTTTTCAATGGAGCTTCCAACATTCCAATGTTCTAATATAATTTATGGACAGCAAATAACTTGAGAAGTATTTCCACCATGAGCAATTAGTGCTTAATATATATGCCACATGTGGTGAACGTATGTCTCAATTTATACTTTTCCCCTCACATTCCTTTGACAGGGTAACGTGCCCTAAGAGTGAGATGTTATATTTCTCTTGTCCTACTAATAGAGAGCTCTAGCTGGGCTGCTGCCCTAGATGAGCTATTTTCCTTCAGGTACTGTATATAGGGACAATAACACCTAAAAAAGCCCTCGTCGCACATCACACATGAAGTTAATTCTACTTGGGGACCCCACTACTCGATTGCAAGCGGGGAAGGTTCTAGTGTATACCGATGAAGCCATCCATTACATGTGCTTTTAACAATGTTGTAAAAGAGGCCAGGTGTATCATGGTGAATCCTCAGTCAATGAGGAAAAATATGACGATAGGAGTTGCTTATGTAAGCAACCACCAGGGAGCGATTACAGGTTCTCGCCAAATTACTCACTCTCTTATCATAGGCACTTTCCTAGATTAGGGAACGAAACCAACACCCAAAACATGTGTGGGAGTATCTTATACAAGTGCAGCCTAAAAACTATTATTTGTGTATGGCGCACATCTCAACAACTCTGAGTCCCCGCGAACGGAGGAGAACTTCTTCCTCACAAGCATAAAAAAGTTAAAAATTAGTTGTGTTAAAACATTCTGCATATGTCTTTAAATTTGAAGTGCCAGCACTCCTAATTAAAAACCATACCATGCTTTAGGCCATTTTATATAGAACAGCTGCATTTAGGGACCCTGGTTCACATCTTTTCCTGGAAGAACCTCTGCTGGGGTAAAGGTAGTTGTATGTACTGCAGGGGATGGAATTCTGTCAAAACTGATTTTGAGCCTGTCAGGTCTTAGGCAATCTTCCTACCAGATTCTTAGCAATATTTGTACTAGACCATACTGTAGCCCACAAAAGCATATTACCTCAGTGGTGCTTGCTCTTGTGTCTATGCAGGCTTGCCTACACCTTGAATATGTCAGTTAGTTGCCATGTTTCGGGGTAGGGCACCTGTATTGAGAGCTTAGCTTTGTCCCAATGCCCAGAGGTGCAAATATGCCAGCAATATGGCTAATAAAAAACAATGCAGAGCCCACAGAAAAATGCTGATTCTTATATACACCAATTGATGGCCATTATTTCCCCGTAAAGTAGATTTCTATAATTTGTGGGTCTTGACTTATGGTCATTTATATGACTCTTGTGAAGGTGCATAAAGTGAACCTATTTTCTCTAAGGCAGGAAGGTGGGAAATTATTTAGCAAGCTAGACTTCAGTAAAGTTCGTACAATAATACTGCAGTTCAAAGCATTTTGGACTGCAAAGTACTTCAAGAGTGTCTTTAAGTCTTTACCAAAGCAGCTGACAAAGTGAAATAACCATTGTTAAGAATGGTTGAGGGCACTGGAGGAAGTATTTGCTTTAACACTTTTTCAGGTGCAGTGATGTCTTTGGCGAGAGGTAGGACTCCAGTTGATTTGTCCTTTATGATATACTAACTTTAATGTATTGCAGTTTTAGACAAGCGCATTATAGGTAACATAAAAATGGAGAAAATAAAACCAAAAATGGAACCTTTGTGTCATCTGGTAGATTCACGGAGTAAAATCTGTTTTCTGGAATACAAGGTAGGACCTTACAACGTCAAGGAAAAATCTGTTTCGATGTGTACACTGTATGAAAAGTGGTTATTAGTTGGGGGAGGATGGGAGTCCTTTCCAGGTAATCAGTCCAAAATGTCAAGCTAAACACACAGTTTCAAGAATTTAAACTTGGACTAAACCCCTGGTAGCTATGGAACATAGTAGACCGGTTTAACTTAGGAAAAAAGTGTGTAACGTATTTAGCAGTATGAAAACAATTAAAAAGTCAAAACACATAAATAACAATCCTACAGCCAATGTCTAAAAATCAAGGAACATTTAATAAGAACATTTGCAAAATCATGATTACAATCCAATCAGGAAAATCAAAGATAAGAGTTTTTAAAGTTTGAGTACTAAAGAGTTAAGAAAAAGTAAAGCGCAGATCAGAAGTACTGTTTGTGGTGGACTGGTGACTGCAATTAAATCGGAGGTCTGATACACAAGTAGGTCATCCTGGTCAAAGTTTTTACTTTCTGACTGGAAGTCAAAACCCTCTAGCAGGGCAAGGTAGCAGGCTGTGTCTTACTAGCTCCACTTGAAGTCGCATACCCGTTGGCTGAGGTCCTGCTGAAGCAGTTAATTTTGGTAGGAAAAGCTCTGAGTGGCAAATTATAAAATTAGCACCCATTAAAGTCCTCTTGTCAGTTGGATAGTTTTTGCACTTTTCCCTTGTCAATATTTCTATGTTGGGGCTTAATTTCTTTTTTTGAAGCTCAGAAACGGTCTGCGGGACAAGCCTGGAAGCCCTGACTGGGAGGTCTCACCTAAGCCAGAAACCTTAGCTGGCAGAGTCTGCTGAAGTCTTCATTTGGGCGAAACAAACTTTCAGAGTGGGACCAACCTGATTTTCTTTACTGCTAAGGTCGTGGCTTGGGTGGATAACCTTCGGTGGTTGGTCTTTGTCTTCCCAAGTTCTGGAAGTTGGCAAAATGTTAGTCCTGACTTCTTCCTACTCTCTGGAATAGCTCCTTTTGGTCAGTTCTAAGACTCCAAGGACTCTGGGATTGCAATTGGAGTCTGGGACCCTCTCCAGCACAGGACACCATCAAAGTCCAGTCCAGGTCCACTAGCCACTGGTCATCCAGTGAAAAGGCCTCTTGGACCTTTCAGCATCCTTGTAGCTACACAAGAGGGCAGTCAACCGAACTGCAAAGTGCACTTTTCACTTCTAAGTCCTGAGTACAAGTGAGAGCAAGTCCAGGCCTTCAGGTCTCCTCACAGGTCACAGACAGCAGGTTCAGATCTTTTCTGTTTCGGTCCAGAGGTGTTCTAAGGAGCTGGGAGTGGATGACACTGTTGTACAATTCACTAGTCTGTGGGTGGGCTAACTCAGCCACCGCCAAACCAAAGGGTAAAATGTTGCCAAGGGAAAACCTTCCCCATTTCATTACATCCTGTTTGCCCTATTGGAAACTGTCCCACAGTGTACCATTTTCATGAAACATCAAAATGGCAGAACACTTCTTCCCTTGGACGGGGCTGTTGGCCCCGAGGATGAGAATGGTCTAGGGCAATCAGCAGTCCCCTCCTTCTCAAGTACACCCAACAGGTTCTGGGACAAGCTACTCCCTTACACTGGAAAGGGGCCAAGTTAGCTACAGTTGACCCTGGGATCATTGTATCAATGTGTTCCTCTTCCCCAGGTCTCAATTTACAGTTCACTGTGAATGGGGCGTCCTCATCAAAGTCAATTAATAAAGTTCCTAAATCCTCCCTTACTTCCTTTCCTGGGAGGTTGAGTCCTATACCTCACATCTGGGTCTTCGTGGTGACAAAAGGTCCAAGCCATTGTTTCTGCTCAAGGCAACACACATTTGAGGGAAAGCACTGACCGACAAGGGCATCGGCTGGCAAGCTAATGCTAATTAGTCTCCTGGAGCTTCAAGCAGGCAAAGTCTCGCTTTTTAAAAGCTATTTTTCCCGTATATTCATCAAAACTCAACATTGACCATTGGGCTATGGTTTTAATACATTTTAGAAACAGTGGTTGAATGGACTCTAGCTTGCTCTAAGCCAAAGTTACAAAAATAATTGTAATTATACTGTGGTTTCTCTCATGGAAACTAATAGATTCCTTTTTGGGTGCTAGTCACTGTAGGGACATGCCAACCCTAACGTCTTACATGTTCCATTTTTATGAACTAGGAACCTTACCTTGTGAGCTGCAAGGACAACCTTTTTGGTGACTTACAAAAAGTGAGGTGATCAGGCATAAAGATTTTCTCACTGACTTAATATTTTACTGTCTACTTCATCCCTAGTTGACATGAACCACGAGGCAGGCAATAGTCCGTGCACTGTATATTAGATAAAGGGTAAGACAAAAGCACCTTGAGCTAATGAGGTATTTTTAAAGTGAAAACCCAGGATTTGTGGAATTTGTATTAATTTTATTATTAGAGGAAATTGTATAGCAATGACCCCGCCACATGCGCAGCAGACTGCTTCACACTACACTACATGAATAATAACTGGAGCAGTATGACATAACTTCAGATTATCTTCAGCTGTCTGAAACCATGGCTGTAACGTGGGAAGCATAAAAGGATTTTTGTATTTTATTAACTATGCGATATTAGGAAAAATCATGTATATAGTGTTTTCAATTTTTTATACTTGGTGATATTTTAAGCATTTTTGTAAGATTTTAATTAATCAAACAAATAAACTTGACTTGACTTCATAGAAGGATGGTGGGTAGTAGTTTAGGCAAGTTTTGAAGAAGTGAGGTTCAATAAAATCATCCTATCAGATACCAGTCTATTACTTCTGGCAGTAGGTTCTTGTGCAAAACCAGAGAAGCACCAGTTCATTGTTTTAACTTTTTTATTTTAGGATTTTCGAGGGTGAGCTGATTTTCTTGCTGTTATTTCTTGAGTATCAAACAACTGTGCAATTTCTAATGTTGGTATGAGAGGCCCATATCAGTGTCATTGTCCCTAAAGCTCGAAACTTTCCTTTTCCGTCCGGCTTTAATTAGGAGCCATGCGAGGTATTTGAGAATGGTACTGATGTATAATTAATTTGCTCTTTTTGACAAATCACCCTGCTGCATGCAGAGCATCTTTGAGATGTTACTGAAAAGTTGGACAGGCTTGCAGCCACTGTATTGCATTGATGATGTGCAAGGCCACCCCTTTTCTAATGATAATGTTACTTTATTAAAGAAGTGAAGCTGGAAAAGTTACATATGTTAGCTCTGGGATGTGTGGCAACATTTTCACATTTTGCACATTTGTGATGATGAGAGAATTTAAGTATGGCGTTAGAGTGCATGAGCTTCCTAGTTGGTTAAGAGCTTGCAGTTATTTGTATGCTGGTGAATAGGACATCTTTCGTGTAGAGGAACATCTGTTTTGTGCTGGGTGAGTTTCATAGAGAACAATCTCCTTCAGTTTGTCTTTATAAAAAGTTGTTTAGTTTAGAGTCTGATGTCAAATTGGATTGAGACTCTCAATTAAATCTTGGGGTATGCAGTGTATTGGATTGGAGATAGCAGCTTCCAGACACTTTAGATCTCAAATCTTCTTGTAGATATTGAATAGAGAAGGTGATAGGATAAAACCTAAGCAATTCAGTATACTGTGTGATGTACCAAATATCTCATTTTAGCTAACAACATAAATTCACAGATTTCCGGGTTGGAAAATGTGTAAATGGCTCCAAAAGTAGTGCCATGGTGATTGGGTGGGGATACCTAGAATTGGTGTGTCAAACCCATCTTCCTATTTCTTGTAAAGTAATGTAAACTGCTCAATGTGATGTATTTAGTGGTTGCTCTGACCATTGCCGTTATTTCTTTCTTGAACATGTGCAATTGCTTTTATGCAACCTGTCACATTACTCTCTGTTTCAGGCATCATGTGAAACAACTGCTTATCCTTCAGCCCATGCGGCAGACAAACCTCTTCAGCAAACTGCAGACTGAAACAGTGCCTTGTGTTCTTGAACCAGCATATCATCTGCTTGGTTATTCCTTGCTTTGAAGAAAAAGTATGTGCCTTAGACAAGGCAGAACTTCATCACTGGCTGAAACACTGATCTACTGCCTCTCTCCTCTATCACTACTCTTACACCTGTTCTAGATAAATCAGTATTTTATTTGCCGAATGTAAACGTTTTATTCTTCAATGCCTGCCGTCCCTCTTTGTTTTGGCCACTATCATGAACCAATCCTGCTAATTTGCTTACCATAGAAGTTCAGAAGAACAGTCTTATGCTTGTAGAGACTTTTCAATTGTCTATATGAGGATAGGTTCACTTTTCTCAGCTGCTTGGTTTACTACCTTGTTCCATTTCACAAACCTCTTCCTTTCCTCAAAATGCTGGCCAATGTATTCCTCCTTGTAATGTTAAACTGCACATGTATTGGCAGTCACTCTCATGAACAACAAGGATAGATTTTTGTAGCCTGCAGTATGAAAGTTTCTACTGCTGCTGGAGAAATTGGTAGAACTTGCCATTTGTGTTTGCCTTGAACTATTCTCTAAAGTCTCTAGTCCTGCATCCTACAAGCCTTTGAATTTTTCCCAAAAGCTTGAGCATTGCCAATTGGTTCATTCTCTGGCATCAGTGCTCCAGAATTCCTGGAATAGTGTAATCAGAACTCCAGTTTCTTGTATGTTTCCTACTTAAAAACAAGAATAACCGTTCCTAAATGTGTTTCTGAACACAGGGCCTGATTACTAGTTTGGAGGTCATACCGCTGGCCTGCCGCGGCGGCATACCAGTCAACGCCGCCAAGCTGGCAGCATCTTGCCCGCCGTATTACGATATTTCTGTTGTGCTGGTGGTCTTGCAATGGTTCTACCTACGGGGGAACCATTGCACTTGGAACCTTAGTTATTTTTCCACAGTGCAAATACATATGTGTGTATTTATACGAAGCAAGCCTGAAAATAAACACATTGTATTACACCTATAAAAACATGCCTTGTCCAACTGCAGAGGTTCCTAGCCCTTGTAAAAGTGAAGAAATGTACGAGTGGCTTACCTTAGGAGTTGATAACAATGGTGTGTAATTTCTTCATGGGCAACTGTCTGCAGCAAAGGGAGGACCTGGACATTGTGCTTTGTGATGCGAAAGGAGGTGGAAATTGGATATACAGTGAGCTTAAACGTTATTTCCTGTTTTGCTGCCTGGTCGGGTGTGGAGGTTTTCCCGCCACAGCCGGCTCGGCGGTAAGGCACATAGTAATCCGCATGGTTGTTATGGTGTCTGGATTTTTACCATCAGTCGCTGCAGCCTCTTACTCCTTCTAGGTGGGGTGAAAAATCCTGGTGGTGGCAGCGGGAACAGGGGGGTGGGTCCGCCAACATTGAAGTACGGCTGGTGGACCACAAAGCCAGCCAATAGGAACTACAACGCCACTGCGACGGTAGTCCAAAGTCGTAATCAGGCCCTTAGTTTTGCACAGAGAAAAAACGATTAGAATAATGTAACATCAGCAGTGCTTAATTTGAGTTGGTGGTTGCGGATGGGGCCCGCCGGCACTCTTGTTTTTTTCCATACTTAGACTTTGACCGTGAACAAATGAGAGGGACAAGAAGGGTGAAACAAATGGGAAACTAATAATTGAAAACAGTGAAGAATATAGAAAGCAAGGATGAAAAAGATCCTACAAGAGTGAGCTATAGTGGCAGTGAGTATAGGTTGGTGGTTGAAAGCAGCATGAGGTGGAATCAAGATGAAGCAGCCTTACTAATTGTCATCTCTGCCATTCAACTGGCAGCCTTTTGCCTTTGAGAGAGTTTGGGCACCAGCACTTATTATTTTACGAACTAAGCACTGAACACCAGTACCATGAACAGCAGGAGAATCTTATGACAGCTGGCTTACTGTTCAGACCTTATTAAGCATGGGCTGTAAAATTCTGATCCCTGTTCAAACTTTGGTTTGCCCAGGGTTCTGGATTGAGTTGTGCAGTAAAGACCAGCAATTTACTATGGGAAGATGCACAAAAAATTCCAAAACATGAGCAATTTGGTGCAGAAAGCTTAAACTTCATATGTAATATCCAATTTTCTAGAGAGAAACTCTGAATAGGGGGTATTCACTCCACCCCTTAAAGACTGCACGCCATTCCGACCAACCTGTTACCAGGGCCTTAGTTACATGTGCAATAAACCATCTGTCGATGAAGAAAAACAGATTGGCACAGGCACAAAATTAGGAATATTTCAAAAAAGCCTCACTTCTAAGCCCTCCCACTTTATACTCTGTGGGCCATTTTCCTGGACACCAAGATTTGGCTAACATTGTTTGGCTGCTCGCATATTTTCTTCTCCAAAATTCTCCCCCATGCTTTCAAGTTTTCAGTCATTGCTTTAGGCAGTCTTAAGCAGTGAATACAATATTTGAAACCAGTCGAGGATCTAGGCAGATATCTGTACGGGGCGGGGGAGTAGGGGTCGGAACGGGGGGGGGGGTGTTTGTGGGACGATTCAACCTTTCTTGTAGGAGCCTGCTGTCAAAGATCAACTGTGGAGGTGACTGCAGTGTATCCAGGTGATTTTTCCCATAGGGTGACTTTATTTGACTGCGCCCCACTTTGGCATTTGTCTTCACCTTGCAACTGTTAGACAGGGATTCCAGCGTGGGGTCAGGTTGGGTGAATCTTGGTGTTAAGCACATCCACGGCGAGTTAAATTTACATTCATACAATATTGATGGAACTCCTTTTCATAGTCGGTGGCTATTGCCATTCTGATAGTCTGGCGAGTATCCCGCTCTCTTGGACCTTGGATTCAAGGTTTAATGGAGCTCTAAACACCAAACGTTAATGATTTACCAAATAGGCCAATTAGTAGACCTTCTCTGAAGTGGTCTTCGCTTAGCCAAAGAGAGTAGCACAGGCCAAAGTCCGTCATTTCAACTATTGTGGTACTTGTGGAGGACAGTGGAGAGAAAGAATGAGATGCTGAACCCACCAAAGAGAAGTGCCTAGGTCAAAAATGTATGATATTCAATTTTTTTGTCTTATGCAGAGCCCAGCCTCTGCTACTCTTCCCGAAGTGGCTCGTCCATCCCATGTGGTGCTCGTCATTCACAAACTACTGCAATTTCATAGGTTTGGGCCTCTTAGTTAATGTGCTAACCAAGATCCAGTGTATAAAGTTCACGTGGAATGGTGCCTTGTTGCAAAACTGTTGCCCAAATGTATGTCATCTACATAGCTCCACCCTAGGGAACTCTCAGTAGCTACTCTCTTTCCCAGCCTCACTACATATCTATTGTCATTTTGTAAAAAGGTCTGAAAACATGCCTTCCCAGCAACCATTTGGGCTGCTCGCTAGCTAAATGCCTTGCCACTGTGCGTCCGATCAGCCGTTTGCTGTGTGGCACCTTTACAGCCCCGCATCTCCCCTTTTCTGCCTTCCCTTACTTTTAGCAGTGTGGCAGCTCTTTCTGCATTAGAGCTATACAAAAATAAAATGAGTACAAATAAATGCACTTAGTGTCCCAAGAAGATCATTTATGATAAAAAGTAAATATATTAACTGAACCACAAAAAAAGTTGGAAAAAATGGAGTAAAACTTTGTATCAAAGGTGGTGGAAGTTCCCGTCGAAGTAGAAGTTCAAGAGGGGCAATGAGGCAATTGTGCCTGCTAGCTGAATGGGAGTACTCAGTAAGGATGTGTCTCGGGTATTTTTTGTCCTACTTGAGCTTGAAATTGGTACTGGAAAGGGGAGGAGAATACGTTTTCTCTGGTTGTGCGGCTGCAGGGGCCACCAAGCACCATAAAATTGAGAATGCGAAGGTCTCCACAAACCCAGGACACTGGGTACTAATTCCGTGCTGGAAAGTTGGCTTCATTAAACGTCTTACATTTTCCGGTCTTTTGTTGAGGAGAAATCGAGGTCTAGCTTAATAGATCAACGTAGTGCGAGTAGAGGTGCAGTCCAACACTATTACAATTGTAATAAAGATGCCCCTCTTCAGATTTGAGAGCACTGAACACTTAAAATAATTGGCTTGTGTATAAGTATATTTACAGCATGGGAATTAATATGGTGGAAAGTACAGAGTTCCCCATAAAACAGTAACACAACACATTAACATCGTAAAACCAAGGTTCCACGTTATGCTTGTTTTTATACACTGGTCACAAGTTGACAATGTAGATGGGCACTGTCTTTAAAAAATTTTTTTTTTAAAGCAAAGTGAAACAGCGGAGTTAAGGAAAGCTGGATAAGATTGAAGAATATTTCCAAATATAAGCGTCAGAATTGCGATATGCCTTTGATCAATACAGTGGAAAATGAGAAGACTGCATTCCTCCCACCAACACATAGTTATTGTTAGTATTTATTGTTCTCGTCTCCAGTTTTCCTAAGACTAAAACAAAGCAGTTGCACACTATAGACCGTGTACTTGTTAACTTGTAAAACAAGAAGGACAGCGTCTCTGTATTCTGATTTGCATTGAGTGGATCGCGGGATTCAGACTTGAACCCCGAGTTTAGGGCTAGGGCGTTTGTCCCCCAAAAAGGAGAGATCTCTCTAAAGGTTCTATCTCAGCGGCTGTTAAGTCAATGAGGATAAAACCTTGACGCTGATGGGGTTGGATCATTTGGAGACGTACAGAAATGATGGGTGATAGACCATCAGCACAAAGTACTACTTTTGAGCCACACAGGCCCTAATAATCCAGCTAAGCAGCCGGTCAGTTCTATGTTAGGCCACCTCAGGAAAAACGGGGCCAATTGAAGAAATAGAATAGGAGTGAAGCGAGGGAGTGATACTTTCCAGACAGTCCCTACTCTGGTCTTCTCCACTTGTTGCACTAGTTTTATGGGCAGCCCACTTCCTGGCTCTGGTGGGAGGCTTTCAAGGTGTTGTCAGTGTCTCTGGACTCCATGAGCTACCTTGGGCTTCCATGCCTGGAAGGTCAGCAGCAATGCAGGCCAGCAGAAATTCAGCATGGCCATTCAGGCATGTTCCAAGCCAAGAGGAAATGGGCAACACTACCAGTAGCAGGATAAATGTCCATAATTTCTTGAAAAAGCTGTGGATGAACACGCTAGAGGAAAGGTTGAGCTTATATGCCAGAGTGCTTTCATTTGGGCATTGACTTCAAATGGGTTCAACCTTCACATTCAAAGGGTCCCGCTAATTACCCAATGGCACTGTTTACATCCTCATAGAAGAACTGGAATAATCCCCTCTTCAGGCTGCTTTGTACTGGTCACTGTCTACGTGATGACAACCAAGTATTCCTTCAGGGAGGTGCTATGGGGAGAAACTGTTAATTCTCTCCAGACAGGTCTGGGAACACAAGACATTCGAGGAAAAGATGGCAGATGTTGGCTGTGAACAACATTCATTCTCCATTTTCTCCAGCATACCTTGATTTTCGTCCCCATTTATGGCCGTGCATGTGCGTGCTTGGTCAGGTCCCATGGATCCCCAGTGTGCCCAAGGCTGCAGGCGGCCCTTAAATAATTTTCGCCTGTTTTCTGGCTTGCTAGATTGCTCAGGGACATCCTTGTAGTGCCTTTGGCACGATGTGGATGTGTGCCATCGCCCTGCTGTTCTTTTGCTATAATCTGATCAAGACTCCTGGCGAGTGGGTGGTTCAATGGCTAGATTTTGAGATGAGCGGACACAATACCTCTCAGGTCCAAACATGGGCCAAGATTTCTGGGATGGAGCCCAGATTATTCCAGTAGGGCAGGTTGTAGATGCGTGCTTTGTGGGAGTACCACAAACCATTATGACTGGAGACCCCAATGCAATGAAAAACTCTCTAAAGTATTTCTATATATTGTTTCCGGTGGGGTGGGGGGTTGCTGATGAGCGAATTTTAATTAATCTGATAGCGGTGGTGCCTCCTCTCTGCGATCCCTCAGTGTACACAGCATTCAGTATTGAAAAAGACCAACTTGACACCTTCAGCGTCAAATGACAAATTTCTTTCATTTGAACACAAACTCAGACCCATTAACTTTGTAAATTCCGCTTTTATTTGAAGCAGTACTTCTAGAAAGCATAAAATGCTCCTGAATCAGAGGTTGAAGTGGGCGGGATCTATTGGGAATGATGTTTCCCAACTGCTTTTATTTTACCAAACAAAAATCCAGTAAATTAAAAAAAATTAAACAAATACCACTGAATGATCAATACGAAGTTGAGTTGCCTTACGACTAAGTGGGAATAATAGGGTGTCCTGTACCGTGTAGCGAGAGAAGGGTCAGTCGAAATAAAATAGCCATCTTTCCGGGGTGCCTGCTACCTTCAACAAATGTAAATGTGTACAGTTGGTTAATCAGCAGTTCCGAAGGTGTTTGGGAACCAGTGTAGGCTTTAATTGATATAATCATTTGAAGCGTAGTCGCTACAAGGAGTTATTCTGTTTTTGAGAGTTACTTTAAGGTTACCATCCGTTCAGGAATGCCTCGTGTTAATGGAAACCCATAAAAAACACAGGTTTGCACTAGATACAGTCTGATTGTGTATTACTAAAAATACATTTGAAATCACTGCAAATACTTAAACTGAATCCTTTTGCACATTTTGCTGCAGCCTATTTTGTATTGGAAATGCACCTTTAAAACTGCAGCATTCTGTCTAATACTGTGTATAATACATTGTTTTCAACTGATGGCTTAAAAATTCACAGTGACTTCAGTCACAGGCTGGGAATTCATGGCCTATAAATAGGTCACCACCCCCCTGTGCACGAACCAAGATTCAAATCAGTGACACACTATTTACACTCAACCCCCCCCCTTCCCCAAAAAAAGGTTTGCATTAATCAGTTGAGTTCTCCTACTAAATCAATAAATTTCCCACAGATGAGTTTCACTTGCCTCAATTTTTCTTTTAAGTTGTATGCATTATATATTATATGCAGTACCCTGAAGGTGAAAGGCCAACAAATAGTTGCATATTTTGTTCTTTCTTGCTTTGTCTGCGATTCCGTCTCCACACCTACTGACCCGTCCCACATGGTACTCTGGATCACAGTTCCCATTCTTTATGTACTTTGACCTATAGCCTGACTAGTACCTGGATGACCACATAAGGGTTTCAGAGATTTATTTTCTTTTTAAATAAACTATTTATTTTCAGAATGCACAGTTAGACTTTTAGCCCCTTTGGAGTTAACGGTTAGGATGCACTGTCTTTGTCACAAGATGTCAAAGTTTGTGAGTAAGATACAAAATAATGGATTTATCCCATATGACACACTACTGCTTTGGAATTTTAAAAAAAATGCATAAAATCGCATTAGTAAGGCAGTTTGTCATGGAGCAAATGCATACATTTACCGCGAGCAGGTGGAATGACAATGGTCCATGGTCTATTGAGCAAGCAACCCCACTTCTTAATGCTAAATATCTTAAAATGCCAAATGGCTGAATTCAAAGTGTGTTTTTTTGGTCTTGCTTCATAGATTGCATGCCCTGTCACTTGCAAGATCTTTTGTTAACTCAAAATGGGCTTAGAGCCTGCCCATTACTTGCCATTGGTTGGCATCATTGTCCCTCTCATTTCCTTCCATCTCATTGGCCAGAGTGTGCCAGTTTCCCTTGCTTTTCATTTGTTTGCCCCGTTACCTTGAGCATTGCTCAAGTACTGATTAATTTCTTTATTGGTGTCCTTCTGCTGCTGGTGGTTGGTTGAGGTACTCTTTTAAACATGATTTGTTGCTTCCCTCACCATTGTTGTTCCCCCATCGTCGTTCCTGCTTGACCGTTATTGTTGCTTGCCCACAGTCTCTTTGCCCCCACACGGCATTGCTTGCCTGTAGTTACTGCCTGTCCCCCTCGTCGTTACTTGGGCGTTGTTGTTGGTTTCTCTGTCTCACTCCTGTGTTGTTGCTTGCCCATTGTTACTGCCCCAGTCCCCCTTGTAGTCGCTGCCCTAATCTCCCACTCTTCTTGTCGTTGCTTCCCTTGTCTCCACTTCCCCTGTTATTACTTTCCCAGTTTCCTCATTTTTGCTTGATCTTACATCCTCTCCTATCAGTAAAATAACTGCTATGTTGTGGCCAGCTTGGCCGTTTCTTAGCCATTTTGTTTCTAACTTTCAGCTATGACTTTAACAAAGCTTGTTTTTTTTAATATAACCTGAAGAAATCGGCATGTAGTTTGTTTCTAAACACTTCCTATGTGGTCATGCAAAGGGGTGCTTAGCTGCAGAAAGCGCCTGTGATTTGCTCAGGATCACACAATGTGTAGAATGCGGGAGCCAATATAGTTTTTCTGTTACCTTGGTTAAAGTCCAGCTTAAACTACATTAACACTGTCCAATATTGTAGAGTTTACATGCCCCTCGCCACTATGAGCCTTCACTGGTGTCGCAATGAGCCTGTCTGTTTCCCTTGCTGTAATTTGGGGTGCGGGGAGGCTCGGTGGTGGTGTTGCTCTCTCCCCACAACCAGCAACATTGACTTCAAGGGGGATTCAACAAATCCCCAACAGCCCGGCACACAAAATGACAGAAATTAAACACTCACACCCTAACCACAACAAAACAACCAAGCTATGCTAACATGGCATCCTGAGAGACAGTCGGTTCCTGATGTTGTGTCAGTTGGGAGCAGTAAAGAATACAACATGCTGTGCAACAGTACTAAAAGACTGACAAAGCCAATAGTTCTCATATAGTCGAGACCTATGGCTTTACCAATGCTTGTCATTAATCAGTACTAACCTTCAGAGTCAAGTTCGAAAGGGCTCAATAATATTCCCAATATGACAAATTAACCCTATGCCTAACTGAAAAGTGGTTTGTTCCACAGAGTCTGCTATCCACATTCTCGATCACGTTCACAGCAGTTCTATCCAGCCACGTCAGAAGTATGAGCAACCTCATCTGTCCTCAAAATAGTTCATGAACTTCCCAAAATTGTCCCATAATATCCTTAAAATGCCCCAAAATACACCCGTCATGTTGCCAACCATCACTAGACGTCAGAGACAAAGGAGATATACCCCCACTATATTGCATGCGTTGTATTCCATGACCACATTATTGCATCAATTGCATGGACCATACAAGTCTTTCTAAGCTGCATTGGTAATCTCTTCCATCTTGGTGCTGCAGTGATGGAAAAGGTAGGCCACAGAGCGATGAGTGGTGGAACTGCGGAACCACTAACCGAGATTGGTCACTAGATCTCATGGACCGTATTTCTCACATAGTCGAGACATATGGCTTTGCCAATGCTTGTCATTAATCAGTACTAACCTTCAGAGTCCAGTTCGAAAGGGCTCAATAACATTCCCAATATGACAACTTAACCCTATGCCTCACTAAAAAGTGGTTTGTTCCACAGAGTCTGCTATCCATATTCTCGATCACGTTCACAGCAGTTCTATCCAGCCACGTCAGAAGTATGAGCAACCTCGTCTGTCCTCAAAATAGTTCATGAAGTGCCCAAAATTGTCCCATAATATCCTTAAAACGCCCCAAAATACTCCCATCAGGTTTCCAACCATCACTAGACGTTAAAGTCAAAGGACCCCCGCTATATTGCATGCGTTGCATTGCATGACCACATTATTGCATCCATTACATTGACCAAACGAGTCTTTATAAGCTGCATTGGTAATCTGTTCCATCTTGGTGCTGCAGTGATGGAAAAGGTAGGCCACAGAGCGATGAGTGGTGGAGCTGCCGAACCACTAACCGAGATTGGTCACTCATGGACCGTAAAGGATAATGCTACCTATAGCTGTTTAAAAAAAATCTTTATTACATTTTCCAAAACAACAAATCATAAAGAAAAAGGTGACAAGGGACATCACAACATTATCGTGCAAGGTCACAGTACGGGCAACATAAGCGTTACAAGTCCATAGCAGCAAGGTAAGGACTGATCAAGGAAAGGGGAGGGAACCTAAATAAGTCTCTCACATCCACCTCCCCACACATCAACACAGACACAGAATGTCTCACAGTAACAAATCAAAAAGTGCGCCACAGGTTACTCAACTTGAAGGACTCCCATCAACTAGATAATCTCAACACAACAGTGGTATCACCGTGACCCGCATCTCCACCCTTGCCATCCTTCTAACCCAAATCTAGTAATTCAGCCAGGGACCCCATGCTTTTCTGAATTTGCAGGGATGACCCTTGCTTTTATACGTAACTCTTTCCCCTGCCAAATACATACCCATACCTTCTTCCTACCATTCTATGCATTCTGGCACGATCATAATAAATTCGAAGGAGCAATATAAACTGTATAAACTACTTAAAACTGTTTGTAACAAGAGAACAGTTGGTAGAGTAAACTGCTTAGTGAACAAGACATAACTATTTGCAGACAATGTGCGCCTGGAACTGAGGCCAGTGGAGTGAAACCAAAGCATATGAAATGTGGTCTCTAGCTTTTAGGTCTAACCTAGTTTCATGGTTTTGAACGATTGGAAGCTTATGAGTCAAGTAGTGCAAGACAACCACATTAAAGTCCTCAAGCTAAGCCAATGTGGGTGCATTTTGAATCAGCACCTTGTGTGAGAAAGAAACCAACCATAGTAGTCTCTTCTGAGTTTGAAGCTGAAAGAAACAACACGAGCTGACCACTGATTTAATGTGTTCACCTAGGGGATAGGATCGAATCTAGCTTAATTCCTAGAAGTGGCGGCTAGTGAACACTGAAAGTGGTAGGGCCAAAATTCTAATACCATTTGCATCATGCAAATGAGTCTGACTCACAATTGCTCCCAAAGAGTGGTTCCCTAGGGTGAAGGAGAGAATTTCTCTGTAAAATATGATGCATTTTCTATGATATCTTCTATAAAACTTGTCCGGAAAGCCATGATATTCACAGATATTTGGGAAGAGATCATTCTAGAACATCTGAAAACGAATTTGACCAGCAAGCTTGATTTCCCCAGAAGCACAGTAACCAGACAGGAAAGCTCGGTGGCTCTATTTGTTCAAGAAATGTGTGCTTGACAATAGAAATCGAATGATGCATTTATTTAAAAATGTAAATAAAGAAATAAATGATTAACTGGGACTTTTTTTCAGTGGAAGATCATCAGTCTAAGCTCAATAAGCGTTCCTTATTTGGGGTGAGCTGGCTGATGCATTCATGGAATTGCTTATATCAGCAGTGTAAACTCACCTTGGGGTTGCTGTTCTCCCCAACAGTCTGCAACCACATATTGGAATGTTTTCAAGCAGCCTCAACTACGCTGCAGCAAAAACAAACCACACACACGCAGGCAAGCCTACTTAGTTACAAACCATGCATAATGGATAAAAACATAGAATGTTAGGAGAGAGGCCCCTCACATCAAAGGGACAGGGCACTATGTAAACTGTAACATCAAGTAAATGTTCCCTTTGGTTTCAAACTTAACCAAACACTTCCAATCGTGCAATTCCAATCTCAATCACACTTCATGTATTCATCTAGACCCCACTTTCAATTATAGTGCCACAAAACAAACAATATAAATATAATCTGTATTTATTCAAACTAATGTGAACAAACCCGTTACACTGTAATGCTAAGTCATTCTATGATTACATTAAGATAAATAAAATTCTATAACAGACAATTGCATTCCATTCGTGTAAAAACCACTGTAATCTAGAGACAACAAATCCTCAAACAATTATTTTCAGCATGAATACCATATTGAAAATATATAAACACTATGAATTCATTTGAAAAAAGGAGAGATGGAGCACATATGGCAATACATAAGAAATTCCAACATTGGGTATGCGCGTATATATGAATGTACATGTGCACTATAAATGCCAAATCCAAACTTTGAAAGTCAAGAGAGGCCTGGAAGAGAATGGGCAGAGCGTGAAGTGAAACGATAAGCAGCAGGCACTGAGCATAACAGACCCTTTTAACTTTACTAGCCTTTTAGTTGGTGAAGGAATATTTGACAGCTTGATGTTCTAAATGAATGTTGTGCAAATGCCAGCTTATACTTTTGACGTTTCAGTTCAGAATAACACCCCCCCCCCCTTGTGAAAATGAAGACTTCCATGAAAGATGAGGCAGACAGAGCACGTGGAAAAATGAGGTCAGATGAGGATGGTCGTAAGGGCTGGACACAACAGTATGGGTAGAAATGTAAATTCGGAGTGAAATCAAAGAGTTATAGAGGGGGAAACTAGAATGGGAGAGAAAGGAGCAGAAAATATGTGATGACGAGCCGAGAGAAAGAAAGCAAGAGAGAAGAACTTTATATAAGTCAGCACTCGGCGGACTTTGCTGTGTGCACTGTACTTTACTTGTGTTGTGGACTGTTGATATTCCGGGCATTGCCTCCGTTCTCCATGTTGAGGTCTCTGTATGAGTGACAGGTGATCATTTTGGTTGCAGGGCAGGTGAGCGTGAGTTAGATGCAGCAAGCAAACAGCAGGGACGTTCGATGGAAGTATGTCTCGGCCAGAAATTCCATCTCACTCACGTTCATTCTTCTCCTGACTTTGCTACTTGATTCCCGACATGTCGAATTTTCACAGCATGGGGGTGGCTGTGTTGAGCACATTTTGCTAACTAGTCTTCCCCTGTGATGAAATGGAATGGGTTGGACAGGTGACGTGACTGATGCGTGGGCCTCACGCAGGGATGCAGCCTGCGCCGCCCAAAGGCCACATTATATCTAGCACTACATTTCCACTGCACATCCACATACACTCCTATGGGTAAACGGCTGTTGAAAGGTAAGACATGTCAGTAATGTGACATGCCCAGCAGGCTTCTTGAACATGCCCGACTTCCTGTCCCTCGCTCAGATGAAGGGGCATGCAGTCCCCAATGAGAAAATAAAAGCGCAAGATATAAATTTATGATGAAAATGTTTATCTTCAAAGGGAGCTCCAAATTGGAAGGGGCGGGTCCTTACGCTCCAGTGCATCAGCCGCTAATGCTCCCTAGGTTTTTCACACAAGGCACTGGAGTTGGCTTAAGGACCATATGGTCATGCCGGAATCGAAGGTGTCAAAAGGAAGTAGATCTTACAGACGGAGAATCTCTATCTTACTGCCATTCCGCTATATGTGATAGTTAATCTTTTAGCGTTCAGCCTGAGATATAGACTGTCATGGAATTGCTGTGCCCTTAAAATCATTTGAGTTCCTTAGTATGATATGGGTGTCCTCAGCATGCATGGATACATCAATCCTGTGTGACTGGATCAACGTTGTCCATTAATCCATGTAGAAATTAAACCGCAGCGGGGATGGTACTGATCCCTCAGTGTATTTAGCAGATTGAAAAAGAAAGATCTCTTGGAATCAATTGAAATTATTTGTCAGCAAGGAAGTTACAAAACCCTCCCTACGTATTTCCTTTCGCTACAAAGTTCCCTTGGACGCCCTATGTCAATCTGGTAGTTTACTGCCTCAGAGGCTACTAACAGATCCAACAACATCAATACTCTACTCCAGTGATCTTCTCGTGAGCACACCAGCATAGGTTGTCCACAACTGAAACCACCACTGCGTTTTGTGCTACTGCCTGTCAGAACACCTGCTTGGAAGGTATGTAGAACATTGTCTTCAACAAAAGCAGACAACAGATGGAAATCTTCTCTTTCTAACAGATTAGCCTGAGCATGGGCAGTTTTCGGGATCAAGTTATGGCTCCTTTACCAGCCAGCTGCGTTGCAGATGCATGTTTTAAACTGTTCGGAATCTCTGCTAATGGATAAAAAGCATTAATAATAGATTTTGTGAGAAAGTGATCCAGTGGGAACACCTTCACAATCCTGGCAGGTAAAGGGTCTTTGGTGGACCCAGTGGGTTTGGTCTCCCTCACCAGTTTTAGAATAGCCTCATAAGAAAGCATCACAAATTGCTGTAGAATGCTGTTATCAATACTTTAAAAAAAATATATATATTTTTTTATTTTGAAAACAATGCAATAAAAGGCCGTATTTAGTTGATACAATCAACAGACAAGTTTAATATATCGCATTGTGTATTCTCAAACTGGCAACTTCACTTCCTCCGTCCCTGCTACCCAGACAGGTATTGGCAATACTTATCTCAGATGTGTGAGGACTCTGCTGGAAATATGCTGACTCCTGCGGCATGCTGTATGATAATAGGGGACCTTTTTACCAACAAGATCCTTAAATAAGTTAGACTTCGTCTACGAAGCCTCCTCAAGCGTAATTTCTCTTTCAGAGGGCGGCGTGGCAGCGTCGCCCCACTGCTTTAAATCAGTGCAAAGTAAAAATAAAGTGATACTAACGGAACGTCCGCTATTATCATTTATTTTTTACTATTGCTGTTGTCCTGCAGTGCAGCTCCGTTGATAGGGCGGGGCCGGCCTCCCCTGACGTCGAGGCCAGAGGAACTCCTAAACACCTAAAGTGCGCATGAGGCTTTGGCCAGCCGTCTCAGGCCAGCCAAACCGTCATGCGCACTGTGCATGTCTCCACAGGCTCTTTTATTCAGCCTTAGTGGAGAACATGCCCAGCCTCCAAGCTAGGGTGACCAGATCGTGGGACCCAAAAACTGGGACATTTCTCAAAAATAAAGGAAGGACTACACATTTACGTCAATAAAGTGGCAAAGAATGACAGCCCTCATCCCCATAGAAACACAGAAGAGGCACTAAGAAAATAAATAACATGTAATTTTTAAACCCAGCATTAGACCTGTTAATTAAATTGTTTACTCATAATAGCTGCTTACTAGCACTGCTTTGGAACACCTAAAAAAGTGCACATCGCTGTTTTCAGTTTAACCTCTCAAAAAACCGGGACATGATCCACTTTTACCGAAATCTACCGAGGCAACTGTTGAAAAACCGGGACCATCCGGGCAAATCCTGTTCACCCTACTCCAAGCCCCTGTCTGAGCGCCGAATCACGGCGCTCAGACCAATCACAACAGAGCTTAAGGAATTGTTGTGAATGGTCAGGGGATTGTGGGAGACTTGGTGCTTCCTGCTGGAGGAGAAGCATTCGCTGTGACGGCGACCTCCAGGTAAGTATGCTTTTCTTTCTATTTCCTAACACCCCATACCACTGTTCTCTACTAGCCGTCACTGTTCTCTTTCAGCCGTCACTGTTCTCTTTGTTCTCAAATAACAAAAAAGATTATGATAGTATTTTTAGGGTAGAGGAAATGCTCAAAGCTTACAAACGTGCGTTAGTTTTATGTACGAGTAATTCAGATTTAGCATGCAAATTTAGCATTTAGGTCATACCTGCACTGCCAACGTCGTTCTATGACGCGCTGGTCTGCCAGTTAATTTGTGTTCCAACTGCAAGATACACAGAGAGGCTTTCATTTTGCTTGCCTTCGGGGAGGGCCATCCGATCTGTAAAACCGACCAAGCTGATCATAACAGACATTCATTGGGCTTAGTCTGGGAGTACTTTGCCAAGTCACCCAATTTCGCAGGCAGATGATAAATGAAAGCTTCTGCCGAGACCACTTTCCAATCTGGTGACTTCGTCTGGTCTGATAAGCAATAGTTTGCTTCCTACATAGGAGCCCACCCAGGAAAGGAATAGTGAAATGGCTGCAAGGTTATATAAGCAAAGAAGATCATTTGCAAGTAAATTGAAATATCGAAATACATATTGTGAATTTGATTGTTTATTACTGTTCTGTCTTGTAACCATTCTCTCCTCTGCCTCCTCGTGTGACCTTCCCTGTTTCGCTTCTACAGTTTAAGCGGTCTGTTCTGTCCAGTAAGAGCTTGTTATGTCTGCATTTATGTTTGGTTTAGCAGTGACTGTTTCCTGCTGAAGATTGTTAGCTTAGGTTTAGATGTGATAAGGACTTCAAAGGGGAGTTGCTGATTGGAGACATCAAGGGGGCTGTCTGGGACAATGAAGGGCACAGGACAATTAGTAGCTAATTGTGTTGCTCTAGTAATGCCAGATATGTTTTCAGTTATCTGTGGCTGCCAGAGAAGATTGGTAGTATGCCCAGAGGTTTGTAGTCAAATCGAGCCACAAGAAAGATGCAAGCTAGGTCTGCCCGCTGCTGCCAACACCGCATAAGACAGAAGAATATTTCACTTACTTGCAAGAATGGGTGGGCTAGCATGGTGCACCCCCGAAACTTAATATTCACTCTTTTGCTCCCTGGTCAATAAACAGGGGACTTGAGACTTTATAGAGTACAACCCAGTAACCAAAACTTAAATGCATTTCTTCTGCAAAATCACTGACTGCATCCTCAGTACGGTAGCAAGGATATCACGGGCCCGGGTGCAAGCAAGTTAAATAGCAGCCCCTTTGACTGCTGTTGGGATAGCAAAAGACCGCAATTAGCAGGGTTTAGTAGACCCCTTAAACCCCTGGTGCCACTATACCTGCCTCACCAATGGTAGCTACACCCTGGTGCAGCCTCTTTGGGTTTCCTTAAACGACTCTGATGGGCTAGGCTAGCGCCACTGTGCTGTAGACCTCTCTACCTCTATAAAACGGCTGAATGTAATGTGCCCATTCCTTTGATCTGTTCTGTTACTCTCGGGTTGGCTCCTGTAGTGTTCTCTGTGTGATTAATTGGGACCCCACAGGTTTGGACTTGTGTCTCTCATGGCTGTATTCTTTGGTTGATACATTGTGATCCCACTGGATGAGCACATGTCTCCTGAATGGACTACATATTTTATTCTTTGGTTGATTGAACATGTCTCTAAAGAATGGGCTTCTGTCGTATCTGGCTGGACTACTTATAGGATTTTGTGGTTGATTTATCAAGGCACCTGGGCACCTAGCCGGCGACTTGCCTGTGGCCTCCAATTCTTGCTTGGTTAAGGGTGATCCAGTTGCAGCTGCCATTTGATCAAGTTGACACAGATGCTGCCCGGGTTTTACTACCGGGTTTTGCCGCTCACCGTTCTTCCTGCCAACAGAAGCCCCGCCACCCCAGGACCTACTTAAAGCGTGACCTCACTAGTAGGCACCTGGGCTCTTAGCCTGCCACTTGCCTCCAGTTCCTGCTTCTTCCAGAGGGATCCAGTTGCCGCTGTTTGACCAAGGGACATGCCACTGCCCGAGTTTTCTTACCTGGGTTTTTCCGCTCACCGTTCTTCCCGCAAACTGAAGCCCTGCCCAGCCCAAGACCTCCTTAATCCAGTTTGAGGTGCGACTGCGAGAGGACGCGCCAAAGGCAAGGCTGTCTGCACCTGGACCATGCCCGGCGCCACAAACTCTGGGCCTCTCGCCCCTGAAGTTACACCATCGCGGAGCTCTACACTGTTGGCCCCAAATGCCTCAACAAACACTGCCACCACTCCGAACCAGGCTCACCTGCACCCGCTGCCACTTCTCCTGCCACACCAGAATATACACCAACCTGCCCTCCCACCAGCCCCACCCCAAACACACCACAGATACCAGTTGAACAAAAACATCAACTTGCATGCACCATTCTCAACATACGCTCACAATGCAACACACCACCAAAATTTAGGACCTCCTCTAACCCGAAGTCCTCTTCCTCCCTTAGACCTGGCTAACCCCATCTCCACACCCAACATTGCCACCACAATACCCGAAGGCTACAAGATCACCTACCATGATTGCATTAATAAGGCGGGTGGAGTGATCGCCATCATACACCAGGAATCCATCCAAAGCACCACCACAAATTACATTACCCCAGTCATGGAACATTTCAACGTCCGGCTCCAAACAGATAGCAAAACCTATATTAGGGGCACCCTTTCCAACTGTCATCCTGTTCCACGTCTAGCCTTCTGCAACTTCATCGCCCCACCCCCCACCATAGACTACAACAACTACATTTTCCTTTGTAACCTCCAATTCCATCCCGACGACCACATTGATAACACTACCAACCTCCTTGACTGCATGGACAACATCATACTCAACCAAACTTGTGCACGACCCCATGCAGCCACTTGCTAGACCCCATCTTCATCTCCAGCTACCACATCAGGTACATCCACACCACAGAACTCACCTGGACCAAACTCTCCATCATCCACTTCAACATCACCAGCTCATGGACCTCCACCCCCAGTCTACACAACACCCCCACCGCAGCTGGAGCAAAGTCTTGAAGGACAAATGGATCAATGCACTCACCAGCACAGCACCTACCCATCTCCTCCAACCTAGAGCAGAACATTAAAAACTTCAACAATGTGCTCACCAACTGCTACCACAGCATCGCTCCCATCAGTAACGACACCCACAGAAGGTCCACCAAGCCAACTAACTGGCACGCAGAAAACCTCAGAACCACTAAACAACACTGTACACAAGTGGAAAGGAGATGGTGCACTAGCAAAGACATGACCATCAAGACGACCTTCAAGACTGCCCTCAACCTCTACCACAGACAGTTGAGATAATTAAAGAAAAAGGCCTGAGCCTCTCGCGTCGAATTGAGCTCCAATAACAGCAAAGAACTCAACATTGTCAAAGAATTCTCCAACCCCTCAGCTGCAAGAAATATTACCCCCTCACAAGAACTCTGCGACAACCATGCAAACTTCATCCACAACAAGATTGCCAACATCTACTGAAACTTTAGATGCCTGCCTGAGGTCACTAACTTCCTCAAGCAACACAGCAACCCCACTGCCACCACAGATCTCCAGCTAACCAAATAGAGCCAGCTCACCCACAGGACACTGCCTCTATCATGAACTCCTTTCACTCAAAAGGCCCCAACCGACCCATGCCCTCACTACATCTTCAACCTAGGCGAAACCAGAATCAGCCACGTGCTCACCCCCTTGTTCAACACCTTAATTACCAGACCACCTTTCCGGAGGACTGGAAACATGCAGAAGTCAATGCCCTACTAGAGAAACCAATCAGCAGACCCCAGGGAACTCAACAACTACAGACTGCTTCAGTTGCCGGCCAAAGTATTAGAAAATGCCATCAACCAACACCTCTTCTCACATCTGGAATGGAACCTTCTACTCAACTCCCCCCAATAAAGATTGCATAGCAACCACATCACCAGGAGAGCCCTTATAGCGACTATCGATGACATCTGAGCCCCACTCGACCAAGTAGAGACTGTGGCTCTGATCCTCCTAGACCTCTCTGCTGCCTCCGATACAGTCCCCCAACACACACTCATCACAAGGCCTTCACCTCCAAACCCAGGGAAAGCATTTGTCCAGTATCTCAAGGATCCTCGCTCAGCCCCACCCTCTTCAACACTTAGGACACCTCTGGCCTGCATCGTTAAATTCCACAGACTCAATATCCATTTATAGAGGTGGAGAGGTCTACAGCACAGTGGTGCTAGTCTAGCCCATCAGAGTCATTTAAGGAAACCCAAAAAGGCTGCACCACCGATACACAACTCGTCCCTCTACGAAGACGTCACCAAGACCAACTTCCATAACTGCTGGACAGACGTCGCGATCTGGATGAAGGACAACTGCCTGAAGTTCAACATGGACAGGGATCTTTGGAAACAATTGCTACAAATGGGACACATCCTGGTGGTCCCTGGGACTTGGACCTACTCCCACCCCCACTGACCTTTCTAATAACTTAGGCAGCATTCTGGACAACAAGCTAACCATGATTACAGGTCAACTCAGTCTCCTCCTCCTGCTTTTTCATCATCTGCATGCTTCATAAGGTATTCAAATGGCTGCTCCAAAGCTCAAGACTTACCATCACGCAGGCCCTTATCTCCAGCTGACTGGACTACGGCACTGCTCTCTGCAAAGGGATCGCAACTCACCTCCTCTGAGGACAACAGGCCATACAGAACGCTGCAGCCAGACTCTTCCTGGATCTCCCTAGATGATCCTACATCACTCCCTACTTCAGAGAACTCCACTGACTCTCTGGACAGAAAAGATGCCAGTTCAAGCTCCTGACCCACGCATACAAGGCCCTACACAACTGCGGACCTGCCCATTTGAACCATCGTCTGAACTTCCATCAGCCCACCAGGCACCTCTGCTCTACTTCTCTTTCTATAACCCCTCCCTCCAATCTGACATAGCAGATGTGTAGGTCGCTCCTTCTCCTACGTAGCAGCGCAGACATGGAACAAACTATCCTTTTATCTATGGACCTCTCCATCTCTTCCAGAGTTCCAAAAGACCATGGAAACCTGGCTATTCGTCTAATCAGCTGGACCCTACCAACACTTGGATACTCTAACGGGTGACAAGAAGCACTCTACAAATCTGCTGACTGATTGATTAATGGTTCCAGCTGTGGAGCCTTTTAGTCCTGCGTAATCACATAAAGTACTTAACTTGTATACCAGATTGGTCCTTCTCAGTAATGGCTCCTACTTTGATGTAGATCACCCTAAAGATATTATGCATCTCGTGCATGACTCAATCCATACTTGCACTCTCCACAGCTCTTCATATTTAAGTGCAGTTGCATATGGTACCCCATGTTTGAGAAATGTCTTTGAACTGCTCACATCTCGCGCAATATCTCCCTAATAAGACCTATTACATACCGCTGCCTTTCATCCTCGCACTCTGAAATGGCACCCAGGAACCTAATGAAAATCTGAGTGTTTTGCAGCCTTGTCAGGGTATGTGATCTGCTGTGCAAATCTTACAATGCAATAGCCTCCCACCAAAGAGCTCAACAGTATTTACCAGGTAGTGTGTAAGGGGATTGTTGCCTCACTGCCCCTCCCTCCACTGGCTCAACAAAACAAACTAGAGTGCTGACCTTTCACATCGAGCTCTGTGTTGGCGATTTGCTTGAAATGGCATACTGAGAGGCATCCCTGGGAAGTTTTGTGCAAATGGAAGAGATCATGAACAGGGAAGTCTTTGGTGGTAATTGTTGTCTGTCCCTAACCGTTGTCCCTCAAATTTTCGGGGAACTCTATGAAATTCTTTACTTGATTGAAGATCTGACTAACTGGTGGAACCGAAATGTTTAGTGATAACAATAACGTGTTGTCTTACATAGTATTAGCTTCTACTATGGGCAACTTGAGAGCTTTGTAAATGGCGGCGGTAATGGTTTCAGGGCAGGTCAGTCCTAGTCCGAGCTGATCTTCCTTGAGTGGCATCTCCAATCCTTTCATCCTTAGGGTCGTGCATGCTGGTGGATGGTGCATCTAACTGGTGCAGGCATCAGACTGTAAACTACTGCCAAATGGCTCAAAATTCTAAAGGTGTTGCATCTGCCTTTTATCTTTAGGTTGATAACTTGTGTGCTGCTGACTTTGATAGTACCAATACCTGTTATTCTTAGTGTACAAAGAAAAAAAGCTGTGCCCGTTAACACTCCACAGAAAAAATCTAGTTAAAATCATGTTGTAATTGGCTTAGAAAGTAAAGTGCCGGGGTCCAGAGACTTGCAAAATAAAAAAATTAAAATGTGCACACAAAAAACATTGCTGCCCATTGCACTGACTGAATCCTTAGTGCATGAAGTTGGCTGTAAATATGCCACAGTTCGAAACGTTTCTCTGCATCACTAACTCATTTCACTGCATAAAATGGAGAACACATAGTTTTGCAGGAATTATCTTGAAATTGAGGAAGCCATTCTTAGTTTGTCTCCTTTGTTTTATTTTTTTATGTTTTACATCGATTGGGTCCCCTTGTTGTAATTGATTGGGGTCTCCTTGTAATTGATTGGGGTCTCCTTGTAATTGATTGGGGTCTCCCTGTAATTGATGGGGGCTCCCTGCGCACCCTCATCACATTCAGTGTATCTCGCCTAGAACTACCGAGCAGGCATTCAATCACACAAACAGGCATCCACCATCACACATACCAGGAGGAGAGACCCTACCTCTCACTAATAGGTAACATCACACATCATTGCTCCAATGAAAATCTCATGCACAGGCCACCACATTAATTTTACGTACCAACACACATACAAACACACCTCATTCCACACACAATCTTACATCATGCATTTTTGCAGCATTGCACCCTCATATGCACGACATCACACAACATCAGGCACGCACAAAGGCTTCAGCCCCCCCCCCCCCCCTGTTGTGTGTGTCAGCCCTTCCTGAGACAGCTTCCCGGGCTGGCGACCGTCTTATTGCAGCCGCACCCGAGTACTTCACAGGTCCTAAACCCCTTGGACGCTGGTGACGGAACCACTCCGTGCTATGCTAATGACGAAGTGGTTTCCGTCATGCCCCGCCGCCGCGCCTGCGCGGCATTAATTCCGCGCCTGCGCTGAGCGTTCCATTGAGCGGGCGGGGCCGTGACGGAACCACTCCGTCACAAGCACAGCGCGCCCGTGGCTGGTGACGGAGTGTTTCCGTCACCAGCATGGCGGCGCCGCGTTCATTCTCCCCCCCCCCCCCCAGCGCCGCGGCAGAATTACCGCCGCGGCCAAGGGGTTAAAAGACCCTGTGCATGTTAACGAGGCTTTGTTGTGTTTTCGCCCCTTCTAAGAGCCCCTGCATCTCCACTCTGCCTATTGCTGGAAGAATTAGCCCCCCCGAAATTTTTGCTAGCTACCTCCTCCACCCCCCACCGAAATTTTGCTCTAGCTGCGCCTCTGCACAACATACACCATCACACCCAAAACATGCACACTGTGAGGCAATCTGTATGCTGTCTGCTGACTGTATGCCAAAATGTGTACTGCTGCGGCCCGTGTTGGTACGTTGTGTGTGCGTGAGGCAGGGCACTGCTTCCCCTGCCCTCTCCTGTCTGTTACCCGATCTGTGTGTTTTAAAACAGCTTGCACGGTTGCTGTCTGTGATCTCCCAGGGTTGGTTGTTAATAGCATGTGTTAAAAACACTTTTCACTAAACGGATTAGCTTTGTAAATGCGTGTTGAGTTCAATTTTCAAATGTGGGTGGTTTGGCCTATGAGAGTAGGCGTTTGTCCTAAAAAAAAATGGTATTCCCTTTTCAAAACATCTGCAGAACACTCGCTGCTCGCTACCAGCGGATTGTAATGGTGGGGAAGTAGAGTAGTCTATTTACTGCAACATGAAACATCTGACCTGCTCAGACTTCCACCACATGACCACGTGGGAATGATCCTGAAATAGCTCACATCAGATATGCACTCACGTTTGCCCTGCACGTATAGAGCTGCTAATGGGCGATATATATTTTTGGGTGGGAGAAAGGTTTATTGTTGCTTACCATTAGAATTATAAAATAATTTGTTCCCAGTGCATATGATGCTTTAGTTTATAATTCTAGTTTACATAATGCAGTCCTGAGCTACGTGTTCTGTGACATACAGCAGATAATCACACATATGCACAGTACTGGAATTGACGGGGAACCAGACAGATTACATGCAATGTGGCTACACTGTGGCACATCCGGCAACATCTGCATCATGCACTTCACTGTGAGAGGCAACTGAGGCCTCTTTCCCAGCATCTGTGCCTGCCTTCATGCACAAACTTAAATTAATTTTGTCTGAGTGTTGTGGCTGGAAACAGTCATTTGGAGGAGAAACGCAGCACAGCTGGAACATGGAACCTACCTAGCGATTTATTAAGGAAAATAAAGTACTCCCCTCGGAATGTTGCTTTGCTAGTTCCAAAGAGATAATCGGAGATTTGAAAGAGTTTTGATTGTCTCAGGTAGTGGACCTTTGCAAGTATTATTCCACTAATAAGTTTTATAGTACATAATACATACTGAATTGTTGGCGCTTTATAAGTGTTTAATACTAGCTATTGAAACCCATTGTATCACCGTGAGAATAAGAAAATATTTAATTAAGTAAGACCTGCAGTGTTAAAAACGTGTGCTTTTCAGGTTTCATGGCTCTGTTTCTAGAGGATTCTCACTCATAAATAAACAGGATTTTTACTTGAAATCTTCATCTAAAACAAGGATCCCTACAACAAAAAGCTTTAGTGCTCTGAGCTATTATGCACCATATAAAAACCTGTAACCTAGATTCAAATGCTACACTGCACCAGGCACATTAAATCTCTGAGCTATTTTGTGATGACTGAGACCTGTGACAAGAGTGTGTGAGTGTGAGACTCTAGCAGCAAATACATCAACCACGAGGCTTAACTTTCTGTATTGCAGGTGATTTCACTCCTAGTTTACAAGGAAGTATAGATTTGTACGATTAACTACACCAGCAAAGCTTTACCATCACCTTTTTCCTCATTTCCCTGTTTCTTTGGGTAAAAGAGTTTGTAAAAATGAATGCAGAGGTTGGCTGTCATTGTCTCAGCTCCCCACTGGGCTTCCCCTCATCACTCTGCTCCCCTCGGTCTCAATTTTAGAGTTCTTGGGTCTCCCCCACCCCCTTTCCAGCATTTCACTGCATTTTCAGATGTCTCTGAAAATGAACCACTGTTATCCAACCTGCCTATCTTACTTGTCGCTCTATTTTAAACATGGCATCTTCTGCTGAATATTGTTTTGGCCCCTGTCCGAGTGCAGTTGTGCCAAAGTGTTTTTATTAAGTGCGCCATTTGGTTTCAAGTTGCACATTCATCAAGTATTGCACATTTTTTTTCTCAGCCTAAATATCCCGATAGATGTGGCAGAAAGGCGCCGTTTGACTATCTTTCCTTTCTCTGCAACTTTTGCATCTTTTACTTCTCCTTCATCACACTCACATCGAGTAGGAGCAAAGGCAAGCACGAAGACATGAATAGGCACATGGCGCGGAGGGCAAAAGAGCCCAATGGTAGCCCACCAGTACAGCGAATACAAAGCAGCATTAATGACACATAACAGCCAGAATAGCATAGGGTCAGATATCAAAATAGTCTCCCTAAATGTCAAGGGGCTGAATAGCCCGGTGAAAAGAAGGAAGGTGCTCGAACACCTAAGGAAACTTAAAAGTGACATCTATGTGCTCCAAGAGACGAGACTAGAGGAGGCAGACATCCCGCGATTAAGAGCCAACTGGATAGGGGAGGTGGTGGGATCTCCAGCTCAGAACAAAAAGAATGGGGTAGTAACACTAATCAGCAAACACTCGAACCTGTCTCTTACAAGCTATCAAGCAGATACCCAGGGTAGGACGCTAGTGACCAGTCTCAAGAGAGCAGGAGAGACCTACCATGTCGCGAACATATACGGCCCCAACAGTGAGGATAAACAATTTTGGGAGGGGATAGGGGCCCAGTTACACACCCTACCACTGGAAGACCTATTGATCGTCGCCGGGGACTTGAATCAAGTTCTCGACCCAGCGATTGACAAACACCCCTGCAGACGCTACCCAACAACTAGCCCTAACATCCTTAGAAACCTGTGCTCCAAACTGAGGATTAAGGACCCGTGGCGCCTAAGCAACCCAGACGCAAGAGAATATACATTCTACTCCAACCCCCACAACTCCTACAGTCGGATAGACTACATACTAATGTCAGAAACGCACACCCACCTCATAGACCACACAGAAATAGGACCCAGAACAATATCAGACCACGCACATATAAGCCTATCCCTATCAGGCAGACACAACGAAAAGCCAACACGCAGGTGGCGATTCGATGATGGCCTTCTTCAACACACATCAGCAAGGGCAGAGATAGATACAGCGATTAAAGAGTATCTGACAATCAACGATACACCAGAAACACCCAGAGAGGTACTATGGGATGCCCTAAAAGCGACCATACGGGGGACAGTAATGTCAATAAAGGGCAAAATGAACAAAGCAAGGAACAAAAGAATAGCCGACCTAGAGAAAGAGATCAAAACACTAGAGAACAGCCACATCGCTAGCCTAGAAGACAACAACACACTCACAAACCTAACCAAACGGAAGTACGAGCTCAACAGAATACTAAGCGAAAGAGCAGGGACCTGGATCAACAAATACAAATCAGTCAACTTATGCACTGCCAACAAAGCGGGGAAAAACCTAGCAACTTACCTAAAAGGGAAACAAAAGCAGCACACAATTGGGGCAATCAAAGACAAACACAACAAGGCCCAGACTGCTAACAAGGACATCTTGGAGGTCTTCAGGGACTTCTATGAGGGTCTATACACAAGAGATGACGCGCTAAAAGAGGACGGGGGCGAGGAACTCCTTAACAACATAGCCACACCCACACTAACAGAACGAGAGCGAGACGTCCTAGAGCTAACAGTAACGGGGGAAGAGATAAGGAAAGCCACGGCCAGCCTCAAAGAAAACAAAGCACCAGGGCCTGACGGTTTTTCAGCTGGGTTCTACAAACAATACCTGACCACACTCCAACCCACATTGAAACAGGTATTTGAGGAATGCGTCCATAAAGGACGCATGACCCCATCGATGGCTGAGGCAAACATAATAGTCATACCGAAGGAAGGGAAGGACATGACAGAGGCAAAGAACTTCAGGCCGATCTCACTCATAAATGTAGACTGCAAGATATACGCGAAGATACTAGCCAACAGACTTAACGCCTACCTACCTAAACTCATACACAACTCCCAGGTAGGATACCTCAAAAACCGCATGTCCCATGACAATACCAGACTACTATGCCATATAATCAACCACTCGGCCCAGAGTAGTAAAGCTGCCGTAATGATAGCTCTAGACGCCGAAAAAGCGTTCGATAGAGTCTCATGGCCCTTTTTAGATCGCTGCATGGGGAAATTCGGGCTAGGACCCAACTACAGGAGGATGGTGATGGCGCTATACAACAGCCCCAAGGCGCGAGTGGTAGTGAACGGCGGCACCTCAAACATACTAAACCTGGGCAGAGGTACGCGACAAGGCTGCCCACTCTCACCTGGCCTCTTCCTACTGGCAATAGAACCGCTCCTAACAATGATACGAACGAACGATGACATAGCTGGGGTGCCGATAGGAGGAAAAAAATTTAAGCTAGCGGCATATGCGGATGATGTTTTAATAATGACAGAAGATCCAGAGAGATCCATCAAGGCACTGACAGACACAATTGAGAGGTACGCCCAGGTCTCAGGGTACAAACTCAACAAGGACAAATCAGAGTGCAAACCTCTAAACATCCACACAACAAGTGCAGTACTAGGAACGTCAGGCCTATCGTGGCAAAATAAACCTATTAAGTATCTAGGCATTCTCTTTGAGAGGGACCTGAGCACGACACTAGAACATAATGAACAGGCTACAATTCAGAAAATCAAGGCCAAAGTAGACGGGTGGTCCCCCAAGTTCACAACATGGTGGGGTTGGGTAGAAACAATAAAAATGATGCTCACGCCAATGGTGAACTATATGCTAGCCATGCTACCCCTAACCAACACAGATGACTTCCACAAAAAGGTAGACAAGATACTGAATGATTTCCTATGGAGAGGGAAGAAGGCCAGAATAAGCATGCAAAAACTCAGACTATCAAAGGAACAGGGGGGACTAAACATAACAAACTTCAAACGATTCCACGAGGCGTGCATAGCTAGACAGGGACTGCATTGGCTGGACCCAAGACAGGACTACACACCAGCATGGCTAACACTCGAACAGGGGTTGCTAAAAGGCATGAAACCCATCACCCTCCTCACGGCCACCAAACACCCAGCAATCAAAGACAACCCGGTCCTCAGAAACACAAAACGAGCTCTGCTGAAAGTTGACAAACTGCTAAACACGAGCATCAAAGGGGGGCCCTTTGAATCCATCTGGCACAACCCAACCCTAAAATACAGGGGTAAGGTCCTAGACATGCACGACTGGTATAGCCAAGGGATATCCATAGCCAAGGACTTTAAGAACAAGGGCGCTGACGTAACATTCGACACCCTGAAGGGAGAGTACAGCCTAAACAGCGTAGATCTATACAACTTCCTGAAGATAAAAGTAGCAATAAGGAAGGCAAACCTCAACACCCAGACACCTTCGATAATACAGCTGGCTAATAGCCTGAACACACTAGGACACCAGGTAGCACACCTCTATAAGATCCTATGCCCCAAACACACCAAACTTAATGACAAGGTCATAAACTTCTGGGGGGAGGCAGCAGGTCAAGCACTCAGTGAGGACGCTAAAGCCGAGCTATGGAGGTCCACAAGTCGGAAAAAGGTGACGGCCACACTGAACCAGACGAAATTCTGGCTGATACACAAGGCATACTGGACACCAGCCGATTAGCCACCGTAGGCATTAGAGACAGCGACGTATGCTGGAACTGCGATAAAGAAAGGGGAGACTTAGAACACCTCCTACTAAAATGCCCAAAAATCCAGGACTTCTGGGGGAAGATCAGAATACTTATCCACGAGATCACAGGCATAGACATACAAATAGATCTCACAAGCCTGGCCCTAGGGTTCACATCCCAGGCAATCACAAATGCAGAGGATCGGGACCTCATTGACCTTCTGCTAACAGCCGCAGTCAAAATAGTCCCAACTAACTGGAAGGACACATCAAAGGCGGCTCCACAGGCGTGGCTCAACTGGGTCACGTTCCTCAGGGGGGCGGACAACATCACAGCAAAACACACGCCGAAAACGCACAAGCAGTCGACCATGTGGGGGTCCTTAGACCACTACCTGTCATCACACAAGCCACCATAGGCGTGAACAAGATACATCTGAGGGCGCTTGCTGAAACAGTTTTGTGATAATAGTACACCGTGCACATCATCTCCTACTATATCTATATCTCTCTCTACTGTTCCCCCGGGGGTGCGGGGCACAAGATGAGTGATCACAGAGACGTACAAATGTCATGGAACATCAAAAACGACGGAATACGAACTATGAGTCTACGAACTGGCGAACAATCTCAAGAGTACGGACTACCGCTCCCCCCCCCGCCCTCTTCCTTCTTTCCTCCTTTCTCCTCTTTAGCCTATTTTCTTCTTTCTTCTTCCACTCATGTATAAGCCTCGTCCATGTATGTACATTTATATTTTTTTATATACAATAAAGAATTTCGGAAATAAAAAAAAAAGAAAGGCGCCGTTTGTGTACCCCCGGCACGAAACCAGACCTAAACTGGAAATAATAATACAAGCCTGCTGCTAGAGCAATTACCAAGTAGTTAGGCCTGTATGCTTTCTTTGCCAGCAGCTGAGATATTGGCTCCCCTCAAAGTTGATGCCAGAACATCCATTAATATGCACTTAATGGTTTTCCTTCTCGATCTTTGCCTACTGTTGGGATGAATTTAGCTTATTCCCTAAATGTCTCGCAACAGCTGACTTTGTGTTTTGGTGCCAACTGGCAGTAACGTTTTTTTGTTGCTGTCTGCTGCTCTTTTTTTGGTCTGCCTTTTATGTCGATGCATTTATCAAACGGGAGAAAGATTGTTAATGAGGTTGGATGTTTATTGCTGCTTTTTGTAAACATCAGACCCCGTACCTTGGTGCCTGTGCTCCACCAGTTTCACTGCTTTCAAAACTACATGAATAATGGTGAAATGGATATTTAATGTATTTTTCGGCCACATGCATCAAGGTAAATTGCATTCGCAAACGGTGCGAATCGTGTTTTTCGGCCGTTTGCGAATGCAATTTTCTGATTTGGGATGCACCAACCCTTTTTAGAAATTCGCAATTTAAGAAAGTGCACAATTGCGATTTCTTAAATTGCGAATGCATTTAAGGAATCTCAATTTGAGATTCCTTAAATGCAATTCATCATACTTTTTTAAATTGCGAATTTTGAAATTAGAAATGCAAATTACCATGAAGTAGACCTTCTTGGTAATTTGCTAAAATCTAGAAAAATGCTTTTAAATGCATTTTTCTTTGTTACATGTTACACACACATGTGCCCTTGGGGCATGTGTGTGTGTGTAAGATGTATCCAAAAGCAAATTTCAGGGGTGCAACAGGGTGTCTTTTGGACACCCCTGCACCCTTGAAATTGCATTCTCAATTTGCGAATTCACGATGATGAATTGCAAATTGAGAATGCCCTCCCATTCATTCCTATGGGCCTCTAGGCCCATAGGAATGAATGTGTAGAAATTCCTTAATTGCGATTCTCAATTAGAGAATCGCAATTAAGGAAAATTACCGAATCGCTAAAAAAAAGCGAATTATTCATGCATTGCCGTTTGCGAATCCTTAATTGCGATTCCTTAATTTTCGCAATTAAGGATTCGCAATCGGCAACATTGATGCATGTGGCCGTTAGTGTTTTGCAGTTGCATAGGGTGAACACAGACGAACAGATCCCCACTATTGGAAGCCATAGTGAAATTATGTTCAGAATTGGATATTAGTTTCTCTTTTCTCTTCCATCTTTTTTTTTTTTTTAGATCTGGCTACAAACTGCTTAATTATTACATGGTCTAATGTCATCCATTCTTCAAAAATGCCTAATAAGTGATCTACAGGACAGTGGTCTTTGGGTCAGCCAACTTCACCCATTGGCTTTCATTTGTTTTATTTCATGGTTTTAAATTAGTTAGATGGGTGCTCGTTGTAGCATTCATGGATGTTTACGGTGTCTTCTTGTGTTCCCATTAGGTTGTGTGGCAATGAAGCTTCGCGTAGTCATTTTGTTAGCCTGGAGATGAGCAGGATCAGTGCGTGTACTTTGCTGCTCTTAGCTGATAAAATGGAATTTTAACAGATGGTTCATGGCCCTTTTGTTTGAACATTGTTTGCCGATTGGTTGCTTTAACCCATCGTAAAGACAGTTCTATTTACTTATCGCTTTTACGTGTTCTTTTGTTTTACTTTGCTGTTTTCATAGCACGCTGTTGAAAGTACAGCTTTTTTTATTCACAAAGTAAAGACATGTATGCACAAAAATTCTGGTCCTTTGTCTAAAGGGTGTACTGTGCAATATTTTGCCCTGTCTGCTTTTTACATTCACCACTTGCAATGCAAACTTATTCTCCTCTTCTGTATTCTTTTCATAATACTCTTCTTTGCATGTGTGAGCTAAGTTTAGCTTTTCTAATCGAGACTGTTTAGACAAGGGGACCTGCTTCAATATTATTGTAGCTCGTGACTGCTTCAGCCTGGGATTTTCTTTCTAGGTCAGCCGGGGCAAACACACGTAAAGTTGCTCAACTATTAACAAACACTTAACCGAATACTTCAGCCAGATCCATAAGCTTTGTCAGCACACGTGTCCCCCCCTTTTTTTTGTTGTTGATAATTTCGTGTTTTTTTTTGTGGTCTTACCTCTGCTAGCATTGCGGGAATGGAGGATTTTTCGCAGAGCGATTTAGCAAGCTTCCTACTCTGTGCTCTCTGTAGTTGTTACAGATACTGAAATGGGGTTTCTGGGCTAAGCACTCAGTATTTTTAAACCTAGGTTTTAAATAGATTTCCCCAAACATGCCAAAATCTATAAATGCTTAAAAAAAAGTGGTCAAATGTTTCGTATGTAGGTAGTAGCAAAAGTTTTCCATTACAAAAGTCTCTTACTTTGATGTTGCCAAAATAGGTGGAGCTGAAAAAAGGAGGACTGAGATATTGCTCCCTTACCATTATAGTCCCCTGTCTCAAGAGGGTGGGATTTTCAGCGACCTTTGGGGGAACAGTCATCTGATTGGTTCCTTCTTGAAAAGGGGAGTTCAAATTAGTATAAGGAAAATATCAAAGGAGTCTTGTCCCTTTCCAGTCCTTGACAGTGAAGTGCTTTGTCTGCTTAAGGGACCTGGGCATTTAATTTGATTAGTTATTTATTCCCTATAAAATACTGTGTTATGTGACAGACCCTACAAAGTTTTGAAAAAAATGTTAAAATCAAAACGCTGTAATGCTCCATGCTCAATGCTCAGATATGATTGGTTTTGCCATGCCAGAGAGTACTGCCCCACTTTGGACCTTAGTTTTTACTTTTAACTGAGTGACTATGTGCTTTTCTGTCTACTTATTTCCTTGTTTATAGAAGAGTGAAAATTATATGAAATGCATCTAATAACAGAAACAAGATCAGGCTAGTGTTTGATAAGATTTTCTAGAGGATACTGGCCTTGTTCAAGATATCATGATCTTTCTCATCCGCTCTGAACTAGGAGTGTGATCTCTCTCAGAAATAGGCATCTTGTTGTCTCTTTATCAATAGAAATGTTTACCTGGATTCGCCTTGGCTGTCACATTTCGGGCACCTTCCAGGTGGCGTGTGGCAAGCGTCAGGGATGCTGCCCCCTCCCTCCTCTTTGCTCTAGCAATGGACCCCCTAGCAATTCGCTTCCGAGAGGAGGGTAAGGATTGGTGCATACCACTGGTTGGTACCACCCATAGCGTGTCCCTGTACGCCACCGACCTACTGTTATATGTACAGGACATCATGATAAATCTCACGCCCCTCTGGACCACACTCGCTGGCTTCACGGCCACAGCCGGGTTGAAAGTTAATTGGGCAAAATACACTATATATCCCCATACCCTGATGTTCCCCAGAGGGATATATGCGTCGGTACCGCCAGGCTCACCTGAAGTGTGAGGGCTCCTCTCTAGTTAGGGGTCAGAATTTATCATAACCCCAATGATCTCTATGAAGGCAACCTGCGCAACGCATTGGCAGGCATACGGGTCGAAGGACAATTCATCCGAGCCAGATATAGTGATAGCAGTCCCAAGAGGTTTCTCCATCCACAGACTCGACAGAGAGCGTAAAAAAGGGGGCGGAGTAGCAATTATCGCCCGTGATTCACTTAAGGTGAGAACTACCGCTATCCCGTTACCCTCTTGTGAAGCCAACAATTCGCAATCAAGTTATCCCCTTCTTACAATTTTAGAGGGATCCTCTTATACCGACCACCTGGACCACGAGCAGGTTTTATCCCCGATCTTAGCTCCACTCTGGAATTATTGGCTCTTGAAAACTCTTTAACAGTCCTCGGTGATTTTAATTTTCACCTAGACAAAACAGAGGACAGGGTACTTCATCCCTAATAGCGGATATGGCAACCTTCGGTCTCCCCCTTCTGGTCAATTCTCCTACGCACGATGGTGGCCATATATTGGACGGCATCTTCTCCAATCTGGAGGAATTCCACATAACCCAAATCCTACCCCTCACCTGGTCGGATCACCATGCTATCTTGGCCTCATTGACTATTCATGATTCTGCTTCCCCCACATTATCTTTTAACCCCCGCCAACCGTTCCTTGCTTGGAATGATATTGACAGCTCCAGTCTGAAAACACTTCTGATTAATTCCAACCCTTCTTTCTCCGCCGACCCCAATACCGCCACAACACAATTCCATGACTGGCTGGGTTCTGCTGCCACCTCACTGGTCCCTATCAAACAGATGACCCGTAACAGACTTGCCCCTTCGGCCCCCTGGTTCACGGAGGAGTTAAGAACTCAGAAACAACTTTGCAGGAATAAGGAGAGGCACTGGCGGAAGGCTTATAGCGAAGATACCAAAACTAAATACAAAATCATGATTAATGATGCTAAGAAAAAGTTTTTTAGTGAAAGGATAGAAATAGCAAAAAATTCCTCTAAGGAACTTTACGACACCACCAAGCAGTTAGCCGGCTATTCCCCCGATCTGACCCCACCCCCCTCCCAATTCCTTTGCGATGCCTTGGCCACCTTCTTCTTCACTAAGGTCAACGACATCTTTTCGGCTTTTTCAAATAATACCAATTCCCCCTCTATTATTACTACTTCGGCTCATTCTGGCCCTAACTTCACCCAGTTCGGAGATATTACCAACGCCCAAACGGCGGAAATCATCTCTACGATTAGAACAGGTTCCGCACTCGACCCTTGTCCTTTTAAAATTCTTCCACCCATCATTGATGTGCTTTTGCCTGCCATCACCTTAATCTGCAATACCTTGTTTAGAACAGGTATTTACCCAGACGCCCTAAAAAAAACTCTCCTCAAACCTTTATTAAAGAAGCCACACCTTGACAAGGATGAATTAAAAAAACTACCGCCCAATCGCAAGCCTTCCATTCCTGGCAAAAACTGCAGAAAAAGCAATGAACCAACAACTGTCCGCTTTTATAGAGGAACACCATCTACTCGACGATACCCAATTTGGTTTTCGCCGATTTCATGGAACGGAGACGGCTCTAATTAAAGCCGTGGATGAAATCAGATCCATCCGAGACCTTGGGGGAACAGCAGTATTAATACTGCTAGATTTGTCGGCTGCCTTCGACACGGTCGATCACTCGATTTTGATCGACCGTGTCGAAAATATGGGCATCCAACATACAGCCAAGAAATTGCTAGCTTCTTTTCTGGCTGATAGGACCCAAGCTGTCACACTGGGCTCCTTCCAATCGTCCAACTTGTCTCTGCCATGCGGGGTACCTCAAGGCTCATCCCTAAGTCTGACACTTTTTAACATCTATGTGTCGGACCTAGCTAACATCATTCGAGCACATGGGATGAGCCTTACCTCCTATGCAGATGACACGCAGCTGGTCCTGGCCATTAAAAACAACGGCCACAAAGTAGCAGAAGACTTCAAACAGGGCATGTTGGCAATTGGGGACTGGATGGCCACCAATTGCCTAAAACTCAACTCCGAAAAGACGGAAGTCGTCATTTTTGGACAACTAACGCCAGAATGGTCCTCGGCATGGTGGCCCATGTCCTTCGTAAACCCCCCTAAACCTGCCAGCAATGTGAGGAACTTGGGAGTGGTCTTCGATGACCGCCTCAACTTTCTCCCACATGCCAACCAAATTACTTGGTCCGCCTTCCATAAACTGCGCCTTATAAAGAAAATCCTCCCCTTTCTCCCTGAAACGGCCGGCAAAACCTTGGTTACTTCACTAGTGCTGTCCACCCTGGACTATTGTAACGCCCTGTTTACCAACGCCCAAGCAAGGGTCATTAATAAAATGCAAGTTATCCAGAACCCAGCAGCTGGACTCTTGGGCAGAATTCCCAAATATAAGTCCGCAACAGAAACCATTAGAGACTTGCACTGGCTGCCCATCAGAAACAGGATTAAATTCAAAACCCTCTGTATTGTGTATAAGGCTCTGCACAATCAAGGACCTTCATTTCTTGCACAAAACCTGATCCCTTATTGTCCATCCAGATCTTTACGTTCTTCCACTCTAATGATTCCCCGAACCAAAACGGTTTCCTGGGGGGATAGACGGTTCCTGGTATCAGCCCCGAAACTATGGTACACCTTGCCCCAGTCGATAAAAACAAGCCCTTCACTCTGGTCATTCCGTAAGCAGTTAAAGACCTGGTTGTTTAATCAGTAAACTTAGATCCTCTCTTCCATCAGGAGTATGTATATGCAGATATTCTAGCGCCGAGACGCCCATGGGCATTTGTTCGCGCTCAATAAATGTTATTAATAAATAAATAAATAAGTAGGCTTTTGGCATACCCTACCTCTGGCCCCCATTGGCAGAATCGCCTTGGCAAAAATGGTCATAGTACCCCGTCTCCTCTACCATTTTGCAAATCTGTCTGTTATCCCCACATAATCCTTCTTTCCGGAACTCAACTCCCTGATGTCTCAACGGTCGTCGAAGGGTTGCCCTAACAACGATGCAGCTACCAATAGATTGGGGAGAGCTAGGGCCCCATTCTTCGAAGTATGCTTTCTAGCAGCACAGCTCCAGGGGCTATCACGCTGGACATCGGGACAGCATCTGAAAGAGACAGGCTCAGAAACGGGGCCCTTGTCGATACCAGCACCACATCGCCTACTCCTACCCGGCATCCGACCAGTATCAACACATCCCACACAAGCAGCAGTAGCCAGATCCTGCATGCTAAGGATCCACCGCCTATCCCGCGGAACTCCACTATACACCCCTCTGCTGCCACTGGCAGGTCTGCCCGAGGCAGCGGTCACTATACTGCTCAGGCCATGCGGGTATGGACATATCACACGCTCCTTGAGATGAACTCCCTGTTATAGCGGAGTAAAATGGACTCCCACACGGACAATTCCTCTTGCATAGATAAATTATCTCGGACTGTTGACAGATTTGGGGCCTACCCAAGGCGAAACTGTGACACATCCGCGCCTACACACAATCCTAATCATGGGCCCAGGACGACACTTAATCATATGGATATGTAAGGCTGTTTGAGAGCTCACAGCCACACCACTCACCCAACTAAGACAGAAATGAGAAGAAGAATTTGAGCGCCCACTGCATGAAATGGAGTGGGAATATGCCTTAGAGTATCCTAAGAAAGTATGCCGAAAACTACGGTTTAAAAATATACAATTCTACATCCTGCACCGCTCATACTTAACACCAGCAAGACTCCAACGCTTCTTCCCAGAGAGACAGTTCCTGTGCACACGCTGACAGCTCCCCAACGCATCATTCCAGCATATGTTCTGGTATTGCCCTATCTTACAGCCCTATTGGGGTACAGTCCACAGCACATTGCTAGAGAGCACAGGTTCACTGATATGGCCAATAGAGGAAACAAGCGCTCTAGGAGTGACCAGATGTCGGAAACACAGCAAAGTGGAGACACGGTTTATATCACTAGCCCTCCTGCTGGTAAAACAGGATATCACGATGCACTGGTGACCCAGGGTCCCTACCAGCAGCCAGGACCGGAGTGGTAAATAAATGGGGTACAGTGAAGGAGAGCGCAATAACATACGAGACAGTATGAGGGGTACGCCGCTGTCGTATTTCCATTAAATGGGCCTCACTCCTCAAGCGCTTCCGACAGAAGGTGCAGCAACCCATCCACCCATGACACCACCAACTCTAATTGGGGCACCAGACCCGAAGCACCCAGCCGAAGACACAAATGAGCACCCACCTCTGTAGACCCTCCCCAGCACTACACACACGGATGCCCTGCCCAGGTTAATCCCTGATGGAACAGGCTTATCCCACGTCATGATACCCCCCCCCCCGCGCACCATAGCCACCGAAGACCGGTCCCTGCACACGCACCCCACTACCAACCACTCACCCCAGGTCAATCCCAAATTAGAAAGCAAATAGCCATCACCAACACTCCACCTTTCAGTTACATCACAGGTAGATCCACCTCCCCAGGGGGGTAAACATACTTCTTTTCTGAACACCTCTATTCTTATTATATCGGTTGTTTACTCTCGCTTATCTGTAATCCCCGTTCAAAACCTCTTACAATGTAATTTGACGTAGCCTATGTAATTCTAATATGACACTGATGTTAGATGTAACTTCAGATCTGAAAATCCAGTAAAATGTTTTTTATTTTTTTATTTATTTGAATCAATAGAAATGTTTACCCCCTTTTTATGACAGTAATAGTTTACTTTTCGACCAGGGCCCATGAAATGTGTAAGTGACCCTCACACTGGTGAAAATCCATTGAAAAAGGTTGTAGTCCTGGGCTATGAGTAGTTATGAGGTTATCTCATAGTTATCTTTTCTTTTACTTTCTCACTGTCGCATACATTTAGATCGATGTATATATTAATTAGTTTTCTTAACAGAATAGCAGCTGTGAGTGGCGCATCTGATTTCCATTTTTGTTTTTATACTGACTGTCTAGGGGGGAGGGGAACAATGGGCACGTTGCAGGAGTCACAACTAAGCCGAACAAGGGTGTTGATGTGCATATTCCTGCCTCTTAGTATTAGGTTTTTGTTTTGATTTCAGAATAAATGCCCTTTTTGCCAAGCCCAACGCATGACCAACAGAAACCCTCTTGCATCTTACCAGGCGCTACAGCTTGGTAAGCTTAGCCAACAATTACTTCAGCCACATACCTTCATTGTTCAGTCAGTTCTGAAGCATAGACACGATCGTATTTATATCTTAAAACTAGGAGCAGGTGTATTTGAGGGAACCCACCATCTGAATGTTTTTCAGTAGTTTCTATACTAGATGTTGCTCACTGGTATGCACTTCAGCTGTATGAATGAGTCCGTACGTGTATAAATGGTCGGAGTCTAATATAAACAGTAGGAAAAATCAAAGTAGCACTTATTTATCTCAATGAAATACTTGCATTCTAACAACGGCACCAATGTAGCTCAGCAGACAAAACACAAATCAATATACTCGGTGCATATTTATTTCGCACATCTGAGATTTGTGAATTATATAAATTTCAACCCAAATGGTCGATGATATTGCAATTAATGCATTGGCAAAATAAACTTAGAAACAACACATTTCTATATTTAAGTGAAATTCAAAAATGTGTCAATGCGCTCACAGTGCATAGAGAAAGGGTATTGAGAAGGGATAGGTAAGTGGGGGTAAAGGTGGGGACCGGGTAAAGGTGGTGTGACTGAGTTAAAATCACAGTGAAGTATGAAAAAAGCCTTTACAGCCTATATACAGATCTAAAGGTTCCTAAAGCAGTCTCAAACATAGGTTCAGTAAGTCTCTGTTATTTGGTCCTATGTTTTGGAACAATGAAAAGTAACAATAGTCGACGTTTCGACCCCTGAAAGGTACGGGTGATTCAAAGTCTCAGGGTGGGGTCTTCATCAGGACGTAGATGTTTAACAGGAGCGCCTATAAATAATACCAGAGATGTGAATGTATCTTATACTCCTATATAGTAAGTAATGCACTCGAAATGGTGAAGTTTTACCTACTTCGCATGAGGCCCGTTTGGGCCTGTAGCCTGGGGACCTTCCAAGGTTCCTTTTTGTTGCGAGAAGTCTGCGGATGAGTAAAGGTGGTATGAATAAAGTGGGCTGGCCCGACTGGGATACAGCACCAGGATAACATTACAGTAAAATTAAAATTAAAGGGGGAGAACTTACTGGGAGCTTGTCCTAAATTTGTTCAAAAATGAGGGATTCTGTTGTCCACAGGACCAGCCGGTCCGAGGTGGCACGTCGTGTGTCTCTGTAAGAGAAACGGGGCATCACAATCAATCGATGAAGTGGATATGATCTGGAGCGCCAAAAAGGTCACAGTGGAATTATGCGCGGTTAAAGAAAGGGAAGAAGGTCATGTGCCACTGAAGAAAAACTACGCTTAAAGCAACTAAAATACACCCAGAATCCCATAACATGGCTCCATAGCTAGCGCGTTAAAGCATCTAGAGTGAAGCAGTCACAGTCACAGTCCTATCAGGAGATCGAGGGTACATTGTCCACGTAAAACCCGCACGATGCGGGTGTGTGCAATTCACACCGGTTTCTAAAAACCCAAAAATATCCAAAATTGCGGAAACACCGGGCGCCCGACCCGGTGGAGGTAAGCATAGGCGGGGTAGTGGCTCAACCCTGCCGGCCGCGGTAAATTACGGCAAAAGTATAGGTAGCGCGTCCCCATTATTAAGTGAACGCAAAGGCGGCGGGACAGCTCGCCATCAATTTCCTTAGAGTCTAGGGTGGTGAGGTCCAGGCGGAGCTGTAGCCGGGGCTCACCTTATTATTCGCAGCGCTAGTCCGTCTGTCTATTCTCCTCTCGCTGACAGCAGTGAGAAGCCGCCGCGAGGTGCCGGCGCTAAATGCTGCTAAGGGGCTCGCCCCGTTCTGGCCAATCAGCCACGAGCCACGAGGAGCCCAGGGGATGTGGAAAAGGAATTGTTTGTTCGAAGGCTGGGGACTGTCTCTCCGCAGGAAAACTCGGGGGCAGTCAGAAAATTAGAAGAATAGGCTGGTTGGGTACTGAATGATCAAGTGTGTATCAGCAAGTAACCTAATACTTTCCGTCATCTGTGTAGCGTGATACATTCCGCTATCTATATAAAACCTTATTGCAAATGAGACAGGCGAAACGGGAGTCAACCTTGTACCTGGCCAGTTGTGAACGGAGGCTTATTTACAATCAGCTGGTACTTCAACACAAGCGGTGCCAGAGTGATAATTCATTAAGTATGCACAAAACGGACATTTGATCGATTGTAAAGATTACCTACATACATCATTCAATAGTGTTGCTTAACGCGGGATATCATAGTGTACATATCAAAACAGTACTGTGTGGGTGTTCCAAAGAAGACATCATTACAGTGTACATTAAGGCATTCAGTAGCTGGATCAATCCGGTTCTAGAAGGGCCATCTGGGAGAAAGTGGTATCCAGTTCATTAAGTCCCCTACGCACAGAGTCAAAAGACTGCATCCATTTACATTCACGTACATTAAGGATCGAATTGAGATTACCACCCCGTGGACCCAATGTAATTTTCTCAATGACGACCCACTTGATTGATTCAGGTGTATGTGAGTGCTCCTGGAAATGCTCTACAAGGGGAGCTCCCGGCGTCTTGCACCTTATTCTGCTGCAATGTTGTAGCACACGGTTCTTTATCTTTTGTTTCGTATGAATGAGTCCAGCACGGGATATCTGACCTGTCTGAACTAATTGTGCACCTTGCCTTCCTTGACCAGTTGTAACAGATAATACCTAACCCTTCAGATCAGTTTGACATTCCACACTCCAGATATGCCATCTACTAAAACCTGGTCGATACCATTTTGGCTTTCTGACCACATGCACTTGTTTCATGAAAAAAGTCTGTTGTGAAAGTTCAGGGACTGCCATTATCCCCTAAAATTCCACCACACTATAAGCTGTGGTGGCTGTTGTGGCCGAGGGAGTAGAGGTATATCTTCTTTCCTTATTGCCCTCTCTGGAGGGTCTGAATCTTGGACAGAAGAATTGGAACACCGCTGGTAAGTTTGAGAAAAACTGTAAGACTTCCATATTGGATTTGTCAGAATCACATATGGTTTCCGCCTTCTGAACTTTGCCTGTCCCCTTGGGATCATGATGAAAGGAGATTTGCATATTTGATATCTGAGCCCAGCGGATTAAAATTGGAAGTTGAGTGGTCGTCCTTAGTGCAAGTGGGTTCCTGCTACTTTGCCACAACTGTTTGTGATCACTACAAACACCCTTGCATTTAATGATCAGTTATTGGTGTCCCTCAGGAAGTGAGCTTTTCAGTCAGCAACGACTATGATTTTGCCCAGGAGATACTCCACCACTGCTGAAATGGTATTGTCCACATGAGAAGTCTTTCTGCCAGCCTCTTAGACCTCTTGCGAGGCAAGTGGTTCATGACCCACACCAGAAACAGATTAGTCCTTAGATGAAAACCGTATCCGATTTTGCCCTTGGAAAGGCACTAGACCAGTGGTTCTTGACCATTTGACTTCTGTGGACCCCCACTTAATTATTACTGGAAACCCGGGGACCCTAACTGAATCATTATTCTAATCCCAGAACCCCCAACTGAGTGAATATTGGAAGGCGAGAACCCTGGCTATGCATTTTCGATGATTTGAACCGAAAACAATAAACAATAAGTAGGGAAACCAGCATTCATCAAATAAATACACACAATGACAAGTTTTATTTAATTCACATAAAAAAAGGGATTTTAATGGGAAGGTTAGAGCTGTTGTGAATGAAATTGATGCCCCTCATTGCCCGTACTATATTTTGTTTGATGCATTTGCACTGCTTTCACGTACATTTTTCTTCATTTATGTTTATTTTAATAATCTGTTGACATTTCATTTTCTTAGCAGTCTGGGACACCCGGAGAAGGTTTTGGGTACCGATGCCCCTGGTACACAGGTTAAGAACCACTGCTCTAGACCATGTAGTCTACAAGGAATTCTAGGCAATTGCTATGCAGCCTTAACTAGTCCACTCGCCATTTTCCAAGGTGGAAACTTCTCCACACTCTGTGCCCCATACCTAGCCTTCTGGCATCAGGCTCAATTACTGTATCTGGCACCAAAACAAAAATGTCTGTAGAACTCCATGTGGTTCAGCATTCCCTGCTGGGATGTATATGCTTCATATGCTGCCGGACCGGTTACTGAACTGTGCTTGACAAAATTGCCAGCATGGGTGATCTGAAGGCCCACAGTTCTAGATAACACCCTGAATGAGATCTGCTGGGCTACCAAAACTCCCCACATTTCTTTTTTGATGCCATCTGTCTTTGCTGTGTTCATTGACAGATTGCTTCCTCCTAGTCCAACAGAAACTCCTTAGCCTTTCAGGGCACCAGTCAGATTTGAATTGTTTGATCATATATCCCAGACATATTAATTACCCATCATCTAAAACTAATGCACCAGTCGTTCAATGTCATGCACTCACCTGGTCCCAACTGTAGAGACAACACTGGAGCCAATGGTGGTCCTCCTGTCCCACCCGAACACAATGTAAGTCAAGGAACCGAAACCTTAGATCTCGTACAGTCCTCCTGGGGGAAGAGGGGTTGGAATAAAATAAGACTTGCGATACTGGATCTGCTCAGCAGCTGAACAACACTGCGTAACAGGATTGGTCACTTCTGAGACAAGCTGCGTTTGCGAGGTAGATGTGCACTTAACCAGAACCCCTGGCTTTGTGATGATGCAATGCACTGGAAATAACAAGAGGAGGCAGTTACCATCAATACACTAACAAGTCTTTACATACAATCAATATGTCTTAACTTTAATGACACAAACTTGCAAGTTTAATCAGCTGCTTGGCATGAGAGCAGAAATTCAAAAATCACTGATTGGAGTGTGGCACTCCTAGGAATAAACTTGAAATACAGATTGAAGTTATTGGCACTCCCAAGGACACACTCTGAACAAAGGTTGGAGTGACGTACACTCCGTGGGATACCCTCAGAGCAAAGGTTGGATTCTTATATCCTTGATAGGTGACATTTCTATTATCAAGATTGTAGGGAGTATGAACACACAAGAAGAGTTGTAGTAATTCACAGAGAGGATATGGAGGAAAAGTCTATAGTCTTTAAAGATGGGGATACTCGGTCCTGGTTACTATTGTAGGGGGTTTAGTGCACAGTCCCCTTAAGTTTGAAGATGTTCTTGAGGTTTTGACATGGGGAGTCTGGAGTAGCTGTGCTGGAGGGAGCGAGTAGGAAGACGACAAGGGAGTGGGTGCCACGGGAACCACCTGTTCGGATGTGCTTTAAGGAGACTGGAGCACTTCTTGATACTGGCAGGATTCTTCAGGCGAGTGGGAAGGGTGAAGCTTATTCTGCAGGGAGCAAGGCCAAGCCTTGATTTGGGTTTTGGTGGGGTTTATCTACTCACTTGGTGATGTAATGGTTGTTTCTAGATCACATGGGGTACATGACTATCTGAAAGATTCTCGAACCCTTGGTAAAACACGTTAGTACACTCTCTTTGACTTTACAGAAGGGCAGGTGCAACTTGTTGTTCGGAACCAAATAAAGAAAACTAATGTATTGTTTTCGCTCAAACGTGCATATTGGAAAATAACACCGAGGCCCCAGAAACAGCGAGAACAAGGCTGCCTTTGGCCCATGGGAATGAGGGTGAAGCTTGCAGGGATTTAATGGAAAACCACACCAAGGCCCTAGGAACAGCGAGAGCAGGTAATTCATTGGTTCACTGGATTTAGGGAATACTTGCAGGGTCTCAAGCATAATGGAAATTGTGATTGCTGAGGAAGCATCGGGCATGAGGGATGCTGGTGGCGCATCAGGCATGAGGGATGCTGGGGAAACATCGGCCATGAGCGAGCTGGGGGAACATCAGTCATGATATCATAGCTTGTGATAGGGCACCATAGGAATAAGGCAACATGAGTCCTGTGCTCTAGGCCACTGCCCAGAGGAGACAAGGGGGTTGTGTTGGAGAGTGAGCAGGTGGGGGGTCATGACATAAGGTTCCTAGACTGCGGGGTACATGTAGTCTGCCTAAGTTATCATTCTCTTCCCTAGGCCTTCAGATGGCCCACCACTGGGTTTATGAATATTGTCTAGTATCATAGGGTGGATGACAGCCTGAATGATGGGACATAGTGTTGCTCTTTCTCCCCCACCATAGATGAACTGGCAGAACCTTAGATGGGAGACCTGCTCTGGATTCATAGGAAAGGCACCCTGCAAGTTTAACCTGGCACAGACTACTTCCAATGGAACGTATCTAGATGGTGAACACTCTCCATCTTGAAATGTCTGTATATTAACTGGGTTGTTAACTTAAAGGCTTAAAACGGGGAGAAGCCCCTCCTTCTTGGTCAAGTACATGTAGATCTCTAAAACTTAACCACAAAGGAATGACAGTTGATGGAAATGTTGCTTGTTTTTCCATGGAACATAATTCTTTTTGGCCATATGGGGTTGTACAACGTTTTGGTAAAGCTGTCTTGAAACTCTGTACAATCAATAGGGCACAAGCAACAAAGGAGTTCTCTCACAGCCTGTGGAAGAACGACTGAACCCTACCTCGACCTTTGCATGAGAAGACGTCTGGCGTACTTGCCCTCCAAATGGGAAGAACCGGGCGAATCTCTTCTGGTTTTTGCCAAAATAAATATCTCCTCAGCATCTGCATATTCTGGCACCTTGGAACATGCCATGGGTGAACAACCATCCTCTGCCACATGCAGTCCTCCACAACTTTGTGCGAACACCTTACACATGAAGGACTGAGTTTTCTTCAGTGCTGTAAAAATGTTTGTTTCTTGAGGAATGGTTCTATTAAAAGTATAACCTTGGCGACCTGGATAGGCCTCAGAAGTGTCTGTTTACTCCAAATTGCAGACCCCCCTAATCCGGATGGAGCATCGCCTCTTGGTGGAGGTGACATAGTTTTCGTTTCACCGATGACCCAGGGTCGTCTGTGATCACCCAAGATAATCATCAGTTCTTTTGGATGCACTGATTAGTCCCTTTAGCCACGTCGGCCATGTTTATTTTTAATCAGCTGACCACACACCAAGAGTACATTTGAGTGGCATGCCTTCAAGATTTGTCTATTCCTATTTTAGGATATTGAGAGAACTTCCTGTTGACCTGCTCCCCACAGATTCACCCTGTTGGAAGCTTGGGCTGGTAACTTGTCGGTTGTGGAAGTCATCGGACGTAGGTGGGGCGGTAGGAAAAACTTGATTGAGAGGAGCTGGCCGTGGATCTCTGGCGAGCCTGTGGGTGCTCTGCTCGTGCTAGTTAACAAATAAAATGGTGAATTGCCTGTCCGCAAATGGTAAGCAGAGCTCTGCCACTCCTTGCGTTTGTGCCTTTGTTGGTGTGCTGCAGATGTGCTCCATGAACACATCTGGGACCTTGGACGCAGAGAACTGCGTCCCTTGTGAAGGCCAAACTGTTCTGACTTGGGTCTCCCCAGCCTACTACACTCTGTGCAAGTCCAATTTGCACTCTGGTAACCTGAATACAAAATGATGAACCAGAAAACCAATCATGTTAGGCAATGTTAAAACCAATTTTATAACATATATAAATAACACTATAAATCTATTTTAGCGCCATGCTATCTCAAGACCATTCATTAGAAAAGATGCTCTTCGCCGGTTGTCACAGCAACAAAGAATGAGTTTGAAAGACTTGAAGATCAGGACTTTTTAGGACAACATGGTAGTGGATTGGCTGTTTGGGCCACATGATCTTCCTGTTGTTCACTTCTTAGGGTTTATAAATAAATGGTGTGTGCAGTAAAGATGAACATAAACCGCCAGTCCTGTCATAGAACTGCTTGAGTACGCCATCATATAAATACCAGGTGTGCGGTTCCTGATGCACACATGAGGAATGCGCACTCCAACAAATTAGAACTGCAGACAACCTGTACTGTTTACAAGTTTTTTTCTAGATAATTTCTTGCCATGTTACATTTCCCTTTATGTTTAAAAAAATTTTATATAGATTTTTAAAATGCAGGGCTAGTCTGCTCTTAGCCCCGGACATATAATCATTCTACTTTTGCTCTTTAATCCACCCGATCAACGCCAAACAAACTATAAAATATAGTTGACTCTTAGGGTTTAGGAATACATGGGCTATAAATTATGAAAACTTTAGTATCCATCTGGAGTTGCTCTCTTAGACACACCAAGATGTTGCAACTTAGGAAAAATGGATAGAATGCCTCTTGATTTATTGTCCAACTGCTCACTTGGATCCTCTCCAGGTTGAGTAGGTTAGCATGTGCTCCATGATTGAATTTGCACCTTAATTGCAATCCACCAGTAGTGTGTGCTGCCTTCCCTTTCCCTGCTAGTTCCTAGTTTCTCAAGAAACTTGTTGCTGCCCCCACCTGGGCGAATAGGACTGTTTAATCTCTATTAATGACTGGCGGCTGGCCTAGTAGAGTACAGAGGATCAACCCCGCCTCCCCAAAAAAAGGCGGAAGTTATTTTTGTAACTATTTAATTCCTTTTCCCATCCTCAGTAACTTTGATCTCTGATCCGGGACTAACCAAATTCTCTTTAGCGTTACTACAATAGCAGGCACGCTGCAGGAAGTGCTAAATGTGATATTATCTATTCTAGATCCATATGCTGTTCATTATTTTGTCATCTTGTGGTAGGATCCGGAGCTTGTCTTTGGTGAAAAAAAGCTTTACTTTTTGGTGTCGACTATAGGCTGAGCCAACAATACTCCCTATGAGGTTAAGTATAATTGCACGGAGCCCCAGTATGTATCCAGAATTCCTGTATTCTTTGAGTTTCTTTTGATGAACACCTAGAACTGTTCTGAGTATATCACCAGGGCCAAACTTGCCGTAGCGGGCTTCGGGTGTTTGTTCAGGAGACTGGAAGTGTGCGGGTGGGTTTTGCAGCAGTAGGGGCCGGTTTTGCGGCCCTGGACATTACCCTCAGATTGCTTACTCTCCATGTGTAGCCTCTGCACACTGTCAACATACAGAGTTCTCGCACCTGTTTCAAGGTTCATTTCTCACCACAGAAAGGTCTCAAACATCTTTACTGTTCTGTGAATCATCTGTTGGTGGCTAGCTTAGAATTCTCTGGTTAAGCGATTGCATCTCATTTGCGAGCCGCTCCCTCCTGCTTCTCAAGACATTGCTGCAATTCTGCATACCGTAGTGTACCATCTTCCAATTACTTTACGGCCATCTTCACTTTTGTTGAAGTGTCTGCACAATCTACCTTCTTGATTTACTTTATTCAGATTTCCATTTGCCCCCATTTTGGTTTCTAAGTTCCTCGATCTCTTGTTCAATTTGTCGCATTGGGCGTGCATTTTCTCTATGGTTGCCAGAAGTGATTTTACCCCTTCTGTCTCTTCTACTGCAACCGAGGGCAATTTGCTCGAGCCAGAGATCTTCATTGAACGAAATTTTCAGGGGGTGTAATATTTTAAGCTTGCTTCAGAGCAGACCTTCTCACCCCCGCAGGCATTTCCTTTTGTGATTTCCTCATGCTGAGTGCTGCAATGACCTTGGAAACATTGGCTTCCTTTCAGTTGTTGATTCAAACTCGCATGTATGTGTGTGAAGTGAATGTGGGGCACAAGGATGCACGTCCTCCACCAGCTCTAGAACCTGTGCCTACGTAGATGAAAGCTGTATGTAGCATGGCTGCCTCTTCTCGGTGCGATTAACGATTGAGTGTTTAGGTTGTCCCTCTTGGTAGGGAAATGGTGGTTCACCAATATTGACCTCACACCTCAAATAACATGTCCTGCCCGGGCAAGGTTGCAGGTTCATTGGTGAGTCTTTGTTCTAGATCGGTATAATCTACTCCCCCAGTTTCTTCCTTTGCTTATGTCGAGGCTGGTTCCCCCAACAAAGTTATTTTCGAAGCCCTCTACAACCCAATCATGGTGTTCACCATATTTCCTCTGTGTGGCTATGGGAAGACTATCTATCCAGTGATTTATTTTTCCACTCACACCAACTCGTTCAAGTTACTTCTCAGCTCGGAATGAACTCCAGTGTTTCTGCCAGGGTCTTGTGCTGCGGACAAAAATCCTCATTCGCTGTAGTAAGAAGGCCTGCGGGCAGCGAGACTGCTCGCAGAGCTCCAGTCAAGCCCTCTTTCATCTTGCAAAGACCACCCCATTCCCCCTATTTATTTTTTTTTTAAATAAATTAAAAGGCAGCACTTTTTAGTTCACAGTTAAGATGCACAAATTTGCCAAAGTCTTTTTAATTGTATCATTGCTGTGTATATTTCATCAGCTCTGTTGCGATTTGATTTAAACCCAGTGCTAGAAGACAGGGGATTTCTCTGGATCCCAGTTCAGGTATTTGTACGCTGGAGCTTGGATCTGGCCATCCAAAGGAAACATGCTGGATTTCTCCTGGTGACATTTTCAGACACCGGAACATAAGCCAGCAGTGCCTACCAGTTTTCTGCATTCCATTCGGAACAGCAGGAATGCAGGCTTCTCGGGGGGGCTTTCTAATTTTAATATCCTGCTGGGCCTTAAACAAAGGCCTAAATTAAATGGTCATAAGCCCTCCTTTTGTTTAAGTGTCATCCTGGCTGGATATCACCTGGAGTTTAACGCCTAAACACCAATACAATGGAAGGAAACAAAGGTGCACATCTTATCACAAGTACTCAGGAGAAGCTATGATTTGGAGACAGATTTTTAACTTTGTTCAACTCCCTATGTAAGAGATTTGCATGCACAGTAAGAATGCTAGATGTATTTGTATGAGTGATTACACAGATATTGATTTACATTGCACCTACTAATTTTTAATTCTTTTATAGCGCTACTCATTTCACTTGTAGTGTGTCAGAGCGCTTTACATCTCTCACACACACACACACACACAGTAAATCCTGCAAGCATCTATATCAGTGTACAGGAAATGTTACATAAGACAATGAGGGTTATGTAGTGTAGGAATCACATATCCATCCATACTTGTAGACATAGTATGTTAAGAGTGAATGGTCGGAGAAACACAAAACCAGGATAGTAAACGTTATGCAGTGATTGTGGTTGTATGTACTAACAAGACTTTATTACTTCCCAAAGGCCCCCTTCTTGGCAATTTTAGAACAACACAGATTAAGAAAAAGCACAATAAGGATCTAAACCAATGTCCTTTGTTCGCATTCAGCTCCTTGATGCCGATAAACAGATCTCTCTGCTATATAAGAAGCCTTGCAACGTGCGAATTGGAAGTGACAAAATGATCTCCACTTCATAAGCAGTAGCCCACTTACCTATTTTATGTTATGTTTGGAATTTAGTACAGTGCCCGACTCTTCCTCGGAAGGGCATCTCAGTCCTTAGAAAGCAGGACAAAAGCTCTGTGCCATTAAAAGAGCCAGGTCGTCAGATGTTTTTTAAAACTTGAAAACTCAGTGCAATCCCTCATGTGGAAGGGGAGCTGGTTCCAAAGGAGTGGGGCAAGGTATGAAAAAGAACTGCCACCATATTTTAACGTTCAAATACGATGTGGTTGAAGCAGAAGCTGATTGTTGGATCTAAGGTTTCTTTGAGGGCAGCGGGAGACTAATTTATCCTGCATATACCTGAGTCCCCTGCCTGACCTAGCTTTGAAGGTCAGGCAGAGTAATTTAAAGATTGCTCTTTTCTTTATAGGCAACCAGTGCAGGGACCTAAGAAGGGGGACAGACGGAGTGCCTGGTGGCTGTTTATTCTACAGCCTCGCCGCCGTGTTTTGCACTACCTGTAGTTTAGATATAAGAGATTTGTTGGATGCTACGAGTAACGCATTGCCATAATCCAGGTGACTAATTAAAAGTGCCCGGACTAAGGTCTTCCTAGAGGACATGGGAAGCCACTGGAATATCTTCTTAAGAAGGCGCATTACCCCCAAAATACTAGCCACAAGTGGCTGTGACTTGCTCTTTCATCAATAGTTTATCTATCAGAAAGCCTAGATTTCTTACTGTATTTTTGGAAGGGGCGCCTGGCCAAGTTCCATGGGCCACCAGTCCGATGTCCGTAGAGACACATTCAGCTGAAGACAATTTAGAGACCGCAATGTTTCTCATACATGTGGTGAAGCAGGTTTTGACCTGTGGAGAAGCAGGTTTTGACCTGCTCTACCTCAGGTCCAAGAGCAATAATCAGTTGTGAGTCATCAGCATATGAGAGTATTTCAAAACCAAAACGCTTGCCCAGCTGAGCCAGAGGGGAGATATAGTTATTACAAAGCGTGGAGCTCAAAGCTGAGCCCTGAGGCACTCCCCTTTCTAGGGACAAAGTCTTAGATTGGAAAGGACCAAGTATGATTTTTTTGTGTCCTGTCCTTAAGGAAGTCTCTTAGCCAGTTCAAGGCAATACCGTGTTTGCCCATCTCAAAACATGCGTTGAATGAGAATGGGATGAGATATGGTATCAAATGCTGCTGACAAATTGGGCAGGACCAGCATCATGGGTGTACCTGCATCTAAAGAGACACTAAGTGAATCGACTACCACTACCAGAGTGGTTTCTGTACTGTGAGCTGGGCGAATGCCTGATTGAGAGTTATCAAGCAGATGATGTTTTTCTAAGTGAGAGGAAAGTTGCCATGAGATTCTAGTAGCTTGCTAATCAAGGGCAATAGGGAAATAGGACAGTAGTTTGACACGTCCATAGGATTGGCCGAAGGCTTTTTTAAATGGGAGTAACAAAAGCGGTTTTCCAATCTTTCGGCAGTGTTGCGATTGCAAGGATGGATTTCATAGAGCTGTGACCGGTAGAGCAAGAGAACTGGATAGCAAAGCTATTATATGAGGGGGGCAGAGATCATGCCGGAGACCCTGATTTTGTTTTAGTTAGAGAATCTAGTACTTGAACGTGTGTAATAGGTTTAAGTCTTTCTAGTACAGCCTGAAAACTGCTTCCTGACTCCTTGTCCTGATTTATATATGTGGATGCCAATGGATCATTGTGGAAATTACTATAGATATTCTCTATTTTTGTTTCAAAATAGGAAGCCATTGAGTCAGTGTTTGGGAGGTTGTGCTAACTGAGCTGCAAGCAAGCAGGTTGGTGTGCTCCTTTTATAACTTTAAACCGCTCTTTTGGCGAATTACCAGCCAGATCAATTCTACCTATGGTGTAAAGTCTTCTAGCTGATTTGATTTTTTCTTTGTATTGGTGCCTGTGAAGGATGTCTTTTGAAGCTCTCCATCTACATTCTAGCTCCTTGCAGTTTGATTTGATAATTTTTAAATCTGCCGTATACCACGGGTGTTCACTCTAGTTGATTTAGTTGTACAGGTTTTGTGTGTGATGTTACTATCAAGTGCTCCACATAGGACCCTTAGAATATATCCCAAACGGCATTAATGTTTAATATATTATCGATGTCTGGAGTTTTAAACACCACTTGAAAGCTGGCTGCAGATAGCTGCTTCCAGCATCTAGCTGCAACTTTTTTTCCTGCACCAGATATTGAAGGGCAATACTCAGGGCCGGTCCTAGAACTTCTGGGGCCCCGGGCGAAAGGGAGGATGTGAGGCCCCTTTAATTTGCATGTAAAACCCAGTCGCGGCTAGCATGACTCGCGGGTGGGAGGTCTCGCAGGGGTTATTTAAAAAATTAAATAAACTTACCTTCCCAGGTCTCGTGTCATCTCTGCTCCTGACCTGCTCTTTTTCTTTCCTGCCTCTGGCAGGAACAGGAAGCAGGCAGCCTCCCTCCCCAATGGCAGCATTGTGATTGGTTGGGACGCCGACCAGCCAGGCGCCTATGGGGAGGCCGTTTTCTCCATGTAGGGTGCATTGGTGCCTACATGGAGAAAGGCCAGAGTGTGCATGACTGGTTAGGTCGGTCCCGGAGGGCCGACCAAACAGTCAGGGCCCTTAGCAGGGGGCAAGGCACTCCTCCCCTGCCCTAAAGCAGACCCGCCTGCCCCCAACCAAACACTTCTGCTTTCTCGCAGTGTGATTAGCAGAAACATAAAATGGTAGTTTTTGCATTTTATATTTCTGCTTCTCACTCTGCGAGAAAGCAGTGGGGTGACGCTCATCCGCCCTAGTGGAGTCACTGAAGTATGCCCGAGCAGATGACATTTGCGGCGGAAGTCGCTGCGGCCACGAGGCGCCCCATGCTGAATTGCCGCTCCTCTCCTTTCACAAAGTGAGCAAGTGCCTGCTGTTAAAGTAATTCAAGAATAGGTGTGTAGTAATGCCTTGAAATAGAAAAGCGACGCCCTTCAGATGTACACTAAGCAGACCAGAGACCCTGCCTGCATGCGCCACAGTCTGACTCCGTACTGACTCAGACTCATCGACGGCCGTGGCCCAAGACCGTAAGTACCTGGCACTGTGAGCCTATGTGTGTTTGTAATAGACAGTGATGGTGCCAGTGCAGCGCACAATCACATCAGGTAGCTGCAGTCGTTCCTGCCGGTGTTACTTTAAAGTTGTTACTCTGTAGGGTGACATAGGTGGATTGATCCGATCGAATGTATATATAAATGACACCTGTTCATGTTGTCGGGCCCTCTCTGACATAGGTCCGTCCCCGTTCCCAGTTGGCCCAGGTCACTCACGTGATGTCAGAGGCCCCGAGTTTGCCAGCGGGGAGGGGGGCCTACCACATAGGCTGGCAATCTGTATTTTGTTTTTCTGGTGGCCCGCCCGCCCGGCAGCAGTAGGCACCGGAGGAGTGTGTTGTTTGTTAGGGCTGTGTCCCACGTGGCAGAGAGGCCCTTGATAGACTGATGCTCTAAACAACAGCATCATTAATTTCAAGGGTGGAGCTAGGGAACCCAGTACGAGTCGCCAAAGGCTGGAAGACAGGATTTTGCCGGCCTGCCCATCAACACAGATGTCCAGGCAGGTCCAGGATGTTTTCGTGCCTCAGTTGGGTCTTCACACACCCTGTTTGGGCTGGGTCCTACGTTATTTTATATGTTTTCCTCGTCATCGTTGCTTGATTTTGCGTACTACAAAGGGTCACTCATGGTCGTTGAAATGTCACTCATAATGACACTGAATTATGAAAATTTCACACATAGCAATTTGAAACCTTGGCAGCTAAGATGGAGGCTAAGGTGTCAATTACCCATAGCCAAAAACCTGCTCCCTCAGTGACTGCACGGCATACTCCCACCTGCCCCCACCCACCATTGCCTGGCAGGGGAGCGGTCTGGGGCAAGACACTTCTTTGCGGCCCCAATGGGGGGCTGAGGGGAGAATGACACAACACTTAGAGCAACACCTGTGGAGAAGTGTGGCTCACTGGTTAGAGGAGGCAGACCTGGAAGCAGAGGTCAGCCCAGGACCAGGGTTCAATTCCCGGCTCGGCGGGGTCTTGAGTCCTAAAATGTCCATGGACTCGACAATTCTCGCTCCGGTGCCTACTCGATTCACGGGTTCACACTCTGCGACTCTGGGCAATAGCTTGCTTAATCTCCACAACGGCCCCTCGCGGCGGGATGCCTGGATTTCACCTTGCGGATACCCTGCCGGGGTTATCTCACAGGGGAATACCAGGACGGGTTCCCTAAGCAAGCGCTTAGAAACCGCTTGGTGATTTGCGCTATATAAATTCTTGTACATTTACATTTACAACACCTGGCCACAATTAAGGCAGATTGCCACACTTAACACCTTCGCCCCACACACAAAAGCCAGAAGTGTGATGGCCTGGGAGGCAGGAATGAAGTTGAGGCCCTTTAACAACCGGCCCACATGTCACACCTTTCAGCACCGGCCCATCGGCCAATGCTCGACTGCTTGCCTTCGCAATCCGACCCTGTCCCCAATTACAGGTCAAAGCTGCAAATGCAGACGGGCCTCGCACTACATGTGGGCTGCACAGCCCTGGGGAAAAGGGGCCCCCTCCCTGGGGTTAACAGCCATTAACCAGTGCTGCGAGGCACAGGGGAGGGGGGCCTCTTCTCCTATTCTTACACATGCTTGCGAAGCCCAGAGGAGAGGCAGCCCTTCCCTGGGCCACGCAGTGCTCACCACTGGCGCGAGGCTGGTGGGGAAACACTTTTGCGAGGCCCCCTGTTGATGGGCTGAGCTCGGGGCCCTGGGCAGCCGCCCATGCTGTCCATGCCTAGCGCCGGCCCTGGCAATACTGAATTTGATTAATCTGTCCAAGTGAGAGGTTCAGGTTCGTCAATATATATAGACTTGGAAAATATCAGGTCCAGAGTATGGCCAACAATGTGTGTGAGCCCTGTTTTTATCAAGTGGAGGTCAGGCATTATAAGATTGAACAACAGATTGGCAACGTCTGGGTCACATGCTAGTACAGCATGATAGTCAAAATCTCCGATTAGGAGAAAATTAGCTAAATAGCTAATACAATACAAATTTGTGACTTACATGTTACACAATGTGTTTTGCAGCATGCACATTAAACCTCTATGCTAGCTTGAGTCAAAATTATGGCTGGGCATAACACTGAAAACTCCCTGAACGGCGTTTAAAAAAAATATATTGTTTTTTAGTTTCATATAGCGCGAACTAGACCCAAGACATCGGGTATCAGAGCGCCTTACATGAGCACCGGTTTCGTTACAGATGGACACATTCATTTTTGTTTGGCACGTGGGAGATTAAGCGATTTGCCCAGAATCACAATATGTTGAGCGTTGTTGTCGAGACTCGAACCCGGTCCCCCAGCTTCGAGGTCGCCCGCTCTAGCCATAAGGCTACATCCTCTCCCCCTTTAGCGCCTCCTTTCAGTGGGCTTTGACCCTAGCCATATGGTCATCCTGAACTGAAGCTTCCATCTTTGCAAAGCAAGCTGTCATTTAAACCTCTTAAACTCCTACTCAGTCACTAGTATTCCTATTCCAAGAAAAGTGGCTTTTTCGGTCACACTACGAAACCTGTATCCCCTCCAGTGAATATTAAGGGATAGTCCAGAGTAGACCAGTGCCCGTCCAGTACCACTGTCCCGTAACAAGAGGCAGGAAATCATCCTCACCAGACCGCCTTTCTTTATTGCAACAGAAGAAAGAAAATGGTGACTTTGTGAATAACCAGGAAGCATAATTTGCAATGGACATAAACTCTTCCCCTAACACGTGACCAATGGTACTCAACCTGGCACTCACCGAGCGAGCACATTAGCTTTATAATTGGGAATTACAGCAGAGGCCTACTGCAGCCCTGACCGGATCTCATTGATTATTTAATTGTATTGTTGTTTAATGACCTCGTTCGCTCCCATGCCTTTGAGCAACTGGATAGGAGACATTGATTTCTATTTATTAAGGTCATGAGTAGAACCGCCTTCTCTGTAATTGTGCATTGGATTGACGAGCAGAGGGCTGTATTTACTGTTCTGCAAAATGTTTGCATCCTCAAGAGGACAGGGATGCTTGTGATACACGTGTGTCATCTTCCACTTTCTATACCTCCCATATCTGTGCCCATTTTTGTATTCGCCAAACCAGCGATGCTGCAAAGCATCAGCACAATGAATCTAAAAAACAAGCTTTTGCAATGCAATAGGTCTCGCATTTACGAGATTTTGAGGTATTATTGGCATTGTAAATGACAATGCCTTTTATTTATGTGGTCTTTTTAAAACTGATAAATAAAAGGTATTGTCATTTACAATGCCAATAGCTCAGACTCTTGCAAATGCGAAACCTATTGAATTGCAAAGGCATTCAGTGCCCGTGCTTTACAATTTTTTTAAAAAGAGTCAGGAGAGAGCGTGGCCTGCCTGCAACAGCAGGCAGGACAAAGCTATTTGAGAATATAATGCTCGGAGGCTGTAATTAACGCCTACCGAGTAACAACACATGTAACGGGGGTGTCGCCATGGGAGGTTACAAAATGGGAGAAGGTGGTACTAATGAGGGACTACTAAGCCTATTGACCAGTGAACAGCCACATTTTACAGTGGACAACGACACAAGCCAACGAAAAATATGGGTAGAGAGGGGGCGGAGCTTTAAGTCCCTACCTGAGTACAGCATGCCTCAGAGCAGCGCATGCGCTGCCCAGACTCGACTTAAAAAGGTGGAGCACAACAAGCTTGGAAGACTAAACAAGCATTTGCAATGCAATAGGTCTCGCATTAGGAAAGTGTGAGCTATTGGTATTGTAAATGACAATTTTTTTAATATGTGTTGGCTTTGAAAATATATAAATTAATAGCATTGTTATTCACAAAGCCAATAGCTTACACTTTCCTAATGCGAGTCCTATTGGCTATGGCAATGCTTATTGGTAGCAAGCAAGGACAGTGCTGTTGTGCTGAGTGATGATGTGGTTGGGCTGAGTGATGATGTGGTTGGGCTGAGTGATGTGGTGGTTTATTAGTGATGTGGTGGTTTATTAGTGATGTGGTGGTTCATTAGTGATGTGGTGGTGTATTAGAGTGATGTGGTGGTGTATTAGAATGATGTGGTGGTGTCTCAGAGTGATGTGGTGGTGTCCCCGAGTGATGTGGCGGTGTCCCCGAGTGATGTGGCGGTGTCCCCGAGTGATGTGGCGGTGTCCCCGAGTGATGTGGCGGTGCCCCCGAGTGATGTGGCGGTGTCCCCGAGTGATGTGGCGGTGCCCATGAGTGATGTGGCGGTGCCCCTGAGTGATGTGGTGGTGCCCCTGAGTGATGTGGTGGTGTCCCTGAGTGATGTGGCGCAGCAGCACAGAGACTGAAGCTAAGAACACGCTGGATTGAGTGCTACAAAGCGCATTCAGTTTATCGAAGCACAGAATGATGGAGCCGGGAAAAAGGAAAACACAGGGAGAGTGTATAATGATAGAGGCAGGGAGGGCTGGGGCTTGGACAGCAATCAAGTACGGGGTCGAGATGGCACTGAATTGGAGAACACGGAAAACACCCAGGGCCAAGGAAGGAAGATGCAAGCACACGTGAGAGCAGGCAGATACCAGAGGGCAAAGAGTAGCAAGCAAAACAAGCTCTCGGCATTGCATCTCTGGGACGAGATCGGAGTTCACAGCATGCTGCACAGGCGCAGGCTTCTCAGATGCAATCGCATCTAAGGGGTGAGTGAGGGGACGCAATGAGCCCGATGGTGCAAGCCACCTTTCGTGACGTCACTTCCTGTCGTGACGTCACTTCCGGTGACAGCGTCCCCCACTTCTTTTTTAGGTCGAGCTGGTGTAGCAATGCGAAGCATTGAGTCCCGCGAAGTATCTATTGTTGGCCACTTTCTGGGAATCTGAGACGGGATGTGCACGCACAAGCCCTAGGTGATTTCACCTTGTGGACGCGCACGTACAGCCCTGCGCCGTGCACATCTCAAGTCCCACGTTCCCAGCAAGCCTCTCACAATCGCGCGCACGCTCACACACAGCCACACTCACGCATGCACACACACACACACACGCATGCACACACACAGGCATGCACACACACAGTCACACACACACACAGTCGCACACAGCCACACACGCACACAGCCACACACGCACACAGCCACCCCACCCACCGGGCGCCGCATCACCTGGCACACGTGGGGCTCTCCCTCGGGCATGGGAGCCCCACGTCAACACTGTTCCCGGCGTGACGATCCTGAACTCCCATTTTCGGCTGGTGTACCGTAGTGATGATCTCCCACATACAATCTGCGCATGCGTATTTCACCGCGCAGATGCTACAATTCGCCTTTCTCAAGTCTGTATGAGCTCCCCAGCACAGCCGCAAATTACCGTCATTGGTGTCATGTGTCCATGACATCAAGGGCTACACGCTTATTGGTCACAGTCCGATAAATTCTCATTGACGGCTCCTCTACCAATTAGAAACCTTTAAATCTTTTTCTCGTCCTCCGCGTTACCCTCCCACCCCTCTCGAAACTTTTACACGTAGCAGTCACACCCTGGCGGAAATTTATTTTTCTTCATTTGCAAGGTCAGTAATTATTCTTTTATTTGTTTTATTTTTCAGAAATGTTGCCTCTATGTTGCCTGAATACATAGATTTATAGCTACCAAGGACGAGTGATACTTTATAATAAAGACCAAACCGACAGGGGAGCTCAGTTAGCTTCAAGCTGTATTTCTAATCTCCCCTCTAACGTAGGGGGAGACCAAACCGATGGGATAGGAGAGTGTGACCGCTTGCTTTCTTGTCTCCTCCATTGCCTTGTTCGGTTTGCCTTTGAGTCATGACACAAACAAAGCAGAGAAACCGCGTTGTTTATAATTCCATGTTGCTGTAAAAGTAATTTCCTGCTGTGACTTAAAGACCTAGCAAAACTAGTGGTTGTTTTTCTAGCCAGGGCTGCTGGCCTATCTGTAAAGAACATATTTGTATGTTGTTGATTCGAACTTAATTGATATTAATATTGTTCAATGCGCCAGCACAAATTAACATCGAATTTCAGAGAACTCGTATTACTTTTAGTTGGAGCCACCCAGCATCAGCTCAGTTACCGACCTCCGAAACATGAAGCGCTAAGTTGGCAGCGCCAGTGCTGTGTGTGGAAGAGGTGTGGCGCCGCGGCTAGGGCGACTGACTCCGGAATCTGGGGATCATGGTTCGATCCCCAGCACCGGCGGCAGATTAGCCCAGCACCATGTGACTCTGGGCAATAGCTTGCTTAATCTTCCCGTCGGCCCCCAGCGCCTAGAGACCCTTACGGGTGATTGTGCGCTTTACAAATGTGGATTATTATTATTATTATTATTATTATGTCCTGCAGCGAGTGTTTTCTGCAGCAGGTGCATTGACTCGCTGAGCCATGTTACAGGCTTTGGAACCAGTCCCGGCAGCGTTCAGGTTTGGCTCGCTGAGCAGACCGATCTAAAACACGAATCCCTTTTACATCTAATTATCACCCTGGCTCTGGTATCAAATGGGTGCAGTATGTAGACGCACCTCATGGGCATTGATCAGGCATGTCAGGAAATATAAAAACATGAGCCTTTCAGTAAATATTTACTCAGTAGTGATGGACACCACTATGGTGTTCACTGCACAAACCCATAAAGACGTCAAAATCCCCATGACCTCGCTGTTTTACATGATCAGTATACCGTCCAATAAAGATAATTAATTGCTTCTAAGATGATTACATTTGTTAATAAAGCATTTGAATTAAATTGGAAAAACACAGTGGCCTGAAGTTGAAACTCTCAATTGATTTCGAAACTGAATGCACTTAAACCATGTCAGTGCATTCTGATATGGCCTGAGTGCTTGGGTGTGGTTTGGTGACGTGCAACTCTTCATCAGCCTGCACTGATACCTGACAAGGGCTATAATTAACTATAATTCCAGCAAGCATTTTAGATTCTCTCATAGCCCACATCAATGGTTCTAAAGCCAAAATAAAGTGAAGCAGTGATCGTGAGCAGTCCTGCTGAGTAATTCCATATAATTTTATTGGATTTGATGTATTACTTTTAACCAAACGTGTACCGAATCAGGAGGTAGCATCCTTATACTATTGATAAAACAAGTAGGTGTGTAAAATGTATAATATGTTGTACAGATGCAACAACAATACATTTAATTTTGTTCAGAGATCCCTAAAATATGTTCTGCCTAAGGCCTCAGCAATTGAATACCCAAGACCATCAAATTTCCAATATCATTCATGAAATCTATGTGGATTTCGTATGTGAAATCTGGCAATATTTCTCTCTCTCTACGCCCCTCTCTCTACACGCCCCTCTCTCTACATGCCCCTCTCTCTCTACACCCCTCTCTCTCTACACCCCCCTCTCTCTACACCCCCCTCTCTCTACACCCCCCTCTCTCTACACCCCTCTCTCTACACCCCTCTCTCTACACCCCTCTCTCTACACCCCTCTCTCTACACCCCTCTCTCTACACCCCTCTCTCTACACCCCTCTCTCTACACCCCTCTCTCTACACCCCTCTCACACCCCTCTCTCTACACCCCTCTCTCTACACCCCTCTCTCTACACCCCTCTCTCTACACCCCTCTCTCTACACCCCTCTCTCTACACCCCTCTCTCTACACCCCTCTCTCTACACCCCTTTCCCTACACCCCCTCTCTCTACACCCCCTCTCTCTACACCCCCTCTCTCTATACCCCCTCTCTCTACACTGCCTCTCTACACCGCCTCTCTACACCCGTCTCTCTCTACACCCCCCTCTCTCTACACCCCTCTCTCTACACCCCTCTCTCTACACCCCTCTCTCTCTACACCCCTCTCTCTACACCCCTCTCTCTACACCCCTCTCTCTACACCCCTCTCTCTCTATCGCCCTCACTCTATCGCCCTCACTCTATCTATCGCCCTCACTCTATCTATCGCCCTCACTCTATCTATCGACCTCACTCTATCTATCTATCGCCCTTACTCTATCTATCTATTGCCCTCACTCTATCTATCTATCGCCCTCACTCTATCGCACTCACTCTATCGATCTATCGCATCTCCACAGCATCACTCGGCACCACGACAGCATCACTCGGCACCACGACAGCATCACTCGGCACCACCACAGCATCACTCGGCACCACCACAGCATCACTCGGCACCACCACAGCATCACTATGCGCTACCAGAGCATCACTATGCGCAACCACAGCATCACTGAACGCAACAGCATCACTCGTCGCCACCACAGCATCAATATGTGCAACCATTCAACAACAACTGGTTCAAATATGTTCTCTCAATGTTTCAACCTTTATTACAAATGTCACAAAAAGATGATAATATTTCACTTCTGTTCTTGGATTTTCGTCACAATAAAATTCACTGAACATAATCTTCACAAACGTTATTTACAAGAGTTTAAGCTATTGCCATTATAAATTACAATAACTTTTATTAAATATTATTTATTTAAAAAAATAAAAGCCATTGTTATTTGTAATATCAATACATCTAAGTCCCGTAAATACAACACATATTGCATTTCAAATGCTATAGGGGTCACATTTGCTAAAGTTAAAACTATTGGCACTGTAAATAACAAAGCTATTAATTTTGCTGTGTTCAAAACCAACACATAAATACAAAATCTGTCATTTACAATACCAATAGCTCAGACTTTCCTAGAGCAAGACCTATTGCATTGCAAATGCTTGTTAGGACTTGTGCCCTGGTCAACAATATAGTTTATTGAATAAAACGCAGAAGCCCGCATCCTGAATTCCTATATTTCAAGGTCTGCTTTTGTGATGATAAAGAAAAAGGAGGGACAGTGAAATAAAAGACTTGCCTAGGATCAATACATCTAAGTCCCGTAAATACAACACATATTGCATTTCAAATGCTATAGGGGTCACATTTGCTAAAGTTAAAACTATTGGCACTGTAAATAACAAAGCTATTAATTTTGCTGTGTTCAAAACCAACACATAAATACAAAATCTGTCATTTACAATACCAATAGCTCAGACTTTCCTAGAGCAAGACCTATTGCATTGCAAATGCTTGTTAGGACTTGTGCCCTGGTCAACAATATAGTTTATTGAATAAAACGCAGAAGCCCGCATCCTGAATTCCTATATTTCAAGGTCTGCTTTTGTGATGATAAAGAAAAAGGAGGGACAGTGAAATAAAAGACTTGCCTAGGATCACACACATTAGTCTAGTGGGAAAATAGGTATTGGTCTCATGTTTTCTGGTATCACCTTGTGCTAATTCAGCCACTAGAAGTATATGCTCAGCTACTCGTACACACCATGCAAACCCCCCTTTCCCCCCTTAATTATATCAATACGACCCTCGGTCACACCACAAACCAAACTTTTTGGCCCCTGGGGAAATGTTTGCGAGTAATATTATGTGTGGAGTGTGCAAGGGCAGTGAACTGATCATACAAGCACACAAAGCTGCCCATTAGTTTAACGAGCCTGGTTCGCGTTCAACAAAAACTATAACATAAATTCCTCAAGCTTCTCCTGCATTATGGCGTCGTGTAATTACGAGCCAACGATTGCGCGGTTATATCCAGTCCCAGTTTAAAGAAATACTTCGAAAGCAAAAACAATATCAGGTGGAATCTTTATCGTTTTAAAAGAACGAATGCACAAGCAGGACAACAAACGGGGTATTGTGCCCAATGCTTTCTGCTGAAAGTGTGCCTCGTGCCAGGCTGTGCCCTGAACGGGTTCCCGGGCAGCGTTCCATGGACGCGGTGCTGATGGCGGATGCTGATGCGCCTTTCAGAGCGCCCTTTCATAGGGGCTGTGTGTGACTCATGGTCATTTCCCCTGGGGCGGGGAGGCGCGTGCTGCTTCTGAATGGGATTGTTCAGTGCATGCTGAGCCGTGCAGCCCGGTGACCTGGCCGTGTCTCGAATGACTAGCCTTGGCAAGTGAATCTCTCACTCCACTCCAAGCTGGAGGGGAGCTAGAGTGTGACGGTAACTTTTAAAGGGATGGTAGCTAGGTTAAATCAGATCACTGGAAAGCTAGAAACCACGTTTGGGATGTTTAGGTCACCGTTAGCTATTCAGTGCGTTGTACTCTGCGAGAGTATGCATTTATAGCAGGATTACTAATTTGAGGTAATTCCCCCCAACCCTCGTCGTCTTCTCCGCAAGGGGTAGCCTCCTTTGTCCTCCCCTTGTATAATCTCAATGAAAGGCGTGGGAACCTCACTTTATTCTCCCGCCTTGTTTCGCGCCATCACCCTTGATGTAGCGTCCTACCCAGTGAAGAGCTTCTGTCTTTTTGTACACCTGTCTTTGTGCAGCCTTCTGTCGCTTTAGAGCTTGGTTTAGGACAGGGCCACTGGAATTATGCGGCTGGGAGGGCTACATTGTGGTGCAGGGTTGATTAAATTATGCGGCTAGAAAAGATAAATCATGGTCATAATGCAACACATTTTGTGATAGTATTCCTTCATTATTTTGTCATTTTCAAACTTGTTACCCTTGTCTGGGCATCAGTTGCACCTCCGAACCAGATTAACACCCAAATATAGCAATAAGCAACAGAAAAAGTAACTAGTCAACCGTTGCAAAAAGCCTTTCTCTGTGCTGCAATGCACTTTGCTGCATTTTTTGTAACTTTTGAACCGTTTTAACTAGAAACTATTTTTTTGTTAATATCTGGAAATTAAACAGCAGACAATGGATTATTATGTGGCAAATGCAGGAAATCTATAATCATTCGAAAATTGGCACGACCGCACAATCGCATAATTCCAGTGGCCCTGGTTTAAGGGGTAATATCCACACATTTGTTTCGATAAATTCAGGACTTTTTTTTGTTTTCTGTAGTACATATTTGGTCCTTTTCGTTGCCACCGGCACTTCTCCACCTAAATGAGGAAATGTGGTCCCTGCATAGACTGCGAAATATTAGATGAGGTTACATAAGTGGTACAACATATGCCTCCAACAGTACTCACTTGTCGTGCAGGTAAGTCATACTTATTTTCTTTCCACCATTTGCACTAGAAACACTGCTGTCCCGCATGACCAGAATAAACTTTGCATTGCACATTTTGGGCATTTCGATGAATGTAGTGTGCTGTGCTTCCAGGGCTACAGTGTTTAACATACTTTGACACCAAAAACCCAAAAGACCTACGACTACTTAAAAAAAAAAAACTATACAGCATTCAATCAAAAGAACCTGAAGCAGTGGGACATTCCCATAATTGACACAGTAGATCACTAAAACAGAAGCCAGACTGCGCGCTCCACCTGTCAGAGCTAAACATGTAGACCAATGTGTGCAGTCGTGGACTGAGAGGGGTGTCACAAATAAGATCACAGTGACCTATAACTATTGTACTAAAACAAACAGCTTTGATCATTAAACAGTTATGTGGCTGCTTCACCCACCAGGATGTTCCTCAAAGGATTTGAGGCAACATAGTGCAGGACCATTTTCCGTGTGGACCTACTGTGTTTGTGAAAAAAGAGAGAACACAGCTTCTTAAAATATATTTTTTTGTTAATGGAATTGCAACACGAAATAGTTTATCAAAATGTTCTCTCTCGTATACTTGGGTGATCTGTTTCTGCCGTTGGAAGATCAACCAGCCTTTTCTAAGGATGAGTATGTTCATTGACCTTTCTCCATAAGGGGCATCATATTTGATCCTTCCTCACCTGGCGTCTGATGATGATTTCAGCACCTACTTTCATCAGTGGGGTCTCCTGAACATTTATTAAATTCTTTCGGGATTGGGCGTTTCCCTATAGTATTTAGTCTTTTGTCCATCTGTTAACAGATGCTCTTACTATAACCATAATCAGATTCAACCATTTTGAGAATAATGAAAAGAAAGTAAGATGGATCTTTTTACATTTTGAGAGATTTAAAATCCACGTGTAGGGCGTCCGTAAGTTCTCTCTAGTCAATCTAGAGGTTCTGATGTTCCTCACTGAGGCTTCGGTCTTGAAGGTGTTCACGTTGGCTTATAGCAAACCTGAAAATGTCTGAAGTTGGTTGGGCCATCAGTGAAACTCCCTTGAGCCACATGAGCTGACGAGCTCAGGTTACGCACCTACGCGCCGGAGAGGTACCAGACCCGTTAATAGTTGTCAGCCTGCACAGCAAACCCCGAAGATTTGCCTATACTCTGCTGATGAAGGACAATAATCCTGAAACACCGGTGTCCAGAGTTGGCCTGCAACTTTGCCTTTACACTTCAGATTCTACAAAAAGCGCACACGCTTTCAAGAACTGCATTTACCATGATGCTCATGGGGTATACTCGCTGGTTGGGTGGAGTAGAGTGCGACCTATGGACTTTCAATTGGTTGGGCCATCATCTTTATCTTCTCTCTGATTAGACTGACTGAAAGGGATCCGCCTTTAAAGAAATTTGCGACTGGTATAGTTCTCTTGCAAGTTTTCAGGAAATTATGGACTTTCTAATAAACGCATTCTGAGTCTTAAAGAACCGGGCTTATGCTCATAATGTCTTTGTTGAAAGGCCTGGAAGTTGTTTCTACCTCTTCCAAACCGCGACTCTTCTCTGTTAGAAATGGTAGTCATTGGAAAGGAACTTTCTCTGCACCCCATGTTGAAGTACCGAAAATTATATGATCCCCTCCCAACAATAATCATTACATTACCAAGTCCCCTTACCATTACCAATAAGCAGTCGGTCGGCAGTGTAGAAGGTTCAAGCGTTTATTAGACAAACACGAAACTCTGCCAGAGGAGCTCCTTGCGACCTAACCCAAAAGGTCCGCCAAGAAGACTGCTGGCACATTGTCAGCACATCACATATATACAATTGCGTTGGCACCGGCATGGCCTAACATGGAAAAATACAAATTGGTACAAGCTAGTACAGTAATAGGAAAGCCCATATAAGGCACACAAAGAGCTCCTGATTTCGCTCAGGCAGCAAGGTCAGACGGGTGACTCCCTTCTGTCTTCTCAGAGACAAACCACCCTGCACCCCTCCCGGAATGTGCTTATCGGCCCTTCCTCGGCTAACTACGACCTTGCCGAGCCTACCGAGCTGAAACAGCAGTTTCTGCAACAGTTGGTTTCTTTCCCAGGAGCAGGGCTTTTAGAGCTAAGGGAGAATAAGGCCTGTGCATGTACGAAATAAAGAAGGCCATAATATGGTATTCATATAGCGTAACGTGGCATGAAGCTAAGTGAAAGTAAATACCGTAGATACTAATTATGCATGTCTACAGTGTGAGTTTAGTGACACCATGCTAATCCTAACATATCGATTATCAATACTACGTGATCAGGAATCGATTCTGGTACCTCAAACCCTCCTTTTAGCGTGGTGGCGCTAAATGACAACAGACATCTACTCCTCGAATATTTCTTCATCGATGACCATCATATCATGTACCTCTTTCTGCAGCATTTGGGCTTTAACAGCGATAGGGGATGGGACACACAGAGTGGTGATACGGGAAGCACAGTAAGAACAGCAGGCTGGACCACAGTGCATCAAGACACAGCACGTAAAAATGATGGCAGCAGCTCCTCCTAAAATTAACATTATCTTCCATCCCCATGTGGCCAGAAGTCCCCAAAACCAACCTGACAATGACCAAGACCCATTGTCAACATGCATTTCGGAGGCAATGCGATGCAGTTTCTGGATGGCTAGATGGACGGAGGGGGCGGAGTCAGGAATATATACACAACAAGAACTGCCGATGACGCGGCATGCCCCACCCCGATCAGCTAAGATAACGTCTAGAACCATTCGATTTTGAAGCGCTACAAGGCGAGTAGCCTGAATTTCCACCGTTAGGTTTGTTAAAATATCAGTAGTGATATTAATGACATTCTCCACTATTCTAGACAGTCTCCTAATTTCCCTACTATTGAAAATAGGCCCCCAAAAGGGTACTAGACCCTTGCTGAAATCCGTAAATTGCTGCAATGAAGTATCTGTCTGATCAACTTCAGTCATATCGAGCTGTCTACGTGCTCTGTGTAAGAGTGTACTACGGGAATGGCTCGAGGTCACCTCGGTGAAGCTTGCTATCGGTGTGCTTGTGATTGGAGCGGCTGTATTCCCATGATACGACCGCATCGGGTATAACTGATGCGTTTTATGATAGTTGGAGGGAGCCACATAAACAGGGGGAAACAGAAAGGACAGATAACAGCGTCCCCCCCAGTTTCGTGGTAGCCAAGTGTATGCATGTTCCCCACACACGAAGTACACATTGTGGGGAGTAATCAAAGGAGGGCTAATACGTTTTCGCAGTCGATAGGTATAATTGCAGATGCTATTCCCCATTTGTACCTTACCTATCCCTTGCACACAAAATCCTGCAGAAACATTCAAAATAGGGATGGGGACAGTGCGGTCTCTGGTAACATTTCGTTCGATGAAAATCTGAAAGTATTGAGTGGCATTAAAGTCTTTAAAATCATACAGTTCATCTTGTAACCAAGTTTTGTTCATTGCCGCTAAGTACAGCTGTATACAACCTTGTCGGTCAATTATCACCTTATCCCCATGTCCTGTTCTATTATAAGCATAGTGTGTTCGAACATAATCAAGAATAATATTATGCTCATTGACATCTAGATCCCTGAAATGCTCACTCCCATGCCGGTATATCGCCAGAAACAGTTTGTACCATGCTTCACAACTACCTAGATAAGACAGAGGGCGGGAGAGAAATAGATCATGGTTGCGCACTACAGTAGGCAGGAGTCCACAAACCCAACAATCCGTGGCGTTAGTAACATTGTGCGTCTGATGCAACATTTCTATGAATACATTTTTAGCATATTTTTGGCGATGCCTTTCTTTGTGGGGCGCTAGGGTAAACAGGAAATGTTCGGGAGGTGCGGCAGTAGTGGGCAAAAACCTTTGTAACGGGTATTTATGTTCTAGGTATACAAACAGACTCATGAACACAGCTACTATAACAGTTATAGTTACAACAAAAGCTATTTTGACCTTCGTGGTCCATGTGGAAAACATTGGCTCATAAAAAGGTATGCGTCTAGGCGCGATAGGAAACTCTTCTTCTAGGATTACACGACCAAAAGGGTACATTGCTAGCTAAAAGTCCAGAAATAGGCCTAGCAGTCCGACCTGCCAGAGGGTTTCTTCGTTCCTGCGTCCGTCAGAGTCTCACAGGCAGACTCGTATCCCTATTCCAAGGTAGAAGCCATATCCGTTTGAACAGAATCTTCTTTCTGAACAGAGCACAATGATTGAAAAGTTCCAGCTCTCAACGAGTTCAGTCCAGTGTCTTGCTCAGCGCTCAGACCGGTAGTCTAGCAAACCCTATCTTATGCAATGAAGTCCTTCCCTATCTCCTGACAATGTGGTCTGAGGCGCCGTGTGTCGGCCTTCTGGGCCGAAGATTGTATCGCTCACGACCCAACACTTCAGGGTCAGAAAAGAGCACACCCGGGGCTTTCCGTACTGGTGATGTTTGGTCGTCTGGGGTACTTGAAACAGAATTCAACGCTATTGCACGCTCACTTGCAACTTCAGTGGAGACCAAGTCATCTGATCTCGCCGATCCTTCCTGTAGCCTCCGCTCAATCTCGCAGGCGTCAGAAAAGGGCACGAATGCATCAGCTCTTTCAGTTTCCTGTGTTAGAATTTCCCCTGGACGTGACCGCTCACCAGGGAGTGGAAGTGGTAGCCGTTTCAGATGCGAAACATGTATCCAATGTTTGCGGCCATCCACTTTAACCGCCGTCCGGGTGGCCAACAAAATCTGCCGTGGCTCAGACCATCTAGGAGCCAAGCTGGTGTCCCGCTCGAACTTTTTGACCAGGACCCACTGGCCGGGCTGTAAACGATGACCGGGGCCCTCTGGCAGTGGCTGCAGTACAGAAGCTACCTGCTGATGAACAGAACGAAGGTCTTTAGTCAAAGCATACAGGTAATCAATCAACATAGGATATTCAATATCTGCAAAAGAACGAGGTCGAGGTACCCCCCACACGTTAGCAGGTCTCCCAAACAGTATCTCATATGGAGAGAGACCCGAACGTGAGTGCGGGGTGACACGTAAAGACATAAGGGCTAGAGGTAAAGTGTCAGGCCAGTTCAACCCCGTACTCTCCTTTATTTTTGCCATTTTCAATTTTAGAATGCCATTGTACTTCTCCACGAGCCCTGCTGATTGGGGGTGTCGGGCAGCATGGAACTTTTGTTGTATGTGTAAGCCCTCGCAGATATGCCGCACAAGGGCCCCATGGAAATGTTGCCCATTGTCCGACCAGATCAAGCGAGGCAATCCGAAGCGAGGCACAAACTCTTTCAGGAGAGCTTTTGCAGTTGCCAATGCTGTGTTCTCCTTAGTAGGGTATGCCTCAACCCATTTGCTAAATGCACAGACTACAACCAGTACATATTTGAGATTATTGACGCGGTCCATATGAATATAATCCATTTGGAGCACTTCAAAAGGCAATGCAGGTGGTGCGAAATTCCCGGCCAAAACAGTTTCTCCTTTTCCTGGATTATGCTGCAAGCAGACCATGCAATATTGAACCAAACGGACAGCCGTCCGTTGGATATTCGGATTATTCCAAACTGGATCTAAGATCCCACAGATACCTTTTGCTCCTATGTGTGCGGGTCCGTGTGCCATTGTTACCACAGCCTGTACTAATGCATTGGGCAGTAGCCATCTTTGCTTTTCAGTCAAGTCGATCCAACAATTATTTTCATCCAATCTCCCTATCTCTTGTTCCCATTTCTCTAGTTCCGCTGAGGTGGCTTCCTTCTGTAGTATTCTCACACTTTCCATAGTATTATCAAATAATCCACAGTCTCCCCCCACCCATCTAGTAGAGGAATGGACGTACATGGGTGACATCAGCGACTGTGCTGTCTGCTTGGCCACCTGGTCTGCAAAAGCATTGCCTTCTCCTACCTCATCCACAATCACTTTGTGAGCACTGCATTTGATAATAGCCACTTTCTTGGGGAGAGTGAGAGCATCCAACAACCTCAAAACCAGCTGCCCATTCTGTATTCTCTGACCGTGTGAAGTAAGGAAGCCCCTTTCTTTCCACAGCCGCCCAAAACTATGGGCTACGCCAAAGGCGTATTGGCTGTCCGTGTAAATGTTGACCTCTAGTCCCTCACTCAGCTCACAGGCTCGTAACAAGGCCATAAGTTCAGCGGCTTGGGCTGATCGGTGGGGTAGTCTAAGTGTTTCAACAACTGTTTTCAGGGTCGTGATCGCATATGCAGCTGTCGTTGTGCCATCTGTTAGTTTGAAACAGGAACCATCCACATATAGCTCTCCCTGGGGTTGATCTAAGGGTGTGTCTGTGAGGTCAATTCTACCCTTGGTCTCTTCCTCTGTGCGATATATGCAATTATGTAAATTAGTGTCCTGTTCACTCGTATGGAGTGGTAACAATGTGGCTGGGTTCAGTGTTGCACATCGAGTAATCGTAATATGTGGTGCAAATAAGGTCAGCTCATACCCAGTAAGGCGTGCACTCGTAAGATGCTGCGTTTTTGTTTTATTTAGCAAGGTGTCTACTGCATGCGGCACCATTACAGTCAAATTGGAATTTAAAACGAGTCCTTCTGACTGTCGGATGGCCACTGCTACTGCAGCCGTAGCCCTCAGACAGCTAGGAAGTGCTCTTGCAACATTATCCAATGTTGCTGATAAATAGGCGCACGGTCTTTGCTTACCTCCAAAGGCCTGCGTTAAAACAGATAATGAACAACCGTCGACCTCGTGTACATATAGTACAAAAGGTTTACGATAATCTGGAGTACCCAGAACAGGGGCAGAGCATAAAGCAGTTTTTAGAGAGTCAAAAGAGAGCTGACATTCATCCGTCCAGGGTAGGGGTTCATGCACATCTTTGGTAGTCAAATGCAACAAAGGTTTAGCCAGAAGTGAAAAATTAGGTATCCATTGGCGACAGTAAGATGTGATGCCAAGAAAAGCGCGGACTTCACGCTGCGTGCAAGGTACAGACATGTTAGAAATGGTAGCAATACGTTCAGGTGTTAGTCGTCTACCCTCCTTCGATAAGAGATGACCTAAGTAGGTCACCTCCTTTCGACAATACTGAAATTTAGATAAGGATACCTTGTTCCCCTTGACAGCCAAATGGTGCAACAATTTAACCGTAGCTTTTTTACATCCATCCTCTGTGTCAGATGCAATGAGTAAGTCATCTACATATTGCAAGAGGACATTGCCATCCGGCAATTCTAAGTCATCCAACAGAGCCTTCAGAGCCTGGCTATATATACTCGGACTTTCAGTGTAGCCTTGAGGAGCGCGACAGAAGCGGAAACTGCGTCCGGATATTGAAAATCCGAAGATCTGTCTGCTATCAGGGTGGATAGGAATGCTGAAGAAAGCATTTTTCAGGTCAATGACCGAAAAGTACTGTGCAGTCGGAGGGATCATGGTGAGAATGGTAGTGATATCGGTCACCACAGGATACTGTGGTACCACAATTTTGTTAACGGCTCGCAAATCAATCACAAAACGATAGGCAGCACCCATCTCCCCTTGGTCATGGTTCCTCTTCAAAATCGGGAGGATCGGGCTATTGCAAATATTGGCGTTTGTTTCTTCTACAACCCCTTTGTCAATCAGTTCCTGGATGATGTGCAATAAAGCCCGTTCCCCCGCCGGTGCTATTTTGTACTGTGGGATGCGTGGTAGTTTAGCGCCTTGCTTCAACGTGATGTGAACTGGGGGTATGTCCAGTTCACCCACATCTGCGTCCCCTATCGCCCAAAGGGAGGTTGGGACGCCATCGAACTCCGGTGGGAGTCGTTCATTTTTCGTGAAACATTGTTTAACAGGTGTTACAGAGGGACGTATAGTTAAATAGACCCCATCCGCAGAACAATGTATAGTAGCATTCAATCTTTTCAGCATATCCAATCCCAACAGATTCTCTCCACAATTCGATGTCAATAAGAAAGGAGTGTCCATAGTGGCTGGACCAATCGTAAAGGGGATAGGTTTAGAGATGGGGCTTACAACGGGGACTCCGGAAAAACCCACCGAAACATTGTTTTGCCCGGACAGAGCTGCCCCTGGAACCAATGATCGAGCAACGGAACTGTTCATTGCTCCTGTGTCAATTAGAAAATTTTCAGATGTCCCCAACACTTCCCCTCTGATGTAGGGTCCCCTCTGATTGACCGGAATTGACACATGGCCCCCCCTCTGTCCCTGGCTATCCTATGCTGGGGCATATTCATCATCATTCCCTTCGGCATAGTCACCATGGTAGTATTGTCTGCGTTGGGGTTTATCAAAATGATTCCTTTCTGACCTGTCTTGTTGAACGTCTCTGTGCTCGTCTCTATGCATATCACCTCGGTCGGGGCCCCCTCGTCCTCTACCTCGTCCGCGAATCGCTGCGTTCTGGGCGGCCAAGTATGGACACTGAGCCTTCCAGTGTCCCTCCTCTTTACAATAGGAACACTGGTTGATGCCGATTAACGGGGCTCCTCCTGAACCCCTTCCTGTCCCCGCCCCTCTCGTCATTGGGCCCCGACCACCTCTACCTCCTCCTTGCCCTCGAACCACTTGCTGTAACAGTACTCGAGTCTTCAGATCCTTAACCTTTTTATCCACCTTATCCTTATTTTCATTTTCTCTATGCTCGTAGTACTGGGCCATGCTGAGGATTACAGACGGGGAAGAGGTAGTCCAGGTACTCTCTGCCGCCTCCAGTCGTGCTGAAATTTCCGGAGCCAGGTTCGTAACGAACCTGTTAACGAACAACCTTGTGCCCCCTTCTGTGGCCAAATCTTGCCCACTAAAATCAATAAAAACCTCTTCGAACCTGGTAAAGAAGTCGGACACACTTTCGTCCTTCTTTTGTCTACAGGCGGACAGTTTATCCCAATCGACTTTTCGGGGTGGGATCAGAGTATGCATAAAAGTTATTATTTTCGCTGGAAGAGAAGTTATTTCCACTCTTGGTTTGTCCCCTGGTTTGCGATCCTGGTCCCAGCCCCTTAACTCCTCCCACGTGCCACCAAATTCAGCATGATTAGAATCGTGCACCTGTCGCCATATATCAACCGGTACTAGTAGTCCGCAGAACAATTCAACATCGGCTAAAGTCATTACAGCGGACGCAGCTGCTTCGGTCAATTCTTTGTAGTACGCAGTAGGATTCTTTCGGGGATCTGGCAGCTGAGATTTCAACGCCAGTACTTCACTTCTTTTCCATGGGGTATAAACCCACTGTTCCTGGAACCGAGCCGCCACCCCTTGTCGTATGATCGCCTGATTACCATCTCGTTGTTCGGGGATTTCGGGATGATAGATTGGGTGTACTTCTCGCATAGGGTGTTGCGTAGTCCACTGTGGACTTTTCAAGAATAATCTATCGCGATATTGTACCAAAGTGTCTACATTCTTAAATACTTCTTCCGGTGTTAGGCTAAATTTATGGGCCCAATCTCTGATAGTATACAGGATCTGGGGGGCTGTCCCGTCCCTAAAGTTTATTTCCCAAGACCCAATGAGCGAATTGGACATCTCGTATAGCACATGTTGTTGCATGACCGGCTCTAAATCCTTCACAGTACTCCATATGTCAATCAGGGTATATACTTCATTCCGTACCCACTTGATAGCCTGGTCTCCTAATGCTTCTTTTTCGCCATATTCTACAGATGCTCTAGTGAACAAACGCTTGCTATCTAGGCCCCCTACAGCTCCCCTCGGGGTCGGGTCAAACCCCCTGGGTGTAATACAAACTCGGGGGGAGGATATCTCCGGCATAGGGAGACTCAAGTGCGTCTGAGGGGATGTGATCAGTTGCGTAGACTCGGGGACAAGCGTAACCAAGGCCCCACCTTGAGGAGAGGAAACACCGTTATCTTGTTCATGGGTAACGGAGCCCCGTTCCTCGGGCGCAGATGCCCGTGGTCTAACTTCTGGCTGGACAGGTATTGCAGGGTATATACGCTCCGGGGCATATGGTGGGGGAGGCCTTGCATTTAACAATTCCTCAATCTCATCTTCCGCCCCTTCTCTGGCTACATAACATTGGTCTACCTGAAGTTTAAACCGCCTGTCTGCAATTTCAATATTTTGTTCTACCTTATTTTTATCATATGCGATAGCCTTCTGGGTAATAGTCTGTCCCTGCTCTATCTTCATTAATTTTTCAGATCGAATGCGTCGTCTCTTTGCTTCTTTCTGCCATTTGTTAAGGGTGTCGAACATCGACTGCCGGCTGCGTTTAATAAAAAGACGTTCTTGTAAATATGCCAGTTTTTGTTCATCGAAAGACCCGGTTTTTGGCCATTGCAATTCTATATTGTCCTTAGTGTATTTATGCCACAAAGAGTTAAAGATGAGGGGGCCAATACCATGCTTACAATACATAAAGTGGCTAGGTGTCCCTTCTGGTGGGTTCGGCTGACTCTCGTCTAACCTCCCCTCGTCGCTACGGACACAACCAAAACACAATTTGCTAAGGCACGGCATATCGTATTATCTCGTTTCTGGCTGAAAAGGAATTTCTCCGTTAGTACAAATTCAACGAACTTAAATATCACGTTATCCTTGTGCTTTCATTCTCATGGCCATGACACCCATCATCCTCACATCCGTATTTTCCTTATACATCAGACAAACGTAAAACGTAACATATAAATTCCAGCAATTGCAATCAAAAAGTGGAGCCCGTCGGCTCCCACTTGTGGAGAACTCTTCTGCTACTTTATTCAAAAGGCTGCAAAAACACGTCCAACAACAGTCTCGTCCTCAGACTGCCTAAAGATAGTTACACAGGTTTTAAACCACAGACCGGTCTACAGGCCATCCGACAGCATTCATGGTTCACCTCCCGAACTGTTCTGGCTAAGCCCGCGTTTCAGCGCCGCTCCAGATTTGTCCGGGTGCTACCCAATCTCAACCATCGGCTTTCCCGAGAACAGTCCGGCCGAGCAGGAACCGCAGTTCCCCTAGGCGTATAATCCTTATCTTTAGTGTACCCAGAGCGTTCGCACGTGCAGTTCCACACTGCCCCCGTCGAACCTCCGACCAGATCCTCTCTGTGACAACTAATGCAAAGTCAGAGTTCCTCCGTGACCACGGGCCACCAAATGCTTAAATCCCGCTATTTAAATCTGCATATGCAATTCAACATATAACGAGACACAACACTCACCTGGTGCACGCAGGTTTGCCGGAACGTTCTTCACTGCCGACGTTTGCCCAGTATCAGCGCTGCAGGTTCTCGGGTTGCACCCGAAGGACTCCGGCGTGGGGTTACTAGCAGCTGAAGCCCTCCGGACCGGGAGGGCAGAGCAAAACCCCAATTTCTTATGCGTCTGGTCTGCAACTCTCCCGATCAAGAGGACCCCTTTCGATGTCGCCTGTGGCTACACAGGGACGACCCCAACGCGGAGTCCCGGCGGAGTCGCCAACTGAAGTACCGAAAATTATATGATCCCCTCCCAACAATAATCATTACATTACCAAGTCCCCTTACCATTACCAATAAGCAGTCGGTCGGCAGTGTAGAAGGTTCAAGCGTTTATTAGACAAACACGAAACTCTGCCAGAGGAGCTCCTTGCGACCTAACCCAAAAGGTCCGCCAAGAAGACTGCTGGCACATTGTCAGCACATCACATATATACAATTGCGTTGGCACCGGCATGGCCTAACATGGAAAAATACAAATTGGTACAAGCTAGTACAGTAATAGGAAAGCCCATATAAGGCACACAAAGAGCTCCTGATTTCGCTCAGGCAGCAAGGTCAGACGGGTGACTCCCTTCTGTCTTCTCAGAGACAAACCACCCTGCACCCCTCCCGGAATGTGCTTATCGGCCCTTCCTCGGCTAACTACGACCTTGCCGAGCCTACCGAGCTGAAACAGCAGTTTCTGCAACAGTTGGTTTCTTTCCCAGGAGCAGGGCTTTTAGAGCTAAGGGAGAATAAGGCCTGTGCATGTACGAAATAAAGAAGGCCATAATATGGTATTCATATAGCGTAACGTGGCATGAAGCTAAGTGAAAGTAAATACCGTAGATACTAATTATGCATGTCTACAGTGTGAGTTTAGTGACACCATGCTAATCCTAACATATCGATTATCAATACTACGTGATCAGGAATCGATTCTGGTACCTCAATGTGACTAAGGCTCAAGGTAATAAGTGTAAAGATCCGTACGGCCCAGGGGAGTGTTTTGCCTTCTCTTGATGGAGTATCAGGCTGACAGCAGATTCTCTTTATCCATTTCTTGTTCACCTGAGTAGGAAGACTTCTCCTTTTTCATTTTCATGATGTACACTATGCCTCTGGAACAAGAGGGGGCATTATTAGATATGATGACTTCCTAGTTCATCTGTTTGATCCAACAGTCACTAAACAATACAATCCATATTCTATAATTGTGTTGATTCAATATTTTCCCATTTCTCAAGGTAAAAAGTTAATAGTCCCAAATGACTTGAACAGTTAAATTAAAAGTTTTAGTCTGAAAAGTAGTTTTAAATTAAAATAGTAGTCCATTTAATAATACCCGATTAAATCGTGATGGATACAAATTAAATGACTACCTAAAATGTATAAAATAAAAATAAAAATATCCCAAATGAAAAAAAAGTTTGCACAATCCCCAAGAATATCAAGAAACAGCGGTAAGATTTCTTTTGGAACTTCTGGGGTGGCGATAAGAGATGACCCCGCCCCACCTCAGCAGTGAGTGGATTCTACCTTGTGCCGAGCATAACTTTCCTTGAGGTGCTTAGGAACTCCTGATGAGAAACGAGGAGTGTAATCAGCAGCATCTTCCTGGCAGTTGTCATGTTGAATCTGTGCTTTACTGCTGGCTGCAAAGAATAGGGACTGGCATTGCAGTTAACTGGACACACCAGTTTTTCTTCGGTTGTGGTCACCAGCTCCTTTGGTGAAGCCTGTCGCTAGCCTAAGGACTCTGAAGGTGGTTTACTCCAGCACATATCCTGATCTGATGCATCTCCGTCATCTGCCTTCTCTCCCTCGGGTCAAAATAGACATCTTTTTATTTTTTGATTAAAAACAACATCCTAGGTATTACACATTCTAAAACAGCTTGTTACAATCCCATTAAAACATGTACATTACCATCACATTTGTATCCATATATCTTTCATCAATCTATAACAGACATAATATAAAAACCTTCATAGACACTGTATCATCAAAAGAGAGAGAAACAAAAGACACTATTTGTCATAAGTATACACATCAGGGGAAAACCAGGTTTTCAAAGCTAATCCTGGACACACTTAATTGTTCTCTCGCTCTATCCGTCTGTCGCCCTCGCTCTATCCGTCTGTCGCCCTCGCTCTATCCGTCTGTCGCCCTCCCTCTACCTATCCGTCTGTCGCCCTCCCTCTATCTATCCGTCTGTCGCCCTCCCTCTATCTATCCGTCTGTCGCCCTCCCTCTATCTATCCGTCTGTCGCCCTCCCTCTATCTATCCGTCTGTCGCCCTCCCTCTATCTATCCGTCTGTCGCCCTCCCTCTATCTATCCGTCTGTCGCCCTCCCTCTATCTATCCGTCTGTCGCCCTCCCTCTATCCGTCTGTCGCCCTCCCTCTATCCGTCTGTCGCCCTCCCTCTATCGGTCTGTCGCCCTCCCTCTATCGGTCTGTCGCCCTCCCTCTATCGGTCTGTCGCCCTCCCTCTATCGGTCTGTCGCCCTCCCTCGATCGGTCTGTCGCCCTCCCTCGATCGGTCTGTCGCCCTCCCTCGATCGGTCTGTCGCCCTCCCTCTATCGGTCTGTCGCCCTCCCTCTATCGGTCTGTCGCCCTCCCTCTATCGGTCTGTCGCCCTCCCTCTATCGGTCTGTCGCCCTCCCTCTATCGGTCTGTCGCCCTCCCTCTATCCGCCTGTCGCCCTCCCTCTATCCGCCTGTCGCCCTCCCTCTATCCGCCTGTCGCCCTCCCTCTATCCGCCTGTCGCCCTCCCTCTATCCGCCTGTCGCCCTCCCTCTATCCGCCTGTCGCCCTCCCTCTATCCGCCTGTCGCCCTCCCTCTATCCGCCGGTCGCCCTCCCTCTATCCGCCTGTCGCCCTCCCTCTATCCGCCTGTCGCCCTCCCTCTATCCGCCGGTCGCCCTCCCTCTATCCGCCGGTCGCCCTCCCTCTATCCGCCGGTCGCCCTCCCTCTATCCGCCGGTGGCCCTCCCTCTATCCGCCGGTGGCCCTCCCTCTATCCGCCGGTGGCCCTCCCTCTATCCGTCGGTGGCCCTCCCTCTATCCGTCGGTGGCCCTCCCTCTATCCGTCGGTGGCCCTCCCTCTATCCGTCGGTGGCCCTCCCTCTATCCGTCGGTGGCCCTCCCTCTATCCGTCGGTGGCCCTCCCTCTATCCGTCGGTGGCCCTCCCTCTATCCGTCGGTGGCCCTCCCTCTATCCGTCGGTGGCCCTCCGTCTATCCGTCGGTGGCCCTCCCTCTATCCGTCGGTGGCCCTCCCTCTATCCGTCGGTGGCCCTCCCTCTGTCTGTCGCCCTTCCTCTGTCTGTCGCCCTCCCTCCCTCTATCTATCGCCCTTACTCTGTCTATCTATCGCCCTCACTATGTCTATCTATCGCCCTCACTCTGTCTATAGATCGCCCTCACTCTATCTCTATAGATCGCCCTCACTCTATCTCTATAGATCGCCCTCCCTCTATCTCTATAGATCGCCCTCCCTCTATCTCTATAGATCGCCCTCCCTCTATCTCTATAGATCGCCCTCCCTCTATCTCTATAGATCGCCCTCCCTCTATCTCTATAGATCGCCCTCCCTCTATCTATCTATCTATCTATCTATCTATCTATCTATCTATCTATCTATCTATCTATCTATCTATCTATCGCATCACCACAGCATCACTCAGGGGCACCACAACATCACTCAGGGGCACCACAACATCACTCAGGGGCACCACAACATCACTCAGGGGCACCACAACATCACTCAGGGGCACCACAACATCACTGAACGCCACAGCATCACTTGTCGCTACCACAACATCACTCGGTGCCACCACAGCATCAATCTGTGCAACCATTCAACAACTGGTTCAAATATGTTCTCTCAATGTTTCAAGCTTTATTACAAATGTCACAAAAAGATGTTCATATTTAACGTCTGTTCTTGGATTTTCATCACAATAAAATACACTGAACATAATCTTCACAAAAGTTATTTACAAAAGTTTAAGCTATTGCCATTATAAATGACAATAACTTTTATTTAAGTATTAATTATTTTAAAAAAATTAAAGCCATTGTTATTTGTAATATCAATACATCTAAGTCACGTAAATACAACACTTATTGCATTACAAATGCTATAGGTATCACATTCGCGAAAGTTAAAACTATTGGCATTGTAAATGACAAAGCTATTAATTTCACTATTTTCAAAACCAACACATAAATAAAAATGTGTCATTTACAATACCAATAGCTCAAACTTTCCTGATGCGAGGCCTATTGCATTGCAAGTGCTTGTTGATAATGAGGTAGGTTGCAAATTGCGCCCCCTAGGAATCGCTAAAATCACGGGGAGGGTGGCCTGCTAGGGTCAGCAGACCACCATGTCTGTGATTGCTTTTAAATAAAGCAATATTTTTTTTAATGCAACCCATTTTCCTTAAAGGAAAACGGGTTGCATTTAAAAGAACAAAATGAATAGTTTTTTTCCCATTTTTTTAAGAGTAGGCAGTGGTCCCAGCGTTTTTGACACCATTCTCAAAGGGGAAGTGGGTCCCTTGGGGACTTCCCATTTGTGAATGGGTTACCACCAACTGGGGGTAAAATGCTAATGTTTCGCGAGCTCATTCATGGTCAGAAAACATTAATACTTACCGCTACGATTCGCCCCTAACATGTCCCTTCCAAATACCAAATCGTAAACCCATTTTGCGATTCGGTAACAGGTTACCGAATCGCAAAATAGGGTTTGGTGCATAGGAAATGCCTGTTATATGTCCTCAAATGGACCGATTCTGCCAATCATCCTGTTTGCGAACGCAAAATAGATTAATACTTGTGGCCCATAATCCGGTATTTAACGACTGCTAAATGGAGACTGTTGCAGTAGTCAATCCTGGAGGTGATCAGCTGATAGGCCTCTAACTTCCTGGCTTAGTTTGGTTTGCACCACAAAAGGATTTTGCTCGGATTAATCCGGGAATCTAATGCCAGGTGAAGTAATTTGCCATTTTTGCTTTGCAAGGTTTCAGAAGGTGATTACTTTGATAACAACAATGTCATATGTTTTGCCAACTCCTTCCTGTAACCATTGTGGCGGTGGAACCTAGATCTGGCCTGCTGGACTTGGCAGAGCCTCCCATACGTCAACTGAAGGTCGTTTTACTAATGCCTTGTTTAGAGAAAGGACTGATGCACACAAATAGGGTACTATCTCAATTCACGCAAATATAAAGGATAACCGAAAATGATGATATAGGAAACACCTGCATTCTTCTTTGCCAAAGGAAAAATCGAGTCCTGCTTAGCATTCGTTAACTTGTCATTTCGACGTCTGGTGCCCCAGAATTAGACCAGTGACGCTAAGATAAAACTATATTAAGGAGAAACAAGGGTCCTTAGTATATCTAGGATCAATACTGGGATAAAACATAGGCAACAATGGGAACTATATTTGTCCACTGTCCAACCGGACATGGTATTTTATTTTTCAATCAAATGAAAACACACATAAAGGAATGTTAGTAAGGCACAGTCCTGTACCATACTGGGGACACAAAAGGAAGGGAATTTTTCAGGCAAGGGAGAGCATTATTGGCCACTTTTAAGTCCGTGTTGGTTTTAAGTAATGCCAAACAAGTGCTAGACACAACAATATTCACACAAAATAGTCAGGTTGTGAAAACACTTATCGCTAAGATAAAACTAAGCACAACCGGCGTTTCTGCTTAGGATCCGAAGTGTACACGCTTCTCACCCTAGGATTGGTTTTCCCCCTATGCAATGCATTGGGAATTATAACTTCTGGAAATTCTTGTTTGTACAGCATTTTTTACCACAGTTTTGTTATCTCATAGCATCGTGAATAACTGTTGTTACCTTGTTCAGGGATACTAGGTTTATCCACCTGAAAAGGATGAAAGGCTGAATTGGCCCTGCTACGACACGCACTTTGCAGATCTCAGCTATAGTGATTTGCAATTGAACTGGCTGCCAAACTGGAGCACTCCTAGTGGATGTATAGGAACCCTAAGGGTAAAAGTACCAGAGGTTAAAAGCCAGACGATGGTGAAATATAATCTCGAAAAATAGTTGGTGATTTAAAAAAAAAAGGAAGTGCCAATTCGCACTCCCTTTTTGTCCCTTGTGAATTGCCCGTTTTATTCTGTAAACATTTTACTTTACACTTGACCAGTTTTTTTTGTGTGTTTCTGTACATCTCCAGCAAAACAAAAAAGCATATCTCACTAGGGCCAGCTTGTTCATGCCCATTGCTTCCTATGCACTGCAATGGCAGTGGTCTCGAAATAAAAAAACAAAACCTCCGCTAAAAACTGTCCTACTCAGAGTCGAGGGAGGAAACTACTGCAATGAATATCACTAGCCTGCTGACCCATAACCTGCAAGCCATTGCACCTCATGAGCAGGAGAACTGTTAGCATGGTGATGTTTCTATGTGCATGGGAGGGGCGGAGGCTATACTTATACCAGATTGTTTCCCAGTTAAACCTTTGACTTGCATAAGGATATCACTACCCCTTGCTTTTATCAGTTGGTCCTATGTATACATTGCAATGCAGTACTCTGATGCTGACGCGCATAAAGTGCCGAAAATTTGATATGTGATGCAGATTTTCTCGCTTTTCCTAAAACCCACTCATTGAAGCATAAGTGCAGTGATCTAGGGGAGTGCTTGGTTTGTAAAAGAACGAGTGTCGGTGACCAAAACGCTGTCAGAAGGCCGCGACCGGTGCTATTAACTGTCAGACCACCAAATACCAAGCCTGCACTGCCTTAAATATACCTCTTGACTTTTCAATGCACTACTTGACACTCTCTGCCCCTGATATAATTTGTGCAGGGGCCTGAGGTCTCCCTACCAGATGTTTTATTTAGGTCTCGCCTAGCGTTGCTGTGCACATGCGCAGCTCGCTCGGCGAGATTTATTGCTTAGGACTTTTAGAAGAGGGCTTTAAGATTCTCATTTCCATTGGCCGGCGTCACTGTTTATGCTAAATGATGGCCTCCCATTGGAAATTAGGGTTTTTGGTTGCCGCCCTTTCCCCAGCGAGCCGGACTTGCTCGCCTGCTTCACGGCTGTCGTGAAGCACTTTCTTATCTTTATGGGGCCATGTGTTTAAACACATGGCCCCATAAAGACAACACATGGCCCCATAAAGACAAGAGAGCCCCATGCTCGGGCGCGATCCTCTTTCGGGACCGCGCGTGTCTTCATTATCTCACGAGACACCATCAAATTCACGAGTTCAGGTGTCCGTTGTACAAACACCTCTTGCATTTGGTTAAAGACTATATTTGCTGCACTATACATAATACAAATCTATGCCACAGATAGGGTACCATGACAACTGACTCAAATCACTGGTGACGTCATCATGGTGGATGGAGGGCATCAGTGTTTCTAAGGTGATGTTAAAAAAACTGTCCGTTTTTATAAGTGCTTCTCAATGCCTTGGTATATTCAGCAGTACTAAGGTGAAACAATTCCTCGCATTAATAAACAGACTGTTTTTGAATTCTGAACAGACTCTGGCATTTATTTACATGACATTGTCTGCGTGATTTACATGCCAAATATTTTCAATGTACATTTGGTGCACTGACTCTTTGAGGCAAGCCTGGCTTTTCAACTCTCGGCTCTGGCTCCCTCTATTAACTTGTCGACCACCTCTGATGTTATACCATTTACACCCCCCGTCCCCCACCCCACTACCATCCCCCACTTCATCTCGGAATCCTGTGTGGTATGCTCTCAAAGGTAGAATCCTGCAGCCCTCTGCCCCTCCACCCCTCCCGCTCCCCAGCTGTGTGAACGTTCAGTGCCAGTCCACAACGCTCTGCCCCCAGCAGCGCGCACATTCAGTGCCAGCCTGCAGCCCTCCTACCCCAGTGGTGTGCACGTTCAATGCCAGCTTGCAGCCCTCTGTCTCACAGCAGCGTGGAAGCTCATTGGCAGCCCACAGCCCTCTCCGCCCTCACCCCCAGCAGTGTGCACGTTTACTGGCCGTCTGAAGCCCTCTGCCACCAGCGGAATGCACTTTCAGTGCTACCCGCTACCCTCTGCCCCCAGCAACCTGCACATTCAGTGCCAGCCTGCAGCCCTCCTTCCCCCATGGTGTGCATGTGCAATGCTGTGACAGCCCGCAGCCTTTGCCCCCCCTACCCCAGTGGTCTTTGTCCTTTGTAAATGTTGCTTCTGATTCGGTAATCGGCTCGTTCGTCCATCCTTAGTACCGCCTTGTCTTCATTTGTAACCTCCCATGAGGACTGGCCCTTTTACTTTGGTTAAACATTCTGTGTTATTTACTCCGTAAACACTATTTTCTTTAATGGGTTTTGCCCTTCTGCTGGCATGGGCTTTCCTTCAATTCAGCGTGACATGCACACTTTCACTTTCCAAGCAGCCGCAACAATGGCTGCTGCTTGTTTTCAATGCCATAGGTCTTGCATTTAGGAGAGTTTAGGCTATTGGCATTGTAAATGACAATAGCTTAAACTCTCAAATGTGAAACTCATTGCTTTACAAATCTTTTTTTTTTTTTTGGGTTGTTTCCAAGCTCCCCATGCTGCGCTTGTTCTTAACAGAGGCCACAACCCTTTCTTTAGACGCCCTCATCTAAAGAAAGGGACGTCTACAGGGCTCGAAAATTCGACTTGATCGCTCGCATAGTCAAGCTAAATTTAACAAGGTCAAGCTGTTTTTCGGTCCTACTCGCCCTTTCTGGCGAGTAGGAAAACAAACCAACTTTTGTCCTCTGTCTGTGAAAACGGAGCAAATGTGACAAGATAACAAGATTGAAAGGCATTTTTATTGCTCACAAAGTTAATGAGCAATAAAGATGACTTTAAATCTTGTTATCTTGTCACATTTGCTCCGCTTTCACAGACGGAGGTCAAGTAGGTTGCAGTTAGGTCGAGGACATTTTTTAAGGTACTAGTCCCGCAGGACTGGTACAATTTTTTTGATTTTTCGAACCCTGGTCTATTAGTGCAGTGGCGGCATGGGGTGCTTGGAAACCAACAATATTTGCATTTCATTAGGTCTTGCATTTGCGAAAATTTAAACTATTGACATCTATAGTGCCAATAGCTCAAAGTCTCGTAAATGCGAGACCTATTGCATTGCAAATACTTGTTTTTTAAGTTTCAATTGCTTTTTAAGTTTTAGGGCACAAGTACTTAACTTCAGACTGGAATTCCTGTCATTAAACATGTACACATTAACTCCCCTCCCTTTTCTGTCTCCCTGGCCCAATACCTTAAACAGTTTCCCCCCTCCCCTTTAGATCCCAGTGAACACCGTTTAGAACATGAGTCCTGTTGGATTGTTGTTGAGCTCTTGAGAACTCTGTATACTTTAGTATACCTCTTTGTGGGCTTAAAGCCTACCCACTGCTTTTCATTTGTTTGTTTCTTTGTCCTTTAAAAATCCTACCTTGCTGGTGGTCAATCCTTCCTCTTTCTTCTTCCTTTTTCACGTTTGGTTCCTTCCAAGGAGCAGGGACCAAGTACTGTACCTTTATGCTTTAGTTCTTTATCTCTTGGTTTGGGGGACTACTTTTCTTTCCTGCTCATGTTACAATGCGGGTACTTCAAGCCATTGCTGCTTGCATTTTATTGCATCATTCGTCCCTCCCAAGCCAAGACCAGCTTTTATGTTCCGATCAGTGCTGCTGCGACGGGGGTCTCTGCGGTGAGTGTAGGAGAGGTGGAAACTTGCTCAGTGTTAAAAATCATTATTTTCCAGCATTAAGGGGAGCGTGTGTGAGCTTTGGAAATCGCGTTTGGTTATTTTAGTGCACTTGCCAACATTTTAAGATCGGAACAAGGGAGACCGAGAATGACTAACATTAAAACAGAACTAGATTCAGGCAGAAGCCAGAAAATCGGACATCTCCCGTGCGAATCGGATCTTTCAGAATTTATGCAGATGTGATGTGGTCATCCCTGGCCAGCCAATCATATGTACTGTTGACACTAAGACTTAGAAGCGTTCTAATTTAATGGTTCTGATTGCTGTAAAGACAACAATAAAAGGGCCCTCGGGCAATATAGGTCTTGATTCAAGCTGCTTAATTTCACAGCCAATTAATATCCAGCAAGATTCCAGTAGCCAATCCGAAACAGGGGATGAGTCACCGGAAGCTGCCATTGTGTAATACCTGACAACAGTTTCCTAAGCCAAAGCTTCACGGCACCAAGGGTAGCGGTACCCCACTCTAGACAGTGTGGAAGAAGGCAGGTTTAGGTACCCAGAGGCTGGCAGTGGGTGCTCAGAGGGGCAGCTATTAAGCTCTGGCTTTTTCGTCAACCGCGCATTGCATTCTGGCACTCGAAGTTCATAATGTAATGCCGTATACACGGGCTCAGCGACCAGGGCCTCCATGGTACTGTGGACTGGAGGGGTCAGATGTGGGATGGAAGCTGTGCTAGCCCCCGTTCCCACAAGCTTGTACCAGGGCTGCAGTGTGCAGACTCTCCATAACCCGAAGGAACTGCCAGGCTGGCACAGGTCACGTGTGGATCTTTGAGCCAATTCTGGCTTTTCCCCAACACCTGGAGGGACTTTCCAAGCTGTACTTTCAGGGGTAAGGAGCCACTACATGTCTCACCACAGATAGTACTGTTGACTAGTCTGGCTGCTAGGAGGTGTCTCGCGTCACGTGCTAGGCTGCCTCGGGTGTTGCACCACGAGTGGCAATGTCAGAGGGATAGGTGGGCTGCACTCAGAGCTCCATCTTTGCACACATGGTTTCCTGACACCTGGCAGGGAGATGGCGACCTTAGAACCAGCAGATCACCACCAATGAGAGTCTGTAGATGGTTACAAACAAGTATTTGAACCTCCAGCCACTGCAGTTGTTGTTCACATCACTGCCCATATGCACAAACCGCATTCCATTCGAAATAAATTCATGCTGTTTTCTCACCTCCACATTTACACACTGTTACAGGTAAACGTGTCCCTTGCAGAACATGTTTCACACTAGGCTGGGTTAGTGATCCATACATTATTTCTGCTTATTGGTAACGCTAGTGAGTTAAATTGTATGCCAGGATTTTGTAATCCAGCCAAGCAGATTACTGTAGTTCCATATCAGGTATAAACCTCTGTGTATAAAAAGGAGCATTATCCATCTCACTTGTTCTCAGCTATTCCAATCAGGAGCAAAAAAAGCTTCTAGTCTATTTTTTAGAAAAAAACTACATTTTAATATCCAGTTTTTGCAGAATGCACGATCTCCGTAAGGATTTTATTTCTTATGCAGTAATGTTTATACAATATAAGCACACCTTATTTTTTGATAGATCACATACCAACATAGTGTGACTAATGTACATTTATGTTGATATATCTTTCTACAAATTGTTTTATATTCATAGACGTTTCGGCTTTAGGGTGGTACAGCCTATGCCATTGCACTAGATGCCAAGGTGAAGGGGGTGGCCTCACAGACTAGTACTCCTAAATATTGCTTACTAGTGGTTCTTTCAGAATATCACTTGCATTAACTTGGTTGCAAGAATTTTGCTGCACAACATTAGGTGAATGTACCGTTTTGTAATAAACAGTAGGTTTATGTGCTATTGATATCGAAACAAAACACAGGGCTTTTAACCCAGAATTTTCTCTCGTTTGTTATCTCCAGCGGTGGCTCCTCCATTATGGCGGAGGAGCATCACCCCAACAAAAACGGCAGGAAGGGAAAAATAAAATTAGAAACACTTTTTTTATTTTTCCTTTCCTGACGAGTCTTGGGACTGGGCCCTGGGGGAGACCGGCACTGCGGGGAGTGGTAGGGGCACTCCCTTCACTGCGCATGACTGTTTGGGCAGCCGTCTCAAGTCAGCCAAACAGTGAAAGTTCTCTCCAACCCAGCAACGCATCTGGGTTGGAGAGAGCAGGCACAGACTCCCACTCTGTCCCGGAGCTCAAATCGACGGCACTCAGGCCAATCCTGAAGCTGCTCTCATGCTTGAGAGCAGCTTCAGGATTGGCCGCAGGGCATTCTGGGAGCCTGCCCTGCCTTGAAAAGAGAAGCACACAAGGGCAACACGGCATGCTGAAGGTAAGTTTTTTAATAATTTTTTTTATTCCCCACCTCCCGCCTGCCCCGCCGCACTACCAGCACCCCCCGCTACTGATATCTCCGCCCAACATATTAAGTCCTGTGGATTTTCGTCACAGCCAAATAAATGCTCACATGCTTGCAGATGTTCAAAGTTGTCGCCATGTTATGGTCAGCTAAGTCGTGTTCGTTCTTAATAATATACTGGGATCAACATCTGCCAGATGAGTAAACGCTTGGCTGTAAGATGGTCACTTCAGAGTGCGTTAGCCTTGCGCAACTGCTTGTAATGTTCTGAAACCATTGGCTCCATGTGTAAAATTACTCTAATAACTCAGCCCCGATATCCTTGACCCACAAGCTGTTTGCCAGAAATATGTTGCATCCAATCTTCAAAAGTAAGTTTGGATTTAATAATTGAAGTATGGTTCGATATCCAACAAAATTCTCTTCAACAACACATATTAGTAGAGTCATTTTTGAACAAAGCAAAGGTGCACCACCCAGAAATTCTATCGGCAAAAGCAATGCAATTGTCCATGACCAAAAAATAAAGAAGTCTTCGATGTTTCTTTTTTCTTTTCTTTTTCCTTTATTTTTATTCCAGGAAAAACACAGCGTTCAACACAACGGACAGCCGACACGTTTCGTCCATTAAACTTGGACGTGGTCTTGCTGGTTATTTTTAATATTTGAGAAATACATTCAGGATAACATCTCTTAATATAATACCTTTTGTGTCGGGGAACGACCCCTTTAAACTTGGACGTGGCCCTGCTGGTCAATTTTACCTTTTATCAAGAAAATACAGGGTCACTATAATACTGCCCTTGACGGGGAGCAACATCCAGTAAGAAATCAAACGCTCTACCCAATACACCTGGATGGGTTTGATCCCACCCTACTACTATGCCCCGAAGAAATCCTGTAAATGGACAAAACGCGTTGGCTGTCCGTTGTGTTGAACGCTGTGTTTTTCCTGGAATAAAAACAAAGGAAAAAGAAAAGAAAAAAGAAACATCGAAGACTTCTTAATTTTTTTGATCATGGACAATTGAATAGCTTTTGCTGATAGAATTTCTGGGTGGTGCACCTTTGCTTTGTTCAAAAAATATTATGGTCCCGGCTGGGAACTAGTAATGTGGCGGTGGGTACCGAACAGTGTGCACACAGCTCCCACCTGCAATAGTGGGTAAATCACCAATAGAGTAGAAAAATCGGGTTAGGTGCTGCTAGATAAGAGGCTCCACTGTCAGTACTTCTTTTTCTATTGACAAATTAGTATAGTATTTTAATTAGGAAGCTGGGATTTTAAATAAGAAATACATTTCAATTTACATTCGCTAATACTGTCCATTTTTCAATGGGCGGGAAAGCTGCAAGCACCGAAGAGATCCAGTTTCAGCGTGGGTTATGCAGGTAAGGGCTATAACATGTATTTTATGCAGGGAGGTTGCGAGGGGTGGACATCTTGGGGCGCAATTTAATCCCCCATATTAATGTGTATATTCTTCAAACTCCACGATTATGGCTTCATAGCTGTGAAGATTTCAGTTAGTTTATGTATGACATTAGCAGATTTTCAGTGTGGGGATGTTAAAAGTGTAATCGTCGCTTTCTGCTATTTAGCCGTTCTTAACTTGTCTTTAGTGTCCGGCCACTATCCAACTCTTCAGCGTTCACTTGCACCAGGGCAGAACAGAAATAACAGCCAAATTTACCAATAAGTTTGGAAGCAGCCAGCGATCCGGTAAAGACAGTGCTTTCATTTCTAAACTCTTACATTGTTTTTTTTTTAATGTTTTTTGTTTTTTTTATCACCCGATCCCCGGTGATAGGTTTCTCACGCTTCCTTTGTTTCCCATGACTGTCCAAGCACAGCCCAGGCCCTCCATGGACACTCACAAAATTGACTGTTACCGCATTCATTATTCACAGAATTGATACTTGTATTAAAGAAAGGGTTTCAAATAGTGAAAAGATATTACATGAAAATATTGGATTGTTTTACAGGGGTTGGCAGGTCATCTTTAATGTGTACTTCTTGTAGATTTGCATTATAGAGGTATTTCAGTAGAAAGGAGTGGTTAGTGTTGAATAAAATAGACTTTCAAAATGGCCTTGTAGGCTTCAGATGTGCATCATTCTTCATTGTTACGCCGAGTGACGAACACATAACAACCAATTTCCTATTCAATATAAGCATCTGCATACGAGTAACATTGCTTTTTACAGACAATATGAGCTTCATCTAAGGATTAAATTATGTTTCTCAAATATTATGCTATTTTAAAGGTTCCCTGAGCAGTCCTCTCTGCTTTGTGTAGTCTTCAGCGATGTCAGTTTTTGTAAATATTGCAGTGCATCATAAGTAGTGCATGGAGCAAATATGCATGCTCACAATCCTATTTGTATCCTCCTAGGGCAAAGTGTTTTAACGGTCTGCCCTGTAAAATCACTATGTAAAGGTTTTAAAAATGGACAACAGCACTACAGTGTGATATGATTCCTATTTGTTTGATGGGAGGTTTGTGTTAGAAAAGGAAAAAGACAGGCCCTGGAACACTTTCCATCTCAGACATTATTTACTTAACTGCTGAAGCTCTTTCTCTGTCAGACCATCACCCAGACACTCATCCTCTGTTTCTTTTAATCTCTCCTATGGTCACTTTAATTCTGACATGCACTATCTGTTCCCCCATTCTCTCTCGCTCAATCACATACACCCACAATTGCTTGCTCTTTCTCTCTCTTGTTTCTCTTTGTCACCCTTTGTCCTTCCTGTCGGTATCATTCTTTCTGTTCTATTGATCTCCTCTCATAGTATCTCAGTCTGCCTTTCTCACGTGTTTATTTCTTCCCCCCTACACTCACCCTCTTACCTCAGTCTTTCGTGGTTTATCTCTGGCGTCTGTACTTCTATATATATTATATTAAACTGATTTTTAGACTCTGTCCACACAGCCTATAATGTGCCTCATTGCCATTAAGCGCAGTCTGTCCTCAGAATCTGGCATCTGTTGATTCTCTCCTAGTGTCCGTCTGCTGCTTGTGTTGTAATTCAGGTACTTTTTTCCAACCTCCACCCTCTCACTGTTTATGCCCTCCCCCACAATAACAAAAAGGAAAAGCTATAACAAACAAGCATTAGAGGTGGCAGGAAGTATATCCCAGATTTGCAATGACAAAAAACTGGAAGACATTTTTTTGTTTATTCTTTTTTTAATAGGCTTAATCAGCTGTTCATAATGTCTTCTTGGTAATATATATTAGGTAACACAGATACTGTAATTTCCTCAGGTCATGTTAACATGTTCCCTTTCATCCTGTACCTAGCTGCTCAGCCAGTGTGAGTGTTCCGTGTAGAATGTTCGTGTGAGTGGGATGCTTGGGTGCCTGGTGTGTGAGTGTTGGCAGTTGGAAGATGGGCTGAGCAGCTAGGAGGCTGCACCTAGTGGCGTTCTGTATCTACTCTACTTATGGGCTTGCAGTAACATCTACGTATGGACTTAATAAACTACATGAAATCATCTCGGCTACGTCTACTTTGTCACCTGAACACGTGGGGCCAGCCCACTACAAATACTTATGACACTTTTCTATTATAACTCTTCAACATGCTGCACAGCAGCCACACTGCTCTACAACCTAGCTTAAAGACATTGGCAAAGCCAATAGTTGTGGCTAAACACTTACAAGGCCCAAAGGCAAGACCGATTGGCCATGCCAATGCTGGCCATGCTTTGCAGTGGCATCAGTTGAGGAACAGGTCTCTAGTTGACTGGATTTCTCATAATCCCCATCTTGTTTATAGTTCAAGTGATCACATTTATGCCATGACGATGAATATAAATTTGGCCCTATAACACGTTATTTATAACAACTATACAATTAAACACGTATTCACTCATTTATTACTACAATGCAACGGTCAAATACAAGTTTATTGCACTGTACATCAAAATTGGCGTTAGTAAAATGTTGCACATTTTTTCTCCTCCAAATAGCAGTAAAAAAAGAATTACTGAACTGAAAGGCTTGTTATTTATTAAGTCACTAGTTGAAACTGTCACATTTATGAACGTTTTAATTCTACTATGTTTTATTGCAAGCGGGTGGCAGACTTCTGAGTGTTGCAACATTTTTTTTTGCCTTTCTCATTCTTTGGTTTAAGCTTGCAATGAAAACTAACAAAAGTATTACTGTTGCACCAGCTTGGGAAAGGCAGAACTACTGGTTACCAGTTCTTCTTTTTTATGTCCCTTAAGCTGCAGAGCTGTCTTCCTTCAGGCTTCGGGCTGAGACTAATACTGAATTTGGTGGTAGCTACAATGTTACATTTTCATTTAAGCGCCTTAAAATAGCAACTTTAAAAAGGGGACAGAAAATGTATCACCATTTAGTAGGGCGTCGAATGAGGAGGCAAAATTAGCAGTTATTTAAAATTAGTATAAAAAACAAATGAAATGAAAGGCACTTTGGACAAGATGTGTTGCTAAAGAGAAATGGGATTTTTTTTCGTTTAAAGAGGCTATGAACAATGTGCACAAGCTTTATACAGTCACTCAAATTGAAGGGAGTCATTGGGTAAAGTGGACGGACCCATTGCAGTGTTCTGTAGTAGTAGAAATAACATGTCAATAACAATTTAACAGACCAATGGAAGCCCACTGACCAACAGTCCCTCTATGTATGCATATTGTCTGCATTTTCTTAAATAGCAAAGCAATAGTCCAGAGAAGACAGCTAAAGGTTCTCTCAAATGCCAAATCTAAAAATTCGAGGCCTTGACTTCCCTCAGAAGAACAGGTCATAAGGAACATCATATGCATTTAACAAAAAGAATCCAACCCATTTTCTAAACCAGTGACGACTGGGAAAGCAAGGGTTAATAAACATGCTTTATATCCGAACACACCTTGCATTTTTATCGGCAAATGCGAGCAGATATGTTTATTTGTCTTTAATGCATGCCAAGGGGGGAACTGTGTTATGGGATTTTTCGAATACCCAAAAGCCCACTACTCCGATCACAGTACCAAGTTGAAGAGCCTTAGGTTTTAAACTTTTTCTTGGTGGATGGTTCAGTTCTTTTAACACATCCCTGTGTAAAAAAAAATGCACAAAGTAAGGCCTTGCTGACTAAAGTTGGCATCGCTAAACTGTTCAGGGAAAAAGGTGTTCTTATCTTTTGCAGGTTGCAACTGGTATATGTAGATTATTGTGTTCTGTATAACAGGCAGTGCGTGTGAATTTGCATATACTGAAAGCTCGAATGCAAGTGTGAGGTACAGACTTGTTCCATCTGTGTTTTAGGAGGTGCAGTATTAGCTTTCCTAACTGTGCGTCTAGTTGGGTGTGCTTATTTCTTAAAAAGAATCCTGTAAGTGTTGCTACTACAGATTTGACAAGTCGATCTACCAAAGAGTAAAAACTTCTGTTTTTCAAACGTGGTACAGGTAGTCACAGATTGCAGCTTGACTTTCATCTGAGGTATGTGGTTATAGAGAGGCCTGCACTTCACACTGCAGCGGATCAAATTCCCTTTGTGTACAATTATCGCACTGAAACACAATTCTAATTCTGCTTAAGCTGCCTGCTTCTTTTAGCAGAACAGTGCACACCTTGGAAGCAGTTCCCACGATGTGCTGTTGTCTAGCAGACAGGCATCCCAGGATGGGCTCATTTGAACTTCTGTGTTGACGAGAGTGATGCGCGTGGAAAGTTCACGCCTCCCTGAAGGCACCAGTTCTATTTTTGTGAAATAGCTTGTTTTGTTTGTAAATTTGGTTCAGTTTTCAGAAATCTTAGTCGGATATTCCAAAGTAGACTGTGTCAGGCCAGTCAGTGCCTTGAGGCCTAGAGAGCTCGGAGGCAGCTGGCCAAGCCCTATAAGAAGTATTACTTGTGTCCCTGGAGGTGCATGAACCAGATGCAACTGCACTGTCACTGTAGCCAGGAACCTCCTTGGAGGCTTTGAGTTTTAGAGGTTAACGAGGTGAACAGAGGAGGTGTTATGGAGCTGAACCCATAATACAGCCAGCACACTCATAACCCGTAATTAGTGGATTGTGCAATCAGTTCTCACTTTGCAAAAGAGAACATGTATTTTTTTTTAAATTTCAAAAGCTTACTTTATTATGCACGGGGATCTGCAATTAAAAGCAGTTCTACCCAAATCATAGACAGCTGGAGCTCTATGGTGGCAGTGCCACTTTTTAAGCCACATGTATGTGTCCTTGACATGTTTCGGCCTGTTTGCCTACCTGAGAATCATTTCTGTGTGTCACTGTGCAGCTGCGGCTCCTCCACTAAGGCGGAGGAGTGTCGCCCAACAGGAAAATTAAAATGATAATAACGCAATGTTATTATCATTTTATTAGGTTTCGCCTGTCGAAAGCTGCGCGAGCAGCGTTTCGCGCAGGCGAAAACTTTTGTGTACAGTGTGTGTGTGTAGTCCCGCCCCTCTGTTCCATTGGCTAGCTCCATAAATGGAGGCTAGCCATTGGAACAGAGATCTGTCCGTCAATGCCGGAGCAGATTCGTGGGCGTTCCGGCGATTTTTAGGCTTTTCGCTACGTCATGTGGCGGTGGGCGTGTTTATTTATTTATTTTTGGACGCTATGTTTTGATCATTTGCCGCCGGAAGATGTCCAGGAGAGTGCTGTTTTATTTTTCGAGCCTTCTTGTGCCCGTTCCCGCCCCCCTCCCGCTGTCCGTGTGCTGTTAACCCGCCCCCCTCCCGCTGTCCGTTTGCCCGTTCCCGCCCCCCCTCCCGCTGTCCGTGTGCCCGTGCTTAATGCTTGTTTTTAAAGCGTTGGCTAGGATTGCAGACAATTTGTCATCCCACCAATGTGCTGGCCCCAGAAAAATGCCTGTTTAGCTCCTCACTGAATAGGTAAGATTTGGGGTGCTCATGCTGTTTGCATGAATAACTTTCGAACGCCTCTGATCGGATTCTAGCGGCCCCTCGCCGAGGAGGGTGAGAACTTGAAAAAGTGAGGGTGAATGAAGGTGGGCGATTAGACTGCTCCGGGGGCGGGAAAGGCTCGGTCGGCCGAGGGTTGCCCTCAGCTGCTGAGCGAGACCTCCAGCCCTGAAGGCTGGCATGGGCATGTCCTTTCTTTGTTATTGCTTTCTTTGAGGGCGCCGGGGTGCTGAGGGGACCCGCAGAGAGTGCAGAGTCTGTAGTAGGCGGAGGAAGTAGCGCTGCGGACGCTCACATGCGCCAGGTGAGCTTTTCATGGAAAAGGGCCAGGTGCGGGGGAGGCAGGGACGAGGTCGAAGGGTAGAAAGAGGGGCAAAAGGAGAGGCGTGATGGGGAGATGGTGGGTACATCAGGGGACGGACGTGAGTGGCGTAAGTTAGACGTGGCAAAGAAACAGTGTTGTACACTGAATCTCGGCTAGGTGCTTCCAGGCGCTACGGAATGTTTCCTTTTTAATTAAAAGGTAAGGGGGCCTTCAAGGGATATATTTCAGGAGAACAATCAATTATTCAATGTCAATTGTGGAGAAATTAATTCACCAAATGTGTAAATCATGTAATCAAAATATAAACACATTAAAACATATAAACATATAAACAACAAAACACAGAGGTGTATATAAAAAGAATTTTATCAAAAAGTTCATTAAATCAGCAATAAATCAAAGAAAGCAGGTAAGGAAATGCTGGTATAAATGACGTGATAGTACAATAATCAATACCACAGCAAAACCTAAAAAGAACATCTATCTCAAAAAACAACGTGAATCAAACACTGTAGAGATAAGATGAAGGTCGACGTTTCGGTATTTTTACAATAAATTTATCGAGACATAATTTATTGCTGTGGTATTGATTATTGTACTATCACGTCATTTATACCAGCATTTCCTTACCTGCTTTCTTTGATTTATTGCTGATTTAATGAACTTTTTGATAAAATTCTTTTTATATACACCTCTGTGTTTTGTTGTTTATATGTTTATATGTTTTAATGTGTTTATATTTTGATTACATGATTTACACATTTGGTGAATTAATTTCTCCACAATTGACATTGAATAATTGATTGTTCTCCTGAAATATATCCCTTGAAGGCCCCCTTACCTTTTCATTTAAATTACCCAAGCCCTCAAGGGTGTAACTGGGTTGCTCACCTCTTTGAATCATCCTTTTTAATTAGCCACTCTGACTGATCCCTAGTGTGGAAGCCAAACCAGAGCTCAGTGAAATACATGAATTTGTGCAAGATAAAGCCATATTAGTCAAGGGCGTAAGCAGGAGTCTCACTTCTGGTGCCCGGGCCACACGGCAACTACTCCCCTACTTACGGCAACTACTCCCCTACTTAAAACAAACTAGACCATTTACGAATGCTTTGGTGGAACGGATATGGTAGGTGATTGTGGAAATGGGGGCGTGGCGTGGGTCTGATTGGCGGGGCAGTTATAGGGACTCGGGTGGAACAGACACTAGGGCGATGGCAAACAGGAGTACTTATGAAAGTGTAACCAAACAATGGCAGGACCAAATCACAAAACCATGGGGGCAGCCGCAGTCAGTCGGGGCGGCGATAGGGCCCCACACGATGGGAACCATAACGCCAAATGCTGGTGGCGTAAAGTTTCTGGCTCGCTCTGCCATTGGACAGCATCCCGGGAGCGCGTCATCAGAGGTGCAGCGTCGTGATCCGGGGGTCGTCGCAGGTCTTGTAAAGCCCTCTGGGGTGTTGGTCTGCACCCTCTTTACATCCATGACTGGGCCGCTGTGCTTAACCTGCCCACCCTGGCCACTTTCCTTTACTTTTGCTCTTGGATAGTGGATGTGTGGGTGTGAGGGGGGGCTCGCAGTGTGAGGGGGGGCTCGCTGTGTGTGGGGGGGCTCTGTGTGGGTGTGTGTGGGGGGGGGCTCTGTGTGGGTGTGTTTGGGGGGGCTCTGTGTGGGTGTGTGGGGGGTCTCTGTGTGGGTGTGTTTGGGGGGCTCTGTGTGGGTGTATGGGGGGCTCTGTGTGGTTGTGTGTGTGGGGGGGCTATATGTGCGTGTGGGGGGGCTCTGTGTGGGGGGACTCTGGGTGTGTGTGTGTGTGGCATTTGCGAGAGATTAAGCTATTGGCATTGTAAATGACAATGCCATTTATTTATCTGTTTTCAAAACCAACACATAAATACAAATGTTGTCATTTACAATGCCAATAGCTCTAACTTTTGCAAAGGCGAAACCGTTGCATTGTAAATGCTTGTTTTTCCTGTAGTTACCCAGTTTGGTTTTAGGTGCAGGGCAGGGCAGGGCTGTCAGCCAGCAGGGTGAAGATGTGGTGGACACTTTCTAAGTGTGCATGATGGTTTGGCCGGCCATCTTGGGCCGGCCAAACAGTCATGCGCACTTAGTATGTTCTCCACCCAGCTGTATTGCATGGCCAGGTGGAGAACATGCACAGCCTTCTGCTTCCTGTCTGAGTTCTGAACTACGGCGCTCAGTCTAATCCCAACGCTACTGTCAGGTGGTGACAGCAGCGTCGTAATTAACTATGGGAGTCTTGGAGCGGTATGCTTCCTGCTTCAGTGGGACTGTGCGTCGTCGACAGAAGAACATAATAAGGATGGAGGCAGCGGCTGGCACGTAGGTGCAATTTTCTTTTTTTAAACCTCACCCCTACTGCCCTAAAGCAGCCGCCACTGCTAGTGGGTATTATCTGTGCATGTTAAATGTTTGCATTTTCTACTTCCTCTGCTTTATATAGAATCAACAAGTCTCATGGTGCTGCTTTGGGGCCAGCATACAAGATTTCACTTGGTACAATTGAAGAATGAAAGAAACAAAGAATCCTTATGCCGCCCTGTGCCTAGCACGGTCATGGATCCAGCCATTGTAATTTCCAAGGGTAATAACATTACATTAATTACAGTGGCATTGGTGGGACACTAGTGTTCTTCAAAGCAACTTTCCCAAGAGGGAGCGTATTTCTGTCACCTGCCTACCTGAGCGCCAAGAGCACCGTGCATTCAGGACTGACACACAGACTTCCCTGCAGCAGAAGTGTCTTTGAAGCGCACAGTCAGGGCAATGTATTTACCGTAATGCAGTTGGCATTATGGTAAAAATATATCCCCACCCCTGATTTTGTTTCGAAAAGCAACTGTGGTATTTAAGGGCGAGCCTGCAAGAGCATGCACTAGCGCATGCGTCTCGCTTGTGAGACACTGTTAACAAAAAACGGCCTGAAATGATGCTTTAACACATAATGAGGCAGTACACCCCAATTCATCCCACTCCAGGCCACCTCACCCCATACCAATACTCCCACTCAATCCAATCCACCGCACTCCAATCCTGACAACTCGCCCCAATCCACCACACCCCAATCCTCCCAACCACCCACGCCAATCTTCCACAATTCAAATCTGCCCCAATCCAAACATTCCACACTCATGTCTGCCCCGCTCCAATCCAAAACAAGCTGCCCCACTGCAGTCTGGCCCAGTGCAGTCTGCCCCGATCCAAATCAATCTGCCGCACCCCGATCCAAAACAAGCTGCCCCATTGCAGTCTGCTCCACTCCAAAACAGTCTGCCCCACTCCAGTCTTCCCTGTTCCAATCCAAAACAGCCTGCCCCGTTCCAATCCAAAACAGCCTGCCCGTTCCAATACAAATGTCTGCCCCACTCCAATCCACCACATCCAATCCACCTCAATCCAGTCCACCCCAGTTCATCCACCTCAATCCAATCCAGTTGACTCCACTACAATCCAGTCCACCTCAATCCAAACCTCCCAACTCAATCCAGTCCACCTCACTCCAGTCGACCCCACTTCAATCCAATCTACTCCAGTCCACGCCACCCCACCCCACTTCAATACAACCCATCCAGTCCCCCACCCCATTTCAGTCCACCCCACTCCATTACAGCCATCCTGCTCCAATCTAATCTAACCCAGCCAATCTACCTCACTCCGCTGCAGTACAGTCCACCAAAACTCTACTTGAATCCATCCCAGTTCACCCCACTCAGTCCATCCAGCCCACTTCAATGCAACCCATCCCACACAGCCTTCCTCCAGTCTAGTTCAATCTACCCCTCCATTCTAATTCATCCCACTCCAAACCACCCTACTCTAATTCAGTCCAGTCCACCCAATTCAATCCACCCTAGACCAATCTAATCCACCCAATCCACGCACCCCACTTCAATCTACACCATCCCACGTCTCTCCAATCAATCCACACCTTCCAGTCCACCCACTCCAATCCACCCAATCCAACCCACGTTACCCCAATCCAATCCACCCCAATCCAATCTACCCCACTATTTCAATCTACTCCAACCCACTCCACCCTGTTCCACACCACCTCACCTGCTCAAAGATACTGCACTTTGCGACACACTCTGTCACTACACCCCTGAACTCTACTCCACTCTGGCACTCTACTCTGCATTCTCCACTCTGACACACTACTCCAACAAATCCAGTCCACAACCCTCTACTACCCCCACTACACATGCCACTAACTTTTTAAAACCCGAGCCCCCATGTTAGAGTAATTCTCTTTCCCACGATATGTCCTGTGCCCCTCCTGCTCTACCCGCTAACAACATATGCCCCACATAGGAAAAGTCAAACCTATAACTTAATTTTTCCGCCTCCTGTTTGACCCAAGCTTCTTGTAATTATTGTTACTGCCTTGTTTGGATAATACGTTGTGTAAATTGAAGTGAAATTACACCCTTTTCCCCTCTCTTGAGCAGGAAACGTTTGCATTTGGTTATGGTGTGCAGTACACTGATAATTCTAAGAAGGGGGATGGGAGCCACCTTAGCACTATTTGTAACTGTGGAGTTGGATTCACTGACCACAAGAGGAAGGTTTACCAAACTTTATTCATGCAGCAAGGATCAGAGCATGGTAATTTGTAAGACAGAAATGTAGCTTTCAGCTATGGGAGAGAAGCAATGAGATTGGGTCTCTCACGAGTGGACAAGACAACCTTCGACCCAGGCAGCGTGTCGGTAAAGATGGTCTAGGACTAATAAACTGTCCTTTCTGTATCTTCCTCGTCACCAATGTTTTATCATCAAGTTTGCTGCTCACATACCTCTCCCCTTGGGTTCTTTCATGTAGGCTCTCTTGGTCACTAATAAGGGCTCCATGAGTATGAGTGGCATTCAGTGCAGCCAGCTATGCAGCCTCATTTGTCTCAGTTGGTTTTGATCTTCCTGCTTGTGCTCCGGGAAACCCTTAGATTTCATCCCATTCATCTTGTTTCAGCCTGTGCGAGGATGTCTTCTCCCGCGTAATGGAGCAGAAGGGAAACCAACCCTTGTGTGGTGATCTGTATATGATTGTGTAGGAGACAATACTGCATGAAGGGTAACAACCCTGGCTTATGAAAAAGAAAAGAAAACACTTATCTGTCTACAGCCGGCCGCCTCTTCTCCTCTGTCCTCTTCTTCCTGTTTGGAGTCCGGCAGCAGGGAGCACCCGGGCTCCCACACACCCCTAAACCAGTCACAACGCTGCACTTCAGAATTGTGATTGGTCTGAGTGTTGTGGTTCGGCGCTCAGACGGGGAATGGGAGTCTGGACATGTTCTCCACCCAGCCTGTAATGTAACCTGGCTGGAGAACATGCAAAGTGCGCATGAATGTTTGGCGAGCCTGAGACTGCCGGCCAAACATTCATGTTACTTTTAGAGTGGGCAAACCACTCCTCCCCTTGCCTCTGCACTGTCAGCAGCCGCACCCGCATCAGGAAAGAGAAAACTAAAATGATAATAACATTGGTTATTATCATTTTAATTTTCCTTTAACTACTGCTCGCAGAGCAGTGGGGCGAAGCACCACCACTGTAAACAGCGCCACCTCTCTACACTGCTAGTTTATTTTACTTGTTGTCCATCCTGTGCAGGTTCAGCTGTAACAAAAAATAGGGCCAGGCACCAATGTAAAAGTGGCCCCCATTAGCGACCAACATAGCTAAACATAAAAGAGGCCCACATTTTCAAATCAGATGCTATATGGGTATTTTGCAAGGTATGGGAGTCTGCATGCATTTGATTGCTGGCAATGCATCTAGGGTGTCAGGAAAAGCAACAGTAACAAGCATTTGCAATGCAATAGGTCTTGCATTACTGATAGTTTGAGGTATTGGCTTTGCAAATAATAATGCTACGCCACTAGCTCATACTTTGAGTAATGCGAGACCTAGTGCATTGCAAGTGCTTGCATAATGAGCCAGGAACCAACATTGTATGTCTCAGTGCAGTACTGCAAGCTGCTCCTAGAGGTCCCTTGTGAGCAAGGCACCAGCACTGCATGTCTAGGTGCAGTACCACAAGCTTCTCCTAGAGGTCCCTAGTGAGCAAAGCATCAGCACTGCTTGTCTATTTGCAATACCACAGTCTGCTCCTAGAGGTCCCTAGTGAGCAAGGCACATCACTGCCTGTCTAGGTGCAGTACTGCAAGCTGCTCCTAGAGGTCCCTAGTGAGCATCATAAACCTTGGGTCACATATGGTATTGCACCCTGCAGAAGATATGGTAAATCCACCCTCCCCATAATGCATTGAATTCAAGATAGTACCACGAATACATACAAATAGTTTGGTCCATGTTTACAATTAGTAGCTTTGAAATGTGACAGAAGAATTATTATGTTAATTCCGGATTAGGTTGTACTCTATGTGAAGCTCATGAAGGGAAATGTATAGCAGGGGTAATATAAATATGAGATGTGCTAGCGAGTAAAGTAACCACTGCCAACCTAGTTTAGGGCCAAGTGAGTGTCCTGTCTGAAGGCCTTTAAGAAAATAGTGCCTTGAGGCTGGAATAAAAACCTAGGGCATAACAACACGTGTAACAGGGGATGTCCTCATGCGAGGTTACAAGAAGAGACAAGCCGGTACGAAGGAGGGACTACTAAGCCTAATGACCAATGAAAAGCCACCATTTACAATGGACAGGAGCCAATTAAAAAGATGGGTGGAAAGTAGGCTGAACTTTATGCACATATCCTGAATACAGCATGTCTCGAAGAGACAACTCAAGCGCTGCCTGTGTGAGACCTAAAAAGCGCTTCACCTGGCCGTAGAACAGGCCCATAAACTGCTAAAAAAAAAACAGCCCACACACTGACCTCTCAAAGGACGATAAAAAGGAAAATCTTAATGTGGCCAGCAAAACAGAATCTTCATTGTTTCAATGGACTGTCAGCATCCACATAGTTTTCTCAGCAAAGCCTTTTTGTACCAGATGCAGCCTGGTTTTTAATACAAATAAATGAGCGTCATCAACTTCCATAACTCCTTAGATGTTTGTAATTTAATGGTGAGTGTCAGGCTAGTTCTCCGTTGCCTTTGGACTCCGGGCAATGACGAGTACTATGCTATTATTTGTGCATCACCAAGTTAAGTGTCTTGATTTCTTCCGATCCCACTAAAATCTTTGTTGCCGCCATACTTCAGAATTACAAAAAATGAGCTTCATTTTGCTTTCTTATTGGCTGAATGTGTACTGTTCATTTACAGGTATTTACATTTTGTTGTGTGTTAGGAAAAAATGACATCCTTAAGCTGTCCTTTCACCCTTCATGTGCCCCAGTAGGATTGCAGCATAATTCACTTTACTTTTATTCCTCTGAATGCAAAGTGAACAGAGTTAGTAAACACCAGTCTACATGTTGAAAAATAAGCAGCAGAAGACACACACTGACTTCTGACCCCTGTCCTCTGTCTCAACAAATGTGACACGATAAATACAGAATTTAAAGGCATTTTTAAAGATTCCCTGGACTTGGGCGACCGTGGGTCGCGAGCCACAGTTTGGGAACCACTGGCTTAGATGCTACTACCAAAGTGCAGTGTTTGATCCTGTCTGGTATTGTCGCCTCGTTTGATATCGTAACAAGTTCCTGGGTGCAAGGAGCGCATACAACACTTTGCAGACAAGTGTCTCCAGACCTCACTATCTGGGCACTATTTGTCAGGAAGTGGTCGTTCTTTTTGGTAAGGTAATGAGGGAAGCACCGGTTGTAGATCTTGATGTAGTGACCCTCGTAGCCTCACGTAGAAACTCTTGTTTGTTTGGGGAGGATAGATGTGGGCAGGGTGCAGATACAGGCCACGTGGACTCTACCACACCTGCCGCTTTACTTGCAAGGCAAAGCAACGACTGTGAAGCGGTGGTGGTAGAAGCACATTCTTCCTCCCCCTCTACTCCACGCCACCCATAGGAACAGTACGGAATGGTAGGGGGGGTGATCTCTTAATTTTTTTATCAGTGTCACCAGTTTGGGCAACAGTTGTAACAGTGAAGGCAGATGAATACAAGTCCTCACAGCCATCAGTAATGCCCGCGAGGACAGCTGTAGTGGCAAAGGCGGGAGCACATGGGTCCACAGGTTTGTCTCAGGACTCCTCAGAGGGGAACAGTGGAATACATAGGCACGCCAGCTCACATAGGGTGATCTCGGCACCTATCACAGTTTGTTCCGGGTCGACAGTTGCATCCTTCATTCACCATAGATGATGCCCCACCAAACTCCTTGTGGCAGGACTCTGGATTATTGAACCTGGCTCTTGTTTGATGATGTGGAGATTCTCTGCTCAACAGGCAATTCTTCTGCGCCCCATCAAGGGAGATAGCTAAAATTATATTATTTCAGTTGTACAGAAGAACCATTCAAAGTCAAAATTGAACTCTGAATAGGGCAAATGACCTTTCCTAGACACATTTGCCCCCAAACCTTTGGAGTGAGTGAATCATTCAAAAGTATGTTTCCTTGATGCTAGCCATATCTCCAGGACCAGAAGAAACCAATGGGAACTGTAAGTCTCATGTTGTGGTTTACAAAGTGGACAACGTCTGTCCAATCAGATGCTGTTGCAGTGCCTTGGCTTCTTATGCAAAACAACATGCAGATTGTGGCAGATGACTAACAGCCAGTCTTTGTCTAGGTGTGCATCTCTGCCTATGCCACTTGGCCACAGCCTGTTGTACATGCCTTGTGTCACTCCGGCCGCAGCTGACCTGCTGGGACTACTTTGATCCATGAAAGGCGAGCAATCTTCTTTCTCCATTCAAGTGAATGAAAGAGCGTGTCAGTGGGGAGGTAGGAAAGGGGCGAGTATCTCTGACTACCTCTTAGCCGTCTGGAGTATCCTACCACCGAAAGGGCTACATACATCTTGGGGGACCTTAACTTTTAAGGGTATTCCACTTTTTAGGTCTCGCCTTTACCATTCCGAAGGAATGGGAAATGGCGAGAATTCAAGTGCTCGAACTGATTGTGAAACCACCGCTTTTTTTCGTGGCGTTTTCTTCGAGTGCACGTGGCCACAGGCACGCGCTTTTGGCCCATACACTTTCATGGCCATCTGTTCCTCAATGTCCCTCCCACCCTTCATTTGATCTTGCCGCGAGTTCAGGCTAATGGCCCTCCCCCAGCACAGAGCGCGCATCGCGGCCGCACAGCACATCAAAGGGCTTCTCCCAGCGTGTGCTGTGCGGCTTCTCCTCCCCTAATTATGTGGCCGGCCGTACTTGTGTTTCCCGGCCGCTTCCCGGCCACTCTTGTATTTAATTAGCAGCAGCAGCATTTCTCCTGCGCCAGGCCACATCAAAGGCTCTGTGCCACTTTCACCCACACAGCAACACTTACAGACACGCAACGCCACTCACACCCACGCAAGCCCACTATCATCCACGCAACACCACACTCACCCACGCAACGCCACTCACCCAAGCAACACCACTCACACATGCAACGCAACTCACACATGCAACGCAACTCATCCACGCAACCCCACTCATCCACGCAACCCCACTCATCCACGCAACGCCACTCATCCACGCAACGCCACTCATCCACGCAACGCCACTCACCCAAGCAACACCACTCACACACGCAACACAACTCACCCACGCAACGCCACTCATCCACGCAACGCCACTCACACACCTAACGCCACTCACACACGCAACGCCACTCACACACGCAACACCACTCACACACGAAACGCCACTCACACACGCAACGCCACTCACACACGCAACGCCACTCACACACGCAACGCCACTCACACACGCAACGCCACTCACACACGCAACGCCACTCACACACGCAACGCCACTCACACACGCAACGCCACTCACACACGCAACGCCACTCAAACACGCAACGCCACTCACACACGCAACGCCACTCACACACGCAACGCCACTCACACACGCAACGCCACTCACACACGCAACGCCACTCACACACGCAACGCCACTCACACACGCAACGCCACTCACACACGCAACGCCACTCACACATTGTGGGTGCAGATTGTGGGTGCAGATTGTGAGTGCAGATTCAGAGTGCAGATTCAGAGTGCAGATTCAGAGAAAACTCAGCAGCACCACCACCATTGCAATGCAATAGGTCACGTTTTAACGCAAATTTAAGCTATAGGCCTTGTAAATGACAAAGCCTTTTATTTATGTTCCAAAAACCAGAACGCAAAAATAAAGGGCATTATCATTTACAATGCTAATAGTTCAGACTCGCGTTATTGCGAGACCTATTGCATTTCCAATGCTTGTTGTTTATGCGTCAATACTCCTAAATAGCACATTAATTCAGGAGGGCCCAATGAAAGCAGGCTCCCCACTGCAGTGCTGGCAACAACGCCTGTAAACCCATTAGTATTAATCGGCTGCCACAAACTAGCAGTCTTGTTGTGACCTGCTCATGAGGACATTAGTCACCCATCATAAAAGAAGTACCACTTGCTGCCCCTCAGTACCCAGTAGAGTCTAGCACTCCGTGTTGCACGTGCTCCTGTCGGGGGCTCGTGACTTGGGTCTCCTGCGCAGGAAAACGTAACCATTCAGTCAGAATGAAAAAAAGACGAGGCGCAGGTGGGGGGGCTCAAGGACGCTCTGCTAGAAACCTTTGCTCTATGGTCTTTAAGAAAACGCCCCTAGAATTTGTCTTGCAATATGCAAATGCGTTTGTACATGAATACATTGAATACATTTTGGAAGGAGGTATACTTTACTTTTAATTTAAGATGTTTGATGCTTTACCCGGAATATGTTGCATGTACTAGTCTGTTTGGTCTCTTATTACGCTCTTAATACAGTGAACTGCAACACATTTGAACCTATTTGTGGTGCGTTTCCCATAAGCTCGACAACTTACTTATTCATGTACTGAGCGAAGAAAGGACCACAAAACCTACAATCTTATCTCCCACCTGCACATTAATTTCCTGCTGTCTGGCAGCTGCACCAGCAAAGTGTGTTAAAAGGAAAACACAAGGATAGGAAATGCATTCTTGACATTCAGTTGACATTGAAAGCTATGAGGGCACTTGTTTTCATTTAACACGCTTCCTTCCTGCTCCCTCAGGATCTTGTTTGGAAGGGCTACATATCCTGCCACCAGAGGAGAGGAAATTGCTTGTTTTATTTTTCTCCAGTTGTTTTTCACAGTTGTGGTGAAGATTAAACTTTTTTTAATTGTGCTTCTTAAGGAGACACTGAGAGCACAGTCCACTTCAACGTCTTTGACAGGACACCAAATATTGTCACCTGAGAATTGGATCTTAAATCTCAGAGAATCCAGTTGTCATTGGTGAGTCTAGTAAAACCTGCAATTCCTGGACAAACGTTTCTGTAATTCCCTTCTTTGTGCAGCTTCCATGTGAAGCCATTAGCGTTAAGACTAGGCTTGAAACTGGGCTAGTCATTGCTCCGACATCAAGGCAGTGAAAAATGTGTTCTGAAGCTGATGCAGATCTGCTCCTTCTCCAAGTCTGCAGAGACTTGAGGGAGGTGGTGGTATGGTTGTTGGTTCTGCCCTGGCTTCTTGCTCACCCTTTGCAGTCTTGCCTGTCAGCTGTCGGTCTGCATAAAATAACCACTGGCATGAGATTGAAGTCGGACTGATTCGACTCTCAGGGAGTTGCTCGCAGCATGGTGCTGGCTCCTCACACTTGAATTGAGAGTAAAAAGTGGGGCTTCAGGTTGGAAAGGAGAGGGCCATAGGGGATGTGTAGAGCATATGAGGAAGAGAGGGAGAGTTGGCAACATACCAGGTAGTACTGGGGTGGGTAGAGGGTTTTATTGAGGGTGACATAGGAGGATGTCTGGTGTTGCATTGAGTATTTGGGGTAGAGAGAGTACCTAAAAGGGTGCATGAAGCCCAGTTTCTTTTTTTTTAAAATTCTGTGTTTGGCAGGCAGTCGATAATGACTAGAAGGTGGTGAGGTGAGAGCAGAGTACCAGGCATCTATAATTTTTCATTTACAGCTAGGGGAGTAGGGTATTTTGTGGGGACTAGGGGCCATAAATATCATACAATTAAAATATTTTTTCTTTTCCATAAGATACATGGTACAAAGGGGTTCACACATGATAAATAGTCGGGGGAAACAACTGTCCACCATGAAAACTTCAGATAAGGTCCATTAAATAGTGTGATATGGAAAAGTTTCAGTATTTAGATTGTAGTCTCGGGAACTTAAGATGTAATTTAAAACAGTAATAATAACAGTACAATTATACATGGGTAGCTATTCTGCAGTTTTCCACCCCTGGGTTTCAAGTGATGTCATAAACCACTCAAACCTTGTTTCATTGTTTGGTTTTATTGAGCTTTAATCCCTTGGCAGGATACAACAAAGCTACCTATCTATAATTCTTTGTGGTATGCCCATATTGTGGCATAATTTCTCCCCTTTAATGATAAATAATATCATTACTCCGCTGCATTAAAATGTTACCTTTATCCTTACCATTCATTGCCTGCTGCCAGATCAGTGGATAGTGTGAAAAGTAAATGCCTGTGGAAATCACCCACAACAGTCCTAATAGAGAATCCAAAGGAAGGGAGCGTTTCTTGCTTTCTTTAATAGAGAATCCAAAGGAAGGGAGCGTTTCTTGCTTTCTTTCCTTCTCTAAAAATAGAGTTGCCCACTGTAAAGTCAACATTCACGGTGATTTATTTATTTAACTCGTGGAGTTCATTTCAGGAGAAAATGGATCTCTGCTTCTTGTACACATTCCATACCACAAAGCCTGCGTTGACGGCGACTTGCATCAAAATGCTTGAAATATATGTTCTTATTTTTAGTGTACACATTTTTTCATACATTCACAACCAGTAGAACTCTCATTAGAATGAGTAGGAGAACAACAACTTTAGTGACTTTGGCGGAATCCCACTGCGACCAAAATGACCCCAATTATACATTAAAAGGATATTGTAAGTCACTGATGAGTTCCGTGATCTTTCACAGGAACTGTTCGTTGTCTATTTTTAGGTCTCGCCTATTATATCCCACAGGGATTAATAGGCAAGTATATAGTAGGCAAAACAAACTCTTGACCAAGCGCGGATTACGTGCAGTTCATGTGATGCACTCGTGTGAGACGCACGTGCACGCCAAACCCATCAGCCTCGCACCAGACTGCAATGGAATGCCTCCCAAGCTGCTCCCCCGCCCCTCGCAATTCAGACTTCCCCGCCATCGTCCGCTCCAGTTTAACGGCCACGCGGGATATTACTTTCACTTTCACGGCCGTGTCATGCTTGTTGGGACTTTTATTTTGGTGAGTGAGTGAGCCTGCAGTCATCAGCCTTATTTAAGATTAATTGATTTTCTCAAAATCACAAGATGTTTGACCCTCTCAAGACTACTCAAACCCTGTTCCCCAGCTTCAAAGGCGGACTCTCTTGACGCGCCCGCACTTCGCTTTCACCAAGGCGCCATCTGGAGCATGATTACTTTCCCGCTTCAGTTTCCTATCAGGCGCCATCTGTCTTTCCTTAGTTTATGGCTTTACTATACCGCTCGCAGGCCCCTACCCCCTCCCTTCTCTCCCTCCCTCTTCGTCCGCTCCAGTTTAACGGCCACGTGGGATATTAGTTTCACTTTCACGGCCGTGTCATGCTTGTTGTTTCGGCCGTGTGTCTTGTCTTCATTTTTTTTTTGCTCTCTGACGATCACTGCAGACCAGCTAATGTCTCGCTCTACCCTCCCCACACCAACACGTTCTGTCGCTTTCTGCCCGTTCTTGCAGATCAGCTCACGCCTTGCGAGGCTCTCCCCACACCATAACTTTCTATACAGTATAGTCAGCAGCAGCTATATACCAAACAAAACAGGTAACCAGAGGCTGGATCTCCATGCTTCCCGGACTAACACAAGTTCCGTAGCCGAGCCACTTGAACGAATGTAAACGGTGCAAAACATTTTCTTTCGGGTCAATGTGTTAAAAGTATGTGCTGCGAAGCTCATTAAACCAGTTGCTTAAAAGTGCTTGAGAAAGTATTCAACAAACACAGAGCTGGTTATTACTTAGCTCTCACTTTCTTTTAATGAAGTCTGAGTCTGTTTCTCTCTAAGAACAAATTAAAACAAACTTCGGCGTCTCTACTCCTTTAATTATGTAGGCTGGCATCTTTCTGTGTGCAGCCACATTTGCTTCTTTCCACAGAACACTGTTAGAAACTCCTTATCAAAGGAGTTTTATTGCCTCATTATTCAAACCGGTGTCGAAGTCAAAATGAGTGCCTGGAAATGCTGCACAGAAGCAGGGTATTTAGAAAGTCAGCAGTCCATGTAACCTCCTTAGGATGCGATTTTGCTCCCGCATGCCCCATAATTATTCTTTCCTTGCAATACTACAATGAGTACAATGTAGATTTACATAAAACATGTTTATTTACTACAAACAGTACATAATTGTCATAAATTAACATGGATAATAGTGATGCATGCTACGTTTTTTCTCACGTTTATCAAGAAAACAGCTTCAACATAGCCTTATCTATCTATCTATCGCCCTCACTGCTATCTGTCTATCTATCTATCGCCCTCACTCTATCGCACCACCACAGCATCACTCAGGGGCACCACAGCATCACTGAGGAGCACCACAGCATCACTCAGGGGCACCACAGCATCACTCAGGGGCACCACAGCATCACTCAGGGGCACCACAGCATCACTCAGGGGCACCACAGCATCACTCAGGGGTACCACAACATCAATCAGGGGCACCACAACTTCACTATGCGCTACTACAGCATCACTGAACGCTACAGCATCACTCGTCGCCACCACATCACTCAGCACCACCACAGCATCAATCTGTGCAACTTTTCAATAACAAATGGTTCAAATATGTTCTCTCAATGTTTCAAGCTTTATTACAAATGTCACAAAAAGAAGTTAATATTTCACTTCTTTTCTTGGATTTTCGCCACAATAAAATACACTGAACATAATCTTCACAAAAGTTATTTACTAAAGTTTAAGCTATTGCCATTATAAATTACAATAACTTTTATTTAAGTATTAATTTTTTTTTTTTTTAAATTGTTATTTGTAATATCAATACATCTAAGTCACGTAAATACAAAACATGTTGCATTACAAATGCTATAAGTGTCACATTTGCAAAAGTTAAAAGTATTGGCTTTGTAAATGACAAAGCTATTAATTTCTCTATTTTCAAAACCAACACATAAATAAAAAAAATTCTCATTTACAAGACCCATAGCTCAAACTTTCCTAATGCGAGACCTATTGCATTGCAAATGCTTGTTGTTAGAAAACTCATTGGCTTGTAGTTATGCTCTGTTCAATAGGGATCTTTATTCCACGCACTTTTTCTTATTACAAAATATTTGTAAGGTTACAACATTCTTCTATAAAGAAGAAATACCATGTCCCGCATGACAGTGCTGGTTTCAACGAAGGCTGTCTTGCAGAAACCTAAAGTGCTGGCATCTTCATAGGCCACGTCCCTGGTAGCCTCACTGTGAGAAGAATAAGCTTATCTCAAGGTGGCCAGTGTCGCATCATTGGAAGGGCTCTGTCCTGGACGTTCTCACATTCACTGATACCAGTCTCCCAATGAGTCACATTAGGCAAATGCCTTCTATGCAGCAAAAAGAGGATCACCTCATGAGGGCCAGCACTTTCTTCCAGTAAAGATTCTCACAACTCCGGCTACTTGGGTCAGAAGACCAACTGCCTTTTCGGAGGTTAGTGGACCTCCTCCAACAACCATACATCAAACAATAACGAAATAAAAAGCCACACATTTAACTTCTGCAACCTTCTCAAAAGCTTCAGAACCCACAAAAGCGAAACTGAATCTCACCCCATTGCTAAACACAGGAAGCTGCTGACAGAAGGTAAATGGTTTTTCAAGACCTCATCAAACCCCCAAAGTCGCTTAAAATAAGCTGTGTTTAGGCAGCTGTTCCTTCTCTTCAATGTCAATGTTGTGTTAAAAACATTGTGGACCTCTCTGCACCTCTGTACACCCTGCCAACTACTTTTAATTTCAGTCTATGTGGCTACTCTGTTCGTTCACCAACACAAATCATTCCTTTTAAACTAGAAAGTTAAAAGTAACTTAAACATCTGGCTCACCAAAAAAGTAACCAGTTTTATAATTCCTGTACATAACATCATAGAACAGATTCTTCAAATACAAAATTACCATCATTCCACACACAATCACTAATACCACACAGAGTACTATTCTCCCAAACATAACTCATACACTACTCCAATATCAGTTGTCACCACATGATTGAGGGATAAGCTGTCAAACCATGTTGTATTTTCTGTCCACCGTATTACAAGTGCCATAGAATATAAAGTGCTTGTCAACACGCATATGGGACATCCACCACGTTCATGACCGAGTATCCCATCTATCCAACTCTAAATAAGGTACACATTCTCAAAGACTGTTTCTGACATTACACTTCTAGAGGTATAGAAGAATATATTTCAGAAATACATTAAATATGCATAATGGAACACTTCTCGTGCTCCCTATCAAAATGTTACAATCCATAAAAGAAGGAGCAAACACTTACAAAGCACAGTCAGTAGGAGGTAAGCTACGTAGCATGGATTAGTATTTAGAATAATATAATTGTAAACACAAGAGTATTCATAGCATTAGCACAGACTTAACAAAACTTTCACTCCCAGATAAGCTAAAATCCCGAATAAAAGAAAGAAACAGGAATCAACCAATCAAAGCAGAGTTCCTCAACTGATTTCATGGAAAATGGCATGCTTATATTAGAAAACCATGTACATTTACTATACCTACTGTTTTCCAACAATGCTGTACATTTCATACTACGAACAAAAAGGACAATATCGTTTCTTGAAGGGTGGTTGGGGACAAAGACATTATACACCAAAATTTACATTAACAGAAAAAAGTACTTGGAGTACTCAAAGCGATAAATGAACACCTAAATGAGAACTCCCAGAAAACAGGACAAATACAACCGAGAATATGTGGCACTTAAAGCACAATCTATCCTATCTAGTTAGTAACATGACAGATCTGTAACCATTGAGTGCATTAAATAAAAAGTATGTGCTGCCTACCTTAAATACCAGGAAGAGACCCAGTAAGATTCAGTAACTTAAAATATGTGCCGGGCCAAAAATGGAGACAAGTGCCATCTCACCTGATTTTGACTTAGCTTCTCAAAGCGAGAAAGCAAAACAAAGACCAAATCCTTAAAGCTAAATCCTCCCCTATCGGTGCCCTCGTGAATTCTGCAAAGAATAGACCGAAGGGCCTGTTTGAGATCATCACGCATATGACTAACCTCTCCATCACTTTGACTCCTAAGTCATCGGTTGCCTGTTGCAACGAGTTTGTCAATTTCTTTGTTAAAAAAAAAAATCATAGACATCCATATCTCATTGCCCATCAGCGACTCCCTTGAAATGGTTGAGACTCTACCATGCAGGGCACTATAATCATGGTCATCCTTCTCTCCGAACAGGACCTGCAATGAACAATCTCCAAAGTAAAACCCTCAAACCACCATGAGGAAGCAATTTCAAGTTCGACAAATCTCATGCCACACACCTTATTCTCGTATGGACCACCATGGTGAACTCCTCTCTCAATCAGGGCCTCTACCCAGAACGACAAAAAATCGGTCAAATCACCCCAGTCTTGAAAAAAAAATCCTCTTGTTCCAGAGACCCTGAACAACTACCACCCAGTCTCCACAATCCCTTTCGTAGGCAAATTAATCAAGAGTTGCGTAGCGTCCCAACTCGCCTCACACATTCAAACAAACAATCTCCTAGACTCTCCAATCTGGTTTCCACCAGGGTCACAGTACAGAAACTTCAATCCTCCAAATAGTGTATGACTCCCTCAGAATCCTCAACTCCGGAAACTCCTGCCTCCTCATACACTATCTGGACCTCCTTCTTACTCTTGAACTTCGCATGGGTTGCGGAGGCACTGTACTCAACTGGTTCTCCTTATACCTATTCAACCGTTCCGAAATTGTGAAATTGGACAACTCGCTCTCGAGACCAGTCAGTGTTCACCATGGGGGTACCTCAAGGCTTGATCCTCTACCCAACCCTCTAACCTCACCCTAGAACCTCTGTGTGACTCTTAGAAACTCTGGGCTTCACTTCCACCTGTGCGTCAACGACACCCAAATGTACTTAAATCTCATCCCTGAAAGATGTTACCCTGCTTTCAAAAACACTGTTTAAGATTCAAAACTGGATGGCTAACCATCATTTAAAATACTCACCCCAACAAAAACAGAATTTCCCATGGTCTCACCTCCGAAAGCAAAAACACCAGTATAAGAATGGATGGCCAAAAATCACGCCCTGGCTGGCAGCCGCACCATTTTCCAGAGTGCCAGATCACTTGGTATCACCCTTGATAATCATTTTCATCTTCACAGCCACACCACAGTCATGGCCAACAGTGCACAACACCAACTCAGGCTGCTTTGGGTCTTGTGGTGAGGTGGAGGGGGGCAGCTGGCCACTAGGTCTTCCCCCGGATACATTGGGGGAATGTTGCTGCTGGGTCACTACAGCAAGATTTGGGCTCTATTGGGCTATGTTTTGCTGTTCACTATATATTCAACAATTTTAGATTGCCAGCCACCATTTTATAAGTGGTAACACAGGAGCTGGCATTTAGACAGAGAAGCGTTCCAGTTTTTCCCTGTCTGGTAGTTAGGTGTATTGGTTAGCACTTGTCTGCTGCAGGAGGCGATTGATTTGAAGCAGGGGCAACACATATGAGGGGAATGGGAGGGTATTAGGCTGTGTTACCAATACAAAAACACAAAAATAATGCCCACACCCTCCTTATTAGTTATGACTCTATTATTTCAGTTGGGACCAAACAATACTTCATTACATCTGGTCAGGTACTTTTATTTATACCAATCATTTTATGTTTTTTAGCAAAATTTCATATATTTTTTTAGGCAGAAAAGTAATACATATTGACAAATACTTGAATCACTTTTTACACATATATATTATAAAACAAAGACATATATTCAAATTCAAATTTCAAAGCTTTATTCGATTATTAAAAACAATCACAAAAGCATACAATATATAAAACACAGAATACAAACATTTCAGTAGAGGCAACGACTCAACATTATTTGGATTTAAAAAATATTAGAACACCAAACTTTTCCTATGAGAAATAGCTTTGAGTAAAAAGGTAGCGGTAAAAAAACAGATATCTAAAGAGTCAAGTGCAAATAACAATTTCAGAGCTTGGGCTGTAGTATACACTGAGTATTTTCTAAAAACAGGTCTGAGATAATAACGACGAAGATGCATATAAAGGGGACAAATAAGCATGAAGTGCAGGGTGCTTTGCCTGTATAGACCATCACAGGGGCAGGGGGATTGGCTATGTATTTTCATCACTGGAAAGGCCACTAAATTATGTACAATACCAAGTCTCAGCCTCGTGAGAACAAATTGATGCAATTGCTTGGTAATAGATTTGAGGTACATAGGCATGCCCCTGTCTTCCAACATATTAGAATAATAAAATACATGAGTAGACATGGAGCTGCATTTCGCCCTGCGTAGATTTGATTCGGTCCCAATAAAGATATTTTTAAGTTCCTTTTTTGGTACACTAACAGCACTATGGGGGTCATTAACGATGTCTAGGTTAAAAATATCATTGTAAGAAGATGAAACATAGTTTAGCCAGGGGATCTTGCAGACATTGTCCGTTTTAAGGCAGTCAAGAATAATCTGCCTGGTAAAATCAGTCTCATCTTTAACCCACATTGACCTCCAGACCATTAGAGGCCTCATTCCCATTAGATCTGATAGATAATGCATACCCACCTCATTATGGCATAGGTCATTGGATGCCGAGGGGGGTAAACAAAGGAGTCTTTTAAGGAACCGATTCTCAGTGACTTGTAATTCCCTGTGCTGACAATAGCCCCATATACCAGAACCGTATAAGGCAATGGATACACACCTGTGCCTGTAAATATTTAACATGTCAGGTATGCGGCGACAACCTAGCTTAGATGCAAACCGAAAGAGTCCGAAGGAGCTTTTGGCCATCCTAGCATTCACGTTTAGAATCTCAGGTGCCCAAGTCCCTTTGTTATTAAAAGTTACTCCAAGATAACAAAATCTGTCCACCACCTCAATTTTATGATTATTAAAATGGAACCGCTTTAAAAGTTTAATCCGTTTACCACAGGCCATGATGTAGGTCTTGGAGTTGTTGATTTTCAGTTTTCTCTCCTTAATGAAATCATAAAAGTAATTCATAAATTTTTGGAGCCCATTTGGAGTGCGCGAAAGTAAAACCGTATCGTCGGCATAAAGCAAGACTGGCACAGGATGGCCACCAACCTGCGGAGAATCCGCCTGTAACCTCTTCAGTTCGGACTCAATAGAATTTATAAAAAGGGAAAAAAGCAGGGGGGCCAGTACACAGCCTTGCCTTATGCCTGACTTAATCTTAATTTTCCCTGTGCATTCTCCTGCCTGACCATAACGGATCTGGGCTGTTAACTTATTATAGAGTCTTGCCAGAAAATATATAATTGCTGGGGGAGCTCCCATGCCCAGTAAAGTGGACCACAACAAATTGTGGTCCACAAGGTCAAAGGCACTCGAAAGATCAGCGAAACAGAGAAATAGAGAGCCCTGTTTCGCTTTCGTATACTTTCCAATGAGGAGGTCAAGATTAATGCACTGCTCTGTTGTCCCCAGACCTTTGCGAAAGCCGTATTGGGACTCAGCCAGAATTTTATTTTCCTCTGCCCATTCCTCCAACCGCATCAGGAGAACCCTACTCATGATCTTAAGGGAGGAATCCAGAAGGGAGATAGGGCGGTAGTTCTTGGCCTCTCCTCTATCTCCCTTCTTGTAGATGGGTAAAATTATGGATTCGCTCCAGGTAAGTGGTGTACTCTCCAGAACTGAGGCGTTAAACACCTGTGTTAGGAGTGGACTCCAGAGTGTCGGGTTTGATTTGTATAGGTCAACCGGGACCCCGTTGGGTCCCGGTGCCTTTCCCCCTTTACTCCGACTAATAGCGGTAACAACCTCTTGAAGTGTGATGTCCAAGGGTAACTTCGTTCCATACATTGGGGTAGGAAAACTGGGACGGTCTTCCCTAGAGGGATTAAAAATACCGGAAAAATGTGCAACCCAGTTCGCTTCGCTTACCTGGGCTGACAATATGGGAAAGTCTTCTTTTACAAGAAAGGGACTATTAACCGTGGACCAAAAGAGCCTGCTATCACGCAATATAGATGCTTGATTAAGGGAATCCCAAGCTTGTTCCCTAAGCTCATGTTTCCTACGTATAAGATTGTTTTTGTAAGTCAGTCTAAGCAATTTAATAGCCTCCCTGTCTCTGGGTTGTTTAGTTAGTGCCTGCTTAAGTTCACGCAGAGATTTGGTGCACATGCTATCAAACCAACCCACATTTTCTCTCTTGATTTGGGCTTTGGTGATAGTAAGGCATCTTTTTATAACTGTGCCTAACTCCACAAAATCAGCTATAATGCACTCACGGAAAGCCTCAGGATCTAAAAATTTATATATTGAGGCAAACCCAGCTTCTATGATTTTAACCTGCAATTTCTCGGAATTGTCCAAACTCCACTTTATACGGATACCATTCTGTCTACAGGGGGTAACGTCTTCAATTATCAAATGGTGGCTGTTAGCTGGTAACCCCCAGGCAGAAATCGACATGGTAATAGCATTGTGGTCGCTACTTCCAAGGTTGGCAACAATGGGTACTGTACAAACAGGGACAAGATGTGTAGAAACCAATAAGTGGTCAATTACGGAGGCCGAATTCAGTCCTACGAAGGTTGGGACAGGGTTACCATCAGCATCTGCAGCCGGGGGGTCAATCATAAGATCCATACTTAACATAAAAGAATTAAGGGAATCACCATAGGGTGAGTAAATAAAGTGTGCCCGGTTTTCCCCATTATCCCCATCATATCCACAAATTCTGGTGAATGAGTGAGGACAAGTACGAATATTAAAATCCCCTCCCCAGATAATATCCATTGGTTTGTGGATGCCCTTTCGGATGTTACTCACGGCTAAACCCAACTCCTCCACCACAGCAGTATTAGATGCATCAAACAGGTTGTTATAGTGGTTGATCAGCATAATTACATGACCCTTTGCATGTTCAAGGATTAAAATTTGGGAGTGGTAACCCACTGACTGGTATAGTTTCTTACAAGCTGGGAAACTCACAGAGAGTAAGATTACTAACCCCCCCTTGGCCCTACCCATACTAGACCTTTGTGCCATGTTGTTATATGACACAAATCCATCAAGGTTAATATCAGAGGTTACCCAGGTCTCTTGTAAACATAAAACGTCAAAATCAGAAAGGGTTTCACTCCTTATATATTCACAAATCAAAACAAAAACATCCAAATAACAATAGACATTTCAATTATCGTTTTCTCTACCGAAGCTCCAATTCAAGATTATGCAAGACTACCTCAAATGACAGGAACATTTAGGTTTGTGCCTATTTTCATTGTACACTTAATATACTGAGTTGTTCCTGTTGGTATGCCAACGCGTTTCAAGTTTGGGGAACAAGTTCCCAAACTCTCATCAGGGCCTTGTAAATAATCTGTATAGGATGCAAGAAAACAAAGTTTCATTGAAAACCTGTACGCCTCTTGTCTACCCTTATTCTTGATTTAGTAGATAAAAATTGTACCTGTAGTTTGTAAGTCAGGGGAGAAATATTTTCGTAATCCTTTTTAAGAAAATGCAGCGTTTCTATTTTTCATCTGCACCGGGCGGTATGGGGAGGGCTTGTCAAAAAATGTTGTCCCTATATTAAGAGTGAAAAAGGCTGTTACTGCCAAATGGAGATATCCTAATGCGATATCGGCATAACATCAATTACCACATACCTCGTATTTTTTACCAATGTGTGTAGACGTGACGCTTTCGATGCCCAGAATTCTCATTTATATGTGGACAGACCTGGCCCTGTCATCTTTATTGCTCCCCCTTGTTGTCTGTACTGTCCCTTATTGATACCTCCCTCCTGTTGTCTGTTAACCCCCACCATCCCACCGCCTGTGTTGTCCCCACCCGCACATTGCCTGTGGTCCCCCACCTGTTGTCTGTGCGGCCCCCACCCACCATGTGAAAAAAAAATACTATTACGTCGCCAGTGCTAGCTTTATAGTAGTACCTTTTTGGCTTCCAGTTCCTGCGTCATAGTTTTTTATTTTTTATTAACGTTTAGCCATGCTGCAGAGCAGCCATGCAACTCTACACATGGCTAAAAGACATCGGCAAAGCCAATAGCTCTCACATAGGTGAGACCTATTGGCTTTGCCAGTGCTTGTTATCCTTTCCCCCAGATGAACCTGTTACATTTTTAAACGTACGTTGCCCTGTGCCTCGCAAAAACTTATGACAGACCTGCTTCCCACTGCTCCTTAGTTTCCTGTGCCGTGGCTTTTTAAGGAACCCAAACCCTCATATAATGATTTGTCGTAACATACTGCCTCACCTTGAGGCGATTGATTTTTGCAGATGCGTTTAGCAAATGTGACCGCTCGCTTTCTCGCTATAGCTCGAAGCCCTGCGGTGCGCCTTGGACCGTAATCATTTCCTTCTGACGTTCTTTCAGTGTTCCTGTCGGAGGACAAAGCAAACTCGCTGTTGAAACGACAACCCAGGGCCAACAGCTTCCTGGAAGAGATAAAACAAGGGAACATCGAGCGCGAATGCAGGGAGGAAGTCTGCACCTACGAGGAAGCAAGAGAGGCATTCGAAAATAATGAAAAGACAGTAAGTGTTCAACTTCAGTTTCACCTTGGGCTCAATAAGAAAGCTAGTCAGAAAGCATTCATGAAGCACAGGCAACATGTTCTTTCGTGGGCCTAATCTGTAGCTTGGGAGTGCTGTTTTAAATGTTATGCCTTGAAGGAAATATTAGCGAAGTCCTTCCAATTAGACATAAATAGATTGGACACTGCTTTTGTTTTTCCTGCTCAAATGGGAGCAAAACGTATGGATTTATGGCTTCCTATTACACTTTATCTTAATGTATGTGCTAAACGTTCATTTCACCCACGTCCCCCACAGCAAGAAGACTCCTTAAATTTCCTCCTCATTCCATTTTTCCTTCATTATCAACTATGTGGATTTCCTTTTGTATAATCATATTATTGCAATTACTGTTTCCACTGTATTTAGTTTTTGATGCTCATGATTGGATTTTATTATTGTTTACACTTTTTATTAGGCTCATTGCTTACTGATGTATCTATATTTTATATTCTTTTTTGAATCAGCTTTCATGCCAGGCTTGCTCTTCGTTTCAAGAACGTATATATTTTTTTCTATGTTATTATGCACCGTAGCTATGAATCCTCTGAATATTAGGGTCAAAGAGCACAAAACCAAGAGAATTTAAGATGTATATAAGATATATATATATATATATTCACTGAAAAAACCATAGGTTATAGACCATATATAGTTAGGAATTAGCATTTACAAAACCTTGAAAATTCACTGAAAAAACCATAGGTTATAGACCATATATAGTTAGGAATTAGCATTTAAAAAACCTTATTTTACTCACACAAAACCATTGAAATTCCATATATAGTTAGTTGCACTAACTATATATTGCGCACCCGCAATCCACTGCTGATCATGTCACATATTACATCATTCATGACATGGTCAGTGACATCACTGATGACATCACTGATGACATCTCAAATGACATCACTGATGACATCACTGATGACAACATCCAGTGACTATGTTTCTGTAAAGTTAAAATATGTCTTACATATTGAAGAATGAGTGGATGTATAAGTGTCTGGACGAAGGATTTAGTAGGTGCATGACTGAATGTATGAGTGAGTGATTAAATGTGTCTCACTGAGTGCATGGGTTAGTGACTAAACTGTCTTAATTTGTGCATCATTATGTCTGTTGTTCTGTAAACTGCTGCATGTGTTGATCAGTAGCTATATGAGTAACTATATGGGTTATTGATTGATTGCCCAAGTATTTGCATGGGAGACTGAGTGTGTGTGTGGCTGGATGGGAGGTGTGTGACTCTGTACAGATCAATGTGTACTTGTATCAATGATTGTATAAGAGAGTAAGTATGTGTTAGTATATGGTTGAAAACGTAAGGTGCTCTATGTTTAACTGTATAGAGTAGAAAATGGAAGTGTGATTGATTCTTTACAGGACTGACTAGGTGTGTGAGTAACTCCATGGATGAGTGGCAGAGTGTGAGTGTCTGTATAGGTGTATGAGTGCATATGATTGTGTTGTAAACATGAGTGATTGTATGTATGAATGATTGTATGGGTGAATGAGTGAATGTGTGTGTAGACGTAGGAATCAGTGAGTACGTATGTAGTAACTAGTATTGGTGTGTCAATGGTTTCAAAAATTATACTCTGTTTTTAACACTGGGTGAAACAGAGGTTATATTAAAATGTGAAGAGATGCATTGTATTGTCACATGAATAATATCATCAGTGATGTGGTCATTGATGTCAAATGAGATGTCATCAGTGATGTCATCAGTGATGTCATTTGAGATGTCATCAGTGATGTCATCAGTGATGTCACTGACCATGTCATGAATGATGTAATATGTGACATGATCAGCAGTGGATTGCGGGTGCGCAATATATAGTTAGTGCAACTAACTATATATGGAATTTCAATGGTTTTGTGTGAGTAAAATAAGGTTTTTTAAATGCTAATTCCTAACTATATATGGTCTATAACCTATGGTTTTTTCAGTGAATTTTCAAGTTTTTGTAAATGCTAATTCCTAACTATATATGGTCTATAACCTATGGTTTTTTCAGTGAATTTCAATGGTTTTTTAATAGCAAATATCATAAGCTGTCGAATGTCAAGTACGTGGTAAGTGAAAACATTTTCGTGTTTATGCACACTGATCTGCTTTGAATGGTGCCCCCCCCCCTCATTTCTATTAGGAGTACTCTCTCTTTGCAGATAGTGAAAGGTAGTTAACGCAGGCCTTTGCCCCCGTTGTAATCCGTCGTGCCTGCTTCTCTCTCCATTTGATTGATTGTTATCCAAGTATTTACTGTTTTAGAATTAGTTCTCTTTGGTTCATTCTCTATTTACAAACAAACACAGAGTCGCAATACTCTGTTTAGTCTTTGCAGATAACGAAAAATCGTGTAAAAAAAAGAAAAGGAATCGAGCAAAATCAGTAGGCCACTAATGGGATCTCTTTTTGACCTCGCTAAAATAGAAACATTAGGAACAACCCCTCATGACAAATACAAAACTAGTGAGATGAACTGAACTCCACACAATGATGGCTGCAAAACAGCTCGGCTCCGCCACCCACCCCGCCCAAAATAACGATAAAGAGCGGCTGCCATGATTGGTTGCGGAATGGCCACGACGGAGCTACGAAATGATGCTGCTCTCATGCTAACCCCAGCTTCAGTCTGAAACATCCAGAAACACTGTAGACTACCAATTCGATCAGTTCCGGTAGCGCCCCAATGTAACCCGGTAGAGAAGAACTAGCCCTCCCCTCTTTGACTGATGGTTCTTGTTGCCTGTCCCTTCTGTTGTCATTTAACAGAACTATTTAGCCTGCTGAAAGGGGTTGTGTTCCGACCGCTGGTTGGTGGAGACATTTTGACTATATTCTGGACCTGCGTTGTCGCGTAATGCGTCATATGACGCGCCGCGTTAGCGCATCCGGAAGTCATCCGGGGCGCGCAGCGCGTAACGTAAGCATAACAAGTCATGTGACTTGTTAATAAAACTTTTCATTGGTTCATTTTACTTTTCTTATTGTAATGATGAAAGGCTTGGTCATATGACCTAAAAATTACGCTTTTCATTACTTCCGAACATTATTTTTTCTTAAATATATGTTATAATGTTCCAGACTAATGTACTTTCCCGGAAATTTTACAACTGTCCTGCAAGTAAAATATATTCTTTTTTCGAGAAAAAGAGCGTTTCTTCGTCCCATGATGGAGCCGTTGAGCAAAAGAGGGTCGACCTGCTGTCTTAGTCGCCGATACGCCTGAATATGAGATTCTTATCGATCACTTTATGTTGCAGGAATAGAAAACACAACAGCCCTTGACCATTTATCTTTACTGCGTTCCTTCGTATTATACCTTTTACCCTTCATGTAATTGGTCTGCTTTATTTCACTTGCCTTTTAATGATTCTAAAACAGTGACTATTATTACAAACTTTACCAATGTATATACTACTACCATGTTTTCTTTTAAAAACCTTTATTGTGAAAATTTCATTATACAAATACGAGCCTATAACCACGTGGGCCGGCCACGGAGCAAACTGTAATCGTATGTGATGAGTAGACATTTACACTGTAGAGGAACGTAACGGGCGGGCCATTAGGTTGCAAGAACTAAGGTGTCTAACAGTTACGGAATCGGTGGACGTACATTTTATAATTAAAATACGACAGGGCCAGTTACAATAAAATTATCTAGATATACATTTGCGGGCAAGTACCATGGGTGACGTTAATTCGAACTTTCAACAGTACAGTAATCAATAACACATCAGAACTTAATATCAATAGGGATGTCGAAATATTCAATCAATTCTCGTCCCCGCCCGCCATGTGCTTCAAAACTGCATACGTATCTCGTGATTTCAAGGTTCTGCAACCAGTACACAACAAGGAGTTACGAGTCCCATTTATTCCGGCGCCATTTTGGGCGAGGACGGGCAGGTCCAGGATATAGTCAAAATGTCTCTACCAACCATCGACTATGATGATGTTCATATGCTGTATTTATTAGAGTAACACTCATCTGTCCACATGAAATTAATTTGCCACAATCTAAACATGTCATTTTAATCTTTCCAAAGTTCTTCTAAAAATTTGGGACAGTTTCCCTTGCCTCTGAAGCTCTCAGTGCCACTTCTTTGATGAATGTACTAGCAGGTCAGGGGTTCTCCTCCAAATCTCTCTTTTATGCAGCACTATAATTAATTGGTGCCACCTCTCCATATGACGATGCATGGTATAGTTACCACAACTATATTTTTTTTCGGTTCCTCTGGAGAGTTCATCGTGGCAGATGAAGCGTGTAACGTACCGGGCATTTACCTTTTTTTGCATGTACAGGAAAGGAAAAAAAAATCGAGCGTCCGAGTTCTAAGGTGTCCCAGGGCCATTTTAGTGGAGGACATGATACAGCGATAATGCCCTGGATAAGGACACTTCCTTCGGGCACCCCACGCCGTCTTTCGGCGCAGCATTGTAGGATGGCCACACCAGTGCGGCAACTTGCTAGACACCACCTCGGTGCCATCCGGATCTCGGCGCCCCACTGCAGATGAACTACCTCCACATGGAGAAGCGGGAGAGGCTCGTTTGCGCCGCCTCCCCCCCCCCCTTCGGGCACCCCACGCCGACTTTCGGCGCAGCATTGTAGGATGGCCACACCAGTGCGGCAACTTGCTGGACACCACCTCGGTGCCAACCGAATCTCAGCGCCTTGTGTTGTCTTCCATTCCGAAAATATTGTTGGCAGCATTTTGAAAGGAAAGACAAACAGCCGTTTGTGGCCCTCACTACACCGTTCTCCTAGTGAGTCTCACATTGTTACATTTAGGAAGAATGTTGAAGAGTAGTATGTTGAAAATCTGAAGCCATTGTTATACAAACTCTCAACCAGCCTTGGATGGAAAAATCCTGAAGAATGTACAAACTGAAAACCAGTTTTTCTCTGTATAGCATCAGCAGCAACGCTTGAGTCAGCTTTGTGTGAAGCCGCCATTTTGATTCAATCAATAGCGTCCCCCTGCACACATTCAGGGACCTGGTCGTGTCTTCAGGTCAAACGGATTGTGGGACAAGATGCACAAAGGAAAAGGAAAAAAGTTCCGCCGGACCCCGGGAGGTGGCCGCCTATGTCATGGGCGATCTTAGGCCACACCAGGGCAATAGTGAAGCTGCAGCAGGTGCAAATAAGCTTCAGACAGTGTTACAAGCGCTGCTCAGAACTCTCAACTATGACACCACCTCGGTGCCATCCGGATCTTGGCGCCTTGTGCTGGTTCCGGCCTATTCACACATCGGTCCGCTACTGACGCCACCTCACAGGCCAACGGGGCACCCCACGCCGACTTTCGGCGCAGCATTGTAGGATGGCCACACCAGTGCGGCAAATTGCTGGACACCACCTCGGTGCCATCCAGATCTCGGCGCGTTGTGCTGCCTTCGGCCTATTCGCCACAAGTGCGCACGCAACTCAGCTGCATAGCGAGTGAAACACCAAGGGGCGCCCCACTGCAGCCGAGGAACCTCCATCTTGGGGGCGACGCACAGCATCACATTGCTTTCCAATGCAGTCAGATCCTCAAACAGCCCCCACTGACTGACGCGAACTCACAGGCCAACGGGGCGCCCCACGCCGACTTTCGGCGCAGCATTGTAGGATGGCCACACCAGTGCGGCAAGTTGCTGGACACCACCTCGGTGCCATCCGGATCTTGGCGCGTTGTGCTGCCTTTGGCCCCATTCGCACATCAGTCCGCTACTGACGCCATCTCACAGGCTAATGGGGCGCCCCACGCCGACTTTCAGCATTGTAGGATGACCACACCAGTACAGCAACTTGCTAGACATCACCTCGGTGCCATCCGGATCTCGGCGCCCCACTGCAGATGAAGTGCCTCTCAACTATGAAACCACCACTGTGACATCCGGATCTTGGCGCGTTGTGCTGCCTTCGGCCTATTCGCACATCGGTCCGCTACTGACGCCATCTCACAGGCTAATGGGGCGACCCACGCCGAGTTTCAGCATTGTAGGATGACCACACCAGTGCAGCAACTTGCTAGACATCACCTCGGTGCCATCCGAATCTTGGCATCTCAACGCCTAGTGGTATCTTCCATACAGAAAATATTGTTACGCTACCTTTGGCCCCATTCGCACATCAGTCCGCAACTTAGACATCACCTCGGTGCCATCCGGATCTTGGCATCTCAGCGCCTTGTGGTGTCAGTCAGAAAATATTGTTGCGCTGCCTTTGGCCCCATTCGCACATCAGTCCGCTACTGACACCATCTCACAGGCCAACAGGGCGCCCCACGCCGACTTTCAGCATTGTAGGATGGCCACACCAGTGCGGCAACTTACTAGACACCACCTCGGTGCCATCCGGATCTTGGCGCGTTGTGCTGCCTTCGGCCTATTCGCACATCGGTCCGCTACTGACGCAAACTCACAGGCCAACGGGGCGCCCCACGCCGACTTTCAACATTGTAGGATGGCCACACCAGTGCTGCAACTTGCTGGACACCACCTCGGTGCCATCCGGATCTTGGCGCGCTGTGTTGCCTTCGGCCTATTCGCACATCGGTCCGCTACTGACGCCGCCTCACGTGCCAACGTATTTTCTCCGCATTTTATACCCTATGCCGCATAACAGGTCATGTGACTTGTTTATAAAACTTTTCATTGGTTCATTTTACTTTTGGTTTCCTAATGATGGAAGGCTTGATCATATGACCTAAAAACAACACTTTTCATTGGATGAAAACTTTTTTTTTTTCCAAACGATGAAAGCCCCACCTTGTTTCTGGATGTTTCAGACTGAAGCTGGCGTCAGCATGAGAGCACCACCATCTCGTAGCTCCGTCGTAGTCATTCCGCGAGCAATCATGGCAGCCGCTCCCCACCAGAAGCCTGCAGGAGTCGGGGCCCCCAAAACTTTTGATGAATTCTCAAGGCGGAGGGGACGCTTTCGAGAATGGGGTCCAAGACCTAGCAGACAAGCGTCCGATTTCCAAGGTGTCCCAGGGCCATTTCAGTGGACCAGGCCCAAAAAGGAAAGAGCCTGCCGCCATTTTAAGAGTCCTGTGACAGCCGCCTATCGCTGCACCGCAAGAGTGGGCGCAACTCAGCTGAATTGCGGCTTTTGACACAGTGGACCAAAAACGGACGGAATGGCAACTGAAACGGTAAAGGGGCGCCCCACTACAACAGATGACACTCCACCTGGAGAGGCCCGTTCACGCCGCCTCCCCCGGGGCGCCCCACGCCGTTATTCGGAGCAGCATTGTAGGATACCAAAACCAGTGCGGCAACTTACTGGACATCACCTTGGTGCCATCGTTCTGCTGCCTTGGAACTATTCGCACAACAGTTTGCTACTGAAGACCCACCCCCCGCGACGCCCCACGCCGTTATTTGCTGGGTGGCAACTTACTAGACATCACTTTCGTGTCATCTAGATTTCAGCGCGTTCTGCTGCCTTGGAACTATTCGCACAACAGTTTGCTACTGATGACCCGCCCCACGCCGGAAATCTGGACGTTGTGCTGCGTTGGGACTATTCGCACAGCCGACCGCTACTTCGTTGTTTTTCCCTAAAAATGTTTATATGTTATTACTATTTTTGTTTTCTTGTATATATTTATAAATTATTAAAGTTTTATAATCTTACTACTTTGTCGGAGTGCTATATATTTTTAATGTGACACATAATTGTAAAAACTTTCATGTACAAAGAGTCATCCCTGGAATCTTCCGCTTCACGCTCGGTCCCCTCCCCAATCACAATACAGGATGGTTTTCAGATAATAGCAACGCTTCTGCTGTGACGGATCTCATCGAGTGTGGGCCTTGATCTACTATAACTCCTTTGAAGAGGGGTGAATCTTTACAGCTGTGGCCATAAACTACATCTGCAGGGCTAGCTGATACCCTAGGACCAGCCTGGACAATCGGACACAGAGGAAAAGGAGTGTCAGAGGGTGCAGTAGTGAATAGGGCGAAAGGGAGGTGTCGGGCGGGCACAGGGTGTGATTCTCAGGAAAGAGCAGCGCAGATGGGGGGAGGTTTATTACCCATGCATAAGACAGAGAGCGGGGGTGACCACTGCCTGGGGGAGATGCTTGCGAGGGTGGGGAGCCATGCTAAGGATCGACAGCGTGCACAGAGTGGGTCTGGTCAAGGCATCTAAAATGGCTGCCGTGCACGACAAAAGTGTGGCATTTGAAAAAAGACAAGATGGCGCAGACAATGTTTTTCAACACTTCCTGATTTCCTTCGAATCGAACGTTAACAGACGTTGGGGCATATTACCAAAGTTAAGCGATATTTATCCCTAACGATGCATTGCAAAGATTTTTTTACCGTCAGAAATTATCGCAGATAAACCTTGCTATTATCAAAGTTTATCGCAAATACGATAAAAACCGACCGCAATGCATTAATATCGCTGAAAACTCAGCGATATTCATGCATTACCGAGCTAATCCTCTTAGCCATGTTATCCACCTCCCATAGGATAACATGGCTAAGAACTGCTCAGGGCAGCTGTTACTTTTTGGAGATATTCGCGCTTATCTCGAATATTTCCAAAAGTTGATAATAGGAGATAGCGATGTTAGCGACTGTTTCCAGTCGCTAACATCTTGGCATGCCCACTTTGCATGTCATTAGTGATAAATATCACTCACATGCAAAGTGGGGCCCAAGATGGTCGCTATCTCCTACTAGCCGTCGCTAACTGGTGTTAGCAACAGCTAGGTAATACAGATATAATTTTATCTCCGCGAAGCGGAGCGCTGTTACAGATATATATCTTGTTTTTGAACGTTAATTTCTCAAAATGCACTGAAGCACATATATTGAGACCTAGCAAAGGCACATCGGGCTACCAGTCCCTAATATTTTACCAAGTTTCGTGCAAATCCATTCAGCCGTTCGATTATTATTATTATTTATTTTTTTTGCCCCGCGGGGCCCTTTTAAAACCTCCACATCAAACCTAGGGGATCAGCGAGGATCTACTATGCCCCCTTATGGTCATTTGCCCCTTCGCTTTGGCCTCCTCTTGTCTCTCGATCCTACCGAGAGACAAGATGGCGGCCGCTACGGACTGTTTGGAATGTTTACAGACACCGGAGAGCCAATCAGCTTCGCTTCGCAAAGCTCCGTAACGCGAAAAGTACGCGAAGCGGTGCGCTGTTACAGATATATATCTTTTTTTGAACGTTAATTTCTCAAAATCCACTGAAGCACATATATTGAGACCTAGCAAAGGCACATCGGGCTACCAGTCCCTACAATTTTGCCAAGTTTCGTGCAAATCCATTCAGCCGTAAGATTATTATTATAATTTTTTTTTTTTTGCCCAGCGGGGCCCTTTTAAAACCTCCACATCAAACCTAGGGGGTCAGCGAGGATCTACTATTCCCCCTTATGGTCATTTGCCCCTTCGCTTTGGCCTCCTCTTGTCTCTCGATCCTACCGAGAGACAAGATGGCGGCCACTACGGACTGTTTGCGGCCACTACGGACTGTTTGGAATGTTGACAGACGCCGGAGAACCAATCAGCTTCGCTTCACAAAGCTCCGTTGCGCGAAAAGTACGCGTCCTAGGCCGCTGCCCGGTCCGCGCTTACAGATATATATCTTTTTTTAAACGTTAATTTCTCAAAATCCACTGGAGCACATATATTGAGACCTACAAAAGGCACATCGGGCTACCAGTCCCTACAATTTTGCCAAGTTTCGTGCAAATCCATTCAGCCGTTCGGGCTAAAAGTGAGGCCAACCGCCCTATGGAAATTAACATGGGAAAAACGCGTTTTGGGACCCCCCTTTTTTCTCGGCCCCCCCTTGACGAACCCCCCCCAAATTTTCAAAGGCTGCTCAGAAACAAAATGTGCCATTTTCCTGAAAATTTCAGCCAATTCCGTCCACAAACGGCAAAGTTATTAGACATAGAATTCTCAAAAAACCCATAGAGAAAAAATCCTAACTATATATACCTACTGGCGACCGCCAGTAGGTAATATATATATATATATATATATTCACTGAAAAAACCATAGGTTATAGACCATATATAGTTAGGAATTAGCATTTAAAAAACCTTATTTTACTCACACAAAACCATTGAAATTCCATATATAGTTAGTTGCACTAACTATATATTGCGCACCCGCAATCCACTGCTGATGATGTCACATATTACATCATTCATGACATGGTCAGTGACATCACTGATGACATCACTGATGACATCACAAATGACATCACTGATGACATCACTGATGACATCACTGATGACAACATCCAGTGACTATGTTTCTGTAAAGTTAAAATATGTCTTACATATTGAAGAATGAGTGGATGTATAAGTGTCTGGACGAAGGATTTAGTAGGTGCATGACTGAATGTATGAGTGAGTGATTAAATGTGTCTCACTGAGTGCATGGGTTAGTGACTAAACTGTCTTAATTTGTGCATCATTATGTCTGTTGTTCTGTAAACTGCTGCATGTGTTGATCAGTAGCTATATGAGTAACTATATGGGTTATTGATTGATTGCCCAAGTATTTGCATGGGAGACTGAGTGTGTGTGTGGCTGGATGGGAAGTGTGTGACTCTGTACAGATCAATGTGTACTTGTATCAATGATTGTATAAGAGAGTAAGTATGTGTTAGTATATGGTTGAAAACGTAAGGTGCTCTATGTTTAACTGTATAGAGTAGAAAATGGAAGTGTGATTGATTCTTTACAGGACTGACTAGGTGTGTGAGTAACTCCATGGATGAGTGGCAGAGTGTGAGTGTCTGTATAGGTGTATGAGTGCATATGATTGTGTTGTAAACATGAGTGATTGTATGTATGAATGATTGTATGGGTGAATGAGTGAATGTGTGTGTAGACGTAGGAATCAGTGAGTACGTATGTAGTAACTAGTATTGGTGTGTCAATGGTTTCAAAAATTATACTCTGTTTTTAACACTGGGTGAAACAGAGGTTATATTAAAATGTGAGGAGATGCATTGTATTGTCACATGAATGATATCATCAGTGATGTGATCATTGATGTCAAGTGAGATGTCATCAGTGATGTCATTTGAGATGTCATCAGTGATGTCATCAGTGATGTCACTGACCATGTCATGAATGATGTAATATGTGACATCATCAGCAGTGGATTGCGGGTGCGCAATATATAGTTAGTGCAACTAACTATATATGGAATTTCAATGGTTTTGTGTGAGTAAAATAAGGTTTTTTAAATGCTAATTCCTAACTATATATGGTCTATAACCTATGGTTTTTTCAGTGAATTTTCAAGGTTTTGTAAATGCTAATTCCTAACTATATATGGTCTATAACCTATGGTTTTTTCAGTGAATTTCAATGGTTTTTTAATAGCAAATATCATAAGCTGTCGAATGTCAAGTACGTGGTAAGTAAAAACATTTTCGTGTTTATGCACACTGATCTGCTTTGATTGCTGCCCCCCACCCCTCATTTCTATTAGGAGTACTCTCTCTTTGCAGATAGTGAAGGGTAGTTAACGCAGCCCTTTCCCCCTTTGTAATCCGTCGTGCCTGCTTCTCTCTCCATTTGATTGATTGTTCTCTTTGGTTCATTCTCTATTTACAAACAAGCACAGAGTCGCAATACTCTGTTTAGTCTTTGCAGATAGCGAAAAATCGTGTAAAAAAACAAAAGGAATCGAGCAAAATCAGTAGGCCACTAATGGGATCTCTTTTGACCTCGCTAAAATAGAAACATTAGGAACAACCTGTTGAAAATAGCAATGCGTATGTATATAAGCGGCGTTCATTTGTGTTCACAGTACCCCTTGTTGATTGTTTCAATCGAGCATTGAATTGTTCGAAGTTAATTCTCTTAACGATCTTCTCTACCTGCAAACGAGGAAGAATAGGAATATTCTATCTCCCTTTGCAGATAGTGAAGGGTAGGTAACGCAAGCCTTTAACACGTCGTACCTATTTCATTCCTCATTGATTGATTGATTGTCCGAACATTGACTGTTTGGGAATTAGTTCTTTTTGGAGGTATTCCCTGTTTGCAAATAAACGTAGGAAAATCTTTGCAAGTAGTGAAAGGGTACGTAATGCGGACCGTTCTCCCCCGTTGTAATCTGTCATGCCTATCTACTCCCCACTGATTGATGCACCTTTTTCACCCGGACCATTTACTAGAGATACGTCATCTGGCCCGACCAGAGAGCACCCCTAGTGAAAAGGACATATGCAATAATAACGAAGTGATCACTGTATCCTGTTAACAGAAACTTTACCATGAAACAACCTGGAAAGAAAAAAATAGGAAAACGAAAATCAGTAGGCCACTGATGAACATGAACTTTTATTAAACAACGAACAAAGAAACGATAACATAACGTAATGATAAAACCTATTAATGTCCTAGAAACAAGAAAACGTTAAAATATGCCAGTGGTGAGAGACCAGAAAAACAGTAAGAGAAACCAAATCACCCCTCGCTGTCCCACCGCCTGCCACGCCAAAAAAATCGATAGACTAGGGAAAATGCAAGTCAGTAGAACATCCACCCCCACTCTGGAAACTTCCAAGGTGGGGCAGGGTTCCGGCTACGCCCAGCCGGGAGCAGCCCATATAAGGCAGGTCCTGCTGCCACGCCTCGGCCAGGAGATCCTAACGTAGGGTGTAGCCGGAGGAGAGGCCGAGACCAGCGGGACCCGGCCAGGGGATTGCCTTTACAACGCTGAACAGTTGCAGGGGGGGGGAATGTCTCCTCGACCCTCCCCTCTCTCTCCCAGTCCGGCCGCGGTGGCCCTTGAGAGTTGCAGGTAGTCCCGCCACATGCTCTTCCGGTCCGACCACCAACGGTCGGGGGGCCGAGGCCGACGGGATCCGGCTGCAGCCGATAAACCAAGAAACCCGTTCATGGGGCCAGAGCCAGGGGCGTCCGGCCGACATCCACCGGAAGCCCGGCCCGAAGACGGACGGGACACTTCTTTCTTTTATAATGGCTGCGACAACACTGGAGGGGGATGTCTTGCACATGCCTCCGACCCCCCCCTCGTCCTCATCGCCTGGTCCGGCCATAACAAATCTCAAGCGAGACGCCGTGGGGTGCACTGGGAGGGAGAGACGGTGCGAACAGGCCTCTCCCGCCTCCCCAGGTGGAGGCTTCCCAGCTGCACCCTCAGCGCTCCAGGCGGTGGCATCCTAACAACTACAGTGCTGCACAGTTTCGGAACGACCTAGATAACGGTTCTTCCACTGTGGCCATGCTGCAACGTCTCGCCCGGCAGGGTGGAGCCCGTCCGCTCATGTGACCCCGCGATCGCCGGTAGCTGCCGAACTCTCAAAATGGCGGTCGACCTGGCAAGAGCGGGCCCAACATAAAGAAATGGCCCGGTCACTGGTTGACTCCACCACCGTAGTCCTCCACGACCTTGAAGATTCTAGAGGAGCCGCGGGAGTCTCCGACCCCCGATGGGGAATGACTGCCATGATCGCCCGTGGAGTGACGAAACTGTATCCGCGGGACGTCGGCGCTCCCATGCTGGCGCCAGCCTCACTTTGAATTACTACAATCCTGCAGACCTTACTTCCGGTGAAAGCACAGTGTGACCCGGTAGGAAAAATTATTGCACCCCCTCCCCTTTTTGACTGATAGTTCAAACCACCGATCCTTTCCTTTGCCCTTTTAACGGAACTTTGGACTGCCTCCCCCTCTTTTACATTTTCTAGAGAAAACAAAACATTAACCACTACATTAGCATAGCAGTTGACACCAGAACTGTTTTCAAATTGAAAACCAACAACATCTTCAACAGAATCCTTTTTGTTTCTGCTGTGACCCTGCTACAGCACAGGCATTGTCCCCAGCAGTAATTCTGCAATGCCGGTAAGAATAGCTGTGGTGCCTACTGGACTCACTCACCCCCGCGGCGCCCCACGCCGTTTTTTGCTGGGCGGCAACTTACTAGACATCACTTTCGTGCCATCTAGATTTCAGCGCGTTCTGCTGCCTTGGAACTATTCGCACAACAGACCGCTACTGACAAGAATATTTCATTATTGGTGCTGTCAATTTCAATAAATCTATTGGATAATTAAAAAGAAATTGCCACGGTCTCTTCGTTGTTTAAATGTTTTTACTGTTTTTGTTTTGTTGTATATATTTATATGTTATTAAAATTTTATATTCCTACTACTTTGTTGGAGTGCTATATATTTTTAATGTGACACATAATTGTAAAAACTTTGATGTACAAAGAGTCATTCCTGGAATCTTCCGCTTCAGGCTCGGTCCCCTCCCCAATCACAATACAGGATGGTTTTCAGATAGTAGGAACGCGTGTGCTGTGACGGATCACATCGGGTGTGGGCCTTGATCTACTATAACTCCTTTGAAGAGGGGTGATTCTTTACAGCTGGGGCCATAAACTACATCTGCAGGGCTAGCTGATAGCCTAGGACCGGCCTGGACATTCGGACACAGAGGAAGAGGAGTGTCAGAGGGTGCGGTAGTGAATAGGGCGAAAGGGAGGTGTCGGGCGGGCACAGAGTGTGATTCTCAGGGAAGAGCAGCGCAGATGGGGGAAGGTTTATTGCCCATGCATAAGACAGAGAGCGGTGGTGACCAGTGCCTGGGGGAGATGCTTACGAGGGTGAGGAGCCATGCTACGAATCGACAGCGTGCAGAGAGTGGGTCTGGTCAAGACATCTAAAATGGCTGCCGTGCACGACAAAAGTGTGGCATTTCAAAAAAGGCAAGATGGCGCAGACAATGTTTTTCAACACTTCCTCATTTCCTTCGAATCGAACGTTAACAGACGTTGGGGCATATTACCAAAGTTAAGCGATATTTATCGCTAACGATGCTTACCAACCAATTTTTTACCACTAAGCATCGTCAGAAATTATCGAAGATAAACCTTACTATTATCAAGGTTTATCGCAAATGCGATAATAAACGGCCGCAATGCATGAATATCGCTAAAAACTCAGCGATATTCATGCATTACCGAGCTAATACTCTTAGCCATGTTATCCACCTCCCATTGGATAACATGGCTAAGAACTGCTCAGGGCAGGTGTTACTTTTTGGAGATATTCGCGCTTAGCGCGAATATCTCCAAAAGTTGGTAATAGGAGATAGATATCTTGCATGTTGTAATGCAAGTTATTGTGGTATATGGAACTCATACCATAATCTCTCAGGAAAGCAGAAACTGATCCTTTTGGGACCGCCTAAAAAGGCCTAGGGGGTGAGGAGTACTCTACTTTGCCCCCTTTTCACGTTCCGAACTATTTTATTTTACTCTCTTCTGTAATTACACAAAATACCAGCGATAAGATGCATCGGAGACACACAGTGAGAGAAAGGAGGCCGGAGATGAAGAAGACATGTCAAATACACATTGGAGATAATATAGTGGCAGAAGGGAAGTAAATATGAGTAAACTTACCATGTAACATAAAAATGTTGCACTCTATACTATAAGTCTCATTTTATACTACAATCACTTCGCTACAACCTCATAAATTAAAAATAAAAATAAATAATGTCTCAAACAATTTTTGATTTCTAAATATAAATTTATTCTTCAGAATTTTCTAAATTTGAAACAACTAGTAACATGTCCTCATCAGTAATTTCCTCTTCAATCATCTCATCTGGAATCTCCTCATTAAAAGTCTGCAATGATGATTCTTGTAACTCTATGGTCTCCAAACACTCGATAAATTCGCCATCAAGAGATTGATCAAAAAAATCATTCAAGTCATCTCCTCCTTCTGACAATATTTCATTATTGGTGCTGTCCATTTCAATCAATGTAGTGGAATCATTCAAGTCATCTCCTCGTGACAATATTTCATTATTGGTGCTCTCAATTTCAATCAATGTAGTGGAATCATTCAAGTCATCTCCTCCTTGTGACAATATTTCATTATTGGTGCTGTCCATTTCAATCAATCTAATGGAATCATACAAGCCATCTCCTCCTTGTGACAATATTTCATTATTGGTGCTCTCAATTTCAATCAATGTAGTGGAATCATTCAAGTCATCTCCTTGTGACAATATTTCATTCTTGGTGCTGTCCATTTCAATCAATCTAATGGAATCATACAAGTCATGTCCTCCTTGTGACAATATTTCATTATTGGTGCTCTCAATTTCAATCAATGTAGTGGACAATTCAAAAGAAATTGCCACGGTCTCTTCATTGTGAGCCATTTTATTTTGAAATTGCTTGCTGTAAATTGCAGAAAAAAATAATCACTTTCATTTATCATTTTTAGTAATACATAATATAAAACTAACTTCATCAAGTATTTAGTATAACAGAAGGACTGCAAATAAATAACAGAAAACATTTTTCAAATTATCTTCAAGTGTACAACATAGTTCCCCTTACAAATTAACAACTCACCTTTTTAAAAGTAGCAGAAGTGTTAGTACTGTGTAAATCAAACACCAGAAATTCACCACCAAAAATTCCTCACAAATGTACCTCAGACAGTAGTATCACAAAATGGCTGTGGTTTCCTCTCATTTGACATATATACATAACCAATTAACTTTCATCACACACAAATACAAAACCAAAGTAACATTTTAATTGGTTCTAAATTTCAACACTTTCAAATGTGTTTTCCCCATGCAATTTTCCATAGGACATTTACATACGTCTACAGCCTGAATGGCTGAACGGAATTACACCAAACTTGGCAAAATGGTACATCAAACCTAAGAGGTCAGGAAGGATCTACTATGCCCCCTTATGGTCATTTCCCCCTTCGCTTTGGCCTCCTCTTGTCTCTCAATCCTACCGAGGGACAAGATGGCGGCCGCTACGGACTGTTTGGAATGTTGACAGACGCCGGAGAACCAATCAGCTTCGCAAAGCTCCGTAACGCGAAAAGTACGCGAAGCGGAGCGCTGTTACAGATATATATCTTTTTTTCAACGTTAATATCTCAAAATCCACTGGAGCACATATATTGAGACCTAGCAAAGGCACATCGGGCTACCAGTCCCTAATATTTTGCCAAGTTTCGTGCAAATCCATTCAGCCGTTCGATTATTATTATTTTGTTTTTTTTTTGCCCCGCGGGGCCCTTTTAAAACCTCCACATCAAACCTAGGGGGTCAGCGAGGATCTACTATGCCCCCTTATAGTTATTTCCCCCTTTGTTTTGACCTCCTCTTGTCTCTCGATCCTACCGAGAGACAAGATGGCGGCCGCTACGGACTGTTTGGAATGTTGACAGACGCCGGAGAACCAATCAGCTTCGCTTCACAAAGCTCCGTTGCGCGAAAAGTCCGCGAACCAGAGCGCTAACCGGTCCGCTGTTACAGATATATATCTTTTTTTAAACGTTAATTTCTCAAAATCCACTGGAGCACATATATTGAGACCTACAAAAGGCACATCGGGCTACCAGTCCCTACAATTTTGCCAAGTTTCGTGCAAATCCATTCAGCCGTTCGGGCTAAAAGTGAGGCCAACCGCCCTATGGAAAACTCAATGTTAAAAACACGTTTTGGGACCCCCCTTTTTTCTCGGCCCCCACTGGACGAACCCCCCCCAAATTTTCAAGGGCTGCTCAGAAACAAAATGTGCCATTTTCCTGAAAATTTCAGCCGATTCCGTCCACAAACGCCAAAGTTATTAGACATAGAATTTTCAAAAAACCCATAGAGAAAAAATCCTAACTATATATACCTACTGGCGACCGCCAGTAGGTAATATATATATATATATATATATTTAAAGTTTTTAGGAAGCTTGAGGAAATCGTCGCAGGGCATTCTTAGGCAGACTTTGCTGTAGCCTAAAGCGACCACTGGGCGACCATCATATTTATTTGTTTATCATATAAAGTGAGTTAAAATCATTACATTAAACGCACTAAAAACAGTACCAAATAACATACAATCAAATTCAGCTGAACCTAACAAAAGAATGTAATATCCGGATCAGTCAAGATGAGCTGAACGCAGTAATAAAATTAAAGTCAATATTAAAAACCCACTTGAATAAAATCCCTTTATGCTTTAACTCCTGGAGGACATGAATCTTTATACCTGTTCATGCAGTAAAGGGCTAGTTGTGTTGTACAGCCCTCGTACATTAAGGTGCCTGACGTGCTGCTATTATAATATCGACTAAAAGCTCATGTTGTCTTTTATGCCGACGCTTAGGCTATAGTTGTTATTCACCTGCATATCCATTAAAATGTTATTTCCTAATACTGTCCCAACCAGTTAAAAATACATCCTGCTTAGTCAAACCATAGAGCACTTACTCCTGAGAGGAATACTATCTTTGCCAGTACTCATGAGGTAGCACTTTGCGCGGCGGGGGCGTCGGAATACGGAGTGCTTAAAATACTATGCCAAGCACAAAGTTATGATGTGCTTGGATCAAAAAAGAAAAGTTGGCCACAAAAGCCTAATAAAACTGTAAGTCTTATACCAGGAGCAGATCGTTAGTGCAATGTGGTAATTAGTAGATCTCACAGGTACAAAGCAAAATTACCTTATCGAGGGGGTGACACCTATCAGGGCATCTAAGTGTTGTCGGGCTCTCAAGAACAATGGTTTATATAGCTTTATTCGTTCTGAAAATCACAAAGGAAGTTTTATGCAGCCTAGATTCAGTGTTGTGTTAGTAGGTTTCAGGCTCTCAATAACTGGATGCCTACAGTTACGAGCCCCCATTTTAATTTGGGGCTTCCTGAGCTACTTTCTTTGTGCAGCTACAAGGATAGGACAAATACATAAAATATGTGTTAACGTTTCCTTAGCCTTACTACAAACCCTGCATTTGAAATTTTGGGGGGGCTTGGACCATGACGGCAGCCTGTTCAAAGTTGTCAAGGCCCCGAATTGTAAATACGTACTTTCTAAAACATGCGTTTGGCTAGGCTTTGTTTTACAAGGCCAAACTCCAGGCACACTTATGATAGAGGGGCAAATGTTGGTTAACCAAAGAAATGCTTGTAGGTTCTTAAGAGGTCAGAATCCTTCACTCATTATTTCACTTCCATACATAATGGTGGAAATACGTTTGTTAAGAATTATAAGCATGGAGACGTAAGTTGCGCGTTTCTGCGATTTTTAGAGTAGACCAAATGCAAAAAAAAGAGACCCTACTTTGGTCTTAACCTTAAACTGTTTTTTCATAGACGCCTCTGAAGGCGATAGTGACCTCTAAATATTTGTACTCCGATTCACCAGTAAGGGGTATTCCGTTTATATTTTAGGCACCTGGTTTGCTGATATTCCTACCTATTTTTAATACCTTCATTTTAGGTCTAGCAGACCTGCGTTGCAGCGCACAAGCGCTGCTCGCTCTGCGAGGCTTCTTGTAATCGGGTAGATTTCAGAAGGGGACTTGAAGCCCCACCAGTCATTCCTTTTGGCTGGCGTCAACCTTAAACTGTTTTTTCATAGACGCCTCTGAAGGCGATAGTGACCCCTAAATATTTGTACTCCGATTCACCAGTAAGGGGTATTCCGTTTATATTTTAGGCACCTGGTTTGCTGATATTCCTACCTATTTTTAATACCTTCATTTTAGGTCTAGCAGACCTGCGTTGCAGCGCACAAGCGCTGCTCGCTCTGCGAGGCTTCTTGTAATCGGGTAGATTTCAGAAGGGGACTTGAAGCCCCACCCGTCATTCCTTTTGGCTGGCGTCTTCGTTTATGCTAAACGATGGCTTTGATTTAAAATGAGGCTTCTCTGTTATCGCCCTTTCTTCTTCTCGGATGGCCCATCCGGACTGTGCGGCTTTACATGGTGGGCTTTATCTGGTGAGAGAGCACTCTTTTTAAAATGAACACAGATGGGGACAATGGCGGCTGCAGCGCTATGCGCTCAAAATGGTATGCTTTTTATTACTTTAATGAGCACAGCATCCGCTAGGGACACCACGCTCACTTTATTTATTTTTACCCGCCTGAGCTCCCTGGAGGCAGCAGTAGTGAGGCAGCGCCATGCGAGGGGGCTCCGGGAAGAGAAGCTCTAGACTTTATGTGGAAGTGAAATAGTCAGCTGTCGGTGCTGCGCTGTACATGGAATGCTGCTCTCACTGCTCCCTAACTCGCCATCCCTCACTTCGCTGGTGCCTCTCATAACCGGCGGGTCTTTGAACTAGTGCTCACTGGTGGTCGCTCTTGAAGGTTTGTGTTGTGAGAAGGCTAACTGTGGCGCAGATACCCTCTGAGCATACCTGGAGTTTACTTTCGTCGCCCACAGATCCTCTACACCAGTGTGGAACCGCCATGCCTCGCCTGCGAACTGTCTTGCGGCTCCCAACTGACTCCAGAATGTGCACTTGGGACCAGTGCTGACTGGATCAAGAAAATTCCAGCACACTGGGCACGTGCTTGGTGGGAGTTAGCCTCGCCCTCTTCTGACCATTGCTGAAGTACTTGGCATGGGGGTTGCAGGGATACCTTTGCAAACAAGAGACTGCATGCATTCCACATGGATGTAATGTGCTGAACTTCTGTGGTTGAATTTGGGGGGACGCCCACGTCGTGGTACATCTCGCCATATACCTCCTGCTGCCCTTCGATAGCCTGCTCTGTAACTTACTGGGCATTTCCCTCACCCTCTTGTTCACCCTCCTGCTGGTCATCATCGTGCCCGCCATCTTTGGCGTTTCCTTTGGCATCTGCATAATTCACATGAAATTACTGCTCAAGATCTTCCGGATAAGGGTCTTTTTCTCTCTGTATTTTTAAAACCAATACTTGGTCCGTCAACGTTTTGTTTAATGATTCTCCTGTGCATAAAATACAAACATGTCATCACTTCCCAACACTGTCAATCCAGAGGAACACCGGCCACATGGGAGGGGAGGGATAGGGGCGTGTGTGGAATGCTGTGTTCTGATTGGCCAGGGCAGAAGATATGGTGTTTTCAGTGTTAGAGGTGAATGTTTCTCTGCCAGGAGCTGACTAAGGACAAGAGGCTTCTGGAAGATTATTTGTTCCGTTGTCATGTTGTCTTGCTGAATTCGAGGATTGATTTCACAGCTTGCTGGGTATATGGAATGGAACTGTAGATGCTCTAGTAAACCTCTGCTCCTCCCCGCTTAGTTTCTAGCATGTCTCTCTCTCCATGTGAGGCCCTGATGTTCTTGGAAGGGTGGGCATAAGTGGTGGAGGAAGCGTCACCATTGGCTTGTCTTGTTGACAAACCAATACTTCGATACAATCTTTGTGTAGATCAGTGGTTCATAACCTTTTACTTCTGCGGACCCCAATTATTCATTACTTGAATCCGGGGACCCCCCACTGAATCATTATTGAAAAGTCATCCAGTTACAAAACAGCCCATGAAGCCCAAAGCACCACTGCACGTGAAATTATTTTGCCCACTCCCGTTAGTCAGTAGGCCGAGGTAGTAACAGGTGGGTGTGCCTGTAGCCAGCTGCACAAGTTGTGTGTCGGTCATATGAACTGCTGCTAGAGGGTACACCAATGCTGCAGTGAGACAGAAAGCATGTACAGCAGCCCATGCAGTTGTATCGGCCTGCCCTGTCTGCTCGATCAACTGAGTGGTCTCCATCCCAAGCCTACTGGTCGCCTACAGAGAAAACAAGCATTTGCAAGGCAGTAGGTCTCACATTTGTGAGATTTTGAGCTATTGCCATTGTAAATGGCAAAGCGTTTTATTTATTTGTTTAAAAAACCTGCAATGATAAAAGGCATTGTCATTTACCATACCAACAGGTCAATATTTTGAAAATGCGAGACCTATTGCATTGCAAATACTTGTTAAGTTTCTGATCAAGCTGTTTGTGCTTGTATACACCTCCAATTTGTTCAATAATCTCTGCAGCCCTACCATAGTTTTAACAATAATAAATTGTCACCATATAATAGATTCAAAACCAATTTACCGCTCAACTTAGGAGTGTGTGTAAACACTTTATCCAAATTACTCAAAAGATCAGAAATAAATTACAAAGGAGGGGTGCTAAGACACCTTTGCTTCAAACCCAGTGATGTATATATTTTCCTAGATAACCTGGTTCCTTCACTAAGTTTTACGTGGATCCAAGTATTAGTGTACAAATGTTGCCCTAAGTAATTTAGTTGGAATACCACAGTGGGCTAGCTTCTGCCAAAGGATCTTTCTGGGCACACTATCAAAAGCTGCATTGAAGGCAACAAAGCACACACAAAGAGTAATTTTATTAGAAAAGGACCTTTTCATATACAACGAAAGCGGCATAAGGTTGATAGTATGCTGGACCCAGGAGGAAAGCCTGTTTGATTCCAGGGAACCTGCTCATTATCGCTAGTCCATTTTTGGAGATCTTGCAGGAGTAGGCTAGCAAAATACCTAGCTTGATTGTCCAAATAACTATAAGACGGTGGTTACCTGGGTTACTCGTGTCTCCTCTTTTGAAGAAAGGATATATAATTGACCCCCGCCAGGTATCTGGAACTTCTCACCCTCTCACAACTGCCTCATACACAAGGCAGAACGTCGCCGCCCAGAACTCGGCATTAACTGTAAAACAGGCCTGAGGTAAGCTATTTGGCCCTGCAGCCCCTCCTTTTTGGCTTTCTGTATCATCATCCGTAACTGTTCATGGGAGTAGATTTGACCTAAGCAAGGCACTTCGCTATTATCTTTCTCTGCTGCCTTGTTGTTTTCTTTCTCAAATGCCTGGCTTCATGATTCAAAAGAAAAATTGCTTAATTGTGTATCTCCTGAAGTGGCATGTGTTATGCTTGGACTAGCGTGTGAGTAGTGGACTTGCAAAAAAGTTACCCGAGATGATTATTTAATATTGAGGTTACAAGCTGTACAGCGTCCATTCCGAGTGAGTTTATAATTTTCCAAAACTGTTGTGAGTTCTTCTTGTTACAGGAGTAAAGCAGGTTGGCCCAACATTTCTCCTGATGCTATTTGTTTGCTGCCCAAACTTTCTTTTCTATATTGTCACCGCAAATGTCTAATGTTAACCATTAAGTTGAAGTCATAGGGGGCCTTTTTTGGCCAACATATTTGTGTAGCAAGATATTTCTTCTGTTGCTTGAGTGTAGTTGTGAAAGATGGGGTTTTGTTCTTCATCATGCTCAGAGTATGGGGTTTCCCGGTACAGTTGCCAGAGCATAGTTCAAGAATCTAATTCGTAAATTAATTCCAGACAACAATCGGGTTTCTTTCTTTGTGGTGGAGGTTCCTCCAGAGTTGAAGGGTAAATTCTTTGATATCATATGCTAACTCCTCACGCCCCCCAAGGCTTTTCAGGTTCTCCGTACATGCATCGTCATACATAATATTGCTGTTTTGATGTAATATGAAACTAGGTGCGAGATTAATAATCTGAGGATGGTGATCCCTCTCTGGCTGGTAGTCTATTGAATAAATGTACATTAGACAATGTGACCATGTTCGGCCAGATTGTCAAACAGTGGTCGATTTGGATTTTTCAAAAATATATGTCCACGCAGCTGGAATGTCCCCATTAACTACCATTTAGAACTCCAGCTGCTGACAGAGAAGTACCTGTCTTTTAACCCAGCTTGTCTCTGCACCTAGTTTGCGGGAGCAACTGAAATTGGATAACCCATGTAATATCCTGGGCATTAATGTGTTCATCTTTTATATTTTCTTGCAGCAGATTTGTATTAAAATCTCCAGCAACTAAAAGGCTGGCTTCCGATTGTGTTGCTCCTGAGTCTTCAACTACACCTTGCGTTTTGTTTAACAACCTTGTTTTGCTCAATGGGCCCGGTGTATATAGACCTTTTACAGTGCTTATTGGGACATTGTAATTCCCGGTCCATCCAACTATCTACACATCTACAGTGGAGAAGTGTGGCTCACCGGTTAGAGGAGGCAGACCCTGATGCAGAGGTCAGACCCGGGACCAGGGTTCAATTCCCGACGCGGCAGGGACTCGATAATTCTCGCCTCGGTGCCTACTCGAATCGTGGGTTCACACTCTGCAACTCTGGGCAATAGCTTGCTTAATCTCCACTACGGCCCCACTGCGATGGGATGCCTGGTCTTCACCTTGGGGATGCCCAGTAGGGGTAATCTCGCAGGAAAAGACCAGGACGGGTTCCCAAAGCAAGCGCCTTGAGACCTTACGGTGATAAGGCACTATATAAGAGCGTATGATTTACGATTTATTTTACACAGCCTGCAGCAATGGTTCTTGTCCATCCAAGATCTTTATATCAAAAGGAAAGTCCATACTAAAGTACATAACAAGACCACCCTTAGGCTGACCCTTCATCGCCAACCGGAGTAGAGGGCCTCTGTAAATCTGGCAAAAGAGATTGGAAGCTCCAGCCAGGTTTCTTGTAAGATAATATGAAATTCGTGTAAATAAGAGTAGAGATCGTCTACATCTAGCATTTGTCGAAGATCTGCCTCATTCCATAAGCAGATATTAAGAAAGACCCCAGAGTCCATAAATGGTAGTGGTCAGGGTGATGGGTCTCATGAGGCCTCCGATCATGCAGTGGTGCCTGAAGCTACGGTCGTAGGTAGCCAAGCCCAGTCTTGTACTTTGTCCAGGACATGTGGTCCGAGGGCTTCTGGGCAGATTTCGGTTTTATTTAATGCCATGCTGTGACCATTCTTTGACATGGGCACTATAATCCGTAGCCGGACTGGCTATCATTTTATATCAACTACAAAACAAGCCACATTTCCCACATCAAACATACAGGTGAATTCACAGGCTTTTCCAAGCTCTACCACTCTGATAAGAGTGAAACAGAAGCACTCCCACATTGTGTGTGGAGAAGCTTGCAACAAAACAGGAGCAGAACAAGGCATTGAAAGTGTGGGGTGTGGGGCTGTGCACTCTGCTAAAATTTACCTTATGAAAATTGAAATTAAACAAAAATACTGTTTGCTCCTGTTCGACTTTCCTTGGTAATTTGTCACTTTACATTTTGTGTTGCGTCGCACTTTTTATGTTTTTGTGCTTGTGAGTACCTGTTGGAGTGTCATTCAAAGTTTTGGGAGGTTGGAATAGCTAAAACATTTTGGTTTGCAACGGAGTTTAAAGTTTAGCATCTGAAACTTTGAGCATCACTGAACTACTTTAGACATTCAAGCTTGCCAGCCTCACTTTCGAAACCTACAGACATAAACCAACTTACCTCCATACTTCCAGAGGGGACCAGAAGCCTTAAAAGCAAAGAAATTCTTCGACATGGAAGTCAAATGATTCAAATCACTCTCAGATACATCAAAATATTTTTCTGCTGCTGCCCCTTCTTTGTGGTCCTCCCTCCCTCCCTTAGGAACGGAGAGGCAAGGAAAAGGTTGGTGCATTTAGATAAAATACAATACTCCATTGAACAGTGTTCACATGAACTTTTAACTAGACTTCAAATGAAGGGCAGTTCTCCCATTTATTGACTGACTCCTGTCCCGCCTTTTGTTTACTTCTCCATGCCTTACCTGCTGACCTTCCCCCATCCCTCCTACCGCTTTCCTTTTCATGCTGTTTATAATTATATTAGGACTCTTGAAGACCAGAACCCTAATGTTCAAGATAAATTACTAAAAACTATATGTGACCAGTACTAGCAGAGTGCTGCCCCCAAAGAGAAGTACAAATAAAGAGTGCATATAAGTTCCTCTGGCCATCCATGCCTCACCCTTCACTTAGTATGTTTCATGGTAAGGCCGCCTGACTTGGACCAGAGTCCTTACCTTGCTTCCACAGTGAACTGATGGCCAACAAAGCTATCTTGACTTAGTAGTTATTGGAAGTGAAGAATGTTGTTGAGTGATCTTCTTGGGGCATAGTTGCTTGCCGTGGCCACCTTACCCAGTTCCATGTATGTTCCTCTGCTTCATACTGATGAAGGCTCATTTAGAAATGGATTCTAAGCATGGGGAGCGATTTACTCATACCCTTTACTCTTCATACTGTTAGGAGGCGCCAAGTGCCAGATATAGTATTGTGGTTGGTACTATCTAGTAGTACACAGATGAGATGCGTGTTTCCTTTCTCTCATACCTTTTCTTTCCACCAGACCTCGCTGACTGCTTTCCAACATAAATCCGCTTTTCACGGCTGGACCTCTGGACCCATCTTTGTTTTAAAATGTGTTGTTCAGAGATTCATTCTTATTCATTTGTCAAACGGACATTTACCTGTTTTGCATTTATTAATCCCACTGTTATTTCCCTTTGGATATCGCCCACAAAAGTTGCTGCTGATTACCTGAAACCTAATTTCTATTTTGTGTGTGGTTTTATATATACAGTTTCTCTGAAATTGCACTACATCTGGCCTGCCATTTGTTGTTTTAGTGCCCTCTGCACACTTTTTACTTCTATATTACTGTGGCCAAATTGGAATGTTGAATTAAAAATGCTAAAAAAAAAATTCTTACCAATGCCAACATGCTTTCGGCAAAGTCAGAAGTTCAGCATTCACCTTTTATAAGCGAGGTGTATTGGTTTTCCCAATGCTAGTTAACTTGTCATTGTGTTTTTGCGAGTAGATCTTTCATATCATATGCTTACCTGTTTTATGTATTTAATTTGTCCACTTTTGCAGTTTTCAGTTACATTTTAATTGACTAGTTGTATCTTGTGTAAACTGTTGATCTCACTTGGCCTACAGCAATGCGATTTTTTAAATTACATTTTCAATTTATTCCGTAATTTAAATGGCTTAAATATTACTTTTTTACATAAACATTAGTCTAGTCCATGTTATGCCTTATTTGTCCCATCAGTATTGATTACCTATTGGATATCATTATAAAGTTCCATTACTGGTGTGTTAATTTTAAATGTTTGAAATCAATGATGTCTTTCTGAACTTTTCTGCTATGAACTCTCCTTTAATGTTCATTCAGCCTCCCTTGGTCTCCTTACCAGTACCCATCCTTCCTACGCCTCTTCCGCATTACGTTATTTTTCTTTGGTAGGTGCCAATCTCTGTAATGTGTTTATACCTGCTAGTTGTTTGAATCCTAGACATAATTGATAACAAATAAATCTTTGGCAGTTCATTTATAAGTACTACTACATCTGTCTTTTCATCTTATAACTTATTTTGTGATCTTTAATTTAATTCAATAAAATGCATACATTTCTAGATTCATTATCTGCTTAAAAAGAATTTTGGAAAATTGGAGTTGTTGCTTCTGGTGCTTAATCTCCAGGAGCCCTTGCTTCAAGTTATAACTAAGTATTACCCACATTGGTGGTTATTAGACATATTGCCCGACTTTAGCCTCAGTGTGTTTGTGCACTACATCAAAGTGAAGGTATGTACCCTCTGATTTTTTTTAGGGGATTCCTCTGTTATCTGGAGTAATTAGCTTACAGATCCATTCACATATCTGGACCTTGGACTGGTCATAAAGCTTCATCTTGTGTTTAACAAGTCCTTAGGTTTTTTCCGGCATGTTAGTTATTTAAAGTACATAAGACCCACTCATTGTTGTGCGCTGCCTCTTGCTTTTGTGGTATCAGTTCTCATTTAAGTTGTCCTTGTTGACTGGTTTAACCTTGCATGATTTTAGAGTAGCACAGCTGAGGAGAGACTGCAGAGTTTGTTTTCAAGGTTTACGGTCTAGAGGGGGGCGCTAGAGGGCGCATATGCGGAATGGCTGCCTAGCTGAGTAGCTCCCGCTCCTTGGCCCATCATCCTACAATTATCCTATGCCACAGGCGAATAAAACGACGATTTCACCTACCAACTGATGCGGTGGGTCGTCCTCTGCACTCGACCCGAAGCTTGGACCGCTAGCGACATCGGAGCCGGCGTAGGCGGCGTCTGAACATTGACCGGCGTTGCCCTCGGAGACTGCGAGTTGAGCAGGTCGGCTGCGAGCGACTGTGCGAGACCGGGGCCTGCCACGAGGCGGTGGGCCCGGCCCGCGCCTGTGACCTTTGCGCTTGTGAAACGTCTGGCCCGGGTCCTGTGGCCGTCGCGAGCTGCGGACATTGTTGGTAGCTGCCTGCCCCTTCACGCGGGGTTGTCCTGTGTGCTCGGCCCACCTGTGGCGGCCCCGGAACTTGTGCGACACTGCCTTAAGCCCTGCACAGCCCGGAGGGCGAGAAAGCCGTCGGGGGAGTGCCGAGACTGCTGCCGCGGCTCCTGTCGGCACCGGAGGGTGTGGGATATAAGCGGCCCCTACCACAGCGCTGTAACAGGTGAGAGGCGCTCGAGTCTAGCTGCGACCACTTCCTTCACGATAACTGGCAGGCGGATGGGGGCTGAGTAGAGACGCGCTCCCCCCAAACTCTAGCTGCGGGTGCAATTGTCGCGGTCCCGGGCCTGCATGCCTGCTGACCTTCCATATATGCAGTGGCCCTTGCATCCCTGGGGTCCCACCGATTACCCTACACTGTGACTGCTTCCGAGGCCTCCTGCTGCGGCCTGTAGTTTTTGGGGCTGACTCACCCATTGACCGCAATGTTATAGTGCCACCTCGGCTGCAGAACCTGCCGCTAACCTGCTTATTTGCAATGGACTCGTAGGCTGCACCCTCACGCAGTATTGCTGGCGTCAGAACTACCTATACACGGCGTGTCTGTGGGCATAACATCGCTGTGGGTGGACGCTGGTACCCATCTTCTGCAAGTACCTCGGCGGCGCGGACGACTGCTGGTGACCTGTGCCCCCCTGTAGTGCAGCTCCCGATCGCTGGGGGGGTAGCATCCAACATCAGATAGCGCTGAGTACACGGGCGGGGGGATACCTGCCTTGGGGTGTACCCGCTGCTAACGTTATACCATTCCTCATTCGGGACCCGGCGGCGCCGCAGTGGTAGGACACGAGGTGGCGGTGAGACCACGATCAGAGACCAGGATGGTGCGCCCCGAGAACCGTCAAACGAAAATAAGCTTCGACGGCGCTAAAAAAGGTGTGAAATCGGTGCCTGCTGAACCTGGACCCAGTGATACTAACTCGACTGCCATTGCCTCTCCTACCAAGGAACTTAATCTACACCGTCTGTTCCAAGAGATGAGGCAGGGGTTCGCCACCGTGGTGGAAAAAGTGGACGGAATGACTTCTAGGCTAGACGCCCTGGTTCATAAGGTAGATCGACACGAGGAACAGATAACGTTCACGGAACAGCGAATCTCAGATAATGACGATATCACCTCGTCCCACACCACACAATTGGCCCGTATGGACAACCTGCTCAGGGTCATAGCGGCCAAAAATGAGGACTTGGAAGCCCGTAGCCGACGCAACAACATACGCGTCACGGGCATTCCGGAATCCACAGACACGGGCAGAATGGAACTCTATATTGAGAAGCTCCTCAAGGACTCGATAGGTGAGGACGCGTTTTCGCCTCAATTCATCATCGAGAGGGCGCACTGATCATTAGCACCTATCCCCAGAGGAGGGTGGGAATAGATGGCTGCTGGCATGATTGGGATGCTGTAGTGGGAGGGGGGATGGGATGTTTCGGGGAGGGAAGATTTACGCACGGAATGGTTACTCAAGTCACAAAATGCTATATCAAACAGTATCGTCTGGACGGACTAGTCATTACTGCATTGCTACTGTCAGGGTGGGATGAATCGATGATCAGTTATCAATGGCGGTTTTAGGGTCTGATGCACAACTAAATTGCATGTCATGGAATGTTAGAGTGCTTAACAATGCTAAAAAATTTCGTAATGTGATTGCTTATCTCAACAGGCACAATGTTCATATTGCCATGCTACAGGAGACTCATTTGTCACCACATACGCGGGCCACCTTTGCAAGCAAGTGGGCTGGGATCCGTACATTCTCCTCTTATTCCACATACGCGAGGGGGGTTACCATCCTTCTTAGACGCACAGTGCCGTTCCAGAAGTGCGGAGACTTGGCAGACGGTGAGGGATGTTACGCCTTACTGTGGGGGCGAATGGGTCGCGATACAGTTACCTTTGTTAATTGTTATGCTCCTAACATAGACATGCCCGCTTTCTTCACTACACTATGGGGCAAAATCATGGATGTGGGATCCCGCTATGTCATTTGAGGGGGGATTTCAATTTGGCGTCAATACCTCACTTGGACAGGGCGGACAGGGCCAGTCACTACAAACCTAGGGCTAGAGAGGCACTGGAGGGCGTCGTTGCTGAGGGCACACTGGTGGACGTCTGGCGATACCTACACCCGACCAGAGGGAGGGCACACATTTCACACCGCAGACGGGCACATGGGCACGATTGGACTACTTCCTTGTCACCAAAGAGATCACTTCGGAGGTTCTGGTATTGCATATCTAAAAGCTTTGGGGTCCTGCGGGACATACAGACCACTATTCGTACACTACACAGGGAACTTAGAGCATTGGAGCTTCGAATGGTGGAGGGCGATAGTCCTGATATACATGCAGAGTTCCGGGACACGCTATCAAAATATGAGGAGGAGGCTAACAGGGAAGCAAAATTTAGGGGGAAACACTGGCAGGCCAGAAGGTATTGCGAGGGAGATAGGCCGGGGAGAGCACTGGCGGTATTAACGCGCACCCCACGTGACCACAACACCATCCTGGAGCTCACTGACGACCAAGGACACACGATCAGGGACTCAGATGCACTGCTCGATGCCTTTACTTCACACTACCATACACTTTACACCACTGCTACCACAGCTGATACACCTTATGCTGACTTCCTGGGTGATGTGGCACTTTGCTGGCTCAGCGATGGAGATAGAGCCTTCCTAGCGGCCCCCTTCGAGCTAGACGAGATCCGCGAGGCCATCATGTCCCTAAAGAATGGCAAGGCGCCTGGACTGGATGGCATTCCCGCCGAATTCTATAAAACCTACATAGATATCATGGCCCCGGTCCTCCGAGAGGTCTACGAGGAATCGCTTGCTGAAGGCATCCTCCCTAGCTCCATGTGGGCTCTTGAAACCTGGCAAGGATCCTAGCTCATGTAGTTCATATCGCCCTCTTTCCCTCTTAAATTGCGACATTAAGATCCTCGCGAAGGTCCTGGCCACTAGACTTTCCCTGCTCATGACCAGAATTGTATTGCCTGATCAATCTGGATTTGTCTCGGGTCGTTCCACCTCCCATAACCTGCGCACCTTGTTCTCTCTGCTTCGCATGGTTCATCCGAACCTGCCAGTTGCTGCCGTTTTTTTAGATGCCACTAAGGCATTCGACTCGGTTGAGTGGCCCTACTTGTTTTCGGTTCTGGCGAGCATGGGATTCCCAAGACTTTTCATCTCCTGGGTTCAGCTCCTTTACACACAGCCTACGGCGAAGGTCCTTATCAACGGTCGCCTATCACCCTCCATTGCCATCACCAGGGGTACACGTCAGTGATGCCCTCTATCCCCACTTCTGTTCGCGATTGCGGTTGAACCACTAGCCGGCAGACTTCAACAGCTGCATCGGGAGGGTGCGGTGCAATGCCTCCAGCGTCAAATCGATGTGTCACTATACGCCGATGACATTACGCTTTATGTCAAACACCCTGACCTGCACCTTAACCCCTTATTAAGAGAGTTCGTAGTATTCGGCAGGATGTCGGGGATACACATAAATTGGTCCAAATCGCAGTTCTTCCCTCTCACCGATGCGGTTACCACTTCCCCCTCGACTACCCGCTTGAGTGGTGTCGGACGGATCTCCGATACCTCGGCATACAGATCTCGCGGGACAAGGATGAAACGCTCCGCTCCAACTATGGGGTGGCTATCACAAAACTCACGGCTGCGGTGGATCGCTGGATCACCCTGCCGCTTTCTATGGCTGGTAGAGCTTCCCTTATTAAAATGGTGGTTCTGCCCCGATTTCTGTACCTCTTTCTCAATATCCCATATTACCCAGGAGCTTTCTTCTTCAAAACCTTAAAATCGGAACTTTGTCAGCTATTCTGGGGAGGCAAGAGCCCACGGTTGAAATGGTCCATGCTGACCCAGCCTTATGATTCTGGAGGCTTCGATGTACCTGACCTCGAGGCTTATTACCTATGCGCACAGGCGCACTATGCCTATCACTGGCTGGTCCCCACGCCCTTCATGCCTCCGCTTGCGGTGGAGGACTGGATCGTGCACCCCGTTCCGCTTAATGGCCTACTCCATTGCCCAGAATCATTAGTCCAAACGCCGAATACTTCTGTTTCCTGCACTTTGGATGCGTGGCGCCGTATAGCCAAGAGGCTGTCCTGCTGTTTCCCGTACTCTCCTGAACTGCCACTGACGTTTCATCCTAACCTTGCTCTATTACAGGAACAAGGCTTTCGTGTGCTTTGCGAACGCCTGCAGATCACTTTCTGGGGCGATCTATTCGCGAACGGGAAATTCAAATCTGCAGAGTTGTTCTTTGCTTCCCAGGATCGCACCCCGCTTGATGTATTTTACTACCTACGCCAGGGGATGAGGGACATTGTTCCTGAGGTCCCTGATGAACCCGAGCTCCTTCTCCCACTGCATTTCTTGTTAAGCTCACAAGAAGGTACACACTTGGTCTCTGGCCTGTATCATCAACTCAGATCAGCTGCCTGAGGCGGGAGCTCGAGCGCACTGGAGTGCTGACCTAGCCACCGAGCTCACCGACGAACAATGGCAATACTGCTGCGCCCTTACGGCTCAAATATCAGCCAGTAGTAGACTTAAGATGCTACACTACAAATTCTTGCAACGGCTGTATTATACACCGGTGAAAAAACCCAGATTTCGTCTGGCTGACATCGACAGATGCGAGCGCTGCCATGCCGAGCACGCGGGTTTTCTGCACTTAGCCTGGGAATGCCCTCCTGTTCATCTGTACTGGCAGCAGGTGACAGACGCTCTTACAGCGATGACCAAGGTGACCATCACTGTGGAACCGCTGCTTACGCTACTCGGGCACACTCCCCAAACTCCTGCAGAAAATTCATAGATACTGCATTGCTCTTGGCGAAGCGTCGAGTGGCGTGTCGATGGGGTCGAGGCAGGGCACCTAAATTTAAAGACTGGCTAGCGGACATGACTTACTGTCAGGAACAACACATGACATTTACCGAATTGTTACCGATTCCTAACCGACCAAAGGATATTTGGGGCCCGCTGGTTGGCTATCTGCTGGCCCAGGCAGATGATTGCGATGTTCCGGAGGGAGGGCATGTCAGCGATCAGCTAAACTGACAGCACTTTGAGATAGAGAACTTTGCCTACTGATGCATACTCGGTTCACTTCTTCTACCCCGGTGCACTGCCCAGCATGTTCCACTACCGGTTACCATCTTGCACAGAACTCTACCACATACTATTATATGACACTGAATACGCAGACATTTCCGTTGGCCCCTTGCCCACTATGTAGTCCTTTCCGCCCTGCTTATTCCATACACCCTTAGCATCATACTCGCCGACACCTTGTGGTACTGCACATGGCCTTTGTCCTTCAGACGAACACGTAAAACCGTGACTGCTGATATTTCCATGTATAGCAATGAACGACTAATGATCCATAAGCCATTCTTTTGGCCCGGAATTCCACATTTGAATGTGTCTCCGACACCTCACCGTCTTGTTTAATGTTGGGAACTGATAAAAATGAAAACATTGTTCTACTGCAGTGAATCCTCAGATACGTATTTTTCTTGTGTTTCTGCACCCATTGCATAACGCTACTATACGCCACCGGGCCTCCGGGATGCTGGTTCAAAGGCTGTGTGACACTAATTACAACCTCCTTATCGCTTTGCGCATAACGCTGCCGGCCCCCGGGTTGTAGGCGCCTGAAGCAGTGTACTGTATATACACTATGCAATAAAGCAGTTTGAACACCAAAAAAAAAAAAAAAAAAAGGTTTACGGTCTAGACAATTTCTAGTGGCTTTGTTATGCTTTATGGGGTCTGGCGATCTATTACGTTACGTTTAAGTATTGGTTTTCTCTGTTAAATAGTTCTTCATGTGAATTACAATAAAACATTTACAACTAAAAAGTACAAAAAGTATTTTGATATTCTAAAATTATGGAATTTTGCAGTACTACAGTGGAACATTGTGACAAGGGCTCAGCTTAGTGTAAGAGCATTAGAGTATGAAAGGAGTCATTGGCGCCGACTTGATGGACAGCACCATTTCTAACATACTCCTGTGCTAGCATCCTGCATTGTTGGAGGCAAATCCGTCTGCTGGTCAACTCCTTACCATCTGACAGATCTCACCAGATAAAAGGGGCATTTTTCTCCTCGATCTTGACCATAAATATCTGTGACTCTCCACAAAGGTTGGCACTGCCTCAGAACCTCCTCAACACAGGAAATGTAGTGCTCCCGATGTACGTTTTGTCACCGGGGCAAACCAGAGCATATACAAAAATCAGAAAGCCATGTTAGATGTTTAGCTATCTGCCTGTAGGTATTTGTCACAAGGGGAGAAGACATGTTTTATATTTTAACTGTTTTTGCATGCCTTACAGTTTTTACAGGTAAAAAAGCCCATAATACTGTCACCCTCAAAATAACATGGCTTAGATGTGCCTGAAGGACACGTAGAGAACCACTCCATGCATAGCATTGTTTGAGCTTCACCATTGGATTTAACCCCTTGGGTGCTCATGACGAGCTCAGCTCGTCATGAGCACCGTAGCGCCGTAGCTCATGACGAGCTGACCTCGTCATGAGCGCCCCCCAGCACAGCGGGGGAATGTGCCCCGCAGACAAGGGTTTAAAGAAGTGTGAGCATCTACATGCACAATTCAACTATTTTCTAAAGTTCAGACCAATAGCAGGCCATTTTAGGATCGGAGGAAGGATGAAATCTTCTTTTGACCTTCCGGGTCTGTTGGGAACATCAACTTCAAAGAGCTAGTGTTCCCTGAATTGGAACTTGTGTTTTGTTTGCAGTGTTGCATCTTTCTGATGAAACACATAATTCTGCAGCATGTGCATAACCAACTGCCCCTACAGAGCTGTTTATCTGAGTGGTTTTGGAACTGATTTGGTTCCATTTCAGATGTCCTGCTCAGGTTCCCTGCCTTTGAGTAAAGTGTTTCACAGCAGGTAGCCCTGGGGCTGGCTGCAAACAGGAGTACACACTATATGGGCAAAATCAAGTGTGCAACGCTGCATCTGGTTGCCATTAACATTCTGAAGCTGCAAGTGAATGCCTACAAAGGGCAGACCCAGCTTAAAAATGTTCGCACCTTAAACAACATAAACTGGGTTTCCACCCCTCATTCTACAGTCTACTAAGTAGCAGTGTTCAGGAAGGAAATATTCAGCTCCTGCTTGCTTACAAAGTTAATGGAATTACTACTATACATCATCCTTGCTTTATTGTCCAGGTCTTCACTGTCCAGGCTTCATTGTCCAGGAACTGGAATACAGGCAATGCACTTCAATGTTTGGGAAAATTATCCCCACCCCCGTCTTGTACCATGCCACAAGCAGGGGCATCCAAAATGGATCTCATTTCACTTTTGTTATTAATACTGTTAGCCAAGCTTTGAGAGAATATCAGAAGGCGTCCGCTCCAGCATTTCCAGGATCTGCTCTTCAGTGTTTGCATCATTTACCCAGTATCTTTCTCACATTCCTATGTTCATGAGGTTACTGCTGACTTCGATCACAGCCTAAAGCTACCCACATTTCCCTATATATGGGTCTAGTCGTTACTTTAAGATTCCAGCCCTTGCGCTGATCAGCTGATTTTGCTGAAGCAGAGGTCCAGCAGTAGCCTTTCAGGGAGTTGAATAGTTGCCCGATTCCATTGCTTGTCCAAATTAACAAACATAACAATGCCTTACATGCAAATAATGTTTTCTACAGCTTTGCATCCCCAGACTGCATGCCATCTTAAAAAGTAGTCCTGCATTTCCATGAAAATTGACCTTGACTTAAAACGCACAATATTTGCCTCTCCTTTAGTTTCCAATGACCATTTACTTACTTTCAGTCCTCTTCATGCCTCCTCTCTCTAAGCACAGCTTACTCTAAGTCACATGCATTCATGCATACCCTAATCCCTTTTATTTATCTGTAAACTACCTACATCTCATTTCAAAGATCACATCCTATCTTTTAAACGTCATACTGTTGCAACCAAACTATAGCTGATCACCTGTTGCTCATCTATAAATATCGCTAACCATCTACATGAAGTCACATACCCCCTCTCCCACTAAAGATCATGCCGAACTCCTAATAATCTAGTCTGTCATGTACAAACGGAAGTATGCCATCAGTGGTTTCCTTAGGAGCACATGGGTAATCCCAATAACAAACGATAACCACTGGAGAAAAACAAAAACGCTAACCTTGGATTCTGGAGCAGCATGCTCCCGGCACAAAGAGCTTTAATACCTCTTCATGGGTAGCAAGTGCTTTATAAATGTGAATGCAGTACAATATCCTCTATAGCTATTGGTCATGTCCATTGCCCGGTAGTGTGCAAGCCCACTGCAGTAAACTACCAATCAGCAACTGAATAAGCATGAAATAACTGGCACATGCCGCTGGACGATAGTTTACTTTAACCACATCGCTGCTTGGTAGTTTCCCCTGCTGTGCTGGACAGCAACGAAAACGGGTGTGGTCATGCACCTGAGAGGTATATGCCATGACGAGCTGAGCTCGTCATGAGCAAGGAAGGGGTTAATTTAGTTCACCTCTGCAGTTCCCGACAAGCTACATGATGACTCCTTGACAGCTCACAATGACCGTCGGATACAGGATGATACTAAGTCCATCCCCGCAGATCGCTCCTCTTTTATTTCTCCAACCTATGTCTTCTTGGTACCATAAACTTAAAACCAAATATCTCCGAATGGACAACCCAGTGCAGTTAACAGCTAAGTACTCTATGATCATAAAATAATTCATAAAGTGAACTGCAGTGTTGCTCAAATCTGCTAGACTGCTAAAAACCATAAACTGTGTGCCTCTCTCTCACACTTCTCCATCCATCACACTACTAAGCTCTGCATCTTATATCTTGATAACACGCACAACAAGGAAACACTTCCCACATAGGATCAAAACATAGAAAACACAATTCCAACCACAGGCCTACACAGTGTAGCCAGCTACCCATGTAGGCCAGCTCTTCAGCACCTCATGTGGGGTAATGACACTATATAAATACTGCAATACAATATGGGTGCTATGAGGAATACTGTTTCTACTATTCCTGCCTCAAGTGAATGCTCTTTTTCAAGCAGTGGCTAGCTCAAGAATCGACTATTGTCAAGGAATTACTGGAGACTTTCTTACCAAAATGATAAACAATCTCAGAAGATCACAAAATGATATTTCGGATGCATCCTTTGTCTAAAGCCTTCGACCAGATTTCAACACATCCTGATGCTGCTCCTCGTTACTAGTCCTGAGCAAACAATGTATCAAGTACAAGACCCTTTAGCATTTTTTTTTAACAAGGTTGTGCATGCTTCATCCTGCCCTTCCACATTCCGAACACAATGCTGGTAGACAAGATGCCTATGATCTGTCACCCCAAAGTAGCAGAATGCGATGCATTAAAACAAGTTGAACATATCACCCCGGGGAAGCTATGATTCCTGACCTACTGGACCCCCCCTCTCTCTACACGTGCACAAAGCGCCGCAAGACAACCTCCATACAGCCCGAGGGCTTTATATTGTATTGTATTGTAATTGTACTGTAGTTGCATATATATATGACTATGCATCGAAGCGCTTTTTCGGCAAGTAGCACGCTACTCCGGGACCCATAGAGGATTAGTGTTGAATTAGTATAGTGAAACATGCGAGTACATTCTAAGTGGTGGATAGGTTAATCAGTTATTTGGATTTGGAATGATAGCAGAAGGATAGAGGAGGAAAAAAGGTTTGTATTTATATAGCGCTTGTTACCCCTGAGGGGGTGATTAGGCACGCTATTCAGGAATCCTATAAAGGATTAGTGGTGAATTAGTATGGTGAAATATGAAAGTATTTCAGTCGTGGATATTAGTCAGTTATTTGGAGTGAGAAGGAGAGCGGAGGGATAAAAGGGGAAGAAAGGTTTGTATTCATATAGCACTTGTTACCCCTGATGGGTGTTGAAGCGCGTTTCTGGGGAGTAACACGCCACTCCGGAACCCATAAAGGATTAGTGTTGAAAATTAGTATAGTAAAACATGAAGTAATTTGAGTAGTGGCTATGTTATTAAGTTATTTGGGTAGAGAAGGGTAGGTGGCGGGATAGTGAAGGGAAAGAGGTTTGTATTTGTATAGCGCTTGCTACCCCTGATGGGACCCATCAGGATTAGTGTTGAATTAGTATGGTGAAACATGAAAGTAATTTTAGTGGTGGATATGTTAGTCAGTTATTTGGATTGAGGAGGGTTGGGAACGGGTAGAAAAGAGGGAAGACTTTAGAAAGGTTTGTTTTGGCGGATCGTTATAGTAAAAGAGGTGTCAGATGATGCAAGGAGGGGTAGGGTAGGAGAGAGTCTAGAAAGGGTTATTTTGGGGATCATAGTAGTGGTATTGGGTTTGGGATAAATGAGAGAGTGGATGTAGAGACTATATTGATAGATGTATAGGATCAGAGATAGGGTAGTGCATTGGAAACAGTAGTAGAAAGAAGTTTGAGGGTAATAGTAGGATACACCGCTGACCATGGTTTGAAGAACTGCGCATCCATTGTAACTAGTATCAAGATTTGTAAATGGGCAGCTCTGCCCTGGAATTTGGCTCTGGTGTAGGGTCCTTTTGGGGGTAGAGTAGCGTCTTGGAGTATAGGTAGGTAGAGGGGGCATGTGCGAGGGCTTTGAGGAAAGAGTAAGCTACAGACTAAAGGTGTGCATGTATCAATAGTAACTAGTGTAGTATAGAAAGAAATCGCTTGGCGAAGCAAGCTCTCCAGTCCTGAGAATCGTACAGAAACCAGACGTGGTGGTGCGTTCAGGAGTTCGTGGTGAAATGTTCTGAGCCTCACTTTCAACATTTCCTATTGAGGCTCTTGAAAGGAGGAGCTTTGGAATGCTAGTGGTTTTGATGGTAATGATGAACAGGCATGGGGACAGCACGTAACTCGAGCTTACTCATTCCTGTGCGGCCTTCCTCTTGCTTAAATTTGCCACAAATTGCAGGTTCTCATTTTCCGTGAAAGCAGTTTTTCCATTTTCCTCTCTTGTGTTTGCACAGAGGTCATTGACTGAAAGTCCCGTGTCTGCAAATGTTTTCCACTGTGGGAGTCTGCAGTTTCAACACTGGTGACTGGCGCGCTGATGGGTGATGTGAGCTGATGATTTCACGTGTGGTTTACCAGGGAGACTCTTCTAAGCATTTAGAGGTGTTTTTTGCATTTGTGCTTCTACTCGTGACAGGATGACTTTGAGCGAGTCATAAGATGTACAGTGGTGCGTAGATTAGGTGGGTGTAATTCTCCTCAGCTATTCTAACCTAGTTCGGCAGTGAGACGGATTCTTACATAGCTAATATTATGTTTTTTTTCTATTCCTGTCGCTCCCATCTATTGATCCGTATTGATGAAACCCTCACTCGTGTTTATTGATGGGCTCTCAGCTGTTTAAGTTTCGGATTTCCTGAGTCGAGAAACTATTACCCTTGATTTACCTTCCTCTTCTCGTACGTTAATTCGCCTATAAATGTACAATGTTTACATCGATGGGCGTCAATAAATAGTAGAGTTACAAAAGATTTATTTTGCAGCGCACAAGAGGCTGTCGTAAGTTCCCTTTAGAGCCCACATAGTTCTCCCTTATTTTAGCCTAAATGCAAGTTGTAGACTGCTCTGCTTTGCACAAGTTGCACTCAGCATATTTATTTTTGTGCCACAATAATATTTTAGCAAAATACTGTAATTTTTTGTCGTACAAGGTCAAACAACACTGCTTGGTTAGCAACATAGCTTAGCATTTAGACACAACAGAGGTTTACATCTGCTTTTTTTTTAACCCCTCCCACGATGGTGACGGAACCGTTCCGTCACACCCCTCGGGTGGGCTGTGCTGGTGACGGAACGGTTCCGTCACGGCCCGCTCGCCGTGCCTGCGCGGCGCTGATTTCGCGCCTGCGCGGCGCTTTCTATTGAGCGGGCGGGGCCGTGACGGAACCGTTCCATCACAAGCACAGCTCACCCGAGGGCCGTGACGGAGCGGTTCCGTCACCTGCGTCGGAGCACCGCCCCCCGCCCCTTAGCACTGCGGCGGAATAGCCGCCGCAACGAAAGGGTTAAATGACACCTCGTAACATATACACTGAGACGTGATATTTGAAAACAGACAGGGGAATTCTTGCAGAAGAGAAGTCCTGAGACGAATGTGCCAGCCTCGCGGTAACCAAGATGCAGATTACCTAACAGTAATACAGGTATGGGGTTCGGTTCTAATCCCAGTGATCTGATATATCTCTGTGCTCCAGTAGTGGGGATAGGCTGAGGCAGACATATGTCTTAAAACATTGTAGCCTTCTCATTGTATATAGTTTACTTGTCATGCTACTCGCGCTGCTGGCATGCATGTGTTTTCTAGTTGCAGTGCAGTTATTTTATAATTTATTAGAACATAATTGTTTCAATAAATATTGTAAACTATTCTCATCTCTGTTTTGTTTATTATGGACATATATGAGTGGGAAAACAAAAGGTGATGTATCTTTTTCCATGGTTCGCTGAGGCGATTAGAGTGTTGTGTTCTGGGGTGCTAACTTACCTGTCACTGTAGGGATGTTAGGAGGGCAGGTAAGGCACTATGATCTAGTCAGGATTGTGGTCATAGGTACTGATGTGGTATGGTGACTCAGTCCCTATATACTGAAGTTCTGTGATCCCAGGCATAGTTCTGTTTACACAGAATTGCCTCCAACAAGGCAATTGGAATAACAAGCTAGATCCAGTGTATGCATTTTTGGGCTGGTTTAGTAACGCTGTAATAGCCTTCTATAGACACAAAGCTATACCAGATAACACGTTATTTTGGTATCCCGTAGCATTAACATTGATATTGTCGCAATAACCCATCCCCATTTTGCAATCAGTACCTTTCATCCCATCGCTTACTCCTAAAAGCATGCCTCAAATTCTGTCCCTACTCTCATTGCGTACAACTTGTAGAGTCTTTCCAGCCTGGGCACCCACCAATAACCATGCCACACACAGAGCTTAGTATTACATGTCTTTATTCTGCTGTGTGTAACTACGAACTCAGCATTCTAAAACAAGCTTTCATGACATTGCGCTTTGACACCTACATCACAGCTCTACGGAGTTTGTTAGGAGCCAAAAGAGTTCAGTTCCAAAATATCACAAGACACTATATCTCAACATTAAGAGAATACATTATATAATTTGTTTACCAAATCCCCAAGTATATATATATGTTCACATTTTTTTCAATCAACCTGCTTGGCACTTTAAGTACTCGGCCTGATTTGGTTCCTGGAAGCTGTCATCTTTACTGTCAGATAGTGAAGAAGTAACAGCAGTCTCTGGGTTCCCAGGTTCAGTCTTTCTTTCACCATCTGGATCAGAAGACTGATGAATCAAATGCTGAAAGTGAGAAAAGTCTCTGGTAACAGACTTCCCAGGATGCTGGGCAGTCCCCATATGTCCCTTGGTGGACACACAGTAGAAAGGTGCATCATCATATGGAGCGTCGGATTTTCTCCTTTTCAGTTTGTGGGCGATCACTAGAGATGCTGCCTTCAATTCAATGTCTTTGCATGTTGCTTCTCGTCATCATAGGCTTTCATCTTTTATTTACTTACCAAATCCTTCATTTACATTGTATTATCACCTCCTTCTCTTTTGTTGGTCCATTGAGGTATCTAGGTTGTCATTGCTCTCCCAAAGATCACATTTGCAGGACTTTCTCCTGTGGTTAAGTGAGGTATTGAACAATAGGCTCATAGGGGGGAATTCAACACAGTTTGCAATTTAAACCTCTAAAGATTTGACTTCTGTACCTCTTTCTTTAGCATACTCGAGAAACTCTCAATGAGACAGTGAAGAAGTAACAGCAGTCTCTAGTGTCCCCAGGCTCTGTTTTTTTTTTCACCATCTGGATCAGAAGACTGATGAATCAAATGCCTTGGTGGACACACAGTAGAAAGGTGCATCATCATATGGAGCATTGGATTTTCTCCTTTTCAGTTTGTGGGCGATCACTAGAGATGGTGCCTTAAATTCAATGTCTTTGCATGCAGCCGCAAAGGTGTACTCTTTTGATGCTTTATGTTCAGATGCTCCAGAAAATCTTTGAATTCTTTACTGTTGAATGGCAGGCCATTATTGGACTTCAAAATGGCTGAAAATTCCCAATGTTGCAGAAATGCAGTCTAGTCTCTCAATGACTTTCTCAGGATTTGTGGATGAGAGATCCTCTATTTAAGGAAATTGAGAGTACTTGTCCATCAAATGATGTCCATTGTCGAGTGGACCAAAGAAATCAATGGCTATTCTTTCCCATGCATGCTTAGGGAGTTCTGACATGGTAAATGTATATTGAGTAATGTTCGGAGAGAGGCAATTACATATTAGACCAGCCTTGAGTTCCTTTTCAACCCTCTGATGTAAATATGGAAACCAAACTCTATTCCCGCGCATAATGAAACAGTGCACCAGAATGGACTATAAAGTCAATAGCATTTTTCATTAACTCTGAAGACTGTAAAGATGCTTTCGGCATACCATCTTGCAAATGGCAAGGATCTCTTACAGGGAAGCACTTCAGCTCAGGTTTTGATTTTGACAGGTCATCACATAACTTTTTCATATACACAGCTGAATTACTGCAAATACAAACAATATCACGCCAATCTTTGTTGAACTTGGTAAGAACTGTTAGCAGCATCATTCCAAGTGACCCTGCGTTCCGTGTTTTCCAAACATCTGGTGTCATGTTTTCCCAACAATCCCAGATGCTTGGTGACAGCACTCTTTTCATCACTATACCTTGCATTGAATGTTTAAAGCCTAGGGTGTTTGGCAATTCACCTACTATCAATAATGACTTGCTAGAAAAGGGGGCAGATGTATTGATGATCAATAATGGATCAATAATGACTCGCTAGAAAAGGGGGCAGATGTACCGATGATCAATAATGGATCCATAATGACTCGCTAGAAAAGGGGGCTGATGTATCAGTGATGTAAGAATGTACCCATTCTTTGTTTGTGGGTAAATGTGATGGTACATTTTGGGAAATATTCATCTGAAACCAGCCATTTTTCCTATCCGTGAAAGAATCAAATGTATTTCCTGATTCTCTACAGTTTATAAAATAATTAAATAAAATCTAAAACATGCTTCTAACCCCTGCATCATTAGACCAAAGACCACAAAACTGAAAAAAATAAAAGGAAGAAGAAACAATATTTTAGCAACACCCCTAAAGAACAAAACTCAAGCAGAATAATGTTAGCTCAGTCTTTCCTACTGCTGCCTCAAGTAACAAAGTTACATTGTATTGACCCCTTCAAGAAGAAATAAAAATTACTCTTTCACTCTTCTTCTTTGAAAGGCATTTAGTTGTGAAGGTGTTTTTTCAGTGTTTATATGTTTACACTGGTGAGGGCTGTTGTCCTTTTGGTGGGGTTTTATCAGTTATTATAGGTTTAAACCTAAAACCGGACAGCCTACACATACACTTTTATAAAAGCTGACCACCCTTTGAATTCAACATTTGAAGCAATATATTCCTCGAGATCAATCGTGGATCCATCAAAGCTCTTAGCTAAGATATCAGGGGGCTAAATCTTTTAAAGACATGACTTTACCAAACTTTTTATTGACGTACACTTCAGTGATAATGATTTACGGCGATCCTGAATCAGCCATTCGTTCTAAAATCTCATTTAAAAACTTAACTTCACATTTAGGTGAACTTAAACTCTCCTCGAGGGAACACACATCAACAATAGAAAAATCTATACCTTTTTCACTAGCCTGATTTTCATCAGAATGGTTAACTTCTCACACAAGAAACGTCATTGGTTCTAGAGCCAACATTTGTATGTATATCAATAGTTCTTCTACGATCATCCTTGCACGCTTTAGCAAAATGTCCTTCCCTTCCACATTTGATACACTCTTTCCCTTTGGCAGGACAAAACTTAAACGATGCTACATGGTTAGTACTTCCACATCTAAAACAAACAATATTTCTGATATCTCTATTACACTGGTGAGACGTCTTGGCGAAAGATGTCTTTTTAACAACGCAAACCTCATCAATGCATTTATTACTGTCACCTTTGGCATTAACATCTTCAATGGTTTTCATCCATCTATCAGATTGTTCAAAAGCTTTCGCAGTGGCAATTGTGTCATGTAGATTAGGATTTCCCAAAATCCATAATTTCTCTTGGATTTTCTTGCTTCGTACGTTTTCAATAATCTGGTCTCTAATTATTTCATCAGCTAGATTGCCAAAATTGCAAGAAACTAAAAGACTCCTAAGGGCTGTCAAAAAATCATCAAATGTTTCAGCTTCCCTTTGGGACCTAGTATAAAACTTATACCTGTTAAGTGCTATGCTAGTTGTGGGTTTAAAACGAGTTTCCATACGCATAAGTGCCTCTTCAAATGTGCTGAGTTCACCAGGTGCAACAGGTAAAGTTCTAAAAATGGCTTAAACCTCTGATCCTAAACAATACAATAAAATACTTTTTTTCCTCTCATTACCCATCCTGTCTCCATCAATTGCTTTCATGTATGTTAAAAATTCCTCCTTCCACCTAGACCATGGAATAGGAGGTTCTTCTTTAGATTGTAAACATTTTGTAGGTGGGTCAAATTGCATAGTGACACACTAAGAATCAAAGGTACGTTAAATCTAGCACAAACTAAATCCAAGTAAAATTGTGTGGTAATTAAAAAAAATCAATAAGAATGGCAAAAAATCAATTAAAGCTAGGAAACTGTACACATTAGTGTGTAGTCATGTAAAAACTGTAGGAAATATATAAACAAGTAAGTAAAGCAACAATGACTGATATATGGAAGGCTGTCAACACAGTAATCACTTATGATTAAACTTTGTAAAATATAGTCAAATTCTACTCTTTTTTTCTGAAAATTGAATGAAGAGCTGTGCGCATCAAAGATGTGCATAAATACTGAAAATAATAGATATTCCAAATACCTTTTATTTTTAAATTGAATGAAAAGCTGCGCGCATCAGCGATGTGCACAAAAGCGAAATATAATTCTCCTTGAAATTGAATGTGCTGCTGTGCGCATCGGGATGTACAGAACTGAAAATAATTGAAATTGAATGCGCATCGACGATATGCACCCAAATGAAGTAAGCACAAGTATGCTGTGGTGCGTATCCGCGGAAACACACTTCAAATACAATAAAATGGCCGCTTAATGTGATAACGTGATGACGCCTTTAGCGTGATGACACAAACACAACGCGTGATGACGTGAAAGCGTCTGTTCGCTAAGTTTCGTGAAGATACAACTGCAATATTCCAGCAAGAGCGTCGGTGTCTATGGTAACGCACGCTCGAAGAGCAGTCAGCAGGAACCAGCGCGTTTTACACTACCAATGATGACGTTAACATTGAGCAGGTAATAGTTTTAAAAGATGCAGAAGTTGGAAAAAGCCTCAAATTGCTTTAAATACAGTTATAAGATTGAGGAATAACGTAGAAAATGCGGTGGTGAATAATCTAGACAGATTATTCACATGAAATACAGAAACTTAAAATCCAAGCAGAGGGAAAAAAAAGTAGATTCCAAAGTCAAATCCCGAAATGAATAATACCGCTCCTGTGCTCCTAGAAGTAGCAGGTACAATGTCCCTCGTCGCCAAGGTAAAATTCCAAGAAGAGTAGACTATAACTCAGGTAAAGATATAAATCCAGTTTAATAAGATGAGCACAGTACTGCAACTGCAGGAGTTCAGGCTGGAATGCCCAGAACTCAATTCCATATGATGTAATGACAACTGTATAGCATGTGTCATAGTTAAAAGTACACAGAACAATTAAAAGGGCAATATGTAATTAAAAGGGAAATAAAAAAACAGAATTACATGAATTGTAACAAACAGCTTTTTGTAAATCAAAAGCAACTCGTCTGTCTGAGCAACGGACCAAACATCTTTATAAATGCGTATCTTAACTGTGAGTCTTTAGCTTTCCCAAAACTTGAATCAATGAAGGAAATGTACTTACTATTTTGTGGTGAGCATTCAGGTTGTGATTCACAGAAATTAGTCCCATATCAGCAGTGGTATTGAAACTGAGCAGGCCGCCACTGGCTGCTGTACCTTGGAGCACATGGATAGGTGCTTGCAACTTAGTTTTCTTGGGTTTCAATGTCGCTAGAAATGAGCCTTGACTATTTATTGGTGTCGATGCAGCCCAAGTGAACACTTTGGAGTAAGTCGAGGTAATGGAGACAATTCATGATATTTTTCTTCTGGCATTATATTTATTGAAGCGCTAATGTCGATGTAAAGTATCACTCAGGCATTTATTTTGAATGTTATTTTCTGACAGTGTTTGAATGACTTTGGTGCTTTGGCATGCCGACTTCTCTTAGACTGGTATTTTTAGGTTGAGCATTCGAGACCTCTTGTATATACTTAAGTATATAATTATTATATGTGTATGTACTTTGTGTCCTTTGGAGATCAGCTCTAGCACTTGTCTGCTTCCGTTTAGGGTCATTTTTTCTGAGGAGTGTATCTTATCCCAATCAATAATTATACCGGTGTCATTTGGCTCTGATTCCCATTTCATTTCGTTACGTCTTAGTGTTTTACTCAGGTTCGGCGTGAGCAGCTTGTAGACTTTAGATACAAAATGGCCTGAGGATTGTAGGAGAGGGAGCATCTTTTCTAACCACGGCGTCGCTTGTATGAATGTGCGTGTAGACATAGCTGACTTTAGTTTAAGGAAAGCATAGAAGTCAATTGGTTCAAGGGAGTGTTTAGACTGAAGTGAAGAGAAGGGCAGCGGCAGATGATTGTCGTAGAGATCTGAGACAACATTGAGTCCTTTGTCTGACCAATGTTTCCAAAGAGGGGACGAGCCATTAACCTTTATGAGTGGATTACACCATAGAGATGAGGACGACGACTTTCCTATCTGTAGGCCAGATTTATGTGTTCGGTCAAGCCTGAGAAGAGCCCTCTTGGTATTAAGCATGATGTACTTGGAGTGTATGAGGTGGGCCAGGTCCATGGTTAAAATTGCTGATAGAGGGGCCTTACCAATGATAGCTTTCTCTATGTGTACCCATAACGGCGTGTAGCCGGGTGTTTCATGGTACCAGGAGATTCCTTGTTTACATAAAAAGGCCGTTTGGTAGTTCCGAAAGTTCGGTAATCCTAGTCCACATTTTTGTTTGGGGAGCTGCAGTTTTTTCATAGAGATTCTCGTTTTTTTGTCTTTCCATAGGAAATTACTGATTAATTTGTTTATTTTTTTCAGGAAGTCCTCCGTGAAGGTCATTGGGAGCATGCTTGCCATATAATTGATCAAGGGGGTGATCATCATCTTTAACGTTTCCGCTCTACCCCACCACGAGAGGAATTTCGGGGACCACCCTTCCAAAAGTTTGCTTACTTTTTTGAAGAGTACGTCCTCATTGATTTTCAGCGTCGTAATCAGGTCCTTCTCAAATTCTAGGCCAAGGTATTTGAAGCTCTTAGGCTGCCAGGTGAGCCCAGAGTCACCCAAGATGGAACTATTACCCAAGTTATTTAGCAATTTTACCTCAGTCTTGTCCTTATTCAGGGAGTACCCAGAGACTCCGGAGAACTCTTCAATCGTGGAAAGTAACGCAGGTACAGCTTTGTCAGCCTGTTCACTAAGTACTAAAACATCATCGGCGTATGCCGTGAGTTTTATAACACATTCATTGAATGGGATTCCCTGTATGTCCTGATTTTCTCGGATACGGTACAGAAAGGGTTCGATTGCCAGGAGGAATAGGGATGGGGACAGGGGGCAGCCTTGTCTGGTTCCTTGTTCTAGTTTGAAAGGTGACGAGAAGGCTCCACCAGCCCTCACCCTAGCGGTGGGACAGGTATATAGTGACATTATCATTTTAGTAAAAAGTGGGCCCAAATCGAATTTCTGCAATACCGCTTCCAGGTACGACCAGTCCACTTTGTCAAACGCTTTCTCTGTGTCTAGTGTTATCGCCACAGTTGGCGTGGGAAGGAGCTTAGCCTTTTCTATGACATGGCTTAGGATTCTGGTGTTGTCACTAGACAATCTATTTTTCAAAAAACCCGCCTGTGAGGGATGGATTAGGGAGGGCAGAACTCTTTGGATGCGTTTTGCAAGGATTGACGCATAAAGCTTACAATCCAAGTTTATCAGTGAGATGGGTCTGTAGTTTTTTGCAAGTTTGGAATCTTTCCCTTCTTTAGGTATCACGGCTATTACCGCCTCAGCCATCGTTCCCTTTACCTCGCCCGTATCACTAATCTCACTAAATGCGTTCAGAAGTGGGTCTGTAAGCGTGTGTGCGAAGGATTTATAAAATGTTGCCGTGAACCCATCGGGTCCAGGAGCCTTCCCACTCTTAAGGGACTTGATCGCATTTGCAACCTCAGCTTCAGATATCGGTTCGTTTATGGACTCTTGTTCTGAGGGGGTAAGTTTTGGAAGTGTGCACTTGGCGAGGAAGTCCACCACCTTCTCCTTATTTACCTTTTTGTTTTTGGCATACAGCTTCTCGTAGAAGCCTTTGAATAAGTTTGCAATTGTATTGGGGTCCGAGGTAGGGTTGCCTTGGTCATCCATTAGTGAGTCTATCGCGTTCTTTTGAATTTTAAATTTAAGGTAGGCTGCTAAACCTTTCCCCGCCTTATTAGAGTCACAAATCTTAAAGCGTTTCCTCTTGTCTAGCCAGACTCCCGCTCTTTCACTCACTAGTTTGTTATAGGTATATTTTCGATTGGATAATTCAGATAGTGATTTTGGATTTCTGTTGTGCAGGTATTCGCGTTGCAGTACAGAAATATCTTTTTCCAGGGTTAATAGGGCGGCATTATGATCCTTGTTCATTGCTGATGATATCTTTATAATCAGTCCCCTCATTGCGGCTTTTAGTGCTTCCCATCTAGTTAAGTCAGAGGTGTCACCTTTTTTATTAATTATTAAGTAGTCTTTTAGGGCGTCTTCTATAGTTTCTCTGTGTTTCTCGTTACTCAGAATGGTATCATTAAGGCGCCACATTGATTGGCGAGTTGTTGGTTTAACATTTGACAGAGTAAGTGAAATGCAAGAGTGGTCAGAAACGAGCCGCGGTGCGATGTCTGTTTCATCTATTCTGGGTACCGCATTCCTGGTTATGAAGATGTAATCAATTCTCGAAAACGAGTCATGGGGTGGGGAGTAGAAAGAGTAGTCTCTACCATCGGGGTGTTGAATACGCCATGTGTCTATCATGTGGAATTTTTTGCATAGTCTAATGAATTCCTTATGCGCCTTGCCAGGTCTGAAGGTGCACCTAGAGTCCCTATCCAAGGCTGGATCAAAGGGTAGGTTGAAATCCCCTGACCAAAAGGAGGGTTTGTGTGTATTAGGGGCATATATCGTTGTATCGTAGAACTCAGTGTCGTCCTGAACTAATTTCACAGAGGCCCATCTCCCCTTGTTGTCCACAGAGGAGGAAATCACCTCCACATTCGACTTCTTGGCTAGCAGAATTACTACTCCATTTTTCTTAGACACAGCGCTAGAGCCTACAACTTCAGTAAAGAATTTATTACGTAGGGTATGGAAATGTTTTTCTTCTAGTCTTGTTTCCTGTAATAGAGCAATGTCACCATGCTGTCTTCGAAGATAATCAAGTACCTTTTGTCGTTTAATCGGCTGGTTCAGGCCCTTTACATTCAATGAAAGTACTTTAAGGTTATTTATGGTTGTCGTCCCTATAGGAGTATCTATAATGTGAGTCATCTTCATTTCCATGTGTGATGATCAAGTTTACTGCCATGAGCTGTATTGTCATTAAAGGTTGCACGTAGGCCTATGCATAGCACTGCGCAGAAGATAAACATATCGTAAATAACAGCCATAATGGTTGCAAGAGGTACATAAGTTTGCACAATAGGGCGCAAATTAGAAGGATCAGCAAAGTCAAAACAAAACAATACAAATAACACAATCAGTGAAAAAACAACTCCTCCCCCCGCTCCTCCCTTCCTCCCCCCGCCCACCACCCCTTCCCCCAACCCTCCCCTCCCACCCCAATAGTAGAAAAAGAACATGGCGACTCGGGAACGACCGCGAGTCCGCCTCCAAGCAGCTTTTTCAAACATATTATTCATAAGAGCTGCGAAACATAGTGCAGCTTAGTGGTCTAACCAACATTAGAGTAAGTATGCAGGTAGGTATAGCAAGAGTCTCATAACAGTCAAACCAACAAGGATTCTACATCGGTTGGAGTACTGTGTATAGCATGGTCTCTCAGTAACAATCCGCTAAATATGAACAGTGAACAGACAGCACACGATCTGTGAAAATCTGCAAATACCTGCAAATAAGCTGGCGTAAGAATATTAGTACGAAGTCTCACCACTAAGCACAATAACTAGTTCTGACCAGGGTATGTTGAAGTTTGAAGTCTGAAGTGAGTCACTGCCAAGCAGTTGTGCGTTCCATGTGCCAGTTAACAAAGCGGTGGGTTATACTAAGAAGATAGAGCCATTGGTAACGGTGAACATAGGTCTTCTCAAACCGGGTGTAAATGCGTTCATCGGCTTACTAGACCTAGCAATCATAACGATCATAAGAGCTGTAGAACAACCACCAGACTTAGGGTCTGACATTACCTGTGTAAATAGAATCAACATTACTTATCGCGACAAATAGCACGGAAAAAAAAAACATGTTGCGCTGATAACTAAGCGCAAGAACACTAGCATAGCAGTCTTAACATTGGATAATGTAAGAAGGTCCAGGCAGACTAAACTGCCAGGAGCAAACCTGTAGCATAAGTGATCGGACAGGGTTGTACAGCTTGGGTAGTCAATCCAGTGCAGAGTATCCAGCAGGTGGAGTCCATTAGTCAGCACAAACCCATAGGAAAGTAGCAGTAACCAACGTTCTTGAGCGAGGGTGTGGAAGCTCAAGCAGAACGGTTATGCGGAGACAACGAGCATTGGATAATTATGATTGAAAAGTAAGAGCTCATCCTAGACCAGATGTAGAGGCGTTCATCTGAGACGCAGGGGAAACCTCCATGTTGCCATCACCTTGGTTAAATAGCAGGTGTCGCAGTTTTTGCGGGTCAGAGAACACCTGGGTTACACCTTGTAGGGTTACCTTGAATCTCGTCGGGCCAATAAAACCATACATGTACCCCATAGATTTCAATTGTGGTCTCAGTGCAAGGAAGGCTTTCCTTATTTCCATGGTTTCTTTGCTGAAGTCCTGTGAAATGAAGATCTTGTGACCTTTCCATAGAATATGGTTGTTTTTACGCATGAATGTGAGAATCTGCTCTGTGTGTTGATACCTCAGCGGTTTGCACACAATCGCTCTCGGGCCCTTCTGATCTTTGGTGATTCGCCCCGGAACTCTATGGGCTCTGTCAAACTCCAGGGGCTGTGCGAAAGTCAAATTCGTGGCCTGAGTGAACCACTGTTCCAGGAAGGTTATACACGATTCTAGGGATTCCTCCGATTTTTCTGGTATACCAAAAATTCTTAGATTCCCCCTCCTATTTCTGTCTTCTAACTCCGCAACTTTCCTCACTAGGTGTTCTGAGCATAGTGTGAGTTTCTTGATGGCACCGCAGGCTTTGTTCTCGAAATCTTCAAGCTTGCCTATTCTGCTCTCTGATTCCATCAACCTCGAGTTGATATCTTTGATGTCTTGGCGGACTGCAACAACCTCCTCTTTGGTTGATTTGGCTAAGTCCCTAACTTCTTCCAGTCTACTCAAGATGGTCTCCATGGCCTCGTCATGTCATTCCTCCCTTTGACTGGAGTGGGTGGGTCAGACTTCAGGCGTTTAGGTGTCTTCCCATTGTCCTTGTCACCCATCGTGGGACCGGGTGGCGGAAATTGCTTTATGGCGGTATAGAGGTTGGATTGGTCCGATGCCACTCCAGCAGCACTCTTTGTCAACTTTAATGCACAGCAGTCTCTACGTATGGCAAATTTTCCCAGTGATTCCAGGCGTACAACGTAGTGACAGGATTATATCACACCAGCATTAGTCAACATATATGAGTGAGTTCCCTTGTGTGGACGGTTACATGCGCCTCCCCGTCATGATCAAAGCACAGCCTCCCATAGAGATACACATAAAGATACCACTGGAAGTCTCTACTTCACGTGTTGCAGAGTGTGATTAACTTTTATCGGTTGCTGGCCGCTGGTATTCACCTTGACACAAGGGCAATCAATATTAACTCAGTTCTCACCATCTGTAGGTAAATATGACCCAGTAGCACATTTGCGTAAAAACATTAGATAGCATGCATTGGTCTGGCACTCCCTCGTTGGTATCGGCTATCCAGTTCAGTGCCCCATTTAATAATTGCTGAAATTACACAGTAGGGAGCATTGTATTGCAGCCTGCAAGTCTGGGTTTGAAAGCGTGGATCATGGTAGCGGGGCCGCTGGGTGTTCGTGTGCGCAGTTTAGGAGCATCGGCAAGCCGCCATTTTGAGGATTGCTTTCGCGCCGTTTTTACTTATAATTAAACTACTTTCCTCAGGCATATCTTAGGCATCCTGTACTCACGAGTCCTCTGTTGGGCGGAATCGAAGTGGAGACATCGCCGTGTGAACCCGGTGTCTCACATCAACGAAGCATGCAGGGTCTCCGTGGCGCTCCGAGAGGTCTCGCGGGCTTAGGCTCCGGTCGAGCCCGGAGAACCAGCGGTCAGGGACAGAGGGTGGTTTTCTCCGTTTTCCGTGCTCGGATTATGACCAAACTTTCAGGGCCAGTCGGGATGAAGTTCCGACATTGGTATATCCGTTTGAAATCGGAAAGGGACTGGAAAGGCAGCTCTCAGCAGCGCGAGATCGTAGCCGCTTGGAGGAGGTCAAAAACTACGCCGCCATTTCACCAGCGTCCAAGCCACGCCCCTCCGAAGGCCTTGATTTTTTTTATTAAAAACAGAGCTTTGGACTATACCATTTCCCTCTGAAAGGCAATATTTCTCTTCATGTGTTCCCATACCTGATGTGTCACGCAGTTTGGTGCTTACTTTCCCTCCATCTTAAAGAGCAGTAGATGTTTCAGCACCCAGGCTAATGTGCTGCATAGCTAAATACATATAAGGTCCCAAAGGCGAGACCGATTGCATTGCAAATGCTTGTTCTTAATTGGTGAAGACTGTCATGGGGTAATTGGAGCTCAATATTTACTTCCTAGTGCTTAAAGAATTGAGCGACAGATTAGTTTTGTAGTAAAATTTATGTGTGTGAATAGTTTGAATTTAGTTGCATGAAGATTAATCGTGCATGTGCTTCTATTCCTCAAAAAACATTTGCTTTGCCATGTCTAAATCTACAGGAAATCCTTTTTGGACCAGTAGCTTTGAACAAGGGTTTAATGATTTTTTTTTCCCCAGCTTTTTACATTTGACCTTATTTTTATTAGATCTTACAACACATATTTTTACCTACAACTTATACCAGGAACTGAAGATAAATAAAAACAAATACAAAGAAAGTTCGATTTGATACTCCCTCAGAACGTCAGTTTAGAGCACTTTCACCATACATGTTTACACTAATTCCTTAAAAAAAATAATTAAAAGAAGATCCTTATAGTTTTTGGATACATAATCCATAGGATACATAATTCAAGATATTCCATTGCCTGTAGATTCCATTGTCTGCAAATCTAATCTCTCCACGTTGAAGTATTTCGCAATTTCCACTTGGCCAATATTGACTGGGTAACTGCAGAGTGGGCTATTTTCTGTTTAGGGGATTTCATGAAGTGTGCCCCCTGTAATGCCAGCCCTATAAAGCTAGTAACCATGTCTCGGTTAAGTTTAATACAATAGTAACAACAAGAAAAACTGGGGGTCCATATAAGAGCTAACAGAAGCTCCAAACAGCTAGAAACCCCTAACAAAGTGAATCAAAGCATGTAGTACTAATGAGTGTATCTAAACATATAAGTAACAGGAAACCTAATCAACAGAAACACATTTGATTGTTAGTGAGATCCATTCAGAAAAACATTGAATTCCCATAAAAAATTTTGTAAATCTCAAATATTCTCATTTGGTCATCCAAAATGGGATGGTCTGTCTCTTGATCATTGAGACCTTTCCATAGCCCACTCTGAGTTGGGGCACGCCCACAATCACTTTCTCGACCATGAACTTGAAGTTTTGATGCGACCATGTGCAGTGCAAAACAAAAATATGTGGTGACTTAAAATAGGGTAAAGAGTCAAAAGAACAACTTTAATGAGTATTGCCCTTTCCCTAACTAAAAACAAGAACAGTGCAAAGGAAGCAGTTTTCACATATAACTGCAAAGAGGGGCCAACATGTTTCAGCTGACTGGGAAAGGGATCCCACGGCTTTCTTCAGGGCCTCTGTTCTAAGCGTTTGCTACTGCGTGATTGCGTAATAAACAAAGAAAAATCAATTTAAATAAAGGATATACGTGAACAGTCCATGTTCCTATTCCTCTATATCAACTGGTGTGTCTCACATCTAAAAAAGAAAACCAAAATGAGTCCTGTGTAGAGAAGGAATCCTGTGTATATCGTATACAAATTACGCCAGAATAGTACTTATTGTTACTCACCCAGAATGACCAGGTACTAGACCTCACCTCTCCTGGACCAAGCTCAGGAAGTAGGAGGCCCCGCTCTGAGGAAGCAAGGAACGGGGTACTTAGAGGAAGGGGAGAAGATTGATTTCAAGTATAATCGCCCCCTCCAGCCAATATATAGTGTAGACCCTCTCCTATCCGTGCCCCACAAACTTGAGCAGCCTTCTAAAAACTGCCAGGTTAGGCTCACCCAAAAACTCAAAATTAAAAATTAACCCACTAAGGACTCACTGCTCAGGTCAAGTACAGCAGTTGTTCCTCTATTTACAAAAGGATTATATCAACAAATTATTCAAATTAAAAATGAAAAGAGGATGGCAGAAAGCTATGCTCTATAATCCAGGGGTTAACAGTCAAACCGCTTTCTAATAAATTTGAGAAGTCTCGAACAGTAGACTAGAAACAACCAGCACTAACCTGTCCGTCGTTGCCTCTGAGCAGAACCCGAGTCAAGGGGGAGGCAACGACCGGAACAGGCCAGCAACATAGTTCTCAGCAACCGATGTGCGGGAGCCCAGCACCTCCCTTTGCTTCTGCTGCTGGGGGCCCTCCACTCCTCACCACTATTCAAGACGCATCTGCAGCCAAGGTCTGGAGCTTACTCCTTTAGGATCCCCTCACCAGGGCCGGACTGGGAAAGGGCAAAGTGCTCGGCCGGCCCCCGTCCCCACTCGGGAGGGTTGGAGGTGCCGCCGAGCTCTTTGCCGGAGCCGGTTTTCGGCCGATTTTGGTACAGGGCCGATTTTGCAGCAATGCTGCAAAAACAGCCCTGTAATAAAAACAGCCCCCAGGAGCACAAAATCGGTCCCCACCTGTGCGGCGCACCGGGGGATTGACCGGTGCCCGCTATGGCCAGTCCGGGCCTGCCCCTCACCTCTGCCGCCTCGGTCAGCTAGTCATTCCCAAAAGAGCACCCGGCTCTCGCGGCTGCCTCTGACTCTTCCACCATCAGGTATCAGCACTATTCCTTTTGCTCTCTGACTGCTACAGATTGTTGGCCTTTCGTAGAGCTAGTGGGTCGGTCCAAGGGTGATGTAGTCATCTTGTGAGTCTGGGCCTAGTGCAAAGCACAGGAGAAGTGCGCCCATTCCATTCCCTTCCATCTCCTAACCATACCCCTGTTCCAGCTTTATTTAGGATGATTATGTTTTTAACTGATGTAAAGTTTGTTTTATTTCTTGCTTGTAATTCTTTCTTGTTCTTTTAGGTTGCCAATAATTGCGATCCCTAGGTCCCTGAAGGTACCCTAGTCTTGATCTTCGACATTTCAAATTGATTTGATGCACACTCCATTTTGTTTAGGATTGGGTGGAACCCTCGGAGTTTCACTCCGTGGAATTCCGCAGGTTACATAAAAACTCCGCGAGATTCCTCAGAGTTCCACTAGCATGCGGAATTCGGTATGTCTCGCTGCTTGTGCTGATTTTTAGACCCGGAAACGCGTTCTGCGCTGGAAAGTCAGGTCGAATAGCACCACAGAGCGTGTCAGAGGGCGCTGCTTCTTTCTGCTGCTCGAGTAGATTTTCTACTTGAGCGGCAGCTTTCTCAACGCTGACGCTCACGAGGTGCCGCGACCTCCCACGTCGAGGAATCTTGCCTGGAGGCGTTCTAGCATCTAGAAATTGCAGAAGGGAATCCATATTCTCACTCGCCAACTTATCGGTGGTGAGCCGCGCGCGCGAGAAGAAACTCTGCCACACGGCGGTTGGCAAAGATTAACCCGAACTCCGGAGTGAGCAAAACTGCGAACTCTGCCATAAGTGTTCACCCACTACTACTTTTGCTGTTCTTTAGTTCATAGTTTTGTTCTACGCAGGTCAAATTTCGCAGTTTTTCAATAAACGTTGGTACGTTATTCGCCACAATGTGTTTCTCTGCGTATTGTGTCCTTTTGCAAACAACCAAAATATACATATTTGAGCCCTTGATAATTGCCTTTTTTGATACACACAGTGCCTCTGCATGATTCATAACAACTTTAATTACATTTAAAATGTCTATCTTTGCATGTTGTGTTTACACCTTCTAGGCAGTGTTATATTTACTTTAGCTGGTCCAACGGTGCCATCTAGTGGTATGTAGTAATTGTGCAGTGAAATATCATGAAAAGAAGTTTCCTTTTATCGGTAAGACATTACATGTAAAGTCTTATTATACGCATTTTCTCCTTCAAATTAATATAACACATGAGAATTAGAAATGTAAGACCGGTGAGTATGTTTCTGGGTCCAGAGCATGTCCGTTGTGCTTTTCCCCCCTTAATAATGTTGTGGCCGTTTCCACAGTTTCAGAAATGAAAGATCTTTGATTAATGTTCCGCCAACATTTATTTACGTCTGTCCGACCCTGTTGTAAATGGAGCTGCGATTCTAACTTACAGATTTGAGCCCCTGAGAGTAGATTCTCACGACAGCCGGCATTGCCGCTCTGTGCACTCTGCGTAGAGCGGTGGGTTGAACCACCAATCACAGAAATTACGTTTGATTTTAGGCAAATGTATTTTTAAGTAACGTGGTCGACAGGGCTGTTTCCAAACACCTCTTGTTTTAGTGTGCCTTAATGGTGTGCTTTCTCGTTAATTGCAAGATTCGTGTAGTTGTTTTCCTCTTGAAATGACTCCTGGCAAGCCGACAGCTTATTCTGGTTATTGAAAGGGAAAAACGGCATACATGGAAAGAAAAACCCTCTGGCGGCTGCCATCGCATCATTGGAACAATCCACTCACCTGCATTTGTTAGGTGAGCATTGAGGGGCGGGACCTGAACTACTTTCCCATGACTGATTAAGCCATCCAATAACAAAACAAGCCGAGGGGAATCCACTGTCTTTCCTTATGCTCACCCTTCCCTCCTACGTAGCACGCAGTCTTGGTGCTCCGTGACCACACGGAAGCCGATTACTGCACAATCCGATTTAGTTTTTTCCTCTTACCAGGTGCACTCCTGGGGCACAGACGAGTTGTATGTGGACTCTGGGAACAGCCTCACGTGTGTGCTCGTCCTGGGGAGTAATTCAAGTATGCTCTAGCGACTCAGTTATCGCGAGAGCTAGTCAGTGGTGTCAATCCCAGGCTGGGTTTCCAAAAAGTTATGGATGGAATACTTGAATAAATTTTAGCCACTGGATATTACTCTGGCACGCCCAAATCTATCGTTATTTTGCAAACCGTGCCACTTCAGTTTGGACCCAGTCATATGCAAGTCACTCTTGACCCTGCTCTATTGGGAATAGTCCAGTCTGAACTGCCAGGCCAGATTCTCCCTGAACCGGAATACAAGCAACCTCGGACCGGTTTACCCATGATTAGGGTTCATCAACCAGGTACAGCTGGGTTCCAGTGCGCACAGGACTCATGTCTGGACATATTCGTCCCAGTTCGGCCGACACATTCAAGTATCCAAAAAGTCAGGGTTTTAAGTGGGCCGGGTACAGTCGGCGCTCCGCACCGGCAGTTCTAAAAAGCAGGTGCTGAGACAGGTCTCTATCGGGCTCTCCATTTTTGCCCTCAGCCTCGGTGAAGAAAATACATCTTAACTCTGCAGCAGTACCACTCTTCACTGTCTTTGATGCAACTCCAAAGAGACTCGTTTTAGTTCTTTCACAGTCATCATTTCGGAACGGAAGCATTTTCAGTATTCTATACTAAGAAGCCACAGTCCTTGCTTATTTATCTTATCCAACTAACAGTCATTGACAAAGCCAATAGTCCTGGCTTGCTATAGGTGTAATGGATGAAGAATTAGTTTTTTAAAGCATGTGAATACCTAGGCGTCTTAGCGCTGAAAGTTGCCAGTATGGTCACACAGTGAGGGCAGGCATTGGCTTAAGACCTGGGTAGGAATAGCCATGTTTTGAGGGATTTTCTGAAAGTCTATCTATTGGTTTGGGTCCTCAGAGTAAGTGGTAACGTGTTCCATATTTTACAGGCGAGGTAAAAGAAGCTTCCACCCCTTCATTTTACAGTCTGTACCCTGGGAATGTCCAGAAGGGAGGCCTAAGATGATCTAAGATTACATTACGGAGTGTACCGTCTGAATAATTTATTGAAGTGAGCAGGGCCAACACCGTAAAGTGTCTTGTGAACAATGCACAAGGACTTAAATTGAACCCTCTCCATAACAAGCAGCCAGTGCCGATCATGAATAGCTTTTGACACTGGACTAAACATAGGGATTTTAAACAGTAGATGTGCTGCTGCATTTTGAAGTGACTGTAACTTCCGTACAATCAGTTTTTTTGCTCCCAGGTAGAAGGCATTACAGTAGTCTTCTTGATAGTATCAAGGCTATGGTCGCTGTTTTCTGTAGATCCATCGGGATGAATGGGAGGACTTTTCGTAGAAATTTCTGAGTAAGAAAGCAAGATGATGTGGTGAGGTTGACCTGGTACGAGAAAGTTAGTTGATCATCTAACATAACTCCCAGGTTCTTAACCTTTCTCACCCGGGATGGACATTGAACGGCAACAACTGGCCACCAAGCGTCGTTCCAGAATGCAGTATTTTTTTTACCAAATGGTAGTGCCTTCGTCTTTTTCTGTGTTAAGTTGTAAACAGTTATCGTGCATCCAGCTGATGATGTGGGATATGCAGTTATTGAATCTCTGCCCCATTATCTCGCTCTGATGTTAATGACACCCCTAGTTGTGTGTCATCCTTGTAACAGATCGCGGTACAACCGTAAGAACGGATACGTTTGGTCAGTGGGGTAACGTAAATGTTGAAAAGGGTTGGGGATAATGAGGACCCCTGGGGCACCCCTCATGGCAAAATTAGGGTTTGCTCTCTATTAACTAAGAACTAGCTGATAATTTTCAAGGCCATACCTGAAATCCTCATTTCAGTTAACCGCTACATGAGCACTTGCTGGTTCACTGTATTAAATGCAGCCAAGAGGTCCAGCAAAATAAGTTTTGCTGTCCCTCCACCATCTGCTAATATATGAATCTCCTCAGTGGCTGCAATTAGTGCTGACTCTGTACAGTGTCGCAGCCGGAAGCTATATTGCGAGGAGTCCAGTTTATGGTTTGACTCTTGGAAATGTACTAGGTCTTCGTTTGGGGCTTTTTATAGGACCTTAGATGGAATCTGAAGACCGGAGACTGGCCGGTAATTTCTGACCTCTGTAGGGTCTTGTGTTTTTTTTTTCAAAATAGGGCGTACTAGTGATTTTTTCCAGCTATCAGTGAAAGACCGTGAGTCAAGAATATTATTTAGGAATGGTGTGAACTGGCTTGCTATGGTGTAAGGAACCAAGTGGAGTACTGATGTTGGAAATTAGTCCGATGGAGTTGTATGTAGTTAGTATAAACCTTTCTACTCATTCCAGGATCAACTGATTAAAGTTTTCTAAACAGGCCTGTGTAGTTTCAGAGTTATTCTCAAAGCACGCCTGCTCATCTGAACTAGAGTCCTTATGGTGGTTAGAGGACTCTTCGTGTACAGTGTTTACTTTGTTGTAGAGGTAATCCGCCAGTTTATTATAGAAGGCTAAATCGGGAGTGAATTTTTTTCTTTCATCAAAGTTAGATAATGAGCTAACTGTTTTAAAAAGTTCTCTAAATGAGTTTTTTAAGAAACAAATTTTTTTGGCAAAGAAATATGATTTTGCTTCAACGAATGCCTGTTTATATTCCTCGATATTTCTCTTGTAGATGTTTTTTTCCTCTGCAGAGTAATCTTTCCTCCGTCTTGGTTCCTGTGCCCTACACTTTTTGGTTACATGTTGTATTATATATCCAGCTGCATTGACAGAATCAGCAAAATACTAGCCAGGTTGCACACTATGCTAAGCACTGATTTTTAGCGTGAAGTGTTTTCAAGCCACACCCTTATTTCCATTCACCACACCCCTTGGAAAGCACCCCCTCGGTTTTTTCATCCCACATAAATCCCTGCAAAAAGTGATGGATGGAATGCCACTAGTAACTACTCCGGCTGAGTCACAGGTTGGGTGCGCTATGTAGTGTAGCTGTGGCTGATAGAGATGACATTTTGGCAGAAAACGGGAAAAGTAGACTAGTTGCTTGGCTAAAGAAAAGCAAGTAGGGGAAGTGGGGAGAGGAGTTGGCCTAACGGCTAAGGCGCTCGACCTCGGACCTGGGGATCTGGGGGAGTCTCGGTAACGACGCCAAAAAAAAAAAAACCTCCTGTGATTCTGGGCAAATCACTTAATCCCCCCGTGCCTAAAAAAATGAGTGTGTCCTCATGTAACGTAACTGGTGCTATGTAAAAGCTAGTTCGCGCTATATAAAACTCGGCAAAAAAAAAAAAAGTGTGTCTTTTACAAATATACATTTTGAAGGAAGATTCCAGGATAAGGTCTGTTTGGGGAGATCGGTGCTGAGTAACCTCCATGATGTGAGTGATTAAAAAAAATGGCAAATGAACTGTTGTATGAACATTTAACTCCTGTAGCTATTTTAAAATCTTTAAATATTAGAAAACCTTTTCTCTCTGATTTTAAAATATTAGTCCGATTTAAAGTATTTGTGGTAAGGTTGGTTTCAACCCATTAATGCCTAATCAGAAGGATACATGCTCTGCTCCTAGGCAGTCTGTCCAGGCAAAGGATACTATGTGAGGCCAAAGAAGCGCACAAGGGATGCGAAGGTGGTGATGTAAATATTAACCCCTTGGCTGCGGCAGTAATTGCGTCGCAGCGCTAGGGGGGGAGGGGGGCCGTGCGGCGCCACCATGCTCGTGACGGAACCACTCCGTCACGAGTCTCGGGCGCGCTGTGCTTGTGACGGAGTGGTTCCGTCACGGCCCCGCCCGCTCAATAGAATGCGCCGCAAAGGCGCAAAATCAGCGGTGCGCGGCGGCCGGGCCGTGACTGACCCACTCCGTCACCAGCACAGCGCGTCCGTGGCTGGTGACGGCGTTGTTCCGTCACCAGCATCGATGGTGTTAAACAACGTCAGGCTAAGTGAAGAACTTTATGAAAACCCACAAAAAAGGGGGAACAGATGCTTAGCGAGAAGGTGGAAGTGGGACAAATTGGGCCCTTGAAAGACCACAGCCACGTGGAGCGCTTGATTAAAGAGACGCCTAGGAATCGAGTGCGATACCACATTGAAAGCCGCAGATGGATTCAACAGGACCAAGCCAGCAGAGCTGCATTTGTCCAGAATCATTCAGAGATGCTCGGTCACAGACAAAGCTGTTTCAGTACAGTGTAAAGGTTGAAAACTGGGTTTGATTGAGCATGTAGTTGGATAACTGAATAGCTGTTTAATTGCCTTTTCCAGGATTTTACTGGACAGATGGAAAGTCATGGGTGGTAATTGGCTAAGATATTAGCATAAGCAGTGTTTTTTTGAGAAGTGGTGTGTCTGGAGCACATTTCCAGATTACAGGCACCAAGCAGAAGTGAGGCATACTGTAAAGCTTGGACGATCTCGGGAGATAATGTCCGGTGCTAGAGCGAAGTAGTGAGAAGGACATGAATCAAGTGGGGACCCAGAGATGATAGAGACAAGAGAAGCATGAAAGTGATCAGAAAGAAGTGCAAATTTAGTAATAGAGGCAGAGTTACAAGCAATGGATAGAGAGTCCAAAAAGGGACGCAGTCCTTGGGAAAGTTGAGACGTAAACCCAACTTGGAGCATAATCAGAGGTTGGGAGAACATTCTTGTGAAGACTGTATAGAATTGAAGAAATGCAGCAGATAGTGGGATGTAAGAAGCTTTTTGACATAAAAAAAAAGTAAGGGGGAATATTACGTTTTTCCATCCTCGTGATATAATTTGTTTAGACCATGCACATGCGCCGCCACTGAGGCCGCTTCTCTAACACAGAGAGAGTGCTTGTAGGGGCAGGGGAATGTCGTGCCTGCAGCTGTGTAGGAAAAAGAGAACCTAGGTGTTGTGTGGGAGCTGAGCGGCAGAGTCTGCTTTAGCCACTGGTGCCAGACTCCGGAGAAGATCTCGCTCCAAGGACACGTACGTCTGATGCCCAGGCTGGAAGCGGCGATTGGGGCCAGGAAGTAGTCTTGGCTGGATTACTGGATATCCAACACATGCCCCACGGAAGCTGAACACAACGCCCCCACCCAGCCATCAGAAGGTGGTGAGAGGCTCCTGTGGTTCCTCAAATGACAGATCCTCATAATGCTTTGTGGTGAATGGGGGCCCTGGAGGGTGCCCCCTCACCAAAAGGGGTCCACGTTACTCCGCTGGTATTGCACTCTGTTATATCCTTTGTAATACATTTATATGCAATCAGCCTGGGTCCTCCTAGCTGCTCAGCCAGAGTGAGAGATGGTATCGGAATGTTGGTGTGGCTGCGATGCTTGGAATGCCTGGGTGCCTGTGCGGATTAGTGGTGACAGTTGCAGATGGGCTGAGCAGCTAGGCAGGCTGCTCTTGGTGGAGCTGGTAGATGGCTAGTACTTGACTAGAGCTGGCTGAACTATGATTGATACTGCCCTGAACTGGAACTAATAAAGAAGACATGAAATATACAATATGTTTCCAGTGTCTCTATGTGCAGGGTACACCACACTCCTAATTAGAATGGTTACTGCATTCATTGGTTACCTTTGCACTGTAGCTTACAAAGTAACAGCGCCACTGGTGGCTTTTGAACTTTGAAAAAGTTAAGCATTAATACCAAGTCCGAATTTTACAGAAAGAACATGTACAGCATGTAACCCAACCTTCTTCAGTAGGCTTTCTGAAGAATATTTTCAAAAATAGTACCACACTAAAGTTGCTAAAAATGTGTAGGCCTCAGAGCTATTCTAAAAGATCTTACTGCACCTTAAGGATTACCGAAATAGAATCCTGCATATGACTTTGCCAATAAGGAAATTGTGTACCAAAAGGAAAAAAAAGGCAATTTAAGTAGGTCAATCTTCTCTCCGTTCGCCAGTCCGTGAGGTGGAGAGACAGTATTATAGGGCCTGGTGTTAGAAATAAATTGTTAAAGGTAGAAATGTTCCTGAGGTGCTGAGAACAAAAGGATGCGAATGAAACACAGTACACGTGGGGAGGCAGCAGCTGAAAAAGTTATATTACACTGGCAAGCCAAATTGTGTACTTAACTGACCAAGACAGACACATGTAGAGATGTCACTGTGCCCCACTCCAGAGAGAGACTCTGACTCCAGGCAGTGAGGCAAAAGGGGGCACTCAGACCTTGCACTGATTGAGGAGGATCATGACGATCACCACACATTACATTTATTCAAGTACTGCGCTACGACAGCGACATCGAGATCAGAACGGCAGGTGTGGTCTGGTGGTCTCGTGGTCTCACTCTCGCCGCCTAGTCCACCACAGCACTCACTAAGAGGGGTGCAAGCGAGAGGCTGAGCTGCAAGGGCAAAAATGGCCAATTACTGCACGGCTAAACCTTAAAACCATACAGTGATTAGTCAGGCTCTGAGGACAGGAGCCTCCCACCCCTGCGCTGCCTCTCGTGCAGACACTGCACCAGAGAGGCCTAGTTACAGCCTCTCTTAAGCCAATCCATACACTGCTTCCATGCTGTCATGTTAACATCACAGCATGAGAGCAGTGTCCGGATATGCTCAGGAAGGCATCGCAATGGACCGCACACCGCTAGCCCTCCCTACGGATCGCCCCTAGGGACTCTGGTACATGGAGTTTTTGAGTGGTTCACCCCAGTGGGTGCAAGTAGGTACTTGTTGGACTGATGATCTCTAGACCCGATACATGTCCCGGGTTTTTGGATATCGCCCGAGACATGGCTCGGGTTTCGGGATAACTTCCCTCATCAGTAGAGAAAATAGTTAGGGGTGGAAGAGAAGGCCGCCAAACAACCGTCAATGGCCTCGATGCCCGAACCGAGCATGAGCTGTGCTGATGACGGAGCGGTTCCATCATGGCCCCGCCCGCTCAATAGAACGCGCCGCGCAGGCTCGAAATCAGCGTCGGGCGGGCCATGACGGAACCGCTCCGTCATCAGCACCGCGCCACCGCGGCTGATGACGGAGCGGTTCCGTCATCAGCGTCAAAGAGGTTCAATGTCGCATGTTTAAGTGTAATCCTATTTACACCGTAGGTCTTGCAGGTTTTTTTTCCAAATATAAGTGGATGGTCTAAAATGGAATGGAGCTCTAAGGAGGTACGAGTAGATGAGTTGAAAAGTGAATTAAGGTGAGGGAAGGGACAGCTTTCTGAAAGGGGAGATTAAACAAAGAATCACGGCATAGGTTGATGACCTGAGGCAAGCTAAAGGTCTTGTGTTTTTCTCAGGAACGGGAATTCGAAAATTCTTTGGCAGATACTAGCGCAGTGTGAATGCGTAGAGTTCAGAAAACCAGGGTCAACATGGTAAAGTTTTGATAATTTTCAGTGGGGTCTCCAAAAGTGAATTTTCGGGGGCCACATTTTAGGCCCCAGGTCAAACTGGTGGGGTAATATACAAATATATATATATATATATATATATATATATATATATGTGTATGGGTGTGTATATGTATTTATATTGCATGTATATGTGTATACTTAGGGACTGTTGGAGGGAGGACAAATAGAGCTTGGGCATGGTTGCCATTTGGCCCCGTCTAGAGAAGCCAGTGCCAGTTTTCCCACTCCATTTTTGGTGATTGTTCATGCTCCAGCATAAAGCACAGAATATTTGTCAGATCAGGTTTGCGTTTTAAATAATTGATGGTGGTGCCTGTGTCATGGTGCATTGTGGGCTTCAAGAATATGTTCATGAACCATAACACTCATGTGAAGCTGAATTTAAGAACAAACATTTTGTACTACTTTGGACCCAACAGTAGATGGCAGGAGACAATGTAGGTTAGGGCTCTGCCACAGAAAAAGTTGCCAATCAGCGGTTCCAGGCATAAGCGCCAGGTTATAACAAATAATTTATAAGAGCCCAAGGGTTAGGCAAGGGCTTTTCTCATTGTTTATTGGGTCAACTTGTGCCAGGCTTTTGTTATGTCAGGCGCCTGATTTTCAGAAAGACAAGCCACAAGGTGTGAAGAGTGATCTGAATTTTTAAAGGGCACTGAGGTTGGGCGTCATACATAAGTCTGCAATTCAACGCCATTGCTTATATCTTTAGCACCCAATCATGATCACATTCAAGACACAACCTTTATTTTACTTGTTGAAAAAAGGTCCTTTTTAATGCACCATAAAGTGTGACCCTTTGTTGAAATGTGGTATATTATTAGGTGTAGGTAGGCACCTACCACTAGTAATAAGGCCTCAATCACATTATATTGTCCAGTCAAGGTCTCAAATTATTCCGTTGCTCAACCCTTGGTAGCTGGCGGCGAGCACGCAGGCTTAACTTAGGAGACAGGTGTGTTAAGTCTTAAACTCCAATACATTAATAAGTAAGACCTAAAACACAATAAAAATCCAACACCAAGTTATAAACATAGGAAATATTTTTATGATTAAAATGACACTAAAATGACAAATATCCAATGTAGGGAACCAGAGATATGACTTTTTAAAACAAAAATACTTTCTAGTGCCTAAAAGCCAAAAGCACAACTTTGGGACATCTGGTCACACTTGACCAGGAGTCAAAGTTTCAGGCCAACCGCGATGGAGTGCGGGTTGGATACAGTCAGCGGTAGGGCCTGGTGAAGTTTTTCCCTACTGACTTAGTCACTTTTTAGGAGCTTTTTCTCTCTCGATGTTGAGTAGGTGTCCTCGGCAGGCCAGGTTTAGGTTTGATGGCGGCTTGCTTCAGCTGGATGCCACGGTTTATTCCTGAAAGTGTTGTTACACCGAAGATCTCTGGAGCTTCAACAAGGCAAACATGAATTTCAGGCCGGGTCAGGGTTTGATGTTGCCCGCTTGACTCTCGACGACGGGTTGGTCAACTTTTGGATCTTTTTGCCAAACATTCTCCAAATGATCTCAAACTTCTTGATCTTCTTCCAGAAGGCCCTTTTGGGGTTCCAAAATGTCCACAACACCAATCCAAGGTTCCAGAATCTGAGGTGCTCCATGGGATGTTGGGGCTAAGGATCCCACAGTGCACCTGGCCAAATCCTTAAAAGCTCAGTCAAAGTAGACAAGTAAGCTGCTCTATCCATCCCCAGTGCACAGGCTAAAGGGCCTTTTTCTCCCTCCCCCTCTGGGCCTGATTCCAGTCCATGGCCTTGACCCTTGCCCTCCGTATATACATCTGGCTCCAGATGAGATCAGTATCTCGCCATCCCCCATATTAAATCAAACTGATTTCAGGAGTTTTTCCAATGAAGTGGAAAAAATCCTGTATTCGTCTTCTTTAAAAAAACAAAAAAACAAGCTGGATCCCCTAGACGAGAAAAACTACTGTCCCATCCCCTGTTTGCCTCTGCCTGCCAAAGTCCTTGAGAAGGCTATGAACTCAGAATTAACATCCTATTGAGAGACCAACAACATCCTTTATGCCATTCAACATGGCTTCAGACCATTACACTCTACGGAGACAGCCTTGATCATGGCACCAGAGGAAATATGAAATGTGATGGATGATGGAGGAAGGGCTGCACTGGTCCTGCTTTAACAGCAGCCTTTGATACCGTGAACCACGCAGTATTAATACAAAGGCTACAGGATGTAGGTATCAGTGGTATAGCTCTTGCCCTCCTCTCCTCCTCGTTTTTATCGTCTAGGGAACAAGTGATCTTTTGGGATGGATATCGGTCTGAGGAATTCGCACTCCCAGGTGGAGTCCCATAAGGCTCGGCCTTATCCCGTACTCTTTTTAACCCCTTGCATGCTGATGACAGCCCCAATCCGTCATGCACTACGGCGCTCGTTTGCTGATGACGGCTGGGGGCCTTCATAAACCCGCCCACTCGCGATTTTGCCGCATAGGCGCAGAATCGCGGCAGCAGGCAAGGGGTTAATATATATGTAGCCCCTCTGGCTAGACTAATAAAAAGTTACGGCTTTGCGCTGGTGTCACATGCTGATGACACGCTGCTTATAGTGTCTGTAACACAGTCAGTGGATGCTACGGCAGCCCAATTCTGCAAATGCACTTCTGCCCTAATGACTTGGATGAACTCTAACTTCTTAAAGTTGAACGTAGATAAAACTGAGGTGATAGAGTTTGGTCAGAAAATCTCGGTCTGGAACCATCTCCGGTGGCCAACTGCAGCCGGTATCTGTCCCGCTCCGGTTAACAAAGCCAGGAACCTTGGTCTTGTGTTTGACAAAGACCTCACCTGGGTCCCTCAGATTAACCAAGTTTCATCAGCTTGTTTTTTTTATGCTAAAAGGCCTGAGGAAGATTCTCCTATTCATTCCTTTTTCCTTGAGGAAAACAGTGGTAGTAGCCACGATTTTATCTAGAATGACTATTGTAACGCCCTCTATTTGGGAGCAGTTGCTGCCCAATTTGCCAAACTTCAGTCAATTCAGAATGCGGCAGCTAGAGTTCTGCTTAAATTACCCAAACATCACCCTACATCGACCAGTATAAAATAACATCACTGGCTCCCAGTCCGATGACGTGTTGATTTTAAGATGCTATTCTTGGTGCTTGAAGCCTTGTTTGGTGGTGGGGTCAATGATGTGCAATCCTTGTTTTCCCGATATGTACCATCTTGACCTTTAAGGTCGGCCTCCCTTGGCCTGGTACAACTCACAAAGATAAAGAGAGCAAGATGTGGAGGAAAACGCTTCTCCTTCTTGGCATCCAAACTCTGGAACTCACTGCCCACCCACCTGAGACTTCTACCAAATAGATCTTTCTTCAGGAAGGAAATGAAAACATGGCTCTTTTCCCCACCCGGAACATATCGGACATTATGTTTCATCACATCACCCAGCGCCAAGACGCCTTGGCAGTAGTGCGCTCTATAAATACCTTCAGTCAGTCAGTCATGGCCTACAGAGGGGCAGGGCTCTGCCAATGAAGCGAGTGGCACTCACAGTCTGCACGACACATGGAGCTTTGATGATAACTCCAGGCACCTGCTGAGAGCCTCAGGAATGGTAAGCTGGCTTGTACACTGTTTAAGGAACCTCATCTACGTAGGGATTAGGCATTTGGGGTGGACGGTGCGAAGCATTCAGAGGTGTGCGGTCTGTGCAATCCCATTCAGACAGCACTTAGGAATCTTATCCATAGAGTTCTAAGAACTCATAGGAGTGCAATGGCAAATGTATTGAGGGGTGTAGCACTAAGGAATTGATTTACTTAGTTCTTAGAGATATGAGGTGTGCAGTAACAAGCACTCTGAGATGTCCAATGCCAGGGAGTATAACAAACCCATTTACGGGTATACACACAAGTACTCGGGCGGGCATTCACAGATAATGCACACAGGTAAAGTATATGCTGAAAGTAAGCTCATTAATTGAGCCATGGGCACATACTGTAGATGCGCAGTGTACTTTGCAATCCGTTGGCTGGTATTGCATTGGCGGGGTGGTGGCAGACCAGGCTACTATCCCTTTTGTGGATTATTGCGTTGTGTGGCTGAGCACAGTCTCGTGATGTTCATACAGAAGAGGGTGTACTTTTTTTTTTTATATACCGTGATCTCAACCAGAAGGCATTGGAGACTTTTACACGAGCACCAGTTACATAACGCAAGGTCACACTGTTTTTTTGTACACATTGAGAGTGTGATTTGCCCAGAATCACAGGATTGTCATCCGCCCCCAAAGCTCAGTTTCTCAGTTCCAAAGAAGGCAGCTCTGCCCTTAACAGCACAGACATCAGAGGGGGTTTGTCTCTGTGGCACTCTATGGAACACTGCACTGGACAGATCCCTTAAAATCCATGCGCATAGCCAGGACTCTGTGTGTGGAGGTGGTGGTGCACGTTTCAGAAGATGTGCATCTCCTGGAAGGCAGCTTCTCGTGTAACCAGCTGTGCAAGTGATGGAGAGGATCTACCAGCTACCTTCCTTACAGAAGGGCCAGATAAGCTGCATGGCTCAGTGCTGTAGCACACAATGAAATACAGCGACCACTGGGACGCACCCAACTCTAGTCATCTCTCTAGTCTGAAGCTGGAATGGACAGTGGGCACCTTACTGCAGGCTGAGCCATCTTGAAAACCAATGACATTTAATTTCTGTGAATAATTGGGATGGTGCCTGGCACAAGCATTTGTCCGAATCCGGTTGTCGCAACTGAAAGTCCTGTAAATTACTGGTTTTATTGTTGTGAAGACCTACATTTTGAGCTGAAATGGTTTCTCCCTGGCCACTGCTGCCTGTTGCAGTGTGTAGAGCTAAAGTAAAAAATAAATAATGCCTCACTGCCTTGAAGAAGGGAAAGCTGGTCAGAATTGTAGACGGTGGCATTCTAATGTGAAGGAATTGAATTTGCCTTCTATGGTTTTTAAAATTATTTATATAAAAAGGAATGGACGACGTAGGGTATACTGATTGGTGCACTCTGAGGGACAATTGCACCAGTTTATTCCCTTATTTTGCGCTCCACCAGCTACTGGGGCACCGTCCAACCCCAAACTGTCTAATAAATACTCAAAGAAAGGGCTGGGAGCGCTAAATCTTAGATGTTATAATTATTTAATTGCATTTCGCACAACAACTCTATCTCAGTACCAACAATCACAGAACAACAGTTCTCCAAAACAATCTTATTCTTGGGTTCTTGATGTGTTTCTTATACAGCCGACAGCGGCGCGTTTCGTCCCGAAGATAGGACGTCATCAGGGCTGTGAATGTAAAAACAAAATGTATATATACATAAGTCCAAATTTTACATCTAAATGTATTTTTTGTCATTCTAATACAAAACTTCCATGTGTTATTATAACACAACGCAACCTAGAACCATATGATAATTGGAGTATTCATTACCATTTCTATGACATCAGCTTAAAAACGAGATTTAGCGGGATTCTTTGTATACATAGTCACAAATTCAGATGATACAAATCTTTATGTGATTATTTTACTCTGACATACTGGTGTAATATACGGGCAACCTGGCCGATTTTCATCCACCAATCTGGCGTGAATTTCGCCATGCTAGATTCATTATTTTGTTAACTTCACATTATGATTAGCTCACCTTAAAAAACAATAATAGTTTGATTCTTCCACATCTGCGATATTTCAATTCTCTATGAATCTCTCTTAAATGTAGGAGGCTGCCAAGGGCAATCAGTAAAATTCTTCAATCTAAAAGTGTAATACCATTTTCTATTAGTACTTGTTGTTAACACTTCATTTAAGATCTCCAGTCTCCCTAGCTTTTCCTATTTCTGGGAAGCGCTGCCTTAATTTTTAAGATTCTCCTCAATTCAAACCCCACTTCTTGATAGGTTAGGGGGTTTCCTGTTCCCCATCCACAAGATTAGTTAATCTAGAGGTCTAAGGTCATGTGCTGTAACTTTTATTCTTACCACTCCCATCCCCTCACCACAACCTCCTATTTGTTATCTTAGTCCAAAGAAAATGTACCTTTAAGCAAGAAATCCGAATTTTCAACAGCCGACCTTTCCTTTCATGACATTTTCAATTCTTCAAAAACGCTTCTACAAAGGTAGAACCTATTATATTCAAACATATCTTCCTTTAGACCCCTCATTCACTGATTCACATTAGTCAAGAGCCCTTGTAGGTCCCACTATGTAAATTAATACCACCGAAAATAACTCACCAAAGCATCTCAAATCTTCTCACAACAATCCAAATTCGTATCCTTAGGTCTTCGCTACCATATCCGTGTTCTAATATAGGGCATAAAAAACACACACCATCCTCTTAGTATTCCTCTAAGTTTTCTCGTAACTAATGTCTAGTTTTCCCGCCGTGTCCGGAGCACTCACCATTAATCTAGGAGCCTTTCCTCCTCATCTCCGTCCGGGTTCGATAAATCCCGTTAGCAACCTCCCTGTAAAGCCACACATAATTTAAAGGGTTGTCTATCCAATCAAAACCCGGTAGAATTCCCGGGTAAAAGCCAAACGTAAAACACCTGTGTGCCATAACCTGCTTCCAATTAGGTCCGCCACCCGTATTACATCTGGTGTAGGCCAATCTATTTCCGTTTTCCACGTCAGACTAACCCCGTATGCTGATTTACTATCTGTTCATTCAGGTCCGCCGTCCTGATCTTGTGAACTACGTTCTGATTTGCTGTTCCTATTTGTATGGCATAAGCTAATTGGGCCATCTCACTTCACCCTTTTGTTTACTTTTTACAAGTGCTGAAAAACTAGCACAATCGAACATATGAAGTTCGCGTGTTTTAAAAAAAAAAAAATATGACGCTGAGCAATTACGAGTGAGATCCTTAGAAATGTACTGCACGCGAAGGCAAAAATTTATAGAACTGGACAATGTCTAACGATCGTGATGATAACTATCCCAAGTAAATATCACCATTCGGGCCATTCTTTAAATCCTGACGTCTACTTAATACCCATCGTGTTAAAAATGTAATTGCCAAATGTTGCATTTTGGTCAAACGTACAGCAAGAGGACGTAGACATGTCAGGTTATTATACCCACTCATATGTTCAAATGGACTTAATCTCCATTCATAACCTGACTTGTAAGCTCCCATGCTCCTATCGCAAACCCTGTATATGCCCTTATTGTGTTTAGTACAAATGTATCTTTTTAAGATACATTCAACCCGGTTGCCTTAATATTGAGCCCAGTATGTGTACAAAGCATTACATTCGTACTATGTACAATTTCGTAATGTCTGTCTAATATATCCATGGAGCCTCACACAGGAGGCATTATGTTTATACAATTTCATCGTCTCTCAATGTAAAACAAAAAACCTTTTTTTTTTATAATTTCAAAAACATGTTACATATTGAAACTCTTGACAGGCCTTAATATTCCACTCATATACAGTACATTATGCCAAAAAATGATGTAACTCACAGTCAATGTTCAGACCATGTATTGCGACTTATATAGCGCACGTATCACCCGAAGGTATCAAGGCGCTTGCTTAGGGAACCCGTCCTGGTATTCCCCTGTGAGATACCCCGGCAGGGTATCCACAAGGTGAAAGCCAGGCATCCCGCCACGAGGGGCCATAGTGGAGATTAAGCAAGCTATTGCCCAGAGTCGCAGAGTGTGACCCCGTGAGTCGAGTAGGCACTGGAGCGAGAATTGTCGAGTCCGTGGAATTTTTGAGCCCGAGACCCGCCGAGGCGGGGAATCGAACCCTGGTCCACAGCCGATCTCAGCTTCCGGGTCTGCCGCCTCTAACCACTGAGCCACGCTTCTCCACATGAGACCATGTTTCATTGTCCGACATTTGATTATCCAGCTCTGAGTTACATCATTTTTTGGCATAATGTACTGTATATGAGTGGAATATTAACGCCTGTCAAGAGTTTCAATATGTAACATGTTTTTCAAATTATCAAAAAAAAGGTTTTTTGTTTTACATTGAGACAGACGATGAAATTGTATAAACATAATGCCTCCTGTGTGAGGCTCAATGGATATATTAGACAGACATTACGAAATTGTACATAGTACGAATGTTATGCTTTGTACACATACTGGAGTATATTAGGGGGGGGTTTACCCAAAATGAGTCCCTGGGACCTGGGTTGTCTAAATATTACGAGGAAGGGGTCCCATAGGGATGTGGAACACAAATTATAACATAATACAAAACGCAGTCACATAGGCATTGAATCAAACCACCATGTTTTAATCACAATGGGGATGAATAGCAAATAGCAACAATAATCATGCTTTAAAAATAGGACAGGTGGAGCAATGCCCCAGGGGAAGGGGGAGTGCGTGATGATGTGAGGATATTGTGATGAGGACGGGTTAGGGTGACAGAATAATCAAAACTTCAAACCACAATAGTTTTGATAGTTACACATAATGTACACAGAAAACCAAAAGAACATTGGATTTCAAATCAAAATACATCATACTCCACACAGTACAGTTTATGAACAATTGGGCCATGGAGTTGACATTGTAAATGGTTGTCGACGTTTCGACCCTCTCAAAATTGCAGGTCCTATTAAATCCTTGCGGTGGGGTCTTCTTCAGGACAAGGGAGTTGGGGCAGACCACCTTAATGAGACTGATTTGGGATCTAGCAAAACTAAGCGGACATCCTCTTTGATGTTCCCCGTCAGTACGAGGACAATGTTCGGAATCTGTTTAGATCGTCAAGGCGGATCGGGAGCCGAATGAATCTGGCTGGCAATACACGCGAGAATCGCCATTACTCGCGTGTATTGCCAGCCAGATTCATTCGGCTCCCGATCCGCCTTGACGATCTAAACAGATTCCGAACATTGTCCTCGTACTGACTGGGAACATCAAAGAGGATGTCCGCTTAGTTTTGCTAGATCCCAAATCAGTCTCATTAAGGTGGTCTGCCCCAACTCCCTTGTCCTGAAGAAGACCCCACCGCAAGGATTTAATAGGACCTGCAATTTTGAGAGGGTCGAAACGTCGACAACCATTTACAATGTCAACTCCATGGCCCAATTGTTCATAAACTGTACTGTGTGGAGTATGATGTATTTTGATTTGAAATCCAATGTTCTTTTGGTTTTCTGTGTACATTATGTGTAACTATCAAAACTATTGTGGTTTGAAGTTTTGATTATTCTGTCACCCTAACCCGTCCTCATCACAATATCCTCACATCATCACGCACTCCCCCTTCCCCTGGGGCATTGCTCCACCTGTCCTATTTTTAAAGCATGATTATTGTTGCTATTTGCTATTCATCCCCATTGTGATTAAAACATGGTGGTTTGATTCAATGTCTATGTGACTGCGTTTTGTATTATGTTATAATTTGTGTTCCACATCCCTATTGGACCCCTTCCTCGTAATATTTGTACACATACTGGGCTCAATATTAAGGCAACCGGGTTGAATGTATCTTAAAAAGATAAATTTGTACTAAACACAATAAGGGCATATACAGGGTTTGCGATAGGAGCATGAGAGTTTACAAGTCAGGTTATGAATGGAGATTAAGTCCATTTGAACATATGAGTGGCTATAATAACCTGACATGCCTACGTCCTCTTGCTGTACGTTTGACCAAAATGCAACATTTGGCAATTACATTTTTAACACGGTGGGTATTAAGTAGACGTCAGGATTTAAAGAATGGCCCGAATGGTGATATTTACTTGGGATAGTTATCATCACGATCGTGAGACATTGTCCAGTTCTATAAATTTTTGCGTACATTTCTAAGGATCTCACTTGTAATTGCTCAGCGTCATTTTTATTTTTTTCAATAAAACGCGCAAACTTCATATGTTCGATTGTGCTAGTTTTTCGGCACTTGTAAAAAGTAAACAAAAAGGTGAAGTGAGATGGCCCAATTAGCTTATACCATACAAATAGGAACAGCAAATCAGAACGTAGTTCACAAGATCAGGACGGCGGACCTGAACGAACAGATAGTAAATCAGCATACGGGGTTAGTCTGACGTGGAAATCGGAAATAGATTGGCCTACACCGGATGTAATACGGGTGGCGGACCTAATTGGAAGCAGGTTATGACACACAGGTGTTTTACGTTTGGCTTTTACCCGGGAATTCTACCGGGTTTTGATTGGATAGACAGCCCTTTAAATTATGTGTGGCTTTACAGGGAGGTTGCTAACGGGATTTTTGCAGCGTGAATCTTTCTGGATTCACTATGCTGTGCATATTCCGCAATCTGGTGGTTGGGTCCGGAATCGTAGTATTTTTCTCTTTTTTTTTTTTTTTTCCGTAGCCCAGGTGGGCGTCGACGTCCCACCATTTGGTGTACCTTCGGTGACGTCGGTGTGCTTCCGGCGGAAGCTACCACCCTTGGGCGCCATCTTCAGATTCTTTTTTCCGCCGTTGGGTCTGCTCGTCGCGTGAAGCTCCAGAAGTTTTGGAGGAGAAAAGGAGGAAATACAGCAACTCTTCGACGGTAAAGACCTGAGAAGATTGGGAGAAGAGGACCATCAGAGAAGAGACGACGAAGAAAGGAAAGAACCTGGAGATCTTCGACGTCCTTGGAGGAATGCGCACACAGGGGGCCCCCAGAGAGCAGGGATGTACAAGACACCCTTTAAATTCTCCAAAAACTGCCACCACAAGTTCGCGCAGAAGGACCAGCACCCGGTCTGCAACCTCTGCCTGCCAATCGACCACGAGAGCAGAGACTGCAATGCCTGCTCCGTCTTCAAGCTGAAGACACTCCGAGTTCGAGAGAGACAGAGGACAGCTCACCACACGATGCAGGGCAAGGGCCAGGCCCGACGCTTTACGAACTGGGCCTCTCCACCGACGACGAGGACAACATCGCCGAAGGTCCAGATGACTTCACGGTCGCAGAGACCGATAAGAAAACGCCTGACAAGGTAGGAGAGTCTACGACCCCGAAAACACCCACAGGGCCTCGAAAGCCAGAGGCAGACTCTCGAAAGTCAGAGCCCAGAGCCTCGAAAGGAGCACAGGCGCCGAAAACTTCGACAACCGAAGCTGCATCCTCGGAAAAAGAGCCCAGTGGATCCTTCGAGAAGGACTCCCGGAGGCCGAAGACCAGCGAAAAGCAAAGGTATTCGAAGCAAGCCCCCGAAAAAGGGTCTTCGACTTCGAAGGAAAAGGAGCCGAAGAAAGCTTCGACGTCGAAAAGAGCAGCTGAAACGCTCGACGACGAGCAGGCCGCCGAGATCCAGAGAAAGAAAAGAAGGCTCGAGGCCGAAATTGAGAACATCCTTCAGAGAAAGAAGGACTTCGATGAAAAGATGAGAAGTTGCAGGATCCCCTCGAAGCCGGCAACGGCCGTCGCTGAGGTGCAGGAGCACGAGGAGTTAGACGTCGAAGAGCCGCCGAAAACTCCGGACCCCTCGGAGCACGAAGAGGAAGAAGACCTCTATTACACAGAAGGGGATTACGGGGAGCAGCAGTCAAGCTACGGCTCAGGTTCCTCGACGGCCCAAGACCAGGAATGCCAGGATATCGAGGCCGAAAACCCGGAGGAGGCTGTGGAGACATAAACCTCGAGGCCTTCGCCACCGGATGACATTGGGGCATACAATGAGGTGGTCAGGAAGGCTGCAGCAGCTTATGGAGTTAAGCTGGAAGAGGAGAAGCCAAAAGCAGATTTCCTGCTGGAAACATTGCTCCCCATGCAGACAAGAAGCCAGTTCTTGCCCAAGGGATCCGTCACAGCAGATTCAATAATCGCTGCAACGGCCAGAAAAAGGGCAAACGTCCCAACAACATCGGGACCTCCACCTGACAAGGAAAGCAGGAGGATGGATCTAACTGGCAGGAAAATAGAGAGGAACGCCGCAACGCACTGGCGGATGGCGAACTCCAACGCCCTCCTGAATAGACATCAATACCAGCATTGGGATGAGATGGGCCAATTGCTCAAGCACCTCCCAGAACAATACCGTGAGAGGGCATCACACCTTGTGGAAGAGGGGAAAAGCATTGCTAACTCGTGCCTGAAGACAGCCTTGGATGGGGCTGAAACATCCAGCAGACTGATGGCTATAGGCATCACAGAGAGAAGGCAAGCCTGGCTCAGGATCTCAAGCTTCAAGGCTGTGGTTCGGAACAACATCCTGAACACACCCTTCAACGGTGAAACACTGTTCGGGGCCCCAGTTGATGAGAAGCTCACCCAACTGAAGGACAACGAGACGGCAAGGTCCATGGGGGCCCTGCAATTCAGGGGGATGAGAAGGGGCACTCCTACACGGAGGCCGAACGGCAGGGGTGGAAACCAGCAAGGGCAATCACACCAGGCATTCCACCAGAGGCAACAGAGTGACAACGAAAGTCACCAGGGCCAGCAGAGGCAAAACTGGAACTACCAGAGCAGGGGCCAGTCCTTTCGATCAAGAGGAAACGGACGGGCCAGAGAAGGAGAGGAGGTGAACAACCCCCCTCTAAGTGACTTCGCACGGAAAAAGGTGCTCTCCCACTCGAACCCTCCAGGGGAGGAGCACGGGAAAACAAAGAGGAGAGGGCTATACGGACAAGACACAAGCGAACATGTGACACCAGTAGGAGGCAGATTGAGATTTTTTCTCCAGGAGTGGAGAAAAATAACCACAGACAAGTGGATACTCAACATTATGCAGTTCGGATACTGCATAGAGTTGGAAAAGAAACCACCAAACAGAAAGCCAAAGAAAAGAGAGCACTCGGGAAGAGAGCTGCGATTAATCCAAGAGGAAGCTCAAGAACTCCTCCTCAAAGCGGCCATCGAACGGGTTCCATTCAAAGAACGAAACAAGGGAGTGTACTCAAACTACTTCCTGGTGCCAAAAGTAGACGAAAGCCTAAGACCCGTCCTGGACCTACGGTTCCTAAACAAATACGTAAAGACTCAAAAATTCAAAATGACGTCCCTACAAGAGGTCATCCCGCAGATAAAGGCCGGGGACTTCTTGTCCACCATAGACCTCAAAGATGCGTACCTGCACATCCCCATGAACAGGCAACACAAGCACATGCTAAGATTCACAGTGAACAAGGATCACTACCAATTCACAACCCTGGCCTTCGGTCTAAAGTCCGCACCACGGGTGTTCACCAAATGCCTCGCGGCAGTGGCCGCACATCTGCGAAGGAAGGGGATACACGTGTACCCCTACCTCGACGACTGGCTCGTAAAGGCAAGCTCTTACAGGACATGCAAAGATCATGCAGAGCAGGTCACAAGAACGCTAGCAAGCCTGGGATTCTCCATACACTGGGGAAAATGCTCGATGGAACCAAAGCAAGTGAAAATCTTCCTGGGAGCTCAAATCGGCACCGTCCAATGCAGGGTGTTACCCAGCGAAAAGAGAACACTCAGCCTACTGAGGGAGAAACGTCACTACCAGAAGGGGCGAGCTCTGACAGTGAGGACTCTGAGCAAGATCTTGGGGATGATGGCGTCATGCATACACCTGGTTCCCAATGTACGCCTACAAATGAGACCACTCCAAGACTGGCTGCAACAGCAATGGTCACAAGCTACAGGAAGTTGGGAGGATCTAGTGGTTGTAACGCACAGGGTGCAGGAAGAAATAAGGTGGTGGACCAAGGAAAGAATAACAGTAGGGAAACCTCTAACACCACCGGACCCAACAGTGACCATCACCACAGACGCATCCCAGAAGGGATGGGGCGCACTCATGAACAGGCTCAAAGTGAGGGGTCTGTGGAGCCCTACAGATGCAGTCAGACTGAAAACAGTGTTGCTAGCCCTCAAGGCCTTTCAGAAACACCTGTACAGCCAGAAGGTGCTAATACAAACAGACAACACCACAACGATGTTTTATATCAACAAACAGGGGAGAACTCAATCATTCCCTCTGTCAAGCTTGGCTCAGGAAATCTGGAGATGGGCTATACCGCTAAAAATAGACCTGCTAGCCATACACCTGCCAGGGAAGGACAATGTAGAAGCGGATTGGCTCAGCAGGCAGACTTCAGCGTCCCACGAGTGGGAACTCAATATTCAGGAAACAGAGAGATTATTCTGTAGGTGGGGCACACCAACAATAGACCTGTTTGCAACACGCCGGAATGCAAAATGCCAATACTTTGCATCCAGGCAACCAGAGGCACTATCACAGGGGAATGCCCTATGGATAAGCTGGTCAAAAACATTTGCCTACGCTTTTCCCCCCGATACCACTGATCCCCAGGGTTCTCAACAAATGCATGACGAGCAACATGACGCTCATCCTGGTGGTACCACAATGGGCCAGGCAGACCTGGTACTCACAGATAATGGAGATGGCGCAGGGCCCCCCCCACAAGTTCTCAAAAAGAAGAGACCTACTCTCCATGGAAAACGGATAAGTTCTACACCCAGAGCCGGAGAGCCTCAACCTCTCAGCCTGGCTCCTGAGGACTTAGAGTTCGCACATCTAAAACTACCAGAGAGCACCCTGCGGGTGCTGCGAGAGGCAAGAAGGCCCAGCACACGCAAGTGCTATGGGGAAAAATGGAAAAGATACACTCAATGGTGTTGCAAGAAAAAACTCCATAGAAAACTGACCAGAGAATCTACGGTGCTAAGATACCTCACGCACCTAATAAAAGCTAAGCTAAACTCATCCTCGCTGAGGGTACACCTGGCAGCGATTGTGGCGTACACAAGAGGAGAAACAGGGAGAAGCTTCTTCACATCTCAAGTCGTAAAAAGATTCCTGGAAGGGGCTAAATGAATAGCGTCACCAAAGAGAATGCCGCCACCGGCCTGGAACCTGAATGTGTTACTGACGGAGCTCATGAAAGCACCTTTCCAACCCATCCACAAAGCATCACTGCAAATGCTAACAATGAAAACGCCTTCTCTGGTAGCAATCACCTCGCTACGAAGGGTGAGCGAACTGCAGGCCCTCACACTGCAGGAACCCTACATCCAGATACACAGTGACAGGGTCGTGATGAGAACAGACCCACACTTCTTGCCAAAGGTGGTGTCAAGGTTCCACATGAATCAGAGTATTCAGATTCCTAGCTTCTTCCAAAACCCCACTACAAGCGCTGAGAGGTCGCTCCACACTCTAGACGCAAGAAGGGCTGTGATGCACTACATTGAAAGGACGAAGGGACACAGGAAGACAAAACAGTTCTTCGTATCCTTCGCAAACAGTTACATGGGTAAACCAGTGACTAAAAACACCATAGCTCGATGGATCGCACAGACCATACAACTCTGCCACAAACAAGCGGGCCAGGAGCTAACAGGAGGGGCACAGGCCCACTCGACCAGAAAGAAAGGAGCAACAATTGCCTTTCTGGCCAACACACCAATTCAGGACATATGCCTGGCTTCAGTGCACACGTTCACTAAGCACTATTGCGTGGATGTACAAATGAACAAAGAAGCACAGGTAGGACAAAAGGTGCTTCAACATATATTCAACAACCAACGCTCATCTTCCACCCAACCGCCACAAAAGTAACGAAAACCGCTACAAAATCTATGCACAGCATAGTGAATTCAGAAAGATTCACGCTGCAAAACGAATAGTTTCTTACCTGTCGGTGTAGTTTTGCAGCTTGAAGATCTTTCTGGATTCACTAGCGAACCCACCCGCCTCCGCCAAAAAGATGAGGCTGGAGTAGGTGAAAACACATAGAAAAGAAAGCAAGTTGACGCTTACAAGATACGTGAAAAGAATTACGTTGAAAAAACGATTAACATACATAGCCATGGATTCACTACAAACACAGAAAAGAAAAAAGAGACCGAAAAAAGAATCCGAAGATGGCGCCCAAGGGTGGTAGCTTCCGCCGGAAGCACGCCGACGTCACCGAAGGTTCACCAAATGGTAGGACGTCGATGCCCACCTGGGCTACGAAAAAAAAAAAGAGAGAAAAAAGACTACGATTCCGGACCCAACTACCAGATTGCGGAATATGCACAGCATAGTGAATCCAGAAAGATCTTCAAGCTGCAAAACTACACCGACAGGTAAGAAACTATTCGTTATCGAACCCGGGCGGAGATGAGGAGGAAAGGCTCCTAGATTAATGGTGAGTGCTCCGGACACGGCGGGAAAACTAGACATTAGTTACGAGAAAACTTAGAAGAATACTAAGAGGATGGTGTGTGTGTTTTTTATGCCCTATATTAGAACACGGATATGGTAGCGAAGACATAAGGATACGAATTTGGATTGTTGTGAGAAGATTTGAGACGCTTTGGTGAGTTATTTTCGGTGGTATTAATTTACATAGTGGGACCTGCAAGGGCTCTTGACTAATGTGAATCAGTGAATGAGGGGTCTAAAGGAAGATATGTTTGATTATAATAGATTCTACCTTTGGAGAAGCGTTTTTGAAGAATTGAAAATGTCATGAAAGGAAAGGTCGGCTGTTGAAAATTTGGATTTCTTGCTTAAAGGTACATTTTCTTTGGACTAAGATAACAAATAGGAGGTTGTAGTGAGGGGATGGGAGTGGTAAGAATAAAAGTTACAGCACATGACCTTACACCTCTAGATTAAGTAATCTTGTGTATGGTGAACAGGAAACCCCCTAACCTATCAAGAAGTGGGGTTTGAATTGAGGAGAATCTTAAAAATTAAGGCAGCGCTTCCCAGTAATAAGAAAGGCTAGGGAGACTGGAGATCTTAAATGAAGTGTTAACAACAAGTACTAATAGAAAATGGTATTACACTTTTAGATTGAAGAATTTTACTGATTGCCCTTGGGAGCCTCCTACATTTAAGAGATTCATAGAGAATTGAAATATCGCAGATGTGGAAGAATCAAACTATTATTGTTTTTTAAGGTGAGCTAATCATAATGTGAAGTTAACAAAATAATGAATCTAGCATGGCGAAATTCACGCCAGATTGGTGGATGAAAATCGACCAGGTTGCCCGTATATTACCCCAGTATGTCAGAGTAAAATAATCACGTAAAGATTTGTATCATCTGAATTTGTGACTATGTATACAAAGAATCCCGCTAAATCTCGTTTTTAAGCTGATGTCATAGAAATGGTAATGAATACTCCAATTATCATATGGTTCCAGGTTGCGTTGTGTTCTAATAACACAGGGAAGATTTGTATTAGAATGACAAAAAATACATTTAGATGTAAAATTTGGACTTATGTATATATACATTCACAGCCCTGATGACGTCCTATCTTTGGGACGAATCGCGGCGGCTGTATAAGAAACACATCAAGAACCCAAGAATAAGATTGTTTTGGAGAACTGTTGTTCTGTGATTGTTGGTTCTGAGATAGAGTTGTTGTGCGAAATGCAATTAAATAATTGTAACATCTAAGATTTAGCGCTCCCAGCCCTTTCTTTGAGGTTTTTTTTAATTAGTTAATTGACCTCTATGTCATGCGTTGATAGTGACATTTATATTTAAAGCAATTGAATTTGCCTTCTGTGGGTTTTCAGATTGCTTATTTGTGACATTTCTATAGTTTCAGTGCACTGTACAATTTCCACACTACAGTAACTCTTGAGCATATTTAATGAAGTAAGATATGGGTCCGTTTTAAATGCGTTTCAATAGATCAAGACTACATGTTCACAATTTCTTAATTAACCCCCCTTCCTTTCTCAAATTTGCTTTAAAATGCACCACCTGCCACTGTTTTCTTCAAAAGTTTCTCTGATGGAGAGCCCCAAACACCCTTTCTGTTGGTCATGCTTGCACCCTTCACACACTCTTGACGTAACGTTCATACCCAACTTTTATGACTCACCACTTTCAAGTGTCACCAGACGCCACTGGATGTGCCTGCATGTCCACCTATAGCTGTTCCTGTCTGCTGGTTGCCGATGGACATGCATGCTCATCCCCTAATGTGTGACTACAGGGGAGTGGTCTTAATGATTTGCCTCAGGAAGTGTTGTTTTAGGAGAATCTGTCTCCTTACAAGAAATGCTTGTGGAATTGAGGTTTATTACTTTGCATTAACCAGTACTTTCCAGCTCTTCGTCTAGCGTTCTCATTGCGGGGATTTATGTCCAGATAGGGATGTCTCTGAAGTCACTGTGCGTGTGACCTGCGGACTTCTCTTTGCCTACTCCTGAGACCTGGCTGGACCCTAACGCTGTGCCCTGAAGCGGGATCTCTGTGGTGTGCTGCGCTGACGGCGGGACTGCGAGCTCCAGGATCCTCTGCGGCCCGATAACAGCCGCACCTGTGAGCTCTTCCCGCCCCCCTCCGCCCGCTCATCGGCTACAAGACCACACACCCCCGACGCGCATCGCGGAACGGCGCCGGGCAAAGCCCGGGCCAAGGGCGGGCCCGGTCTGCCCGTTCCTGACCGATCAGGACCGGACCGGCCCACCCCCCTTGGTTCTGGGACTGCAGTACCAATATTAACTCCGTACTATGTCAGGACGCAAACTAAGAAGTAAGTCAACGCTTGTTGGGGGCTCTACTGCGGGAGGCATGGAAACATTTTTAATTAGAGCAAACTCTCTAGTTGATAAGGAGATATCTTTTTTGGAAAAACGCATGTCACTTGAAATTTCCACATCTAAAAGATCTTCCCTGGGAGCAATTACCAACGCTAAAACGCCGGACAGGGTTCCGGATACGGCCACTACAGTGCCCTGTGTATCTGAGCAAGACATTACCCCTGGAGTGGACGGGCATGATTCGCAGGACTTGGATATTCTGGTTAATGAAATTTTGCCCGAAATTGACTTAATTCTTGTTAACCATGAGATTACTCCTTCCGAAACTGCGGCTACTATTAATAGCACTCTGTGTCAAGGGCCTAAAGAAGGGGCTATCCCTAAACGGAAACGGGTTTATAATAAGAAAGATGGGAGTAAAGCTAAAATAGCTAAGCGACAGAGCGATGGTATCAACCCCGGTGGGCCTATTACGGGGAGACAATTATCTGCAAATGGGATGGTGGCTTTAACTTTGCCCCCCCTCCGCCGCTCTTTTGCAAACCCAGCTCAGGACCGAGTTGTCCATTGAAAGCCTGGGAGCGTTATTTAAATCCATCTTATACCCCTTAGAAGCCAAAATGGAACAAATTGAACTTAGACTGGCTAATATTGAGAAAGCAACATCTGCCTTTGTAGCAAACTCAAAGATGGCCAATAAACCGGGCGTAGTTGTGATCCCTGATTGCCAACCAGGGGGGTGCCACCTCTTGTAGATTGCATAGCCCCCACCACTAGCGGCCGACCACCTGGTCCACCAGGTCCTAACCCGGTTTGTCAGGCTCCCCCCACGCAGTTTCCTGCCGCCTTGCCTGGTGGTAGTGATAGTTCTGGGAAGGCAGACAGCGTAAGCTTGTACCACCTGCGCTGGTAAAAGAGTGTAGTGCCAGTAGACCCCGGCTACCGGACTTTCCGCCAGAAGCTAACCGTTATATGGTGGTTTTGGCAGGCGCCCCTGCCCTAGAAGAGGGCGAAGGTGAATCCTATGGCTCCCTAAAAAATAAGGTTGTCAAATGGTTAAACTGGAACAGACCCCTTCCGGCCCACCTATCTAATGAGATCATAATGATAAGAAGGTTGCCTTGGGTGGGTAAGTCAGTAAAAACTATAAACGGGGACTGTATACCAGTAAACTTTAGGGACCCCAGAACTGTCTCCCATATTTGTGCTGGTTTTAACAGGTCACCGGATTCCACTATCCAGACCCTGCCTTTGTCTTTTTTTTACACCCCAAATCGCATGGCCTATGGGAGAGACACTGATGATTGGACAAGGGTCGACCGTAGGGGGAGAAGCAGGAGATTTGACGGTAGATCAGATACTATGCCAATCTATGTTCCCTTTTGTGATTATAACCGCTTTAGCTGCCTTGATGCAGTAGACTGACTACCCCCTGTCGTACTGATGTCATCTATGGGCTGAAGTCCAGACCTGAATATAGAAGTTTTGGCGGGGAGCATTAAACAAACAGAGTATGACCCTATGGAGTGTACGCCAACGGCTATTGACCCATTAGGAACAATTCACCAGATACCCACCATCCCCCCATGCAATAAGCAATCCTATAGTCCGGAGGCCCCAAAGAAAACGACATGTCTTCAGTCGTCTATGGGGGAGAACATAGTATTGGATAAGGGAGGACACAGTACTGGGTACAAACTAGTGAGTTGGAATATTGCTGGTTGGCGGAACAAGGAAGAGTTACTAGGCTGGAGGGAGTATGTAACAAACTTTGATATTCTCTGTCTACAGGAGACATGGTCAATGGAGGAGATTCATTTTGATGGGTATGCCTCTTTTAACTGTTTGGCGCAGGGATCAACCATGGCAAGGGCCAAAGGTGGGCTTGTGATATTATTGTCGGTGCGTCAAATCCCATATAACTATTGGATTCCACTCACAAATGCTTTGGCTGCAGCAAAGCGGGGGCCATAATGTTTTGTTAATCAACCACTACAACAACGTGTTTGATTCCTCTAGCTTCTCAGTAATTAACAATCTTGAGACTGCAGTAGACAAACTATGTGGGGTCAACCCTGTCCATTTTGACCTCATCTGGGGGGGACTTTAATATCTCCACGTGCCCCTGCTCCTTTACGAATGTCTGTGGGTTTGACGGGGACAAAGGGGAGGACCGGGCTCATTTTATTCACACCCCCCATGGAGAATTACTTAACATCTTAATGCTCAAATTGGGACTGTTAATCCTTGTGCCCGCAAACGATAGGGAGGGCAACCCCGTCCCGACCTTTGTAGGGAGGAATTCAGCCACCGTCATAGACCACTTAATGGTCTCTGAGAATATCAGTATTCTCTGTGCTGTCCCGAAAGACGCAGAAGTGGCCCTTAGTGATCACAATGACATTACTATGTCTACATCCGTCTGGGGGAAGAAGGTTCAAGCCCCCCGAAGGTGTGTTGATGAAATAACCCCATTTAGGCCAAATGGCTGCAGGATCAAATGGTGCAGGGACAACTCAGAGAAGTTGCTGATTAAAATCGTGGCTGCGAGTCTCCAAGAGCTGCAGCGTTGCCTGGATGTTAATACAGGCGCTGTATGCATCCTTGCTGACTTTGTGAAAATAAACGAGTTAACTAAAAAGATTTAAACTATTGACAAGGTCAGGAGGTCAGGGGGCATTGTGGGTTGGTTCGATGGGGCCTGTACAAAGTCCTTACAAGAACTAAAGAAAGCACTTTCTAGCCGCCACAGGGACAAGGGAGCCGTTAAATCCCTAAGGGCACACTATAAAGACCATCTGAGAAGCAGGAAGCAAGAGCTACGGGAGGAAGCTTGGGACAATCTCTCTAAAGCAGCAGAGCTCCAGGATAGCAAGCTTTTCTGGAACACCGTGAATAGCCCCTTCCTTTTACAGAAGGAGGAGTTTCCAGTATTATCTGCCCAGGTTAGTGAGGAAAACTGGGTCGCCTTTTTTAGTAGTATTTTTAACCCGGGAAGGGAAGCCCTCTTACGTCCAAGGGCTGTAGCCTGCGGCCCAAACCTCCCCCTCAATATTACAATCCCAGAGGTGGTTAATGCGATTCAGAAAAGTAAAGGAGGGAAGGCCCCTGGGCCTGACGGGGTGCCGATAGATCTCTATAAAGCAGATACTCTGTTATGGGGCCCCCTTTTTACCAAGGTTTTTAATGCGGCAGTCATGGAAAGCACCCCTCCAACATGGGGCGAGTCTATAATTATACCAATTTACAAGAAAGGAGATAGAGGCGAGGCCAAGAACTACCGCCCTATCTCCCTTTTAGACTCGTCCCAAAAAATAATGAGTAGGGTGCTTTTGTTGCGACTGGAGGAGTGGGCAGAGGATAATGGCATCCTTGCAGATTCCCAATTCGGGTTTCGTAAGGGCCTTGGTACCATCGAGCAGTGCATTAACCTAGACCTTATTATAGGTAAATACACACGTGCCAAGCAGGGCACGTTATTCCTCTGCTTTGCGGACCTCTCCAGCGCATTTGATTTGGTGGACCACGGATTACTGTGGACCACGCTATTAGATATGGGCGCACCAGCTGCAATTATCTATTTCCTGGCTGGATTATATAATAACCTATCGGCCCAGATCCGATTTGGCCAAGCGGGGGAATGTACCAATAACATCAAGGTCAACTCAGGTATTAGGCAAGGTTGTGTCCTTGCCCCTTTACTTTTTTCCCTTTTTATTAATGCCATGGATTCCGAGCTAAGATCAGTCATCGCTAATGCACCAATTGTTGAGGGTCAATCGATTCCCGTACTGCTATATGCAGACGACACAGTCTTATTATCTAGAACACCGGTCGGTCTGCAGAGACTTATGGACACATTTTTTGACTTCATTAAGGGGAGGAAATTAAAAATGAATAACTCCAAAACCTTTATTATGGCTTGTAGGAAGAAGGTTAGGAAACTGAGATCATTCCAGTTCGAGGAGCAAAAAATCCAAGTGGTAGATAAATTCTGCTATTTGGGCATCACTTTTAACAGTAAGGGCACGTGGGCACAGGAAATGCTTAATGTCAAGGCTAAGATGGGCAGAGGCATTTTCGGTGTTTTGAAATTTGCTTCTAAATTGGGAAGTCGACGGATATGGGACATGTTGCATATCTATTGTCTTAGATGTGCCTCAGTGGCACTTTATGGTTCAGGTGTTTGGGGACACTGTGGTCATGGAGATCTGCAAGTGCAGGAAAAAACTTTTTAAAGAGACTTCTCTGTCTTAGATTGCTTCGAAGCGGTCGCTCCCCACGCTCCCTGACCATCCTGACTCTGTAGCGCTGGTATCGTAACGCTTGCTGCTAAATTGCAATTTTCATTTGAGCTCGCATTGCCTGTACTATTATCGTAGCGCCTGGCATCGTAGTGCTTGCTGCTAATTACTGAATGTGCCTGTTTGTATCGTAGCGCTTGCTGCTAATTAGGGATTGTGCCTGTTGCCCTTTGGATTGATTGTCATTGTTGCACTGCTCGCATCGCCTGCAATATTATTTGTGCCTCATTGTAACGCTTCCACTGCCCTGATCATAACTTTACTCCGGTGGTGCCCCTGTTTCGCTTTTTGTTTGTGCTGCCATTTTGTTGTTGACTCCTGGCCCGTCTCTTCTCCCCGCTCCCGCCTCCCAGCTGCTCCTCCCTCCCACAGATAAGGTCTGTCCCTTCCGAACTAGCACTGTGACCGTCTTAGATTGCTTCGAAGCGGTCGCTCCCCATGCTCCCTGACCATCCTGACTCTGTAGCGCTGGTATCGTAACGCTTGCTGCTAAATTGCAATTTTCATTTGAGCTCGCATTGCCTGTACTATTATCGTAGCGCCTGGCATCGTAGCGCTTGCTGCTAGTTACTGATTGTGCCTGTTTGTATCGTAGCGCTTGCTGCTAATTAGGGATTGTGCCTGTTGCCCTTTGGATTGATTGTCATTGTTGCACTGCTCGCATCGCCTGCAATATTATTTGTGCCTCATTGTAACGCTTCCACTGCCCTGATCATAACTTTACTCCGGTGGTGTCCCTGTTTTGCTTTTTGTTTGTGCTGCCATTTTGTTGTTGACTCCTGGCCCGTCTCTCCTCCCCGCTCCCGCCTCCCAGCTGCTCCTCCCTCGCCCCCCCCCCACTATCCACATATGACAGATGCTTTTGCGCGCAGCGAACGCGCCCCATGCGCGCCGAAGGCGCGCCAAAGGTAAGCCTGTCTTCGCCCGTCCAGGCCTGGACCGCGCCCAGCGCCAGACCCCCTGGCCCCCGCAAACTCCCCTCCACCCGCATCACGTACAACTCCGCTACCCTCTCTGCACTCAACTCCGGCCGTCTCCCCGAATGCTACCAAGCTGCCCCAGGACACACCCATGGACGTTCACCTGCCACTCCTGCAAGTTCGACTGCATCAGGACCCACACCAAATCCACATACTCCAAACAGAGCTCCGACACTAACCACCTGAAGTGCATCCTACTCGACACCCGCTCGGTCCACAGACACGCCATTGAACTCTGGAACCTGCTCGACACCACATCGCCGGACGTCGCCTTTCTCACGGAAACCTGGATGAACGCCTCATCAGCGCCCGACATAGCCATAGCCATCCCGGACGGCTCCAAGATCATCCGAAAGGACAGCATCAACCAAACAGGAGGAGGAATCGCCATCGTTCATAAGAAAACCATCCGCATCACGACCAATTCCGATGACAACCTCACAACCGCCTAACACCTTCACTTCCAGATTCACACCGACCCCAAGACCACACTCAGAGGCACCCTCATCTATAGACCACCCGGACCCAGCACACAATTCAGTGAAGACATCACTGACTTCATCACCCCTCACGCCCTCCCCTCCGAGGACTACATTCTACTGGGAGACCTCAACTTCCACCTGGAAAAGAACGACAGCAACACCACCACCCTTTTGGACAACCTCGCCAATCTCGGACTCAAACAACTTGTTGACACCCCCACCCACTATGCCGGACACACGCTCGACCCAATCTTCACTTCCAGCAAGCACATCTCCTTCAATCACACCTCAGCCCTCCATTGGACGGACCACAGCTGCGTTCACTTCAACTACAAAAAGACTACGACCCACAACCAATTCCCGGAGAAACTGGAATAAAATTACCACCGACCAGCTATTCACATCACTTCACCAAAACCCTCCTGCAAAATCAACGGACCCAAACCAAGCAGCCACCAACCTCACACAATGGATCACCCACAGCGCTAACGAATTAGCACCCTTGAAAAACCTTCAAGTCAAGCAAGGCAGCAAAAAAGCCCCCTGGTTTAATGATGACCTTAAGAAATCCAAGAAGATCTGTCGCACCCTCGAGAAAGCCTGGCGAAAAAACCCAACCACTGACAACCTGACCACCTTCAAGAACGCCACCCGCAAACACCACCAACTGATCTGATCCACCAAGAAATCAGCATTCAAGGATCGGCTCGACAACAACGCCCACAACAGCAAGGAACTTTTCAACATCGTCAGAGAGTTTACCAACCCCACCGCCGGCACCAACGACATCACTCCATCCCAATACCTCTGCGACTCTCTAGCCTCGTTCTTCCACAACAAAATCGCAGACATACACAACAGCTTTGGAGACCAGTCCATCCCATCTACCGCCGAACAAACAACCCCCTCCAACATCCTTTACGCCTGGAACCCAATCACCACTGAAGACACCATCCGCCTGATGAACACCATTCACTCGGGATCGCCAACCGACCCTTGTCCCCACCACATTTTCAACAAAGCAGACTCCATTATATTACCCCATCTCCCAGACGTCATCAACTGCTCCCTCAACTCCGCCACCTTCCCGGAAAGCTGGAAACACGCCGAACTCAGCGCCCTCTTGAAGAAACCTACAGCAGACCCCACGGAACTTAAGAACTACCGCCCCATTTCGCTCCTCCCATTCCCTGCCAAAGTCCTTGAGAAAGCCGTCAACAGTCAACTCGCCGCCTTCCTCGAATCCAACAAATCCCTCGACCCTTCACAGTCCGGCTTCCGAGCCAAACACAGTACCGAGACCGCCCTCATCGCAGCAACAGCCGACATTCGAACACTACTGGACAATGGAGAAACAGCTGCCCTCACCTTGTCTTTGACCTTTCTTCTCCTTCTCACTCCCTATCCTTTTTCCGCTCCACCATGGTTTTTATCTCTGGGTGGATGGGCGCCAATCACCTCAAGCTCAATCCAGATAAGACCGAGCTTGTTCTGACTGGCGGCTCATCCAGCCCTTGGTCCTCTGCTTTCTGGCCCCCCTCCCTCGGACCCCCTCCCACCCCGGTCGCCTCTGTAAAAACCTTGGGCATCAAGGTCAGCCAGGACCTGTCCATGCATGGCCAGGTCAGCGCTGTCGTATCTTCCTGTTTTCTTTCCCTTCGGTTGATCCGAAAAATTTCTCGTTTCTTTTCCCTTGAATCTCTTAAAATTATCATTTCTGCTCTCATCACTTCCCGCCTTGATTATGGTAATAGCTTGTTCGTGGGCATTCCTGCCTACGAAACCCGCCGCCTTCAAGCAATCCAAAAATAGGCTGCCCGACTCATCTTTCACTTGCCCAAAACTTCTCACATCACTCCTGTCCTCAAATCCCTTCACTGGTTACCTATCCCGCAGAGATCCTTGTTTAAATTAGGGTGCTTTGTTTATCGGGCTCTTGATCGCTCGGCACCGGCGTTCATCAACTCCCTCATTTCCTCCTACTCCCCTGTCCGTACTCTCCGTTCTGCCCTCCTCACAGTCCCCCGCTTCCGCAAAACTCGCACTGGTGGTTCCGGATTTTCTGTTCTTGCACCCCGGTTTTGGAATTCCCTCCCTCTTTCTATGCGTTCTATTCCCATCTTTTCACACTTCCGCAAAGCACTTAAAACATTCTTGTTCGCTTTGGCCTACCCCTGTTAATATCCTTCCTAGCCTTGCTTGTTCTGTTCCCTAGACTTCTCAGCGCCAGGAAGCCGTTTGGCCATCGTGCGCTCTATAAATAATTTCATTCATTCATCCTACTTGACCTCTCCGCTGCCTTCGACACAGTCTGTCATAACACCCTTATACAACGCCTCAGCAACGTCGGAATACAAGGAAAAGCATTGGACTGGATAATCTCGTTCCTCGCCGGAAGATCCCAGAGAGTCCGCCTTCCCCCTTATAGATCAGAAGCCACCGATGTCATCTGCGGCGTACCCCAAGGGTCTTCACTCAGCCCCACCCTTTTTAACGTATACATGAGTCCCCTCGCATCCATTGCACGCCAACACAACCTCAACATTATCTCCTACGCAAACGACACCCAGCTAATCCTATCCCTAACCAAAGACCCAAACACCGCCAAAACCAACCTACACGAAAGGATGAAAGAAGTAGCCGAGTGGATGAAGAACAGCCGTTTAAAACTAAACTCGGACAAAACGGAAGTCCTCATCTTGGGATCATCCCCCTCCGCCTGGGACGACTCATGGTGGCCACCGGCCCTGGGAACCGCACCAAGACCAACGTACCACGCATGCAACCTGGGCTTCATCCTGGACTCCTCCCTCTCGATGACCAGACAAGTCAACGCCGTCTCATCATCTTGCTTCAACATCCTACGTATGCTCAATAAAATCTTCCGCTGGATCCCCACCAAAACAAGAAAGACGGTCACCCATGCACTGGTCACCAGCCGACTTGACTACGGAAACACCCTTTACGCCGGAACAACAGCCAAACTACAGAAAAAACTACAACGTATCCAAAACGCCTCAGCCAAACTCATCTGAGACATCCCCCGCCAAGCTCACATTTCCGGTCACCTGAAAGACCTCCACTGGCTCCCCGTCGACAAGAGAATTACGTTCCGTCTCCTCACCCACGCACACAAAGCCCTCTACGACCTTGGACCCGAATACCTCAACACGCGCCTGTCCTTCTACACCCCCACCCGCCAACTTCGATCGTCCAATCAGGCCCTCGCCACAATTCCACGCATCCAGAGATCCACCATGGGAGGAAGATCCTTCTCCTACTTAGCAGCCAAGACCTGGAATTCCCTCCCCACTCACCTCCGCCTCACACAGAACCACCTCTCCTTAAACTTAAACTTGGATATTTTATAAATAAAGCTCCCCCCTCCCTCAAGCGCCTTGAGACTCTCTGGGTGAGTAGTGCGCTATACAAATTTAGACTTGACTTGACTCTTCCAACCTCTGCCTCTACCGGGCTGGTTCACCAAGAGGTTGGGTTGGAATTCTTGACTGATCTGATAGGTTTACGACCACTAATGGCCTGGAGATCTATCTGGGCCAAGGAGGAAACTGGCTTTACCAGAAGAATAATTCAAGACTGCCTCCGCTTGGAGAAATATAATTTGATCCCATGGCTTAACTACATCATAACAACATTTAGGGATGCATTCGACTTGAATGTTTTTTTGGACCCCGTTAGTGCCACCGATATCTCCAAAAAGGAGCTCAATCATGTCTATCTGGGGGTTAAAGCCAAGTTACGTAGGGATGCTACTTGCCTGTATGTAACACATAAATTTTATCATTCTAATAATCAGGCAAGTTTCGGTTACTCTAAGTATCTAAATGTGGTTACCAAGCAATCCCACCAGTACGTTCTCACCAGACAACGATTAGGTATTGTCCATAATCTGGTGGCCTTCCCCCTGATAAAAAGGTACACGTCAACACCCTGCCCCTGTGATGGGTTTTCTAAGTAGCGCACCAAACACTTTTTGTTACTTTGTCCTTTGTATTTGCATCTCCGTATTGCCTATCTTAAACCGCTTTTTAAAAAATATTTTGTGTCCACTGTTAAAACTGCTATGAGACTTTTATTTGCACTTGACGAACCGGATGTGTGCTTTTTTACAGCGATTTTTATTCTGAAATCTGTGTCCGCTAGGAAAAGTATGGCTTTTTAACTTCAATGTAGTGTTTCCAGTAAATTCACAGCCTCAGCATATTTCGCCGCCCATCCCTTCTTTCGATTGTATGATTTTAACCCCACTAAATGTTTTGCATTATTGATGTATTATATGTGCTTTTATGATTGGTTTTTAAATGATCGAATAAAGCTTTTTAAAAAAAATTAAATTAAATGTCCAGATAGACCTAAAGATCCTTTCAGAGTACTGTTGAACTCGCAAATGTGGGGATGATAGAGATCGCAGGTCACCCGACCAATCAATTTTACCATATACGTTTCGGGCCCATAAGTTTCACTTTATCATATACATTAATCAGGTGACCTTACTTTCTACTACCAGTAACCCTGATTCCTTCCTATTTATTTCTAGTGTACCCGACTTACCAATCCACTGTTACGGGTACCTATGACCACAATGGATCAGGGAGCTAGCTGTGAAAGAAAGGCAGGCAAAATACAAATACCAACATATATTTCTTCTGTATTCATAAATTAACCACAGACAACTGGAAGTTTTAAGAGTTGTATCTAGAAATCAGTTTCTGATAGCATTAAGTTTACAGTCAAGAGGCAATCAATAATCAAGATAACGAAAATCACATAACCATATAGAACAAGTGTTAGGGCAACCATTTATAATTCTAATATGAGATAGGAACAGGGAATGTGCTATGCAGTTTTTTGGAAATGGGATTTCAAGAATGAACCTCTATGAATAAGCAATTTATGCGTATGCTAGACTTATACTATGGGGATGTACTTTATGAATATGAGTGGAACTTAGGAATCCTATAAATCTATAGGAAGGGTAAAAAGTGGAACACGCTATAGCTCTAATGACGTTACTTCGAATCAGTTCAGGAGAAAATTATAATCCACATCTATAATTCAAGAGACAGTATGGAGAGAAATGTGCTCTAAAAGGTAGGGAAACATAGGAACATGCTATGGAAATAAAACTTTTACTTTCATATAGTAAGTTGCGGAAAGCATGGAAATTTAACGTATGCAAAGGTATGTCTTTATTAAAGCAAAGACAGAAAATAGAAAGGTGCAGTAATAGAGTTCTCAGCCCTATATATATTTACCTAGAATGGTGTGAAGACCAACCCTGGCCACGGATCAGTCAAGGACAGGAAATACCCCAAGGAAGGACAGTCATCAATGGGACAGCAGGTGCAGAATGGACCCCCCAGGACAGGACAGGAAACCCAGATTAGGATCAGGACAGGACCACCAAGGCACGACCAGCACCCGCAGTTTGGAAGCAACGCCTGCGCTCCACCCTCTCTGCAGCTATCAGTCAGAACCCCGATTGGGTTAGCGAAAATTCCAGCAAAGTGCTTCGTCAGCACTTAAGGTTCAGTAAAACCTCCAGAGTCTATGGTATATTTCGGACAGAGTGCTCCGCAGCGCTCTGTATTCAGTCACCTATTGAGTGCGTAGGGTCAGTGACAGGTCAGCTATTCAGACAAGTCGGACAATTTCTCTAGCTAAACCTAGGCTAGTTATACTGTTTTTGGGTCAGTGTACCACCCCCCAATGTTTCAAAGTGTCAGAATCCCAAATTTCGATTGGTCCCCAAGTAGGATAGGACAGCACACCAATCAGAACAAACTTCTACAAGCCTAAATTACCATTTTAAGGAACCGCCTAGCAGATTTGGGGTTCCCATGACCTACTCTACAGAATACAATAGGAAATTATACAAATGTATCCAACATAGAACATTTTAGTTTCTCCGGCTGGGTGAAGGTGCATCTTCCCAGGCAGGTCTTGGCTGCCACTTCTGGTTGGCAGTCATTCAATGCCACTGGCCGGGTTTCTGACATGCGTGGTACGGTACTCCAGTATGGACGCTAGTACATCCCATCAACTCTCCATACCGCGGTACATGAAAAGTAAGCGAAAACAAATTAAAACATAGAAATAAATGATTTCACAATATCTCATGAGTAGTTACTTTATACTTCTTACTATAAAAATATACTATGCGATTACGAATTAGTGCAATAGACAATAATACGAGAGCATCAGCGTAAGCTTCACCATGTGAGTATACAGACAGCCATTTTAGAGGCAAGTACGCATGCGCACAGATTCCCACCAGAACTGCAACTACGTCACGTCACTTGAGTGTGACTAACGCATGCGCAGTAGAAAATCCCCAAGCGGCGGCCATTTTAAGGACAAGGGTTACGAAGTTAGTAAAACACATAGGCAAGCATCACTACGACACCCCAAGTATAAAATAAAAGGGAAATTAGTGAGACGTACAGGTTGGGTTATTTTATTAAATGTTATTCGAGGTTCATGAATTCAAGCAAGTCGCGTAATATGCGAAATCTTGCTTCATCAGGGACACATTGAAACAGACGTGCATGTGAAAGCCTTGCCTTCTAAATAATGTAAAGATAAAAAAAAATGTAAACTTGCCCTATACACAAATTAATGTTCAGTTTCTGGCATTGGAATTGATCGGTGTTTGTAAGGGATCAAAAGCGTGCCAAAAAAGGAATAATACCTCCAGTAATTTCTTCACCTCACACCTCCAGGCAAAGTAATATAACAATATTTGGTTTTTCAAGCAACCTAAGAAATTCCTAGTTAAACATGTTTCTTTGATTTCTAAAGTACATACATTTTTTATACACATAAACAATTTAAAAAACGTGGAGGTTACAATTTATGATCATTGGCCACAGAAGGTTCCACACTGTTCTTGTACTTTTGGGATGCAATTTATCTTGATAGGATTAAAAGCCTTTTTTCCTATTATGTTGCAAATCTCAGTCACGTTTCTTAATTCGCAGGGCTTTCTCAGTGAAGTTATCTTTGGGCTGTAGGGGACAAAAGATGTCAGAAAAGGTTGCTTTTAGCTAGTGAGTTTTCTGACTGTGAGCCGGTGTATTAACCTACTCAACTATTTTACAAAGGTTGGGTCCAGTCACTTTCGGATTACAGTTAGGACATTTAACTAAACTAGCGAACCTTTTTATTTGTGTTTCTTTTCATTCTTTACAATTTTTCTCCTTTTTAAATATTTTTTTTGCAGATTTCTCTTATTTTTGTTAATTTTGTGTTCTAGTTTTTCTAGCTCAATCCGTATACTGTTTAATCTTGCTCTTTTTGGGTTTCGCCTGCCGAAGGCTGCTGCGCAGCCTTTCAGCGCAGGTGAAATCCTATGTCCCCAATAAGCACTTCGGGAACGTCCCCCGGCTCTCATTGGCTAGCTCCATAAATGGAGGCTAGCCATTGAGTGCCGGATCTGTCCGTCAAGGCCGGACCAGATTCGGGGGCGTTCCCGAGATTTTTTCCCAGGGCGGAGTTACGTTTTTTCCTGTTCCCTCCCCTTTCCCGCCGTCCGTGTCCTCTCCCGCCCCCCTCCCGTCGTCAGTGTCCTCTCCCGCCCCCCTCCCGTCGTCCGTGTCCCCTCCCGTCGTCCGTGTTCTCTCCCACCCCCCTCCCGTCGTCCGTGTTCTCTCCCGCCCCCCTCCCGTTCGTGCAACTCGAGTCAGGGACCTTGCCGCTGTTGTGGTACCCCGAGCGAGTGCCCACCTCGCTTAATATTTAGATTTAAGGCCGGTGCCCACCCGGCATTGCTCCGTGTATTCACCGCCGCGGCCCCGAGTGAAAGGAGGAAGCAGCGCCCGCATTCAAGCCCGGGCCGCGCTGGGATTGGCCCAGCCGGTCGAGCCCCCTTCCGCGTCATCGGAGGAGGAGGAGAGAGCCGGAAGGAGGAAGCAGCCTGCATCGACCGTCCCGAGGCTCCCGAGCACAGGAGGAGCCCCGGGGAAAGAGAACGTCCCTCCGCGGCCCCGGAGAGTCCCGAGGAGCGGCCCGTGAGCTATTATGTACGGTCTTTCGAAGCTGCACGTTAGCAGCATTCAGCACTATTTCAACACTACAATTGTGCACGTGCTAGACCACCGTGCGTGTGCACGTCTCTTCTGTCACGCATGAGCGTGTGGCGAAGAGGATCACATGTGCTCTTCGTGTAAAGTGCTTGCTCTGCGCTGGCTGTGTATGTTTGCGTGTTTGTAGTGATTTGTTTATGCTGTGTTTGTAGGGTCTGTGCTTGATAGGTGTGCGTGTGATGTTTACTGTTTCAGTGTTTTCTATTTGTTGGGTGAAGTCTATAAATGTGCACGTGCTGCGCGCGCGTGTTTGTTCTCTTATTGAGCACAAACACACGCGCGTGTGGTTTGAGTGATTCCTTTCAGCATTAATTGCTTTGTGTGTGCGTGTGTTTGATTGCACGTCGGAAGTGTTACACGTCTGTGTCTATGTGGCTGTATGTTTACGGTTCAATGGGCGTCTCTCCCTTTCTCTGCATTCTCTGCCCCCCTCCGCCCCCCAGCCTTCTCACACTCTCTCTCGCGCACGGGGGACATGCCTGCTTCCTCGTGGTGTGTGCATCCTCGCGCATCGTATGTCTGTGATATTGAGGGAGTGTGTTTGTGTGCATTGTGAAACAGCGGTGCAGTGTGTGTGAGTGTGCGTGCATGTAATGTATCCAGCCTAGTGTGTGTGACTTGCAAGTGCCGTTGTGTGCAGTAGTAAGTGTGACAGACCTTCTACACGAGCCTGCCCAGGAACACTGCAGCCGCCCCTCCCCTGTCCACGGCGATCTCCGCCCCCCAACCTACCCCCACCCCCTCGCCCCCATTGTCCTGAAGATAAATCCTGAGAGTAGTAATGCAACCGGTTGTTTACAGCCGAGGTGAGCACAGAAAATCCATAGTAATTCCGGCCGCGGGTGAGTGATGCTCTCGGGGCGGTGGAGGGAAGGATTTGTATGCCGCGGGTCACAGGGCTGATTAACTAAAGAGAGCCGGGAGTTGAGACGGATTGCACAATCACCAGGGCGGCAGTCAGTCACCCTGTCGATGTTGTGGGGGTGCTGTCTCCTTTAACGGGGAGCACCCGGCGGGTACATAACCACAGATGGGTCTATTGTGTCAGCACACCCAGACTGGGGGCGGGGAAACTGGTCTCAGGGGTATGTGTGGTAATACTGGCCTCAGGGGTGTGGGTTGAAATACTGGTCTCAGGGGTGTGCGTTGAAATATTGGTCTCAGGGGTGTGTGCTCAAATACTGGTCGCAGGTGTGCGTTGAAATACTGGTCTCAGGGGTGTGCGTTGAAATACTGGTCTCAGGGGTGTGCGTTGAAATACTGGTCTCAGGGGTGTGCGTTGAAATACTGGTCTCAGGGGTGTGCGTTGAAATACTGGTCTCAGGGGTGTGTGCTCAAATACTGATCTCAGGGGTGTGCGTTGAAATACTGGTCTCAGGGGTATGTGTGGTAATACTGGCCTCAGGGGTGTGGGTTGAAATACTGGTCTCAGGGGTGTGCGTTGAAATACTGGTCTCAGGGGCGTGCGTTGAAATACTGGTCTCAGGGGCGTGCGTTGAAATACTGGTCTCAGGGGCGTGCGTTGAAATACTGGTCTCAGGGGTGTGCGTGAAATACTGGTCTCAGGGGCGTGCGTTGAAATACTGGTCTCAGGGATGTGCGTTGAAATACTGGTCTCAGGGGTGTGCGTTGAAATACTGGTCGCAGGGGTGTGCGTTGAAATACTGGTCTCAGGCGCGTGGGTTGCAATACTGGTCTCAGGGGTGTGCGTTGAAATACTGGTCGCAGGGGTGTGCGTTGAAATACTGGTCTCAGGGGCGTGCGTTGAAATACTGGTCTCAGGGGCGTGCGTTGAAATACTGGTCTCAGGGATGTGCGTTGAAATACTGGTCTCAGGGGTGTGCGTTGAAATACTGGTCTCAGGGGTGTGCGTTGAAACAGTGGTCTCAGGGGTGTGCGTTGAAATACTGGCCTCAGGGGTGTGCGTTGAAATACTGGTCTCAGGGGTGTGCGTTGAAATACTGGTCTCAGGGGTGTGCGTTGAAATACTGGTCTCAGGGGTGTGCGTTGAAATACTGGTCTCAGGGGCGTGCGTTGAAATACTGGTCTCAGGGGCGTGCGTTGAAATACTGGTCTCAGGGGTGTGCGTTGAAATACTGGTCTCAGGGGTGTGCGTTGAAATACTGGTCTCAGGGGTGTGCGTTGAAATACTGGTCTCAGGGGTGTGCGTTGAAATACTGGCCTCAGGGGTGTGCGTTGAAATACTGGCCTCAGGGGTGTGCGTTGAAATACTGGCCTCAGGGGTGTGCGTTGAAATACTGGTCTCAGGGGTGTGCGTTGAAATACTGGTCTCAGGGGTGTGCGTTGAAATACTGGTCTCAGGGGCGTGCGTTGAAATACTGGTCTCAGGGGTGTGCGTTGAAATACTGGTCTCAGGGGTGTGCGTTGAAATACTGGTCTCAGGGGTGTGCGTTGAAATACTGGTCTCAGGGGTGTGCGTTGAAATACTGGCCTCAGGGGTGTGCATTGAAATACTGGTCTCAGGGGTGTGGGTTGAAATACTGGTCTCAGGGGTGTGCGTTGAAATACTGGTCTCAGGGGTGTGCGTTGAAATACTGGTCTCAGGGGTGTGCGTTGAAATACTGGTCTCAGGGGCGTGCGTTGAAATACTGGTCTCAGGGGTGTGCGTTGAAATACTGGTCTCAGGGGCGTGCGTTGAAATACTGGTCTCAGGGGTGTGCGTTGAAATACTGGTCTCAGGGGCGTGCGTTGAAATACATTCAACCCAATGTTTAAGGAGATGCATTAAAGTTTTACAAGTGTATGATTAAAGCAGTGAATACATGTGCCCATGCATAACAGACAGGCTATGGAAGCATGAGCTGAGGGGGAAGATGTGTGACATTTAGTAAAGTAGGATGATAAATAACAGCTGTTTTTGGGTTTCGCCTGCCGAAGGCTGCTGCGCAGACTTTCAGCGCAGGTGAAATCCTATGTCCCCAATAAGCACTTCGGGAACGTCCCCCGGCTCTCATTGGCTAGCTCCATAAATGGAGGCTAGCCATTGAGTGCCGGATCTGTCCGTCAAGGCCGGACCAGATTTGGGGGCGTTCCCGAGATTTTTTCCCAGGGCGGAGTTACGTTTTTTCCTGTTGCCTCCCCTTTCCCGCCGTCCGTGTCCTCTCCCGCCCCCCTCCCGTCGTCCGTGTCCTCTCCCGCCCCCCTCCCGTCGTCCGTGTCCCCTCCCGTCGTCCGTGTTCTCTCCCGCCCCCCTCCCGTCGTCCGTGTTCTCTCCCGCCCCCCTCCCGTCGTCCGTGTTCTCTCCCGCCCCCCTCCCGTTCGTGCAACTCGAGTCAGGGACCTTGCCGCTGTTGTGGTACCCCGAGCGAGTGCCCACCTCGCTTAATATTTAGATTTAAGGCCGGTGCCCACCCGGCATTGCTCCGTGTATTCACCGCCGCGGCCCCGAGTGAGAGGAGGAAGCAGCGCCCGCCTTCAAGCCCGGGCCGCGCTGGGATTGGCCCAGCCGGTCGAGCCCCCTTCCGCGTCATCGGAGGAGGAGGAGAGAGCCGGAAGGAGGAAGCAGCCTGCATCGACCGTCCCGAGGCTCCCGAGCACAGGAGGAGCCCCGGGGAAAGAGAACGTCCCTCCGCGGCCCCGGAGAGTCCCGAGGAGCGGGAGCTCTCCTCTGCACTCCCAACCCCCCCCCCCCCCCCCCCCTCAAGTGCCTGTGTAGTCTTCTCCCCTCTATTCCCGCCAGCTTGCCATTGGGAGGTCTGTCGGGCACTTTGCACGCTTTGAAAAACTAAAATGGACTTAGCTTCGTCTCTGATACTGTCTCCTCTGTGCTCTGCCACTATCTTGGCGTCCTTCCCCTCGCCTCGTAGTCTCGCCGTGCTTCCTCTGTTAACCCGGAAGCCGACCGCCAAAATCGCCACTCTAGTCTTTCTCCATATTGGGGCAGCCCAACGCCAGGCTCCATGTTCTTTCACCACCACTGTACTCATATGACCTGGAGCATGGTACTGTATACTTTAAATCCTCACGCTATGTTGCCGCGCTTCCTGCATAGTACAATCTGCGCAATTTTATCAGTTTTTAGTATATGCCTCCTCTCCACCTCGTGCAAGAGCTCCCGCGACCAGCGTCAGCCCGACGCCATGTTTCCCTCCCTGGCGTTACAGCTATAATGATGGTGATACTTGGATCATCTTAAAACTGAAACAACTTTCTAGTGTCAAGAATTATGACCTCAACAAATATCTAATGTGTTTCTAACAGTGGATGCAAGAGAATCACGTCAAACCGAACTACTCTAAAATAGAAATACATATGGATTGTATAAAAATCATAACCCATATACTTTTGAATTCCTGTAATGGGACACCTATTGATAACAACTATTGAGGTTCTGGCTTTTTCTTGAATCACAAAGCAGCAATGTAACAAGAGACTCGCGTTGACATAGGTCCTCTTTCTTCGGACCCTTACACAGGAGAGAGGCCTCTCTGACCCTGTTGATATCTCATCTGACCAACGCAAATCTACTTTATGTTGGACTATCTAACAAATTCATAAATTAGTTGTCATGCTACAAAGATCTAGAAAGAAGCAGCCAGACAGATACTCAACCTAAACAGACCGGATCACATTACTTTTGCTATCAAAGCATTTCACTGTTTACTAGTGGGAAGAAAAATATGCTTTAAAGCAGTGTGAGTTGCACTGCTGCCCATTCATGGCACATGACCATCCTTCTTGCAGTATGAACCTCGATTATGCACCAAAACAAGACTCCTTGTATCAAATATGGGTCTATAACTGATAATACCTCCTTATCAAAATACCTAGGTTGCAGCTTCTCAGATATAATGCCCTGAAATGCACTCCTAAAATGACCATTAACAGTCCTCAAGATAGCAGAAATTAAATAAAGACCTTTCCTAAATGCTGCACCCAACTATGTCCATGCCATATCCCTGCATGATTTTGTATGTGCTGTTTGCAGTCCTATACTCACATATTTTGCTTACAACCAGAAGCCGCATACGCATACTGTTGCACCAGTTCTGCATCACATTGTCCAGGCCATACCAATGACATGAGATAGAAATAGATACAATCACAATAGGCTAAAAAAAAACATTCATATTGTTCACAAGTTAAACCACAACCTTCACCTTTTGTTCCAAATCCATTGGTGGATAACTTTTTATTGCAAAGCTTGTTTAAACTATTGGTCAACCTAAACTCTTGTTCAACTTTTGTGTTTTTTAGGGAGGAGGCATATTACTTTATTTTTGTCTAAGTACTAACCTCTGGTGATGTAGTGGTTTACGATCTAGCGCCCCTCAATGTATTGGTCTATTGGTCTCCTCAATGTACTGCTTGCAGTGTTAGGACATAAAGAATTGGGATCAATGTATTGTTGCTGCACCACAAGCCCCACATGAGGGCTTTGATACTAAATGACCCCCAGGGCAAATATAGAGTCTCTAAGGTTAGAGAGCATCTGAAACAGGAAAATAATGGCTAGCTTCACTATTCGGATCTTTCTTTATCCTAGGTCTTTCCAGGGGGCCAGATGGGTGGCATGGCTCTTGTAGCACATGGAAGGCTTGATGTGTTAAGGCCTCCTCCATGTGTATTCGGATCGTTCTTTATCCTAGGTCTTTTCAGGGGGCCAGATGGGTGGCATGGCTCTTGTAGCACATGGAAGGCTTGATGTGTTAAGGCCTCCTCCATGTGTATTCAGCAGTCAGCATATAGAGGTCATCCAGGCGGTCAGAGTCAGAGAGCACAGCTCATCTGCTCCTACCCTGCAGCAGAAGGTTTTTCTGGGTACCCAACCTTTACTCCAGCCTGAACAAAGACAGCTACAAACAAAGGCTCAGTCCTTACCAAACATTTTTCCTTGCACTGTTGTAAAAAGTTTCTTATAATTTCTTATGATGTGTAAGAAACTTGTTCAAGGGACTATTATTTAGCCAACTTTGTAAGTACAGGTGGGAAATGTGAAAAGTCATAAGCTCTTGCAGAGTTCAACCCATAAAATCTTACCCCCCTATCTGCTGGAAATGCGTTGGTTTCCTTTCTTCAGATTTTATTTGGCTTTCAGTGCAGGTAAACACTGGTTAGACCAATTCAAACCTATCAAGCTCAGAATGTATGTATTTTGATCATGGTTTTCTGAAACACAAGGCATATTTCTCCGTAGGAGGCTTGGCAAGGGACCACAGTTGTGCTGGCCTGTGGTAAACTTTAACTGGAAGAACAGTTGGTAGTCTTACATACACACGAGTTCGGCTGCCACCATGACCACTCACCACCTAGCTTGTTGTAGGGTCCAGCAAACACCCTTGCAAGGTTTGGAAAAGATTTTGGGCTCATCCTCAATCAGCAGGGCTGAGCTTAATTTACGCGGTACAAAAGGGGGTGGTGATGGACGGAGCCTCCGAACCAATCAAACACTCACACCCAGTCAAAAGATCTGGGTTTAATCCATCACCATTCTTTAGCCCACTCTGCCACCCCAGTTCAGACATGGCCATATGAAATCGGTCTGCCCTGTGCCTCATGGGAACAGTCCAACCCGAACTGCCAAACCATGCCTTCCCTGGACCGGAAACAAGCTTCCTAGGACCAGTTTCTGGCTTTTCAGCCGTCTTCAGCCAGGCTTGCTTGAATCCAATGGCAAAGTGAGCATTGTGCAACCTTCCGTCCATCATCTTGTGTGTTTTGCTGTTCACCCTATGTGGGAAGGGTATGCCCAGACGTGGGTCCCGTGCTCACTAAGCCACTGGAGTCAAGCTATCCTAGCTGAAGACGGCTGATAGCCAGAAACCGGTCCTAGGATGCTTGATTCTGGTCCAGGGAAGACATGGCTTGGCAGTTCGGGCTGGACTGTTCCCATGAGGCACAGGGTCAAGACTGATTTGCATATGGCCATGTCTGAACTGGGGTGGCTTGGTGAGCAAAATAACGACGAATTAAACCCAGATCTGTGACTGGGGGTGAATGTTTTGCCATTGTGCAACATTCCGTCCATCATCTTGTGTGTTTTGCTGAGCTTAATTTACAAGCAACCGTGTTGAGCTATGGAGCGCACTCTATGAACTCACCAATTGTTAGGAAAAACAAGTATAGCAAGACAAATTATTTGTATGGCAATAAGGATCCACGAAAAAAAAAACTTATGAAGATGTTACTGAAACACAACATAAGCTCAACCCTTTTTTTGAAATGATGGACAGGATGTTGATTGTGCTAGCCATTCTTTTATTGGGCACACTATCATGTTAAGCTAAAAAGGTAGCTTGTTATTTAAAATCTCATTGGAGCTGGAAAATTGTAATGCAGGGATTGTGATCTGTGTTGATAGTTAGGTAGTGTGCTTACTACCCTGACCTTTCTCCTCATGAAGAAAAACTTGCTCTAACGCACTGAAAGTCTACATGAAATGTAATGCACTTCAAGAAATATGGGTGATCATAGAATATTTTCCCTTATTTGTAGTGAATCTATGTTGGCGAATTTGTGAAGGGTCATGACCTTCGGCAACAAATTGAAGAATTCATTCCACCCTATTACAGATATGATGTATTTGGACTGGCAGCTTTTCATGCTGGTTAATACACAGTTTTGTTTTGTTGGTGAAGAAAGGCAATGCTAAATATGTCAAAGGTAAAGGGAGTTTAATGTGTATTTTTGGGGAGGACTACAGGTATTCAACATTTATTTGCTCGTCCCTAAAGAATTTGGTATCAAGGGGTTTAGAGACATAATAATGTTAAATAACAGCAATTATTTTTGTCGATAATTAGCAAAGTTAGCAATAAAACACATTCTTCTGGATTTCAAATTATTTTTGGATGATCTTAGAACATGGCTGAGCTCAGTTTTTTCTCAAATAGGGGATGCACACTTGCCAGAATGCTATTAAGTTAATTGCACAGATGCATTTTTGTACGTTTGGATCTGGGGCTCATTTATTAAACTGAAGTGATGTTGTAAGTGTTTTAAAATGTGCTTAAAATGATATATCAGTTTGTGGCAAATTGCCTGAATGAAGTACATTGCAAACAAGCATTTACAATGCAACGGTTTCGCCTTTGGAAAAGTTTGAGCTATTGACATTGTAAATCCCAAAATGTGTTTTTATGTGTTGGTTAAGAAAACAGATAAATAAATGGCATTGTCATTTACATTGCCAATAGCTCTAACTTTTCCAAAGGCGAAACCGTTGCATTGTAAATGCTTGTTTAGAATGTTCTCTTTCTGTTTCACGTTCCTGCTCTTATACCCAATTTCTTGCTCATCCATTCCTGCATTCAATTTATTCTTTGACCCCTTTCTCTTTTCTGCTTTTACTTTCTCTCAGCATCCTTTAACTTCATAACTTCAACCCCCCCCCCCTATTTTCTTTAAGCTTGGCAGCTGGTGAAATGATGAGCACCAAATACTTATGAGTTAGGTATTTCGGTGCCTCTCTGACCCCATTGCGCCCTTCAAACCCCCATTTGTTCCAGCTTAATACCGTTTTGGGTTGTTTTTTTGGCATCTTTGTGCCTCGTTCTTATGTTGGTGCATTTCTTTTCTCAAATGTTCTTTTCTTGTCTTTCCTGGCAATCCCGTTTTTTCGGGTCTTTAAGTTAGGCTATGGTTTTTGTCTGGGGGTAATATACATTATTACAATTACTTATTTTGAACCATCTTCAAATAAAGTTGTAATCTTATTGGGACCATAAATGGTTTCTAATGTTTAGTTTAGAGAGCCTGTCGGAAAGGCTACCGACTCAATATGTTGGGAATTTTGAAGACGAAGAGGTAATGGTTTCTGATTTTTTTAGGCCTGGCCTAGAAACATCTTTAGTGGTCTCACCACCCTAACGTAATAAAACCATAATAAAATATAAAAATACATACATCCATAGAGGGGCTTTCAGTCAGCCCCCTTCATCCACTTGTCTGTACAGCATTAATTCACGTTTTGCTCTACCCACAACAGCTTTAAAAAAAAGAACGCTTTCACACATTTGTTTTCTCATAGTTACTAAGCCCACTCTGATCAGTAACCAAAAAGAAAAACAGCGTATTAGTCTTTGGTAGCCGCATGCATGCGTGGCATGCAAGCCTACAACATTTTATACGCCTATATTTTTTTAGCAACGTGGCACACCATTGGGGATGTTGTGCCGCAAGTCTAAAACCATTGGCAACGTCAATACCTCCCTGTGGGGAGACATAATGCTGGTTGGTCCTCACTTTCACCAAACTAATTTGTACATCTTTCTCCTTTGTTTTTCTTCTCTAAATGTCATCTCTACAGTCTATCCATCACCCTCCTTTTTTTGTTCAGCTCTTGATCTCTTATTTCATTGCTTGTCCCCTCCAGTCGTTGCCTCACTTCCTCTCTTTACCTTGATTACTTCCTCACCTTTTCCTAAGCCTATTCCTAATCTGGGAATCACTGACCCGCCAAATGTTAAGCTCTCTCTCCAACACCACCGCAGCTTGGGAGGGAGGGGTACAGTACAAACACTGACCAGTTTTGTGTGTGGAAAAGGCCACTTTGTTGTAACAGTTGCACATCACAACATTTCATAGCCAACCGCCTTTTAAAACTAAAACTTCGCTATACATACAGTGAACTAGCCTCTAGGCCACCCCTAGAGTCCCCCCCCAACATATCCACCCTGCAGCTAACTCATTAACTGTATTGCATTTCAACATTTCCTTTTTTGGATTCCCTCGACATTCTAAGGGTATCTATAATAAGCTGTAAGTAATTAAATTTCCTAAACTGCACCTTTAACTACCTGCCTACCCTCCCGTTGCACACGGTTCCCTAACTGGCAAAGCCAAGCAACTTCTGCAAACTTCTGTCAAACTTTTCATGCCACCCACCACCCAGAAAATTGGGGGTTGTGAGACTACCTCCCTTTTTGCCCCGCTATCAATTTCACCACAAGTCCTTTAATGTTTAAAGTTCAACACTTTACCTAAAACTTCTGGGAAGCTGGGAAGCCCTTGAGCAGCTACGCACTCTATAAATCCGTTAAACACAAACATAAACATGTCCACCTGCCATGTGAACACCCATTGCAAGAAAGTACTAAAGCTCTGGATATTAAATAGCCCATTGGCGATGCTTTGTCTATGTACCATTTGCCTTCAGAGTGCAAACCCATTAGCTGAAAATCCTCCGGGTGTACCAGAAGCAGTCGAAAAGCTGACTTCACATCAAATGTATCCTTCAATTAACACAGGTCTGCCGCCACTACCAGTGACATGGCAACGTCTGCGAGGAGTAGGACACAGAGTCTATCTCGTCTGCAATGAAATAATTCTCCGACTGACCCTATGATCACGACAAATGCTGTATCAAGCGAAATTGACCTTCCTCTTTCTTGGTTACCCTCTGAATTGGAGACATAAAAAGATTCTCCATCGGCCAATCTAAGAAAGGTCACGCCATCCTGCCCTCAGAGGCCTCCTTCTCCAACTTTTCCCTCACTACTTATCTGTGCTCTGCTGCTGAACGCACATTGTCAGCCCATCGACGCATCATCGGACCATTGTACCGTCACCGAAAACCCCAAGAAACCTGTTCCAAAACAACTCAGCCTCTTCAGCTCGCCCAGAGGACTCCAGCCAATACCCCAACATTTCAAGGTTAATTCGACAGTGAGCTTTTTGCAGCAGGTCCCTAGGCCCCCTTCTCAGGCCCGAGAATTGCTGCTGGTGTCCGCCCTGGCATTCCCCATACTGCTGCCACTGTCCCGTGCCCTGATCATGGGATGCACCCACTGTCCCATAGCAGTTGACAAGGGGATGTCTGCCTGCGCATTTTGAACATTCATGGCGGAATTTGAAGTACTCCTATGGGCACATACCTTTGTTAAAATCCCAAAACGTACCTCCCAACCCTGGCAGAAGTTCCCCCTCCCTGGGTGGGACGTCCCTGAAAAGGGGGCGATAGACAATAGGCAGACCACTTGCCTTGAATACAGTTTTCTCCAACTTCGTAACCCCATGGTGTGCTTCCATAGATCAGAATCAATTTACCCTCATTTCACCTCCGAGTCCCACATCAGGCGCTCTCAGAATTCCCCACCCACCATCTGAGCTTTCCTAATCCCATCTGTGTACTTAAACATAGCCATGCACCGGTCTAGATATTTCTCCCTCCCCAACCAATGCCCCTGTGTCCTCTGCTTTGCTTGCACTCCCTCCAAGGCTGCCAGCGATCACCTTCTCCTCTATACCCATTTCACATCTGTTAGGTGCAACCTCCCTTCCACCCCCTTCAGACAGTGCACTGGCATCCCCGCCTGTTGAAACCATCAAAGAAGCTGAATCCTTGCTGTTATCCTTTTCCTGGCGCAATGGTCAGTGCCTGTGCTGCTTCAGTTCGCCTCTCCAGTATTTCTTCTCCTTTCCACCTTTGTGGGCCTGGAATATATTGGCCAACTCATTAGTGTACTCTGCCCCCCTCCCCTTCTACCGTACGACGACTCCTTGTGGAGCTCTCCCTCCTCCATGCTATCCTCATCGTAGTCCAAAGTGACCACCTCCAAGGGGTCATCCAAACTGTCCCAATCGCTACACAGTACAGTACTTTCCCCTGCAAATTGGTAAGTTCAAATTTCATAGTTGTGCTGCGGCTCCCAGCACCTGGGGCGGGGGGGGGGGAAGGGGGGGTGAGGAGACCCGGCTCTGCCTGTTCGCCGTTCCCTCCCACACCCGCTGCTCCTCTCCTACTAGAGGCCGTTCAAGATCTACCAGCTGCTGGGGCCAATAAAGTTGTTCTGGACCTTTGTGCTTTGGCTGCGTTGGGGTCTCCTGCCGGCATCAGGCAAACCATGCTGGGCCTGGCCTTCTCTTCTCCTCAGTGCTGTTGAGACGCTCCCAGGTTTACGGAGTCCGGAACACAGTGCCTCTCCTGCCTCTGAAAGAAACAGGACTGGGCTGGTGTGCTGAAGGCCTGCGCCCTGCTCGTCGCCTCGCCAGAGCCCAAAACTGTCCACCTCCCAAACCCTGCAACCCCCTCCTAGCAGAGATGCCCCAACTGCACCCCCTTCGAGGGCCCACCCCTGAGCTGGGGGTCCCTTGACTACGCCAACATCGTCATTCCTCCAGGCCCTTCTCCGGAATCTCCTCCTCCTTGCTCCATTCAAGCATAGCCGCTAATAGGACAGATGCGTCCCCCTTCCCCCTCCCACTTCATCTGAAACCTCTTCCCCTTTTTGAGCCAGCTCCGGCACTTCCCATTGAAGGAACCCTCCTGTGCCTAAATAGTCATCAAGGCAGGCCACCGTGTCCCACTCCCTCCCCTCAGCTGGCTCCTCCCAGTGCCCAAATATATCCAGGCCAGATCAATCTGGCCTATCCTCCACTTCCTCCCATACGTAGAGGGGTGGCTCCTGAGGCCCCCCTTCTCACTTCCAAGGCAGGTCCTGGGCTCCCAACCCCTACTGCCTCTTTCCCTTGCTCCCCCGCTTCTGCCAGTCCATCAAAACCCATTTCAGCCCTGCCCCCCGGCCAGCCCTGGTCCATCCCCTCGCACTTTCATACACTTCCTAGCGGGGCCCCACGTGCACTGCACGCCTGCAGGAGCCCCTCCCCCCAGGCTCTCCTTGTGTGCGAAAGGCTCCTCTGATTTCACCTGCTTCCTGGCATTACTTTTCCCCATGTAAACGCGCCTACTGCGCGGCCGGGGCACGTCCCAGTCCTCTGTCCTCACGTACCCAGCCATGTCTTCAAATCTGCTACCGTGCCTAACGACCAGCCCACAGGAAGTCCACCACCATCTGGATGCATTCCCCACGCAGGTCCTTGCCTCAAATATCCTGGCCCCTGCCTCACATGAGAGCGCTCCACTGGATACGGAGCAGCCGCTCGCCTCCTCAGATGCTGCCCCTGCTGCCCGCCATGAACATGGTGGGGAGTAAGCAAAAACTGCCAGCGCTACTCCTGCAGGGACCTGACAATGCGGGCCTCCAGGAGAGGACAACGCCTCCCCGCCAACCATGAGGTCTCACTTTCCGGCCTCCTTCAACACCTGCATTGTCTCCTCAACCTAACTGTCTTTCTCCATCATTGCTCACTTCAATATTGGGCTGCAGGTAAGGTACCTCAGAGTAAAAGCACAAAGATTACCACTATTCTCAGACTACCAGCCACCAGGTCAGCAGAACCTCAAATGGTGGCAGGTAGCCCCAAATAACCCCCTAATTCTATGCTGGGCTACATTCGGGCTATAATGTAGCCGAACACTAAATGGCAGACACTGGACTGCACCACCCTCCCAATCTGCCCCGGGACAGACTTCCATTCGGTCAGCTGCCCCCAAGCCCTCCTTTTGGTAGCACTGCAGGAAGCGGCTCACACAGCCTAAGACCATCTGGTTTAAATAAGAACCTCCGAGTCAACATTTGAGATTGCCACTGACTCTACTGCTGGTAATGACCAGAGTGCTGCTGCAGGAAGTGGAGAGGGGTTAGTGCTTCTGGGATTCATGGCAGAATCAAATGTTAGCGGCACTGAGCCCCAAAGTAAGAGGAACAGAGTGTAAGTCAACAACACGAGGAAGAAAAACCCGTTGAAGAGACAGGCGGAGCTAATATCGTTCAAGAAATGGTAGAGTGGGCCAGCCAGGCAAAGTTAATAGGGGGACACGAAAAGCGAGCAACGTGGGGCAACTCTGAACAACAATCCGTGCAGTGAATAGAGGGAGGAGAGTGACTGCAATTTCTGTACAGTGCTCCCAGCATCTCTTCCGGTCAGAAACACCAGCATTTCCTGTCTTTGCACTTTGCTTTGGCTCCCAGTGCGTGATGGAGAAGGTAATTTTTATCAATGGTAACTTTATGTCCCCATTTGTAACTAATGGATGTTTCACTGCCCATGCATTGGAACAGAATCCGTCCTTTGGCACTGTAAGAATATGTGGTGATTGCTACAAATGCCTGATGAGGGCTCCTTCCCTAAAAGTAGATATATTGAGAGAGGTATAGAATGAGATATAGAGTAGTGCATTGGGAGAGAGTTGAGGCTTTTTTATTTTTATAGGAGTAAAGTAATAAATAAATAGCTACATAACTATATATCAAGATGTATATGGAAAATAATGAAAAGATATAAAGTTTTGTATGTGCATGTATGGCTAAATAGTTAGAAACTTGAACTTACAAATATTGCTGTGAGTAAAGTTAATTTATTTGTGTATTTGTATTAACTTTTGGGGGGAATTTTATGCATTTTTTTGTTTATATTTATTTATTTTAACCCCTTGGGCGCGATTCTGCGCCTATGCGGCCGTTTTAATGAGTGGGCGGGTTCATGACAGCCCCCAGCCGTCATCCGCACACGCCCACCGTGATGCATGACGGACGGTGGCCATCATCAGCATGGAAGGGGTTAATTTTATATTTTCCCCAATGTTTCAATAGTGAAGCACTTATCGATACAATTGTTATAATTATATTTTCACATTGTGATAGATAAAATAAAGCAGAGGACCCATAAGAATATAATCTATTAACTTATGTGTATTATGCAGTGACCTATATATGTTAAGTATAAATAATATATTGTAACCGTAAGTAACATTTACATTTGTTAAGCAGACCTTTATGTATATCTGTATATTTTTAAACCATAAGTAGTATATATATTTGTACAAAGAAATGCACATATGTAAATATATACATATGATCAAATTATACATCTTTACATACACAGACACATGTTGTATATTTGTGTTCTGAGCACGGTGGTCATGTAAAAAGTCTTCTGAAGGTAAGAAAATCATCTGTGGATCTTATTTTTTGGAGGTAATGAATTCTATAGTTTGGCTGCTTGAACAGAGAAAGACGTGCCACTCATATTTTTTTTACTTGTATGCAGGGGTTTTGAGGCGAGGTGCCAATCTGAAGCCGAGGTTACTTTGTTGTATGTATTTAGTGATTTTATTCCTGATGAAAAGTGGTCCTGTTCCATGTGTTGCTTTGTGGGTGATACAAAGTACCTTGAAAGGTTTTTTTTCTTGCAACCAGTAACCAATGTAGGACCCTCAAGGCAGGTGAGATGTGGGCATGTGTGGCTTTCTTTACAAGTAGGAGTAGCCTGGCAGCAGAGTTCTGAATTTGTTGTAGTCTTTTTATAGTTGATAAAGATGATCCGTGGTAGAGGCCATTGGCATAATTAAGTTTAGATAGTTCAAGAAATAGTTGCTGGTACCTTGTATGGAAACGTTGTGTGTATTTTAAGGGTACTTTAAACCTTAATGGCTGATAGCAGAGGTCCTATTTTTTGTATCCTGTATGTTTATATCTATTTTAATGTGGATTTGCCATTATAAAAATGTGTGCAAAAGAAGTGATTTGTACTTGCCAAAAAACCCAAGCCAAAATATATTCGCTGATGCTGGAGGTTGCTTTTAATTTTGGTTGTGTAAAATATATTTTCAAATTTTCATTAAACTCTATCGCCCACAAGATGGCAGCATTCAATGTGAAATGAAAGTCCTTTCTCTAGCTCCTTCCGTCTAAAATTCGAATCTGTTATGTCTGTGTTTTCTCGGAGTGTTTCTGCTTTGCACTTCATTTATTTCACACCAAGGAAGAGGACATACTTTGGGTCCAAAGTTCTTTACTTATCCCCTAACTTTAAAGGTTAAATCCGTGTTTTGGTTCCCTATTTCCCCTCAACTTTGTTCTGCAATATTTAGTTTACATGTCTATTCATTGTCCGATATATTTTTTGCTCTAAACAATATGCGTGAGCCTAAATAGACAAAACTGTGAGGCGTTTGATTGTTATGTCATGTCCTTTTGTAAAGCGCACTAAACATCCGTGAGGGTATCCAGGCGCTTAAAATTTAACATTACTATCAGTATCATTCAGGCCATAGTTGAAAACCCTATTTGCATCTGGAAAATAGAAATAGGTTTATTTTTCATTAGCATTTTAACGCTATGTTAAAAAGGCCAAATGTGTGAAATGTCATTGTAATAACTGAATCGTTGGCGTCAGGCCCAGTATTTCAGTTTCTGCCATTGCATCTTCAAAAATAAGAGATATCAGTTACAATCACTGGCTTCGCCTTTTGTGCCCCTGACACTGCTCCTGCTACCCCAGCTGTCGCTACTCCTAAAAACAGCAACAAGAACAATCAATCAATCAGAGGTTTCTAAAGCGCACTACTCACCTGTGAGGGTATCAAGGCGCCGGGGGTGGGGGGGGAGGGTTACCTCCGGATCAGTCGAAGAGCCAGGTCTAGAGGTCTGTCCTGAAGGTGTGCAGGGTCGGGGAGTGTCTGATGTTGACTGGGAGCTTGTTCCAGGTCTTGACTGCGATGTAGGAGAAGGCTCTCCCGCCTGCTCTTTTTCTGCGGATGCGAGGGATCTCTGACAGGGCGAGGTCGGCGGAGCGGGGTTCATCCTGGGCACGTGGAAGGAGACTCTCTCGTTGAGGTATTCGGGTCCTATGTTGTGGAGGGTTTTGTAGGCGTGGGCGAGGAACTTGAAGGTAACCCTCTTCTCGACGAGGAGTCATTGGAGGTCGCGTAGGTGTTGGGTCATGTGTTTGTACCGTGGAGTCCCGAGGACGAGTCTGGCTGCGGAGTTCTGCGGAACAAGCCTTGACAAAGCCAATATGTTACGTGCTAATGCAGTTGGCTGAAGTACTTCAAAGTAAGACAAAAAACAAAAAGTGCACTGCATTGATATCTTATTTCTCTTCTATAAAGTCCTGTTTCAGTTTCCATTTATTTCAAACGAAGAGGGCTGCAGTTGTAAAGTTCTCTCCTTCAGTTGATGTTTGCCTTCAAAGTTTTAATGTTTGCCAACAGACCCAATGCAAAAAACACAGTTGATGGACAGAATGTAGAACAATGTCATACATTCACCCCAGTACAAGGATCTGGGCCTAAATCCATCGTTATTTTGCACTCCACACCACCCTGGGTTAGACACTGGCTATATGCAAATCAGCTCTGACCCTGTGCCTCATGGGAACAGTCCAGTCCGAACTACCAAGCCATGTCTTTCCCAGACCGGAATCAAGCATCCAAGGACCGGTTTCTGGCTATCAGCCTTCATCAGCCTGGATAGCTTGACTCCAGTGGTGTGGAGAGCCTGGGACTCACGTCTGAGCATTCCCAGCCCACTCGGGGTGAAATTGCAAAAAACACAGTTGATGGACAGAATGTAGAACAATGTCATACATTCACCCCAGTACAAGGATCTGGGCCTAAATCCATCGTTATTTTGCACTCCACACCACCCTGGGTTAGACACTGGCTATATGCAAATCAGCTCTGACCCTGTGCCTCATGGGAACAGTCCAGTCCGAACTACCAAGCCATGTCTTTCCCAGACCGGAATCAAGCATCCAAGGACCGGTTTCTGGCTATCAGCCTTCATCAGCCTGGATAGCTTGACTCCAGTGGTGTGGAGAGCCTGGGACTCACGTCTGAGCATTCCCAGCCCACTCGGGGTGAAATTGCAAAAAACACAGTTGATGGACAGAATGTAGAACAATGTCATACATTCACCCCAGTACAAGGATCTGGGCCTAAATCCATCGTTATTTTGCACTCCACACCACCCTGGGTTAGACACTGGCTATATGCAAATCAGCTCTGACCCTGTGCCTCATGGGAACAGTCCAGTCCGAACTACCAAGCCATGTCTTTCCCAGACCGGAATCAAGCATCCAAGGACCGGTTTCTGGCTATCAGCCTTCATCAGCCTGGATAGCTTGACTCCAGTGGTGTGGAGAGCCTGGGACTCACGTCTGAGCATTCCCAGCCCACTCGGGGTGAAATTGCAAAAAACACAGTTGATGGACAGAATGTAGAACAATGTCATACATTCACCCCAGTACAAGGATCTGGGCCTAAATCCATCGTTATTTTGCACTCCACACCACCCTGGGTTAGACACTGGCTATATGCAAATCAGCTCTGACCCTGTGCCTCATGGGAACAGTCCAGTCCGAACTACCAAGCCATGTCTTTCCCAGACCGGAATCAAGCATCCAAGGACCGGTTTCTGGCTATCAGCCTTCATCAGCCTGGATAGCTTGACTCCAGTGGTGTGGAGAGCCTGGGACTCACGTCTGAGCATTCCCAGCCCACTCGGGGTGAAATTGCAAAAAACACAGTTGATGGACAGAATGTAGAACAATGTCATACATTCACCCCAGTACAAGGATCTGGGCCTAAATCCATCGTTATTTTGCACTCCACACCACCCTGGGTTAGACACTGGCTATATGCAAATCAGCTCTGACCCTGTGCCTCATGGGAACAGTCCAGTCCGAACTACCAAGCCATGTCTTTCCCAGACCGGAATCAAGCATCCAAGGACCGGTTTCTGGCTATCAGCCTTCATCAGCCTGGATAGCTTGACTCCAGTGGTGTGGAGAGCCTGGGACTCACGTCTGAGCATTCCCAGCCCACTCGGGGTGAAATTGCAAAAAACACAGTTGATGGACAGAATGTAGAACAATGTCATACATTCACCCCAGTACAAGGATCTGGGCCTAAATCCATCGTTATTTTGCACTCCACACCACCCTGGGTTAGACACTGGCTATATGCAAATCAGCTCTGACCCTGTGCCTCATGGGAACAGTCCAGTCCGAACTACCAAGCCATGTCTTTCCCAGACCGGAATCAAGCATCCAAGGACCGGTTTCTGGCTATCAGCCTTCATCAGCCTGGATAGCTTGACTCCAGTGGTGTGGAGAGCCTGGGACTCACGTCTGAGCATTCCCAGCCCACTCGGGGTGAAATTGGAAAAAACACAGTTGATGGACAGAATGTAGAACAATGTCATACATTCACCCCAGTACAAGGATCTGGGCCTAAATCCATCGTTATTTTGCACTCCACACCACCCTGGGTTAGACACTGGCTATATGCAAATCAGCTCTGACCCTGTGCCTCATGGGAACAGTCCAGTCCGAACTACCAAGCCATGTCTTTCCCAGACCGGAATCAAGCATCCAAGGACCGGTTTCTGGCTATCAGCCTTCATCAGCCTGGATAGCTTGACTCCAGTGGTGTGGAGAGCCTGGGACTCACGTCTGAGCATTCCCAGCCCACTCGGGGTGAAATTGCAAAAAACACAGTTGATGGACAGAATGTAGAACAATGTCATACATTCACCCCAGTACAAGGATCTGGGCCTAAATCCATCGTTATTTTGCACTCCACACCACCCTGGGTTAGACACTGGCTATATGCAAATCAGCTCTGACCCTGTGCCTCATGGGAACAGTCCAGTCCGAACTACCAAGCCATGTCTTTCCCAGACCGGAATCAAGCATCCAAGGACCGGTTTCTGGCTATCAGCCTTCATCAGCCTGGATAGCTTGACTCCAGTGGTGTGGAGAGCCTGGGACTCACGTCTGAGCATTCCCAGCCCACTCGGGGTGAAATTGCAAAAAACACAGTTGATGGACAGAATGTAGAACAATGTCATACATTCACCCCAGTACAAGGATCTGGGCCTAAATCCATCGTTATTTTGCACTCCACACCACCCTGGGTTAGACACTGGCTATATGCAAATCAGCTCTGACCCTGTGCCTCATGGGAACAGTCCAGTCCAGGCTCTCCACACCACTGGAGGCAAGCTATCCAGGCTGATGAAGGCTGATAGCCAGAAACCGGTCCTTGGATGCTTGATTCCGGTCTGGGAAAGACGTGGCTTGGTAGTTCGGACTGGACTGTTCCCATGAGGCACAGGGTCAGAGCTGATTTGCATATAGCCAGTGTCTAACCCAGGGTGGTGTGGAGTGCAAAAAAACGATGGATTTAGGCCCAGATCCTTGTACTGGGGTGAATGTATGACATTGTTCTACATTCGGTCCATCAACTGTGTTTTTTGCAATTTTCACCCCGAGTGGGCTGGGTATGCTCAGACGTGAGTCCCAGGCTCTCCACACCACTGGAGGCAAGCTATCCAGGCTGATGAAGGCTGATAGCCAGAAACCGGTCCTTGGATGCTTGATTCCGGTCTGGGAAAGACATGGCTTGGTAGTTCGGACTGGACTGTTCCCATGAGGCACAGGGTCAGAGCTGATTTGCATATAGCCAGTGTCTAACCCAGGGTGGTGTGGAGTGCAAAAAAACGATGGATTTAGGCCCAGATCCTTGTACTGGGGTGAATGTATGACATTGTTCTACATTCGGTCCATCAACTGTGTTTTTTGCAATTTTCACCCCGAGTGGGCTGGGTATGCTCAGACGTGAGTCCCAGGCTCTCCACACCACTGGAGGCAAGCTATCCAGGCTGATGAAGGCTGATAGCCAGAAACCGGTCCTTGGATGCTTGATTCCGGTCTGGGAAAGACATGGCTTGGTAGTTCGGACTGGACTGTTCCCATGAGGCACAGGGTCAGAGCTGATTTGCATATAGCCAGTGTCTAACCCAGGGTGGTGTGGAGTGCAAAAAAACGATGGATTGAGGCCCAGATCCTTGTACTGGGGTGAATGTATGACATTGTTCTACATTCGGTCCATCAACTGTGTTTTTTGCAATTTTCACCCCGAGTGGGCTGGGTATGCTCAGACGTGAGTCCCAGGCTCTCCACACCACTGGAGGCAAGCTATCCAGGCTGATGAAGGCTGATAGCCAGAAACCGGTCCTTGGATGCTTGATTCCGGTCTGGGAAAGACATGGCTTGGTAGTTCGGACTGGACTGTTCCCATGAGGCACAGGGTCAGAGCTGATTTGCATATAGCCAGTGTCTAACCCAGGGTGGTGTGGAGTGCAAAAAAACGATGGATTTAGGCCCAGATCCTTGTACTGGGGTGAATGTATGACATTGTTCTACATTCGGTCCATCAACTGTGTTTTTTGCAATTTTCACCCCGAGTGGGCTGGGTATGCTCAGACGTGAGTCCCAGGCTCTCCACACCACTGGAGGCAAGCTATCCAGGCTGATGAAGGCTGATAGCCAGAAACCGGTCCTTGGATGCTTGATTCCGGTCTGGGAAAGACATGGCTTGGTAGTTCGGACTGGACTGTTCCCATGAGGCACAGGGTCAGAGCTGATTTGCATATAGCCAGTGTCTAACCCAGGGTGGTGTGGAGTGCAAAAAAACGATGGATTTAGGCCCAGATCCTTGTACTGGGGTGAATGTATGACATTGTTCTACATTCGGTCCATCAACTGTGTTTTTTGCAATTTTCACCCCGAGTGGGCTGGGTATGCTCAGACGTGAGTCCCAGGCTCTCCACACCACTGGAGGCAAGCTATCCAGGCTGATGAAGGCTGATAGCCAGAAACCGGTCCTTGGATGCTTGATTCCGGTCTGGGAAAGACATGGCTTGGTAGTTCGGACTGGACTGTTCCCATGAGGCACAGGGTCAGAGCTGATTTGCATATAGCCAGTGTCTAACCCAGGGTGGTGTGGAGTGCAAAAAAACGATGGATTTAGGCCCAGATCCTTGTACTGGGGTGAATGTATGACATTGTTCTACATTCGGTCCATCAACTGTGTTTTTTGCAATTTTCACCCCGAGTGGGCTGGGTATGCTCAGACGTGAGTCCCAGGCTCTCCACACCACTGGAGGCAAGCTATCCAGGCTGATGAAGGCTGATAGCCAGAAACCGGTCCTTGGATGCTTGATTCCGGTCTGGGAAAGACATGGCTTGGTAGTTCGGACTGGACTGTTCCCATGAGGCACAGGGTCAGAGCTGATTTGCATATAGCCAGTGTCTAACCCAGGGTGGTGTGGAGTGCAAAAAAACGATGGATTTAGGCCCAGATCCTTGTACTGGGGTGAATGTATGACATTGTTCTACATTCGGTCCATCAACTGTGTTTTTTGCAATTTTCACCCCGAGTGGGCTGGGTATGCTCAGACGTGAGTCCCAGGCTCTCCACACCACTGGAGGCAAGCTATCCAGGCTGATGAAGGCTGATAGCCAGAAACCGGTCCTTGGATGCTTGATTCCGGTCTGGGAAAGACATGGCTTGGTAGTTCGGACTGGACTGTTCCCATGAGGCACAGGGTCAGAGCTGATTTGCATATAGCCAGTGTCTAACCCAGGGTGGTGTGGAGTGCAAAAAAACGATGGATTTAGGCCCAGATCCTTGTACTGGGGTGAATGTATGACATTGTTCTACATTCGGTCCATCAACTGTGTTTTTTGCAATTTTCACCCCGTGTGGGCTGGGTATGCTCAGACGTGAGTCCCAGGCTCTCCACACCACTGGAGGCAAGCTATCCAGGCTGATGAAGGCTGATAGCCAGAAACCGGTCCTTGGATGCTTGATTCCGGTCTGGGAAAGACATGGCTTGGTAGTTCGGACTGGACTGTTCCCATGAGGCACAGGGTCAGAGCTGATTTGCATATAGCCAGTGTCTAACCCAGGGTGGTGTGGAGTGCAAAAAAACGATGGATTTAGGCCCAGATCCTTGTACTGGGGTGAATGTATGACATTGTTCTACATTCGGTCCATCAACTGTGTTTTTTGCAATTTTCACCCCGAGTGGGCTGGGTATGCTCAGACGTGAGTCCCAGGCTCTCCACACCACTGGAGGCAAGCTATCCAGGCTGATGAAGGCTGATAGCCAGAAACCGGTCCTTGGATGCTTGATTCCGGTCTGGGAAAGACATGGCTTGGTAGTTCGGACTGGACTGTTCCCATGAGGCACAGGGTCAGAGCTGATTTGCATATAGCCAGTGTCTAACCCAGGGTGGTGTGGAGTGCAAAAAAACGATGGATTTAGGCCCAGATCCTTGTACTGGGGTGAATGTATGACATTGTTCTACATTCGGTCCATCAACTGTGTTTTTTGCAATTTTCACCCCGAGTGGGCTGGGTATGCTCAGACGTGAGTCCCAGGCTCTCCACACCACTGGAGGCAAGCTATCCAGGCTGATGAAGGCTGATAGCCAGAAACCGGTCCTTGGATGCTTGATTCCGGTCTGGGAAAGACATGGCTTGGTAGTTCGGACTGGACTGTTCCCATGAGGCACAGGGTCAGAGCTGATTTGCATATAGCCAGTGTCTAACCCAGGGTGGTGTGGAGTGCAAAAAAACGATGGATTTAGGCCCAGATCCTTGTACTGGGGTGAATGTATGACATTGTTCTACATTCGGTCCATCAACTGTGTTTTTTGCAACAGACCCAATGCAGGCAGGAGGTGGCTTAATTTTAGCGGTCTCCCAGTTAAAACTGCCTCTGCTTATATATAAATCAATAAGGAAAATATATTGTCCTGTTTTTTTCCCCTCAAAATGTCCAACTTCACTGTTCACATGTATGGAATCCATACACCCAAACAGCCCAACGTATTGCATGAAGCATTAATACTCCTCTGGGCTAGGTCGAAACATAATTGATGATATCAAGCCAATGGCAGAAAAAGACTGGTGGAAGAAGGCTTGTGGTACAAGGGGTGGACCCAACACTTACTTTACATATATTGTAAGTTCAAGCTCTGTTTGACAGCTGCACTGTCAAACCCCAGGCCTAAAAACCAAACCAGAGTCAAAAACCCTGTTTACTTTCCTTTAGCTCCCCATAAGAGAATAGGAAGACGGAGAGAGAATTGTGCCAAAAATATGCAGCATGGCCTACTTGAAGGTTTCAGTCTAATGTGGCATCGGCAGAGGGCCTGGGGGACTCTGGGTGCACTGACGTAAGTCAGGCGATCAGCTCCATGACCGGAGAACATGAGGGAAACTGACTGACTGACATCATGATGCTCTTGCGCCTTCTCTTTGGATAGAGAGTGTCGGGATTTGGTTGAGTCCTGCTTCACTCTTTCCATTTGGACTTCGATTTCGACTTACTGCAGGATGTTGTCCAAAAAGCTGACCTCTCGCAGGAACGGCCGCATGAGCGAGATCGAGACTGCGCCCGCAACTTGCAGTAGCTATTACACAAGGTTCGTGAATACTTGTGCTTCACGACATACAGTTCCGCTTCTCTATCCCGGATAGTCTTCAGATGCATGATGGCATTTTTCACACAACTTGGAGTGGTGTCCAAAGCCCACACACCAGAGACACAACTCCTCCGGGTCCATGACCAACAACTGCTTTTTACAGGCACATTATAGTTTGAAATCTGGCATTTTAGGAGGTGGCCTTCATTTCCCAGTACACTGGATTTCATTTGGAAATCGTCCGAAGACCAACAAAGTTGGAAGTGGGGCTCCATAACTAGCCAGAAGACAAGCAAAGAAAGGAAATAACTCTAATACACAGGGGTGGCGCTTATATGTGGCTCTGCTCTGTCACAGCAGAGATTTCATGACTACGGTATCATACTCTGGGAAGGCAGAACTGTGTTTTATCTTTTGAAGTCTTTTCCTCTTTATTAGCCAACTTGGTGAGGAGATGGATTGAGTACTCCATGCACTGATGTAGAGAAACAGATTCCAAAATAAGTCATCCACATACTGCCTTAGAGTAAAAAAAAAAAAATCTGTATCATCTACGTAAATAGGTTCCACTAGGTTCGAAGAGGCAGGAAAGCCATTGCAGTTAAGGCTGCCCAGTTGTGGAACGGGTTGCTGACTACTCTTGAGATCGCTCACAGACCTGTTGAAATCCAGGAAGGCCTTGAAAACGTGGTTGTTCCCCAAGTAAATATGCTTGTGCCGGTGCGCCATCCTCTGCCATTGTCTTCCTTCCAGACAATTAAAACTCTCCGCGCCATGATACCAGTCTGGTCACAGTGCGCTCTATGAATGCTACAAATAAGTAATAATAAAATAAGCAGACCACAAGTGAAACGATAACCTGCTGCTCCCTGGGTCTTTCCCTGCCCCGTCCTGTTTCCCCTTACAATTCTTCCACCTCCTTGCTCCTCCTCCATTTTGAGGAGCTCCTAGCCTCATCCCCTTAATTGCCCTCTGCAAATTCTGTAATTCAATGACTTTAAATTTGATTCTGCATTTTTTTCTCTCGTTAGGTGCCAGAGTGGTTGGCGACCATCACCAATATAGCAGAATTCTAGTCTGTTATCCATTTCAAACAGTGGTTAACTGACTTCTAACATTTAGTAATACATCTTGGCCCAAATATATTCCAAACATTTTGTTCACTATTCTCAAAGCAAGAAATCTAATACTCTTGGCTGCAATAAGATTGGTTGCTGTGTGTCAGCATGCATTTGCAGGAAAGATGAGGAGTTTTGTGCCTTTGTTTTTCGGTTTGGTTGTTGCTGCAAATTCTGTTCAACTAATCTTTGTAGCTCTACTATGCTGAATGTAAATTTAGAAATGTTCATCTTGATCTCCTTTGTAAATTTGATGTAATTTCTCTATGGCACACATTATATACATTGACAATGTATTTGCAGGACAAATGGAAATACTAGGAGGTTAATAGTATCTGTTGCCTATTGATCTTCTATTTAGGGCAGGTGAAGCACATTGATGAATTGTCTTTGATTACTTCACTTTTATTGAAAACCTTTTTTGACAAACATGATAGAAACAATAAGCAGTCTCAGCTACATACTTTTATAGTGTTTAAGTCGAATGAGGTATGTAACGGTGATTAGTTTTAAAAGGTGGCATGGTCTGTGAAAAGAATTGTGGTTTCAGTGCTTTTTTTTACCACAATATTACAGATGACTTTACATTTGTTTTGGATTAGGAAAATAATTAGCTGCATAAAAATAATTATCTTTTATTAAATAACAGTATAAAAGAATTACGTTCCAAGAGAATATTGAAATTTAAAGATACTATATGTGTTTGATGATTCTTAAAGATTTTCTTTGTCTTTCAGAGTGAGTTCTGGAAGGATTACACAAGTGGACTTCAAGGAGACACCAGCTCTGGCAGTAACTGGTATCCATTTTATCTTGCCTTCCCCCTGATTATTGGCTTCTTCTTAGTTCTGGTTGTCATCCTAATCGTGTGGAAATGTTTGTTTCGGAAGAAAACTCGAAGACAGAGTGCTTATGCCCACAGGGGAGCCCGGGACACCGTTGGAGATAATGTGACCATGTCAGATGGTAGTGGACGTCTTCCTCATCAATCGAGTGTTGTCCTTTGCCCCCTGGAAGAAATATATGCCAGTGGCGGAGTGCCTGATGGTTTTCCAAGTTTTGCTGATATGCGCTCTGATTCAGTGACCACTAGGTTGTCCAACTGTGAACCTCCACCTTCGTACGAGGAAGCCACTGGAGAGACAGGTGTGAGGAGAACTGGAGTGACCGATCATACTGATCCACCTCCGCAATATGAAGAAATTGTGAGCTCAACCTCTACCAGGGTCGCTGCAGTAGCACCTCTTGCATCTAATATCAAGTGAAAAGCAGAAGAAACAAGTGCCTCAGAAATGGATTTTTTTCTAAAAACCACTAATGGAAGGACATCACAGCACTTTCCCTGCTCACTGTTGACCTGACCTTTTAAGTGTTTGCAAATATTTGTACTTTTTGCAGTTCTCCTAATAAGACAAGCCACTCTTAACAATGAGAGACTTTCTGAAAAATATTGCAGGAAAACGCCTTTAAGATTTGTTTTCTCTTGCTTAATACAGGTATTACACTCAAACAGAAAGAAACTATGCATTTGACTGGAGTATGGGATTTCTATATGTTTGCATTTACCAGGTCCAAGTTCTCCAAAAATACATTGCTGTACAGTAGCCCTTATGTGGTCATCGCTCTTTGTGGAATTTTAACATTGTGGAATTTTAACAGTTGTCTTACTTGATTAATTTACAGGATCCCTCGTCGAATTTCATCTCTATGTATAAGCTGTATATCCATCGTCTCACTCTAAAGCATGATATTACACTAAATGTGCTTTTCAATAGAAGTTGGTGCAAAATATATGTCGATCTGGTGGGCAGCAAATCTTGCACTTGATCCACGGTGGTGTGCAATAACACTTTTTTCTATCTGAAAAGTAAGCTGTGTGTGCCCGTGTTGATCTTGAATATAAGTGATGAATTTTTGGGGCTTACAATGAGCTGGCCCACCTGTTTATAGTACTGTCTAAAAATCATATGGTTCACAGTGAGGCCAACTTTAACCGGATGCCTAACCCATTTTTCAAGTTGTGGTTGAATAATAATAGAATGTAAACATACCACCGCTTCTTGCGCTACGCCCTTTGGCAACTTTCTCCTGGTATTGTCCCCATTAAAATCTGGTTTACTATCACTTAATAATATGATGCACAACACAACACATAGGACAGATACACATTGAGGCTGCTTTGCTATGGTGTGGTTGCTACACTTAATGGAATAACTCCCAGTATGCTGGACTTACGCCATAGTATTTGCTTTGCCATGATCTGGTTTAACTTTGCTTTGCAATGGTGTTAAGTCTTTGATGCTTTATTGTTTTGTTTTGTTATTCTTTATCAAGGGCACACCAAATTCCACCAAATTACCACTATCCTAGCCTGATATATAATATGTGTTTTCTGAATTTGCACTGATCTAGCTCAGATTCAGCAACCCCGCAACTCCTGTCCAACTCCTTAATTCTGTTTTGTTTCTTCATACGTTTTTTGTTTTTTTATGAAGTGCACTGTGTTCTTGCCCACCAGGCTTCGCTGTTCTACTCATCACCATCCCAATTCAAGTGATTAAACCGCCTTAAAGTCTATCTAGTATAGAAAAAAGGCAATGGGGACGCTTCTTCCTATTACCAATAGATCACACATCTTTATTTTTTCATTCTACCAAGAATTGTATCAATGCAGCAAGACCTATAGAATGAGTAAGTAACTGCCCTATGCATGTTACATGCCTTCTCCCTATACCTCCCTGTCATATCTGTAGACATTGCAAATATGGTTCTGCTGCTTATATCTAACTCACCCAGAAGAAGTGTTTTTAGGAGGTAACATGAATACAATATTGCTAAGTTATCAGATCACCTTTAATATTTTCTATGTTTTTTCTGATTATGGTGTCTCTAAGTAGAGCATGTTCTGTGTTTGACCTTGATACAGGGGCCAAGATACCCACATTTCATGATCGGTTCTTGAGCATAGTGTTTATATCCTGTAAAGGATTTACAAGGCCCAAACCTGAGATGTAAGTACTGAACACTCCTGTGGATAGGCCTTAGGGGATTTTGTACGGGACTATTTTGGGCCGTTTGATCTTTTGGAGAATCAGACAAAGGAACGAGGTTCATTAGTTGAAGTAACTGTTTGACTGCTCTTGGGCAGTCTTCAAAGAACTAAAGTTTAAGTTAGAGATGGTCAGAGGCCCCTAGCAGTAGCTAGCTAGCTTTTTACACTTTAGATAGGAACTTGTTGAAGAATGGTTTAATGATGTCAGCAGTACATTCAAACTGAAGAGTTTATGGGAAAGAAACGGGCAGATTCCTTGATATCAAAGTTACACCAGTAGCCTGAAATCTATTGCACAACCAATGAAGTCTGGGTATGGCCAGTAACATTCCCTTAAAATGTAAGAAGTTTTGCAGGATGGTGTGTATGAATTGACAGGGGGCATCCCCTCCTCCTCATACATACATCACCTATGTGATAGGACTAGATGCTGCCTGTTCTATTAAACACTCCGAACTGGTGGCAGAGAATGCGAGATTGGTGATGGAGCATTTTCAGAGTGTTCGCTTAGTGTTTAAACAGATGGCGTTTGGGAAAGAGTAAAGAGTTGTCCATGGTGTTAGCCACTCTGTTAATTTAGCAGGCCTGGAGTGTGTGGTGTCCAGTTACTGCCCTGTGTATGTCACTGTATGCTGAATCTGGAAGCTTGTTTTCACTATGCCCTTGAGTAACATCAGATTACATTAGCGCCCGCCACGTACTGGCTATCAAACGGTTGTTCTGCTGTCATTTAACGTCCAGGTGTAAGTTGATAAATTGTAGTTATACATTACATTGTGCTCTACTCTGATCAGTGAACATTGTAAGACCAACGTAAGTAATTTGGTGGCCACCACTTTCTCCTGAGGGAATGGGTCCAAATTGATACTATGGAGTGGACGGATGTGCCCCACCTGTCAGATTGGTGTGTGACCTTTGTGGAGAACCAGGCGAATTTCCAGCCACCTTCTTGTGCCTGAAAACTTTCCGTAGTGTTTCTGCTCTATAAGATGATGTAGAAACAGGCCTGCGCTCTATAGGATGTTAATTCTGTATTTCCGACACACATATGTGGCTCTATTTGCTCTGACCACAAGTGGGAAAATTCCCCTCTGCACCAGAATACGTAAATCATTGGCATAGAAATTAGAACAACTTCGCGTCTCAGGCCTGGCATTCTACCTAGATGCATTCATAATTAACTCTGGACAGCTTTTTCTATTGAAGGCCTTTTTGCTGAGAAGGAGAAATGAATGTGCCGTTATGATCAAAAGTGAGGATTCAGTTAAGCCACTGTTACTCTTCAATCCTCCTTGGGCTTTGATTGGGTTATTGTGTGGAGGTTAGTTGCTGGTTTGCACATAGAAGCTAAGCTGACGAGTTCTAAAGCATCTCGTGCCATTGATAATTAACCCCTTCCATGCTCGTGACGAGCTGAGCTCGTCATGAGTTGCGACGCTCGCATGCTCATGACGAGCTCAGCTCGTCCTGTAACGCGGGAAATCGAAAAAAGCCGCACAGCGCAAAAATGACCGCAGCACGCATGCGGTTAATACCTAAAGCAACCATTGTGGAATGTGTCCAATCATTTCCATCGTTTCTGACTACGTAAGCGTAGTCATCTTTCAACAACCAGTGTAGGACATTCACACCTTTTAGTAGTCTCTAGGAGATTATAGAAAGATAAGGGAGTTGAGCTACGTCACATGATTTTCCAGACCACTCTCCTCCTAGAAGGAACGTTGCACTTTACTAACGTTTACTGAAGTTTTTCCCATACCATGTCTGCAAGCCATGTATTTCTGGGAGTTCACCATTTATCTGCTAATGTGTAATCTTATGTTTTCCTCTTTATTTTACCAAAAGCTCCTGAATGGGGCTCATTACCCTTTGACCATTTACTCCTTTCACCAGAAATATTTTTATGTTTCTAGTTGGTGGTATCAGACTCTCCCTGATACTCTTTTATGTGACCTTAGGCCGGTATTCCAGGTATTACAGATTGTATGGCAATAAGAGCACACCTTTATCGAGGGGAAAGGTTATGTTTATAATTGGAATTATTTTACCTCCTGTGTCAAATTAAAATTGCATGCATTTTACATAACTAAAACATTTTAATGTCCAAATGTGATGTTGCAATGCAGATTTCATTGCATTAAGCAATGCAAGTGAATGAACATTGCGATTTTCTTTCCTAAAAATAGTTTGACTTTTTAATTTTTTTTCTGCTCTCCATTGCCGTTGAACTCCTTTTTTAAAGCCTTTGTTGCCCTCGCTTCCTTTTGTGGTTTGTTCAGTCATTTTATCTTCCCCATTTGCAAATATGTCCCTCTGCTTATTTAGTGCCTGGTGGAGTGGGTTTAGTGTAACAGACAACTTGTACGCGAAAGCCTTTTGTTCACCTACCGAAAACGTATTGCTTAGAGGCTGCAGCATTGCTTAACCTTGTTCAGCTTTGTTGTCATTCTCTTTTACTTGGTTTTTATTCACTGCTTTGACTTCTTTTCATGTGTATGTGCTTTGCCTGGTTCTTAGCCTGTTTTCCATCCTTTGATTAGCTGACTTGTTTCCATCCACTGCTCGCAGGCTGGGCCGAACTGGCTATAGCTGGCACCGGGCGTTTGCCCGGTGGGCCGCCAGGGTGGGGGACGGTTTTGGACCACTTGGAGGCCGTTTGGCTACTGGGGGCCGGTTTTGCAGCATAGCTGCAATATTGGTCCCCTGTAACAAAAGCAGCCAAATCTGGACCCGGCAAACAGTTCGTCCACCCCCCCTTACCCCCTGGGGGCCGGCCGAGCTGTTTGCCAGGGCCGGTTTTGGTTTCCAGTCCGGCCGTGCTCGCAATTAGGGAACTACTTGTTTCTTTTTTTTAAGCACTCCATGATAGTGCATGTGTTTTCCATCTATCTGCCTCGTGTGATTCTCCCCTCCTGCCAGATAGTAGGCCCATGATCTTTGTTGTGTTCTCCCTCGTACTGCTCTCTCGCACATGCCCTTCTCCACCTCAAAATTCCTCCCGTGGTTCTTGTTGCGCTTTCCTGCATGTTTTTCTTTTCCCCTATTCCTACATCCCTTCTCCCTCCCACCCAGCTTTATTTTATTGCACACCCACCCCTCATGGTTCTAATTATATATATTTTTTTACTTTTATACATTTCTTGGCTGGCCCAGCTAGCAAAAATACGCTTTAGTGCAATTAAAAATTATTTTTGTATCTACTGCGGCGTCGCCCAGCCTGCTTTCGTGATATATTCCTTCATTGTGAGGTAGGTAATGTTGGTTCCCACTAGACACTTCCTTGAAATGTGTTCTGGGCCAAGGACTGGGATAGAAAAGGGGTCCAGGCACCAAAATAAAAGTGGCTCCTATTAGTGAATCAAATAGCTAAAAATATAGCCCGTGTTTACAAATTTGGGCAGTTTTGCACTTGTAAAAAAACGTGTTATACGTGTTTTGCGAGGTGCGGAAGATTGCATGGAAATGAGCTTGCTACAGGCAGTGTTTGTTTTAATATCAGGAAAATTAACACTAAAAAAATGGCCCGGCAGACCATAAAACAGGCCCACAAATAGCCCAAAAAACTACCTACAGACTGACCTGTCAGACCAGCCCGCTGGGCACTGCCTGATTGCCCTATAGGCCAGTCCGACCCTGTTCAGGATGCAGTTTTATTTTGTAACAATTTGCTCGTGCAACAGAGATGAGCCCTACAAAAGCATCTCAAAGACCTGTGCTTGACAACTGTGGTACAGCAGAATTTATAAATAAATTCCGTTAAACAGTTCTCAAACATCTTAAAGATAACAAATGCAGGCACGTACTGCAAGTCTGTTTGTTCAGAAATCTAAACTGTTAGTCAGTTTTTAGTAAAATTGAGATTTAGCTGCAATTTGTAATTATATGGACATTTCCGGATAAAGAGAGCTGTGGGTCTCTAAAAGTCTGACATATTTTTAACATGACGTAAGATGGAGTAGGACTTGACAGCTAGTTTCCATCGCTCTGTCCCTCCTTTTTGATTTGGAATGTGGTATTTCTGATACCTTTTCTTACTAAGTACAAGTAATATTTTATTTATAAACGAAACCCTATTTGTTGGCTTAAGGAGTTATTTCTACTAATATTTTACTGCTCGTTTATTTCACTGTGTTCGAATATACACGTTTTGCGTTTGTTCTCAGGGCTGCTGATTGAATGAAATGAACGAATGAATGAATGAAGAATTTATTAAGCGCAGTCTTTATTGCACCTACAGACTCATCCAATGCAAATACATTTCAATAAAATTAACTAAGGCCCATGCATAGATTTAAAAAAAAGTTTTGCCTTTCCAAATGTTGCAGGTTGCTCTAGTTGGCAATGTAGGACTTTTCGTTTGGGATTTATTTTTTGCACAGTATACTTGCTTGTTTGTTTTATAATAAATCATGATTTAGAACCATTTTTTTCTCAATTTGTTGGAGTACATTGCAGGGTAGCAAAGCTTGTTTTAGGAAACACATAAAAGATTGTTTAGACTTCAGTTTGAAAATGCTTATGACTCCGTGAAATGAAGAAGTGAAAGCAAATGCTGATGCAGGTGATCATCACGTCATTATATTTGTGTGTGTGTGCAGATATATATATATATATATATATATATATATATATATATATATATATATATATATATATCCGTTTAAAGGCAAGAGCTTAGTCCGCGCGCTCTCAGGAACAAAATCAAAGAAAAGCGATGTCAAACGAGGATTTATTACATCATAAATCCACCAATGTGACCAGTTTTTAACCGTCAAGCAGTCTTGCTCACACAAACTAAAAAAGTGCATACAAAGTGTCATAAGTAAACATTCAACATAGTTGTAGGACTAATGCCTAGTTGTCCAAAACTTATCAACCAGGCATTAGTCCTACAACTATGTTCAATGTTTACTTATGACGCTTTGCATGCACTTTTTAGTTTGTGTGAGCAAGACCGCTTGACGGTTAAAAAGGGTCACGTTGGTGGATTTATGATGTAATAAATCCTCGTTTGGCATCGCTTTCCTTTGATTTTGTACATACATACACATACACACACATTCCTTTTCAGGACATCCCTTCTGTGCTATAGTCACATCATAAAAACATTTCTAAGGAACAATAGAGTCCAGCCGTCCACAAAGGCGAGGCCCATTTCATATGTTCAGGATACCCACTATGTTTATTTTTTTATTTAGATTCTTTCTATGTAAATTTATATCCGTCTGATATCCTGAAAATGTGACACTTCTCTGGCTCTTGTGGACAAAGGTTGGACCCCAGAGCATCCCCAGCCTTTAGGCCCGTAAGGATCCATTAATGCCAATAGCAGTAACGGATCCACCTTCCACTCTACAGTCTGTGCCCTAGGCCATGTACTGTGATTGCGCAGAGCGCGGCAGCTTTCAAACATTGAAGGAACAGACTGAAGTCTGTGAAGTAGCTGTATTTACAGCCCATTTGTATGTGTTCTTGTTTGGGACTCTACTTAATACAAGGGTTTAGCGAACATCACTTGGGGGGCGACATCACGACTGCCCGTGTAATATGGATGGTAATTTTCCTCCCTGTGCTAATGCATACTGGGGTACTGGTAATGTTAGGGGTAGGGAGGGGGCGTCGTTTATGGATGATTACCAATAGGATCCATAACGTTCCCTGAGAAAATTAGAAAAAAAGAGGGGATTGGATATTTAATTCCCTATTCCTCTGGCTATTCCTCAATTCCTACTAGTACTTCTCCCTGAAATTTCAAATACTTTGAGCAGATGTAGCCTCCATGAGAAAGAAATGAGACCTGTTACTGCAGACCTTTGCATTCCAGTGGAGTTGTTAATTACTGTTGCATCCCCATCAGAATTAATAGTACGCTCAGAATGTGGCCTTGGCGGCATAATAGTCTCGTTTTTAACTGTTTCGCCCCTGAATTATGCAGCTATGACTAGTAGTCAAAGCTTACAACCCAAACACTCTCACTGTGCACAATGATTGGATCTCCTCTCCCTGCGTATAGTTCATCTAAATGCCTACTGGTAGCCAGCAGCTTTAAAATTCTCCTTTTGTGGGATAGGCCTGTCTCAATGTATGGAAGTCTTACCACATGCAACTGACACTAAAATTCTAAAGTTAGACAAACCACACAAAAAGGCATCTGTGCAATGGTGCCGACGAAATTTGATTCAGCTGCTTTGTTACAAGTCAGAGAAGCAACATTTATCATTTTATGATGTTTGTCAGCTAGTCTGTAGATCATCTGCAATGTAATGTGAACTGCAGTTAACAAATGATATGTTCTAGCCAGAACAGGTATGACATAACATGATTTTTAGCGTCCTTTTCTTTGCTGCAGCACTGCTTGAAGGAGCACAGAAAAGAAATCATCCATCACTTGATATGTTACTTCACCATTTGGTGAGACAAAGGAAAGGTGTTTGATTTGTTTGTTCAGTAATGCTACCCGATTTATTTTTATTTGTTTGGAGAATTAATCTTGGAAATGGATAGACCATTAAAAAAGTTAGTGACTCCTAGTCGAGTTGAATCTCGACTCCACATCTGCTCTTTTCACTGTCATTAAAGAAATGCTCATTGTAGAAGTTACCTACTTCGCGTTTTGATTTAATGAAAACCTGTTGTATTTGTTGTGGAACCCAAGAAAAATATGCTGACCATGCATAGCCGCTATAAAGCTGCAGTTTGACAAGGACCATATCACTACCCGGTGAACAATTTTGCCTCCACTGCATGCAGTATATTGATTACAAAATGAATACTTTGAAAATGTTTTTGTTTACATCAAATGAACTTTTTTTTGGCTTCAATGTGTACAGATGTTTCCTGAGTTTTTGGTATGCTAAATTAAACTATTTTTAAAAGGAGAAACCTTTTGTGTGACTTTTTTTTAACATTTATTTTGTTTGCTAGCATTTCAAATTATACAATAATGAGCTTTTCACTAATACTAGGGTGGATTTGATTAGGAAAATCAATCAATAACTTGGTGTGCAAATAGTTTTGTGTCTCCATATCTCCTTGGCTACAATTCCTGTGCTTCCCAGTATAGTACTTTACATAGCCTATAGCTATCCTATCTTGCATCCTCCCTATCATTTGATTCCATTTCACACGGACTTGTCTTCTTTTGGTATACTTTCAGGCCTTTCTTGTCTAGAGTATGTTTGTGAAAGTACCACCGTTCTTCCAGTGGTCACAATTGTATTCCACACCGAGAGGCTGCAGAGTATTTTGGTGTATACCATGCATCATGAGATATATTTAAGCTGAAGAAACAGCTCTTTCCATCCCAGTTGTAGTCCCCCATGTAGATCCAGATAATTCTTACACCCCTTAATCTCTTGATCCCCTATGTTCCTGTCTATGGGTGGCATAGTTTAATTAGGCGGCAGTGGGGAAGAAAATAAGAGAGAGTATAGTAAGGATTTGAAAGAAACACATAGTAATAGATTCCTTACCTTAGAGCAGGGGTCTCCAACCTTTTGTGTAGTCAGAGCTACTTCTGGCCAGTGAAAATTGTCGTGAGCTACTGAACCCGAATCAACTCGCGCATTTTTCCGAGAGAACCCCCCGCCCAGTTTCATTGACTTTAAGCCTAATTTAATCAGGGCTCATACTGTGGTTTGAACAAAATACCCAAGACAGGCCTGACTTAAGAGTTCCCTAGAACACCAAAGGAAATGACTTTGGATTTGTGAAGCTTCAAGACATTTCAATTAATAGGTCCAAAATTAAGGTCCAAAATTAAGACCTTCCAGTAATAGTGGTCGTTGAAATAATCATTGTAATGCGGCTCAATTAACAAACATACATGGAAAGCGATCTTACCTTCAATGTGGAACTGATTCGTTCTTATGTTGCAAATAATCATTTGGAAACGTGCTCAAGATTCTTCTCTCCAGCTACGTTTTATTGTGTTTGTAATACAGGCCTGCAGTACACATTGCATTGTTCTTATTCAAATAATAAAAAAGCTTTGCAGGAGGCTGAAGATTCTTCTCTGCAGCGACTTTAATCTTGGTTTTAATAATGAAACAGATTTGTGATTTCACCAGGAACTGTGACTGAACAAGTATTGATTATGACTGCATACAAATAATTTCAGTGAGAGACTTGACACTGCATGGTGTCCAGTAATGCCTAGTAATCTGGGGTGTAGCTTGAGAGGGCAACTCTTATGGATTCATTTAAATGTTCGGCAGTCAAACGTGTGCGAAACTTAGATTTTATGAAGTTCGTATCAGAAAATGCAGATTCAGAAAGATAGGTAGAGCCAAACAGGGAAAAAAGTTTCAATGCAGCTGTGTGGATGTTCTTAAACTTTTCTGCATCCACAAGACTCCAGAAATTAATGTCAGATTGCCTTGATATCAATTCAATGTCATTTTGAAGTGAGACCATCTCCATTTCCATGGTGTCAGAGTCCAGGTTCAGAAGAACACTAATTTTCTCTGAAAGGTCACTAACATCCACTTCCATGAAGGGGTTTGAAGTGAACATCACACAGGGCTCCAGTTGCTCAAAATCACTAAACCGGTCACTGAACTCTTGATTAAGCCTCACGAGGAGGATACTGTATTTTTGTATGTCAAGGATCTCAGCCTCAGTTTTGTTTTCTGGCAGGATTTGGAGCACAGAGGGAAAGTGCTGCATCTTTCTTTTCTGCACATGCTGTATGAAAAGGTTAAGTTTTGTTTTGAATGTTTTTACAGAACTAATCATGTTGGCTATTGTCTTGTTTTTGCCTTGCAACTCGTAGTTCAAGACATTTAATTTCTCTGTGACCTCTGTCACAAAAGCTAAATCGAGCAACCATTCAGTGTTTGACAGCTGTGTGGTATCTTCATTTCTAGATTCCATGAAAGCTTTGACTTCTGGCAATAGGGAAAGGAATCTTCGCAGTATTCTTCCCCTGCTAAGCCATCGGATCTGAGTGTGCAGTAAAAGGTCACCATACTCAGCTGAAAGTTCTTCAAGGAACAATTTGAAGGTTCGGTGCTGCTTGGCCTTTGCACGAAGTGAATTAATACTTTTAACAACAGGAGTCATCACATGATCAAACCCCATTACCTTCGCACATATTGCCTGTTGATGTATAATGCAATGGTAGTTTAATAACGGAGGGAAATCTGGATCTGCTTTACAATTGGCAATGAAGCCAGAATGACGCCCTATCATTGCGGGTGCACCATCAGTTGTTATCGCCTCTAACTTTTTCAATGGGACATTTTGTTTCACAAAATAATTTTTCGCCTCATTGTGGATGTCAGATCCTCTGGTTGTGGTTTTCAGAGGCAACAGAGTTAAAAATTCTTCTTTATAAGTGAAATCTTCAAAAACCATTCTAACAAAGGTAGCCAACTGTGCAATATCGCTTGCATCAACAGATTCATCACATTGCAGAGAAAAATATTTACATGTCTTTAAATCCCGCTCCAACTGCTCTATCATGTTGACCGATAATGCAGATACCCTTCTTACCATAGTGTTTGACCCCAACTGCACATCTGAAATGCCAGACATAATTTCAGGGCTATATTTAAAGTCTTTGAATAAGGAGTGGGCCATTAGAAGCATTGCTTCCTTCACAATTGCTCCATCTGAAAATGTTGCTTTGTGCTTGATCAAGTGATGAGTACCTACGAAGGATGCTTCAGTTGCCGCAGTGGCTTTCTTCGTTGGCTTTGTAAAAAAAGATTGCTGTGTCTGCAATGCAGATTTCAGTTCATTTACTTTTTGTGACCTCAGCTGCTTCCCTTAGGGAACTTCCTCTCAAAATGCATGTGCTTTGTTGAAAAATGCCTCTCAACATTGCCCTTTTTCCCCACTGCAACTTTTGCTCCACAGATTAAACACACACAGTTGTCTTTGATTTGTGTGAATAAAAATTCGTTCTCCCACTCTTGATGGAAGTTGTAAGGCTTCGGCCTTTTGGAGGGACCTGGCTCTTCGCCCATCATTGGTTGTTGAGGCTGTAGCAAGAGTAACAAGCATTAGAAATGCAATAGGTCTCGGATTTATTTGAGTTAGAGGTAATGGCATTGTAAATGGCAATGTCTTTTATCCATGTGTTTTGGTGTGTAGTGGAAATATGTGGGTTGGATTGGAATTGTAGCAATGGTGGCATACTGCGCTTTAGATGACTATGTTTAACAGTAAAGTGTGCAATACTGCGATTGCTACAATAGTTTATTGTGGATGCGTTAACAATTGATGTGTGCACTGATGGCTGTTGGTGTGTGTGCCTGTATAAATTGTTCACTGATGGCTGGTGGTGTGTGTGCTTGGTGGAAGCGTGCACTGCCGGCTGGAGGTGTGTGTGCCTGGTGGAAGCATGCACTGACGGCTGGTGGTGTGTGTGCCTGGTAAAAGCGTGCACAGACGGCTGTTGGTGTGTGTGTGCCTGGTGAAAGCGTGCACTGACGGCTGGTGGTGAGTGCGCCTGGTGAAAGCGTGCACTGACGGCTGGTGTTGTGTGTGCCTGGTGAAAGTGTGCACTGATGGCTGGTGGTGTGTGTGTGTTTGGTGAAAGCGTGCACCTACGTTTGGTGTTGTGTGCCTGGTGGAAGCCTGCACTGACGGCTGGTGGTGTTTGTGCCCGGTGAAAGCGTGCACTGATGGCTGGTGGTGTTTGTGCCTGGTGAAAGCGTGCACTGATGGCTGGTGGTGTGTGTGTGTGTGTGGTTGCGTGTGTGGTGGTGAGTGTGTGGTGGGGAGTGTGTGGTGGGGAGTGTGTGGTGGGGAGTGGTGGTGAGTGTGTGGTGGTGAGAGAGTGGTGTGTGTGTGTGTGTGTGTGTGGTGTGTATGTGGTGTGTGTGTGTGTGTGTGGTGTGTGTGTGGTGTGTGTGGTCTTATGTGTGTGGTCTTATGTATGTGTGTGTCGTGGACTTAGTTCGAGTGTTCGTGCCCTGCACACTCGCACACTGCCCCTACACACTCACACACTGCTCACCCTGCACACTCACACTGTTCACCCTGCACACTCACACACTGTTCAACCTGCACACTCACACACTGTTCACCCTGCACACTCACCCACTGCAGTCACTGTCACTCTGCAGTCACTGTCACTCTGCAGTCACACTCACTCTGCAGTCACTCTGCAGTCGCACTCACTCTGCAGTCACTCTGCACTCGCACTCACTCTGCACTCACTCTGCACTCACTCTGCACTCACTCTGCGCTCACTCTGCACTCACTCTGCGCTCACTCTGCACTCACTCTGCACCTGCGCTCACTCTGCACCTGCGCTCACTCTGCACATGCGCTCACTCTGCACCTGCACTCACTCTGCACCTGCACTCACTCTGCATGCACTCACTCTGCACGCACTCACTCTGCACTCACTCTGCACTCACTCTGCTCCTGCACTCACTCTGCAGCACTCACTCTGCACTTGCACTCTGCACTTGCACTCACCCTGCACTCACTCTGCACTCACTCTCACACTCTGCACTCACTCTCACTCTGCACTCACTCTCACTCACTCTCACTCTCACTCTGCACTCACTCTCACTCACTCTGCATCTGCACTCACTCTCACTCACTCTGCATCTGCACTCACTCTCACTCACTCTGCATCTGCACTTACTCTGCACTCACTCTGCACTCACTCTGCATCTGCACTCACTCTGCACTCACTCTGCATCTGCACTCACTCTGCACTCACTCTGCACTCACACTCTGCACTCACACTGCACTCGCACACTGCACTCACTCTCACTCTGCACTCACTCTCACTCTGCACTCACTCTCACTCTGCACTCACTCTCACTCTGCACTCACTCTCACTCTGCACTCACTCACACTCTGCACTCACTCACACTGCACTCACTCACACTCTGCACTCACTCACACTCTGCACTCACTCACACTCTGCACTCACTCACACTCTGCACTCACTCACACTCTGCACTCACTCACACTCTGCACTCACTCACACTCTGCACTCACTCACACTCTGCACTCTACACTCACTCACACTCTGCACTCACTCGCACTCTGCACTCGCACTCTGCACTCGCACTCTGCACTCGCACTCTGCACTCGCACTCTGCACTCGCACTCTGCACTCGCACTCTGCACTCACACTCTGCACTCTGCACTCACACTCTGCACTCACACTCTGCACTCACACTCTGCACTTGCACTCACACTGCATTCTGCACTCGCACTCTGCACTCACACTGCACTCACATTGCACTCTGCCTAATTAGGCCACGCCCACTGCTGACGCAGTGGGACGGTAGGCCCGAGCCCTAAAAAAGAACTGCCCCTGTCTTGGCCAGACCTAGTGAGGTTTATAGTAAACGTGGTCTATATATGTGTCAGGTAGGAGTTTACAAAGACAGCCATGGAATTCTCAAACATAACCCACGCTAATTAAACACATTAAAAATAAAAGAAGTGCCCAATTGCCCGGAACTCCGAGATATGTTAACACATTTGTAATTTCCAACTTAGGATGAGCACCGTAAAAACACGTGGCATATACAAGAGATCCAGCTGTCATCCAAATGCACCCTGAACTGCAGAACGCATTAACATTTATCACCGTAAAAAGGAGAGTCCATCAGGCGCGGTGTAATGTCAGCGCTGAAGACACCGTCCTGCAGCCTGCTGCTCTCCTATTCGAGACAATACGGCGCTTTCATTTTCATCCCCAACTAGGCTGGAGAGCAACAGACAACAAATCACAAATTAGGAAAAATCACCATTTATTCTATTCAAAGAACACTACAAACACTGTAAAATGTCGGGGGATTTCACACTTCAGACGAAACACGTTTGATGCTCACGTTCTTCCAACACCCCTGACACAACAGTTCCAGTAGGCCGTCCTCCGGGAGGATGAACAGTGACAGCAACCGGTCAGCAGAGGGCCTGGCACCATCTTGCCCCACGCACACTCCCCGCTCGGGCCTCTTCGGGGCCGGGCAAAGCGTGGCAGGGGTGGGTAGCTGCGGCCACAGCGAGGATGGCACCGAGATGGTCTCACACAGGGGCTGGTTCAACAGGCCCGCACGCACGTACACGCTCACACTGCAGGGATTCGAGGACACTGCGGCGTGTGCACCCTGTATAAACCACGCACACAGACTCCAGAATATGAAATGGCTGCATTTTAATGTGCATACAAAAAAATGCTCAAAATAATTCTCCCCCGAATCTTGAACAACAAATACTGAGTCTCCCTTTTGCATCCTACGTTGCGTAGGATGCAAAAGGGAGACTCAGTATTTGTTGTTCAAGATTCGGGGGAGAATTATTTTGATGAAAGTATATATGTGGGGGTGTGATAGCTCAGGAAGCGCAGGGGGGGGGCTTGTCACGTTTACAAGTATCACCACCTGCGCCCCTTATAACGGACATGTGAAGGGCTTCTGCCCGGCACAGAGACCGCTCTTTTCAGGCACCGAAGAAAGGTTCGCTGCATTTATATACTGAGGCACTATTAACAAAAGCTGGGGGGTGTTCTAAATACATGTGTATAGGCCGAGAGGCACAGTCAAACTCCACACAAATACCCGTCAATTAAAAACACACTTCAGTACAAAAGAAAACCGAGTTTATGTCAATTACACATAATAACAAGCATTACAGTCCCCGTTCCTTCCGCGCGTTCAGCCGAGCCCTGGGAATGCAGCGAGCGCGTTCGCGTGCGCGTGCTCCTTTCGAATCGCCTCCAAGGCGATGCGCGCGGCCAGGAATGTCTCCTTGAAAGGAGACACGGCCACAATAAGTTCTCGGCGGAGACGCGCTTCCGCGCGTTTCAGCCGAGCCCTAAAAATGTTGATGAAGGCCACATCCAATCCACAAAAGGCAAGAATACCACATGGACACTTTTAATAATGCTGTAATGCAGACAATTAAACAAAGGAAAAGACTTTCAACCACACACCGAAATGTTGAAATATCACATTCACTATTAATGGTGGACCTGGGAATGCGTACAAAAAAATGCTATGCCATCCCAGGTGAGGCTTAACCAGGAGAACTACCTTTATTGCTTCTCTTTTTCCCATAACTCCTATCGTAAGGCCCTTAATGAAATGATATGTAGGTATAACCCAGAGCTCATAGAGCAGACCCATGACGCAGGGGTACAGGTAGGAGCTGAGGTACGTGCTAGTGCTGTACTGAAGGTAACTGCTGGATCTAACAGAAAATTAGGAGTGGGTATAATTCGAGTAATTCTGTGTAGTATAATCATGCGCATTTACCTAAGAATTCCACGAGATTACGCTTGAATTATACAAGAAGAGTCATTCTGCATTTAGCTCTATTTGTGTGCAAAAATGTCCCCTTGCATCTAAATGGAGGCAAAGATGCATTTTGCGTAAAGAAAGGGTGCTAAATCTAGCACAACTCGAATAGCGAGCAGCTCAGGCTCGCTAAATGTACTGTTGGGGTAGGATTTTCCCCCAATTTACTACCAGTATTTTGCACTATTTTATAGCACAAGTGTGCCCAAAATGTTTGTGAGGATGCATTTTGTGCTAAGAAAAAGTGCTATTTCAACAGGACACACTGCTCGCTAAATATGCTGTCGCTGTAGAATTATTTTTGCCCAACAATTACTGTTGATTACCTGTGCAGTAATAATTGCATATTTATCGGTAATTCCACATCAAAGAGTAATGCAGAATTGCAAAACTAAAGCAATTTCTCTGGCGTAATCGAAATTCTGCCCAGGCCTAGTAATAATCCCCGCTTCTGCACCTCTGTTGCGGTCAGGGCTGATGTGCGAAGGCCTTAGCTAGTGTGCTGCCGCTGCTGCGCCTCTGCGGAGGTAGAGGCAGGGATGCAGGTAGGAGCTGAGGTAAGGTTAGGAGCTGGGGTAGGGGCAGGCATACTGATAAGTACTTAAGTAGAAGTAAATGCAATGATACAGGTAGGTGCTGAGGTAGGGGTAAATGCAGTGATACAGGCAGGAGTTGAGGTACAAGTAAGTGCAGAGATACACATAAGTGCAGGGATACAGGTAGGTGCTCAGGTGCAGGTGTCCGCTGTAGTGAAAGTAATTCCTGAGCCTGAAGTAGGACTCCCTGCTACTGCATCTATGCTGAGGTAGTTGCAGAGATACAGGTAGGAGCTGAGGTAGGAGTATGTGAAGGAATACAGGTAGGAGCTGAGGTAGGAGTAAGTGAAGGGATACAGGTAGGAACTGAGGTAGGAGTAAGTGAAGGGATACAGGTAGGAACTGAGGTAGGAGTAAGTGCAGGGATACAGGTAGGAGCTGAAGTAGAAGTCAGTGAAGGGATACAGGTAGGAACTGAGGTAGGAGTAAGTGAAGGGATACAGGTAGGAACTGAAGTAGGAGTAAGTGCAGGGATACAGGTAGGAGCTGAAGTAGAAGTGAGTGCAGGTATACAGGTAGGTGCTGAGGTAGCAGTAAACACATTGATACAGGTAGGAGCTGAGGTGCAGGTGTCTGCTGCAGTGAAAGTTACAACTGAGGCTGGAGTAGGACTCCCTGCTGCTGTACCTCTCCTGAGGTAGTTCAGGGATGCAGGTATGAGCTGAGGTAGGAGTAGGTGCAGGGATACAGGTAGGAGTAAGTGCAGGGACACAGGTAGGTGCTGAGGTAGGGGTAAATGCATTGCTACAGGTAGAAGCTGAGGTGCTGGTGTCTGCTGCAGTGAAAGTTACATCTGAGGCTGGAGTAGGACTCCCCGCTGAGGGCGGTGCAGGCTGCCCGGGTAGCCCAGCGTCTCCCAGCTCATCCCGGGAGCCCTGCGGCGGGCGGAGCCAGGGGCAGGCCGCAGCTGGAGGAGGCGCCGGGGCTGTTCCAGGTGTTGAGGCTGCAGAGCCCCTCGCCTCGGACGGTGGGTGTGCCCCGGAGCTCCCTCTCTCCTCGGATTGGGTTGGCTCAGTCCTGCCCCTCAGTGGCCAGGACACGAGCTCCGTCGCTGGGAGGAGGGCGAGGGAACAGCAGCCCGGACAGGGAAGAGGAGCGGAAGCAAGGAGGAGGCCAAAACAGCAGCCCGGGCTGGGGCAGAGGGAGGGGGCCCTGGCTACTGGGAAGGGAGGGAGCGGGGCAGGAGGGCAGCCCGAACGGGGGTCAGCGGGAGGGGCCCTGGCTGCTGGAGCCCACAGGGGCACCAGATGTGAGGCATTGGCTTCTGGGGCTGGGAAGGAGGGGTGCACGGCATGACACCCTGTCTGGGGGTAGTGGGAGGAGAAAGAAGGGCTATTAAAGCCCTGTCCGGTGCATGGTTCACATGTATGAAACAAGCGCGCACGTCACAACTGCATATAACACACATGTAGCGCACAGAAGCGTATTGTGTGCTTGCAGGTTGCAGTCCTCATGACCAAACTTGTATGACTACATTTATCTGACACGACACAGATGTCACACCCCTTCCATGCACAATTCTCTCCGAATCCCACAGCAAATATTTTAACTCCTGGGCCACTGGAATGATGTGATTGTGCGTCCTCAAAGCTTTTCACATAAGTATACGTTTGCCAAACACTCCAACTGCTGCATAATCTGCAGATTTTAACAAAAAAATTATTACTGGCTCAAACGGGGGCGAGGCACGAAAAACGGCACAATCGGGGGGGAGAGGCACGAAAAAAACGAGCTTACCTGCAGTGTCTGCTTCTGGCGGTGGAAGTCACGTCTCCTACTGCTCCGCGCTGGCACCCGTCGCACAATGGCAGACAGTGCGATGCCAGCGCGTTTTCAGTAGACGATGACGTCAGACTCTCACAAGAGAAGTCGGAAGCTCCAGGAGAGGAGCGTCATCGCGTCATCCTCTTCGCCCGCCCCATCCACACATTATGCCCAATCCGAGCGAAGGGCTAGACGAGCTACTCCCGGGGTCTCCGCGAGCTACCGGTAGCTCGCGATCAACCGGTTGGAGACCCCGGCCTTAGAGTCACCCCCAGGCATCAGACTGGATCTGGAAAGTTTTCGTCAGTAGTACCCCTGCGCGTAGGTAGGCACCGTCGTGTGGCTCCGCGTGCGTCGTCGTCACCGAGATGACGTAGCTGGAGCTACTTAGACGCGCCCACGCATGCTGACATCAGTTCTTTATTGTTCCGCGCCAGCAGGTGCAGATCCGGGAAGAGCAAGTACCTCCAGCCACTGTTTGACCGAGGGCTTTTGTCTCAATTCTCTTGAGTCGATCGACTCCTGGTGTCGTAGGGATGTTCTGCTTTAAGAACTGTGGGGACTGTCACCGCATGAGGTCTGCAACGGACCCACACTGCATGTGTCTCTACTGCCTAGGGGGCCACCACGACTCCAAGTCGTGCCCCGACTGCCGGGCCATGACTCCGAAGACTTTGCGGGAGCCGTCCCGAACGTTGCTGGAAGTCCGGCCGTCGGCTCCGCGCCACTCAATGTCCCGGTCGTGGAGCCGTCCCCATCGTTCCTCTGGATCTAAGTCTTCGCACTCGGGGTCAGGTAAGTCGAAGCATTCCAAGAAGAAGTTGAAGAAGCGTTGTTGCTCTTCGACTTCCCCTAGCCTGTCACGTGATATGGCTGAGGGTGCAGGTGGTGCCACCCCCACGGCTCGGGCGGAGCCTGCGACATCGCCGCCGGCCTACCAGCCCTTTCTTCCGTCGACAATCCCTGCTCAGGTGCAAGAGTTTCTTTCTGCCATGGCCTGACTCTTTGGGCCGTCTGGCCCTGCCGGTGCACCTATGGGCCCTGCCATTCCATTACCGGCGGCTCCAGCCCCAACGCCGCCGTCTGCTTCAGCGTTGCAGGACCCCCCTGGATCCGGGCTCAGATCCTGGTCAACACCGGTTGACCTCATAACACCCCCACCGGTGTTAACCCCTCCTCCGGTGTTGACCCCTCCTCCGGCACCACCTCCGACGTCATCCGGTGCCACCGCCGACGTCGGCCTCAGTTTCAGCCCTTAAACGGACAAGGCGCCGGATCGGCGTCGCTCAACACCAATTCCAACGCTGATGGGGCCTTTTTACCCCTATGTCCGTCCTTCTTATTATCAGCCTGTTTTTTCGGACTTCGGAGGAAGGGGAGGACTGGGAGGGGTCTGAGGACCCTCTCACACAACAGTGTGATTATGATCTGGACTGGGCAGAGGATTTGGGGAACGACAGTGATCTTGGCACCTCATCTGACCTTGGCATGCGGTCTCCTCCTACCGTGGCTACGGAGGAGGGATCCAGTTATGCAGTGGTGTTGCGTAGGGCAGCCAAGGCCCTCCACCTCGAACTCCCTACAGTGGCCATCAGGACCAACCTCCTGACAGAAGTGCTTCAGCTGGCAGAAACCTCTTCGGAGTCCTTGGTGCCTTTTAATGATTCACTTTCTGACGCTCTTTTGGGCACTTGGTCCAGGCCCAACCCAGGGGCTCCTGTGTACAGGAACGTGGCCCGACGCCATTGCCCTGCTCCGGGCGACCCCGTCTTTCTCTCCCAACACCCCACTCCAGAGAGCTTGGTTGTCCAGGCCTCTGCTTCCCAGAGCACGTTCCCTTCTGCACCTCCAGATAGGAAATCCACGAAGCTGGAACAGCTTGGCAAGAAGTTGTTTTCATCTGCTAGCTTAGTGCTACGGTCGGTGTACACCGCATGCCTCTTGGACCGTTATTCCCACTCTGTGTGGGATACGGTTGCGCAGGTGCTGCCCAACTGTCCGGAGGAGGCACAGACCGTACTCTCCCAAGATATAGCAGCTGGGAGACGCATCAAAGTTCACCATTTGTGAGATTGATACTGCCGACTCGCTGGGCAGGGCGATTTCCACAACGGTGGCGCTTCAGCGCCACGCCTGGCTGAGGACAACTGGCTTTTCCGGGGATGTCCAGAACACTCTGATGGAAATGCCCTTTGATGGCATTCGCCTTTTTGGCAATAAAGCGGATAGTGCGTTGAAGCGCTTTAAGGACTCACGGCCTACGCCCAAGTCCTTGTGCCTGTCGGCCACTCGCCATCCTCCGCCTTCCGCTTTTCGCTCCTTTCGTGGCCACGGAAGGAGTGCCCCAACACGTTTGTTCCAGAGCCACAGGCCTCAGTGCGGCCGCGGACGTGAGAAACGTCAAGGTGGTTCTTGGGGCCAGCGGGCAGGTCACTCCACCTCCACCCCCACAGCATCCACTGCAAAGCCTTCCTAGTCCGACCTTTCAGGCCCATAAAACGCAAGTGGGCGGCAGAATTTGCCATCATCTCCCCCACTGGCGCAACATCACATCGGACAAGTGGGTGCTGCAAATTGATCGAAGGGGCTACTCCCTCCCTTTCAAGACTGTCCCTCCAGCCAAGCCACCTCAGTACCACCGCATTTCGGGGGACCATCTTGCGCTTCTTCAGCAGGAAGTCACGGTTCTCTTGGCCAAGGGGGCCATTGAGCGCATTCCTGGGCTAGAAGTAGGACGTGGTTGTTATTCCCACTACTTTCTGGTCCCCAAGAAGGACAAGGGCCTGCGTCCTATCTTGGACCTCAGGAACATCAACCGCTTCCTCCCGAAGGAGAAGTTCAAGATGTTGATGCTAGCTCATGTCTTGTCTGCCCTCGACCCTGGAGACTGGATGGTAGCGTTAGACGTGCAGGACACATATTTCCACATCCCCGTCCTGCCGGCGTTACCTGCGGTTCACGGTAGGCCACGAGCACTTTGTTTACCGTGCTCCCCTTCGGCCTTACCAGCGCCCCTCGGGTGTTCACGAAAGTGATGGAGGTGGTCGCAGCTCATCTGCGCAGATCAGGGGTTCCAGTCTTCCCCTATCTCGACGACTGGTTGTTGAAGGCGGGCTCGCCCCAGGCAGTTGTCTCCCACCTCCAAACTACGGCCGACCTCCTGCATTTGCTGGGGTTCTCCATCAACGTGCCGAAGTCGCACCCGATTCCCTCTCAGAAGCTCCTCTTCATCGGAGCGGTTCTGGACTCGGTGCAGTTTTGTGTTCATCCTCCCGAGCAGAGAGTCTGGGATATTAAGGCTATGATTTTGATTTTTCAGGCTCTTCAGGTATCGGTCAGGATTACCCTCCCGCTACTGGGCCTGATGGCTTCCTGCATCCTGCTAGTGGATCAAGCCAGGTGGCATATGCGGGCTCTGCAGTGGGACCTGAAGTTCCAGTGGGCACAGCATCAGGACAACCTGTCCAATCACATCCAGGTCCCGGAGGGCACTGCACTCCAATTGCAGTGGTGGCTCACAAATCATGATTGGGTCAATGGCAGATCTCTCTCCCTTCCCCAACCGGAACACACAGTTGTGATGGACGTGCCCCTTCTGGGATGGGGCAGCCACTTGGGAGAGGCAGAGATCAGAGGACTGTGGTCTCCGGCGGACTCCCGGCTCCATATCAACCTTCTGGAGCTTCGGACGATCCGGCTTGCACTGAAAGCATTCCTTCCCTCTGTCAAGGGGAGAGTAGTGCAGGTGTTCACAGACAACACCACCACCATGTGGTACTGCAACAAACAGAGCGGGGTGGGGTCGTGGACCCTCTGTCAGGAGGTTCTGCGCCTCTGGACATGGCTGGAACATCAGGGCATTTTCCTGGTGGTTCAACACCTGGCAGGTTCTCTGAACGCCAGGGCGGACGAACTCAGCGCAGGTGCATGATGGATCATGAATGGCGTCTGAACTCGGACGTGGCACAAGGTCTCTTTCAGCAGTGGGGAGAGCCTTGGTAAAATCGATTCGCTACTGAAGAGAACGCACAATGTCATCAGTTCCGCGCATTGGAATTCCCAAGGCGGCACTCGCTAGGCAACACCTTTTGTCGCGAGTGGAGTTGCGGTCTACTATATGCCTTGCCGCCTATACCAGTTCTACCCAGAGTGCTGAAGAAGATCAAGCGCGACCGGGCCAAGTCATTCTTGTGGCTCCGGACTAGGCTCGAAGAGTATGGTATCCAGAGCTACTCAGCATGGCTATCGATCCTCCGATCTGACTGCCTCTTTGGGAGGATCTTCTGTCACAGCAGCAGGGGACGGTCCTCCACCCAAACCTGTCCATCCTCCACCTCCTTGCGTGGAGATTGAGCGGCGGCAGTTGACGTCTTTTGACCTGCCTCCCGAAGTTTGTGATGTAATCTTGGCAGCCAGGTGTCCCTCCACTAAAACGGTATACGCCTGCAGGTGGAATAAATTTGTGGCATGGTGCACAGCAAAGGCTGTGGATCCCCTTTCTGCCCCTCTTTCAGAGGTCCTATTTCTCCTTTCTTTGGCCCAGCAGGCCTCTGCTCTAGGCACTATCATGGGCTATCCCTGAGCCATTTCAGCTTTTTTACGGCTTCCAGATCAGCCTTCTCTTTTCAAGTCCCCTGTTGTAAATAGATTCTTAAAAGGCATTACTCATCTTTTCTTCATGTTTCTTTCATAATGCCTCAGTCGGACTTGAACCTGGTTCTGACATATCTGATGAGTGCTCCCTTTGAGCCACTTCGCAACTGTCCTCCTCTTCTTCTTCTTCTTACTTTAAAGACGGCTTTCCTGGTGACTATCACCTCTACCAGAAGAGTGAGTGAGCTCCAGGCCCTTTCTTCTAAACCTCCTATCCTTTCTGTCCAACCGGACAAACTTGTTCCAAGAACTCGTCTTTCTTTTCTGCCAAAGGTTGTCACTGTCTTTCACATCGTTCAGACCATCACTTTGCCTACCTTCTTTCCACCTCCGCATCCCTCAAAAGAGGAAGAGAGGCTCCACTGTCTGGACCCAAAACGTGCGCTCTCTTTCTACCTCAACCGCACACAACAGTTCCGGGTGGATGACCAGCTCTTTGTTGGCTACGTGGATTTGCCAAGAAAAAAACGTATAACCGGTCCTTTTCTGGTATGGCGCCAAGGATATGGAACGACTTACCCAGTGAAACAAGAATGATACCTTCCACTCCTTCCTTCGAAAGAGAAGTGAATGCTATCCTCATGGCTAAATTAACTTGAACTCTGTCTATTCATTTAAAAAAAATGTTATTGTGTTGTTCTTTGTATACTATATCATGCCTTCTAATTATGCCCTGTAAAGCATTCTGATACTCGCAAGCGTTTTGTTCGCACTATATAAAACCTTCAAAATATGAAAAAAATACTATAAGCAACATCCAGGGAAAGCCCTACTAGTAATCAGTCTTCGGAGAACACTCAGACTCCTTTTTAAAGTAAACAGTGTTCCAGCACTGCAACAATAGCTAGCAAGCAAGCTCTCCCACTGCTGATATCAGTCTTCCCCACAAGTGCTTGGAGCAACAGCTGAATCAGGTGAGTTCTACCACACGTGGCCCAGGCAGGCTACTCTCTGCAGGTTTTTCACACGTGGTTGTGCCACTGAAGTGACTGGAGGTTCTTGTGGCTGTTCCTTGCAGGGTAAGTGTCTGGCCCACACCCTGGTGGGGGTTGATGTGACGATCCTGAAGTGGGTCCCTCCTATTGATGATTGTGTGCAAGTGATAGAGCGTGGGTTTAGCACCTGCTCATTTTACCATACTCATCTGGGCCCATAAACATATACACACTTTGAACAGGTGACCCACTGTACGCTTCCCTACCAAGTTTAGATTTACCTATTTAGGAGCTATACCATTGACTTACCAATCATTATCGCTGGTATCTAAAGTCCTAAGGGATCAAGGGAGTTAACAAGAAAATAGGTAGTAAAATAACATTTCCTATATAAAATAACCGCAGACTCGGGAAAGGTTTAAATACTTTCAGCCTGATTCATCAAGCCGAAATCGGCTCGCAAAGGGCCAGATTCTAAGAATCTGGCCCTTTGCGAGCGCTATTTTTGCATTTGGGATTCATCATCCCAAATGCAAAAATCGGTAATAGCGATTTCGCTATTTTGCGAGGATTTACATTTAAGGAATCTCTATTTGAGATTCCTTAAATGCAATTCATCATCCATTTAAAAATTGCGAATTCGCAATTTCGGCCCGCTATTTACCGCGAGGTCAAACCTCGTGGTAAATAGCGAAAACTTAGAAAAATGCTTTTAAAAGCATTTTTCTAAGTTGCATGTTGCACACACACATGTCCTTTGGACATGTGTGTGCGCAACATCTGTTTCAATTTGCATTTAAGGGTTGCTACAGGGTGTCCTTTGGACACCCCTGGCACCCTTTAAATCGCTATCTTATTTGCGAGTAGCAAATTGCTAATCGCAAATAAGGAATAACTCCCCATTCATTCCTATGGGCCTTTGGCCCATAGGAATGCATGGGGAGTTATTCCTTATTTGCGATTAGCAATTTGCTACTCGCAAATAAGGATTGTGTAGGAATCGCTATTTATTTAGCAATTCCTACATGAATCCCGTTTTGCAAGTCCTTAATAGCGATTCCTTATGAATCGCTATTAGGGGCTCGCAAAACGGGAGATTGATGAATCAGGCTGTATATCTATGTAAATTCTTAAATGTCAGAGTCCATGCCAATTTGATCAAAGTTTGTTCAATTAGAAAGAATATGATTAAAGCAAAATGAGATGAATATATTACAAAACTTTCTTTAAGCATTGAAACATAGGAAGGGGAAGAAAAGGAAACAGTTCAATGACCTTTCCCCAAGAATTTATAGTCACCTAGAATGGTGTGAAGTCCAACCCTGGCCACGAGCTGGGATAAAGGACAGAACCCCGAAAGTGCAGGTGCCAGCAGGATAGAAAAGGTGCAGATCAGAATCGGGACAGGTACGGACCAAATTGGATCAGGACAGGGCCACCACAGGTCAGGACCGGCACCCACAGCTAAATTGCAACACCAGCGTCACACCCCTCTCTGCAGCTAACAGTCAGACCCCGATTGGGTTATCGAACTCCTTCCCAGAACCCCGATTGGGTTATCAAATCTTCTGACATAGTGCCCCGCCAGCACCTCTGCTCTCGATCGCCTATTGAGTGCATTGGGCCAGTGACAGGTCAGCTATTCAGACAAGTCGGACAATCTAACTAGCTAAGCCTACCTTAGATATACCATTTTCCAGGGCAGTGTACCACCCCCCAATGTTACAAGTTGTGTACTCCCACAATTTGATTGGTCAAAGACGAGGAGAGGTCATCACACCATACCAGTCATGAGGTTACCGCATCCATATATTCAAATTATTGTTCCCTCCCATAACTTTATTTTTCCCATGCACTTTTATTCCACCCGGCAGTGAATGTATCAATATCAATAACATTGTAATATTACAATTCAGTTTGGCTTCGTCTCCAAGGGTCAGGAGGTAAAGTTCCCAGGAACACCTTCTAGCAAGCCAGGACTTGGCCGGGTTTCAATGCCAATGCTTCAGGGATTTGAGCTTTTCTGCACAGGCGCAGTTCCTCCAAAGATTGAGTTCAGAAGTACATGTCAGGCCCAAAATACGATACATGCAAAATAGAAGAGAAACAGTTTTAGAAAAAGGAATAAATGAATGCACTGTATACCATTTATCACTACTCTATTCCCATTTACTTGTATTTAACTATTGCATTAGGATTTAGGCAGAACGAACAATATTTAGTAAAAGCAGTAGCAGGTGCTTTAATAAGTTAAACATGAAGCAACCATCTTAGTTCTAGTGCGCAGATGCAAGAATTTCCCTCCAAGCAGAGAAATACGTCATGTAACGTGAGTGTGACAGACGCATGCACAGTACAGATCCCGTTTTGCGGTGGCCATATTAGTGCACTCGCATTACTCGTTAGTATAAGCACATAGTCCAGCTTCCCCTAGATACTATAAATGTTGTGTGCAATATTAGTAAGACGAAACATTGGTTAGCATATTATTATGTTATTCTGAGAGGACTGAATCCAAGCAAGTCGCTTTACGTGCACAACCTTGCTCCATCAATCCCCTCTTTGATGATATTTTATATCATCACTAATTAATGAAACAGATGCCAACTTTCACATTTCTCCCAACTCAATTTCTTCAAACTTTCTGTTTTGTTTCTTTTCATTATTCATGTGAAAGTTTTTCACTTTCTTGTACAAATTTCCATTCAATTCTTCTAACTCAATCTCATCAATATTTCTCTTTTTTCCTTTCCTATTTACTGTATATGTCTTTTTATGCTTACAACATTTGCAACAAATTATTATCCCTAAAATCAGCAGGGCTACTCCCACCATTGGCATCAGTATTCTACCTACAAAACTTTTTCCTACGTTAGAGAACCAACTACCTATAGAGGAGAGACCATCTGTAAGTCTCTTCCATGCACTATCAACCTCCAGTGGTTTAAGTTCTTTTTCCAGATGTGTAATATTCTTTACATACCCTTTAATTTCAACACTTTTATCAGGTATGCAAGTGCAACAATGTTGTGCTTTCAACATTCTACAGACTCCGCCCTCTTTTGCCAACAATGTATCAAGAGCAAGTCGATTTTGTAAAACCATTGATCTTATCGCAACTAATTCCGTATTGATCATTAAAAATCCTCCAGCAGTCAGTCGATAAGCGATCCACCACTGTTGACAATTTGCAAATTCTTTGAGTATTCAGAACCACTCCCACTGAAGGTATCAATGCACTAAATATATCACCTACAATTTCAGAAAAACTAGCTCTTTTTCTACGTATTAGTTCATTAATTTCTTCATTGCTTCCAGTGATTTTATTTACATGATATACCTTTGGGAATACTATTCCAAAATAGCAACTCCCATACCAATGATCTGGCAGTTTATAACATGCCTTGTTCCCGCATATGTAATACATTCCAGGAAATACTGGTTCAGTTCAGTCTTTGAAACCCCAACCCCCAATGACCTTATAATTGTGTTCACATTCACTGGAACCAATGAATATATTATTATAATAACTCGTTCTCTCCCTGTAGAGACAGAGTTTCCCTTTCTTTTCGAAATCCAGCAACATAGCAGCGCGAGTCTTGCCATTTAAGGTGAACTCTTGGTTTTCAGCCCATTTAGGAATCTTTTGTTTCTGCTCAGTGGTTTTTTTCTGGAAATCCTCTCTCCTTTTCTCAACTAGGTTTAAAAATATTTTCTCCTTTTCATGTAAAATGCATGTTAAATTGTTCTTGTGTGCTTCAGCTATATCTATTGTACCTATTGTTAGAAAATATTCACCCATATAACGAGTTATGTCACTTTTAGTATGTACAGGATTCAGATTACTACGTATAGGAAGTTCAGAAAAAATTACATCTGAATTAGAATAGTAATAATACAAAGGTCCTTTCTTATAAAATAAACTAGCTAAAATACTACATGAAATACCATATGTCAGGGGTAAATGGTGGTACGTAACACCCTCGGCTACAGATGTAGGTAATTTCATACAAACAGCAATCACTTATTTCCATTGCTTCTACATAATGTACTAACAGATTAGCAAATAGGTTCAAGTGTGTTCTATTTCTAACTCTACTATAGTGTAATCCTTCCTCATCTGATGCTTCTAAATCTACCTTTTGCTGTCTGAGACTATCTATCTTTTCCTGTGTATTTAACTCTTCAGGTGCATCTATTTTCTCATGTATTTTAGTAATATTTTTCATGTTTTTACTCATTAAATAAGGAATAGCTACTGTCAGCCCTAGCCATACTATGAGTACTATCACTATACTACATGTGCATATTCTACAGCATGTTTTTAGGCAGTTTCTTTTCGGTCTTCCATTAATGATATGATCAGCCATTTTTTGACTAAGGAGACTTAGCCCCTCTTTGTAACGTTTCCACAGATTCTAACCTGCGAACCTTTTCTCAAGTTGGTCTCACTTCTTCGTCAGCCTGATCAGCAACTAATTCGTCATCACTTTCGTCGCTTAATTCTAAGTTTTTGAAATCTTCAAGGATGTCATAGGTCCATTCTGGGCCTCTGAATTTGTTATTCAGTCTTTTCAATCGTGGACTCCTCCTTCTTGGTTGCTCTGTGGATGGTCCAGCTTGACTTGATATTTCGTTTACTTGCTCTGGTTCCTTATTTATTGTTTTAAGGTGAAATTTCAATCTTTTAACAAAACCAGGCCACTTATCTCCCTTTCTGAGTCTTTTAGCTGGCACTGTGCTTTGATTTTCTTCAAGTGCTCTTTTATTTTCATTTAGTTGTGGCACAATTTGTACATGTCCATCTTCTGTATCCCTCTCTATCTGATTTTGTCCAGGTCTTGTTTCTGTTACTTCTGCCTGGATACTAATCTGGCCTTGTTCAGGAGTGTGCTGAATTTGACTTTGATTTGTTTTCTATACCTATCTGGTCCTGCTCAGGTATCTCGATCTCTTGTTTTTCTTCTTCCTGAGCCTTCGCCCTAGTACGTATCTTGAATGTCTGAGTATATTGAACTCTCCTTATCTGTTCCTTCTCAGTATTACTATTGGCTTTGACTTCTGTAATCTGAGTATGTTCTTCTATTCCTGACTCATCCTCACTATCACTCTGTCTATCTAGATAGGTTTTACTTCTGTTTCTCACAAAATCTGCAGGAATGTCAATCACTGGAATCCATTCATCCTGACTGGTGCTCGGTTGTTCTCCATCAACTACTTCGGGATCAACTTCTTGAGACCCCCTCAGCTGCACAACCTTCAGCTTCTGTTTCATCAGGTTCAGTCACTCTTTTGGTGTGACTCGCATGGATCCAATTCAGAATTCCCTTGCACTTCACAGCTGTGGTGGTAACCAATATCACTTGATGTGGCTTTCCCCACCTCGGAGCTAGGCAAGATTCTAGAGTATGTTCCTTTACCACAACCCAGTCACCCGGAATCAGATCATGTGCTGGAGTTGATTGTCTGGCGACAGCGTCTTCTCCAACCTGGTGAGAGATAGAACGCACTTAGTCAGCCAGTTCTTTGCAGTACTCCAGTACTAAGTAATCAGATATATTTATCAGCTTGTGTCCTGGCACCCATGCCTGCCTCATTGCTCTTCCCATGAGTATCTCATGGGGACTCAAGCCTGTTGTTCTGTCTGGGATGCTTCTGAGTCCCATCAGAACAAGAGGTAAAGCATCAGGCCATTCTAATCGAGTAGATTCATATATCTTGCCCAATCTAGACTTGATTGTGCCATTCAGTTCTACCACCCCAGAAGCCTCTGGGTGGTATGCACAGTGCAATTTTTGCTCAATTTTAAATGCTTCACAGATTAGAGCAATTATTTCATTATTAAAATGTCTTCCTTGGTCGGATTCAATCGTTACTGGAAAACCGAAACGTGGAATGAGCTCTCTGAGTAGGAGTTTTGCTACGGTAATGCTATAATTTCTTCTCGTTGGGTAGGCTTCCACCCATTTTGAGAATACGCAGACAATGACAAGGTCATACTTCAGTCCTCGACAAGGGGGTAACTGAATAAAATCAATCTGTAATCGTATGAATGGACCTTCTGCCTTTCAAATCTTTCCTGGTAACACTACAGTTTTCGTCCCAGGATTCATTAGCCGGCAAATTAAGCACCTATGGCAAAGACTCTCTGCTACATTCCTGAATCTCGCATTGAACCAAGTTTGCCTGAACAACCTAATCATGGCATCCCACCCTAGGTGGGAATGTCCGTGGTACATCCTAGCCATAGGAGCAAGCATACAGTCTGGTAACACAGGCCTACCATCAAGGTAAACAATGACACCATCTTCAGCCCTTCTCTGACAACCTATCTTTTCCCATTCTTCCTTTTTCTTTTGCTCTGCATCATTTTGCAAATCTCTCACTTCCTACCACGTTTTCACTCTTCCAAGCAATATAAGTTTGCAGCTGTTTCCACATGCATCAATTTTCTTATTTATTCCCATTTTATGTTTGGGACAGTGTTGGGCTAATTGGTCAGCATATCGGTTACCTGCTGTCACTCTGTCGTTGCCAGATTGGTGAGCAGCACACTTGACTACAGCCACTGTTTCTGGTAATTGGATTGCTTCTAGCAAGTCTTTCACATTATTTCCATTTTTAATAGGAGTACCTGATGCAGTCAGAAACTCCCTTTGCAGCCAACGTTGGCCAGAGTCATGCACAACCCCATAGCCATACTGGCTGTCAGTGTAGATTGTTAATTTCCAATTTTTCCCAATGGTGCAAGCCCTTGTCAATGCAATGAATTTGGCTAATTGTGCAGACTTGACTCCAGGTAAATAGGATGTTTCGACTGGACCCCATAAAGTACATACAGCATAAGCAGCACTCAATCCTCCTTCATGTCGCATGCATGATCTATCTACGAAATTTATTAATGGCTCTTCTCTTATGTCTGGGCGAGGTTTGGTACAGTATTCTGTAAGGTCGATACAATTATGTTCGATTTAATTTCTGACTTCTGCAAAATGAGAATCAGGCAATAATGTAGCTGGGTTCAGAATATTACACCTAGCAATGGTCACATTTGCTGCACCTAGAAGGATTCGCTCATACTTAGTCAGCCGACTAGGAGTTAGATACTGAGTTTTAGTTTGTGTTAAGAAAATCACAACTGCATGTGGAACATACACAGGTACTGGATGTCCCATAATAATGGACTCACTTTGCTCAAGACTCATGCAAGTTGCAGCTACTGCTTTCAGACATCCTGGCAATGCAGATGCCACTGGATCCAATGTGGAAGAAAAATATGCCACAGGACATCTCATCAGACCATGGGTCTGAGTTAGAACTGAAAGTGCACACTTGTCTTGTGTATCACAAAACAGTGCAATGTCTTTGGAGTAATCGTGCATCCCTAATGCTGGTGCTGAGCACAGACAATCTCATAATTTTAAGAAAGATGACATGCTTTCGTCATCCCATTCTACTGGGTCTTTTGCTCTCTTTTTTGTCATTTGTATCAATGGTTTTGCTAGGACTGCAAACCCCACAATCCACTGCCTGCAGTAACCTACAACTCCAAGAAACATTCTGATTTCTTTCAGACTTTGAGGTAGGTTCATGTTTCTGATTATTCTGATTCTTTCTGAGGTAACCCTTCTCACACCTCTCTCTATCTAGTGCCCCAGATATTTCACTGATGTGGTGCAAAATTGCAGTTTCTCAGGTGATACTTCGTGACCTCCTTCATTTAAATGATTCAGTAAAGCAATGGTATCAACAACATAGTCATTTCGAGTCTTAGATGCCACCAGTATGTCATCTATATATTGTACCAGGACCTAGTGTCCAGGCAGTACCAAAGACTCAAGACATTTTTTCAAAATCTGATTAAAAATCGATGGGCTTTCTGTGTACCCCTGAGGGACACGGTTCCAAACGAACACATTGTCGTCGAAATTGAACGAGAAAAGATATTTGCTATCTGGATGTAATGGGATTGAGAAAAATTCATGACACAAATCAATTACAGTGAACCAACCTGCTGCCCATGGTATTTGATACAGAATCACAGCAGGATTGGGTACAACCAGACCACATGAGACGACAATTTTATTAATTTTTCTGTGGTCCTGTACGACCCTGTACTTAACTCTCGGTTTCTTTATGCCAATTATGGGTGAATTACATGGACAGCTCATTATTTCTTGTAAAATGCCTGTTTCAACTAGTCGCTTTATTTCTGCTGCAACTCCTGCTTTTATTTCTGGGCTCATTTTATACTGTTGAATATTTTGGTAAATGGCACATTCCTTTACTGCCACTTTTATTGTATCGACATTTGCCATTAATCCTACATCTTTTCCTGTAAAATCCCACACATTAGGATTTACCGTATGCTGTAATTCTCTTGGTAAATATTCTAGAGTCAACTTTTTATTTTCAGTTTCCTGTTTTGCTAACATTAATTTATAGATCCCATCTTCATCTGGGGTTTTATTTTAATACCACTTGGTGTGCAAAAGATAGTGCAATTCATTTTACACAACAAGTCTCTACCTAATAGGTTTACTGGATTGGAATCGCATACTACAAACTTGTGCATTTCTTAAAAATGTCCTATTCTAACTTCCATTGGCTCTGTAACTGGGGTACTAATTTGTTTATTAGAAACGCCCACTACTTGGATCGCTTCTCCCGAGAGGGGTAGGTTTGGTACGTCTGCTGTTCTAACAGTAGAATGGGTAGCACAAGTGTCCAATAAAAAGGTGCATTCAGCAGAATACAAAGTTCCCCGGGGAAAGTGCTACAGAGTGGAGAAGAGAGTTGATATCACAAGTCAAGGGACTGGAAGGGTTCCCTTGTCGGAACTTAGAGAGCCTCACACACCCAGAGTATTAGGTGTGAAACACACCCTGACTGAAGGGTGTCCAGTATCATCATCGACTCACTGCCCCTCGACAGACCGGCACTGCAATGTCTGACGGAGAACCCGAAGGCACTCTTTTGGCGGGGTTCTTTTGTTCCTTGCCGATGGTAGGTGTGAGTGAGGATGGAGGAAAGTGTAGTCGGTGCAAAAGTGAGTAAAAGTTAAAAAGGGTGATCAGTCCACAATGGCTTTTATTGTCGTGGCTGATTCCCTGATTAAAAGGGGTGAGAGGGGAGCTAGAAACCGTATAGGTATATAGAAAACTAACTCAACCCCCTGGTGTGGTCAACATGTTTCTCGCCAACCGGCGATTCGTCAGGACCTCAACAAAGTACTACACAAGAAGACACAAGGGTTAGATGCTCATTCACTTAGTAAAAAGCAGATACAACCTCTCTGGGACGGGGGGTAAAGAGGGCCACGGGGTCCTGCTCTAATTAGGCGACCTAGAGGTGGGGGAAAAATAGGTTAAAAGAGAGCAAGTCAAGTCATATCTTACTATTGTGACTGTTTACTCAGAAGATATAGAGTGACTTCGGTGAATACTCTCCACACTGTGAGGGGTGAGGGGGGTGTGTGCAGGGAAACCAATCGTACCGGACACTGGGTAGAGATTCCCTTCATAATCGGTCTACTGATGGCACGATTAATATCTCACATTAGAGGTTCACAGAGTGCAACTAAAACACTAAACTGAGGTGTGATGCCGAAACTTTCAAAGAGACACCCATTCCTAGGAAAATAGCAAGAAGGTTCTTACCCTAAGGGAAAGTAACAAGGGCCTCGCAGCATGCTCCCGTGAGGCCAGCGCTGTTAGGTTAGATGAACCTGTAGGGTATGTAAGGGAGGTATAAATTGGTGTATTACTCATCAGAGAAGGGTTAGGGAAGTGTCTGGTGGTGGAGGCTGGTTGGATAAGTAACCTCCATGGTGAAAACACCTGATTTCGTTGAATTCAAAATCGAAGACGTGGAGGAGAGATGACCACTTTATTAGCCCCAGGGTGGAGAGCAGTGTCTAAAGTTGGCATATAAGACAACACCGCATACTAAAAAGCCCAGCATATTGCTGAAACCGGCGTAGTGATAAAAAGGTAACATCATTTCCTTCAACTTTCCCTTCAATGTATGGACCTGACTGATCTACCAGCAAGGATGCGCCAAGTACTCACTCCTCGTCCTCCCCTCCCAGGCACCGTCAGAAACTGTCTACATCAAAGTATGTGTCGCTCAAAAGAAATTGTGGGGTCACTGTGTCCCTTTTACCACTTCCCTCCCAATTTGTGGTATCCACACTGTATGGTGCTTGACTCTCCGAATTTGGCATAGGCGCTAGTGGTAACTGGTTCTATATTACCTGTTGCTTCCTTGACACCCCATACTGCGTCTGTAAATTCAATTGTCAGTTTGGACATGGTTATTATTCAATACAGCTTTACACTCGTTCTTCCAATGCCCCAATTTTCCGCACCCTTGACAGGGAAACTTCTTTTTGGCCTCATCTCTGTTGAATTTCCCTCTTGGTTTACCCCCATTTTCCTCTCCTTGTTTCCGACTATTTTTCAATTGACTTAACTGGAGTTCTTGTTGCTCTGCTAACTTTACTTGTACCCACATTACCTTTTCTTCTAAATTCTATTGTTTATTGTCAATTTCATCTCCAGAGTATTATGCATATTTTAAAATCTAATCTATAGGTTTGGCCTGCCAGCAAATCTTATGATCTTTAATCATTTGCGAAATTTCTGGTCTTAACCCTGACACGAAACGATAAATAAAATGGGTCATGTCTTTTATATCAATATTTTCCAATCCACTGTATTGCTTGAATACCTGTAAAAGGCGTTCACAATATGCATGTACTGATTCATCCTTATTTGGGGTAGTTCTATCTATTCTTGTCCAGTCAGTTTCCTTTGGAGATACCTTTCCTTTTAAGTACAGTATTACTTGAGTATACTTTTTCATAACCTCATCTGATGGGGCTCCTGCCTTCGTGTCTAGGGTATTCATCATTAGGCCAATCAACTGCTATTTTACATTCTGTCCATAAATCTACAGGAACAACAATGTCAAATAACCCTTCCAAATATTTTAACAATACTTTTGAAACTTTTACAAATCTTTCGACTTGTTGGTACCTTCTACAGGCTTCTCTCTGAGTTTTGGAAAATCATTTGTAAATGATAAAATATCCTGTCTGGACCATGGGACATGCACATAACCTCCTGTCTGCATTTCTCTCATCAGGCACAACTTTTCTACTTTTTCTGGTTCTTTTTTTTTTGTAATTTTTTTTAAATTTTATTTTAACTTTGCAATAGTGACAGACCATTGACATCGATACATTTATTTCATATTATCAATCATAGTGACCTTTGCAGTGACCAATATAGCAAATACAAGGATTAATTAAATTTCTTGCTCTCTCCCTCTAACCCTCCGCATTTCTAAGTCCACCGATGGGGGGGACACATATTTCACCTCTGTATAAATTCCATTTGGCCCATTTCTTATCCCATTTCTTTGGACAACCACGTGCAATAAATACTTCTTTCTCTGCCACCATACATTTATCCAATTCCCTACTCCATATTGCAACCCCCGGCGGCCTGACGCTACCCCATTCCCTAGCTAATTCTCTCTTAAATAAAGTGAATCCTAACGTTGCAAACTGTTGTTCCGTCTCCGTAAGGTCCGTAGCGTCCCATATGTTTAACAAGCCCAGTCATGGCGTTAGCATGATCGTCTTACCAAGAGCAGACCGCAGGTGTTGCACAATCCTATCCCATCTGTTTTGCACCATAGGACAGTCCCAAATCATATGATAAAAACTGGCTGACTGCCCACACCCCTTAAAACACAGGTCATCCGGCCTAGACCCGATTTTCGCCAAAGTGATTCCAGTCAAGTATGAACGATGCAATATACGGAGCTGTATAAGGCGATACCTAAGTGTGATGGCAGCCTCTCTCGGAGACATCAATGCTTGCCTCCAGTCCTCCTCCTCCATTGGTCCTAGTTCTCTTTCCCATTTCTCTCTGAGCTGTCTAAAGGTATCTGGCATGTTGTTACTGAGCTTTCTATATGTAAGGGAGATTGCCTTGGCCTGTAATTGTCCGTCTAATAAACGATCTTCCAAAGGGGAGTATTCTGGTATATCACTACAGCTAGGAAACGCTGCCATTAAGGCGTGCCTGATTTGTAGGTATTAAAAAACTTCGCCTGGAGCCAACTGGTACATTTTCTGTAGCTCCTCGAACCGAAGACTCTTACCCTTCTTAATCAGATCTCCTACCTGTGAGATACCGATCATGTCCCAATTGTCAAACCCTGGATGTCGTCCGAGCATGCCGAGTTTTTGTGCAGACCACAGCGGTGTCATCTGGGTGAGTCTATTCGACCAGCCCAGGCGGGAGTTAGCCAGTCTCCAGATTTGCAACGTATGCTGGGTGGGTCCTACAAGTTTCCTGTTCCGCGGGGACGAATAAAGCGCCCCAAGGTAGCCAGCTCTTTCCATTTGATACCTGTCCAAGGCACACGCCGGATCATCTGGTAGGGTATATTTCCATCTGTTTACCGTAACCAGTTGCGAAGCCCAATAGTACAACCGTAAATCGGGTAGCGCGATTCCCCCATCGTACCACCCTTTTGTCAATATTTGGAGCACTATTCTGGGGGCTCTTCCATCCCACAATAATGTACGTAGCTCCCCTTCCACAGCCACAAAAAAAGTCATTAGGAATATTAGACGGGCTATTCTGTAGAATATATAGAAAGCGAGGAAGGGCAAGCATCTTAAAGAGTGCCGCCCGACCGATCAATGACAAGGGGAGGGACCTCCGGTGTTGGACATCCGCTCGCAGCCGCGCCAGCAGTGGCGCCAGATTGCTCCTGTAAAAAAGGGCCGAATCTGGTGTGACAAAGATCCCCAGGTATTTAAAACCATCTGTCGCAATCATCAACGCACAATCTTTAGGAAGACGGGGAACCTGTCCGTGGAGCATATATAATACTGACTTGTCCCAGTTGATAGCATACCCTGAATACTTTCCAAAATTAATAAAGATGTCTAGAACCACTCAAATGGATCTATAGGGATACGCCAGGTATAGTACTATGTCGTCCGCATATAATGATATTCTGTCCTAGCATTCCGGGGACCACCTCAACCCTTTGGTCATGACATCTTTCTGCACCCAAGCCGCCAGGGGTTCCAACATCAGTGCAAATAATAACGGGGACAAAGGGCATCCTTGTCTAGTACCCCTACGAAGAGAGAACTGCCTAGAAGTGAAGTTGTTTACTCTAACCTGTCCAGCTATGTCTGTGTAGAGCAGTCGTATCCACCTCAGGAAGTTTTTTGGCCTAATCCTGTTCTGACTAATACTTCAAACATGTAGGACCATTCAATTGAATCGAAGGTCATAGAGGCATCTATGGACAATATAGCCGCGTCCTCTTCCAGAAATACCTGTCGGGCCAACACGTTATGTAAACGACGGATATTATGGGATGTATTTCTACCCGGCATAAAACCGGACTGATCGGGAGGCACCAGGGAGGATATCACCGTCCCCAAGCGTGTGGCCAGTACTTTCGCTAGGACCTTTGCCTTCACGTTGATTAATGATATCGGTCTATAGGAGCGACATTCCTCCACCGGCTTACCTGTTTTATGGATAACAACTATACTTGCCAGCCCCTGATATGGTGGGAGGGCACCTTTTTCCCAACTTTCTTGGTGCATGGCTTTCAATGTGGGACCATTTGGGTGGCTGTCGTCTTTAGAAATTCCACTGGGGTACCGTTAGGCCCCATCGCCTTTCCTGACTTTATCCGACTTATGGCCGCTCTGATTTCATCGTCGGAAAAGTAGCCTCTAAGGACTCCCTATCCGCAGCCGATAACGTAGGCAGCACATATTCCTCTAAGAGCTGACGTGATTCCTCAGTGTATATACCGCTGAGGGCGAGTATAATTTCTTAAAATGATCCGCAAATGTCTCTGCTATGTCTGCTGGGGAGGATACTATATCTCCCCCAGGCTTCTGCAATCTAGGCACCCACCTCGCACCTTGCTCCTTCTTTTCCTGCCAGGCCAACGTTTTTCCTGCCCTGTCTCCTAGCTCGTACAGTCTATAAAGAGTAGCTGTCTGCGTCGCCATCATGTGTTCCCGAGCTTTTAGGTTATATTCCTCCCTTTTAAGCGTCAGTGTATGTAGCGACTCGTCCGAGGGGTGGGTGGCATACTCCGCTTCAAGGTCTTTAAGTGTGGTCTCTAACTGGGTCATTATCTCCTGTCACTTTGCTACATATCTTGTTTTCAGTGAGAGAGCGTGACCCTTTATAACTACTTTATATGTCTCCCAAATTGTCTGTGCTGAGTCTACAGATCCTAAGTTTTCCTCCAAAAAGTATCCAGTTTGCTTGATAAGCTCCTCTCGTATATCAGGGATCGTAAGTACCCATGGATTAATGACTATGGTACGGCTCTGCTGCTTGGCCCCATGTGTGAAATCTATCCCTACGGGGGAGTGATCTGATAGGCCCCTAGGGTATGTCCTAGGCTTCCTAAAGTTACTCACCGAGGCTGCATCTGTTAAAAAGTAATCGAACCGAGAAAGGCTACCATGCACACTGGAGAAATATGTGAAATCTATAGGGTCACCCTGTATCTCACGCCCCACGTCTATGAGTCCCATAGCCGTGGTGAAGTCAGCCATTAGGTCATTCGGTCGCATATTAAGTCGTACTGGGCGTCTATCCGTTAAATAATTTATCGTCATGTTATAATCGCCCCCCAATATCAAGACTCCATCCCTCAGATCCGTGAGCACTCGACCTAGTTCTACAAGGGCATCTTTACCCAGTGCTGGCGGTAAATAGGCTGATACAATATTCAATGCCCTTCCCTCCCATTGAGCCTCAACTACAGCAAATCGTCCTGCGGCATCTGACCGCGTGTTAAGTACAATCAGTGGAACGTTTTTCCGAACTAGTATGCACGTACCTCTGGAGCCAGTAGTGTAGTCTGCATGTACAAGAAGTTTATATCCCCACCTATGGAGGGCCTTACTTTTATTGCCAACCAGATGGGTTTCCTGTAGGAGAACCAAATCCGGGGACTGCCTTTTTAGGTATTGTTGTACTATTCCCCTCTTAATTTTATCTCCCACCCCATTAACATTCCAGGTGAATATTGAGAGCACCGATTCACGATCAACTACCATTGGTCAAAAATACAAACATCCCAGCGCAGGTCGTAGACAAGGTCCACAATGTTATGAGCAGAATACAGAGGACAAAATCAACATCAGCAAGAAATCCCTCACTAAAACACGAACAAAAGGAATGAACCCCACACAACAAGTTTCCTGTGTTACAAAGCCTGTCTATCAAAGAGATTACTGCAAATGTGTTCAGTAAGGCATCTTCATGGCAAAAACAACATTTTCTGTCCCATTTCCCCTCCACCCACCCAATCCCACTAACTCCCCCCGCCCTGCTAACCTGCCTGTGGATTCAAAACTACCCACCCCCAAACTCAGCAGAGTGCTTCTCGCCCCATTAACCATGCTAGAAATGCAGGGGAATTCAGCCCTCCCCCACCCACGGTTCCACAAATTTCTTAAATATAATCACCACCGCCCTTAAGAACTAAGGTCAAACAGGAGCATGTCACATCAATCTTTTCTGGTTCTTTTAGTACATATTTAGATACAGTGATTTTCGTTTGAGCTTCTTCCTTTTGCTTTGTCCATCTTGCTTTCTACATTTCTAAATCACCCCATTTTTGCAATAGTGATATTAGTTCCTTAATGTGCAATTTACGTCCTGACACATTCATATTTTCTAAATCATTGTCAGAAAATTCAGCTCGATAAGGTTTCTGTAACACTATAGATTTACCAATATCAATTCCAATTTCAGAGGCCATACGTGTGAACTTTTCATGAAATGTTTTTGTATTTCGAGTGATACTTCGACATATAAACAACACTTCATCTTCATTCAATGTATTTAATATATCAGACCCCACATTTCCAGCAAGCAATTCTTCCAATTCAACTCTTAATTTAAAAATATCCAATGCTTTTGGCTGTGATTTTGGCTTTTCTATTTCTCGGGACCATCTCTCAATTTCTTCCGGGGTAACTACAGTAGTACTTCTTGTAACTGAGGATGTTTCCATTCGTACCTCTCAAGAACTTGCAGAGTAGTTTTCCTGGCTGAGCTACTTACCGGTTCTCTTATAGGTAAATCCATCAGAGAAATTTCTGACTCACATTCACTTACTTGATCATCCTCTATTAATGTCTCTTTTCTTGGCTGCACTACAGGTGTAGTCAGAACAGGAGGTTTAGGACTAGTCTGTTTATTTCCATATAAGGGAACAACAGGACCTATAGTCACTGGAATTGTTAAGGCTTCGGGACTTGTATTTAATTGTGTAATTTTCTGAATTAACTAATTTCTCTGTTTATTTATTGCTTCTCGTTCCCTTTCCTGTAACACCTTTTCTAATGAAGTCTCATGTATTACTTGTGGAACCAAAGGTGGCTTTAAGAATGGAGCACTAGGATTAACTGAACTTGGCTCCTCATTATAAGGTGGCGGATTTTTCATTAACAATTCCTCCAGGTAATCATCTTCTGGTTCAACACTAGTCATTAGATTTTTCATTTTCTCTGTACTCTTGCTTCCTGTTTGTTCTTCTAAGGCTCGAACAGGATATAACCCTTCCACTAGCATTGATTGTCTCCATTGTTTCATTTGCTTATCTCTTGTATCTTTAGGAAATCTGGGATCAAATTTGCTCCAATTTCTGTCACTTCTGGATCTATCTCGCTCAAAAGCCTCAGTTTCCTATTCTTCTAATGCTTCGTACTGGGTCAATCTAGGTCTGGGATCTAATTCATTCATGCGAGTCCTTAAATTATACAAAATTCTATCATTGAAGGTACCATTTTCTGGAAATGCCAAAACTTCATCATCTTTTGTATATTCAATCCAGTTTTCTAACCACACATGTGTGATAGCCCCTTTCTACCATCATGTATGATGCGGGCGTATTCGGTGGTAGAATAATAATCCCTTCTCTGGTTTTAATCGGTTTATCTTTCTTAAAGACATTTTTTACTTTCTTAATGAATGACATTTTTCTTTTGTCCCCGTACATTTATTTATTTTATTTATTTATAAAGTTTTATATAGCGCGAACTTGATCCCGAAGGATACAAGAGCGCTTTACAATTTGAGGCAAAGGTAACAAATCAGAACATTAGTCTAACATGGGGAATCTAATGGGCATTGAATCAACTAGTACAAACATAACAGCTCAATATAACCTGAGTGCACGAGTAGGAATGGGCTACGCGATGGAACATAGAGAGATAAGGGGAGTACATAAAATAATCATATGTTTTGATTTCGACCCACTACGATTTGGAATTTTGTGAAGCAACATAAATGGTTTGTAAGTTTGAATGGTTCACTTTTTCAGGGTAAATTTGCACAAATATCAAGTGATATGAGGTCTTCCTCTTATGTATTGCTCTTGCGCAAAACCTAAGTACCTCCTATCGGGTCTATTTCCTATTATTGCTGGGTCTAAATGCCACATGTAATTTTATACCGCTTTGGTTTGTAAAGACTCGATTGTTTACAAAAACGCTTCACCAATACCAGCCCGTTTCTCAAATTTCAATTACCAATCTGCAATTAGAATTCAAATAAATCCAACCAATAGTTGCGCGGCTTTTCCCATGAGACAAGTTCTCACGCTCCTGTACTCACCCTCCTTTACAGTATTACCTCCGCTACACACCCGCTGTTTCAACCAATACCAGCGCAGCTCTCAGTGACGTTAGTGCAGCTCGGCAACTGACTCCCTTCTTTGCAAGGTAATACGAGAGCTTACTTCTTTTCACTTTTAAATGCACATTTAATGAATTAATGACGTAAGAACATTCGCCACTGTGCCTGAGTGACTAATTCAAAGAAAAGATGATTTGCACTCACTGCGAGTAACTCCCTTCCGTTTACTCTTCATACACTACAAGTAGATCCCTTCCGTCTACCTTTCACACAAGCATCGGAGAACCTGTTACTTCCTCGGGCTTACCCTTTCTAGGTGATATAAGACCAAAGTTTCACCAGCGAAACCCTTTGCTATCAATCAAGCTCAGAAGAACCTGTTACTTCTTCAGTGTGACCTTTTCTAGGTGATATGTTATGTTATATTTAATTTATAGAGCGCACAGCTACTCGAGAGTATCCCGGCGCTAACCCGATATCACACCAAAGTTTTACTAGCAAACTCTTTGCTCTCAATTATTCACACATTTATACAGAAAGTCCCTAAATAGTGCTTCCGGTTTTACCTAACCATGCACTTACTTCCACAGGCCAGTGACCTCACTGCAGTGTGGCTTCCATTTACCACCCGCTATTCTGCCCCCGGTGATTCCAAAACAAACATATAACAGGTGCGAACAAGTTTGGTTAATATATAAATCAAATTCATAATATAACTCTTAAATCCTAACACGACTAGCTACCTATCTTAACTAAACCCTAACCATACTGCTGCTACCAAAATAACTGATAGGGTGTGGGTTTAGCACCTGCTCATTTTACCATACTCTCCTGGGCCCATAAACACATACACACTTTGAACAGGTGACCCACTGTACGCTTCCCTATCAAGTTTAGATTGACCTATTTAGGACCTATACCATTGACTTACCAATCCTTATCTCTGGTATCAAAAGTCCTAAAGTGCAACACCAGCGTCACACCCCTCTCTGCAGCTAACAGTCAGACCCTGATTGGGTTATCGAACTCCTTCCTAGAACCCCGATTGGGTTATCGAATCTTCTGACATAGTGCTCCGCCACCACCTCTGCTCTCGATCGCCTATTGAGTGCCTTGGGTCAGTGACAGGTCAGCTATTCAGACAAGTCAGACAATCTAACTAGCTAAGCCTACCTTAGATATACCATTTTCCAGGGCAGTGTACCACCCCCCAATGTTGCAAGATGTGTATTCCCACAATTTGATTGGTCAAAAGACGAGGAGAGGTCATCACACCATACCATTCATGAGGTTACCTCATCCATATATTCAAATTATTGTTCCCTCCCATAACTTTATTTTTCCCATGCACTTTTATTCCACCCGGCAGTGAATGTATCAATATCAATAACATTGTAATATAACAATTTAGTTTGGCTTCCTCTCCAAGGGTCAGGAGGTAAAGTTCCCAGGAACATCTTCTAGCAAGTCAGGACTTGGCCAGGTTTCAATGCCAATGCTTCAGGGATTTAAGCTTTTCTGCACAGGTGCAGTTCCTCCAAAGATGGAGTTCAGAAGTACATGTCAGGCCCAAAATACGATACATGCAAAATAGAAGAGAAACAGTTTTAGAACAAGGAATAAATGAATGCACTGTATACCATTTATCTCTACTCTATTCCCATTTACTCGTATTTAACTATTGCATTAGGATTTAGGTAGAACGAATATTTAGTAAAAGCAGTAGCAGGTGCTTTAATAAGTAAAACATGAAGCAGCCGTCTTAGTTCTAGTGCGCAGAAGCAAAGAAGCAGAGAAATACGTCATTTGTCGTGAGTGTGACAGACCATGCGCAGTACATATCACGTGTTGCGGCGCCCATATTAGTGCACTCGCATTACTCGTTAGTAAAAGCACATAGTCAAGCTTCCCCTAGATACTATAAATGTTGTGTGGTGCAATATTAGTAAGACAAAACATATTGGGTAGCATATTATTACGTTATTCTGAGAGGACTGAATCCAAGCAAGTTGCTTTACGTGCGCAACCTTGCTCCATCACAAGTGTTCCTATAGCAGCCTCTCTTCTCTGGTGGGAGTGGATCATGTTGTGCGTTTCGTTGCTCCCGGTGAGCGTATCTGGGGCTTGCGGTCACCATATTCTCTCTGCACATGGGCTCTAGCCCATTCAGCACAGCAAAGTACTCCGCAGCGGCTTCTCCTGGCATACGGGGCCGTAGCTCGCCACAACACAAGGGCTATAGCCATCACAGCACAGCAGTCTTTCCATGGCAGCGCTTTCTGGCATACAAGATCACCGATGCTCACTACGCATGGGTCTGGCCTAATTTGGTGTGGCGATGCACACTGCTTAATTCACAGCGGCCCTCCTCTGGCATATGAGGGTCAGAAACTTCGTCCTTCACATTGGCAATGATCTGATATGTGCAGCACGGTTTCCTCACACCTCCCAAAGGGAGTCCATGCAACAGGGCTCCCCACTGGATCTTGCTCTCTCCAACGTGCTCCTCTTCCTCACATGACAACTGGTCTTGGCAAGCAGGCAGGCTCCAGGGCAGGTGGTCTAGGGTCCCTGGGTGATATCCCCTCACCCAACAGAGAGATTAGCACAGCCCGTCTTGCTGCTTGGCAGATGACAATTTTTGAGTTCTCAAGCTTCCAGGCACCAAACGTGATTTAGAGTCTGAGTCATTGATAGTTGTTCCCCTGCTGACCTAATAGGGAAAAGTAATGGAAACGATGATAAACGCCTAACCACACACCTCATTGACAACCACCTCCTCAACACCACTCAATCCAGATTAAGGCCCTACCACAATACAACTAATTGCTGCCTGGGACAACGTCCAGATGATCATGAACAGAGAAAAGACCACAGCCCTCATCCTACTAGATCTTTCTGCAACTGTCAACATCATCTCTATCCCATCCTTATTCAACGACTGCAAGAAGCCAGTATCCAAGGTCCCCCACTTCACTAGATGTTCTTCTTCCTGAAAGACAGCACCTAGTCGGACAGCCAGTTGAAGAAAATCTTGCCAGCCGTTCAGAAATTATTGGTAAAAGCATGCCACACATTCTGCTGACTTCAACAGGATTACAACGTACATGGAGCAGTCGATGAGGTTTACCAGATCAGATGGAATAGGAAGAGCTGGGGACTCCGTCCCATCATCTGACTGAATAAAAACGAAAGTGAGATCCACACAGAATGTGTTGATCTAAGTACATTGAAAGACATTTGCCACTTTAGAAGACATGTCATTTGCTAGTCATCTGAAAGCTATCCGTTTTATATCCCTAGCTGGCCAGCCCACAAAAACATCTTGAGTTTGGTAGTAGGAAAAATATCTACTTGTTCAAGGGGCTTCCGCTACAGATGTGTTCACTTGTAAGCATTTTCACAAAGATGACGGTAAGTCTGCATTCCACTGCAAGAGTGTAGATGTTGACTTACTTGTATGACCTGCTTAACAGCTTCATTAAAAGTATCCAAGATATTTTCAGCTAACACTGGATTGAGTCTACTTTCTTAAACTATCAGTAAATGAAGAATTATTCCAAATGAAGCCACCAAATGACAGCCTTTTATTAGAACAATACTAGCTATAAGGAAGCCTGCTGCCATTTGTGCTAGTAGGAAAGGCTTTAGCCAGAATAACAGAGTATTCAAGTGAATTGCGAAGACTTCTGTGATTGATAGAATCAGTACTTCACGTTTTCTGACAGATAATTCTAACGGCAGTTTACTCACCTTGTGAGTATTCCCAGGGGCCAGACTGGATCCATAAGATTTTTACAACATAGCCCCTGTGCACCAGTAGGTGGCATTGCACATCTCTGCGCCAACCTCGTTACGCCCAGGAAGTGACACTCAGAGCTGCATAAAACCACCATCCCTCTGTGCTGATATCATTCTTTTCTTTCTGTGCTTTTGTATGCAGATCAAGAGCTATCTTCCTTTTTTTCTCGTCAGTTGGCGAGTATTTCTAAAAAAAAAAATGGAATACGGTGTAAAGGAACATGTTCCCTCCTAAAGCTACAGTGTTTCAACAATGTACGGGCTATTGCAAACAGATGGCTGTGGCAGATTTCCACATGGTGTATCTCTGTTGTTTGAGTTTGGGCCACACCTTCAAGATGTGTGAAGAGTATGTCCTTATAAATCTGAAGGCGATCTAGGAACGCAACGCCAAACTGTTTGTTGCAGAGCACCAGAAGAAGTTGCGTAAGTCCTATTTCCACTTGTAATTTAGGGCCCAAACCCCAATCTGCTCACTGTACCTCTCGTAATAGGTCATCATTGTGATCCAAGTCTTCAAGTAAGTCGAAGAGAAAGCAGAAGGCGGTCAATCCTGAATTCCTGGGGCCATGGGCAACAACGAAAAAGATTGAGGCTTTCAAAGAAGCCATATTGTGAATCTTTGGCACCCTTCTGGTACCCTCAGGTTCACCTTTGGGCCCCAGTCCGATTATTGCAGACAGATCCATCCTCTGCCGAGTCTGTGCCTCTTGAACCTGTTTTGGAACAAAGCTTGTGCAAAGATCCACATATGTTCCTTCTACGCGGGGCCAGAGGAGAATGCTGCTTGTATTGTCCTGTCCGACTCTGAACCCAATTTGTCCCAACCTCAACCAAGGTCATGTCAAGGAACAGTTCCTATGCACCTGGTCCTGGGTCATTCTCAATATTGCCAAAACATTATCTTTACATAGGACCTGCTTTCCAGGGTTCCAATAACTTTTTCAATCAGACTGACCATATTCATCAAGATTTCAGTGAGGTTGTATGAATGAAGCACAAATGGTTAAACCACGGGTGCCTCTACCACGCAGCCCAAACCACGAATGCGTCTTAAACTTGCATTCCTTTACCACGCAATTTGGTGGTATAAGACTGAAGGGGTATGTGTGGCTAAGGTCTCCACTACCCTGACTGCCCCCAATCACTGGGGTGTTACTAAAACCCAGCCCCTTTACTAAGACTACCCCGACCCCCTCATAGCCCTTCCCCTGTCCTAAGACCTAAAACCCTGCCCAGTTACTTAGCCAGCCCCACTCACCCCACGCTGTCCCTTAAACTACCCCAACCCCTTCCACTGCCCCGAACCCTACCCTGACCCCAGCCCTAAAAATTACCCCAACTACCCATTCCCCTCCCACTGCCCAAAAGCTTAAAACCCTGCCCCTTTACTTACACTATCCATAACCCCCTACCCCTGCGCTGTCCCTTAAACTACCCCATCCCCTTCAACTGCCCTGAAACCTACCCTGACCCCCAGCCCTAGAAACTACTCAGACTACCCCTTCCCCTCCCACTGCCCTAAAGCCCTGCCCCTTTACTTACACTACCCCGACCCCCAGCCCTCGCGCTGCCCCTTAACCTACCCCAACCCCTTCCACTCCCCTGAAACCTACCCCAACCCCACTATCCTCACCAAGGCGTCTTCCTGCTTCCGTCTAGCCAGCAGCTAGACAGCGTTCTGCCTTAACCATGCATATGCATGGTTTAGGCATATGATTGGTTAAGGCAAGCGTAGTTGCGCTTGCATAGTTTGAACACACGTGGTTAAGACCGCAGTGTTCCGACTGTTCCCCTTTCAGTGATTATGATGACATACCCCACTGTATTGTGATGACAATTTCTACGTGGACCTACATGAGGCCAGTGTATTAGACACTTCTCTTGATACTGGGTTGCGCCCCCATCCTAGGCCTTCAATAGAAGAGACAGTCTCATTTACCGTTTTTCCTTTTTGAACTGCTGCCAGAGCCTACGTGACCCAGGGGACATCGTGGCCGGCGTGCCGCTAGCGCTGTCACTCACGCGCCCCAGGAGGGGCTTAAATCGTCCACGGGAATCCCACGGTACGCGCGTTGGCGAAGCCTGTCTGCGACCGGACACGGCTGGGCTGGGCCAGGCCAGTTCTCTCGGCTTCACGCAAGAAGGGAAGGGACATCGTATTGTTGATACTAGCTAATCTTAAGGTAAGGAGCATGGGAAAGCGTAAAACTGTAATGCCCTCTGCAAAGGATCCCCCATTAACAACATCAATTACTAGTTTTTTTACTACAGCTTTGGGGGCGATAATAAGTGAGATGGGGTCTGTGGAGGAGAGACTGGGGCTACTCAAAGAGCTTTACATAGCGGCACATTGTCAGAGCTTGACCCTGAGCAGGACCTTGGGTTGGAGTGCATTGTGTATGATGCAAGTTTAAGGAATATTGATCAAGCTGTGGGGGCACTAGCCTCAACTGATCCTGACACACCCAAGATTGCAGCTAATACAAGCGTTACACATCTGGGGGGTTTCCTAGACACCTTATGCCCCCCGCCGTCAAAAAAACCAAGGCATGTGGTATCTAAGAAGAACACATTGCCCCTAGCAACACGAAAGAAAACCCTGGCTCCCCCTACAAGGAAAGTAGAAAGGTCCACAGTCTTAGATACTGTTCTGGGCCCTAAAAACACCGAGCCCACAGGGGATTCTGTGTTACTGACACATCTTACCAAGACATTGGAGGTCATCATCAAGTCACATCTCGAACCATTAACGGGTGTGCTGAACAGCATTGACACATCCTTAAAAATACTAATTGGCCCAAGTGTTTCTAAGCTAACCACTGGCTCAGACATTGTGCCTGTTAGACCTGACATCCTTGGCGTGGGTCCCCCAACCACTTTTTCGCCCTCTCACGTATGACCCCTTTCTTTTTGTGCTGGACTACGACGCGCTGCGTACTGCACCCCCGCTAACCAAGGCCACGGTGCGAGTGCTGCCTTTCAAAGTATAACCACGAACAGTGTATCTGACCTGGAGTAAATGGTAGGAGCTCCAGATTAGTGTCCCTAACGTCAGGGGTATATGAGATATTCTTGTCGAGGAATGCAGGTTAGAACCGGAGCATAGAAATGAGCCTTGCAGAGAAATGTCCAGATTCCTAACCTCGTAGTGGGCCCCAGATGTGTAGGTAAATGTCTGGGCTATCTCCCACAGCCTGGGGGGATCTGGCTGCCGCCAGATCAGAGAGGCGGGGTAGTCCTGGCAAGTGTCCTGCTTACAACAATGCCCGCCCCACTCCCCGCGGAGTGTCTGACACCCCGGCCTCCCTCCTTCAAAGTACGAGGGTGCCATCTGGCTGAAAAGACCGACAACAGAGACCTGGGTGGAGGGGAACACCCTACCGGATCAAAGACGTTCTGAGATATAACTAGGGCACCATTGAACGGAGGGCAGAATGCTTTTGGGACACAAGAGAGCCCTGCTGATCCCGTCACGGCTCACGGATCGTACCTCATGTACGCGAAGCATCTCACCATCCCGAGCCCTGCTGACTTTGTCGCGGCTCGGACCTTGAGAATCGTACCTCCGGTACTTGAAGACTTTCACGATCCCGTGCCCTGCTGACTGTGTCGCGTCTCGGACCTTGAGAATCGTACCTCTGGTACTTGAAGCCTTTCACCAGCCCGAGCCCTGCTGACTGTGTCGAGGCTCGGACCTTGAGAATTGTACCCCTGGTACTTGAAGCCTTTTCACTACCCGAGCCCTGCTGACTGTGTCGCGGCTCGGACCTTGAGAATCGTACCCCTGGTACTTGAAGCCTTTTCACCACCCTGAGCCCTGCTGACTGTGTCGCGGCTTGGACCTTGAGAATCGTACCTCCGGTACCTGAAGCATTTCACCACCCCGAGCCCTGCTGACTGTGTCGCGGCTCGGACCTTGAGAATCGTACCCCTGTTACTTGAAGCCTTTTCACCACCCTGAGCCCTGCTGACTGTGTCGCGGCTCGGACCTTGAGAATCGTACCTCCGGTACCTGAAGCATTTCACCATCCCGGACCCTGCTGACTTTGTCGTGGCTCGGACCTTGAGAATCATACCTCTGGTACCTGAAGCATTTCACCATCCCGAGCCCTGCTGACTCTGTCGCGGCTCGGACCTTGAGAATCGTACCTCCGGTACCTGAAGCATTTCATTATGCCGAACCCTGCTGACTTTGTCGCGGCTCAGACCTTGAGAATCGTACCTCCTGTACGCAAAGCATTTCCCCATCACGAGCCCTGCTGACTTCTTCGCACCCCTACCCTTGGACTGTGAGTAACCGAGTCGCCCTAGCTACTCTAACCTTGAGAATCGTAGCCCTGGTACTGGAAGCCTTTTCACCACCCCGAGCCCTGCTGACTGTGTCGCGGCTCGGACCTTGAGAATCGTACCCCTGGTACTTGAAGCCTTTTCACCACCCTGAGCCCTGCTGACTGTGTCGCGGCTCGGACCTTGAGAATCGTACCTCCGCTACCTGAAGTATTTCACCATCCCGGGCCCTGCTGACTTTGTCGCGGCTCGGACCTTGAGAATCGTACCCCTGGTACTTGAAGCCTTTTCACCACCCCGAGCCCTGCTGACTGTGTCGCGGCTCAGACCTTGAGAATCGTACCTGCGGTACCTGAAGCATTTCACCATCCCGAGCCCTGCTGACTCTGTCGCGGCTCGGACCTTGAGAATCGTACCTCCGGTACCTGAAGCATTTCACCATCCTGAGCCCTGCTGACTTTGTCGCGGCTCAGACCTTGAGAATTGTACCTCCAGTACGCGAAGCAGTTCACCCTCCCGAGCCCTGCTGACTTTGTCGCGGCTCGGACCTTGAGAATCGTACCTCCTGTACGCAAAGCATTGCTCCATCACGAGCCCTGCTGACTTCTTCGCACCCCTACCCTTGGACTGTGAGTAACCGAGTCGCCCTAGCTACTCTAACCCCACCCGAACCGACTTATTGTGGAAGTGTACTGCCATTGGGCCTTGTGGTAAATCAATATATAAAGATACTATATTTTCATAGAAACCCGGTGTGGTGTCCGTTTGTAGTGTGGAAAGATATCACTGTATATGATCATAAATGCTTTACACTGGCCCACGAGGTTCAATCTGACTGCTTGGTGATACTACTAAGGGGATAGCCCCATATCCTAACTAGAGGAGGCCGGTCCCGGCTGGGACAGATGTACCCACCTCTGTCCCCCAGGGACCGCCCAATCTAACAGTGCCTAATTATACTTCCAATTCAAATCAGGGTATATTAAGAGCAATGTCCTCTCATCTGGTACCCCCAGTGAAAGACAGCCCTATCAACACCACTCATACTGTATTGCAATCACAGACACCATCGACAGTCGAAGCGCAAACACTGGGTGATGGTCAGTCAGGTACAACATTGATGCAAAAAGAGACTGGAGGGTTCATCTCTGAAGAGAGGCAAGAAAATACTCTCTTAAGTGGTAATCGAAAAAATACGAAAAGATCTCTTAATCCTTCCGCCAGATGCCACCCTATATGTCATCATTCTTAAAAATTTTCCACCTTTGTCAAATGATAAAGTAGAGGACTGGAAGCAACTTAAGAATAAGACTGTTCATTAGTTGGCTAAAGCTGCGGACTGGTCAAGTAGCAGTGAATTGCATTACAATAAAAAATAATGTTAAACGGGTCGCATGGGTGGGCTCTCAGGCAAAAAACAGAAATAGGCGATTGTATTGTTGTCAATTTTAGGGACAGGTCGCTAGTCCACTGGCCATGGATAGGATCCTCTGTAGTGGCAATGCGAGGGGCCCCATTGAGGCAGTTCCACTGGAGTACTTTTACAAGCCACAAACAAATAGAGATCCTGGGCTTTAACCTATAGCTGCCAATATGTCATCTGCTTTTACTATTTCAACTTGTAATCGCTTTTCTCCTTCAGACTATGTGGACTGACTGCATCTTTCGCCTTGGGGCTTACCTGGGGTCAACTGCGGCTTATTACACACACTGCCCAATACCCAGGTGTCAGGCATGGTTAATTTTGTATCCACGAATATGACATGAAAGATAGTGTCAATCTAGCAGGGAATCTTCCAGCACTCCACAATGTAATATTTCAAGAAGAAAGGCCTAATGTTAATCCGGGCGGCTTAGATATGTTTAACCCAGTTAGCTCTACTTCTTATGTATCAACAGAAAGCATTGCACTATCATCAAACAGTATGTTGGGTGAAGAGCTGGAATTTCCCTGGGCATTAATTGATATGGCACCCAAAGAGGGCCATGTCCCTCTTTTGCCTTCTGCAGTGGATGGCCCAATTTGTCAAAATAATAAGACCACCTGTGGAAGTCTTTTTTGGAACCTAGCAGGCCTGTTGCATAAGCTAGAAATCAAAGAATGGGTTGCCTTTATCAAAAATTACAGCATAGTATGCCTTCAGGAAACATGGTCGCAAGATATTGTACATATAAACGGGTTTTTTATATCCCCACTCCAACCAAAGTTTCTTGGGCGGCCATGCGAAAGGAGGATTATTGACACTTGTTTCAACGACAATGAATGGCAGAATAGGAAAGATTAAGATTGACTCATCGCATTCCAGACTATTAATATTTCCCTCAGCCAAAACTTGACACTTGTAAATTTTTATCATAATAACTTCAATGTTACAAATACAAGTATTGCCCAAGAGGTGGAATACGCTTTGTCAACCCACATAGAGGAGTTAAATACTGATTTTGTAGTGCTTTGGTGAGGCCAATTAGTAGCCTGGGTCATCGAGGGCAGTTGTCATTTTAATCATAACCCCTGTGGGAATATTTTCAATACACTATTGTCAAAATGTTCTATTTTCCTCACTGTGGATCTCATTAATTTAGCAGGCAATGACTTAGTAACATACATTGGGAGAGGACAAGGCGCTCTAATTGATATTATTACTCTCTCTGAGTATTTTAAGCCCCACAACTTGGTTTTTATCATTCATAAAACCTGTTATTTTATTTCTTTTATTTTTATTTAGAGAGTTTTATATAGAGCGAACGTGACCCTTGGGTATCAGAGCGCTTCACATTTACATGAGGTAGGTTCGATATACATCTTATATGGCATGACAATTCAATGGTATGAGGCAGGTTAGGTATAAAACTATATAGTAAACGTTTCACAAAGGTATGAGGTAGGTTCGGTATACATCAATAACGTATATAGTGATCACTACCCCTTATCTTTAGAGCTGGTGACCCAACTCAATGATCAAACTGCATCCGCCAGATCAGGCCCATTAATGTATGATAAGAACAAGGGGTTAATGCGGAAGCGGTCTACTATAAATCCTGACCGTCAAATAATAACAGCGAATTTGACCCAAGTTCGATAATAAATATTTTTTATTTTGAGCAAGTGCAAATTATTTCATCTTCCGTGTTTGTGCCATATGCACCATGTCATCACGCCAGCCTCGATAATTCACCTGCATGTTATCTGTAGTTAACAATTTCTTCATAGCCGTTATTGTCATTGCTTATTGTCAAAGCGAATGTGTGCTGTCATCTGTACCGTGCTGTCATCATTATTGCTTATTGTCAAAGCGAATGCGTGCTGTCATCTGCCCCGTGATGTCATCATTTATTTATTGTGAGCAAGTGCATGTTTTATTTCCGCTTTTATTTCCAAAAGATGCAGTGGCCCTTTTATTTCCGTTATTGTCGGTATTGCTTATTGTCAAAGCGAATGTGTGCTGTCATCTGCCCCATGCTGTCATCATTATTGCTTATTGTCAAAGCGAATGCGTGCTGTCATAATATGTGTGCTGTCATAATGCTTGCTGTCACCTGTCATCTACCCCGTGGTGTCATCATTTATTTATTGTGAGCAAGTGCATGTTTTATTTCCGATTTTATTTCCAAAAGGTGGCGCTTTTCCACTTTTATTTACAAAAGCATGAGCGATGCGTTGTTATTGTCAAAGCGATGTTATTGTCAATGCGCATTAGTAGCATGCGTTCCAAAAGCATGCGATGTAAAGCCTCCTGTGATGTGAAAGTCGCGTTGCGATGGCAGCGCGTGAAAACACCAACATTGTAATGGGTGTTTCCCGTAAAATTGATGTGGCAATTATGCCTGAGACTTGGGTTGAACATTTTTCGGGTCTCTATAAAATTGGTAGTGATCCCTCTTGTAGTACTAATATCAAATATGGGTCAATAATTATGGCACCCCCAACATTAGATAAGGTGGATAGGGCCTTAACCCAGACTGTGAAGAATAAGGCCTCTGGCCCTGACGGTATTCCCGCAGATTTGTTCTTAGCTAACATACCCCTGTGGCTCCCGCTGCTAACAATTTAAGCTGCTATGTGGCTCAGGAACCGCTCGAATCATGGAGATCATCTTTAAAAAAGGTGATAGTGCAGATCCCAAATGCTACCGGCCAATATCTCTAATTGACTGCACCTGCAAGATCATGGGCAGAGTAATTTTAGAAAGGCTGGAGGCCTGGGTAACAGAAAATGGTAAGTTTACTGATATCCAATATGGCTTCAGGAGAGGCCTGGGCACGGTAGAACAGTGCCTCAACCTGCATCTGGTCATAGGCAAATACACCTTTATTTAGGGTTTATGAACCAGACGTCTGCCTTTGACTGGGTGCAGAGAGGGAAACTTTGGTAGAAGATGCTGGAAATGGGCATAGAACCAGCTATTGTGCACTTTATAGCAGACATGCATCAGGATGTCACAGGGAGAGTTCGCTATGGTGCAGGTGGTGAACTTACTGCCCCAATTAAGATGAGCCGCGGGGTCCGCCAGGGTTGCGTACTTGCACCCTTTTTATTCTGTCTGTATATAAATGTTTTAGAAAGCTATATTATAAACTGGAATGTGGATGCTCCCCAGATAGGCCACAGGTTGTTACTGGCATTATTATACACAGACGATTGTGTTTTAATGTCCGGAACCGGGGTGGGGTTGCAAAGGCTTTTAACTAGTTTTAATAATTTTATGACTCACCTTGGCCTGAAGACCAATATAGCCAAATCTCATATCATGGTGGTGGGCAAATCACCAATAATTGTAAAGACATGTTTTATAAGTAGCGAGAAATTGCTTTATGTACCTACCTTTCCTTATTTAGGAATTATTTTTGATTCAAAAAGCACTTGGTTTCATCTAATAGAGGGAAGGGCTAGGGGCTTCAACCAAAATTTGGAGGGTATTTTTAGATTTGCTAAAAAAACTAGGTTACCGCCCAGTAAGAGCAATAATAGAAATCTATAAGGCACGTACGTGTGCGGCTACTCTGTATGGAGCTGGAGTCTGGGGCTTTTGCAACACCGTAGGCCTACAGAGAGCTGAAAACATGTTTTTGAAACGCTTGCTGACTGTACCAACAAGCACTGCCGCCACTATTTGTCACAGCGAGCTTGGCGTGATCCCGCTGTCCTTCCGCATACAACTAGCGCCTCTATAATTGTGGTATAACATCTGGTAAAGGAAGAAACCGCTTTGAACTGCGCCGTCATTACAGACTGCCTAAAATTAGAGTGGGTGAACAAAATTCCTTGGATTTCTTATGTTAAAGCCCAGCTGAAAAATTTAAGCTTGTTAGATTATTTGGACAATCCAGGAAATATTGCTAAAATATCGAGGGCAACCCCACATACTTAAAATTTCTGTTACATTGATTAGGACATAATTTCCCATAGGACTGATACAACTGTTTCCAGTAGAAATAATCAAGAAGTTAAAATACCTATCATGAGATATTAAGGTACTTATCGGTGTTAACAAGTCTTGAGGATAACTAGAACACACATAAATGTGAGACTTGATCCCCCTTCCCCCTCCCCCTTTTCTGGCATGATTTAGAGTGAAATTTCACATCGGTGATGGTTAAGAGGTTTTTGTCACATAAATGTAATGTTAGGCTACACAGAATCACAACACCCCTTTTTATTCCTTTACTTGGAATCTCTTTTTAAGTGACTAGTGCTTCCCCTTTTTTTTCCTTTTTAATAATGATATTGCAAAATTTTTAGAACAAATACAATAATAAAAGAAACTTTGTAAATAGGACCAAACTGCAACACTGACATATGTTCTTGTCTGCATGTACCTTTTTTTAGGTTTCAAATCATAAATGTACATGGCATCCTGATGAAGGCTCCATCCAAAACGCGCGTAGGAATTATTGTATAGTAAAGCCATGCTTGAAATCATTTTGTTCTCATTTTAGTAGCAATTTGCACTTTGTACATGATTTAGCAAATGTTTAATGAACTTTAGAAAAGAAAACAAATCATTGTACCCTCTGTAACAAAACAATTGAAGCAACTACTCATGCAAATAAATCTGTTGCAAATAATTCTGTATTATCTGACACAGAGGCTATCATTATTCTGAATGTATTTCTTGCCACATTATCAGTTTATAAAATAACATAAATAAATAAAAAATATTTTTGTAATAAATGGTACATGTATGTTAATTTGTGTATGTTCTTCAGGTCCGCTAAGATAAGTTTCATGTTCCTAAATTGTTTTTGATCTCAAGTAAAATATCAAGGGCCAACATGAAGAAAGAATTTTTGGCACACTCCTATTTAAAAAGGGATACCCAGCAGATGGGAAAAAATGGTTATTGTTCACTCACTTCTAGTTTGTTCTTTAGGTACTGAGCCTTAGCTTTCTCTTTACTTTAGTCATGTACAATTGTTCTACCTTATAAGGTTCAGGTTTGGAACCTCCCTTCTGTTGGTTTCATACCCGGGTAACGTATATTCTGATGCCAAATTGATTGTATGCCCATGTGACTCAAAATCAGCGCAGAGTACGTTGCATTTAGTTTTTTTGTCAACTTTATACCAACCCAAGGCGTGCTTTTTTAACAGCATTCTTAAATTTCCTAAATATAAGAAAATGTCAGGCTGTTTTGCACTACCTTCAGCTTTTAAAAGATACATTTATCTGCTTAATGGTTTATAAATACATCTCCTCCGCAGTTCGGTTACGGAATATTGTTGGAAAATGATTCCCATGTTTTTACTATAACTTTTGTACAGGATTCAAGACCCCTTAGTGTGGTATAGTTTCCCATTGTGACTAATGATGAAATGTTGACATTGTTGCCAATAAGTACTAAGCATGTAGTTGACCTTTTTTGCTCTCTTACCATCTCTAGTTCAAACCCTGTTGGGCCTATATGCCCTCGTGATAATTATCTGAAAAGAGATGCGATTTGGACATTTGCAAAATATACTTTTTATCTAGGGTATTTTATCTGATATTTGATATTTGATTAACTTCATTGTGCTTTAATCAGAAATGCTTTTTATGATGTATTCTTTTATGAGTTGGAATATAGCTGAATAAAGATTTCTGATTTACTGACTGCGAAGAGACAGTCTCATTTGCCATTGTCATCAGGCACATGGCGGAATTTCTGGATTTACACTTACCTAGTGTTGAAGTAAAGACCAATGTCCTCACAGATGGTTTGCGACCTGGGCAGACTTCTTTTGAGCCTTTGTTATTTTTCAACAAAGCCCTGAATGCCACACTAATGGGTACAGGAGCTAAGCCTGGCTTTTGCTGGCCCTTGAAAAGGCCGGTAGCCCTATGCCACAGGCTTGTTCCGGGTGATCCTGCTTTTTTAATACAGCACCCTATGCCTAAGAGCCTGGTTGGTCAGGCACCTACCAGCTGAGTTAATCCCAACTCATTTCCTACACTCCCCCTTCCCCGCCTAGTCTTTCAGTTAGTCAACACTAGATGTTTGCTTGGTATATGTTCCCAAGCATTATGGGACATAGACAGGGCCATTGAAATTATTTGAATAATTGTAGATTTGACTAATTTGCCACATAATCCATCATAAACTGCAGATTTCAACAACAACAAAAAAAATCGCTAGCTCAAACAGTTAAAAAGTTACTAAAAATGCAGTAACTCGTTTTGCTACACAGTGGAAGGCAATTTGAAAGGTTGACAGGTCACCTTTTTGTTGCTTATTTATATATTTGGGTGTTGAACTGGTACTATTGAGGTTCAACTTATTGCCAAACAGTACTGCCTCCTATATGGGACAGATAAACAAAAGTACTGAAAAACAATACAACAGCTATATGCTAGTGCAACAACTGTAGTGGGGTGAAGGCTTGTGGCCTCTGTCTGGAGGCTCTGAGGCTTTAGCGAAGGCCGGCACTTCAGAGGGTTTCCCTGATGATCAGTCATCTAGCAGGATTCCTCCGCATCAGGGCAGAACAAGTCATGAGCTAGCTGATCACAAGTGGCATCTGCACCCAGAGGTGGTAAAGCATATCTATGCCCAGGAGGCAAAGCCCTCTGTGAATCTGTTCTCTACCTCTGAACATATTATAATCCAACCTTTTGCACGCTGGAGTTTCCTCCTCAGGGGTCTCTAAAGATCTGTTCTACCTTTGGTGGGACTCCAGCCTTCTATATTTATTATTGCCTCAGCCAATGATCCCAAGGCTTGTAAAGAAGCACAGCTGGTTCAGTAGGCTCCAGATTGGGCCAGAAGGATGTGTTACTCCGAGCTGCTGTCTCTGTCCATCTACCTATCCTCTTCAGCAAGACTGGGAGCTGCATAAGGTCCAAAATATGCACCTTCGTGTGTGGAGATTCAGCAGCACCAGTGTGACTCTGATCTACCATCTGGGATACCTGATGTGATTTTGGTTGCTTGCCCCACTACCACTAAATCCGTTTATTTGGGCCGCTGGTCCACATTTGTTGCCTGATGTAATGAGATTGACTGTCTATAGCCTAGGTTGTCTGATACTTTGGTTTGTGCTGTCTTAAGGGTTACTTATTGGCCCTTTCGGCCTTCCTTTGTTTTTCTGATCAGCACGCATTGTTTAAATCATCCATTAAGATGCATTATTTAAGGTCACGGTGGCTGAGCATGTAATGGCGGTAGACGTGCCGGGGTAGAGCTCCAGGAGAAGCTCCCCTACCGCGGGCCATTTATCCGCTTCCAGCGCCCCAAACCCGCTGATAATCTCGGCGAGGGCGCAGGAAGCTCTTTTACCCGTGCTGGCGAAGTTTGAAATCGGCAACTTGTTCCTGGCCGCTCCACCAGACTCGACCTCTGCGTGCCCCGCTGGCGGACTCCTCCGGCCGGTGCCTGTGGCCAATTGAGGCCGGGGATGCGTCGGGCCTACTAGGCCCAGGATCAGGGAGTTACTGCACACAACATCGGATGCCCTGATACTGTCGCCGCTCCCCCCGGCTGCCTCTGCAACACCACCGGAGCGGTGGTTGGACCCCTGGGCGCCGGGGAGCAACGTGACGGCTGGAGAGCTGTGTGCAGAGGGGGGACATCGAACGCTGGTGAAGATCGCCTCCCCCCCTAGCCACGGTGAGCCACATTGACTTTGAGGGAGAGCGGATGGGCCCGACGGTGAACTGCCCTGGATGTCATGATTGAGCCCTCAGGCGATTACCCAGATCCCTACTGATCACTGGGATAGCTCTTCACTGGCGCGGTCTGTTGCGCCCTACCCCGCCCTCCCTCCCTGGGTTATTGCGCAACCCTTACCGACACTCTGGGCTGGCACTGACGGGGCCTGTGTGCCTTGGGACACGTGAGCGATTCCTGCCCAGCCTTGGCGCTGCCAGAGCAAAAGGGAGACGGGCCTACAGTTGCTGGCTGTACTAGACCGCCGACTGCGGACGCCTGGGGTGAGGAGAGGGCCATACCCGACTGCCTGACATCTGCCCTACCTTGTAATTCGTGGAGGGGGTTACGCTAGCGGATGCGCCAGCCATAGGGGGCCCCTGCCGCTAAGATCAACATTGGAAGCCCCTTTAGATCCACCAACTGACATTGGAGGGGGCCGGAGAGGATGTGGGCCATGCAGATTTAACACTGTCCCTCAGCGAAGCCTCTTTTCCTACTGGGAGACTTTTACGGGACCCCAGGGGGTGGATGACCTGCGTCCCCCCACATTCGCCTTGTGCAGCCCCGGAACTACGCAGTCTTTGGCTACTACTGTGGAGTGTCTCTCCCCATCACGCTGTCTTTGGAACACTAGTGCGACTTTCATGTCTGGGGGGCCCAAGACGAGAGCTGGTGCAGGCGGCACTCTGGTGAAAGGAAGAATGGCGAAACAGACGGACCAGGAACAGACTGCCTCCAAACTGGACACGATGTTAGCGGCGATGGAGAGACTGGAGGAGTCGCTGCAGCAGACCCCAACGTCCCTAGAGACTAAAATTGATAAAGTAGCAATTGATCTGATGCACCTTCGTGCTGACCATAAAAAGTTATCGGATCGGACGGCGGACCTTGAACATACCGTGGCGGATATGACACCTAAAGTTACACAAATAGACAAACATGTTCAGGATCTTCTCAACCGGGTGGAGTTTCTGGAGGACCGGGCAGAAGACGCGGAGAGACTTACCCAGAGAAACAACGTTCGCATAGTGGGTCTGCCGGAACGATGGGAGGGGAGAGAACCGGTGGAACACATGGAACACTGGCTCAAGGCCTTACTCCCGGAGGGCACCCTCTCACAACAATTTGTGGTGGAACGCGCCTACCATGTACCAACGCGCCCTCCTCCTGAAGGCTCCAATCCGAGGCCTATGCTCATTCGCATCTTGAACTACAGAGACCGCGATACCATACTGCGTGAGACTCGGAAACTGGCTGACGTCAGAGTTGAAAATGCCAGAATCATGTTCTTTCCTGATTACTCTGTACAAGTACAGCGCCACTCTTTCTTGGCGGTAAAACAACGCCTTCGTCGCCTGGCTCTGAAGTATTCTCTACTCTTCCCAGCTCGCTTGCGAGTGGTGGCGCAAGAGAAGACGCACTTCTTCAATACTCCGGAAGCAGTTGAGGCTTGGTTCGACTCCGGTGTCGATACGGAACCTAGAGAAATGCCGCCGAAGCCACGACGCGAACGTGGATCCCGAAGACGACGCCGCAGAAGACCCTCCCCAACGCACTCGTCAGACACGGAACCTGAAGTGGGACCCACACCTGAATGCATGCAGAGCGAGCAACAGGAAACCCTTCGCATGGCGGCGGAAATCAGCAGCTCACGCACGGAGGATCCCGTCATGGAAGCTAGTCCTGAGGCCCTTGCGAGTGACGACGAATACATCTACGGCTTACCGGACTCCCAAGTATCGCTGGACCTTCCAGATGTCACACCGCAAACTGCAGATACGTTCCACTGATAATCTCCTGGGATACTTGCTTCATTATTCGGTCACTGAGAGAGCCGCAGGGGCAATGCTTACACAGAGTCCGGACACAGAGACGGATCTTACTACCTGGCTCTGTCACACTAGGGGTGCCCCCCCCCTGCTTGCCTTGGGCACGTATACTGCACTCTGCACTCCTGCTGCGCCAGGGGGGCGATCACTGTAGGTGAGACGTGGAACTATACCAAGGGGTGGACGACTCCCCTGGAGGTGAGTGCCTTGCAGAAGACTGAGCCTCGGTGCATTTGCGCAGCGGGTCCTTGGACACGCTGGCACACTTTCCATTGACTTTGACAAGCTTTGCCGGAACTGAACTAGCAATCACTACCTGCCTGTGGTGGGGGACTACGATTTTGTCTTCCTCGCATGTATACTCTGTAAAGTAAAATATCATGACTCAGTGACCCCCCCTTGAACTTACGTACTTTTAATGCTCATTAGAGCGTTTGGACGACAACATGTTCTGCTGTCGACCTTGTGGTATTATGTTGATGTTTTTCTTGTTTGCAAGACAGGTGGTGTTTCTTTTTCTTCCCTATTTCCTAAATGTGTGTTCGTGGGACGCCAGCCAGGGACCACTGATGTTTCATGATTGTTGTGGATATCTAACATGTAATGTACCTAAACTATGTGCTGGGGGGAGGCGGCCGAGGGGGGCTATGGATGAATGGACACACGATGACTATGGTTAAATTCTGTACTTGGAACGTGCGTGGTATGCATACACCCTCACGCCATTACCAGGTATACTCATATCTTAAACGACACCAAATACACATCGCATTGTTGCAAGAGACCCATTTAACAGACCTAGAGGTGGCCACACTGCGCCGTAGGTGGAGGGGACAACTTTACGCCACGGGATTCTCGGCATTTGCACGAGGAGCTTTAATCTGGATTCGTCCTGGGGTCCCCTTTGCCCTAGCTCACAGCACAATAGACATTGAGGGCAGATATGTGCTTTTACAGGGCAAGCTAGATGGACAGCAGGTGATTATGGTTTCCATCTACGCACCTAACTCGGAACATGGGAGGTTTTTTTCCCGACTGTCGTCGGCGATGGCGCCATGGCCGGGTGTCCCGCTTCTAATCGGAGGCGATTTTAACTGTGTGCTAGATGTTGTGCTTGATCGCTCGCCCCCCCTTAGCCACTGCTCCGACGAGTGGGGCGCAGAGGGCACTTACTAGCTGGGCATCACAGTGGGACCTGCATGATGTTTGGCGTACCCGACACCCCAATGTGAGAATTTATTCGTATTACTCAGGTGCCCATGCCTTACACGTTAGACTAGACAGATTTATGCTCACTAGCGACCTACTCCCCCATGTCACTGATACTGAATACTTGGGGCGCACTCACTCTGACCACAACCCGCACACACTGGACTTTGCCTGGGAACGCCCCCGTCCGACGGCGCCCATGTGGCGTCTTCAGCCGGATCTTTTATTGGATGACGCATATAGGGAGGCGCTCTCACATTGCATTTTGCGCTACTTTGAGGATAACACTGACACTGCAACTACCCCGCAAATAGAGTGGGATGCATTCAAGGTAGGCGCGAGGGGCGACTGTTTAGGCATGCAAGCGAGTATGCGACGCCAGGTGGAAAGAGATTTGACGTGTGTAGAATCTACCTTACTAGATGCCGAACGAGAGGCAGCTGAGGGCGATGACACGAGATTAATGGTGGCCCGTGAGCAACACATTCGCCTTTTAGACAGATTAAAAAACCTGAATTATGCAGCCCATTCGGCACGCACACATAATACTGGGGACAAACCGGGCAAACTATTATCTTGGTTAATACGACGGGACACTCAAACGGCGCCAGTTCTAGCGATTAGTACCGCTCCCGACTCCACAGTCTACACACAGAGAGCCATACACGAGGCATTCATGACCCACTACGAGGACCTTTATCGCTCCCGGTTGCGGGTCGCTGAAGATGAAATCTCGGAATACCTATCACCGCTTCCCCTACCAATCGCTACCAATGCGCAAAGGGAGGAACTGGGAGCGCCACTTGTGGCAGAAGAGCTCAGGGCGGTTATTTTTTCCCTTTCCAATGGCAAGACCCCAGGACCAGACGGGTTGCCTGCGGAGTTCTATAAGGCCTACTCCGCTATCCTTGTACCCGAACTGTTGCGGATGTATAAGGCAGCGATAGACAACTCTGCTCTCCCCCCAACGCTGAATGAGGCGCACGTAATATCCCTCTTGAAGCCTGGAAGAGATGGCCTCAATCTGGGGTCATAACGACCACTCGCGCTCCTTAACACGGATTACAAGATCCTGGCGGCTACCCTTGCTCAGAGGTTGGCTCCCTTGGTGCCTGACCTAGTACACCCTGACCAAAACGGTTTTGTGCCGACCCGGAGTACGTCCTATATTATCAGGCGCCTCTTTAGGATACAAAGCCTAGCCAGGTCTAAGTGGCCTCGCTCGGGGTGTTTGGTTCTTGACCTGGAGAAAGCATTTGACTCCGTGGAATGGACGTACCTGATGCAAGTGCTCAAGAAATTTGACTTGGGTGAGGCTTACCTATAGATGGTGAAACTCCTCTACCAGGGCCCCGTGGTACGGGTGCGCACGGGTAGGCTCCTATCAGATTTGGTCCAAATACACAGGGGCACTAGACAGGGGTGCCCTCTTTCCCCCTTTGATTTTTGCTCTGATGATGGAGCCCTTGGCGACATTACTCCGCGACTCTGGTGGAAATTGGGGCATCCCTTTGGCAGATGGGATACACTCGGTGTCGCTATATGCGGATGATCTACAGATCTATGTCAGAGACCTGACTCGATTCCCACGTGAAATCACCTCCATATTCCGCGATTTTGGAAGTATGTCGGGCCTTCGGGTCAATTGGGCAAAATCAGGAGTGTATTCCTTTGCCGCGGACACGCCGGAACGTGATATTATAGTAATGGGTGAAAAACTCGTCTGGTACCCGACCGTCTTTCGTTATCTAGGGATCCATATTTATCGAGACCCAGCTGACTTGCTAGAGGGTAACCTCACGAGAGCCATTTCGTCACTCCCGGCGCAAGTGGCTTTTTGGAACACCCTTCCGTTAACAGTCCCGGGTCGAATTACCCTTGCCAAGATGATTATGCTGCCGAAACTCCTGTACTTTTATGCTAACTTGCCGGTGTATGTTCCGACTAAAACTTTCCGAGAACTGGAATCACTGACTAGGCGGCTGATCTGAAATGCAGGGCGCCCCAGAGTTGCGCTGAAAACGCTCAATGCAGCAACCGAGTCAGGGGAGTTATCTGTTCTAAACCAGGAGCTCTACTACCTGGCAGCACAGCTGCAGTGGGTCGCCTACTGGCTGAGTGGTAAGAACCTCTGCGATACAACTTCGGATGACGCCGTCATGTCGGTAGCTCAGATACTTGCATTATTTCATCCCCTGACTAAGAAACGCTGCCCAGACCAATTGCACCTTGCGGTGGCGAGGAGTTGTTATGTGAGGAGCCTAAAACTTACGTGCTCGGTCACCCCTTATGCCCCCAACCTACCGTTGCTGGGGACACCTTGGGTGGGTGGCATGCTCACGGAGGCGGCACTAGGCAGTTGGACAAATGTTGCCTTGGAAACTTTGGGAGACCTTTATGCAGACGGTACTTTACTCCCGTTTGCATCCCTGACAGCCAACACGGGACTATTACCTGGACAATTTCTAACACACGCGGCACTGCTTCGTCTACTGACTCAGGCTTGGGGCGACCTCGCAGTGGAACTACCTCCTCACTTACTGATTCAATACTTGCATGTGATGGGAAACGGCTCTCATATAGTACACTGGCTTGCCCAAGCACTCCACACACACACACAATTTTCGCCACAACGCTTACGGGACAAATGAGCTGCTGACAAAGGCCGCGCTTGGACTGACAAGGAATGGGCAGTGATACTGGCTGGGGCGACTAATATTCCGCGCAATTCGCGATTCAAAATTATACAGTATTACATAGTGCACCGCACGTACTTGTCCCCGGACAAAATCAATCGATACTTCGGCCTAGACTCATCAGCGTGCCCCAGATGCTGACTTGTAGACGCGCACCTACTCCACATGCTCTGGCAGTGCCCTCTCCTGCACAATTACTGGACACTGATTTCGACCTCTTTGGCGGTGGTGACTGGGGGTAATTTGTCCCACACCTGGGAGACTTGCTTGCTGGGCCTGTTCAAGAAAACGAAGCAGAACAAGGTACAGGCTAGATTCTGGGATCTGGGGCTGATAACTGCGAAGCGCCTCATCACCTAATGCTGGAAAAATAGTGCACCCCCGCAACCCACACATTGGCGCACCTCATTTGATAACTGGGCGAGGGCGGAAAGCTTGGCACTACACAGGGAGGAGACGGCTGAACTGCGCAAGTTCCCCATAGCGCAAGACTGGGACGTCACCCTGGCCGCTTATCACCAAGCGTGCCTACAGAAAGGCATTATCTAACTTCGGGTACGCAGCAGTCAACTCACCCAGTCACCTTTACCTTTTCTCCCACCCCTTCCTTCCAACTTCCCATCCCTCTCCTCCTACTCCACTCCCCTTCAAACCTTTCCACCCCTTCCCCCCCTCCCACCCCTGGCTACGCACCAGTCTCACACCCCTGCACGATCCAGACTAGCCCCCTGATCAGCCCCCTGCCCAGCCCCCTGCCCTCCCCCCCTCCATTCCATTGTTAAGCTCACTGCGTTTCGCATCCATCGGCCCTCTCTGCGGCCATGGTACTACACACGCCCGTTCCAGACTGCCCTGATTGAACCACACATCCCTAGATTACCTACACCTAGTCTTGCAACCCCCCTGCCGATCCCAGGTTGTTGTTCATGGTTTCCAGTTTCAAGCAAAAGATTTGAATACCTACGACATGTATGCCACGGCTACTAATACATGATACCACAGGAATTACATAGCTGATACCCCTACCTACTCATTCCATTGGTATGGGGTTGGAAATTGTTTGGCGTTTTCAGCACACTGCTGTTGTTGATTTGTGACTTACCAACTATTCAGTGCACAATACGAGCTTATGGCTTAGTCAAGATATGTACATTGCTTTACTCTTCATCTACCGTTTATATTTACCTGTAACCTACATTGTATCACTACGACTGGTGGATGTATACTGATGACGCTATGCCAACAATATGTACCTATTTCATGTATGTGTACGAATTGAACGTCACCTAACAAAACAACTAATAAAAGATATTCAAACAAAAAAAAAGATACATTATTTAAAAGACATATGTTTCCTCTATCTCCATTCATTATGCCACAGTGGGACCTCCATTTGGTTTGAATGAAGACTCTGAGACTCTTAACTCTGAAGACCGTGTTTCTTATTGCCGTCACTTCGGCACTTTGTGCCAGCTACTCCTTGCTACTTCTTAGCTTCTTGTGTTATTTTGGCCACCTGAAGTGTTTAGAGGTGGATAGACGGATCTATGTATGGATGGATCCGTTGAGTGATCTATCTATGGATAGATGGATGTATCTATAGGTGGATGGATCTATCTTGATAGGGCTGTGAATGTCAATCAGCCATCCACGCTGCTCATCCACATTGTTCTCAAACTCTTCCATCTGTAACTGCATGATAGTGCTCATTATTCTAGAGTATTTCTTTTTACAAGACGAAGTAGGCACACAACCATTGCTAGATTTCAAGCTATAATGGGAAACTGCACAAAAACATGTTTTTGATTTCTTGCATCCAGCTACACCAGTTTCCTGGTGTCTCATCCTTGGGGGCATGTAACTAACGGGACCTGTTTAAAGCCTCATTAATGCTGATGCTTTGGACCTCAGAGTTCCACCAAATAGCCTGTTGAACCTTTCACATGATATTAAAGTCAAGAGAGTCTCTAGGTTCGAACTACAAACTGATATGACTGCATCAAATGGTGCCAGTCTGGCCAAGCCATCAAATGATAGCCAGCCAAGTGCCCTCCATTGCATCTCAATCCTCTCTTCCATAGCCATCTCCAAAGAAACCATCAATACTGTTTGCTTCAGCATTTGTATCTTGACGGTCGTGATCTGTAGGAATGGTGTTGAGAAGAGCTTAAGTGAGGGTCATGGCACCAATTGTATCCCCCATGGGACATTTCGTTGTCTGGTAGAGCAAAAACCGATTAACAGATTTAAGCCAAACTTGTCCTGTAAGTAAAACTTTACACAGGAATGTTGCTTTTCGTGGTTTATTGTAACTCCATTCGGTAGGTTTCAAAATGATAGTGTTTGAAACAGGTGCCAGAGTTGCAGCTTTTGTATATTGTGGCCGTTTAAGGTGGTGATTTCTAAAATCTCGATTTCGGTCAATCACATTTGAATTTTGTTGACAAATGGGATTGGCTGATAAAGATCAAACATTTTATTTCCTCCATCTTAAAGATTACAATTTCATTTTGTTGTGTTTCAAAATCCTGATGAAGTTGGGCGTCTCCTTTAATAATAAAGAAAGCTCTATTTGCTTTTGCCAGTAGTGTCTTCTTTCCATCTTTCTTTCAAGCTAACGGTTGTTCCTTGAAGGCCATCTGGCCAGAAGCATGTGGGCACTTCTGCTTCTCACGTTTGTGCTCTATCCATACCTGTTAGCGCTTATTTAAATTTTCCAACAATGTGAATCCTTTCTTACATATAGTTTGGCCTGCAACAGTATCCGGGAACTCTGGTATTTTGAAAAGCATAGTCTTTCAAAATGGACCAGAATTGATATATTTCAATTAACATATCGGAATAAAATGTTATTTTAATCATTTAAACTCAGGGGCTTTAATTGTTATTGGTGAAGGGTTTCCCTGCAACTACAAACCCATTAAACAGTGGAAAATGTATGCCTGTCATGGCCTGCAGGAGAATGAGAAAGGATTAGAATCTGTTTCTAACAAAGCAGTTGCAGGCACTTATGCACTGAGCTGTTGAATCTTAGTATGTGGGAAGTTAAAAGGGTAAGGGATTGGCAATGGACAAAGAATATGAGAATGCCAGGACTTACTTTGCATTTCAAAGGTGTGACAAACCTACGGTGAATATACATGTCCTTCTTCAGGCAGCTGTGGGAAAAATATAGGTCCCCACTCAAGTACATTTGTATTATTCAAACACTTTATATATTGGACTGGATTAGAAATCTGAATCTGGTGGAGGAAGTCCTAAACTATGAACACCATGGCTGTTTTACAAGCTATTTGTTACATACTCATAAGCGCACGAGGAACTTGGTTTCCTCGTGCGGTCGCGTGTGTGAGAAATATTGTAGTCCTGTTTACATTTAAAGTAGAAATAGAGACATGCGAGGGCGCGCGTCTCTGTTGTCTTTTGAAGGCACAAGCTGTTGTTGGCTCGTGTTTGTTATGTTTTAAAAATGCATGACTTGTATATATGGAAGGCGGTTGTGCTGTTCCGGCATTCAACTACTGGCGTAGATCCTGAGCGGTCCGTGTATATGAAGCTCCAATAAAGTAAGAAGAAAACTCATCCTACCATTTCCTGTGCTTCATACTTTTGTAGATTTATCCGGATTGCACTTTCCAACACTGGCGACGAGGATGGGATTAAGAAAACTCATCTAACCATTTCCTGTGCTTCATACATTTGTGGATTTATCCGGATTCCACTATTCATCTGAAATATAAACCTAAACTCACCATCCATACACTCACCCACTTAACCATATATCAACAACTAAACACATTATTAAAGTAAATATTTTCAATCAAAAAATATACAAGACCTACTGATTTTACCAAGCATTGTTTTCAGGAGACGGTCATAATGGTCCTTGTCTGGCAGTATATCAGCCTTGTGTACATGACTCAGACCCGATATGTATGCTATAGTCACCCCAATCAATACTCCTTGCTGGTAACTAGAATAATGTTTAAAACTCTTTACTATACATGCTCTCGTGGAGAGTCATTAGCGTGAATACCGGATTCTGAATCTGGTGACTCACTGCTGGGGCATAGCAGCAGTGCAATAAGAGTTATTTATCGATGTTGCTACATCATAAGGGGAGGTTCTAGCTTCCCCTCTCTTCCCCCACACACACGCTCAGAGACCTGAGCCAGGCTGCAGAATGGCAGCTTGACTGTTGCCCACACTCTTCAACCTCTCTTGGGTTTCCACAGGCCAGAGGGAGGTAGCAGAAAGTGGACAGCCTTCTTTTCTCCTCGAATTGCCACAGTCTCCATTATGTGCATGCCTCTGATGACCAGCAGGCACTTGAAAGCTGCACTAACACTACTCTCCAAAAGCCTGCCAGCACAGTTTGAGCCGCCTTCTTCATGGAAAACTGAGAGCATAGCTTCTACATGGGTAGGGATCTGGAGGGTAGAAAGAGACATATGGTGGAGGAGATAGATGCAGGAGGCTAGGCCATCTTGTTTTTTTACATGTGGGTGAGTATTGAAAGAGGTATCTTCTAAAGAGGGTGATGTGGAACTGGTGGCAGAACTCTAGGTACTCATTTTATATTTGGAATAGCAAGAGGCGGGTGGCAGAATGCGAGGTATATATATATATATTTTAATTTAGGAGGATATAGCAGTGGGTGGGAGGGCAATCGCTGTAGGAACAATCATTCCGAGACCACGAACAATCATTCACAGAAGAACCACCAACTCCCTCTCTCCCCAGGAAGTGAGCGCACTCGTCGCCTCGTACGAACTCCCCCCGAACCAGTCAGCCCAGGCTCCACGCACGAACTCGACTCTCACCTCTTCGATACAAGTCATCACCGGAGTAGGTAGAAACCCCCCCCCCAGCAAAGCCACAAGACCTCCACCGTTTCTTTCCTCCATACCCAGAGCCAAACCCGACAAGAGAAAAGCGAAAGAAGTACCCCCCATGAACTGTATGCTTATCAACAGCCGGTCGGCAGTCAAACATGCAACGGAAATAGCCGAAGCCATCCTCTCCCATGACCTGGATGTAGCCTTCATCACGGAAACATGGCTAAACACCCTATCTCTCCCCATTCTGGACATGCTGGTCCCTCCCGGTTTCTCAATCATCCGTAAAGACAGACCCCTACACAAAGGTGGGGGCATAGCAATTATCCACAAAAATGACCTCTCCATCTCCGAAGCTCCCTCCGGCCTGTACAGTTCCTTTGAATGCCTGTCGGTCATCATCAAATCTCAATGTCAAAGCGCACGTCAATGCCATCTCCTATACCATCCCCCAGGCAACTCCAACGAATTTAGAACTCAACTGTCAGATCTCATCACCCAATCAACTCTTAACAGTGACGACAATCTAATTCTAGGTGACCTCAACCTCAGATGGAACGAATCCAATAACCCGCTGATTCAATCTCTCAACTCCCTTCTGCAAGCCAACGATCTGATCCAACACTGCTCAGAGGAAACGCACTACAGAGGAGCGACCCTGGATGCCATCATTGCGAACAAAAATGCAATCTCGATTGATCACATCATCCCGGTGGACTGGTCAGACCACCACATCATTCTCTTTCATATTACTCAGCCGGCCCTATCCCTCCCACCCACCCAAGCCCCCCCTAAGTGGGTCAGGAACACTTCCAGAATCCCCCGAGACAAGCTAGAAGAAGGTCTCAGCTCACTCCTCCGGGAACACGAAGGAGTCCCTCTCAACCTCAGATCTCACCTCACTCTACCATTCCAACCTCGAGCTCACCCTGGATCAGCTGGCACCTCTGAAACTAAAAAAACCCAGAAGCGTCCCCTCCAGGTCTTGGTTCTCGACTGACATTAATGAGGAAAGAAGACATTTAAGATCCTTGGAAAGAACCTGGAGGTCCAAGCCTACTGCCCTCCATCGGGACCAACTCAAGACAGCTCGCAAAAACTATTATACCCACATCAAAAGCAAAAAGTCATCCTTCTTCTGCTCCGCCCTAGATAACGCCAAAAACCGCCCCAAAGAACTCTTTGACATCATCAGGAATCAAACTTCCATTCCTAAGGCAGCCAACTTAGTAGCATCCTAGACCCTGTGCGAAAACTTTGCTAGTTTCTTCAATGAAAAAATCGCCAAAATCGATCGCTCATTCAACACGAATCCTACACCCAACCTCAACCCCCCAGTAACCCCATCTACTTTATATATTGGACTGGATTAGAAATCTGAATCTGGTGGAGGAAGTCCTAAACTATGAACACCATGGCTGTTTTACAAGCTATTTGTTACATACTCATAAGCGCACGAGGAACTTGGTTTCCTCGTGCGGTCGCGTGTGTGAGAAATATTGTAGTCCTGTTTACATTTAAAGTAGAAATAGAGACATGCGAGGGCGCGCGTCTCTGTTGTCTTTTGAAGGCACAAGCTGTTGTTGGCTCGTGTTTGTTATGTTTTAAAAATGCATGACTTGTATATATGGAAGGCGGTTGTGCTGTTCTGGCATTCAACTACTGGCGTAGATCCTGAGCGGTCCGTGTATATGAAGCTCCAATAAAGTAAGAAGAAAACTCATCCTACCATTTCCTGTGCTTCATACTTTTGTAGATTTATCCGGATTGCACTTTCCAACACTGGCGACGAGGATGGGATTAAGAAAACTCATCTAACCATTTCCTGTGCTTCATACATTTGTGGATTTATCCGGATTCCACTATTCATCTGAAATATAAACCTAAACTCACCATCCATACACTCACCCACTTAACCATATATCAACAACTAAACACATTAATAAAGTAAATATTTTCAATCAAAAAATATACAAGACCTACTGATTTTACCAAGCATTGTTTTCAGGAGACGGTCATAATGGTCCTTGTCTGGCAGTATATCAGCCTTGTGTACATGACTCAGACCCGATATGTATGCTATAGTCACCCCAATCAATACTCCTTGCTGGTAACTAGAATAATGTTTAAAACTCTTTACTATACATGCTCTCGTGGAGAGTCATTAGCGTGAATACCGGATTCTGAATCTTCCTTCCAACCGATTAAGGAAGAATTGATAAGCAATCTTATCGCTGCCGCTAAACCCTCATCTCATTCCCTCGATCAACTGCCCTCAAGACTGACAAAGGATATGAAACTCACTCTAGCCCCTATATGGGCCAAGATCATCAACAGCTCCTTGAAAGAGGGATTCATCCCCGACTGCCTCAAACTAGGGCAAGTCACTCCTCTTCTAAAAAAAACCTGGCCTTGATCTCACTGACCTGAACAACTTCCACCCAGTCTCTAACCTTCCGTTCCTAGCCAAAATTCTTGAAAGATGCGTGCTTGCACAATTAACCCAACATCTGGAGACTTCCAATCTACTGGACCCGCACCAATCAGGGTTCAGGAAGGGATGCAGCACCGAAACCGCAATCCTAAATGTCCTAGATGATCTGCACATGTCACTCGACTCCAACCAATGCAGCCTTCTCATCCTCCTTGACCTCTCGGCTGCGTTCGACACTGTGGATCATTCCCTCCTACTTAATGCCCTCCGAGAGAGAGCGGGCATCGAAAAGACAGTCTTAAAATGGTTCTCCTCTTTTCTTAACAACCACACCCAAAAAATAAAGATCAACAGCTTCGAATCCGACCCCCTCCCCGTCAGCAGAGGAGTCCCCCAAGGGTCAGTACTCTCTCCACAACTCTTCAACATCTACATGGAACCCCTCACCTCACTTCTAAGGAACTCCAACATCCCATTCCACCTCTACGCAGATGACACTCAACTATATTTGAAAACCACCTCGATAGCAGACATTCACAGACTAAATGCGACACTCATGGAGGTCCAACAGTGGCTCACAGCCAACCACCTCAAACTGAATGAAGAAAAAACAGAAGTTCTCCTAATATCGAACAAAGATGAAAACCCACAAATAGTGGAATGGATCAAAGCCTTAAATGCTCTCAATGTCTCTCTGACACCAACAAACTCCGCAAAATCCTTAGGAATCACCCTCGACTCCAAACTGGACATGAACAAACACATCTCTAAAACCGCCAAAAGCGCATTCATGAACCTGAAACTTCTATACAAAATTAAACCCTTCCTCCCCCCCAAAGACCTGAAACAGGCCACCCAGGCACTTGTGCTTTCCAGAATAGACTATGGCATCGCAGTGTTGACGGGAACTGCCGAGGCGCACCTGGAACCGCTCACCTCCACCCTCAACCCAGCAGCAAGAATGGTCACAGGAACGAAGACATTTGACCACATCTCCCCAGCACTCAAAGAACTGAAATGGCTCCCGATTGTCCAAAGAGTCAACTTCCGCACAGCTTGCCTCACTCATAAAGCCCTGCATACAGGCAAACCGGAATACCTGGCTTCTAACCTCAAAAGGGCGGTTCAGTCCAGGAACCTCAGAAGCTCCAACACACTTTTACTCATCCCTCTGAAATCACAGAAACGAAAAACCTCAAATAAATCCTTTGCAGGGAATGCCCCCAGGATATGGAACTCCATCCCCCCACATATCAGAATGACTGCCTCCTTCCCGAAATTCAAATCGCTACTCAAAGCCTTCTTCCTTGAACACTCTGGTGCCTAAGAAGAACCTCATACGTGACAATGGTAGTCGGCTTTCTATCAGAACCCAGAACAATTGATTCTCGTCAGATCACCATCCCTTATTCCGCTCAAGTTACTGTTGCACAGACTCTATTCCTGCTTATTGTTGTTTTATCTGTATTTGCTGTGAAGCGCTCTGATACCTCCGGGTCCAGCTAGCGCTATACAAAACTTAAATAAATAAATAAATAAATAAATAAAAAGTAAGACACTAGAGGGAACTGATGCAGGTGAGGCTGTGTTTTGCATGGTCTTCCCCATTGTAGTGAGTCATATGGCCCCTACACTACATTGCAGCACACTGGCATCCTGAGGGCTGGACGTTGCCTGAGGGCCTAAATAAAGGGGGCACGGACCACACGTGGTCAGTGCCTGTACTTAACTAAAAATGAGGGTTGTGCATTTGTAGCCTGTACCTTATTGGCCTGAGGGAGACCGAGGCGCCCTGACATCTGGGCTACCAGACTGGTAAAGAATGGGCCATGCGGCGAAGTGTGTGGTGGCTGCCGATGCCTGCCTGTGAGTCAGTAGGCAGTGACGCGGAAGTGAAGAGTGCCTGGGTATGCCCAACCCATGAGGCATGCAGCAGTGGGGCAGCCACACTCGCATAAAGCTCTGGCTGACGCAGAGCTGAGGGCATGGCTGAGTGTGCACCCCTCCACCTGTGGGGTGTGTGAATTGGTGTGCTGTGTGGGCCCGATCCAGAGGTTCTGCCAGCGAGCCATCTGTGTGGGGGCCGGGCGTGGTGACCCCTCTCGCACCGGCACAGAGCATCGGCAGGCCTGCACACAGCAGGGAGGCGTCAACACGCGCCTGCTCAGCGAAGGCACTTCCCTGGACAGCAAGGACATAGTAAGGCAAAAGCAGCATACATTTTGCAACTGGGGGGGGGTGAGTAATTCTTTGCTAAAGTCTCAAAAAAACATGTAAATCAACAACTAATGAAGTTGATTGATAAGTAAACCCCCTCCCCCACCGGCACAAGGCATCTGCAGGCCTACACACAGCAGAGAGGCCTCAACACACACCTGCCAAGAGAAGGCAACCCCCCCCCCAGTGAAACTGTAATATGAGAGAAGGAGGGGTAAAGTGCCCAGGAAGGCGAGGGGCATTGGAAAAACAAAATACAAATAAAAAGAATCTGCCAGAACTGAAACAAAGGAGGAACTTAATGAAAATGAAATACATTGAAAATAAATAATAGGCAGTGTGAAAGACAGTGTGAGGGGAGCAAACATACTGAAGGCGAAGGACCAAGGTGGAAGGACCCAGCGCCTCATAACCCAACAGTGCTAAGGCCATCAGGAACATGTCACAAGCGGCCCCAGCAGCAGCCTCTGTGGCACAGCCGGAGTGCTTCCACCCTCGTCAATGCCTTGCCACCATTTAGCCAGCTGGAGTATATGGCTATGCTAAGATGGCGCCAATGGATAGGACGTCTGTAGCATTTCTTCCACACCCTGAGGGAGACAGATGGCACTGTAAAGAGTTCAATGATGCTACAAATGGGTGGAGATGAATTGGAGAACTTACCTAATATGGGGGTGGACCACAATTTAGATTCAGCCATAGCAGCACTCATAGACATTTTGACCCACGAATAAATCCCTTATTATGAAAGATATAAGTTACGTCAGGTTAAGGGGGAGTCGGTGGACACATTTTTTGCCCAACTGGGTAAACTGGTTAGTACATGTACGGGCATTGACAAACTGGATAAAATCAGGGCCTAGTTTATTCAGCGTTGCAAATCATCCAGGCTTCCCAAACTCATTCTGCGGAAGCCAGGGATTTCACCTGACGACATCCTTATCCTGGCCCGCTCCCACGAGCTAGTGGACAGATGGTGTGAGAAGTTAGCCTGGCATATGATGTCCACTAGTTCTAGTGGGCACCTTGCACCAGTCTAATCAATCCTTATTGATGGTGGTTGTAAAGTCAACCTTATAGAAAGCTATCATAGTGGTAGCATGAACCAGCAGTCTTCATGCTAAGACTTCAGTAGGTGAGTTAAGCAAGTTGTTTTACCATATATAATCCCTTGAATACCAAATGAAAGGACACCACACAAGGTATATATCAAATATATATGTATTTAATCTAAACACAACCATCTGCACTCTTTATGAGGTCAGAGGTCAAAATACAATACACGTCACACAGTTAATATACGATAAGTTGCACAACATACGTTATGCCCTAGGGGCCTCACAAACCATATACTAAGAAAGTGGTATAAGTACCACGTGAGAGTTAGAAAGCAGGCCTGGGCCTGTGGAATCACCGGGGCTACACTAAACAACCAAAGGTTAGGAAGTAGGAGGCCCACGGAAGACGCGTGCAGTGTCTAAACACAGACGCGGGTTGCCATTGACTTTCTATGGGAAACTAAGAAGTTACAAATATACAATTTAAGGACACTTCCGGATGGACTAGGATGGAACCCTTTTAAACTAGGACACTTCGAGAGTCAAGACCCACAGGAGCACCGGAGTACTCGTGTTACCTCACCCAGGGAAGCCGGGTGCATAGGTGCCTTTTCGTGTCGGGTTTCGTCGTCGTTTTCTATTGAGAGCTGCAAAGAAGTGCTGCAGGCGACCAGAGGAAAAGTGTCCAGGTGGATCCAAGGGTGGATCAGAGATGTGAAGAACCTGAAAGCAGAGGGGACAGAGTCTGGGTCACTAGCCAGTGACCAGGAAGGTACAAGGAAGGAACCAGGCGATGTCGGGTGCTGAAGGTGAAGAAGGTGAGTTTGTCTCTTCAGCCACGAGGTCCAGGAGGCATTGACGATGACCAGGCGCTGGATTTGAGCTGTCCCACGATGGATCTAGATGATTGCGGTGTCGGTATCTGGATTGGACTAAACAAGCCATGGCAACTGCAAGCCACGCAGGATGTTGAGATTTGCTCTGTTGCAGACCAGCAAGGTCTATGGCTCTTCTCCTTTTCAGTGATGCTGGAGCAAGCCTGGAACAACAAGGAAAGCAAGTTAAATTCAAAATGGCGTCTTCAGGGGGCTCACTAGCCAATGGGCAAGGAACCGGGAAGACGCATCGAGCTCAAATGCAAAGGCGGGGCCCACGGGACACTTGCGGAGTGTGGGGGCCTGGGCTTCGGTGCAAATGGTGCTCGGGGCTGGGGCTTCTCATACCCCAATGCACAACTTACTGAGGCTTCAGGAAAGGAGTGTAGGTAGCAAAATGCAGGATGTCCAAGATGTCCGGTCCCACGTCTCTAGTGTCCGCCACGGGTCTCAGCTTTGCTGTAGATGTGGATCGGGGTCAGAAAAGTCTGGAAGTCCAGTACTCGAGTCGCAGAGTCTTTGGGTTCCGACGGGAGCCTTGAAACTGCAGACCAGCGAAGTTGCTGTTGATGCCTGTTTGCACAGGGTGGGCACTCCTTGACCACAAGGGAGATGTCTTCCGTCTTCCAGTCAGAAAGGAATGTCGAAGGTCCAAGATATGTCTTTCAAAGATTCGTCCAGGTTAATCTAAAGTCCTGGGGACACAACTCCTATACTTATACTAGAACTGGGGGCTGGATTACCTGACTAGGTCCCTCCTATCGGTGGCCCTGAGAAGGGGGGTGGTTACACCCCTTTCCCTTTGTCCAGTTTCATGCCAGAGCAGGGCTGGAGTGCCCCAGCAACTGGTTTGAACCGGGCTATGCATGGAGCACCTTGTGTGCCCCAGGCATAGCTGAAAAAGCATCTGCTGATGCAGCCCTCCCTGCCCCAATACTCAAAACCCTGTCTGGGGAGGTGCTGGCACCTCCCTGGACAGGAAACCTATTGTCCAGGCCTCCCCTGCCGGAGTTTCGTCCAGCAGCAGGAGGTCAGACTCGTGTCTATGGCAGCAACATCCATTTTGTGATGCTGAGGCTCTGTTTAACTTTAACCGGGCAAAGCAGTAACTACATGTCTATTCCCTCTAGAATGGTGGAATGCTACCCCTGCCGCCAGGACTGGCGGGGGGGGGGGGGTAGTATTCCAAAGTGTTTGACACCTTACACGACATGTTTTGATAAAACCAAACCAAAGTTAGCATTAACCGCGAGGATTATAATGCACTTAAGAGTATATGGTATGGCTATATCAGAGAACAGCTATAAGGAGATGTGGTTCCAAAAGCTGCAGAGGGGCTCAGCTCATGCTAGGGCACTCTCTCACATAAAACCAAGCACTCTGCCTCCAGGATTGTTGAGGCCTAACATAGGAGTGGCTTATAGGTGTATATGTGTCTATATATAAAGGCAGATATAGATATACTATATCTAAGTAAGGGGCGATTACACCACCTTACCAAGGCTGTGTGAACAGACCTGTGGTGTCAGTTTGGAAGGTAAACCAGGGGTGGCACAATACATGCTGCAGCCCCTGGTTGGCCTAAGGGGCACCTATGCCCTGGGTACACTATACAGGGGCTCACAAGGGTGACCCAGTAACCAATCTGGTATGTACCTAAAGTACAGGGTATCAACTTAGAGAGAGAACAGCTGGGCTGTGGGTCTGATTAGCAGGCCCACAGCCTCACTAAAGTCGAAAAACCAGATAATCACAGCAAAAAAGTGGGGGTGACCATAGGAAGCAGACCCTACTCTCCTACAGATGGGTGGGTGACATGGAATCTGCCATGGTCCATCAGCCATTGGGCCTGCTGTCTACACCAGCAGTGAGAGTGAAGGAGAAACAGGTAGAAGCCATTCAGAGCTGTGCGACAAGACGACGAGGTCCATTCACTTCAAGACCCTGTGACAGGGCCTGTGGAAACTGTCAGTCCATCCACTATCCTTCCAGAAAGTGCCTGGCACAGGGCAAGAAGTGTTTTAAGTGCGGACGCCTCAATCAATTTGCCAAAGAGTGCCTCAGCATAGGAGCGCCGGCTGGGGTAAAAGCAAGAGGCAGAAGAGGTGCGACGGTTCGACAGTTGGCACTGGTGAAAGAGCCTACGCCTACTTGGATAGACAGTGCTGACATCACTCCAACAGTGGATGAGGAAGCTGAAGAAGTGTTCACTAGCTCCTTCATGGGGAGGAACAAGCAGAAAAGGAGACCCCAACCCATGTGCCACTAGGACATCAATGGTGCCCAGGTCATAGCTCTCATCAACACTGGTGCATCTGTTAACATCATAGATGTGGAGCAACTAAAGAAAATCTGGATGATTCTCATCCCCTGCACACGCACATATCTATTATACAATTGCCATGCGTACATTTATACAACAGAAAACATAAATCGTTATGATCTTTTCTTTGTCTTTAATTCAAAACGTCTAGCCAACACGTGTTTCGTCGATAAAGGAAGAACCCACGACTTCTTCTGGGATAAAACAATATGATAATCACTGTGTCAATGTACATACACATAAGAAACAAACTTGTAATATGGTGAAACACAATTCACCATTGTGAGGAAACCGAAGAAGATGTGGTGCCAGCATAAATTCAATGTAGTAATTTCTTCAAAATCGTATACACCCATGCAAGTTGTCTCTCGTAAAGCGGGCAAAAGACAGAAATAACGTGCGGAAAACATTCTACAGGATGTCACATGGTATGATTGTGTCCTCAGAGTGAGGCATATCACAGTGTCGTGCCTCTAACCGTGAACCAATATTCTGATATATTAACGTACTCTCAAGCTATTTTAATCCAGTTGCTATCTAGAAAGTGAAAACAATATTCCAATTCAAAACAGCAGGGTTGGGGGTGGGGGGTGGGGGGTGTTGTGAGGGGCAGGGACGTTTTGGCACCTAAATGTTCATATGAGCATTCAGTGATCAAAACTATTCAATAATCATAAGAGACATTAGTATGTATTCCAAGCACACCAACGCCTCCCTACCTGTCATGCTCTCTATCCTCATCACTCTTTCCTAAGAGGGGGTTGAGAGTGTTAAGGTTTCCCCAAAGCTGGTGATCCAAGATGGCGGATTGACACCGCCAGCAGTGGAAGGGCGCTGAGTCGGGTCCAGGTCTGAAGCAACAGCCACGCTATGTTCCGACACAGTGTACACAGTGTACAGCACTGATATGTGTATTGCTGCTATACGATTTAAACTACACGACGGAGCAAAACAGCGGAGCAAATCTGGACACAGGAGGGCTCACCTCGAGTGATGAGTAGCGCTGTATACTGATGGTCACGGAGACGGAGGCTGATGTGGAAAATACGGCAGATCGAGTGTTCTTTCCGATGCTTATTTTTCTCCGTCGGTGCTAGAAGTGCTGAGACACCGCAACTGCCACGAGTTTCTGCAAAGCCTCGACAGAGTTGGCAGAGTTGGAAAAGCCTGTTAGAGTGGATCAGGCTGGGAGCAGCATCTGCAACAGCAGCGATCCGTTGGCCAGGTCTGCGTTCCGCCGTAGCACCGGCAGCAGCCGAGCCGGAGAGAGCGAGCGTCAGCAGCGGGATGGCGCCGAAACCTCCCACACGGACAACGCGCAACACAACAATGAGCGGGAGAGCAGGCGCCTCTGCGGCTTCATTTTCGGTGACCGCAGTCAATGAGATTCTGGCAGGCAAGAAATCCAGCGAGACACTGGTAGGCAAGAAAACCACCGTGGACACGGCTCGGGGGTTGGCTCAGAGCACCGAGCGGGAGATACAGCCTGGGGTAAGCGGGGAGATAGGAGCTGCAGTGGCGCCAGTAGCAGTGGGAACAGAGAGCATTGCTGAGATGCTGCAGAAAAACAATCAAGGTATGGCAGTAGATAAGGATGCTACCGCTGATATCGTAGCTCCAACAGTTCAGGCAAATACTCAGGCAAATACTGAGGTACGGACCTTAGTTACAGCTTCACGGAGAAACGGAGTGGTAGCAGCGGCGGCAGCAGAGACCACTTCTGACCAAAATCCTATGAATAGCGCTTCCATTATTAACGATATGAGTAGCACTCTTGTCCATCATTCTGGCTCTCCGGCTCTACAGTCTCCAATACTGAACTTACCCAGCACTGACATCAACGCTAAAACTTCCTCTTGCACTACTAATGCTACTAATGCCATTAGTCTCTCTCTCGATAAAGGTTGTGCTACTGAGGTGACAGAAACTGAGGGAATTGTAAATGATGTTAACATAGACACAGGTGAAACAGATGAAGAATATGTGGATGTCAATGAGCAGGGGAGTAACACACCTTTATGTATGATCAAAGACAAAAATAAAACTGTACCTAAAAGGCTGAAGGGGAAAAGTAAGAGTAAGATGGTTAAAATGGCGGGCAAAACGAAGAAGACAAACACCTTGACAACTTTCGCTGAGAACAGCCCTATCAGACAATGGGTGCAGGCTAAGGGCGGGGTGAAAACCATGGCACTGCGATTATCTGGTAATAGCCCTAATGATACAATCACAGTACCCACTGTACCCATCGACAAAACAAAAACAAAAGTTGGCGCTCCATCCGGCCCTACCCAACCTATTCTCGCTGAGAAATTAAAGGCTATCGGGGCTAGCACTGGAGTTAGCACGTTTGATCAGCCACAACCTCACTCTTCTGCATCCACCGCGATATCTACCGGGGACAACCCTGCTTCAGCCTCCGTGTTAATGGACTGTAGCAGTACCAGCAGTAACAGTGGGAATAGTGGCAATAATGGGAGTGACAGCATAATTGTTGATGATATGCTCAAAGCTACTACCCCGGAGGCTTTAAGAACCCCACTCAGTGAGTCTATACAAGCAACACATATGGGTGACAATACCTCATCCTCATCTACTGGGGCAACTGAGTGGATACCGCAGGGGGAAGTGACCGCCTCCTTCCAGACAATTTTACACCTCCTAAATGAACAGAAACAAGAGGCCAAAACTCACTATCAGCAAATGAGGGAAGACAACAACAGAACTCAGATTTCTTTACAAGAAATGGCTTGCAAATTGGGAGCGGTGTCACAAGACATAGAAGAATTGCAGCAGAGAGTGGCTGTTACAGAAGAGAAATCGGAATGCTCTGAGGCAGGACTGAATAGGCATGATCTACAAATAGCCCAGATGCAGGCCAAACTGGAAGATTTGGAGAATAGGAATAGAAGGCAGAACCTCCGTGTCTTTGGTATTGCGGAAGGAGCAGAGGGGGCAGATCCAAGGGCATACATTACTCATTTGTTTCAAAAGGCCTTTCCTGATCTCTCAGACTGGGACTGGGACTCACAGATCCAACGGGCGCATCGATTACCCTTATTCCAGAGAGACAATAGCAGGAAATTTCCAAGACCCATTTTGATCTACATTGGTAACTATCTGCTTCGTCAAGCCATCTCTTTAAAAGCTCGCCCCAATACCCCAGTTAATATTGAGTCAGTAACCTTTTTTGTGAGATCGGATTTAAGTAAACAGTCGTTAGAGAAAAGATGGAAGCTAAAACAGTTTATAGATCCGATCAAAGAACTTGGATTTCAAGCTTATTTGCAAGAACCTGCAAAGCTAAAAGTGATAAAAAATGGTCGCTCATATTTCTTTTTGGATACAGATGAGGTCGAAAAAGCAATTTCTTCTTGGAAAACTGGGTAATGTTTGAGCTCAGGTTTAATGCTAAGTAAATACTGGCGTAATAGGGGTGCTATATTTCCCCTTTTTTTTTGTGGTTCTATTGGTCTTATTAGATATATTGAAGTCAATATCTTTTCAGTCTCTTGTCAAACACAACATTTTCGCGGGATATTAAATGTGTGCTTATATGACAATGAAGAGGTTAAATTTAAGACAATGTGAAATGCGCAATACTGTGACTGTGTCGTGTGGGCTAATTATAAATACCTGGACTCGATTGGCGTTCCATCCACCCACCGACTGCCAGGTGAACGGCAGTCAACAGGAAGGGGGGATCCACAGGTAAACACGGGGTGGGGGGAGGTAGTACTAGAGTGTGGGGTGGGTTAAGGGAGGTAATGGTTTGGGGTAAAAAATGCATCAAAGGACACAAAAATGACAAAGAAAAAATTAAGACGTTTTACAAAGCACTGATTGTGATTATTTTTGGCTACATAGGTAAGGAAATATATAATTTAGAATGCATTTAATAAAGTGCTTAACCTGGAATGTGTCAGGATTAAACAACAAAATTAAGCGCCGGCTTGTCTATGAGGAACTTAGGATGTATAGCCCGCAAATAGTAGTTCTAACTGAGACACATATTGCCTATAAAGACAAACAATTGATCAAACAATTAGGATTTGATCCAATAGTTTGCACGGATTTTCATGCTTCAATTAGGGGAGTAGCGATTTTAAAACATAAAGGATTGAAATGTGAAATAACTAAGACGATAACCGATAAAGCTGGCAGATGGGCGATAGCGCAGATAAAGCTAGGAAATTTCAATCTTACAATATGTGGAGTTTATGCTTCTAATCAAGATGAGCCTATAATCTTTGACCAAATTAATATGGAACTACTGGGATGGGGGGGGAGATTATTGTGTTAGGAGATTTTAATTGTATAATGAATTATAAATTGGATATCACAAGAAAAAACGCTTTTCAAAGGATGAGGAAAACTAGAGCTGCTATTGTGGATTTGGCAGCAACTCATCTTTTAAAAGATGTATGGAGATTTCTAAATCCCGAGATAGCTGGATATACTTTTTATTCTGCTGCACACAGGGTATGCTCACGCATTGATATGATTTGGGGCTCAGGCTTGATTCTTGATAAATGCAGTTGCTCAATGGATATATATCCAAGGGTTACATCTGATCACAACCCGATTTCTATAACGTTTACACTTATAACTGAGGAAAAAACTACTCGCTCCTTCTCTTTTCCACGTTATTTATTTTCTGACGCCATGTTTATAAATCAGCTCAAAGAGCATATAAAAGAATTCATTGACATTAACAGAGAATCGAGCTTGCCATGGATAGTCTGGGATTCGTGTAAAGCTAGCGTACGGGGATTTACCCAACAATATATTTGGCGACAAAACAAAGAATTTCGAACTTTAAATCAACAAAGGTTAAACGAAATTAGGGATATTGAACTCCAGATATCTGATGCTATCTGTAACAATGTTTTAAACTTAGAAGATCTAAACTTCAAATTAATTGAGCTTAAAACTGCAATTAAGAACCTTCTGAGGGATAAAAGCATTAATAAATTGAAAAAATATCATTTAGAACAGTATGAAAGTGGAGATAAAAGCGGGAAATTACTAGCTTATAAAGTTGCGGAAGATCGCTCCATTAATATGGTTAAAGAAATCAAGGGGGACAATAATCAATTATTCTGTGATCCAAAATCAATTCTACAACAGTTTGCTTCTTTTTATCAAACTCTTTATACACCGGAAAATGCTATCTTAGATGACTGTATTAATAATTATATTGATGATAATAAAGTCAATAACTTAAGTCCAGATCAATCGGCCCAATTAGAGGCCGAAATCACGCCATTAGAAATTAGGGGAGCAATTAAATCCCTTGCAATGGGCAAAGCTGTCGGGGAAGATCTTATTCCTTTGGAAATGTATAAATATTGCACTGAAGAATTATCACCACTATTCGCTGATGTAATTAGTGCTATTGGTAAAGGGCAACAAGCACCTAGGTCATGGAATCTAACTCAAATTATTTTCTTTTTGAAAAAACGTAAAGCACCACAAGAGATGGGATCGTACAGGCCTATTTCTCTTATTAATAGTGATGCAAAAATCTTTGCCAAATTACTGGCTACTAGATTAGCTCCGTATATGTCCCAACTCGTCTCTCCTCAACAACATGGATTCATCCCTAAGCGTGACACCACAACACATATTAATATGGCTATATCAGCTTTCGATGCAGCACGGATTAAACACACCCCACTCGGTATGATTTTATTAGATGCTGAAAAAGCATTTGACCGGGTGGGGTGGGGTTTTTTGTGGGCCGCATTACAGTCATTTGGCATTAAAGGAAAACATCTACGATGGATCCAATCTTTATATGATAATCCTATGGGTAAGATCTCATATATGGGAAAATGCTCTTCTTTGTTTTCCATCAAAAGAGGGACAAGGCAAGGGTGCCCTTTATCACCATTACTTTTTGCTCTTGCAATAGAGCCTTTTTTGATTGCTTTACAACGTCAAACACTAATCAGCCCTTTTTTTAATGGATTAAACAAACTAGATATAACTGTATATGCTGACGATATCGCAGTTTTTTCCCCAGATGCCGCTAAAACTATGAAAGGTATTTTAATAGAGGCTGGCATCTATGGCTCAGTTTCTGGCTACAAACTTAACACCACCAAAACCCAAGTCGTCATGAATTATCAACCTAGCACTCCTGTCCCTGGAATTAGTAACGTAGCCACTTACTTGGGTGTTAAAATATGCTCAGATATTGATTCCATTATAGGACTAAATTATGAACCTTTATTAAAAGAAACTGCCATGCAACTTAAAAAATGGCATAAACTTCCTGTTAATATGATTGGGCGAATAAATTTAATAAAAATGAAAATATTGCCAAAATTTCTGTATCTGTTCCGAACAATTCCATTGCGGGTCAATAATTCCTTCTTTACTAGACTAGAAGGTATTATTGGAAGCTTTGTATGGGGATATAAAAAAGCCCGGCGGGCTGTATCACTGCTTAAACTTCCTTTTAGCCAAGGAGGACTGCTTTTTCCAGACTTTAAACTTTACTACTGGTCAGCATTTATGACCCGGATTTGTAGTCTGGCAGTTTTGGATAAATGCTTATATTTTCACAAATTCTTACTAGGATTAGATGTCAATATGTTTTTGTATAGGATGAACGACCCCAACTATTTTAAAAGGGTTAAATTTAAGACCATAAGGGATACTGTGAATATCTGCCGATCTATTATGGCTAAATGCAATACATCTCTTTTTCACAGTCAAACACCTTTATGGGGCAATCCCGGCTTCCCTACTATTTTTCATGACTCAGCGTGTCAAATGTTTTTAAACTCTGGTATCTGCCTTTTGGGGGATTTATTTGATCACCTTGGCTTTATGGCATTTGATAAGATGAAACTCTGCTACAACCTACCAGAAGCAGCTAGGTTTAAATACTATCAGGTCAGAGATTACTTAGTAAAAAAAATAGAACTCTCCACAATCTCAGAATCGGAGATATGGGACTGTATCTATAGGGATGTTGATAAATCTATTATAAGTCTCGGTTATAAGCTTTTTTCTGATCTCAAGACCGGTGATGCTACTATTTTAACAGAGAAGTGGAATAGGAAACTGGCAATGAGTATTCCCACAGATCTAATTGCCACATCATTTAAAAGCTTAAACACATCAGTTCAATCTTCTAGTTTAAAATTGCAGATGTTTAAAACAATCTGTCAATTATATTATACTCCTGAAAGGATACTTAAATGGGCAACGAACAACACTCATTCAGATAAAACGAAATGCCCGAAATGTGATTTGAGTGGTGCGGACATTGTTCATATGTTTTTTACCTGCCCTCACCTTAAGGAATATTGGGAAGGAATAACTAAGGTTATCACTGAGAGGTTGGAACAACCTTTCTTATTCTCAAATATCGATGTTTGTGTAGGCGTCAATGGGGGTGAAGTGTCTAAAGATCTGCTGAATATTCTAATCACATGTGGAAGGTTAATTGTTGCCAGAGCATGGATCCAAAAGAACCCTCCAAAAGTTTTAGAATGGTGGAGTTTAGTAAAGGAGATCCATAGTATGGAAGCCGCTATTGCAGATTCTAGGGGAGTGCAGGCCAGACGAAAAATTGACAGAATATGGGGGTTATTCATGTCTTAGCAAATATTTTTCAAAATACTTGGTTACTGTTTTTTAAATTCTTTGTTTTGCACTGTATAAGCTTTACTACAAAGTTATCTAAATGTAATTATGGAATTCTGTTATATCCCTGGTTCTTTTGTAATTCTTGGAAAAAATGAACTGTTTATTGACTATGTGACCCTTTGATGCAAATAAAAAATATTTAAAAAAAAAAAAAAAAAAAGGTTTCCCCAAAGCTATTGATAAGACATGGAATAACAAACGATCATGTTAACTTATTCATTATGAATGTTATTTAGTATAATGTAACACTCACCTCTCTGCCCGTTCTACTTCCGACCCGGCTGGTCTAATGTCAAAAGAAGCCTTGTGTTTATTGAATCAATATTCCTATTTAGGCACCAAAAAAACACCATTACTGTTATGCTCTAATCAGGACTCCAACTGTCTCCTAGAAATCAAAACGAATCCCTAAGTCTCACCTGTAACAATAATTAGCATATTCACCCGACTGCAATAAAGTTGGGTTTAATACGCTGTCCGTAATTCTTTTTCTGTAAAAAGTAAAAACAGAACTTCATAAGGGATCTGCCCCCATAGTCTAAGTAACTCCTGCTCAAAGCGAAATGCCCTCCAAGAATACAAAGCCTACCTGAAAGCGAGTATGCTATGCCAAAATTAGTGGAGTCCGCGCAGTGTTCCAAATCGTGAAGCGGAAGAGACCTCCCGGCCCCCGTATTTAAGTGCCCGTGTTATCTGGTCACTAGAGCGGCAACTTTCTATTTCTTACAGCTATATAGTCCTCATCCATTTTTGTCCATGACATATGCACATTGCGGTGTAAGAACTGCTATTTAATACTATCTGTAGTGTATATATGAAACAGAAAGTTATTAACAATTTTTATTGGATGTATTTAACATAGTACTTCGAAAATATTGAGCAGAATATTTTATAGAAAATCAATAATAATGTATTCAAAGCAGCATTGCCAATTATGTCCCGTACCATCATTTTCTCCGATACGTTTGACAAGTATCACACAAAACCCATGTACCACTACATGGGCCATTAGCGTGCCAACATGCTAAATCTTAGAACTGTAGAGTCTCTCATCACTGTCTACTCATAATACTGATGGACCACGGTATGAAGTCTGCTACGTCGTTTATCATTAGTGTCTATATAGTGCGCACTATATGGTTCATGGTTCCTAAACTTATATCAGACATCTTAATGAAAAGTATTAAAAAGAAATATAGGCATAGAAATCATTACCATATTTAGACTGAGCCTATTCAGTCCAAATACGGCATGGCTGCTTCCACTAGTTCCGATAATCAACAACGATTTCTTAGAAAAACCCGCCTTCAGCAGCTAAGGACTCCCCCCTGCCTGAATACTAATTTATCTAGGAAAACATGGAGTTTTCAAAGAACTGAGTCTTTGATGATGTTATTATGTCCAATCATACGTCAAATTCGGCACCTTCAAGGTATAAATATGCCTACATTTGCCCAGACAAACACAAGGTGGTTTGGAGCAGTTCGACTATCTACATGCTCGACGCGCCCTGCAGCAGCAAGTGCCATAGGAAGCCGACGCACTGAGAGGCTCTGTCTTTTCTCTGCCGAGAAATCCAGCTCCAGTGTTTCCAGGCTACCCTTGCGGGTTGCTGGGAAATCGAGTCTTGAGAGTGAGATACAAGACCTCCTTCATTCTAAAACCAAGGTACGGAGCTGATTAGACCTGTAGAGAATTCTTGGAATAGATTCTTGGCAAAGAATACTAAACTTAAGCTACACCTCACTTACTTCTTCCCTTGTACTAGACTTAGGTTAGGTACACCGGGGTAGGCGTATTTTAGAAGCACCAGTACTTTTAGTCTTTATTTATTAATGTATGTATTCTATGGATTTTATGGCTTAGAAACCATACCATGCTTTTACAGTACTACTTTATAATACTTTTCGTATTACATGCCTTGTACTTTATAACCAGTATTACGATTGTAGCAGTACATTTCTTATGCTTGAGAAAGAAGACTGTTCAATAAATACTTTTTATTGAAAACGCCCGTCTCTCTATTTCTCAGCACCTCTGGTGAAACGAAGCATGCACGATTGACTGAGTGAAATAGCTATCTATTGTTTCTGCGACTCTAGAGATTGATATCTTATTCTTGGGAAACAAAGATGTCATGTTTATGCGGTTGTCAGAAACGAACCCCTTCTTGTGAATTCGAGAAAGTTTCTAGTGACCTCTGAGCTAGCTGGCACTCACAATTAAGTTTAATATATTCGGTAGAGACCTAGTCAACCTCAGTCCTACGTCTAAACTACAGGATATATTATTCCAATGCGCAGAGCCTATTGGAATATAGGACCTACACTACAATATCACCGTATTACTCCGAATACGATCGACGAGTGTTACCTAAAGACCCGTGTGCCGCTATACATATACTCGAAGGGAGTGCCACCCCAGGTGATAGTACCACAATACATGCATCGCCTAGTTGGTCCCGGTTAGATACAATAAACAAGCAACATATGTATACTTCCACATTCAAGACAATCTTTACACAACTGTCTTTACTAAGCTGTTATTTATCCCCCTCCAATCCAAGCAATTCCTACAATCACTACTTGTTACCTTCTGACCATATCTTCAATACTGTATGTATATTTTACAAGTTTCAAAATCATGACAATCTTCACACAACTGTTATCAAATTCATGAGAGCCTTCACACAGCTGCTATTGACCCCCCTCCTATCCTGGCAATTCACACAATCACTGCTTGTTACCATCTGACCATATCTTCAATACTGTGATAACACATATAGATCATTCTTAACTGCAATAGTTCCTATTACACAGTTGTGAAAAATCTCTCATGTGTCCCAATATCGTCACACATTAACAGAAATAAATATACATTTAACTCAATCCCACTTAAATTCCAAGCAATAACAGAAGCACTAAATACATACATAAGGTCACAATTTATTCACCTAGAAAAGATTGCATCTCTTGGTCAGTGTTAAGAACACTTTCAACAGTTTTCAGACACATTATCGACACTGCCCCGGCTTGTCTGAGTCTCAATTCCCTGTTTCCCCCTCTGGGGTTTTGGGTTCTTAGATCAATGCAGTAGAAGGCAGACTGTTTGTGAGGACCTTGTGCCACACATTCTGTGGCCTGTATAGCTACCGGATATCGCTCATCCTGGCCCCAACCTCACCTAATGCCCACAAGAGCCAAAATATGAACTTATGGGGGGACTGAACCAATTGCACTGCAGGGAGTTGTCAAGGTGGAAGTTACTTATGGGGGCAACAAGATATGTACCAAATTTCACGTGACTAATGGTGACACTGGAATATTGTTAGGATGTCACACGGCAGGAAGACCTACAAATCCACCAGTCACATGCAGATAATATTCTAGCGGAATTTTCAGGACTATTCCAAATTCTTGTGAGCCTCAAATGAGTGCAGGTCAAACTCCACATAGATGAGAAAGTTTGCTCCGTGGCACTGAGAATGCAGAGTACCATTTAACCTCAGACCCATAGTCGAAAAGGAGCTGGAAACCCTGGAACCAACTCGTGTGACTGAAAAAGTGGCTGGTACCAAACCATGGGTGCTAACATTCGTAATTGCCCCAAAACCCAAACAGCCGGTGGCAAAAAGGTTATGTGTGGACATGTGGCTTCCTAATCAAGCAATCAGAAGGGAGAGACACATAACCCCCTCACTCGATGAAATAGTGGCGGACTTGAGCGGAGCTAGGTGGTTCTTCAAAATTGACTTAAACTCAGGGTGCCATCAGCGTTGCTGGAGGAGGCATCCCCTTACATTAATATTTTCTCAACTCACATGGGCCTCTGCCGGGTCAAAAGATTCCGTTTTGGGGTGTCTTCGTCAGCTGAATGAATATTTCAGGAGGCCATTCATAAAGCCTTCTCTGGCCTGATGAGTTTCATCAACATGGGCAATAATATCCTCATATTCTCAACCATGCTAGAGGAACATCATGCCCAGCTGACAGCCTGAGGGAGGATTGACACTGTACAGGAAGAAATGTGAGTTCTGAACCAATGAGGTGGAGTTCTTTGGGTACCGCTTCTCCCCTGAGGGCATACAACTCGACCCACAAAAAGATAGAGGCCATCAGGTCCTCGGCAGTACCGAAAAACTAATCAGAGGTGCACACGGTTTTGAGTATGGCCGATTATTGTGGGAGGTTCATCCCCAACCTTGCCACATTGTCTACACCTCTTCGAGCGCTCACCCAGAAAGCCTCTCAGTGGGAGTAGGACTGTAAAGAAGCACAGGCATTCCCAGCGATCGAGGAGGCTCTCCTTCATGAAGCCACCATTGCGTATTTCAGTCCTACCCGACCAACAGAGTTGATCATAGATGCTAGCCTGGTAAGGCTGGGAGCAGTACGCCTCCAGAAGAATGAGAGAGACAAATGGGTACCGATAGTGTATACCAGCAGAGCACTCACTGCAGTCGAGACCAGGTATGACAGATAGAAAGAGAGGCCTTAGCCATCCGATGGGTTTGCAAGCATTTTCATCTCTACCGCTGTGGCCAGAAGTTCGAGGTGGTTATCGATCACAAACCTTTAGTGCCGCTGTTTGCAGGAACAGCTCGCAATGGACCACCTCGGATCGAGAGGTGGGCAGTTCAGCTCCAGAAGAAGGTCGTCACCTACTGGCCAGGAGTCAATAACCCGGAAGATCATTTGTTCCGGCATCCAGTAACAGTTGCTGGCGGGAAGATGATCCAGGAGCAGAGGACTTCATACAACTAATACATCGGCATTGTGCCCTAGGGATCTGTCAATACCAGAGATAGAGGAGGCGAAACGAACATATGCAAGATTTGGGAGAGTCAAGGAGTCATTAAAGAGGAACCACTGGAAAAAATTCCTCGACGGGTGACTGCAATTGACAGAAGAAGAACGAGAGGCCCGGACATACCTTTGGAGGTGTCGGGAGGAACTAATTGAAAGAGAAAAAGGGCCTGGCAGCAGACACCAGATTGTAATGCTGCATTAGTTGTGGTCATGCACGATAGAGCTCACTCATCAGGGGCATTAGTGAGTGGCCAATAGCAAGGCATGACTAACGAGCAAGGTCTGGTTCCCTGGAATGGACCAATAAGTAGAGGAGTGGATGAAGAGGTGTTGATGCTGTATCCTCACCAGCAGTGAACCACCGGTGGCACCTGTCATCACCAAGCTTCCAAGTACCACGCCATGGGTCAACATCAGAATGGATTTTGGGAGTTTCCAGGACCACCGGCTCACACTGGTGATGATGGACAGCCACTCAAAAGTTCCAGTCATGGAAATAGCCAGGTTCACATCGTTTGAGTGTGTAAAGATAGCATTGGACATATATTTGCACTTTTAGGGATTCTCGACGAAGTCTAGACGGACAATGGCCCCCCTTTTCAGGGGCACGAATTTAAGGACTACCTCCACAATCTCCACATTCGGCATAGAAAGATTACTACCCAGTGGCCACAGGCCAATCGCAAAGTGGATAGGTTCATGAGAACAATGAACAAAGTTCTCCGAATTGGAGTGGAAAAGGGAGAAGACCTGGAATCAAGTCTAATACAGTTCCTAAGAGTGAATCACCCAACCACACACTGCACCACTGGATGCGCACCCAGCGACCCCCTCATGAAGCGGTCTGGGAGAGATCTAGTCCTAGGAGGGCCCTTGTGGTCGGCGGGGGTAGTGGACATGAATGCTGCCCAAGCAAAGGGACAGAGCAACAATGACTCAGCCAGCCACAAGAAGGAGGCGTCTGAATTAGGAATATGCATGGGTGACAAGGTAGTCATCCAGTATCGCACGCCCTTTGAACGTGAAAAGTGGCAAGTGGCTAGAGTGTGAGACACCATGATAACGTCGGTAAGAAGAAACATGGAAGTGTCGAGGAACGTCTCCTGGTTCAAGAGAATTCCAGAGAGGGTGGAGAAAGGAGTTGTGGAGATGGGGTTGGAGAACATCCCGGCGGACATCCCTATAGGTGATATCGGAGGTCAAGAAGAAGAGAGAGGCAGCAGGCCTGGGAGGACAGCAAAGGGATAGTGCAGCCTCAGGGGGATGAATATACTACGTCAGCTCCCCCAAAACATTGGGAGCCAGAGAGGTGGGCCGTACCGGCTGAGAGTGATCCAGCGGCCTATAGGAAATATGTCATAAACTACGCTACCTAACTTCACCACACACTCTAAAAATCACTATTTAAAAACATGGACCCATTAACAAAACCTGACATATTTTGACCAACTGAATCATGTGGCCTAATTAAACTTATATACAACTTATATACATTTATATACATCCGCGGCAAATAAATGACATTATTTGAACAAATCCTAACTATTTAATTGGCCACCATTGGCGATGGCATCTAGCTAATGATAACCTGCACTCCCGAAATGACAAGAGCAGCTTGTTTTCAAAAGTAAGTTTTTATTAACTATTTATTTGAATTATAAGAATATAGTTTTATTTAAGCATTTTATTAGAATTGTCATAAGCATATTTGTAAGCATCATATAGAATTCAGATTATTTGCAAAGAATTATAAGTTTAGCATTTTCTAGAACTTAAGTCCCTAAATAAGCTAAATAAATGGAAATAAAGTAAAGTCTTTTGGGTTTCTTACGTGCTCCAAGCAAAGTCCGACAGCACGACACCCTCATCCAAAGGTTAGAAAGCAGCAGCGTGACCCAACCACGGGGCATGGATCTTTATACCTTTCTGCGCTAAGCTAATCTAAGTAAAAGTAAAACTTTCCGCAAAAGTCGATGTCCCATTGGCTCATGAGTGGCAAGTGACATGTCACCCCATATTTCAAAACATCAGTTCCGTCACTTTCTTAGACTCCATTGTCTCTACTGTACGTGATCCGAGGCTTCCTTTGCTTGCAACAATTTTGCCATAGTCTTTCACTAGTTTCATTTCCTCGGATGCCACGTCCGACCAGAATAATGTCAGAGCCTCATCGCAGTTCAACAAATGTTCCTTCGATGGAAAACTTTAGAAAGGACATCTCAGGCTTCGTGCAGAAATTAAATTAATCTTTTAGTAAACTCGAGTGAACTAGGCCCAAAGCAGTCAACTTAATTTCTCTAATGTATAAACAAACACAAGAAAATAATTAATGAAAGAAATATTATTCATTCTGTTTCCACCCTTTGTTTGCTAATTATTTAACCCACCCGTTAGTATAATATTACCTAGCACAAAGCAAACAAATAAAGCAGCATTTTATATCTACCAGTCTTCATTAATCCATAAAATTCTTTATGCACCTATAGAGAGTAGAATGACATCACATAGACAAGGAAAGCAAAATAAGCGCATGCCACTTTTTAAATTCAGCTGCAGTTAGTTATGACATGACAGAACGACAAAATTAATTTATTATTTTTCACGAACAAAAAGATGCAACAGATTTGCACATTTATGAGCACATGTGTTAGTTTTCCCACGTGTAAAAGTTTAATCTAAGTTGATTTAGTACAAATACATCACAAATCATTAATAGGATAATTTTATTTTATGGAAGTATAACTTCACGAGTTGGAATAAAAAGTTATTCTCTATCTCGCTCCATCAACTCCCTCATCTGGTGATTAACAAATCACCACACCACACCCAAAATTTAGAATTTTTTTATCTGAACTAGAAAATGATTCAAATTCACTTAAGTTAGTATTCTAAAAATTTGTTTCTGCAAAATCTCTGCAATTATCATAACGAGCCCTATGTAATTCTTGTAATTCTATTTCATTTTCTTCTTCCTTTTTTATTTTATAAATTCTCTTCTTTTCCTTCATTTGTTTCTTTCTCTTGTGTAATAAACAACCAATTTTCGATAGAACTATTATAAATATTATCACAATCAAAGGTGTTAGAATCTTGCCAAGAACTGAACCACCTATTTCCTGAAACCATGTTTTTATAGCTTGAAACCTTTTTGAAAGTCGCTCTGAGAAATCATCCTCTTCTAATGGAACTATCTCTGAATGTATTTCTGTAATATTCTTAATGTACATATCAATATTCTTACTTTCGTCTGGTATGTAGGTACAACACTGTTGTATATATAGAATGCCACAAACTCCTCCCTCTTTTGCTAGTAGTATATCCAAAGCAAGGCGATCTTGCATCTCCATAGTTCTAATTGCAATGACTTCAACATTCACTAATTGGAAACCATCTGCTGTATCAGTGGACAATCTATCAACAATTGTGGATAATTTTCTAATTTTCCCTGCATTCAAGGTTATACCCACTATGGGTATCACTGCTTCAAAAATATTTCCTAAAAATTCTGTGAAACTTTCTCTTCTATATCTATTTGCATGATTATTAATTTTGAACAATCCTTCTGAATTTCTGTCAACATGAAATATTTTTGGAAAAACAATTCCAACAAAACAAGTCCCATACTAATGATCTGGGAGATTATAATAAGCTTTGTCACCACAAATAAAATAAATTCCAGGAAAAATTGGATCCTTGCCACCTTTGAATCCCCAACCACCCATAATCTGATAAGTGTCTTCACAATTACTAGCACCCACAAAATAATTATCAAAAAGTGTATTATCTCTTCTAATACAAAGCTTACCACTAACTGGTTTATCTATGTGAATTGCAACATTATCAAAAGTTTTACCATTAAGCTTCTCATCTTCTTTTTGCCAGACCTAGATTTAGTCTGCTTAACTAATTCGTTTCTTTTATAAATTGCTCTTCTCTCCTCAACAAGGTTCAGGAAATTCTTGCCTTCAGTACTTAGTTTACAGGTTAGATTATTCTTGTAAGCATACTCATAAGTGAGTTCGTTAGTTACTAAGAAAAATTCCCTCATCTGTTTGGCTTTCTTATGTTTATTCAAAACACTCTAAATTTTTAAATTCGCAAAAATTTCGTCAAAATTTGAATAATAGTATTCTAAACGTCCAGTCTGATAGAACAAACTAGCTAACACACTACATGTTATACCATATGTAAGAGGAAGCATATTATATGTTACTCCCTCAGAAACAGAAGCAGGTAATTTTACACAAACATAGCAATCTTTAGCGTCCATTACTTTTACATATTCTCCTAAAAGCCTTGCGAATGTATTACTTGAAAAATCACTAATAGATTTGTCCTGATGAATTTCAGGTTTGTGATCAATAACTTTGCTTGTTACACTATGTTTGTTTTGACTAATTGAAGCTTTGCTTGTCATATTGACTTTGTGTAAATTTTTGTTGATTTCAAAAGGAATAACAACAGCTAAAACTAACCAGAGCAGAATTAACATGAGCACACACACCAGAGTCATCTTACAGCATCTCTTGAATATAGAACACTTTGAAGTACTCCGTTCCATAACGTAAGGCATTTTTTTTTTTTTAGAAGATAAAAAGAAACAAAAATTATTTTAAAATATTAATTTCTAAATTGTACACCCCCCTTTTAAAAGATTTATTTTTTATTTTTTTATTATTAACTTAGCCCTAACAATGTATCTTCGACCTTATGTCACAAACAATTTCACAACTAAACAAGTTTTCTTCGACCTTGTGTCACCTAACAAAATTTCTTCGGCCTTTTGCCAAATAATAAAAAGTAAAAACCCAATCTAATAAATCAGTACTTCAATCATTGTCACTAATTTCTTCAATTTCATCTTCCTGGCTGCTACTATTAATCTCAATAACAGGAGGAATTATCAGATAAGTCCATTCAGGAGACCTATATTTCTGATTAGGCTTCACAACTCTCTTAGTTTTTCTAGACACTACTTCTATTTTCCTCCCTTTCTCAGCTTTCTTTTCAGGCTCCTTTTGACTAGTGATTTCATCCACCTGCTCCTTCGAATTTTTAATTAGCCTGACTCTCAATTTTCCACTTCCGCTTGGCCACAAATCACCTTTTTTCAAGATCTTTCTTTTCGGTTCTGAAACATTTGTTTCTGACTTCCAAGATCTTTTCTTTACTTTTCCATCTTCATCATTCACATCACTTTCTCCAGAGTCACTGTCAGAAATGTCGATTCTTGACACAGGACCTTTTCTACTCCGCAGTTTCACTCCATTAGGAACTATACTCTGTCTTCCATCACTGGTACTTGGTAATTCGTTCTCCTCCTCCTCTTCAATTACCTTCAACTTCCCAGTTTCTTGTTTCTTGTTCCTTCTTCCAGAGCTTATCCTCTGCTTTTCAATACTCTCCTGGTCAGAAATTTCAATTGATTCAGCTTCTCTTTCTTCAAATTTTTCAATAGTCTCTACTCCATTCACTTTCTTGACAGACTCTTCTGCTGATTTTCTTTTAATCAGATCTTCATCACTTTCAGAGTCTATTTCGATGATTCCCAAATCTTCTTTATTCAAGTCTTTATTCACTTGCAGATTTTCCAGATGTCGACCTCTCTGTCGATCTTCAGAATCTGGATTTATTTCACCTTCTATTTCAGAATCAGAATCATCTGTAGAATCACTCTCTTCATCAGAGTTTTCAGGAGTAGGAATTGGAATAGTGTGACTCGGATGTATCCACCTCTTCAATCCTTTACATTTTACTGCATTTGTAGTGACTAGAATTATCTGCCTAGGTTTTTGCCACCTAGGAACCAAACAATTTCTTCTTCGATGAACTTTTGTCCTGACCCAATCTCCAGGTTTCAAATCATGAGTCTGTACTTTTTCATCAGATTGTGCTTCAGTTCCCACCTGATTAGACACAGAAGTCACTACGTCAGACAGTTTCTTGCAATATTCCAAAATAGCACTGTCATTAATGCTCAACAATTTGCCAACTGGAACAAAAGCTTGCCTCATGACCCTGCCCATTAAAATCTCATGAGGACTCAGACCTGTCTTCTTATCAGGTGTACTCCTTAATGACATTAGAACTAGTGGAAGAGCATCTGTCCACTTTACACCTGTATCTAGACACATTTTTCCACTCCTGTTCTTAATTGTTCCATTAATTTGCTCAACAACTCCAGATGCCTCTGGTCTGTATGCGCAGTGTATTTTCTGCTCAATATTTAATGCTTCACAAATTAACTTCATAAGTTTGTTATCAAAATGGCTCCCTCCATCACTTTCAATAGTGACAGGAAAACCGTACCTTGGAATGATTTCTCTAAGTAACAGTTTTGCAACTGTAATCGAATCACAATGTCGAGTAGGAAAAGCTTCTACCCATCTTGAAAATAAACAAACAATCACAAGAACATATTTCAAACAGTTGTGTAAGGGCATCTCAATGAAATCCATTTGCAATCTGGTGAAAGGACCACCTTCTCGACCTATAATTCCTGTACCCACTATTGACTTTCTGTTTGGGTTCATTTGCTGGCAAGATAAACACCTCTGACAAAAAGATTCAGCAATAGTTCTAAATTTGGTATTAAACCAAGTTTCTTTAAAAAGTCTGATCATGGAATCTCTTCCAATATGGCCAGGACCATGATATAATCTGACCATGTCAGCAATCAAACAATTTGGCAAAACTACTCTGCCATCTTTGTAAGTCCATACTCCATCCTCATCACGTGGTCTACATTCTGCTCTTAACCACGAATCTTTTTCCTCATCATCAGCTTCATTTTGCAAATCCCTGATTTCCTGCCAAGTTTCCACTACTGATGTTAGCATCAATGAATTTGAATCACATTCTTTGCTTTTTTCCTGATTGTATGCACGACAATTTTTGGCACAATATTTTGCAGTTTCGTCTGCATAAGCATTGCCTTTAGAGATAAAATCTACACCTTTTGTATGTGCTGCACACTTAACTACAGCAATTTCTTTAGGTAACTGTATTGCATCAATTAATCTCTTAATAAACACTGCATTTTTAATTGGGGACCCTGCTGAAGTTAAATAGCCCCTCTGAGACCAAAGCTGTCCATAATCATGCACAACTCCGTACCCATACTGGCTGTCAGTTATTATGGTAACTCTCAAATCCTTTGAAATTTCACAGGCACGAATTAAAGCAATTAATTCAGCCACTTGTGCTGAACGAATTCCTTCAAGACATGATGCTTCTTCAACATCAGCAACTGTACAAACTGAATAAGCTGCCTTTAAAATACCTCCTTCTGACCTCAAACAAGAACCATCTACAAAGTAAACAAAATCTGATTCAGGCAAAGGAACATCTTTAATGTCCTGCCTAGGCTTGGTGCAATATTCCATAACATCCAAGCACTCATGTTCCACATCATTTTCATCAATAATTTCAGAATCAGGTAACAATGTGGAAGGATTAAGATACACGCATCTTGCAATAGAAACATTATCTGCTCCCAGAATAATTTTTTCATATTTGGTCAACCTACTACTAGTTAAATGCTGAGTGTTACCTCTTGTCAGTAATATTTCAACTGAATGAGGCACGAAAACTTCCACAGGAAATCCCATTATGATTCTTTCACTTTGTTCAAGACTGATACTTGTAGCAGCAACTGCTTTTAAACAACCTGGTAAAGCTTTAGCAACTGGATCAAGGACTGCAGAGAAATATGCAATGGGCTTCTTTAAATTCCCATGTCTTTGTATCAACACAGACAAAGCACATCCCTCTCTCTCACTGCAATATAATTCAAATCCTTTTTCATAATTTGGCATGCCTAAAGCTGGAGCTTCACACAAGCTTCTTTTTAGATTTTCAAAAGACTCAAATTCAGCTTCATTTAAAACAATTGGGTCTTTAACATCTGATTTTGTCAATCTCTGTAGTGGTTTCGCAATTACAGAAAATCCACTTATCCATTGTCGACAGTAACCAACCATTCCCAGAAACATTCTGACTTGTCTTTGTGTTCTTGGAGGTTGCATTGCTTGAATCATTTTAATTCTCTCTACTGTCACTTGTCTCTTTCCCTTTGTAATTCTGTGACCAAGATATTTTACTTCTTGTTTACAAAACTGCAACTTAGCTGGAGATACCTTATGTCCCTCATCTGCTGGATTATTTAACAGTATAATTGTGTCTGTCACACAATTTTCTCTTGTTTTAGCAGCTATCAACAAATCGTCAATATACTGCACCAACGTTGACCTGCCAGGTAAATCTAGATCTTCCAAAGATTTTTTTAACAGCTCATTAAAGATAGAAGGACTCTCTGTATACCCTTGAGGAATTCTACACCATGCGAGGGTCCTACTCTGAAATCTGAAAGCGAAAATTTCTTGACTCTCAGGATTCAATGGTACAGTAAAGAACGCATTGCAGAGATCAATAACAGTATACCATTCTGCATCATGTGGAATCTGGTACAAAATGACTGCAGGATTTGGAACCACAGGACAACATGGAATAACAATCTGATTAATTCTTTCTCAAATCCTGAACAATCCTATATGTTCCATTAGATTTCTTGATTCCCATAATCGGTGAATTACAAGGACTACTCTCAATTTCTTTTAAAACACCTTGTTTAATGAATTTTTCAATCACAGGAATAACTCCTTCAACTGTCTCTGCTTTCATCTTATACTGAGGGATATTTGGAAATTCTATTCCCTGCTTTAAAGATATTTTGACTGGATCGACATGTTTCATCAGACCCATCTCATTTCCAGTCAAGTCCCAAATTTCAGCTTTTACTGTTTCTTTAAGCTCTTCTGGTAAATTTTCTTTTTCAAAAGTAGGAAACAATTTTGATTCTTCTGTTTCTACCAACATCATAGTCATTCGATACAAACCATCTTCCTCCATTGTTTGTAGTTCAACTCCCTCAGGAGAACAATATATTCTACAATTCATTTTGCACAATATATCCCTCCCCAACAAATTCACAGGACTGCTGTTACAAACCACAAATCTGTGTTTGTCTTTGAAATTTCCAATTTCAACTGGTACTGGATCAGTTAGATCCGTTCTGATTTGCTGATTACTTACACCGACTACTTGGATGGTTTCCCCAGAGAGAGGTAGGTTTTCAATTTCCACTGATCTAACAGTAGAACGGGTAGCACCAGTGTCCACTAAGAAAGTGATGTCTACATCATTAACTTTCCCATTTACAAATGGACCGGACTGGTCAACCTCAAGAGTGGCTCCAATAACACACTCTTCCCCCTCTCTTGGGCACCGTCAGAAGTAATCATCAGAATCACTTTCTTGTTGTTCAGTTAACAAAAACTGTCCAGAAGCATTTTGCACAATTTGCCTATGGTTTCTTGTTTCCTGATCATCTCCTTGAAATCCCACATTTGGATTATATTTTTGACTTCCCCCACAATTAGGGAAAGGAGGTTGCGGAATTTGATTTTGCTGGTGATTCAATTGGTTTTGCAGCTGTCGCTGAAGACTCAAATCATTTAGATTTTGTTGTAAGTGTAGCTGTCGCTGCAGATCAACATCACTCTGCATCTGTGGATTTAACAATGGACTCTTTAAATTTCTAGGTGGTTTCTTACACTCGTCTCTCCAATGTCCAATTTCTCCACAATTGAAACAAGGTAATTTCTGTCTTAATTCTTCAACTTTAGGATTAAATTTTCTGTTAATGTTAAATTTAAATTTTCCTTGACCTTGATTTGAATTTTGAGTTTGAATAAAATTAGTATTTTTATTTCCAAGACTAGCAATTTGTTGCTCAGCCACTTTCACTTGAGCCCACATTGCTTTCTCCTTGAGCTTTTTCTGCTTCACTTCTAACTCATCACTGCAGTATTTAGCTTTTCTTAAAATGTCATCAACTGAAAGTGAATGCCAACCGACAATATTATTTCTGATCATTTCTCCAACCTCTGGTCTGAGACCATAAACAAATCTATAGATGAAATGACTCATATCCTTTTCATCCAACTTCTCATAGCCACTGTATTGTTTAAAAACTAACAATAACCTCTCATAAAATGAATGTACTGATTCTTTCGGTTCTTGATTAGTTCTATCTATTTTGACCCAATCAACCTCTTTTGGTGGAATTTTTTGTTTTAACCATAAAATCACTCTTTCATAAAAATCCATTACTATTGGAGCTGGAGCACCTGTTTCTTTAATTCGCTCAGGTTCCTCTTTTGGCCAACTTATAGAAATTTTACATTCTGTCCAAAGATCTGATGGAACAACAATGTCAAAGAATCCATCCAGATCAATCCACAGAACTTTTGAGACTTTTATAAATCTGTCTACCTGACGATACCACTCGACAGATTTTTCTCTTAATCTAGGAAAGTCATTTGTAAACAACAGAATGTCTTGTCTTGACCAAGGGACATGAACATGCCCTCCACCTGCAATCTCTCTCATTGGAAACTGTTTTGACAATTTTTCTAATTTCTCATCTTCCTTCTTTCTTGTCCATTTAACTCTCCATTTACTCAACTCTCCCAATTTTTTGATGTAAACAATTAATTCTTTTATATGCATTATTCTTCCCATTGAATTCAAGTGTTCAATATCCTTTTCTGAAAAATCTAATCTATAATGTTTTCCAAAATTCTTTTGCCTGTTCAAATCAATTTCAAGTTCTGCTGCCAGTTCTTCCAATTGATCATATTTATTTTTTGTTTTCCACTGAATACTCTTGCAGATGAACAGGAGTTCATCATCACGATAAACTTTTAAACTGTCAGGACCAATTGTACCAATAATGAATTCTTCCAGATTGGCTTTTAATTTTGCAACATCAAGTTTAGAATTTTGTTTTCTAGCATCAGAAGATTCAGCATCAGATTCTGCACCCATCGGTGTTTTGGAAAAAGAACCTTCATTAAAAGTCAGATCAGGCATTCTTGTTTTTCCCGAATTAACTTCAGATATATCTGAGTAAAGTTTTTCAGCAACCTTTTGAATTTCAGCATTTAGGGGAATAGTTAAACCTGTTTTGTTAATTTCATTTCGTTCAAAAACAGGCTGAACAGGACCAATCGTTACTGGAACTGTCACAGCTTCCATACTTTTTGTCATTTGTCGAATTAATTCTTCTTTTGATCGGAAATATTCAGAAGAATTTTCAACTTCTTCATTTTTAACTTCCCTCATATAGTTTTTTGGAGCTTCCCTTTCTCTTGGAATTAACGAAAAATGTTTACCTCCAATACAGACATCAGCATTTGTCCTGATTTCTAATTTTTCTGGGGTTTCAAAAGATTCAGAATTATTTGGATATAATTTAAAAGACTCACTAATCGGAGGTGCACTCGGTGTAGTTTCTGTAGAAACCATCGGAGTGGACCATGTTTGCGGAGGTCTCAAAGGCTCATTTCTTTTGTTAGAAGTGAAAATTTCTTCTAAAACTGCATCTTCAGTCTCACTTTCTAATAGAGCATTATTTTTCTTTTCAGTTCTTTTTTCACTAGGAGATCCTAAAACCATTTCTCTAATTAAATAAAGTCCATCACTCATGCTTCCCTGTCTCCACATTCGCATTCTATCTTCATGAGTTTCTCTTCTATAGCTTGGTGTTTTAGGAGGTCTTTTAATACCACTTGCTTCTCTTTGTAGTTGAAACATTTCATCCTCCCATTCAACTAAAGCTTCAAATTGAGTAGGTCTCGGCTTTGGTATAAGAGCATTCATCTTTTCTCTTAAATTTCTCAAAATCTTTACATTAAAAGAACCATCGTCCGGCCAAGTTAAAACACCATCATCTTTTGTGTAGTGTTTCTAAATATCAAACCACAAAACAGTATGATAACCATATTCACCTTCCATATACGCTGCAGGTGTTTTATATTTATGAAGTAATTTACCACCTCGCGTTTCTATTTTCTTGTCCGGAGAAATAAAATTTTTAAGTTTCTGAAATAACGTAGGCTTTTTCTCAACATGTTTAAAATGATAACTCATTTTTAAAAGTCAAATTCAATTAATAAAATTGTTCGTAAAATATTTCCGGGATGTTCCGCAAAGTCAACCAATCCGTGCGCGAAACACACCAACAAGCCAATCAGGATTGAGCTACGTCACTATTTTGCTCAACCAATAATTATGAAGTTTTTCTGAAGAACCAATCAGCTTACAGTTCATCAGAGATTCGAGAACCAATCAGAACACAGCTCGTGACGTATGTCACCCAATCACAGCGCGGCTCTGTGACGTACACAGCAGCTGCGGTTTCTCGTGTCTCACTCCCAGCGCTCACCCCTCCTTCACAAAATCTTTTCACAGCGCCATTTTAAGAACGCTCTTTCGGTGAAAATTAATTTTTTAACAACGACAAGAAAGACTCATCTGTCTGTTTCTCTAATAAGTGATAGAATTACAACCTTTTTCTATTCTCCTATAGAATTACATTCATTCAAGTATTCTCAGCTTGGAATAGTCGGCCCTATTCTCATAGAATAATTTTCAATTGCCAGTAGAGCAACTCTTACCCTACCCTTCAAACAAGTAATTAATGAACTCGTTTTCCCTCCAGAATGCACAATTAAGTGACTTAATTCGAAAGTTCGACTTGAACACAATTACAAAACATTCACGCACTTTCAAACGGAAAGACCCTAAAATCAAACACACATGAAATCCGTACAGGACTCTCACCTGTTTATAGATATCATGCACCGTTAATAAAATAAACGACGTTATCCGTACAGGACTTTCACCTGTTTATAGATATAAAACATGTACCCTTACAGGACTTTCACCTGTTTATAGATAATCATGTACCGACATTATCCTACCCTTCATTCAAGCTCGAATATATATTATTACTCTTATCACAGTGAGTTTTAGAACGGGCACATTGTCCCTATACTCATGCTGTTCAAATTTCTTAGATAATCCTCACTATACAACATTCACACCTAGCCCTAACATGTGTTGCACGGCCACAACACTAGTGATATACGGCGATACCAATACACTGAAACAGATCAAATGTACTGTGTGACTACCTTCTCATCACACTATCTGTACCGGTACAACTCACATATAGCACGAAAAACAAACTCAACATGTGTTAAACATCGATCCTATTTTCATACCATACTACATTGATTACCATAGCAACCATCAAAATCTGCTACCAGAAGAATTGATCCAGCGGCCTATAGGAAATATGTCATAAACTACGCTACCTAACTTCACCACACACTCTAAAAATCACTATTTAAAAACATGGACCCATTAACAAAACCTGACATATTTTGACCAACTGAATCATGTGGCCTAATTAAACTTATATACAACTTATATACATTTATATACATCCGCGGCAAATAAATGACATTATTTGAACAAATCCTAACTATTTAATTGGCCACCATTGGCGATGGCATCTAGCTAATGATAACCTGCACTCCCGAAATGACAAGACCAGCTTGTTTTCAAAAGTAAGTTTTTATTAACTATTTATTTGAATTATAAGAATATAGTTTTATTTAAGCATTTTATTAGAATTGTCATAAGCATATTTGTAAGCATCATATAGAATTCAGATTATTTGCAAAGAATTATAAGTTTAGCATTTTCTAGAACTTAAGTCCCTAAATAAGCTAAATAAATGGAAATAAAGTAAAGTCTTTTGGGTTTCTTACGTGCTCCAAGCAAAGTCCGACAGCACGACACCCTCATCCAAAGGTTAGAAAGCAGCAGCGTGACCCAACCATGGGGCATGGATCTTTATAACTTTCTGCGCTAAGCTAATCTAAGTAAAAGTAAAACTTTCCGCAAAAGTCGATGTCCCATTGGCTCATGAGTGACAAGTGACATGTCACCCCATATTTCAAAACATCAGTTCCGTCACTTTCTTAGACTCCATTGTCTCTACTGTACGTGATCCGAGGCTTCCTTTGCTTGCAACAATTTTGCCATAGTCTTTCACTAGTTTCATTTCACTTCCTCGGATGCCAAGTTATCAAATGTTCTTTCTGCCGGTTCCTGGCCTTGGCCACGTCCGACCAGAATAATGTCAGAGCCTCATCGCAGTTCAACAAATGTTACTTCGATGGAAAACTTTAGAAAGGACATCTCAGGCTTCGTGCAGAAATTAAATTCATCTTTTTAGTAAACTCGAGTGAACTAGGCCCAAAGCAGTCAACTTAATTTCTCTAATGTATAAACAAACACAAGAAAATAATTAATGAAAGAAATATTATTCATTCTGTTTCCACCCTTTGTTTGCTAATTATTTAACCCACCCGTTAGTATAATATTACCTAGCACAAAGCAAACAAATAAAGCAGCATTTTATATCTACCAGTATTCATTAATCCATAAAATTCTTTATGCACCTATAGAGAGTAGAATGACATCACATAGACAAGGAAAGCAAAATAAGCGCATGCCACTTTTTAAATTCAGCTGCAGTTAGTTATGACATGACAGAACGACAAAATTAATTTATTATTTTTCGCGAACAAAAAGATGCAACAGATTTGCACATTTATGAGCACATGTGTTAGTTTTCCCACGTGTAAAAGTTTAATCTAAGTTGATTTAGTACAAATACATCACAAATCATTAATAGGATTATTTTATTTTATGGAAGTATAACTTCAAGAGTTGGAATAAAAAGTTATTCTCTATCTCGCTCCATCAAGTGCCAACACTCAACCAAGCTAGAACCTGAGAGGCTTTGTGTGCTAAACTCCCTGGAAGCAGACCTAATACTGTTGTTTGTGTTTGCTCTTGCTGTGCTTCTTTTACTTTGTGTTGCTTTTTCTTTCTGTTTCGTTCACATTATTAAAGGTTAGGAGGGATGTAGTGAGCCATCCAGCCCCTAAGCACACCAGCATCCCGCGGGCTGGGCGTGGCCCGGGGGCTTAAATAAAGGGGCGCTGACCGCTTGTGGTCAGAGCCCATAACTGACTGAAAGTGAGTGTTGTGAATTTGTAGCCCGTAGATTATAGGTCTGAGGGAAACCGAGGCTCTCTGATGTCTGGGCTGCCACATCCATGGCCCTTCTACCATGCACAGCTGATTAGAGTGAGGGCGGGTGAAAAGGCAGCATGAATAACAACATTTTAGATGGGTAATTCTGTATAAAGTGGATGTTTTTCACCGCTGGCTTCTGAGTTACATCATAGGCAACTTGAGCTTGACTCTCTGTATTAACCATCGTTTTTTTCTTATTGCTCTTGCTACACGTTGCCTGTGCTTGTTTGAGCTTCTGGTTGTTTAGAGCACCTGCAGATTAAGGAGGCAGCTATAATTGTTTCATGTTAGTTCAATGTAAGTGGTGCTCTCTGAGCCTCGGAGGTCAGGCCAATGACGTATGATTCTGAAAACCCTTTGAAAAAAGACACTTTTGTGTAACACCTGTTCTTTTTCGATTTATTTTCTTTTTGATGCAGCAGTGACTCACCCTGAGGCAATTTAATTTGCAGTGTGCGCTACATGAGGCTCCTAGTCACTTAAATGCATCTAGTGTTCTTAACATGGTTAAATGCAAAACGAAACGTCGTGATATTTGAAGTACATTAAATGTAAATTGTCGAATTCATGTATCGCAAATGTATGAAGATTTCAGTAGCATTAAACGCTACAATGTATTCCAAGTTTCCTGACAAAAGGTTATAGTAAATTTCTATCTACTCAAAATGTTATTTCCCTTGACATGAAAGAACATTTCATTGCCATAGTAACTGAACGTTTTGCTGTTTGTTCTTTGAAGCGCAACAGCAGTTATTTCTAAGACGTATATGCAACAGGCTAAATTGTACTTTGAACAAATAATAAAATGATTACATAATAATCATGTACATTTAAGATTTCTGTACTCCTATTTAACATCACAAGCCACCATGTATTTTTTTGTTTCCAGAAATGTGTGTATTGCCATTGTTAATAATGTAAATGTTGAAAGAAATAAGAGTCCGAATCCCACATCATATTTTAAAACACTGATACCAATGGATTCTAAAATTTAAATGTAAAAAACATAAACAAAGAATTGTCGCAGGGATTCTGCTCCTACACAGAACTGTGCACAGAGACCCAGGACCTCAGTGAATTGTGGTGTACCAAAAAAACTCACCTTAGTGCCTAGAAACCCTAACCAGCTAGCATCAGTGTCACATTTGCTCTTCGTCCTATAGCAAAGGAACCAATGATTAGACAACCCAGAATATTCGACTTAGGTTATACTCGGGAAAGGTGGGAAGCAAGAACACTCTTATGTTACACTCTCATACCAGTCCACAACAGGAGTAAAAAAGAGACACGGAAAGGTTAAAATATTTATTTTAACGACGTGCTCTAAGATGCAGTATCTTTGCTAACATAAGCAGACATATGATTAGAAATAATATGGTCAGCATTGTTACAATTCCATAAAACACAAAAGGAGAAATCATATTATAATGATGGTGAAACTAGGTACTATAGCGCCTAGTAAATCACCCTCCCTAGGTAGGAACTATGTTTTATAAAATATGAAAGGTCTCTTAGGCTTGTTTGGGGGACCCCATAACTTCATGATCAGCAGGTGTGAATCACATCAGGATCTGCAAAGCTCTTTGTTTGTCTGGAAAAACGGGCTTCTTCCAAGTGCCTCAAATCATGCCTATAGTATGATATTAAAAGGCGCCAGAATCACGTTGGCTTGCAGCTGCATATATGTTATAGCGAGAACGTGAGCTGATCAGCCCGGACGACATCTACCTTGTTATGATAACCTTGGATGCCTTAGCACTCAGTGGGTAAACTAGAGTCACAATGTAAGTATAGGGATGCTGAAAACAAGCCAGTCTCATGTGAGGCATTTCACGCAGCCTAACCTACATCAACATTTATATGCAGTGTCGTGTGCAAAAGCAGCAAAAAGAAAAAATTGCGTTTAAACTTCTAATAAGCCTATTGTGAGAAGTTGGCCTGGTATATGATGTTAACTATTCTAGTGAGCACCTTGCACCAGTCCAAACAACCCTTATGGTGATGGTTGTAAAGTCAACCTTATAGACCAGCTATCCTAGTGGTAGCATGGACAAAAGCAGTCTTAGGCTTAACTCAAGAGGGCATGTGAAGCCAGCTGTTTTACCATATGCAATCCCTTTAATACCAAATGAAAGGACACCACACAGGTTATATATTCAAAATATATATGTGTTTATTTCTAAATCAATCCTCTGAACTCTTTATGAGGGCAGAGGCACAAGCGCATAACAAGAAACCTAATATAACATACAATAAGTTGCACAAATATGGATAGGCCCTGGTGGCCCGCTAAACCATATACTAAAATAGTGGTATAAGAACCACGTCACGAACAATGGTAAGACCTAGGGCCTTGGGAATTGCTGGGGCTACACTGGACTAACAGTTGTTAGGGAGCAGGAGGCCCACGGGATGAGTGTGCAGTGTCTAATTGCGCACGCGTGCACACATAGAAGTCAATGGGTGCGTAAAGTTACAAAGTTAAAGAATTAGGAGTCTTCCGACTGGACTAGAAACTAACCACTTGAAACTAGGACACTAGGAGAGTTAATCTTTACAGGAGCACCGCAGTACTCGCGTTACCTCACCCACAGGAAGCGGGTGCATAGGTGTCAAAGTGTGTCGGGTTTCGTCGTGGAGTTCTATGGAGCCTTGGAGAAAAGATGCTGCAGGCGACCAGGAGAGAAGAGTCCGGTTGGATCCAAGGGAGGATCGAGGATGAAGAGTACCTGAAAGCAGAGGGGACAGAGTCTGGGTCACTAGCCAGTGACCAGGTAGGAACCAGGCGATGTCGGGGAGCAATCAGGTGATGTTGAGAAGCTTGTCTCTGCAGCCACGTGGACCAGGAGGTGTCTACGACAACCAGGAGCTGCATACGGACTGTCCCATGAAGGCTCTCGCTGTTGGCGGTGTCGGTACTTGATTCGGAGTCAACAGGCCTTGGCAAATGCAACCCATGCAGGAATAAAATATGGCTTCTTAGTCAGGTCAGGAAGGAATGAGGAGCTTCTCCTCCGCAGGAAAGCAAGGGCCAGTCTAGAGCAATCAGACCAGCAGTGTGGATTTCAGGTTTCATTGTACCAGAGGCCACTAGCCAAAGGGCAAATGACCGGACAGATGAGTCGAGCAGGAAAATGCAAAAGGGCCCCACGCAGCACTCGGTGAGTGTGGAGAGGTGCAGTTGGTGCTCAGGGGTGGGGCTTCTCAATCCCCAATGCGCCACTTCGAGGGTGCCTCAGAAGTTGCGCGGAAAGCAATTTGCTGGCTTTCGAAAATGGCCGGTCCTATGTCTCTCGTCGCCTCCACGGGTCTCAGCTTTGCTGTGGCTGTGGATCGGGCTGCTGGATGTCTGGAAGTCCGGGTCTTGTCAGGCTCTGTGTTCGAGCTCCGGCGGGAGCAACAACAAAGCAAACCGTTGAGCGCTTGATGGTGCCTGCTTGCACAGGGTGGTCACTCCTTGACCACAAGGGAGATTCTTCAGTCTTCTACGTCGAGTAGGATGTCGAAGGTCCAGAGTTTCGTATCAGAGTTTCAGTCAGGATATATCTAAAATCTTGGGACTCAGCTCCTACCTTGTAACGGGGGAGGTAGTGAGAGGCTGGAGACTTCGTCTTGGTAAGGCAGGTTTTATTTTCACATATAGCTTCTTACGGCGAAATGTCAATCTTTCCCGGGCAAACTCTGAGGGATCCGTGGTGAGGCTGTCTTTGTTGTATCCCTTCTCTTTTTGCAGTCGCCCTCCTGGCAGTTCCTTGGGACCCTCTCTCGACGTGGAAGTGTAGAATAAAACACAAACAGAGGGACCGTTAATCTCACGTCCTCATACTGTGTAAATCCCGAGGGGAACCAGGGAAGTGAGGGACACCGCTGACTGGTGCTGTATACTGCAGGCAATAGTGGAGGTTTCGTTGTAGGGAAAGAGTGAAGGGAATGGAGGTAGACAAGGGGAGAGGGGTTCCAGTATTTTTACACTATGTACAACTATGAACAACCGGATGTACTGTGACAACAGTGTCTCCGGATCTATGGTGGTACTGAACTCCTCCTCCTCGCCCACCTCGAAAGCTTCTGCCGTACCTGTGATAGCCACACTCCTCCCTCGGGAGTGTGGCACGGCGAAGCGTGAATCCGTTGGCCTCTTGGCTCGTCTGATTCTCCTCTTGGCTTGCACCGTTCTCCGTTTTCGTCTTCTTCCATGCTCCTCGCTCCGTCTCCTCCGGTGTCGTCACACGCCGACTGGTGTTCTTCCTGGTCTTTACCCGCTGCCGTGAGATCCGCGTCACGCTGGGGGGAGGTCTTCGTTTGTGGTACACGCCCACTTAAAGGCACCGCTCTGAATTCTCTCCCTTTGCGGTAGTGGCTGCTAAGGTTCCTGGTAGTCCTGAGGGGAAGGAGGGGAGGAATCCATGAGCCACCATTCGTCCTGTGTGTCCACTCTCTCGTGGCGGTGTACCTCGTTACACTCCTCCCCCTTGGTCTCTCCCGTTCGGGGAGGGAAGGTGCCCTGGACAGGAAGTCTGCATTACAGTTGTCCTGTCCCTTGCGGTGTTTCACTATGAACTAATAGGGTTGGAGGAATAAAAACCACTGCAGAACTCTGGGGTTTTGTGACTTATTCTTCTGCATCCATTGCAGAGGGGCGTGGTCAGTAAACAATATAAAGGAACGTCCTTCTAGGTAATACTTTAGCTTGTCAATGGCCCATCGTATGGCCAAGCATGAATCCGTTGGCCTCTTGGCTCGTCTGATTCTCCTCTTGGCTTGCACCGTTCTCCGTTTTCGTCTTCTTCCACGCTCCTCGCTCCGTCTCCTCCGGTGTCGTCACACGCCGACTGGTGTTCTTCCTGGTCTTTACCCGCTGCCGTGAGATCCGCGTCACGCTGGGGGGGGGGTCTTCGTTTGTGGTACACGCCCACTTAAAGGCACCGCTCTGAATTCTCTCCCTTTGCGGTAGTGGCTGCTAAGGTTCCTGGTAGTCCTGAGGGGAAGGAGGGGAGGAATCCATGAGCCACCATTCGTCCTGTGTGTCCACTCTCTCGTGGCGGTGTACCTCGTTACACTCCTCCCCCTTGGTCTCTCCCGTTCGGGGAGGGAAGGTGCCCTGGACAGGAAGTCTGCATTACAGTTGTCCTGTCCCTTGCGGTGTTTCACTATGAACGAATAGGGTTGGAGGAATAAAAACCACTGCAGAACTCTGGGGTTTTGTGACTTAATCTTCTGCATCCATTGCAGAGGTGCGTGGTCAGTAAACAATATAAAGGAACGTCCCTCTAGGTAATACTTTAGCTTGTCAATGGCCCATCGTATGGCCAAGCATTCCTTAGTTCCTTTCTCGAGGATGCAACTTCCGGCTAAGAAACAAAATGGGATGTTCGTTACCGTCTTCCCCTTCTTGTGACAAGACAGCCCCTAGACCCGAGTTTGAGGCATCTGTTGCCAGCGTGAAGATTCTATTAAAAGCAGGAGGTATCAGGACCGGACTGGTCGTTAAAGCATTTTTGAGGTATTCAAACGCCTCTTTTGCTTCGTTGGAGGGTTGAATCAGTTGTGAGGGTTTTACAGTCTTTTTTTAACAGGTTGGTCAGAGGACTGGCTATCGCTGCAAAGTTCTCGATAAATCGTCTGTAGTAGCCGATTAGGTAAAGGAACGCTCTTCAGTCCCTTTTTGGTATCGGAAATGGAGTTTGTACTATGGCCCTCACTTTTTCCTCCTGGGGGACTATCACGCCTTCACCTAGTAAAAACCCGAGATACTTAACCCTGGGATAGGCTGCTCGTGATTTTTTTGCATTTATGTGTAGGCCTGCTTCCTGGAGTGCCCCCAAGATTTGTTTTATGTTCTCTAGGTGTTGTTCCCACGTTTTGCTAAATATAACAATATCGTCCAGGTATACTGAACTATAGTCAGTATGGTTTTGTAGGACGTTGTTCATTAGTCTTTGGAACATGGCCGGGGCCCCGTGTAATCCAAACGGGAGAACGCTAAATTCATACAACCCTTCCTCAGTGGCGAATGCGGTCTTTTGCCTATCCTTCTCTCCCAGGGGGACCTGCCAGTAACCCTTCGTCAGGTCTAGGGTGGTTATATACCTGGCTTCTCCTATCCTCTCCACTAGTTCGTCTACCCGGGGTATGGGGTAGGCGTCAAAGGCAGATATGGCATTCAGGGCCCTAAAGTCCATGCAGAATCTTGTTGATCCGTCTGGTTTTGGGACTAGCACTATTGGGAGGACCAGTTGCTGCGTGAGGGCCTGATCACACCTAACCCGAGCATGTCTTGTACTTCCCTTCGAACATCTGCTCTCCTTGCAGCAGGGATCCGATATGGTCGCTGTTTTATTATTTTGCCTTCTTCAGTGTCTATTCGGTGTTCAGTTAAGTGTGTCAACCCCGGGGTGTCGGAGAACATTGAGGAAAAAGGGCACAGGATACTTACGAATACCTCTTTCTCCCTCGGGGTTAGGTCAGGGTTGACAGGCAACTGCTCTAGAGTGGACTGGTTCCCACTCACTGGTAGGCCAAAATGGGTAGACCGTGGAGGGGCCCCAATCCATTTTTTTAGCATGTTAATGTGAAACGTTTGCTGTCTCGTTGGGGACATTTTAACTCTGTATGTCGTATTACCTATCGTTTCGACTATAGGATACGGGCCCAACCACTCACTCCTAAACTTCTGGGTTGAAGAGGGAAGTAACACTAATACCCAATCATCCTTTTCCAGCTTCCGCCACTTATTGCCCTTATCGTAATGGGATTTCTGCTTTTGTTGACTGTGTTCAAGATGCGAATAGGCCAGGTCCCACAGTTTTCCTATCTTGGACCTGAGTTGTTGGGTGTAGTCTAAGAAGGACCTTCGTTCCTCAGTCTCCTCTTGCTCCCATGCATCCTTTGTTATCTCTAGCAGAGAATGAGTAACCCTGGGCGTAGTTCGCGTAGCCGCACTCCGCGAAGCTACGCGAAGACGCACTTGCACTCCGCGAGCTACGCGTAGCTCCGCGGACATGCGTAGTAGCTTGCTAGACCCGTTCGCGCGCCGTTTTTCGTCTTCGGGAGCGCGGTGCGCGTGTTCGGGGCGCTGCCTGCATGCTCGCAATAGCTAGCGCGCTAAGTTACTCAATGAGGTTTGTCCCGCCCGCTTGCGTTCCCTTATTTCCGGTTCCGGGTCACAAGTAACGTGTTCGCGTTGTGTTAGACATGTTCGGGAACTCATCTTCTCGTTTGCACTGCCAAAGTGCGTGATCGCGTCAAATATCGCGCGAACTTACCGCGGCGGTCGCGACGGGCAGAGCCATCTTCGATTTCACACTCTGGCTATGGTTTTGGGCCTACTTCAGCATCTCACTCCTATCTCTTCCATCCTGGTCTTTTCCCTCAGTTTTTCTAACTTTCTTTACTTCTTACCTATTTCTGTCTGTGCCTAGGTTTATATTTCTCATTTTATTTTTACTTTTACCACTTTTTTTGCAACTTTTCTCTTGTTTTATATTACTTCCTTCTTTTATCTTTCTTCTTTCTTCCCCTAACCTTTTTGTCTTCAACTTTCCTTCTCCCCTCCACCCAGAACCATGGTGAAGGGTGCCAGCAGAATCGGCGGCTCAAAGGGCAAGGCGGCTGTGCCTAAAAAAACCCGGCTGCCTTGCGGCAGAATGCGCCCGGCAGGAGTGACGCCCCGCCAACTTTTTGGGGAGGAGGAGGTGGCCGCCCTGGTCTTTTTTATCCAACGTCACCTCCCCTTGACTTTGGCAGCAGGCGGCAGGCCCGGCTCCGGCTACCAGCGCATTGAAGAGCGTCTCCGGCGGTGGGCGAAGGTGCGCCGTGCAGTCTTCCGCTGCTCCGGTATCCGGCGTACCCACCATCAGCTGTCCCACCGCTGGGCCGACATTTTGGACCGGGAGCAGGACCTGTTGGACCTGCTTGGTGTGGAGGTTGTGGGTCTTGGTGAGTGGCTACCCCAAAAATAAAGTGTGTGTATATATATATATATATATATATATATATATATATATATATATATATATATATATATATATATTTATATACATATAGATATAGATATATAGATATATATATATAGTTGTATAAATATTGTTATTGTATCTTTGTAAATATTGGCTGAATAAGTAACGCGATGACTGTTGCCCCTAGTTACATTTGCGATGTATTCCGGTATATCTACTGTCATTGTATGACAGTGTTCTTCTTCTTCACTGGCTCTTGCGTGTTGTTTCAACTTGGCGCTAGCTGTTGCTGTTTATTGATGTGAGATTTTCTTTATTGTTGAGAACTGAAGTTAGTTAATGCTATTAATAGAGTCTTGTCCTTCCTTTGTCCGTCAGTGAAATAGCGGTGGATGGATAATTGTACATTGTTTGCATATTGTAGCATTTTTTTCACGGCCTTCTCTTCTGCATGAATGGAATCCTTTTCTTGCAAAGAATGCTAACGTTACTTTGTTCTTCTTACCTCAGCCAGGGCCGGCTCTAGGGGGCATGTGCAAGCTGTGCAACTGCACAGGGGCACCAAACTTCAGGGGCCACCGCACCAATAGATATCCTTAATTTAATAATACTCTAAGGATGGATACATATTTGCGTTGCGGCCCCTGGCATGGATTTGTTGCCTCCGGCTCTGTTCCACTGTAGCAGTGTGATTTGCAATGATGTCTATGTTTCACAGCACTCAATGTTTTTATCTTTGTTTATTATTTTAATTTTTACATGAACCACAGAACCCAGGGGCAAGCAGAATACAGGGACCGAGTCGGCGGGTGAACCACCAGTTACACAGAGCTCCTCTACTGAGGATCCTGCTGCTGTCCCCAGTAAGTCCAACAGTGCTTGTTTTTTCCTCTGTAATGTGTCTGCAGTGCTTTGTCAATTGACAGCAACCAAGTATGCATCCAGAATGATGTTTGTCTAGTATTTTTGTAAACGTTAGTATACCACTACTAGTCTTGTGGGTATTCTTCTATCTCCTATGGAGTTATATACATATTACACAACTATGTAACTATGCACACGAAAATTGGATGTTGTTGGTACTGATAGGCAGGTTGGACCTTACTTACACCTCAGTCACAGAACTCTGAGGAACGCACAATTCACTGAACGTCAGCCTATATGGCCTGAGTCATTGGTCTATTGTTCAAATCACACTCCTGAACCCCAATACCAAGATGCCGAATGCTTTTAGGACACAAACCGTTACCTAAGAAACCCCCTTTTGCTCACTCACTCGTGTGAGTCTCTAAGACAACAGACACTGAAAATAAACTTCAGAGTCAAAGTGGTCATTCAAAAGCTTTATTTTGTTAGAAGTAAGTAAGTAACATCAATGTTTTTAAGTTGTTCCGTCCAATACGTTGAAGGGCCCACCAGAAAAAATCCAGAGTTAAAACAGGCATAATAAAGTAATCAACATTTGTACAGCTACTAGTGCACAATAGGGAAATGTGGCAACTATCGGAGACCTCTCACCAACGTATACTGGTCAGATATTCCTCTTTTTTTGTAAGCTATGGAAATGTCCGCTTCGTAGAAGGCAATCTTCTCACCTGCCGAAAAATAATGACAAAAGTGGTGCACGTTAGACAGTATTAAATACATTTATGCCAGTTTTATGCAGCCATGCTAAAAAGAAGTTGTAACCTGTAAGCAAACTCTATTCCACAATCCACATAGAAAACTTAAATACGGGCCCTTTTACTTTCCCACCTCTTCAGGTGTATGCATTGAACAATGATGTGTTGCCCCAGAGCGTCTTCTCGTACTGCGCAACAAGCTGCGAGTTAACACATGCGCAAAACTGGATACATTGATGTACAAAGGTTACATAGTTCACTTCCAATTTCCAAGGACTAGAGTAGCAGGACAGATGAGATGAGCTTGGGTACCATACCATAACAATGAATGCTAATAATATGTGTAGTGACTCTGCTGTACTATGCAATGTGGACTCATACTGATTACGTACGTTGGACTTAACTGTTTTGAAGAACTCCATTCTTGGTGAACAAGTACAAAGGGGGCTGTGCATCCATCTAAAAAGGTGTACTTATTTTTATAGGTGCAGAACCCTTACCATCGACCAGTGCCGACGGGGACAGCGGCGCAGCTTCAGCGATCCCGGCGGGGACAGGAGGAACAGAGGCACCTACACCAGCAGCAGTGGGGGGGGAGCCAACAGCAGCGGGCGATGGTAAGTTACATTCAATAGTGATCTGCATTACTTGGTGGGAGGGGAAAACTTTCTCACTGTACTCTACTGGAAAATATATGATGTTACCTTTACTTGTCATTAGCATGCTAAGCATTACCACTACAGTAATGCAAGTGCCTGATAGCAGTCGGATGCATGGGTTGTTGTTAAAGCATGTAAAGGGGAAAACACAGCTGCCAGCGTGGTTGGGAGACACACCCAATACCGGTGGTTAGTGGATAGTCTCAGCAGCAGCGGTGTTTTGGGCAAACCCAAAGGCAAGGGAAGGAGGGGACGACTGGGTGCATGGGTCGTTGCTGGTGAAACACAAACCAAATAAGGTTTGTTGCGCGGTATAAAGTATTATAGTCTTTACTAGACATGTGCTACTAGCTGCCCCCTGTTAATTAATGTTACTTTGAGAGTGTTCCCGCCTTCCCGGAACAAAAGGAGATATGAAAAAGACAGGTGTTCGTTCTAATGTGTGTGACCGTTGAAGTACACCCATGCTAATAGGGCAGGCATAATGCCGTGACAAAAAGTCCGAAAAATTAATAGAGGCTGTAGAATGTTCAAGATAGACGCAACACAATTTCTGGTACTCAGCTTGCTTGCTAGTGCTACTGTGCCGCCCACTATGTGTTGAATCAATGTTGTGTTCTTGATTTGCGGGGAGTTTGGATTACAACAATTCTGTTTCTTTCTTTATAGTTACTCCTTCCCAAAAACCAACAAGGAAGGAGTTGGCAGTCCGGGCCCGGCAGCGGAAACTGCAGGCAATTGTAGAGGCCTACCGCCGGCTGGTGGATCAGGCCGAGGAGGAGGAGGAGGAGGCGGCGGCAGCAGCTGCTGCCTCTTCCAATGCCCCGGGCCCCAAGCCTGCAGGACTACGTCGCCGTGGTCAGGCAGCCGCCCGCCGCCGCATTGTTACATCTTCGGCGGCCCCCCCACAACAACAACAACAACAACATGCATGCAAGTGTAGGTGCCGTGATTTCAAAGCAAAGATTCTCCGCCGGGTAGCGAAGTTGGAGGAGGAGCGGAAGAAGCTGGAGGACGGTCTAGAGGAGCGTGTGAAGATACTGGTGGACAAACACCTGAAAGCCCGCCGGCTTTGAAATGGACCCTGTTTTTTGCCCCTTTTTTAATCCTTTTGTTGGTGGGTGGGATGTGGGAGTTGGGGTGTACATTTGGGTTGAAATTTGGTTGGGGTTAGGGGAGGGTAGGGACAGCTCTGGGTCAGGGGGTTACATTTGTTATATATTTTATTTTTCTATTATCATTATGAAAATATAAAAATAAAACAAAGATATTTTCACAAGAAAACATTTGAAGTTCATTTGTGTTTGTTGGGGGGGTGGAGGGGGGACTGTTTCACCAAATAATGTACGTTGTGCAACATGAACATGAACTACGAACGATAAATTAAGTACTGACTGCACCTGTAGTAGTAGGGTCACAAGTGCATAAATAATTTATATTATTAAATAACATGGGAAAATTGCCCATCACGTGAGTCTGAAGTTACTACTAGTATACTTTAATTCCATGCACATTTGCTCAGAGTCGGCTAAACAATCCTATGCAATGCATTGCATCATTCCTTTAATATACCTGTCCTAGTTGTCAGGGAAGAGGAGCTCGTCCTCAAACTCTGTGCGTTCAGACAGAAGTAGGTCATGTAACCCAGTAGTGAGGACGTCTTCTTCACACTCGCTTTCTTCATCCGGCGGTGATTCACGTACTTGATAGTCTGGTGGTATGAAGCGTTGATTCATTTTTATCATTGTCAGCCGCTCCACGCTTTTGGGGGAGAGACTAGTCCTTTTCGATGTGACAATGGCACCAGCAGCACTGAAAACCCGCTCAGAGGAGACACTGGCTACAGGACAAGCCAGATACTTTATCGCCAGCCTGCTCAGCACTGGCCACTGTCTCCTTCTTTCATACCAATAGACCAATGGGCTTTGCTCCATGAACACCTCTGTTGTGTCATCCAGATAGGCCTGAACCATCCGCTCAATGTTCATTGGTGCTCGGCTTTGCTGGTCCTCTTTTCCCTTTGCAACAGCAACGGACTTACCCATCCCTTTCTGTAGAAAAAAAGCAGTTATGCTTTTGGTTGGGTCTGCTGAATCAGATCGTGTAGGTGCTGCTTTTGGTACTGTTGGTGCCTGCTGGAAAGCAGACGCACTGCTCTCACGCTGTGAAGAACTTGCGTCAGGAGTACTTGGACTGGCCTGGGCTGGCAGTGGCAGGCCTTTAAGTAACAGCCGTTCAGTTTCTAACTCATTAGCTTCCGCAGCTATGGAAGTTTTGTACTTGTCAACATCCTCATCTGAAAATGGAATTACTTCGTTACTGCTGACAAATAATTTGTACCGTGGATCCAAGATTGTTGCAGTTATGTAATGTTCACCTGACACAATATTGTTGAGCCTTACATTTTCACACAAGCGGTTGACTAAGCCCTTGGCTAAGGTATATGCATCAACTTTTTGTTCGTCACCTTCGTATGTTTCACAGACCTCCTTCACCTGTTGCTCAAGCATGTACAACAATGGGATGGCTTGGCCCATAGTACAGTCCTCCCTGCTAACTGCACGTGTGAAGACCTCAAAGGGTTGTAGCATCTCTGTGATGCATTTAATGAGGTCCCACTGCCACATCTCAATGGTCAAGGCTTTAAGATTAACAGTAGGATCCCCTAATCTTCTTGACATGACATAAGCATTCAGTGGGATGTACTGCTCAAAGAGACGCTCAAGCATGAAATAAGTTGAGTTCCAACGTGTTGGGACCTCCTGTATCAGTGCTTTGACTGGCAACCTATGCTCTTGCTGAATGACCCGTAGCAGCTTCCGTCCTTTGAAAGAATGGTTAAAGTGCGTGCATATTCTTCTGCAGATGGCCATTATGTTGCTGACTTTGGCTTCATTTTTCAGAAAGTCTTGCACGACTAAGTTTATGCAGTGTGCCAAACAGGGTACCCTGAAATAATGTCCTTCTCTCATTGCCTTCACTACATTACTGCCATTGTCGGTGGAAACAAAACCAATCTTAAGGCCTCTTGGTTTCAGCCATTCAAAGACCTTGTCATTAAAGTCAGACAAAATGTTTTCAGCAGTATGACTTTTGTCCATACCAAACATGGCTATAGTTGCATGTCTGCGCGTATCATTAAAAATTCCAGCAACGTCACGGAGGCCTGAAGTTAACTTGTCTTTAACACCTGCAAAAGAGATCCAGTGTGCGGTGATGCACATGAAATCTGTAGCATCGCAACTGCTCCACATGTCTGTTGTCAGGTGGATACAATGGACAACACTCTGTTGTAAGGCTTTCCCAATCAATTCCAGCACATCGTGGTGTAGTGCTGGAACAGCCACTCGGGCAAAATAGTAGCGACTGGGAACGTTCCATTTTGGGCAGAGGGTTGCCACTAATTCCAGAAATCCAACAGCCTCAACAAATGAAAATGGGAGAAGGTCCAGTGCTAACATTTTCGCAAGTTTGGCATTGTATAAACGTGCTACTGGGTGGTTCCGCTCGTACTTTCCCTCCTGCCTTAACATGCTAGGAATGGTAAGCTGCTTTGCATGTCTTTGAGTTGTGCTAGACGGACCACCTTGCATCGCAGACTTTGCACTCCTTGGTGTTTCCAGCTGACTCTGGTGCCACTGAGAAGTTGCAGATGCGGAGGATGTGGACTTTACCACTCCAGTGCTGGCGACAGGGGTCGATTGTGTACCACTCCTAGATAGAAGGTCATCGTCTCCCTCTTCTTCTACCTCCTGATCAACCATGAGTGGACCTTGTACCACTGTATCCCCACCAACACGAGTGCTAACATTTTTTAAGCTTGCAAGGTGGTTCTCCCACCTGATCACGTGTGTTTTTTTCAAATGGGTCGTTTGGCCTCCAGTCCCATAGTTTGTACCAAGCTTACCACGACTAACATTGGCATGACAAATTTTGCATACAGCAATGTTCTCCTGAACTGGGTGAACCGTAAAGAAGTCCCACACTGGGGAGGTAAACTTTTGTCTCCTGCCATAGGAAGAGGAGGACCCACTGCCAATGCCGGATGGACTGGAGGATTGTGGAATTTCACTATGGGACAGCTCAGTCCTAGTACTGCCACTACCTCCTTCTGTTGAAGTGGCGCTTCTGCTGGATGTCGGATGCTGCCGGGCCTTCGCTGTTGAAAAAATTGGAGCTGGTGTTACTGTGGGTGTTGAGTGTGTAGGAGTTATGCGTGGTACCTGCTCATCAGTCATTGCAGCATTTCTGGATAGGGTGAAAATGTTTGTCTCTACATCCTCTGCACCAGGAATAACGCTTGTGATGATGACAGTGTCAGACCCGTCTTTATCACCAGCAGTATCCTGCTCACCTACATCGACCTCCATAAGTTCAAGCCTGCCTGGAAACTTCCTTTTTCCTAGCATGGTCTTCTTGGGATGTCTCTCCTTTGAATGCGCAGATAGTTGTGGCTGCCAATCCGTATCAAGGTCATCGGAAGGGATGCTTTGCGAAGAACTCGATGCACTAACCCTCCTTTCCCTTGGTGAATTCAAAGGAAATAGATCACCTACAGAAGTGGCTTCCTCTTCTTCTTGCTCGGAAGGAGGCTCTACTTCCTGAACTGCCCCGACTTCGGGAGGAACAACTACTACTATTTGGTGCGGAGATGGTGGTTGTTGTTCTTGAGGAAGTACTATTGCGGGCTGGGGTTTTTCAACAACAACTGTTGCGGGCGGTGGTTGTGGTTGTTCAACAACTGTTGCGGGAAGTGGTTGTGGTTGTGGGTGAACAACTCCTATTGCGGGCGGTGGTTGTGGTTGTTGAACATCTACTGCTGGCGGTGGTTGTTGAGCACTTCCATCTTGCGTGGATTGTGTACTACTTTGAGACAGCGATAAGTTTAGTTCTGGCTCAGTATCACTGCTCGCAAGCAGAAGGCTGGCTACCTCTTCGACCCTCATCATGTGCTTGGCCCTGGGATGCTGGCTTGCCCCCACTAATGCAGATGTGCTGGTCCCAGCTTGCACCCCAGACCCCGCTGCTGCAGGCGTACCTTTTGGGGTGCCAAAAAAGGTTTTGGGGTCCATACCAGACTTAAGTGACACTTCCTTCTGCTGTTCCTTCTTCGCAGCAACTTTCTTTGTGGTGGAGGACCTGGTAGCTTTCTTAGGGCCCATCTTCTTCTGATGTCAGTCAGCTCACAGCAGCACAAATTGCAGAGATGTCTGGTCAGATGAGTCACACACCACACGTGGCGTACAACTGAAGGACGTCCGTCTGGCAGTAGAACGAGCGATGGATGAAAAAACAACCAGCACCTCCTCAGTCTTTTTTGTGCACCTACAAGTAAAGAAGGCAGAACAACATCAGTCAAACAAGCAGTAAGGCAACATGAACAATTGAAAGACACACAGGTCAATGTATAAAAGACAAAACAGAAGACTAATAATACCAGTCCAGCAGCACCACAGCTCAAAGGCCACATGAAGTCCAGAAAGAACCAATAAAGTCAAGCAGGCCTATAGATACCAATATGGACAGAAAAACGAGGATGCCTGCTGCACATGACAGGTTAATGTGCAAGGAATAAATAGCCCATGGCTAAGACAGAGGTTGTAAACATAACACCGCAAAAACACATACAAAGAAACCCCTGCCCAGGCTCCCAAAACAACAACCAAATGACAAATTCTGTTTTTTTGGGTGCACAAGAAAGACCTGCAACATTTTTGAGAAACTTTTATGCAACTCGGGACATATTGTCCGCGAGAATGCTAAATCGGCATGTTCGGCAGCGCGAACGGAATAAAAAGTCGTGTTCGCGTTCCCGAGCAAGTACATTGAGTGCGCGAACAAGACAAAAAATGTAAGTTCACGTGCTCACATGGTGCGAAGTTACCAAAACTACCCAAGCTGTATTCCTAGGGTTACCTAATGGCAGAAATTGACAGAGTATTTAAAGTTTAAACACACCCAAAACCAGAAATACCCCACACATAAAAATAAGATTTTCTATATCAATCCAAGACATCCATGATTTTCACATTAAGGGTACACCACAAAAACAGTTGATTAACTTTCATGACCCTACTATGAGTAGTACCTATGGCCTACTGCCAGAGTAGGCCACAAGGTTGGAGGCCTATGCCTATGGCAAAAGCACAAAGGAAGGACACACAAAATGGCCGCCGACATAGGGCCTGGCCACCAACAACAACATGGCAAAATCACAAAGGATGTATACACAAAATGGCCTCCACCACATGGCCTGGCCACCAACAACAACATGGCAAAATAAATCACAAAGGAAGCATACACAAAAAGATCACCACCATAGGGCCTGGCCACCAACAACAACATGGACAACTTTACAAAATGGCCTCCACCACATGGCCTGGCCACCAACAACAACATGGCAAAATATATCACAAAGGAAGCATACACAAAATGGCCGCCACCACATGGCCTGGCCACCAACAACAACATGGCAAAATCACAAAGGATGTATACACAAAATGGCCTCCACCACATGGCCTGGCCACCAACAACAACATGGCAAAATAACATGGAAATTCTTCAACTTAAACAGTGTATCGTGGGCCCTACGCACTCTGCGGGCCACACACTAGATCTCCTATTCACCAACATTACTTCCACCAGCATCAAAGAAATCAACCCACTGCTCTGGTCAGACCATTCTCTTATAGATTTTTCTTTCTCCCTTTCTGGGCGACCCTCTAAAACCAAATCCGTTCAACAGATATCCAAACGAGCTTGGAGGTTGATTAATGAAACACATTTTTACTCTAATTTCCCTAAAGACAAGGTCATATTTCCGGAGGACTCTTCTATCTGCCTGAACGCCGCTCTACTCGAGGAGGGCATACTGCAAACACTGAATGTACTAGCCCCACTAAGAACAGCCAGAACCAAAACCATATCTGAGAAATGGTACACTCCTAACCTAAAAAGCCTAAAAAAAACCTGCCAAATAAAGGAACATCTGTGGAGAAAGTCCAAAGACAGTGAAGCCAGATTAAATTACGTCAATGCTCGGAAACAATACATCCTTGCCATAAAACAAGCAAAAAAGGATTACTTCACACAACGAATACAGAATAACTGCAACTCAACAAAAGAGTTATTCAAAATAGTTAAAGAACTAGGAAAACCCCCTAGTACGTCACAGACTCTAACCCCCTCCACAGAGGCCTGTGAACGTATTAGCACATTCTTTTCGGATAAAATCAAAAAGATTTACTCCTCCTTCATCCCTCAAAACATCAATTTGTCCGACTTTCCTTCTACAAATGTCCCCCTATCAGAATCCTGTATAGACTCCCTAAACTCCTCAGACCTAGACACCGGGCCCCATCTCACCAGCTTTGAATTATTTTCAACCGAAGAGGTCCTGGCAATACTGAATACAATTAAATCTGGATCCCCTTCAGACCCCTGCCCCCACTTTGTGTTTTCAAAAATTATACCTGTGCTTTGTCCCCTCATTACCCAATTGTTCAATAAATCATTAACCACAGCCACCTTCCCACAAGCCTGGAAGCACGCCTCTGTCACTCCCTTACTAAAGGAAGCTGGAACTGACATCTTAAATCCCGAAAACTACAGGCCAATATCACAGCTCCCTTTTCTCTCAAAAGCCCTGGAGAAACTGGTCAACATACAGCTGACCAAATACCTAGAGACCAACTCTCTCCTAGACCCGTCCCAAACAGGGTTTAGAGCCAATAATAGTACTGAAGCAACGTTGCTGGCAGTGTCGGACAGTATCAGATCCACCGCCGACCAGGGCGGGGCGGTGGCGCTGATATTGCTCGACCTGTCAGCGGCGTTTGATACGGTCTCCCATGATCATCTGCTTCATATACTTCGAAGCAAGGGAGTACAGTCTAAAGCTTTGGGCTGGCTCCACTCCTTTTTATCCAATCGTACCCAAGCTGTACATATGGGACAGTATCACTCTAAACCAAGCACCATCGGCTGTGGGGTACCACAGGGTGCCTCTCTGAGCCCCACCCTCTTCAATGTCTATGTTTCATCTTTAGCCGACATTGGGAGGAAGTGGGGCATTGGAGTCTGCTCATACGCTGACGACACACAGCTGGTGGTGACTATGGACGAAGGCCCTGAGGTAACTAAATCCAAATTACACAACTGTCTAGGAGAAATGGCCCACTGGATGCACAAGCATTCCCTGAAGCTGAATGCCGGGAAATCAGAGATCCTACTATTTGGGGGAGCAAAACATGTATGGGATGCCACATGGTGGCCCCCTTCATTGGGAACGGCCCCCTCTCCCAGTCAACACGCCAGGAACCTGGGAATTATCATGGACGATACTCTTTCCATGAAAGATCATGTCAGATCACTCTGCGGGAAAAGTTTTGCCATACTCAAACTCCTTGCCAAAATATTCCCCTGGTTACCTTTGGACTGCAGACGGTCCGTCACGCAGGCACTACTGGTCAGTCGCCTGGATTATGGTAATGCACTTTTTAATGGGATGAACGAACATCTATTCTCACGCCTGCAGATTGTGCAAAACCAGGCGGCTAAACTCGTTCTTAACAAAAGTAAGCGCGACTCAGCATCAGAGTGCCTAAACAAACTCCACTGGCTCCCAATGCGTCAGAGGGCTGCCTTCAAGTTACTTAGTCATGCCCACAAGACCCTACATGGAACTGGCCCTTCGATACTGCAAGGAAGGATCGAATTTTACAAACCTAACAGAACTCTGCGATCCTGCCAATCTGCATTGGCAAAACCTAAACGCATCCATAAGGTCAGAACAGGTGGACGTTCCTTCTCCTATCTGGCAGCTAAGAGATGGAACGAGCTTCCCTCCAAGCTAAGACACACCTCCAATTATCTTCAGTTCAGAAGGGATCTTAAAACGTATCTCTACACTAAACCATAAATCCCAGCTGTCACTCCAGTAGCTTTTCTGGCTCTTAGCGCCGTGATATCCTTCGGGATGATTGATGCGCTTTATAAAAACCGGAAAATAAATAAATAAATAAATCACAAAGGAAGCATACACAAAAAGATCACCACCATAGGGCCTGGCCACCAACAACAACATGGACAACTTTACAAAATGGCCTCCACCACATGGCCTGGCCACCAACAACAACATGGCAAAATAAATCACAAAGGAAGCATACACAAAATGGCCGCCACCACATGGCCTGGCCACCAACAACAACATGACAAGAAAGAGAAGACAGACAATAATGCCTATGGCAAAGGGACAATGCTTTGCTTCAGAAAAGGGACACACCACACCACCGCCCAAATTGGTCACCCCACCCCAAAAAAAAAAAAAAAATAACATAGAGGAGAGAAAATGGAAGTGGTCCATGCTCCAAAAAGAGAAAACTACTACCAAAATGAGAACATAACATAAATGAGGACTTTTTAGGTGCACAAGAAAGACCTGCAACATTTTTGAGAAACTTTTATGCAACTCGGGACATATTGTCCGCGAGAATGCTAAATCGGCATGTTCGGCAGCGCGAACGGAATAAAAAGTCGTGTTCGCGTTCCCGAGCAAGTACATTGAGTGCGCGAACAAGACAAAAAATGTAAGTTCACGTGCTCACATGGTGCGAAGTTACCAAAACTACCCAAGCTGTATTCCTAGGGTTACCTAATGGCAGAAATTGACAGAGTATTTAAAGTTTAAACACACCCAAAACCAGAAATACCCCACACATAAAAATAAGATTTTCTATATCAATCCAAGACATCCATGATTTTCACATTAAGGGTACACCACAAAAACAGTTGATTAACTTTCATGACCCTATGAGTAGTACCTATGGCCTACTGCCAGAGTAGGCCACAAGGTTGGAGGCCTATGGCAAGAGCAAAGTGGCTGGAAACATTAAATGGCCGCCAACACATGGCCAGGCCAACCACAGAAAGTTAATACAATGAACTCATGCATGCCTACACACTAACTACATGGGGTACTAGGGTCAGATATTGGCTTAAAAATTAGAAACATTTTAAATTCCACAAAATGCAATGTTAGAAAAAAATTACAATTTGGGACCTCATGAAAGTACAGGCCTCCATCAATAATTTCATTCCAGGATTGAATACTGTTGTTAAAAAAAAAATCAAATCAAACAAGCACAAGTCTACATCACTCATACATTACACAAACTTACTTGAAAAAGAGAATTCCAATTCAAAAAGTCCTCATTAAATCCAAGGTAAATCAGTAATGCAGCCAACACAGACAGAAAGTGATCCTTCCAGCTCAAAATCCAAAGGAAAGTGAGCACCACATGGACAAAGCACTGGGAGGAGCCTGGTGGACAGGAACAGGAAGTTGTAAACTCAAGAGCCCTTCCTCCTTACTCTGCAAAACAAGAGTAGAAACAAAAAGAGGGGTCCTTCCCCCCTAAAAATAAAGCCAAAGGTACAACTTTAAGGTTTTTTGCTTTTTTTTCCTAACCAAAATGGTAATTTATTATGGTTTTAACATGCTCGCGAGTTATTCTGTGCAAGAATGCAGTTTCTGCGTGTTCGGCAACTCGATCTTACCAAAAAGCATCCTCGCGCATCCTTATGACGCTATCTCGCATCAAAATGACGTTATCACGTTCGCACAGTCGCACGGGACTGTGCGAGAGTGTTTCCAAACATGGTGGCACAAGCGACCAGGAAAAAACGAACGCAGAACGAAGGTAAGCCATTGCCGCGCACGCGATAATGTTATTCAGCGCGCGAGAACTACGCTACGCACCGGATCGCGGAGTTATCGACAGCTACGCGTTCTCCGCGGAACGCGGAGCTGCCGAAACTCCGCAAGCTCCGCGAACGGAGCGTAGTTCTTCGCCCAGGGTTAAGAATGAGGTTGTCTGCAATAAAGCAGCTCGAAAGGTGAACAACCTATACTGCTCTGAACTTGCGCCCGCAGTACATAGAGGGCCAGGGGTAATACTTTGTCCCAGTCTTTGTTCTCCACAGTCAACATTTTTTTCAGGGTAATTTTTAACGTACGATTATATCTCTCAACGAGACCGTCGGTTTGTGGATGGTAGGCTGACGTTTTTATTTGTTGTAGATTTACCATTTTTCACACCTCTCTCATCATTCTAGACACGAAAGGAGTCCCCTGGTCTGTTAGGATCTCCTTGGGCAACCCCACCCTGGAGAATAATTCCAACATTTTGTCTGCCACGTTTTTCATGGTAGGCGCCCTCAAGGCAAAGGCTTCGGGGTTCCGTGTGTGGTAATCCACTACAACCAGTGCATAGGTGTGTCCCCTTGAGGTACGAGGTAGAGGGCCTATAAGGTCCATTCCAACCCGTTCGAATGGTTTACCTATGAGGGGCAGAGATTGTAGGGGAACGGCCTGGGGTCTGGTCATATTCTTCTTTTGGCATATCTCACAACTCTTACAGTAGTTTTCGGCCTCTTTTTAAATACCAGGCCAAAAGAAATGTCTAGTGATGTTTTGCGTGGTTTTCTCCGTCCCTGAGTGTCCTGCAGTGAGGTGAGAGTGAGCATAGTATAAGACCTGCTCTCTGAAGTCAGTAGGGACCACCAATTGGGGCGGATCACCTGCTTTCCCTTCCCTGTAGAGAAGATCCTTGCTTATGACAAACCGAGGGTAAGTCACAACTGTGTTGGACTGAGCTGCATGGCATTAAACAGGGTGGCATCGTTGGTTTGTGCGAACCGAAAGCTTCTGTCCAGGACCCAGGGTTCTGTTGCTAAAAGGGCAGGTATTTTGGTTGGGGGGCCTTCTGGTCTGTTAAGGAACTTGGCACCGAATAGAGACATGAAGTCAGGGTTGTCTACCCCTATTATAAGGTCTTCAGGAAGCGAAGCTACAACTCCCGCTTTAACCGTGACAGGGGTTCTGTTTTGGGGGACTATAGTGATCTTAGCTACTGGATAGGGTTTCACGTTTCCATGTACGCACCTAATGTGCACTAGGGCGTTGGAAGAATCTGGGAAGGTAATACTAAGTTTTGTTGTACTACGGATTGGCGGCATCCCGACTCTAACAACCCCAAGACTTGTCTCCCGTTTATGGATATACGTACATAGAACGATGGACCCATCTCAGCTGTATACATGACAGCTCTGGGGATATACCCCACTTCCATGGGTTCTTCCTGGGGATTCCGTCGTGGGCACATTCTGGCTATGTGGCCCCATTCGCCACAATCGAAACATTGAGGACCCTTAAGGGGGTTGAAGTCCATTTTTGTCGGGCGGGGTTTCATGATTGGTGTTGGTTCTTGCTTCTTTTTTTCCGGCTTTGGAACCAAATTTGCTTTAGGGTTTTTGTCGGAGTCCCATGTAAATGTCCGGGGTTGGGCTCTAGAATAATTAGTGGCCATTTCGATAGCTTGGGCTACCGTCAGTCCGGAGTGTTGTCGCAACCATCTTTGCGTGCCGTAGGGCAAGGCCTCCATGAATTGCTCCAAAACAATGCTGTTCATAAGGTCTTCTTTGCTTCTCTGCTCTGGTATTAACCATTTTTCTGCTGCCATCTTCATTCTTAGGTACAGGGTCTTGGGGTTTTCTCCCGAGACTCCCTTCTCTCTTCGGAAACGAACCCTGTATGCTTCCGAATCCAACCCGAGATGGTCAAGGATGACCTCCTTGATTTCCGCGTAAGGAGTGTTTCCAGCATGGTTGGCCACTTGATAGGCCGCTTGTGCCTCCCCGGATAGTAGCGGGGCCAAGAAAAATGGCCATTTCTCCGGAGGCCACCCACATGCCTGGGCTGCTCTTTCAAAATTGGACAGGAAGGCGTGGGTCTTCCCCTTGTACATACTTTGGAGGGAGACCCCCAAAGGGTGAGGCATTGCTGTTCTACGTTCAGTTACTGGACCAGACGCTTGTGCGACCTTCTGGAAGTATTCAAGTTGGGCGCTTATGGCATTTTTAAACAGTTCTCTATCTGCCTCCGCCGTCGTTATCTGGGATTTTATGGCCCATTCTAGTTTGTCTTGTCCCTCAATGAGGTGTTGTATCACTTGTTCCATCAGGGGTTGCTGGTGGGGGTCAGTTGATCCCACTTCTGACACCAGTGTAACGGGGGAGGTAATGAGAGGCTGGAGACTTCGTCTTGGTAAGGCAGGTTTTATTTTCACATATAGCTTCTTACGGTGAAATGTCAATCTTTCCCGGGCAAACCCTGAGGGATCCGTGATGAGGCTGTCTTTGTTGTATCCCTTCTCTTTTCGCAGTCGCCCTCCTGGCAGTTCCTTGGGACCCTCTCTCGACGTGGCCGTGTAGAATAAAACACAAACAGAGGGACCGTTAATCTCACGTCCTCATACTGTGCAATTCCTGAGGGGAACCGGGGAAGTGAGGGACACCGCTGACTGGTGCTGTATACTGCAGGCAATAGTGGAGGTTTCGTGGTGGGGAAAGAGTGAAGGGAAAGGAGGTAGACAAGGGGAGAGGGGTTCCGGTATTTTTACACTATGTACAACTATGAACAACCGGATGTACTGTGACAACAGTGTCTCCGGATCTATGGCGATACTGAACTCCTCCTTCCCGCCCACCTCGAAAGCTTCTGCCGTACCTGTGATAGCCACACTCCTCCCTCGGGAGTGTGGCACGGCGAAGCGTGAATCCGTTGGCCTCCTGGCTCGTCTGCTTCTCCTCTTGGCTTGCACCGTTCTCGGTTTTCATCTTTTTCCACGCTCCTCGCTCCGTCTCCTCCGGTGTCGTCACACGCCGACTGGTGTTCTTCCTGGTCTTTACCCGCTGCCGTGAGATCCGCGTCACGCTGGGGGGGGGGGGGTCTTCATTTGTGGTACACGCCCACTTAAAGGCACCGCTCTGAATTCTCTCCCTTTGCGGTAGTGGCTGCCAAGGTTCCTGGTAGTCCTGAGGGGAAGGAGGGGAGGAATCCATGAGCCACCATTCGTCCTGTGTGTCCACTCTCTCGTGGCGGTGTACCTCGTTACACTCCTCCCCCCTTGGTCTCTCCCGTTCGGGGAGGGAAGGTGCCCTGGACAGGAAGTCTGCATTACAGTTGTCCTGTCCCTTGCGGTGTTTCACTATGAACGAATAGGGTTGGAGGAATAAAAACCACTGCAGAACTCTGGGGTTTTGTGACTTATTCTTCTGCATCCATTGCAGAGGGGCGTGGTCAGTAAACAATATAAAGGAACGTCCCTCTAGGTAATACTTTAGCTTGTCAATGGCCCATCGTATGGCCAAGCATTCCTTCTCCTGAGGGGAAGGAGGGGAGGAATCCATGAGCCACCATTCGTCCTGTGTGTCCACTCTCTCGTGGCGGTGTACCTCGTTACATACCTATATACCAAATCTTGGGGCTGGATTACCTGCTAGGTCCCTCCTCTGGGTGGGACCCAGGAAGGGGGTGGTTACACCCCTTTCCCTTTGTCCAGTTTCACGCCAGCACCGGTTTGAACTGGACTATGCATGGGACACCTTGTGTGCCCCAGGCAGTGTCTCATTTCATTCAGCCCTCCCTGCCCCAATACACTTTAGCCTGTCTGGGGTGGTGCTAGCACCTCCCTGTGACAGGAAACCTATTGTCCAAGCCTCCCTCGCTGGAAGGACTCCCAGCAGCAGGAGGTCAGACTTGTGTCTGTGGCAGCAGCATCCATTTAGTGATGCTGAGGCTCTGGTTAACTTTAACCGGGATTAATGGAAGTAACATGTCTTCTCCCTGGGGAAGGGTGGAATGCTACCCCCGTCACCAGGACTGGCCAGGGGGTAGTATTCCAAAGCGTATGACACCTTACACGACATGTTTTGATAAAGCCAAACTAAAGTTAGCATCTGATCGCGAGGTACATAATGCACTTAAGAGTATATGGTATGGCAATATCCTAGAACAGCTATAAGGACATGGTTCCGAAAGCTGCAGACAGGCTCAGCTCATGCTAGAGCACCATCTCACATAAAATCAAGCACTCTGCCTCTAGGATTGTTAAGGTCTGCCATAGGAGTGACTTATAGGTGTATATGTGTCTAGATATAAGGTTAGATATAGGAATACTATACCTAAGCAAGGGGAGATTACACGACCTTGCCCCAGCTGAGTGATCAGCCAGTTGTGTCAGTTTGGATGGCCAGCCAGGGGTTGCAAAAGATATGCTGCAGCCCCTGGTAGGCCTTGGGTGCACCTATGCCCTGGGTACCTATAGTACACTGTACAGGGACTCACATGAGTGACCCAATATCCAATTAGGTGTGTACCTAAGGTACATGGAGTCCATTTTATAGAGAGAGTAGATAGCCTGGGACCCTGATTAGCAGGATCCCAGGCCAACTAAGTCGAAAACCAGCTAAACACAAGGCAAAAAATCTGGGGTAACCATAGTCAGGTATCCACCTTCCTACACAACCCCCCCCCCCCCCCAAATGAAAGGAGATAAGGCTATCCTTGACCAGGTAAGCCTATATTGCCTACGTGGCCATATAAGGAAGTACCTGCACTAGCATGGTTACCCCCTGTCTCATGGTCCACTAAGCAATCCCTCACCCTAGGGGTATCAGAGGGTCTCCACCATGGGGAATCTCTACCTGTGGTGTGTTTTGGCAAAGTAAAAGGCTGGTGTTGAGATGGAGTACTGAAGTGAGGCTCCACTAATGTAGGGCTCAACTTCCTCCAATCACTATCCACCATGTGTGCCTTTCTTTCCATGACTGAGTTGCACTGTGCTCTCAGGGTCAACCTCTGGCTGCCTACAGCTGGAGGCTGGGTCCCTTTTGTTGGCTTACTGGAGGGACAGGTCAAGTTTGGGGCCTTTGGGTCCCATGTTTGGCTGTGCCCAACAGTGTCCATCTGGCGGAGGTTCCTAACTAGGTCTAGGGGAGATCCCTCAGGAGTTTCTGAATATTTCACCTTGCTAGGGCTGCTAGCTTTGGTGCCCCTAATCTGCTGAGGGGGATGTTCTTGTGGACAGGGGGCCCTTTGGGGTCCACTGGCCTCCCTGACCTCTACAGCCCTGGGCTGGCTGAGGCAGGGTAGAGAGGGGCAGGGTACTTGCTCCAGACTGGGTCCCACCTTGGAAGGGTCCACTGACATCAGAGGCTCGGTCAGGCCAGGCCTGGCTACCTCTGGGGCAGTTTCTTCACAAGGGGTAGGGTCAGTTCCCTGAGGAGGCTGACTCTCACCTAATGTCTGGTGGGAGGGAGACTTGTCTTCCTCCCCAATGCTCTCTGTCTGAGTGGAGTGATCCATAGTTTCAGGCTTCACAACACAAAAATCTGTTTGAGTTTGGAAGCCCCACCAACCTTTTCAGGAAGGAACTCAGTTTGGGTGTGGGCTGTGACCATCACAGCCCTGCCAACTTTTTCAGGGAAGTCTGCTTGAGCCTGGGCTGTAACCATCACAGCCCTTCCAACCTCTTTAGGAAGGAATTCTGCTTGAGCTGGGGCTGTAGCCATCACAGCCTCACTAACCTTTTCTGGAAGGCCTACCATTTTGGAATGGGTTTCTTGTTCTACCCCAGCCCAGGCTGAGATCTCTAGATCATTTCCCAGTAGACACTCTACAGGCAAGTTTGTAGACACTGCCACTCTCTTGGGGCCCGTGACACCTCCCCAGCTGAGATTTACTACTGCCATGGGATGATCTTTCTGCACTTCATCAATGCTGGTCACCTGATAGGTGAACCCAGTTAAAAGTTGTCCTAAGGGGACTAGACTGTCAGTCACCATAGTGATGCTAGCCCCTGTGTCTCTGTAGGATTCAACTTTCTGGCCAGTGATGTGGGGATCCTGTCTGTACTTACCCAAAGTGTTGGGACAAGCAGTGAAGTTGGCAAACCCCAAGCCATCTTCACAGACAAGAGTAGATGTTGTAGGGGACCTGGTTAGGCCAGAGTCCACCTGAGTTCCCAAAGTAAACACAGCCAAATTCTTGGGGGCACTCCCACCACCTGGAGGATTACTACTAACAGTAACAGGAGGTCTGGGAGTATTACTCGGGGGCAGTGCTTAATTTGTGCCGGTGCTTTCCGGTGCTTAGCACCGGCACTTAAATGTCAGGGCCGGGTCTACTGCGTGCACACCCACATAGTTAATTAGGTTTTGTAAAAATAAATATATGGTATCGGTATATAACTTTATTCTCTAATGTACTTGTTCTATCTGCAGCAGTGCAGCCCCAGGCCCGGCCGGCGGCGCAGCGTGTTTTTTCATGTCATCATAGCAGTGTGAGTGAGTCTGTCATTACCGGCGTCACGTCAAGGTGTTTTCGGTTTTGCGAGTGCAAGACGAGTTTAGTTGCGCGAGTCGAGTGAGTGCCCCTGCCCCCCCGTCCGCCGCCGCTACTCACATTTCTTCTGCACGTGAGGTAGTAGTAGCACTAGCGCCCTGCTGCCCCTGCCCAGGCTAAGAGAGTGGAAAAATAGTAAGTATTAGTACTACTGATAATATAAATATAAAATATGTGCCAGGCAGCAGCCAAGTTTCGTTTCATCATGACAGACACAACTTGTTGACAGTTTCTGTTTCTGTTTGAGTTTGTCAGAGGGTGGGCGGGCCGCGGAAGTTCAGAACGCGCACAAATGTATTTGGGCGGGCTGGAGGTTCTGTTGACTGATGGAGGTAGGCAGGGGCTGTGATTTTTTTTCACTTTGGCCAGTTGCCACGCCCCAGCATAAACTACGCCGTTACATTCGGTAAATCGTGCGGCAGCTACCCATGCCATGGACGGACGGCCCACGCCACGAGTCATCCTGCAGTGCACATTAAGTTAGCCGGTGTGGCCCTGGCCCGACGTGACCAACAACTACGACGAGTGCTGCCTGGGCTGTCCTGGCTGTAACTACTGGTCTGGTGGTGGCAGTTTGCTTGGTGTGGAAGCCAGGCAGCCTAGTGTCTACACCAGTGTCACACAGCCAGCCTCCCTCTGGTCAGGACGGTCTGGCACTGCAGACTGCGGTGGCGGCCTGGTAGCAAGCAGGCAGCATGACACGCAGAAGTACCACTGAGCGTTACGTGAGCAGTCAGTGCAGTGAGACAGTGCAGCAGCGCTAGCCCGCAGTGTGTGTCCTGCCGACCGGCCTACCACGAATAACGGTAAGAAGTGAAGATATAGAAATTGAGTTAAGCACCTAAAGTTTAGTTAAGGTCTGCAGCAGTAATTGAAATAATTGTAATTTAAATTGTATGTGTACTAACTAACTAGGTAAGCGAAGCCAGCTGAGCTAACTAGGGATGCCGCACTGCAGCCAATTTATGCCGAATGCCGTCACCATCGAGACACAGACACCGAGCCGAGAGCATAAGGTTATGGTGCAGGCAGCCGGGGAGAGTCATCAACTCCCTTGGGTGGAGGGGCGTTCGGTTTAGGCCACTCTGATATATTGTAGTAGCAGCGAAACCGCAGCATGGAGTTCATTGGTTAACCCGTAAATTGGCTCTGATTTATCCGGAGATGTCATCCCTGTATGGTAGATATAGTGCCCCGAAGGCCGACTTCTTGCATATGACAAGGGTGTGTCGAAGAGCGGAGTGCTTCTGGAGTGATGTAGCAACTTATGAACATAGTGACAGGCATGGTTATGGATAAGTCTGTAAAACGAGTTTGCTAGACTGAAACTAAAACATTGCAAAATGATGCCGTTAATGTGAGCATTAGAAATGGTCTTGGTGAAAAGGCACATCACTAAACATTTGGTCTCTCCAGGGCCTCAGGGTTAGCGAGGTGGAAAAATAATGTATTTGAATTGCCCCTAGCAGACAAACGCCATATGACGTTATCTTGAACAGATGACAAGATGACGGAGGACCTGGCCAAATAAATGGATATGCTGATGAAAATATCTGACCCTCCGAATAACAGACCACCTGTCCTTGAATTGAGTAGGCGCAAAAGAAGAACTTATGCATTTCCTTAAGGAGTGAGGCATTACTGAGAAGGGACTAGAAGCATTTTTATGAACGAGATGTCCCGAATGTGGGATTGAAATCTGTAAAGAGTAATATAATGAAACTGTCAGGTGGGTTCTGACACTAATCTTTTTATATGCTTAAAATTGTAATAAAAATACTTTAAAAAAAGGAAAGGCTTGCAGGCATACTTTCCAATATGTCTACCTAATGAGGCAGTGTGAGTTTTGTACAGAAAGGGGAAAAAGCAGCAATGGTCTTAGTAGGCGTAGAACAGTGTGTCCTGTAATGTTCCATAATCTCTAAATAAGTGTATCAAGATGCACTATCCCTGGCCTGGGTAGCACGAAATAATCCTGCTGTGTTCCCCTATTTAAAGTGGAAATATCTGGAGGTTTGAAGCTGCTGTGTTGTGTTTTAAGAATGGAGTCAGAATGGAATAGGAGCCAGATCACATCAGTCCCTCCCCGCTCCCCGCTTCCCGCCACCACCGCTGACCCCGCCCCTTTTTTCCTTCTGTTCCCTCCCCGCTCCCGCCTCCCAGCTGCTCCGCCCACCCGCGCACTTCGCCATATATGGCGACCGTGTGAACGCGCAGCGTTGACGCGCAGCGGGCGCGCCGATTGTGCGCCCGCGCCTGGACCGCGCCCAGTGCCAGGACCCCTGGCCCCCACCGACGGAAGCCGACCCGACGAACCTACAATGCCGCCGAACTCATCGCACTCAACACCGGCGCCATCCCGAGATGTCACCGCGCCTCCCCGAGGCACACCCACGGACCCTTCAGCTGCCACGCCTGCAAGTTCACCTGCATCCGGACTTACCCGGCACCAGCACTCGCCAAGCCGAACACCAGCAGCAACCACCTCAAGTGCATCCTGCTCAACACCCGCTCCGTCCACAGACACGCCGTAGAACTCTGGAACCTCCTCGACACCACCGCCCCTGACGTCGCCTTCCTCACTGAGACCTGGATGAACGCCTCCTCAGCGCCCGACATCGCCATCGCCATCCCAGAGGGCTACAAGATCACACGGAGGGACCGCACCGCCAACCAGACGGGAGGAGGCATCGCCATCATCCACAGAGACACCATCCGCATCACGACCAACACCGACGACACCCTAACCACCGCCGAACACCTGCACTTCCAGATCCACACCGACCCGAAGACCACCCTCAGAGGCACCCTGATCTACCGACCCCCGGGACCACGCACACGATTCAGCGAGGACATCGCCGACTTCATCAGCCCGCATGCCCTCCCCTCCGCCGACTACATCCTCCTGGGGGACCTCAACTTACACCTGGAGAACAACAGCGACCGCAACACCATCACCCTGCTCGACAACCTCGCCAACCTCGGACTCAAGCAACTGGTGACCACCCCCACCCACCTCGCCGGACACACACTCGACGCCGTCTTCTCATCCAGCAAAGACGTCACCTTCAGCCACGCAACAGGACTCCACTGGACGGACCACAGCTGCGTCCACTTCACCTTCAAAAGAACGACGATCCACCAACACCAGCAACAGGTTGCCCGAAGAAGCTGGAACAAGATCACAGCCGACCAGCTCACCGCTTCCCTGAGCCAGCACCCTCCCGCCAGCTCAGCGAACCCCAGCCAGGCCGCAGACAACCTCACGAAGTGGATCAACAACTGCGCGGACGAACTCGCCCCTCTGAGAACCCCGCCCAGCAGACCCGGCAGCAGAAAAACCCCATGGTTCACCGACGAACTCAAGAGCTCCAAGAAGAACTGCCGAGCCCTCGAGAAAGTATGGAGAAGGGAACCAACTACGGACAACATGACCACCCTCAAGCTCGCCACCCGGAAACACCACCAACTGATCCGCGCCACCAAGAAAAATACATACAAGGACCGGCTGGACAACAACGCACACAACTGCAAGGAACTCTTCAACATCGTGAAAGAGCTCTCCAACCCCAACGCCGGAAACAATGACATCACCCCGTCGCAAGACCTCTGCAACTCCCTCGCGTCCTACTTCCACAACAAGATCGCGGACATACACAACAGCTTCAGCAACCAACCAACGCACGCCACAACCGCAACAACGCCACCCACCACCACCCTCCACACCTGGACTCCGATCAGCACCGAAGACACCATCCGCACAATGAACTCCGTCCACTCCGGATCTCCGACTGACCCCTGCCCTCACCACATCTTCAACAAGGCCGACGCGGTCATCGCACCCCACCTGCGGGACATTATCAACACCTCCTTCGACACCGCCACCTTCCCGGAGAGCTGGAAGCACGCAGAGCTCAGCGCTCTTCTCAAGAAACCTACAGCAGACCCCACCGACCTCAAGAATTACCGTCCCATCTCGCTCCTCCCGTTCCCGGCCAAAGTCATCGAGAAGACCGTCAACAAACAGCTGGCCGCCTTCCTCGAGACGAATGGATCCCTCGACCCCTCACAGTCTGGCTTCCGAGCGAACCACAGCACCGAGACCGCCCTCATCGCTGCCACCGATGACATCCGAACCCTGATGGACAACGGAGAAACAGCGGCCCTCATCCTCTTGGACCTCTCCGCAGCTTTCGACACTGTCTGCCACCGCACCCTAGTACAGCGCCTCGGCAACATCGGAATCCAGGAGAAGGCACTGGAATGGATCACCTCCTTCCTCAACGGAAGAACACAGAGAGTCCGCCTACCACCGTACAAGTCAGAGGCCACCGAAGTCATCTGCGGCGTCCCTCAAGGATCCTCGCTGAGCCCCACCCTCTTCAACATCTACATGAGCCCCCTCGCGGCCATCGCACGCCAACACAACCTCAACATAATCTCCTACGCCGACGACACCCAGCTGATCCTCTCCCTGACCAACGACCCCGCCGCCGCCAGAGCCAACCTGCACGAAGGGATGAGAGATGTAGCCGAATGGATGACGACCAGCTGCCTGAAACTGAACTCAGACAAGACGGAGGTCCTCATCCTGGGCTCCTCGCCCTCCGCCTGGGACGACTCCTGGTGGCCCCCCGCCCTGGGCACCGCACCCAAACCGACGGACCACGCACGCAACCTGGGCTTCATCCTGGACTCCTCCCTCTCCATGACCAGACAAGTCAACGCCGTCTCCTCGTCATGCTTCAACATCCTACGCATGCTACGGAAGATCTTCTGGTGGATCCCCACCGAGACCAGGAAGACTGTCACCCAGGCCCTCGTCACTAGCCGACTGGACTACGGCAACGCCCTCTACGCCGGAACTACCGCCAAGCTCCAGAAGAGACTCCAGCGGATCCAGAACGCCTCAGCCAGACTCATCCTCGACATCCCACGAAACAGCCACATCTCCGGACATCTGAGAGACCTGCACTGGCTCCCCGTCAACAAAAGAATCACCTTCCGTCTCCTCACCCACGCGCACAAAGCCCTACACGACCAAGGCCCGAGCTACCTCAACAACCGGATCAACTTCTACACTCCCAAGCGCCACCTCAGATCAACCAGCCACGCCCTCGCCGCCGTCCCCCGCATCCGAAGAGCGACAACAGGAGGAAGGTCCTTCTCCTACCTGGCCGCCAAGACCTGGAACTCACTCCCGACCGACCTGCGCCTGACCCAAGACCACCTCTCCTTCAGGAAGAAGCTCAAGACCTGGCTGTTCGAGCAGTAACGGCACCCCCCCCCCCACCTAGCGCCTTGAGACCCTACGGGTGAGTAGTGCGCTCTATAAATGACTTGATTGATAACTTTGTGTTATTGATGCTTAGATTGTATTGCTAGAATATTCTTTTTTTCAGCATCTTCCACCTTGCTCCTCAGTAGTGACTCATCTTTATGTTCTGTGTGGCGTTGTTGGGAGGTTTACTACAGAGAAAAACTCTGATTACCACATTTCATCGCATTTCATGCTATCAGCTGTTGAATGAATGATGATATTGAAGAATTTCCTTATAGAAATCTAAATTTTTATAATATATACTTCGTCTCAGTAGGGCATAATGAAATGTCCATTGTGCCAGCTCTTCTTCACTTCTCAGTGCTCCTAATTCGAATGTAACCGGAACGTGGCACGAAACCCAGGTTAAGTGATAGATGGCCTTTGATCATTCTGTCAGGGCGTGGCTAATTAAAAAGAAATCTATCATTAAATATTGGTGATGGACTGAAGACTAGAAAGCGCTTTTCTGCTGGTGTCTTAATCGCGATGGGTAAATTATATCTAATGAGTACATTAATACTGAAATTGTCTGTCAGAACCTTGCAACCCATGTGCCCCAGTGTGTTTTGGTTGTGTCTCCAAAAAACGCATGATGCTGTTAAAATTTCCCACTATAATGAACTGCCAGAGGTGATTTGCAGTTTACTTTGAACTCAGTGTATTGTAGAGGAGGATCTTTGTTAGAATTGTATAAGGATCACATGTGTAATTCTCCTTTGTCTGTTTGAATACCTACAAATAGCCATTGAGATTCTAAGAGAAGCTGCTCCTGTTGGATTTTGAGAGGTAACATAAAATGATTTAGTCTCCACTCCAGGCTTGAAAAAGTGCAGTCTTTATACTGAACTCTAGTGTTTTGGGTACCAGCAATACTGGGTTTTACGTTTGCAAGCTTCCCTTTGATTTTGTATTGTTTTTGTCATGTATGTAGACCCTTAACATTAAGGGTAGCTATTCAGAGAGAATTAAGCATGGTTAGATGGCCTTAACAAAACATTGGACTTGCAGAACAAACTGCCTACTGTTTCTTCCTGTGCATCACTCACCACATTCGCCACCCTTCTAACCTCATCCCTCCCTCCTCTAGCATCCCAAAAGTTGGTACTTACTTTTCCAGTAAGCAGGAACTCCTCCCATCCCTTTGTACCTTTGAAATCATAGACTCTGTTAAAAATTGCATGCCCTACCCTCCCAGTATTGTCCTTTCCCCAAATCAGCACACAGAGCACTGACATTGTCCCTTTTCAATGTATTAGTGGTTTTAGCTAATTTATTCAAAACTTGTGCTTTAAATGCACATTTGCTTTAATCTTTTTCAAAATGGTTCACGGGGAACCTCCATTCAAAACCTTACAAAGGCTCCCTTTCTGAAATTAAGATCAGGTATTATATTTGACTTTTAGCAGTGCCACTTGAAGATGTGGGTGGAGCTAATAGAGGAAGTGGGTGGAGCCAGTGGAGGGAGTGAGTGGAGCCAGAAAAAGTGGGTGTGGCCTCCGACAAACATTTCAGCACCTGCACTTCATATTTTACAAATTAAGCACTGCTCGGGGGAATGTTTTCCTTATTGTTGGCCCTGGGGCAACGGCTGTCAGTCTTCCAGTGGCCAGGCTGTTTACAGACATGGCAATAGGGTTTCTTTTGGTTAGAGGAAGTGTTTTGGGACCCACCCCCACCAGTGGAGTTTTGGGGCCATGTGGAGGACTTGTCTTTTGATTTATCCCCACCTTTCTCTTGAGGCTTGGTAGAATCTTTCTTCTGGTCACCACCCTGATTTTTAGGCCTAATCCTGGTTCTGACCCATTTGTCTGCCCTCTTACCCAATTCTTGTGGAGAGGTAAGATCTGAGTCCACCAGGTGATGGTGTAGAAGCTGGTTTTGACAATTACTAAGGATCTGCTCCCTCAAAATCAAATTATACAATCCTGTAAAGTCCTGTACTTTGCTGCCCAATAACCAGCCCTCCAGAGCCTTAGTAGCAAAATCTACAAAATCAGTCCAGTCCTGTGTCTGTGTCTTCTGGGTATCCCTGAACATCAACCTGTACTGTTCAGTGGTTAAGCCAAACCCATCAATCAGAGCACTCTTCAGGACAGTGTAATTGTTAGCATCCTCATAACTAACTGTGAGGAGCTTATCTCTACCTTTTTCTGAAAAGGAGAGCCACAAGATTGCTGCCCACTGACTTTGGGGTACCTGCTGTACTTTGCAAGCCCTCTCCAAAGCAGTTATCCATTTGTGGATGTCATCCCCATCTTTGTAGGGGGGTACAATCTTACTCAGGTGTCTATTGTCATAGGACCTGTCTTTATCCTTAGGGATGTTGCTGCCACCAGTGGGTTGTGACCCACTCAATTTCTGCTCTCTAGCTAGGGCAAGCTTCTCTTTGGCAAGGGCACCCTCTAGTTCTTGCCTCTCAATCCTTAGATTAGCTTCCCTCATCCTAGCCTGGTGTTCTATCCTTTCAGGAGAAGTCATCCTTCTCCGAGCAAGGGTATTGGATCCCCTAGAGGCATTAGAGTGGTGTGAATCACCTGAGTGGGACCTCCTCCTCTCATACCCCTGGTTAAATCTACTAAAAGGTCTGTATGGGGCTAGCCCATTCTCAGCCCCATGTAGGCTTAGGTTAGCCTGGCTAAGTCTCCCCACAGGACCTGGCTATCTTGGAAAACCTCTTCTTCAGATTCTTCCTCTGGTTCATCCTCCTGTTCACCTATGATGGTGGGGTCTGATGCATCATCTGTAGAGGGCAAGACCTCTTCTGCATGAACTGAGGGACCTTGTCTAGAGGCCTTGTCAGCATCAGCCCTCTCTAGGAGCTCTATTAGGTGGGGGATGGTAGGGTTGGAACCCTGTTTCAATCTCCTTGAGGTACACAAATGTCTCATCTCTTGGAAATAGAGCATTTCATATCTAGAGGGTGCCCTGGGAGGGTCACCTCCCACAGGGAGAGTCACACTTGGTTCACCTGTGTTAGACATGATTCTAGTGAGGTGTGGTGTGTGCACCTACCTACACTATGGCCTCGATTCCGATCCGGTAAAATATTCCGCCGTACGACTCGCATCCGTATCCGAATCCGTACGAATGGGAACTTTACGTCCGACCTGCGAATTCTGATCCTTGCCCGTCGATTTCCGTACGAATATCACCGAACCGTCCGAATCACAGTCGATGATCCGTACGAACATGCATCGGGAATCCTACCGTACGATTCGTAACCAGCCCGTACAAACACACAAGTACGATCCTGTACGAGAAGCCTGACAGCAAATCGTACGGAACAAAGTTATCGCACTTGAATAATGATTTGTACGGCAATATGCGGCTCGCATCTAGCAGCGTCAACACATACCATAAGCGTACCCCTCGCTCACGCACAAGTACGACACGCACACCCCCCAACAAGCCTACGCGAACACCCCCACCCGCCAACGGCCCGTACCAGTCAAACGCAGGTCCAAGTACGACACGCACACCCCCCTACGCGAACACCCCCACCCGCCAACGGCCCGTACCAGTCAATCGCATGCACAAGTACGACACGCATACCCCCCCAACAAGCCTACGCGAACACCCCCACCCGCCAACGGCCCGTACCAGTCAATAGCACGCACAAGTATGACACGCACACCCCCCTACGCGAACACCCCCACCTGCCAACGGCCCGTACCAGTCAATGGCACACACAAGTACGACACGCACACCCCCCCAACAAGCCTACGCGAACACCCCCACCCGCCAATGGCCCGTACCAGTCAATCGCACGCACAAGTACGACACGCACACCCCCCCAACAAGCCTACGCGAACACCCCCACCCGACAACGGCCCGTACCAGTCAATCGCACGCACAAGTACGACACGCACACCCCCCCAACAAGCCTACGCGAACACCCCCACCCGCCAACGGCCCGTACCAGTCAATCGCACGCACAAGTATGACACGCACACCCCCCTACGCGAACACCCCCACCCGCCAACGGCCCGTACCAGTCAATCGCACGCACAAGTACGACACGCACACCCCCCTACGCGAACACCCCCACCCGCCAACAGCTCGTACCAGTCAATCGCACGCACAAGTACGACACGCACACCCCCCTACGCGAACACTCCCACCCGCCAATGGCCCGTACCAGTCAATCGCACGCCCAAGTACGACACGCACACCCCCCCAACAAGCCTACGCGAACACCCCCACCCGCCAACGGCCCGTACCAGTCAATCGCACGCACAAGTACGACACGCACACCCCCCTACGCGAACACCCCCACCCGCCAACGGCCCGTACCAGTCAATCGCACGGCCAAGTACGACACGCACACCCCCCAACAAGCCTACGCGAACACCCCCACCCGCCAACGGCCCGTACCAGTCAATCGCACGCACAAGTATGACAAGCACACCCCCCTACGCGAACACCCCCAGCCGCCAACGGCCCGTACCAGTCATTCGCACGCACAAGTACGACATGCACACCCCCCCAACAAGCCTACGCGAACACCCCCACCCGCCAACGGCCCGTACCAGTCAATCGCACACACAAGTATGACACGCACACCCCCCTACGCGAACACCCCCACCCGCCAACGGCCCGTACCAGTCAATCGCACGCCCAAGTACGACACGCACACATAACGCCAACACCCAAACCAGCACAAGGACTTTGCAAACAAGTGGCACAACAACACTGAACATGTCTCCTGTGTACACACCATACAGAATCAATGTCCTGGTCACAGCCAAACAGAGGTCAACACTAACACCCACCCCATATAACGCACACACAACCATTTCAAAATAAGCCACACCCACTATTTGACCAATAAAAGGGTCCACACATACAACCCATCATCCTTTGCAACATACCCATTCTTGCAAAGAAACAGAGAGCACACCAACTATTGCAGCCACATACCTTCACACATACACCCTATCACAACCACACACCCTCATCCATACACACCATCACCCCCTCAATCACATACACCCCACACCATGACCACACCCAAGAATCCAAAGTTCACTAACCCGGAGATGGAGATACTTACAGATGAAGTCATCAGAGTCGAGCCACTGCTGTTTGGCGCATTGGTCAGACAGACCAGCATGGCAGAAAAAACACGCCTGTGGGAGAGGATTGTAGACCGGGTCAATGCTGTTGCACCCATCCGGCGCACCAAGGGGGAATGCCAGGCCATTTGGTATGATCTGCGGAGGATGTTCAAGAAGAAAATGGACCAGGACTACGCCTCTGCACACCACACTGGAGGTGGTGGTCCCCGCAGACCTCCTGTATACCAGCCCTGGGAGGAGAAAGTCATGGCCCTGCTGCCACCGGTGGGAGTACATGGAATAGAAGGAGCCGTTGAGTCTGGTGAGTGTACAAAAAATACATGTTACATGGGTGGACTTACAACAGTGCCCAGCAGCATGGGGTGGGTGGCCATGAGTCCTAGCATGACACAACTAAAAGTGGTTTGTTGCAAGTGGGACCCACAAAGGGTGGAAGGTGGAGGGTAGGAGGCTGCTCTCATCCCATATGCCCCAGGGCCTCACCCAGGCACCATGCCCAATGTACAGGGATAGGGAAATATCACACAAGAAAGTAGACCACAGCTCGTAAACAATATCATGTTGTGGACACACCTTCCAGAGATACAATATTTAGTGACACAGTAAGGCAGTGTAGCAAGTGAGCAAGCACAAACAACCTGCCTCCAACCCTGTCTCCCCCTCCCTCTGTCGCCCTCTCCCTCTGTCGCCCTCTCCCTCTGTCAACCTCTCCCTCTGTTGCCCTCTCCCTCTATCGCCCTCCCTCCCTCTGTCGCCCTCCCTCCCTCTGTCGCCATCTCCCTCTGTCACCCTCTCCCTCTGTCGCCCTCTCCCTCTGTCACCCTCTCCCTCTGTCGCCCTCTCCCTCTGTCGCCCTCCCTCCCTCTGTCGCCCTCTCCCTCAGTCACCCTCTCCCTCTGTCGCCCTCTCCCTCTGTCACCCTCTCCCTCTGTCACCCTCCCTCCCTCTGTCACCCTCTCCCTCTGTCGCCCTCCCTCCCTCTGTTGCCCTCTCCCTCTGTCACCCTCTCCCTCTGTCGCCCTCTCCCCCTGTCACCCTCTCCCTCTGTTGCCCTCTCCCTCTGTCCCCCTCCCTCCCTCTGTCGCCCTCTCCCTCTGTCGCCCTCGCCCTCTGTTGCCCTCTCCCTCTGTCACCCTCTCCCTCTGTCGCCCTCTCCCTCTGTCACCCTCTCCCTCTGTCGCCCTCCCTCCCTCTGTCGTCCTCTCCCTCTGTCACCCTCTCCCACTGTCGCCCTCTCCCTCTGTTGCCCTCCCTCCCTCTGTCACCCTCTCCCTCTGTCACCCTCCCTCCCTCTGTCACCCTCTCCCTCTGTTGCCCTCTCCCTCTGTCGCCCTCTCCCTCTGTCGCCCTCTCCCTCTGTCGCCCTCTCCCTCTGTCGCCCTCTCCCTCTGTTGCCCTCTCCCTCTGTCACCCTCTCCCTCTGTCGCCCTCTCCCTCTGTCACCCTCTCCCTCTGTTGCCCTCCCTCCCTCTGTCGCCCTCTCCCTCTGTCGCCCTCTCCCTCTGTTGCCCTCCCTCCCTCTGTCACCCTCTCCCTCTGTTGCCCTCCCTCCCTCTGTCACCCTCTCCCTCTGTTGCCCTCTCCCTCTGTTGCCCTCCCTCCCTCTGTCACCCTCTCCCTCTGTTGCCCTCTCCCTCTGTCGCCCTCCCTCCCTCTCTCGCCCTCTCCCTCTGTCACCCTCTCCCTCTGTCGCCCTCTCCCTCTGTCACCCTCTCCCTCTGTCACCCTCCCTCCCTCTGTCACCCTCTCCCTCTGTTGCCCTCTCCCTCTGTCGCCCTCCCTCTGTCACCCTCTCCCTCTGTCGCCCTCTCCCTCTGTTGCCCTCTCCCTCTGTCACCCTCTCCCTCTGTTGCCCTCTCCCTCTGTCGCCCTCTCCCTCTGTCACCCTCTCCCTCTGTCGCCCTCCCTCCCACTGTCACCTCACCGCATCTCCCTGGGCACACACACAGTTGCACCCAAGCACTGCACAGGCCTTACAAACACCATAGAGCAGAATGTTTAGGGATGTCTCCTAATTACCAGCAGTCATCCACTAAGTGCCTGCAACACAAACACCATTTCCAGCCAACACTGTACTGTGTCAGGACACACATATCGGAAACCTCTGAATTACACAATGGCCACAGGTGTAGGCAGCACAAGTCCCTCCTGTGATCACAGCAAACACAAACACCAGGACAAGGTCACACACCCTGTGCATGAACACAAAACCACAATTATTCCAGCATGCTACATCAGGGGGCAGCCAAATCATGAAAGATGGACGCTTGCAAATCACACACAAACTACTACCATGGCCTATCCTACACCCGCCTTACAGAAACGCATCCCCTGGGGACAGGCTTTGGAGTGCAACACTGTCCCAATTGTCATGTACCATAACAAAACACTCACTCATATGAAAACTCATACTACTCATACATGCACATAGCAGATGCTCAAGTCCATTGTGCCGCTCAAACAATGCACGTGCCCCACCTCATGAACGTTGTGGATGCACTGAAGTACCAACATGGACATGGGTATTGACAAGGTAATGCGTCTTACAGAAGTGCCAAGTTCAAAAGCCATGATCTATAAGTGTGTGTACAGGTCCAGGGGTGTTGGCATTGTTTGGCCATCACGGTACAGCAAAAGACATCCAAAGTAGTAGATGTCATGCAAATTAATGATGCTCTGTCTCTTACATCAACATGCTGTATCTAAACTCTGTGCATGCTTGACGCAGACATAAGGATTTACACCGTATCCTGGATGTTGCGTGAACATGACCAATGCCTTACATGTGTTGTGCCGCCAATACAGGACACAGCAATGGCTGTGTCAGTCATTGTCAAGAGAATGGAAGAATGAAAATACCCCAGAGTACATGTCAATTTACTACCACTACATACACAACAGAACAATGTCAACAATGTAAAGCTTGTGGAACTGTGATGCTCATAATGGATAACTAAACAAGATGTCACTTGATAGTGCCTTAACAGTGTCTGTCTCTCCCACACACAGGGGAACGTGTGCCCCCCCCAACCAGGGGGGAGAAGGATCCCAGTCCCAGGCTCAGCAGGACCCAGACCCCACCGACAGCGACGCCACTCAACGCACTGTGGATGACCCCAACCAACCTGGCTCCTCTGGATCCCAAACGCCTGCAGCAACTGTACCAGCTACATCTCAGCCAACCACCGGACCCATTCCCACCACATCCCAGCAGACAGGTCACAGCCCTGCCCATGATCCACAAGAGAGCCAGTCTGAAAATGAGGGACACCCTTTGTCGGGCGCCCCTGAGGTTGCTGAAGACTTCCACCCTGGCAGCACTCGGGGGGCCCGTCGATTGGATGTGCCCACAAGCGCATCCCGTGTTCGTGTGGGTCAGGGTGGTGGGAGTGGCGGAAGGCGGAGGCGAGATTCTGGCCAGTCAGCTGCAGCACCCGGTATGCCTGAACTCGCTAACATCCTGGAGGCATACCAGCGGGACACCAGGGAGATAGGCCAGCTTGCGGAGGCCCTCAACCAGGTGAAAGAACAGCAGGCAGAGCAAATAGCCAGGCAAGACCTACATTATGGACGGGTGGAGGCAAGTCTGGCTCAGCTCTTGACGGTGCATCGGGAAATGAGCCAATCGCTACGTCAGATAGCTGCCAACATGCAGCACCCTCCCTGTGTCACAAGGCCAGCAACATCACGGCAAAGTGTGACACCAGCCACAGGGAGGGAGGAGGAGGAGGAGGAGGAGGAACTCTCTGACGTAGCATCTCATGCATTGTCCAGGCCTGCACCTGAGGGTCCCCCAAGGAAGGTGGGTCGTCCACGGCTAAGACGTTGAGGGGCAGTGGGCCATGCACATCTCCCAGGACACTGGACCTGGCATATTGCCCCTGGGTGCAACAGCATCCCCTATGAGACTCTCCCACATGGACATGCTAGTCACAGTCTGCTCAATGATGCCAAGCACTGTGGCCTGGACTCTGTTGACTGAAACTGTAAGGCATCTCATCTCCAGCAGTGAACTTTGGATTCCACCCCTTTCTGTACAGCACCTATTCATGTTTCCTGCACAAGATCTCCCAATAAATATACTAATCCTCATACGCATGTGGTGAGTTATCTTTGAACCACAGCATAAATTGATATGTGTGTGCAAATGTATGAAATGCAAGGGTATCCAACAAACAGCAGCCAACCACACACTTGGATCAGAATCTGAGTGTGGACACACATTGGGCCAAAAATCCTAACAACTAGATACATGGATGGAAAGACACACCTGTGTGGGATAGTAAATGCTGGAGGGCGGTTTGGAGCCCAAAACTGCTATCACAGGCAGGCCCAGGAGAGTCACTTTGAGGTGTACAGATCAGTGTGACAAAAGTAGTTGTCCACGTAGGGAGTACCTACAACTGTGTCCTCAGGTATGTGAACTATCTTCTGCATGATGCAGTACTGTGGATGTGATGAATGGCGCACAGGACAAGGGTGGCAGGACAGACTGTGGGCAATGGGCTGTAGCACTCTACACAAGCACACCTGAATAGGTGACCTACCCCTATGTAGCTACAAGTACTATACTACTGTAATGGGAGCAACGCATACAGAACAACTACCCACATCTGACAAATACCTACACCAGAACGGGGAAATCACACCACACCCAAGAGACGTGGTCATGGTTTGTGTCCCCTGTGGCTACTTGACTGACAGTGACAGCTATGTTTTTGCTGCTGTGGCGTTGACAAGGTAACACTGTACAATATTGTGCCTATGGAAGGTGTGTGTGTGCTGTACACGGCACATGACCTGGTGGTACATAGACCCAATGTCATGTGAATCTGCCATAGTCGTGCCAGTATGTGTTGCACACACAGGCATAGCAGCTGCAATGGCTGAGTTAGAAGCATTGTGATAGCAGGAGGGTGAATGTCTGGGGTTGTCTGTGTGTAGGGTGGCAGGAGCATGGTCTATAAATGGATGGAAAGAGGGTCATCCTGTAGGTCTCTGTGTCCCTGGATAACGTGCGCTGCATGGTGGCTGTATATGCAGCAGCAGCAATGAGTGAAGACATGCTGGCAGGAGGGGTGTGACAACTTGCAAAACAAGCACATACCACAAGGGCATTTGCAAGCTACAAAGTGACATGTGTATGTCAAGGCAGGAGTGTCTGCCTCACTCAGGGTCACTGCAAATAAAATGGCACAGTAATCACCAAAGATCACAGCCACTGGATCAGGGCCCCTACGGAGAAGTGGGGCACAAGACACACAGCGTCAGCAGGTGTAGACTACAGCTAGTGTGTTCAAAGCCAAACAGCAACTACAAAGCCATCTACCTCACACACAACATAGTATTCTAGCCTCCCCCACACCATGCGTGTGGTCACTTTACAGGTAAACACATAACAAGCATAAGCTAACTTCATGCTAAATAGTATACATGCACATTAGAAGGACATGTGCGTTGACATCAAGGTGGCACAATAATCTGTAGAAGTCAGACGTCATGCACAACATGATTATTTACATTGTGAGCCCATAGAGCATTATCAAACATACATGAGCATTGGCAAGAACTCCAAATAACACTAATAATGATGTCACCTGTAATGCAGCAGTACTATTGGCTACAAGCCTGTCAAGGACTGGCCGTACCTTTCTTCATCAGAGTGGTGTGATGCTCAAAGGGTTCCACCTCCAAATAGCCCCTTGGTCTGAGTACAAACGACAGAGACAAAAGGGTGATCAGGCGAGGGAAGGAGAGGATGGGAACTGCTGGGAGGGAGACCTGAAACAGAGGTAAATAACCATTAGGAGTACATTCTCATGTCACTGACACTTCAAAAACATCATTAGCTACACTGTACCAGTCACACCTGTGAAGTTTACTGACTGTATACAATTTTAGATGAGTAATCATGGTATCACATGAGATCCGATGCTATGACACAGACACATAAAACCTAGGACAGTCTGTCATCCATTCGAGTCATGTGTAACGCTCTCAAGTGAGCTACCATGCAATGAGATTTATGTTGTTACAAATCATTCACTGGCTCGAATGAGGTTGACCTTACAAACAAATGGAAACATATGGCAATGCTACTTACGCTAACTGTAATGTCTGCATGTGATTATGGGTACCCATAAGGGCCATGTACCCCAACTTGACTTGACCCACAACAGCTGTAAGTATCACATATGATGACAAAGCTAATGATCTACATGCAATGAAGGCACTCAGTAGCCAGTCTTTTGATCTGTCAAGTTTGCATTACTATGCTAAACATGATATGCAGGTTTAAAAGATATAAAGTGCAAGTGATGTTGATCCAAGCCACATAATGAGACCCTAGCATTGCCCAGTAATGCTGCACGGGAATAGAGATGCATGGGAATGACCTCACTCCACTGGTGCTACACAATAAATCACATATGCATCACCCAAACATTGTCATTTCTCATGCTATACATTCATGGCATCATGTGAATCAAAACAGAACTGCTACTCACTGTGAAGGCTGGTGTAGCTGTATTTTCGAGCTGCACTGCGGTGACGACATGACAGTGACATGATATACTGCAACAAGGGGCAATGCATCCATGTAAACAGAATGACAGGACAGTTATCTCAACATGTGGAACATAGACTGTGCCAGACCTACACCACATGGTTTGATGGTAATCAGACGGAACTGGCCTACAAGCTGGAGGAGAGGATCCAGTCAACTTCTAATGCACACAGTGAGGCTGCAATCCCCCACAGAGTCCGTGGTTGTGACCTCTGACACAATGTAAAGCCATGGTATATGCAATGTTGCAGTGTCAATGTCTACACACATAGATGCATTCACCAGAGTCTCTAACTACAACAGATGACAGTCAGATGGGGTGACTATCCTGTCATGGGAGTGGGCATACATGTAATAAGTAACATTTTGTAGTTGCATGTATGCATGGTCTCACTACATGCACATGAACATGTACCACACGTTTCAAAACATACCAACGCTAAACAGCCTCATATGAGTCCTTACCCAAATTGACTTCTCCACATGTCCATGCATGCTCCGTTGATTTGGCTGACGTTGCAATCATGATGAGCAATAGCAGGATGACCACGATGACCCCAACGGACAACAGGCAGGGCGAGCTGTGGATGAGAGTGGCACACAAGGGGTCAAGTTCTGTTTCATGTCATTTTGAGAATGTCCTGTTTATTATCCAGATGTTGTAGTACACCTGTACATTCAAAATGCACACATAGCACGTATGTGTGTTGTATTACATCTGCACCTGTGTGACACTGCACAACAAACATCCAAGTGAGCTTGCATACAGTCTGTTGCATACACAGCATGCTACCCATGCAACTCTATAGTAGATGTTTCAGATTACAGCTGCTATGACTCACCATCATGAAAAGAAGTTGCGGATGAGGTGACTCCGGATATCATCTTCACCCTCCTCGTCGCTGGCATCCTGGGCAAGGCCTTCATCCTCAACGGGCGGATGTTCCAGCTCATCAGAATCAAGGTAGAGTGGCACGGCCTTCTCCACTGCCATGTTGTGTAGCATGCAGCACACAGTGAATATGTCACACACCTTGCGTGGGCTGTATTGGAGGGCTCCGCCTGTCTTGTCCTGAACCGGCTCTTCAGGAGTCCAAAAGTTTGCTCGATCACCCGCCTGGTCTTCCCATGAGCATTGTTGTACCGCTGGTCTGCAGCTGTCCTGGGGTTGCGTAGTGGAGTCATTAACCACGGCATGTTTGGATATCCAGCGTCTCCTGCAAATTGACATCATGGAAATGAGTGTGTAATATGATGCAGATCATGAAGTTGTGACATACTGACATACATAGCTGACAGGGTATACTCACCAACAAGACATGCCCGGTGGTTGTGCAGCTGCAGCATCATCTGTGGTACCCTGCTACGCCTCATGATGAAAGCATCGTGGCACGATCCTGGAAAACGTGCACAAACATGTGAGATAATCATGTTGGCAAGACACACCACCAGGGCATTTATCGAGTGGTAGTGTTTCCTGTTGCGATACGCTTGCTCCTGAGCCTGTGGTGGCACCAGAGTAACATGTGTACCATCAATTGCACCAATTACATGTGGCATGCGGCCCAGGGCATAGAATTCCCCCTTGACATCTGTCAACTCTTCTGGAGTAGGGAATGTAATGAATTCATCCAGGTGGAGCAACATAGCTGCCAATACATCACCCAATACCCGGCTAAACATTGTCTGAGACATCCCTCCCACATCAGCTATGGTGAATTGGAACATACCTGTGGCAAAGAAATGGAGGGCTGCCATCACCTTTACCTTGGGTGTCAGCGCAGTTGGATACCTGTGGCGTGGTTGTAGGTGAGCCTCCAGCCTGTCCGTCAGGTCCTTGATCATCTGTCTGTTGAATCGATATCGACGGATGCAATTCCGCTCCCTCATGGCTTCCAAGTCAGGCAACTGCCTTTCCAGAGGGGGTGCCCTGCAATACACAATTTATCAAATATGTCTTCAACTGTCTGACTATGACAATAACAATGTACATGGCACAAGCAACACTGCTTCAAATTATCTTGACAAATTTGAGTGTGGCGTGGGATACACACTGATGTAACATGTGCCAGCTCCCAGCCACTCCTCCGTGAAAAGTAAAAGACCTGTGGTGTGTGGAATGGATATGACATGCATACAAATGATCTGATGGAAAGGTCTTAGTGAGCATTGACAGTGTATCATGTCAGTGACACACGTCATGTGAATGTCAGTAGCAGCTTGTCTGCACATCCAGACAGCTGACAGCAATACACACACACACACCACATGTGCCATCATTTGCACAGTTCTGCCTTAGTAATGTTGCGGTGTTTACTTTCCCTAACTATTACATGACCATCATCATACATCATAAATCTTAGATTTGTGACAAATGGTCTGTGCTGCCATCACACATATGAGTGGGTAATTAACACACGGGGCATGGTGTGTGTACATTAGAAACCAGGTCATCACGCCAAGGACACAACATAGATGCTCCTACAGCACATGTACTGAACTGTATGGACTAGTTACTTACGTTTTGTAACAAGATATCAGTAAGGAACAGTAGTTAGTCGCATAATCCCGACTTTGAATACAGGACAAGCTTTTGACAAATTTGCCTCCCTGGATGCCATCAATCTGCCCAGTGAGTCGGGGCTATCCAGGCCACACCGGAAAAAAGACAGTGTGGGTGATTGGTATCCTACAAGGGCGTGGCCAAGTATTGCCCGTACCTACAACGCACACTCTGCCAGCAGTTACACAACCATGTCCCACAGAGAGTGTGGGTAGCAGACAAAGAGGCATGTGATGTAGGAAGAGCCCACTCCCAGACTCAGGGAGGATGAAGACATGTTTCCGGAGTGCTCATACCTCTTGGATGCCCTCTACAGCAGGGCTAACGGGAATGTGGTCTGTGATTTGGGGGCCTGGATGCCCATGCTCTCTGGGGTGGGGTGGGAGGACAGGGAACATGGTCAGTCCGGGGAGGGGTGTGGGCGTCTGACAACGTGCCTATCTACAGCCAAACATGCAGCGTGCCTGTACATGCTGGCCAATATAGATACAGTACATTCCTGAAGATAGGCATGCAGAGGCACAGCGGAGCGTGAGTGGAGTTGAAGGACCTCAGTGAGGAGGTTGGTCCTCACGGCGGCAACGGGGAGATGAAGGGGCAAGGCTCCGGCCACCCACTTAAACACTACACTGTACGTTACCCGCTCATCCAAAAACACGTTTGGAGTAGAGACATCACCAGTGTCAGGCTAGGTGTCCAGACCACTCGCATCCCCCAGTCCACCTGTCCTGTCGTCTTGGTACTGACACTCACGTGCCACTGGGTCTTCATGACCCTACCAATACCCATTAACACCCATTGTAATGAGCTGTGGCAGGCTCATTGAAGTTTTACTCCCCATGCAGCATTAATAGCGGTGTTCAGCCGCACTGTCTCCACGCTGGAGCCGTACAGTGTGTGGTATTGGGGACAGCACCACCCAAGAACGGCACCAAGGCAGACACCTGGGGGACTGTTGCCAGTGAGGTTGTGAGGTGAACCAGCGAGGACCAGGGTGACCATTCACATCCTGTCTGTCCCAGCGGTTCTGGGACGTATGCGCCGCCTGTGTCAGGGACAAAGCGAGTGATGGCGTCAGGGGCAATTCACCAGACGCGCTCGTGCCCCCAGACGGGTCCGCTGGGCCAGGAGCCGACGCGTAGGCCGTTGTTGGGGTGAGGGACATCATGGACATGAGGAAGTGCACTGACTCCTCCTGCTTCACATGCAGGGCAGGGCCCGGAGGTCGTGGAGCAGGCTACAACGGCGGCTAATCTGACAGAGCCGCATGGCCGCTGTCACCCGGATCACATGCAGCCTTGCACGTGCATTGTGGGGATTTGGAAGTGCGATGACATATCTTTGACTTATTTGGGATACATGACGACTCAGCCCTGGAGGACTGATGTGTAATTCAGGGGCTCTGATGTCTCAACACCCACGCCCAGGCACTCGTCCTACGTCCAGACCATGAGCTATAGTGGTGCAGGGCCAACTGCTAGAGTCTGAGCGGCTTGTGGGTCCAATCACACCTGGATTCATAGGTGTGTTCCCGGCAGTCGGAGCAGCTCTTGTTGTTGTGCTTGACGTGAAAACAGTGGAGACACCAACGGTGAGGGTCAGTCACCAACATGAGTCGTTGGCATTCCTAACAGGCTTTGAAACGGACATCCATATTTGCACCGTCCGGAGTCAGACAATCCAAGTGAAATGGTCAGAAGTGAACGTACTATGATTTTGGTGGAAAAATTACTAAGCTTACACTCATACTGGACCAGCGCTTGTGTTGTGAAAAAAAGTTCCTGACGTGTGCACGCAGAGGTGACGTCTGAGTACTCAGACAACGTCATCACGGCACACACAACGCCAACAACACATGCTGAGCCGCAGGCCATGCCTACCGACACACAAGTGTAGTGCTGAGCGGTAATTGCCATATCCAGGATGACACTTGGGGATATTCAAAGGTGAGTAATATGATACTGACCTGTAAATTTCATATGCTAACATCATGCACAATGTCGCACATGGCACACACATGACGTGGTCACACAGGGTCATGCTGTGCGGCTATTACACCTCTGTGACAGTGGGCATGTTGCTGTCATCATGTGGCAGTTCCCTGTACTGAATGGTGTGGCATTCCAGTGTTGATGTGCATCACAATATGTTGCAGACTTTACTCCGGTGTGAAGTGTTGAATGCATGTAATGCACATGTGAAATATGGTTGATGACATGTCTCGCCAGCTCTTCACACATCAACTGAGTCACAAGGTCACAGTCCCTGTGCTTCTTCTATGTCTGCCACACCTTGGGCATGCTGATGTATGGATGCCATGCTGATGTATGCATCCACATCCTAGACATGAGTGTAGACTACATCCCTGCTATGTGATTTCCTGGAGTCACTCTCCCAATGGTGACATGGGGTAGGACAGGGACGCAGCCTACACAATCATACACTTGAGCAAGTCTGACGCACTGTATCCCAATGGTACGTGCGTGTGTAGGCCTCGTTACCCTATTGCATTTCAGCCATACGCGAGCCAAGCGTACCCCAATGGTACGTGCATGTGTACGCCTCGTTTCCCTATTGCATTTCAGCCATACACGAGCCAAGCGTACCCCAATGGTACGTGCGTGTGTAGGCCTCGATTCCCTATTGCATTTCAGCCATACGCGAGCCAAGCGTACCCCAATGGTACGTGGGTGTGTAGGCCTTGTTACCCTATTGCATTTCAGCCATACGCGAGCCAAGCGTACCCCAATGGTACGTGCGTGTGTAGGCCTCGTTTCCCTATTGCATTTCAGCCATACGCGAGCCAAGCATACCCCAATGGTACGGGCGTGTGTATGCCTCGTTTTCCTATTGCATTTCAGCCATACGCGAGCCAAGCGTACCCCAATGGTACGTGCGTGTGTAGGCCACGTTACCCTATTGCATTTCAGCCATACGCGAGCCAAGCGTACCCCAATGGTACGTGCATGTGTAGGCCTCGTTACCCTATTGCATTTCAGCCATACGCGAGCCCAGCGTACCCCAATGGTACGTGCGTGTGTATGCCTTGTTTCCCTATTGCATTTCAGCCATACGCGAGCCAAGCGTACCCCAATGGTACGTGCGTGTGTACGCCTCGTTTCCCTATTGCATTTCAGCCATACGCGAGCCAAGCGTACCCCAATGGTACGTGCGTGTGTACGCCTCGTTTCCCTATTGCATTTCAGCCATACGTGACCCATGCGTACCCCAATGGTACGTGCGTGTGTACGCCTCGTAACACCATTGGATGGGTTGCATACGCAACGGCAATGTCACGTACTTGTGTGGGTATTTGAATAAATACATAGCCAACATCTAGGGGAACAGTGTACTGATCAAAATGCAACCAGGTTGTCATGGATACAGAGTTTTTTGAGCCTCCTACAGGTGTTCTAGGAAATTCAGTTGGGCAAAAGTATACAATGTTGCAAATGTTGTTCAGCTCAGGCTCAGTTTTCAAACCATGCATATGTGTGTCATGGCCTTATGTATGATGTTGTGATGTATTCCTATAGGTCCTGAATCGATCCCCCTATTCCTGACCCTATTCTGGTTAGTAAACTAACAAGTTAACTAGTAATCAGCCCATGAGGCAGAAAATCCCCATGATGCAGATACCGTTATCTGACGCAGTCACACTACGGCACAGGAACGTGTTATCTGATTAGGTCATAACGCTTGCGATCTAATTAGGCAAGCGATATTCCTCCAGCCCCTGATAAGGCATACGGAGTTCTCATAACAAATCAAACCTATGACAACCTGGGCAAAACCCTGCGGCCATTGTTTTGATTTCACCGAGAACTTCAGTAAAAGAATGTGCTAACGAGCAAGTCGTATGACATCCTTATTGACGTATCTATGTCCATCCTTACGTCAATCTCGGCACCTTAAAGGTATAAATATTACCGATATTGCCCTATGCAAACACACGCGTGGTGACGAGACGGAGCAGCCATACTTGCCGAAGCGAAGAGCAGAGCAGACCCCGCTGGCGCAGCCCCGCCTTCCTGACATGCTGAGAGAAGCTGCTTTCTCCTGCCGAGAATTCCAGCCCCGGCGTTTCTGGGCAGCCCTCGCAGGCAGCCTGGAATATCGAGACCAGAGAGAGAGATACCATCCCTCATTCATCCTAACTTCCAGGTACAGAACTGAATAACCCCTCACAGAGAATTCTTTAGTTATTCACTTGGCAAAAACAAACTTAACTTCAACTGTAACTTTCTATTCCCGCCCACGTATTAGGCTTAGGTCAGGTACACGGGGTAGGCGTATTTAGAAACACCAGTTGAGTACGTTTAGTCAAATGTATATGTGTATGTAATATATTTTATTCATTTTAAAACATCATATGGCTTAGAAACCATATCAATGTTTTTACGGTATTATTTTATACTATTGCTTTTAATGTATGCACTTTACTTAACTATAAGTATTGCAATAATATCGATCCATTTCTCTTGTATGAGAAAAGAGACTGATCAATAAATAACACCTTTTTATTGAACACGCCCGTCTCTTCCTTTTCTCTACATTCTGATGAGACTAAGAATGCACGTACTGACTGAGTAAAATAAATTGCCTTTTGTTCACACGACTCTCGAGATATACTCTTGATTAGGGGAGAGCAAAGTTGTCATGTTCTATGGTTGTCAGAAACTAAATCCCTTCTTGTCTAATCAGGGGAGTTAATTCTTTCCTGAACATTCGAGAAAGTTTCTAGTGAACTCTGAGCTAAGCTGGCAAACCCAAAACTTTAAGTCTAGTATCGACAGTAGTAGACCTAGTTCACGTCTGGTCTAGGCCTTTACTATTGTAGGTATTATTCCAATGCGCAGAGCCTATTGGGATGATAGGAACTACACTACATGGCGCCCAACGCGTTTGGAAAGGGCGATAAAACTAACGTAAGACATTTAGAGTAACTCAGTCTTGCTTTCTCACTCAGACCCCTTTTCCCATAATACTCCAAAGACGTCTGGAGTGGGTGAAAGGTAATATCCGCCAGATCTCGCAGGAGGGAACTCCTATGTATGGTTCTTGGTATAGTCAACGTTGAAGGATACACAGTTCCAAAATATTGTGCATCTAATCTTTGTTTCCACAAGAAACCTGATCTGCAAACAAACAAAATAACCTTTTGGACAGTAAAATGTCAGACAATGAGGATGAAAGAGAGGCAGTTAGATTAGCAACTGAACTCGCAGCAGCTGACGCTACCATGCAGGCAGCAGACGAGGATATAATACTCATCCCGGTCATCAAAAGGAGATCTATAACTTTAAAACTTATAGAAAATGGACTGACACCTAGAGGTGGCACAGTCATATTCGTAATTGAGGCACACGAATATCGGCAGACAGAGGTATACTATTCATGGATACATTTTCCAGCAGCAAATGCTGTAACAAAGTACTTCCACTATTACAAAATAGAGGAACCTCCTGAAACGTACACTCCTTTCGAGGAGGTGGAAGTACCACTCAAATTTCAAGAGCACCTGCTCTTATTTGATGGCGCCCTAAAACATAACAATCACATCACCAGGCTCGGTCCTTTAGGTAGACCAGGAGCAACGTGGCCGGTCCTAGCCGGATACACAACACATCCAGACATCGAAGGGATGTCTGCAGCAGAGCTGTTAACACAGCTAAAACAATTAATAAAAATACATAGACAATTAGTCCAATATGTGATGCGGACTTCAACAATTCAGCCAGCGATTAAACTTCCACAGCTGACCCCTCACCAGGGGAACACAAATAAAATTACACCACAGAACATCCAGTCCTGTCTAGGGAAGGTACCGGCTAAACGGGAACAAATACCATTCTGGTTGGCACAGAAAATCACCCAAATAGAGGCGGTGTTTCCTGACACCACTCCATTAGAAAAACACAGGATTCTGACTATCTGTCTCCCAATGGGAATCGCACCACACATAGAGGACTGTGACACTTGGGGTACAGTCTTTGCTTCCATCTACACAAAAACGCACGGTGTTCCATCCATTTCGGTAATACCAGATGTGCTAAAACAAATTCAAGATGAATATGGTCCAGAACCCGCTTTAACTCTTGGTATGAAATTACTGAAAGACTTCAAGCAGGTCTCGGCTATACTATTAGCCAACATAAAAGGAGAAGCAGCAAACGTGGCGATCCGCCAGAGGTTAAAAGAGACAGATATAGCAGACCAACCAGCTGAAATAGCCAGAATCATAGAAAAATCCTATGAGGAACTAGGCAGAGATAGTTTAGGTGGGATACCAGTAAAACCACAACTGATTGAAAGTCCTGAAAAAATATTTTATAACAATAAATCTACATCACCAAAAAAGAACTGAGATGGAAACAAACAATCCAATCCTAAAGAAAAGAAATTCCAGTCCAGAGGAAGGTCTCCTAGGCGAAGAGAAAAATCTCCGAACCAGAGACCCAGGTCACCACAAAGTGACCCCTCTGGGAATAGATATAACCTTAGAAATAGGGATAATATAAAAAAGCCTGATAGATATCAAGACATTGATACACGTCCCTCTCAATCTTTTCAGACTTCCTCGCAGAAATCGGAAAGAAGAGGACGATCAGAACAAAGAGAAGAGCACGCCAAGTCCAAAGACAAGGAACCTGCTCAGCTAAAAAAGAAATTACAATTTCCAAAAAAGAAGGTAGCCAGTATCAAGGTAGTTAACAATGCCGAGAATACTGAGGACACAACTGAAAAACGGGGAATGGGCTCAGACAATGCTAGACAGCGCAGCAGAAGTGAGCATAGCTCGCAAAGTCCTTATGAATCATCTGGAGACAGTGGACACGAATGAATATCTTCAAGTGGAAACTGCGGACACCAGAGTTAGCAAACCTCACAAAATATACGAAATAACATTGCATATAGAGGGAGATAAGACTAGGAAAATAAGGGGACTATTTTGGGATAATCTCTCCAAGGGCTATGATATCCTTCTAGCTGAAAAAGACTGGCCACCAGAGTTTGTAAGGGAGTGCCCTCATGGCGAAGAAGTAATTATGCCTGCCTTCTCAAATCAAATTCCAATTCATAAAAAATACACACTTGCTAGAAAGTGGGCAGTGGCTCTAGCTCCTGCTTTATATAAAAATCACGTGGGATGGGATGAGGACTCTCCTCCTCACAAAATCCAGTTAAAATCACAACCTACTGCACAAAGGCAGTACCCAATTAAGCAAGAAGCTAAAAAACAGGTAAATGAAATACTAGATCAGCTAGAATACCAGGGGGTGATTGAAACTTGCACCTCACAAATGAACAACCCTTTGTTTCCGGTCTCCAAACCAGACAATTCATATCGTCTAGTTTTGGATTACCGACACCTTAACACATGTTGCAAAACTTTTGCAGTGCAAAACTCACACAGTGCTGCACTAATGAATAACATAGTGCGCAAAAAATACAAAACAACCTTGGACATCTCTAATGGATTCTTTTGTCAAAACATAGCACCAGAGAGCAGATATTTAACTGCATTCTCAATAAATGGCACTCAAAAACAATTCTGTCGGTTAGCCCAGGGGTACAAGAACAGCCCGGGAGTATTCTCAGCGAGAGTAACAGAATTACTACAACTATATGACGATGAAGCATTATCTTATGTCGATGACATTTACTTAACAGATGATGACTTGGAGACTCACTTGAAGAGAGTGAACACCATAATACTTGGGTTCGCAGCAGAGGGTTACAAATTCAACTTTAAAAAATCCAGAATTGCCCATCTGACAGTCCTGTTCTTAGGATATGAGTTATCAAGTGAAGGCAAAAGCCTGGCTGACAATTTCCTAGAGAAATGTGCCGTAATCCAAGCACCTAGAACACTAAAAAACCTACAGTCGATTCTAGGCTTCCTAAATTTCGGAAGAACATACATTGCAAATTACGCAGAAAGGGTGAAACCCCTTTATGATCTGATAAAACCAGATTTTAAAAGAACCAATTGGACTCAAATACACACAGAAATTTTGAGATCTCTACAAACAGACATGCTAATTAAAACAAAATTAGAAACACGTGATAACACACGCAATCTTGTGATTCGAGTCATCCCAGGGAGATGCGGATTCACATACCTGACCTCTAATGAGGGAGAAAAGGTACCAATTGCATTCAAATCACACTTGTACACAGAAGCTGAAAAGAAGTTCAGCAGTACAGAAAGAATTGTTCGTGCAGTTCAAACCGCAATAGCTAGAGGAAAAGATCAAGCTGACGGTAGACATATCACAGTCAGAACAGCAGAATCAGCCTTTGAGGCACTAACAACACCGTGTAATTTACCAACAACAACATTGAATCCAAAGTGGATACAATGGGTGAATTCAATCACAACGGACAAAGTATACTATTACTTTGATCCAGAACTAGAAGAATTAAAAAATCTAGAATATGAAAAAACATATCCTCTGCCAATCGATATTCTGCCTTTACGACATTACGCCTGTGTAATTTATACAGACGGACATGCTCAACCTCCCGTTTGGGGAGAACAAGCATACAACCCCACATGTGGGATTACAAAAGAAGTGTGGCGCGGATGTAAATTAAAACCTCTATTAACAAAAACACACTCAGTAGAAACTAATTCAGAACAACAAACTGAAATATTAGCTTTGAAAATGGCGCTAGATAATGCGGATCGCGAATTCCCGACACTTATAGTGTCAGATTCATATTACTGCGTCAAATCATATAACAAGGATTTGCAGACATGGATTCAAAACGGTTACAAAGATGACACAGATGCAACAATAAAGCAGAAACTGCTCTGGGAACAAATAGCTCTTTTGAAAAAAGAACTACCAAAGACTCACGTGACACACTCACTGAGTCATCAGCGTGATGGCGTTCACGTTGCAGGGAATTCATTGGCTGAAACAGCCACAGCGGCAGCAACTAAATCGGCTCCCGTAGTTCGAAAAAAGCGTACATTAAAATACATTGACGGTGAAACAGTGCTGGCAGTGAAAACGTCATCTAAAGGCGACTGCTCAGCGTTACCGATCAATTATCCACTCAATTATACATACTTAATCGATGCAAACTCCGTCCCTTTTGCTCGAATCCCTGGAGTGGGGGATAGGGTGATGCCAAACATGGACAGGAGAAACTTGTTAATCGCAGACGCACATATGGGCGAGGGTCTCAGACACCTCAAACTAAAAGATTCTCTGAAAGAATTACAATCACGGTACTGGTGGCCAGGCATGAGTCTGCGTCACACCATGTTTGTAAAAAACTGCCCAAACTGCAACAGAGATCGCAGTGGAGAGAGAAACAGTTTAATACCTCATCGTTTTACTCCGGAAAAAATCAAGAGTAAAAAGGAAGAGTTGCGATTAACATATACAGGCTAGTTTCCACTTATAATGTAGATCACCAGCACTCGGCTGACGTCCGGACTGTTATACAAAGATTTGCGAGTCTAAATGGCATATACGCTAAGAGCATGCTACGTTTGACCATTGTCTTCACTCTAGCACTCCAGCCTGAGGGGAAACATGACCAAATGAGCATAGTCCAGCGGGAATCTTCTCACTTCCTTCCTGAGGGTACGGGATGGTGTAAAGAAAAAACCAAGGCATAAAGCAATCTATAGCGGAAAGGGTATTAGGTTCGGGAGCTGGGTGGGTCAAACATCTAATAAGTGTCCAACGTAGTCTAAATAACTTGCCAAGAAATTCTCTGAAGGGATTCAGTGCGTACGAATTATTATTTGGAACTAGGATGATGATCTCTGACATTGATAGTCAGACTTCAGTGGTGAAAGAAAAAAGCTTTGATATCAAAGACCGTTTGGCTATTTTGCAGGACTTAAACAAAACAAGAAAAGACCTGAGCAACATAAAGTTGAAACAACAGCCAACAACCACTGAAGAACCACCACCTGTCCCAGCAAGACCTGTCTGGATTCCAAAAGTCGGGGATCTAGTCAGGGAGAAGATCGCGGTAAAGAAGGAATTTGGGCCTTCTTACAGAAAAGCAGTTCCTGTCTTGTCTGTCAACGGGACAAGATCAGTTGTACTACCGCCACTTGCTGGAAAAATGGAGAACCGAGTTGTATCAATCGACCTGGTAAAACCACAACATGTGGCCGATAACAAACAGTAGGCCAAGTGGACTCCCAATAAGTAGCAGAACACCTAGGTTTGCTACCAGTACAGAGGTCCTAACGAAAAGGCTCATCACATTCGAAACGCCTACAGAAGAACAACAAGGACTATGCAACAATGCAATAGAACTCAGACCTCTGAAAACCCAAATAAAAACATTTAGCAGGGACACACCAATCTATAATGAAGTACCAAGTGAAAATGCAAGAAAAAGAAATCCTGAACCAATTGGAACAATTGACAGAACTGCATCCGGCTACTTCATAAACTTCGATGATTCCTCTGAAGGCTTCAGTGAATCAAAAACACAGCCATCATCAAAAACCTTTAAAGATAAAGCTAAAGAACTTTTGAAACAACTGAAAGAAACATATCTGATTTCTCCATGGATTGAATTTTGGGTGGGTTTTGGTGCATTTATCCTCATACTTTGGCTCATCATGGTACTAACTTTGGGACGCTTCATTGAGGGAAAATATGCTAAAATGGACACAGCAAGTCAGAAAATCAACTTGATCCTCAAACCACACACATCTTCACACGTCGAGAAAAGAGAACTTTCTTCAGCCAACTTCACAGTCAATCCGATACCTGGTGGGGTAGCCTGGGACAACACTGACTATGAAATTTATGGTCCGGTCGAAATCCTGAAATATCCACACCAAATTAAGATCTCATTGAGTGACTTTGCAAAACCAAGCTCATTTGCTGATGATTGGGACTTCGAAAGCATTAATAATATGATGTCTGACTTAGTAATGTCTGCTAAATTTACCAAACATGATTATTTGCAGGGTTCTACAAATTATGATAGTATGTACTGTTATAACCATTATGGTAACCATTTTCTACATAAATCTGCACAGCCTAGAAATGTTTTAAATTATAATCAATGGGAACATTGTGCAACCCCTCCAAAAGGAAGCTCAAGAACCTTCTATGACAAATATTCATACTTTTCAGGTTTTAACACAAGTAATGCTGAAGCATTCTATTTTAAATTGTCTAACAAGACAGGAACCAAGACCATGATAACCAACACAATATTGATTTATTCAGACTCATTTTTTGAAAAATTGAATACCTTTGGTTTTGATTATTGGGACAAAAATGTTGAATTGAAAAGTGTTTGGGGTACAAAAGATTGGCAAGTACAGGGTATAGAAGCTTTGTTTAGAGCCTGCATGATCCCAGAACAAATGATATTTTTAAATGACACTGTTCAACAAACCACCTGTCTTGGCCTAGCCAAAATCAAAGATTTAATTAAACCGTCTATTCCAAAACCAACAATGTTTAGCAACACTTCTACAGATGAAGAGATAGACGTAAACCATATATTAAACCAAAACAGAACACATCCTGATTGGAAACAGTGGTTGATCTGGCCCACAGATACTAATAACTGTCAAGACAGATTCCTGAACAAAACACAGGGGTTCAAAATGACCAGGCCAGACCCTAGATATCCCCAAAGACATCACCCAGGGATAATAACACTGTCAGTGAATGGATAATACATGGGATAATTAATATTCCAATTTCAACCTTCAGGCTTCAATACTGCCAAAAATATATACAGGCTGGCATGTACGAGAAATTGGGAAAGGGGTACATTAAAACATCATGGAACCTGCCCTATTCACATGCATGTGTCAGTAATAAAGGACAGAAAGTGTTTCTTAGTGGCAATAATTGTGCGATGTCACTAAGCGGCGCGCTTCTGTGTAACGGAATTAGTTTGCATGGAGCCTGTGAAGGGAATTCATACAACCTTTCATGTCACCAGCAAGGCGCACCTGCAACAGAAATAGAACCATTCTTTCAAAGACTCTATAATGGGAGTTACATTCTAATTGTAGACCGCAGATGTTGTAGTCTTATGCCCGGGACTCCTTATCTAGTAACTACGACTGCGAAGGTCAAGTGCTGTGGACGCTCGTTGTTCCCCAGCTCCTTTCCAGACAGGGAGGCAAGGGCATGGCCCAATTTGAAAATTACTTCTATTCGAATAGATACTTTAAGCAGAATGAAAACAGTGCTTCTTCAGACGCCTACCAGGCTCTCGTCATCAAAAGAAACATATGATCTACAAGTCGCAAGGACGACTGCAGAGATACATTCATTGTTATCAACTAATTCCCCCATACATTTCGCGGAAATTCTAAATGAAATCTTAAATATTTCTGATACCAATGGGATCTCAAAGGTATTTAAGACAGTATTTTCGATGGCATTAACACCATTCAAAGCCATACTGGGTATTTTTCCAGATTTCGTCCATTCGATTTTTGGCGGACTTCCCCTGATCCTGGGACTAATTGCAGGAATCCTATTCTTAGTCCTTATTTTTCGTTATGACAACCCATGTCACAGACAAAACTCTTGCGACAAGGGAAGAAACAATCCTAGCCATTGGATACCGGGACCGGAGATCAAAAATCCTGGGACTCTCCCGGCTTAGAGACCTAAATATGACTTGGTTTCTATCATTTCGACCAATGTGGCAAAGATGTGTTTTACCTGTATTAAGGTGTCTGCTATGCGGAGAAGAATGCGTGTTAGACACCTGTCTGACGCTACAATCGGATGCGCCAATGGATGCAGAAACATTGTTGAGCCCGATCAAGGTTCATGCTTTGTGCTGCCCTCAAAGGCTACCAATCCTGATGACGGCATTCGTGGAAGCTTCACCACTACGATTGATGGGTAGTGAAGTTCAAGATGAAAGCAGCATCGAACAGGTACGACCTTCTGTCAGCAATGCAAATCAGAATGTCAATGGAGACAATCATGCGCACGAATGCATGATTACACCTATTTCCGAGTTAGTGGAACTTTCCCAGGAAGCTGTTGACAGTTTTTTCGAAAGCCTAAATGATATGATGTTCTCACCAGAGCAGAAATAGAGACTTTTGAACAAGCTCGCACACGGCGTTCCCTGAATTCGGCCTTAAACTTTAAAAATAAAGTCACATGAACAATCTTTCCTCCAGTTCACGGACAGCAATTTTTCAGCAGCCCCAAAATATTTTTTCATATTTTTCGGGACACTATCTTCTGCTTAAAGTAAGAACTATTCTTAAAGAACTAAGGTTTCTAAATTTTAGATAGCTTATAGACATAGCTTATAGACATTCGCTGCCCGCAGGTATGTTCACAAATACTTTATTATGTGATGGAATGGTCTCGAACTTTTTTCTGTATTAAGAGCCATTTCATGTGTAATTCTCATATACCAAATAGCAATAATGTATACAAATGCGATTACTTTGGCATAATTATACAGCTTGAGTGCATACAATACATATGACTGCAATTTTTTCCGTATATTTGAAAAATTTCAAAATGCATTTATGTATTTTGGGGTGGTAAGGTATACACTATACTCTGTAGTATGTTGTACTATGTTATACTATGCCTAGATTAGTAAATATGACCATAGTTAGCGTGGAGTGGGTGTGATGTATTCCTATAGGTCCTGAATCGATCCCCCTATTCCTGACCCTATTCTGGTTAGTAAACTAACAAGTTAACTAGTAATCAGCCCATGAGGCAGAAAATCCCCATGATGCAGATACCGTTATCTGACGCAGTCACACTACGGCACAGGAACGTGTTATCTGATTAGGTCATAACGCTTGCGATCTAATTAGACAAGCGATATTCCTCCAGCCCCTGATAAGGCATACGGAGTTCTCATAACAAATCAAACCTATGACAACCTGGGCAAAACCCTGCGGCCATTGTTTTGATTTCACCGAGAACTTCAGTAAAAGAATGTGCTAACGAGCAAGTCGTATGACATCCTTATTGACGTATCTATGTCCATCCTTACGTCAATCTCGGCACCTTAAAGGTATAAATATTACCGATATTGCCCTATGCAAACACACGCGTGGTGACGAGACGGAGCAGCCATACTTGCCGAAGCGAAGAGCAGAGCAGACCCCGCTGGCGCAGCCCCGCCTTCCTGACGCGCTGAGAGAAGCTGCTTTCTCCTGCCGAGAATTCCAGCCCCGGCGTTTCTGGGCAGCCCTCGCAGGCAGCCTGGAATATCGAGACCAGAGAGAGAGATACCATCCCTCATTCATCCTAACTTCCAGGTACAGAACTGAATAACCCCTCACAGAGAATTCTTTAGTTATTCACTTGGCAAAAACAAACTTAACTTAAACTGTAACTTTCTATTCCCGCCCACGTATTAGGCTTAGGTCAGGTACACGGGATAGGCGTATTTAGAAACACCAGTTGAGTACGTTTAGTCAAATGTATATGTGTATGTAATATATTTTATTCATTTTAAAACATCATATGGCTTAGAAACCATATCAATGTTTTTACGGTATTATTTTATACTATTGCTTTTAATGTATGCACTTTACTTAACTATAAGTATTGCAATAATATCGATCCATTTCTCTTGTATGAGAAAAGAGACTGATCAATAAATAACACCTTTTTATTGAACACGCCCGTCTCTTCCTTTTCTCTACATTCTGATGAGACTAAGAATGCACGTACTGACTGAGTAAAATAAATTGCCTTTTGTTCACACGACTCTCGAGATATACTCTTGATTAGGGGAGAGCAAAGTTGTCATGTTCTATGGTTGTCAGAAACTAAATCCCTTCTTGTCTAATCAGGGGAGTTAATTCTTTCCTGAACATTCGAGAAAGTTTCTAGTGAACTCTGAGCTAAGCTGGCAAACCCAAAACTTTAAGTCTAGTATCGACAGTAGTAGACCTAGTTAACGTCTGGTCTAGGCCTTTACTATTGTAGGTATTATTCCAATGCGCAGAGCCTATTGGGATGATAGGAACTACACTACAATGTGATTGGATGGAACATAGGATGCTAACTATGGTGGCCTATCACACACTACTCCTTGGACTCACAGACCCTCTGCAGCACAGATATAAGGCAGCATGTGGCTGTGGGAGGGCACTTGCCTGCACAACATTGGTGTGGTAACCACAGCTGCTGTCTCTGAATCCTCTGGACCCTGATTTGCTGAGCATGGAGAGGGCACCTGCATTCACTGATGCTGAGAACAAGGCCCTGCTGGATGCCCTCCTGCCAAACTACAGCAAGCTGTATGGGAGACCAGGGGATCAGGTGAGTGATGTGTGCCATACCTTGGAGTGTGCACCTGTTGTGTGTGTGACATAATGGCCACTGTGTATGTATGGTGTATAGATGCAATGGTGTTGGGAGTGAATGTCAGGGTGTACAGTGTTGTGTCAAGAGGGTTATTTCTTGTAGTGGGGTGTGTGACAGCATGTCACGGGCTGCAGTGCACCCAAATGTAGCATACATTGCTCTGTGAGTGCCATGCTCTAAGAGTGTTTAGCGCACGTCATGTCATCTGTAGCCTTTCAATGGCATGTACTGCAGCAGTGTTTGCTCACAGGCCACATACTCCTGGACAATGATGCAAATGTGTGGAGCCTACGATGCCCTGTTGTCATCAAGTATTTTGTGCACAAATGTGTGTCTTTTGAACATGGACCAGGTGTACTGATGCTCTTTTACTTTACATTTGTGACAGGTATCTACCTATGAGAAGGGTGAAATCTGGCTAGACATCGCCAGGGCTGTCAGGAGTGAGGGGGGGCCTCGCAGGAGGCTCAGAAACATCAAGAAGAGGTGGCAGGACATCCGGTGCTGGACCCGCCGCATCGCCAGAGTCCAGCTGCATCTGGAAGCTCCACGCCGGCATGGCGGCACACGCCACCTCACCCCCCACATGCTCCGGGTCCTGGAAGTGGTGTTCCCAGACCTCCATAGGCAGTTGCAGGAGGGACAGCAGCAAGTAGGGGGTAGGTACATGTCTGTTTGTTGTCATGTGTGTCACATGCTCCCTGCAGTGCTCCAAGGCATGGTAACACTCCCATAGTTTAAGTGGTGTGGTCAGACAGGCACTCCATGCATTGGCATTAGAATGTCCCAGTTTCTGCAGCTGCTTCTTTACATTTTTTGCCGTACTCCTTATTTGCCCTGCGCTTTGGCTGATGTTTGTTTTTCACATGTACTCCTATGGTGTAATGTCTCAGTATGCATCTTCCTTTGCAGATCATCATGTTGGAGGTGGGTCTGTGACACCTGTTGGTACATTACATGTAGCACCACATGTTCACTGTGTCTGCCATTCTTCATATTTTGGCACTGATCTTGAGTCTCAACATGTGTTTTCTGCACGAGTCTGCCTCAGTGGCCTTGGTCCATGGTACTCTTTCGAATTGTCATGTGTTGGATACAGGTGCACAATGTACATGTGCAATATTTTGGGCTTATGCATACTAACACTGGCCAGTGCGTGTGTGCATATTCGCCAAATACGTAGAATGTTGTTTCTAACTAATAATGATGGTCAGCCACACAATGAGGCTTTGACTGTCAACAGCCGTGATGCCAGTGTGAGGTGATGTTACACTTGATTCATGTCCCAGGATGGCATCACATTTCAGTTCAGGCAGGACTTTTCCCATGTGGCACAAGGTGTAAGCAATTCAAACATGTCCAGGTCTGGGTTTGGGTGGCAGGGTGGGAAAATGAGCTGGGATGCATAATCAGCTATCCTGTTGTCAGGCAGTGGATCATCATTGTGTCTCTCATACTAGTTTTTTCCTTGCCTGTTGCTTGTATCCTACTATACATTGAGCGTTGTGTCTCTCACAATTGGCCACAACTAGACTTTGCATTGTGCAGAGTTCTGTGTCATGTGACTCATGATGCATGCCATGTTTAGAAATGAGGCAAAATGTATTGTAGCTTATATGTCTGATTTGTACAGGTGACTGATATGTTTTTGTTGTTCTCCTTGCCCACAGCAGCATCATCTGAATCTGGAGGAGACACAGGCGCGGACCAGGCAGAGGGACCCAGCGACAGTGCCACCTGCTATGAGGAGTCAGAGGGAGGCAGTGGCACGGAGGGTGAGGAGAGTCTGCAGGCCGGATGACATGTGACTGACACATCTTACCATGCCGACAACTCCGAGTCAGACTCTCAGGAGGAGGGGGAATATGCAGCAATGGTCACATCTTCTTCTTTGGCTGCCCTCCCCTCCTCCAGTACCATCTCCACCCTCCCAGTCGTTAGTGTCCCTAGGGTCCGTGCTAGACCCCGTGTCTCCTTTGTTCCCGGCACCGCAGCCCCTGCCCCTGTGTCCCCTGCTGCCCTCAGTGCTGAGACTGTGGACCTACTCCGGCAGATTGCAGTAGGTCAGACATCCATGCTGACTGTCCTCCATGGACATACACAACTGCTTACACAGGTGGTGTCGTTCATGGAGGGCATGTCATCGGCCATGTCTGATCTACGTCGGAGTGTGGCTGCCATGGAGTCAACACTGACGGCAGCTCTGTACACCCAGCAGCATCTGTCCCCCCCATCCTTCAGACCCATCCACCTCTGCCTCTCACATACCTACACAGCATACACGCACACGCCACAGGTCAGACACACCCAGCACACACACACAGCATAAGAAGCTCAAAGCTCCACGCACCCATTCTCAAGGGGAAGTAGGCACACCCACAGGGAGGGGGGAGACACCTCACACACGCATCTACACACCCAGTAGAACTGACTCACAGCCCTGTACCTCCACCCCCAATGTGTCCCCAGGTTCAGGTGGTAGTTTTTCAGCACTGGCTGAGGTGTGCAGCCAGGTTTTTGAAGCTACTTTTGGCGATGCCCCAACCAGTGTGGATGAATCCACTACACCTGCACCCACTCCACCTGTCCTTCCCTCTCCTGTCCATGCGGTGCCGGAGGATTCCACAGATGGTGCCCCTGTAGTTTCCACAGCGGATTAAACGCCATGTGCAGGCAAGTTTGGGTGTGAGCACACCCATGGAGGCACAGACTGTTGCAGAGACATCTTTGGACTGGCCATTGGCCTTTAATGAGCGAGGACTCTTATTTGCTTTTCTATTTTGAACCAGCTGAATAAAGCTATTATTTTCCTTTTCTGAACTTTAGTTTGTGTGAAAATGTCTGTGACTGCTGTGTGCCTGGGAGGTGGTGTGATGTTAAAATATAGGTATGTTGACATGTGTCAATCTCCTGGTGGTAATGTGGTTAAGAATGGTAGGTTTTTGTTGTAAAGGCTGGCCACTGTTGGGCAGTGGGGGGGTGTTATACACACACACTCTGATGCTGGGCACTGGTGGGCACTGGTGGGCAGTGGTGGGGGTCTCAGCCACACACACACTCTGATGCTGGGCACTGGTGGGCAGTGGTGGGGGTCTCAGCCACACACACACTCTGATGCTGGGCACTGGTGGGCACTGGTGGGGGTGTTGTCCACACACACACTCTGATGCTGGGCACTGGTGGGCACTGGTGGGCAGTGGTGGGGTCTCAGCCACACACACACTCTGATGCTGGGCAGTGGTGGGGGTCTCAGCCACACACACACTCTGATGCTGGGCACTGGTGGGCACTGGTGGGGGTGTTGTCCACACACACACTCTGATGCTGGGCACTGGTGGGCAGTGGTGGGCAGTGGTGGGGGTCTCAGCCACACACACACTCTGATGCTGGGCACTGGTGGGCACTGGTGGGGGTGTTGTCCACACACACACTCTGATGCTGGGCACAGGTGGGCAGTGGTGGGCAGTGGTGGGGGTCTCAGCCACACACACACTCTGATGCTGGGCACTGGTGGGCACTGGTGGGGGTGTTGTCCACACACACACTCTGATGCTGGGCACTGGTGGCCAGTGGTGGGCAGTGGTGGGGGTCTCAGCCACACACACACTCTGATGCTGGGCACTGGTGGGCACTGGTGGGGGTGTTGTCCACACACACACTCTGATGCTGGGCACTGGTGGCCAGTGGTGGGCAGTGGTGGGGGTCTCAGCCACACACACACTCTGATGCTGGGCACTGGTGGGCAGTGGGGAGGGTCTCAGCCACACACACACTCTGATGCAGGGCACTGGTGGGCACTGGTGGGGGTGTTGTCCACACACACACTCTGATGCTGGGCACTGGTGGGCAGTGGTGGGCAGTGGTGGGGGTCTCAGCCACACACACACTCTGATGCTGGGCACTGGTGGGCAGTGGTGGGGTCTCAGCCACACACACACTCTGATGCAGGACACTGGTGGGCACTGGTGGGGGTGTTGTCCACACACACACTCTGATGCTGGGCAGTGGTGGGGGTCTCACCCACACACACACTCTGATGCTGGGCACTGGTGGGGGTGCTGGTGGGCACTGGTGGGGGTGTTGTCCACACACACACTCTGATGCTGGGCACTGGTGGGCAGTGGTGGGCAGTGGTGGGGGTCTCAGCCACACACACACTCTGATGCTGGGCACTGGTGGGCACTGGTGGGCACTGGTGGGGGTGTTGTCCACACACACACTCTGATGCTGGGCACTGGTGGCCAGTGGTGGGGGTCTCAGCCACACACACACTCTGATGCTGGGCACTGGTGGGCAGTGGTGGGGGTCTCAGCCACACACACACTCTGATGCAGGGCACTGGTGGGCACTGGTGGGGGTGTTGTCCACACACACACTCTGATGCTGGGCACTGGTGGGCAGTGGTGGGGGTCTCAGCCACACACACACTCTGATGCTGGGCACTGGTGGGCACTGGTGGGGGTGTTGTCCACACACACACTCTGATACTTACACTTACAATGACATATCAGACGTATGTCCCACACGTCTATTGCACTGGTGAAGTGGGGTGACGTACTTCGATGACGTAGGTGCGGCACGTCTCCGTATTGCACTGGTGTTGTGCGGTGACGTACCGTACCCCGAGGTCGTTGACGTACCGTACCCCAGCTGGATGGTGTACATGCTGCACGTATTACACTGGTGAAGTGCGGTGACGTACTTCGATGACGTAGGTGCGGCACGTCTCCGTATTGCACTGGTGTTGTGCGGTGCCGTACCGTACCCCGAGGTCGTTGACGTACCGTACCCCAGCTTGATGGCGTACATGCTGCACGTATTACACTGGTGAAGTGCGGTGACGTACTTCGATGACGTAGGTGCGGCACGTCTCCGTATTGCACTGGTGTTGTGCGGTGACGTACCGTACCCCAAGGTCGTTGACGTACCGTACCCCAGCTGGATGGCGTACATGCTGCACGTATTACACTGGTGAAGTGCGGTGACGTACTTCGATGACGTAGGTGCGGCACGTCTCCGTATTGCACTGGTGTTGTGCGGTGACGTACCGTACCCCGAGGTCGTTGACGTACCGTACCCCAGCTGGATGGCGTACATGCTGCACGTATTACACTGGTGAAGTGCGGTGACATACTTCGATGACGTAGGTGCGGCACGTCTCCGTATTGCACTGGTGTTTTGCGGTGACGTACCGTACCCCGAGGTCGTTGACGTACCGTACCCCAGCTGGATGGCGTACATGCTGCACGTATTACACTGGTGAAGTGCGGTGACGTACTTCGATGACATAGGTGCGGCACGTCTCCGTATTGCACTGGTGTTGTGCGGTGATGTACCGTACCCCGAGGTCGTTGACGTACCGTACCCCAGCTGGATGGCGTACATGCTGCACGTATTACACTGGTGAAGTGCGGTGACGTACTTCGATGACGTAGGTGCGGCACGTCTCCGTATTGCACTGGTGTTGTGCGGTGACGTACCGTACCCCGAGGTCGTTGACGTACCGTACCCCAGCTGGATGGCGTACATGCTGCACGTATTACACTGGTGAAGTGCGGTGACGTACTTCGATGACGTAGGTGCGGCACGTCTCCGTATTGCACTGGTGTGCGGTGACGTACCGTACCCCGAGGTCGTTGACGTACCGTACCCCAGCTGGATGGCGTACATGCTGCACGTATTACACTGGTGAAATGCGGTGACGTACTTCGATGACATAGGTGAGGCACGTCTCCGTATTACACTGGTGAAGTGCGGGAGTGTGTGGACCAACGTACCCAGACATTACAGTCGTGCAATGGAGATGTGTGCGTGTGGCAACACGTACAGGTATGCTGGACTTCGTTGTACTCACCTTCTGCGTCGTCGTCGGTTTCTAAGTACAAGGTGGTGGCCGTACAGGATAGGGATGTGACGGACGATGGCGTTCATGTCCTGCTTGTCGCGTACCGGGGTGCGGTTCGTGCCGGAGTGTGGTTTTACGGTAGTTTTGAGCTCTCGTAGAAAAAGAGCCGTACGGAGTGTGTTCTACACGGATCGTACTTCCTGGTTCGGGAGACGCGTTCTTTTTACGTTCGGACGTTGCGTCGAGCGTCAGCCGACTGCAATTCGTATGGACTTTCGATTCGTATGCCGTTTTTTACGAGCCGTACGGAGTGACGCTTTAGATTGTGATCGTACTTGCTGATTCGTACGGGGACGCCTATGGGTACGACTCGTACGGGGAAAAACGCTCCGAACCGCAATTCGGAACGCTTTTTCCCGAATCGGAATCGACCCCTATGTGTTTCCTACTAGAACCTCTCTAGGAGTTGTAGTCAGGGTGTGCTAAGCCCTTTGGTCTACAACAACTACGTTCAGTAGAACTTATGTATTCTAAGCCTTGTTATATGTACCTATGGTACCTAATGTGATCTTTCAAATGATATCTCAAAGATTACAATTGGTAAAACAACAGCAAAGCTCAAATCCCAACCGCTGCACACCAATGTGAGAAGTTGGCCTGGTATATGATGTTCACTATTCTAGTGAGCACCTTGCACCAGTCCAAACAACCCTTATGGTGATGGTTGTAAAGTCAACCTTATAGACCAGCTATCCTAGTGGTAGCATGGACAAAAGCAGTCTTAGGCTTAACTCAAGAGGGCATGTGAAGCCAGCTGTTTTACCAAATGCAATCCCTTTAATACCAAATGAAAGGACACCACACATGTTATATATACAAAATATATATGTGTTTATTTCTAAATCAATCCTCTGAACTCTTTATGAGGGCAGAGGCACAAGCACATAACAAGAAACCTAATATAACATACAATAAGTTGCACAAATATGAATAGGCCCTGGTGGTCCGCTAAACCAGCTAAACCATATACTAAAATAGTGGTATAAGAACCACGGCATGAACAATGGTAAGGCCTTGGGCCTTGGGAATCACTGGGGCTATACTGGACTAACAGTTGTTAGGGAGCAGGAGGCCCACGGGATACGTGTGCAGTGTCTAATTGCGCACGCGTGCACACATAGAAGTCAATGGGTGCGTAAAGTTACAAAGTTAAAGAATTAGGAGTCTTCCGACTGGACTAGAAGCTAACCACTTGAAACTAGGAGAGTTAATTTTTACAGGAGCACCGCAGTACTCGCGTTACCTCACCCACAGGAAGCGGATGAATAGGTGTCAAAGTGTGTCGGGTTTCGTCGTGGAGTTCTATGGAGCCTTCCAGAAAAGATGCTGCAGGTGACCAGGAGAGAAGAGTCTGGTTGGATCCAAGGGTGGATCGAGGATGAAGAGTACCTGAAAGCAGAGGGGACAGAGTCTGGGTCACTAGCCAGTGACCAGGAAGGAACCAGGCGATGTCGGGGAGCAATCTGGTGATGTCGTGAAGCTTGTCTCTGCAGCCACGTGGACCAGAAGGTGTCGACGATGACCAGGGGCTGGATACGGACTGTCCCACAAAGACTCTCGCTGTTGGCGGTGTCGGTCCTTGATTCGGAGTCAACAGGCCTTGGCAAATGCAACCCACTCAGGAATCAAAGATGGCTTCTTACTCAGGCCAGCAAGGACGGAGGGGCTTCTCCTTCACAGGGAAGCAAGGGCCAGTCTGGAGCAACCAGACCAGAAGTGTAGATTTCAGGTTTCATCATCACAGAGGCCACTAGCCAACGGGCAAGTGACCGGACAAATGCGTCGAGCAGAAAAATGCAAAAGGGCCCCACGCAGCACTCGGTGAGTGTGGAGAGGTGATCTTCGGTGCAGTTGGTGCTCGGGGCTGGGGTTTCTCAATCCCCAATGCACAACTTCGAGGGTGCCTCAGAAGTTGCACGGAAAACAATTCGCTGGCTTTCCAAGATGGCCGGTCCCACGTCTCTCGTCGCCTCCACAGGTCTCAGCTTTGATGTGGCTGTGGATCGGGCTGTTGGATGTCTGGAAGTCCGGGTCTTGTCAGGCTCTGTGTTCAAGCTCCGGCGGGAGCAACAACAAAGCAAACTGTTGAGCGCTTGATGGTGCCTGCTTGCACAGGGTGGTCACTCCTTGACCACAAGGGAGATTCTTCAGTCTTCTACGTCGAGTAGGATATCAAAGGTCCAGAGTTTTGTATCAGAGTTTCAGTCAGGATATATCTAAAATCTTGGGACTCAGCTCCTACCTATATACCAAATCTAGGGGCTGGATTACCTGCTAGGTCCCTCCTATGGGTGGGACCCAGGAAGGGGGTGGTTACACCCCTTTCCCTTTGTCCAGTTTCGCGCCAGAGCTGGGGCTGGAGTGCCCCAGCACTGGTTTGAACTGGACTATGCATGGGACACCTTGTGTGCCCCATGCAGTGTCTCATTTCATTCAGCCCTCCCTGCCCCAATACACTATAGCCTGTCTGGGGTGGTGCTAGCACCTCCCTGTGACAGGAAACCTATTGTCCAAGCCTCCCTCACTGTAAGGACTCCCAGCAGCAGGAGGTCAGACTTGTGTCTGTGGCAGCAGCATCCATTTTGTGGTGCTGAGGCTCTGGTTAACTTTAACCGGGATTAATGGAAGTAACATGTCTTCTCCCTCTAGAAGGGTGGAATGCTATCCCCGTCACCAGGGCTGGCGAGGGGGTAGCATTCCAAAGCGTATGACACCTTACACAACATGTTTTGATAAAGCCAAACTAAAGTTAGCATCTGACCGCGAGGTACATAATGCACTTAAGAGTATATGGTATGGCAATATCCTAGAACAGCTATAAGGACATGGTTCCGGAAGCTGCAGACAGGCTCAGCTCATGCTAGAGCACCATCTCACATAAAACCAAGCACTCTGCCTCCAGGATTGTTAAGGCCTGCCAGAGGAGTGACTTATAGGTGTATATGTGTCTAGATATAAGGTTAGATATAGGAATACTATACCTAAGCAAGGGGTGATTACACGACCTTGCCCCAGCTGAGTGATCAGCCAGTTGTGTCAGTTTGGATCGCCAGCCAGGGGTGGCAGAAGATATCCTGCAGCCCCTGGTAGGCCTTGGGTGCACCTATGCCCTGGGTACCTATAGTACACTGTACAGGGACTCACAAGAGTGACCCAATATCCAATTAGATGTGTACCTAAGGTACATGGAGTCCATTTTATAGAGAGAGCAGATAGCCTGATACCCTAATTAGCAGGATCCCAGGCCAACTAAGTCGGAAACCAGCTAAACACAAGGCAAAAAATATGGGGTAACCATAGTCAGGTATCCACCTTCCTACACCTATGCTAACTTAACAGTGGGAATAACAAGGCCTAGCCCACACTACATCCTCCTTTGATTGGAGAACGGACAAAAGCGGGGGTCAATTTTTAGAACGCAGAGTTTAAGTTCGAATGAGACAGAACCAAGTTCAAAAGTTCGCAAAAGTAGATAATTGGGAGTAAATTCCGAATTAGTAACCAAAAATTGTTTTGTAAACCCCAACAGGAATGTATTGTGTCAAAACACATGTAACGTGTAAGCGGAAAGTAGGGAGAAAAAAATAAGTGAGCCAAAAATCTCAAGACTCCAGTACGTGTCTATGAAGCGGGAAAAAGTCATCACTTCAAACCAACAGCGTATAGGCACAGTACGTTGCAACTCCTACCAATAGGAATTTGTTGTTTTCATCAGTGAACATTTCATCCATCCAATTTAACAATGGAAAAGAACACACATGTTCCTCAACAGCCGGAGCCTCTAGCACCATCAGAAGACAACTCGGGTGTTCTTCGAGATAACTGCGTGCCAGAAAGTCATGGGCTGCAGTCCATATGTTCCAATTGCCCAGGACCCCATGAGCCGCTGCGCAGTCCATAATCCAGACTCCAGAACAATCTAGTTCATGAGCAACTAAGGGACTCATTAGTAGACCATAATCCGGGTTAGGAGACACCGTGTTGCAGAGACACAGATACAGAGCCCATTCAAATCCACAATCCAGGCAATGGAAAACTGGCTGCACGCATGTAAAATACGAAAACCGGAAAGATAGACCATAAGCCACACTCAGAGTTGCCAGAGGTAGCGATCCATAGTATTCAAGCATCCGGTTACAAAGCAGGAGCAGCCGTGGCAGACCGTCGTGGGGCACAGAATGTGCTACCATTTTGCAGCAAGCAAATTAACAACAGTACGCCGGCAGCTAAGGCGAGAATTAACGGTAAACCGCCAAAGACCCTGGAAAAAATAGAATGAAAAAATGTCGGTATCACACCAAATATAGTCTGGAATGTAGTGACAAGGCCAGAACTTACTACTTTAAAAAAGTGCGCCAAGCCTTCAGTCAAAGAGGCATTAAAGATTGTGTGAATCAACGCCCCAAAATGCAGGGGGAGATCTGTGTTTAATAAAGCATGTACCTTAGTACGAGTATTAGCCACGTGAAGGACGAATGTTTCACGGGCAGATGTAAGGGCGACTTGCTTTTGAGACAAAAACGCTCTTATTCGACTCATCTTGTTGAACTCTGCTTTTAATGTACGAATAGAAGGCCAGATGGATACATTGAGCTTCCCATGTGGAGGAGGAAACAGTACATTCTTACAACAGACTACACGTTGGGAAACAGTCACGATGTACGGAATTCCTGCCAGCATACCACAGCAATCTTCATTACTTAATAATAAATAACTACCATTTGCTAATAACGTGAAAGTAGGTGTAATAGCCGGGACAGGTGTACCTTTTAAAATACAGGCCAAATTCGGTGCTTCCTGGTTGCAAGAACCGTGCAATTGTATATTCCTATAGACCAAAGAGTGATCGGGTGTGGATGTGCAATCTTCACCTTTTAAATAAACTTCTTTACCCTCAAGAGATCAACCTCATGGAGATATGCACTGCCTAATGTTTCATATCTACCTATGGCATAGTGTTTCATGCAAGCTTCAAATTTAAACAGCGGGAAAGGTAGCGTTATTAACCCATGAATAAGCCACACAGCATAATTGGTCTCGGCCACAAAAAATGGCAAGGGTCCTAACTTTTCAATATGCAAAAGCGAAAACGTGTCATCTTTCTTTGACATAAATTGTTGTTTAACTGTCAGATTAAATGGTAAAAACAGTGAAGAAGTGTTCATATAGTCCCAAGGCACCTTCCCAGCCTAAAGCGTTTGTATAGTCCATGCAAACTGCATAATAGAACACAATTGATTTTGACCATGGTACAAAACTGAGACCTCATCTTGCACAATATCAACAACAGAAGAAACAATATTATCTAATGTGTAAATTCGGGAAGAAAGTGTGTTAATGCTATTATCTACAACTGCAAGCACTTTTTCTAAGTTAGCCTGATCAATAGCACGTAACCTAGAAGCAGCTTCAATTTGGGACAGGTTCCAAACTTTGTTGTAAACTGCATAAAGCCATCTTTTGGACCTGCCTTGTGCAGGACCTTTTACAAAGTCATTCAGGTCAACGGCGTCAGTCAATTTAGATGAATGGTGTTTAACTGACGTCAAGGTGGAATGTTTGAGCCAGGACTGACATAGCTTGCCTACAGAGTAGGTAGTGACAGAATGGTCATTTGTAAAACGGCTGTCAACCCGAACTTGTGTATAGCCAGGGGTCAAAGCCAGAAAACAATGCTGGCATGAATCTGCACTTTTTTGCCATAATAGCCAGCCTTTGGGATCCAAACTGGAAATGTTAAAGGATGAATTATGTAACAGAGTCTGTAACTCACTAAGGGAACTACTGGTGTGATTATTCCAATTGGAGTATTCTCCCAAATCAGGAATAGAGGGAGCATTTACTTTTTTAAGACAAACCCAATCCAAAGCAAGTGGTTTGTGAAATAGTCGAATTCAGAAACAACATATGGTTCGGGATGAGACATGCACGATGCAAAGCCTCAGTGCCTTGCACTTGCCAACTTTTAGAACCCCAAACAGATTTAAGATCAATAGTATCGTTCCACAGCTCATAGCTTCCTACAGCCAATTGCTCGATAAAGGACTTCAAATACAATAGTTTTGTGTGGGTGAGTCTAGTCTTGGAAGAGGACTTCTCAGTCATCTTAAAATAAAATGCATCAGGATTTGATTGATTAAAATCTGTAAAATAAGAAAACTTTTTCAAAAGAGTTTTGGAGCTGCCTTCAACAGGAGCGGGACAATGTTCCCATTGTGTGTAATTAACCACATTCCTAAATGTGTTTGCTTTGTGCAGAAAGTGATTGCCATAGTGTTGGTAACAGTACAAATCAGCATAATTAGCTGAATCTAAGTACAAATCTTCAGCATCAAAGGCAATGTAATATTTCAAATCAGAAAACAGAGCCTCTACAGCTTGGACGTCCCAATAATCAGAGCAAATATTTTGTTTAACCACATCCCCATTGAAACACGAAGTACATTAGGGACATTAATAACCTCTGTGGGCCTGTGGATTTGAAATTTAACAGCATCCCCGACAATCCCATTTAAGACAGGCCAAGAGGTGATATTTACGAAAGTCTGGTAGAGTTAGTGTCAAATTAAAACGTGATTGATTAGCCACACAAGTCTCTAAATCGGGCATAGATAAGTCTGTGGGATAAGTGTACTCAGTAACATCAAGAGGATCATCAGCAGGAAGATTCAATAAAGGATTTGTAACTGTAGTCATCTTGATGGCAACATCAGGTCCGGCAGCAGGTGTCGGAGCCAAAACAGAGCTTCGCAGTATAGCTGGACATGAGACCGCAGGTGTCATACAAAGAAGAATCAGCCACTCTGTGTAGTTTGACATTGTCAATAGAGATGTACCTGTTTTACTTTCGGCCAGGAAGTGGAGGTAAAATGACTGTTCTTGTACCCTGCACAGCAAGCACAGGGACTGGAGCACGATATGAGGGACCGAATTCCTTCTTGTTCTCAATCTTCTCTCAGACCAGTTCACCAACTCGGGGTAGCCAGCAAACTACCGAAATCCGCAACGCAGCATCAGATGTGGAGGGCAAATGTTGCTTTGTAAGACTGTCTCTGGTCTTTTGTAGGTTCTGTAAAACATTACAATGTTCATCTACGTCAAAGGATGCGGCAGACGCCTCCATGTCTAGACCCTTAAGGTCCAGGACAAACATTTTGATGCCAAAGAGCATTTCGTATGGGGTCCGCCCACACAGAGACCTCCTAGGGAAATTATTACGTGCACGCTGAACGCTATTGAGGTGGGTTCGCCAGTTCCGGCCTGTACCTAATAACCTAGCTGTCAAGGATTGCTTTAAGTCACAGTTCATCCGCTCCACAACACTATTGCCCTCAGGCCGATATGGAGATGAAAATTTGACTTGGACCCCCAATGAACGCATGGCATCCTTGTATTCCTTAGAGGCAAACGCTGGACACTGGTCCAAATGGAAGATACCACATGCAAAAATTCCCACAAAGTCACGCAAATCCCTTACAACAGTTCGAGAATCAGCACTCTTTTGGGGCCATAACCACACAAAGCGTGTGCACGAATCAACTGCAACTAAGATGTACTTATACGCAGTATCAGAGGAGAAAGGACCGCAGTGATTCTAATAAACACACGCAAGAGGTTTATTAGACATGTACAACTGTCTGGGGCGGGAGCGCAGCAGAAGAAGGTTTAATCTGCTGGCATATGTCACAATGAAGGACATAATCACACGTTTGTCTGTACAATCCGCACCACCAGTAACGCTGCTGTAAAAGAGAAACAGTAGCTGACATTCCGGCATGCACAGAGGCAATGCCCTCATGAGCCGCTGTAATCAAAGACTGCCTGCTGTCCGCGTTGGGAATCAACCTGTCACCAACGTCATTCATTTTCACATAGGGAACTTTATCAGGACTTAAATGATAAGAGTATTTAGAAGGGAAACCTTTCGGGTAATTAACTCCCTTCTCTGTTGCGGCAATAGCTGCCAAGATGTCATCATCAATCTTACTTTTGGAACGTGTAACTGCTGCCACTAAGTATGTTGCAACTGCTGTCTTGGCGGCTTCATCGGCAAGACTATTGCCAACAGCGTGAACCCCAACACACAGGTGACCAAGAGTATGAATTACAAAGACGAGTGGGAGCCTCTCTTTAAGCTCAGCCACTCGAACCCAGATCATTTTATGTTTTATTGTGCGACATTTGGAGTCACGATATTCATTTTGAGTCCTAAAGGATAAATTGTCATTGTATGATTGAACACAGTAATAAGAGTCACTTATGATAAGAGTAGTCACACTGGGAGCTGCATACTCCAATGCAAGCATCAGAGCACGAACCTCTGCCAATTGGGCGGTACAGTCTCCTAATGTCTGTGTATGCACGACATTGGATATGAATTCACCATCCACCACAGTACCAACCACTATTGCGCAGGCCGAAACATAAGAGTGCTTTGAACCGGTAGCCATTTGCGCACTACCGTCAGTGTAAATGATACAATGGAAATCCTCTAATGGCCGCATGGTCAGAGGAGCAGTATGAACAAATTCATACTGCAAAAACTCCTGAGTCTGCAGAGAGGAATCAAATATGAATGTGACATCCGGAGAAGTCAAGGACGTGGCCCATTGTATCCACCGTGGGTGCAAAGCCTTTGAATTTGGTACACTGGCTTTCGTCACTGCCTCCAAGGCAGGAAACGGAGTAACAACCAAAATGCGTTTTCCCTGCGACAGTGCACGTTCCTTAAGAATCGTCATTTGCACTGCTGTCAAAACATTTTCCACAGTGGAAAACCGCAACTCAGCCGAAGTGTACAAGTGTGACTTGTAAGTGATAGGGACTGTGTCACCCTCATTAAAAGTGAGGTACGTGAAACCCACCGCTCCTAGCACGATTCTTATCACCAGATTGGTGTGGTTATCACGAGTCAACAAGAATTTAGATTCTAGAAGATCAGCCTGCAAAGATTTCAAGATGGCTGAATGTTCAGGCAGCCAGCACGATTTGGAGAAAGTAGGTTGTATCAAAGCGTAAAGAGGCTTGATACGCTGGGCATAATCGGGAATGTAAGTACGCCCGAAATTCAAAAAGCCCAGTAAAGATTGCATTTTTTTCAGTGTTGAGGGAGCGAGCAGCTGTGCGCATTTCTTCAGAAAGTGAGGAGCCAAACCTCGACCTTCATTGTTGAGCTCGTAGCCCAGGAACAACACTGTGTACTCTGCAATATGAGATTTTGCAAAGTTGAATTTATAGCCAAAGTTCGCAAAACGGCAAAGAATGCGGTCAACTCGAGACAGATGCGGCCATAATTTGTTGTCTGTGAGATAAATGTCATCCACATACGAACAAGGCATCTGGGTTGAGCCTCTAAAAGAGACACAATGCGGGCGGCAAAGACACCCAGACTGTTTTTATAGCCCATAGCCAAATGACGAAATTGACGTTGTTTGCAACCACTGGTAAAAGCTGTCCATTGACTACTAATCGGGGACAGATTATGGGCAAAAAAAACATTGGATATGTCAAGTGTGGTTTTGAACCGTTTGCGCACGAGACTATCGACAAGAGCGGAACTGTGAGTATTTTGTACCACACACGTACGACAATGGGAGTTTAAGTGGCGGTAATCCTGTACCGGTACGAGCCATCAGGCTTAGTCACAGTAAAAAGAAGGTTATTCATCGGAGACATACAAGTTTCAATTACACCTTGATATTCCAATTGTTCAAGGATCTCAGCAACGGGAGCTTTCGCTTCACGCAGCATGGGGTATTGGGGTTGAGGCTGTGGCATAGACCGTAAGGGAATCTCATGTCTGGGGGAAAATTTGTCCCACCCACAGTGAGTACGGTACAAAGCTGGCGCAAGCGCCTTAGCCCAATCTTCTGCAAAATGCATGGCCTGCTCCTTTGATACTGTGTGCGCAAAACTAGGGAGGATCACCTCCTCCCCTTGTGGAGCTGCTAATACAAACGGTGGGGGCCAGTCGACCTTCGCCAACAAAATGTCATAGGTAGTAGTCAGATTATCCCAAAATACCCCTTTTATGGTACGTTGTATGTCACCATCAACTATAAGGACAATGTCATAAAGTCTTTCAGGGGGAGCTACCCTAGTGTCAGCTGTCTCAACTACAACAAATGTCAGTCGCTGTCACCGTCAGTAATGGACTCAGGGCTTCTCGCACTATGGTAATCTCCGCCGTGCTGTCCAACAGCGTCAGCGCCCATGTCAGATTCCGAAGCTGCGTTCTCACTATCTGTGGCATATCTCGCTGTTACAGCAGCAACTTTCTTCTTTTGAAACTGAGGCCTTTGACGCGGTGACTCGTCCTGCTTGCCTTTTCCGTCAGCCTTGCGAGGCTGTTCACAGCTCTGTTGGGTACCTTGTCCTCTGCCACCGCCTCCTCCACCGGTGGGTGAGACCGATGTTTCCTGCAAAGAGCGAGGAGAACGTTGTTCAGGTACCTGAAATCTATCAGGTGACTTAATCATAGTGCGGTCGCGCAACTCATATGTACGCTCAGTAGGGGCAGGTATCTGTGAAGCTGGACGGGACCCCTGTTTCTTTTGCTGCTTCCCCTGTTTTTTATTCTTACTCCAATTTTGTTTCGGAACTTTCGGGCGATCATCTGTATCAGAGTTCGCCGACTGAGTTTGCTGCTGTGCTTGTTTTTTAGCAAAAGGCTTAACACCCAAACTATTACGGCCAATGGTCTTATAAGCCTCCGTAATAATTTTCGGTAACGGACTGGGTTTCTCGGCCTCAGGAAGATCGCACAAAGCATTAAACACCTGGAAGCTTACCGCACCTCCCTTAACATTAGCAAGGACGAGATCGCGAACCATGTCAAAAGCTCCCACGTGGCACATTCCCAACTCAACAGCCGCCTCCGGCCAGTGTTCATCTTGAACGTTTTTAATGACGGAGGGTAGGACAGCCATTAACGGTGTGCCGAAGCACCTAGTATAGACTGCCGCAAAAATCAAACTCCCCATGTGGTACAGTCATTTACGTTCGGCACTAAGTCTTTCTGCAAACTTATAGTAAGGATCCTGTGTTTTTCCACAGGAGTGGTATTAGGAAAAACTGCCTCCAGTTGGTCAAATTTCTCAGCAAGCCAGAAAGGCATCTCATACTTATCCTGGGGACGCTTGCCCATAACCGCATTAACCATAACGGGACTAAGCTTTAGCCCATTTGGTCCAACTGGATGCGCCGCACCCCCAGGGGCCCCACCCGGGAGGTTGCGGGAAATATAATGAACCAGACCCCTTATCACTGCTACCGCAGAGGTACAAAGGGGCTGTAATTCAACAGCTGTACATCGCGCCGCTGCAGGGTGCTGGGTAAAACCACCTAATTGGCTAAGAAGAGCCTGGAAATTACAACGGTCCCATTCTAACTGGTGTTAAAGTGTGGGGGAGGGCGCCATTAAACCAATCGCTGTGCTGCCAAGCAGAAATCCGAACTTCCTGTGTTCTATATGGAGCATACTCCGCAGGCACGACAGTTGGAGTGTAAGAATGAAACACATTAGCATTAGCATCAACCGCAGGAAACGTAACCCATGAATAAAACAATTCAAACGGGTGAGCTGCGTCAGCAGATACAACAAAAACCACCGCCATGCCTTCCAAAGACACGTTGAAATCCTGCAAATGATTGTGCACAGCCAAACGACTGTGTACTGGGATATCAATGGCAGCCATAACGACACAGAAAGAGACAAGTACAATGCAATAAAAGTAAGCACAACTGGGTAGTAATCCAATAGAAACCGTTTTAAAATATCAAGCATGAACAGACCAATGTAACTATAGGTAGGTTTATCCGTCACCACTGTCAACCGGAAACAATAGTGAGGGGGTCGTGGACGGATATAAGCACTACTCAAGAGTCTCACAATAAGACCACAACGTTAAGGTGCGCCATTTTGCAGGGATTCTGCTCCTACACAGAACTGTGCACAGAGATCCAGGACCTCAGTGAATTGTGGTGTACCAAAAAACTCACCTTAGTGCCTAGAAACCCTAACCAGCTAGCATCAGTGTCACATTAGCTCTTCGTCCTATAGTAAAGGAACCAATGATTAGACAACCCAGAACATTCGACTTAGGTTATATTCAGGAATGGTGGGAAGCAAGAACACTTTTGTTATACTCTCATACCAGTCCACAACAGGAGTAAAAAAGAGACATGGAAAGGTTAAAATATTTATTTTAATGACATCCTCTAAAATGCAGTATCTTTGCTAACATAAGCAGACATGTGATTAGAAAAATATGGTCAGCATTGTTACAATTCCATAAAACACAAAAGGAGAAATCATATTATAATGATGGTGAAAATAGGTAATATAGTGCCTAGTAAATCACCCTCCCTAGCTAGGAACTATGTTTTATAAAATATAGAAGGTCTCCTAGGCTTGTTTGGGGGACCCCATACCTCCAAGATCAGCAGGTGTGAATCACATCAGGATCTGCAAAGCTCTTTGTCTGTCTGGAAAAACGGGCTTCTTCCAAGTGCCTCACATCATGCCTACAGTGTGATATTAAAAGGCGCCAGAATCACGTTGGCTTGCAGCTGCATATAAGTTATGGCTAGAACGTGAGCCGATCAGCCCGTACAACAGCTGCCTTGTTATGATAACCTTGGAGGCTTTAGCACTCAGTGTGCAGACTAGAGTCACAATGTAAATCTAGGGATGCTGAAAACAAGCCAGTCTCATTTTTTTTTTTAAACTTTATTTTTTTGCATTGCCAGACATTGTACATCTGTTCATTCTGGATTACCCGCTAGTGCATACAGCAACATGTTTCATTTGCTATATAACATAAGTATAGCACAGCCATTTAGCCCACAACCCGGAGGTCGGGCGGCGTTCGTAACCATCATTGTGATCAGCAATTGTGCTGAAAACCTTAATCACTGCTTTTCAAAACGTCTAGCATCTGCTTTTATAATTCCCCACCCTTCGATTCACCTAGACAACCAAACCCATGCACTCAGTGGTATGTACTTCTCAGGTTCTTTCATTGTTGAGCCTCGGCCTAGTGTCATTGACTCATCTATCTGCAGTGAACTACTAGTAGTGCCCTGTTCCCCACCACTCCCCATATGGAGTCATCAGCCTACATCCTCCTACTTAACAAAACCATAGACTAGGCCTTCGTTTGGGTACTAATAGATCAATCTATTCTGCAAGAACCAAAATAATTCGAACCTCCCCACTAAACCCCCCCTCCCCCCCGAACTGCAGGTAGTGTGGGCTTCTGCACTGTCTTCCAACATCTCAAAGGGAGGAGACCTGTAGGATTCCAACTATTCATCTGCATCTCACATGGAACAACTCTCTAACCTTTCTCGGTTTATTCTTCTACTGGGGATAGGTTATCACTTAACACCCTCACTAGTTCCGCCCATACGTGCGCTGCTTCCAAACTCTTCTCATTGGCTGTAGGGGCTGCCAGGCGCAATCTGATCATGCTCTCACTATGGGCCCATTTATGGAGTTCGTTCGCCCATCTCTTACTGGACGGACCTTCCCTTGACTTCCAGTGCCAGGTGATTTCCCAGTGGGCCAAAATGAGGCCCAGATCGACGAATTTACTAGTTATCTTGGTCTTCTTGGTGTGAGGAAACCACAGCAACAAACAAGTCGCCATAGTATATTCAACTTGCCTCTCCGTGACTTCATTAAGAAGCGTCCCCACCTCGGTCCAGTATGACCCCAGTTTCGGACATTCCCACATCATGTGTTCTATCTCTACATCAGGCGCTAGACATTTGGGAAATGCGGTATCCTGCACGTGGAAATACTTCCTGATCTTTCCCGGTGTTAGGTAAGCCCTGTGAATCATAAAGAAGTGTACCTGCTGAAATCGTGCATTCCTGCATCCCTTCCAGGTCCTTGTCATGATGCGACCCCAAGTTGCGTCCGGTATGGGTTTCCCTATGCTCGTTTCCCACTTCTGTTTGAGAGCCGTCAGGGGTTCCAGACCTTCATTTAGCATTCGTGTATGCAGACAAGTGACCGCTTTGACCGTTCCCTCCGCCATCACCACATATTGGCAAGCCATTGTGGTCTGCGGTTTCGATTGCCCGGTCTTCCAATGTTTCCGCATTGCAGTAGTGACTGCCATGTGCAATAGAAAACCTCCGTCAGGAAGGCCGAATTGTTCTTGTAGCGCCCGGTATGGCAGCAACTCACCATCAGCATATAGGTCGCCCATCATTTGCAACCGCAACTCCTCCCACTCTAGCAGTTGGGACCAGTCCCCTCCATGTGGCAATGCGGTTAGCATGCCTAGAGGGATCTCGGGTGCATATGGGTGTTCCACTTTCACCCTCTTTTGACTCCTATTCCAGCACATCCTCAGGGTCTTCTCCTCCAAGGTTAAATCCCGGATCACTAGGTGCTGTTGCATAACTATATAAGAGAGGACATGCCTCTGTATCCCCGGTCCGCGAGCTACTTCTGGGCCCTTATATTCCCGTGCTACATTTTGTGTTAGGATTTGCATCTGCGCCGCCAAATAATACAATTCAAAATTAGGCACTGCTAGTCCCCCCTCCTGTTTCGGCCGTAACAGCGTATCCAGTGCTACCCGTCTCCGTCCTTTCCCCCATAAAAAATCAATGGTAAGTGTCTGCAGCTCCCGGAAATAGCGAGGAGGCACCCATATCGGGAGTGTACGGAAGTAATAGAGTAGGCGTGGCAAGACCACCATCTTAAGCAGTGCAACTCTACCCAACACCGAGAGGGGTAGTGTTGCCCAGAACGCCATACTGCCCCTCAGTGCCCTTATGCAGCGCACTATATTTCCTTCCAGCATATCTTCCACTTTATGAAATATCCGAACCCCCAGGTAGGTGAAGCACGAGCGCTCCCACACCAGACCAACAGCTAATTGCGGCTGGGGTGCATCTGCCCTCAGTGGGAATACACATGTTTTATTCCAATTCACCCGCAGTCCCGATAGCCTCCCAAAGTTCCTTAGCATGCTCACTGCCCCCTCCAGGGTGACCGTCGTGTTCGCTAGGAACAGCAGCAAATCATCCGCATACAATGATATATAATGCGGAAGTCCTTCGTAAACCAAGCCGCTATACTCTGTCCCCGATCTGGCGCAGACCGCCAACGGTTCTATTGCTAATGCGAACAACAGTGGTGACAGCGAACACCCGTCTCGTACCTCTCCGCACTGGATATTCCGGCGATATGGTCGAGCCCAGACGCACCCTAGCCGCTGCGGAGGAGTATAAGACCCCTGTCCAACGTCTGAAACTCTCGCCCAGTCCGAATTTCTCCAGAACCCTATCCAGATATTCCCATTCAAGGCTGTCAAATGCCTTTTCTACATCCACTGATAACACAGCAGGTGTCGCCTCCTCCCCGAGGTCAGTGCTTAATACTCCTATCAAGCGGCGGACATTATGTGAGGTGTTCCTAGTTGGTATAAACCCCGCCTGATCAGCATGAACCAGGGCCGTCATGTGAGGCAGTAACCTTGAAGCTAGAATGCGACTTAGTATTTTGTAGTCCACTGTCAACATAGACAGCGGTCTATAGGAAGTCACGTCCTCGCCCTCTCTTCCAGGTTTCAACAAGGGGACGACCAGCGCCACCCTCATGGATTCAGGTAGTTTACCCAACTCCATTGCCTCATTATAAACCTCCTGCAGCTGGGGTGCCAGCAAGTCGATGTATGTCGCGTAGAATTCTATTGGGAGACCATCTACCCCCGTCTTGTTTCTAGCCATGTGTTTGATCGCTCCCCTGATCTCAGCTATAGTGATAGCCTGGCCTAGTTCTTTAACGTCCTCCTCCTCCAGCTGCGGGAGTGTGACCACCGCCAGAAAATCCTCAATATCAGGTGTTTCCGCCTCTAAGTGACTCTGGTATAGAGTGCTATAGTATCTGAAGAAGCGCGAAATAATTTCAGTCTGAGAATAGACCACCTCCCCGGACTGCGATCGGACACTCAGGACTAGGGATCCCCCTGCTCTTGGGTTCGCCATTCTCGCCAGGAGCGTGCCTACCTTATCTCCCTCCGCATGCACCTTTGCTCTATATTGCTTATAATCATAACTACGCAACCTTTCTGTCTCAATGGCCATGCGCTCCCTAGATTTCAGAAGCCTTTCCTGCAACTCCCTCTGTTCCGGTCTCAGCTTCTCAACCTCCCTCAACTCCTCCTCTGCTTTCTTGACATCATTCAACACCACCATCCTTTCCCCTCTATATTTACCGATGCAGAGCCCTCTTATCACCACTTTAAAAGCATTCCACTCCGTTCCTCTAGCAGATGTCGAATTCTTATTTGTAGTGAAATATTGTTCAATACCCACCTGGATATCATCCCTAAAGGCCTGATCTTCAAGTGTGTCTGGGTTTAGTCGCCATGTGGGAATCTCCGCCCTCACCTGCTGCCATTTAAAGGACACCAACTGTGGGTTATGATCAGATATTGTCCTTGCCAGGTACTCTGAGTGCGTCGCTAAGCATGCTAGTGAGTGGGTACACAGTATGGCGTCAATTCTGACATGTAGCTCATGAAGAGCAGAAAAGAAGGAGTAGTCCCTATCATCAGGGTGCTGCACTCGCCACACATCAATTAACCCCCATCCATTCTGCCACTCCGCCCTCTTCTTTGCTATCTTCCGGACCTGGGAGTGCCCCAACGGGGGTGTGTGACCTATCCAGCGCTACATCCGTAAGTGAGTTAAAGTCCCCACCCAATATCACCTGGCCAGCCAGAAAATGCGCTAATTTTCCAGATATGGCGTCAAAGAATCAGGGCTGGTCTACGTTCGGAGCGTATATGCTACATAGTGCCATCTCTCTACCATACAGCCTCCCCGCTACCGCCACATATCTACCCTCAGGATCCACCATGTTATATGTGGCCTGAAACGGAATCCCTGCTCGCACACACACTAGTGCCCCTCTGGCAAACGCTGAGTAAGTGGTGCCAAACACCTGACCCCACCATCTTTTCTGTAGTGCGACACATTCCTGTTTGGTGAGATGTGTCTCTTGTAGCAACGCTATTTGTATTCCCCTTCTCATTAAATATGCATGTACCTTGTGACGCCTTGACATAGTATGTAGTCCACGCACGTTCTATGTGATACATTTCAACTCAGGTATTTATTTATTTATTTATTATAAAGTTTTGTATAGCGCGAACAAGACCCGTGGGTATCAGAGCGCTTCACAGTATGAGGTCGGTTATAATTCACATATGCAGAAACACTTTTAAAGTCAATCAGAATATGAGGTAGATACTTGTGTGAAATACTGAGGTAGATCCTTATATGCCATTAGGGCTTGGGAGTATATATAAATTGACATAGTATGAGCGTTTACATTAAGGGTTAGATTAGAGGTTAGGATATATAGCATATGGTTCACTCGTAGAATAACTATGAGGTAGGTAGTTATAAGGCATTCCGGAGATAGATTAGGTAAATATGTGTATACATATTGGCAAGATGTAATAGGAAGGATACAAAATATGCGTATAAGTATTAGCAAGAGGTAATAGTAAGGATACAACTAAGTCTCATGAGAGGTTCCTGACCCGAATCAATGTTCCGCATTATCTTTGATCAAGTCAGCATCTTTCCCTTTTAGTTATGTTGATGCAATGAATAAGGACAACAATAGTTCCAATCAGTGATCATCAGTCTTCACTATGTAAGGTATTTACTCATCAAAATGCTTTTCACTTCCCTCTTAAATGTTCCTGTATTCTGAATTTTCCTAATGTTTGGAGGTAGTGAGTTCTAGATTCTGGGGGCTGCTCCTGAGAATGCTCGATCGTAGGTTTTTTTCTTCCAGAAAAAGGCTGGCCGCAGCAGTAGTTCCTTGGCACTCCTGGCTGGTCTCTTTCCACCTGATAACTCAATTTTCCCTGCTAGGTATCTGGGTGTGTTGTAGTGGAGCGCTTTATGGGTGATACATGCTATTTTTAGTTGAATTCTGGCTTCATAGGGTAGCCAGTTTAATGCTTTCAGGTGAGGAGAGATATGATCAAATTTCCTCGATCCAGTGATAAGTCTTGCCGCTGCGTTGAGACAAGCTTTTACCGGTGCTGTGGACATGTTTGGTAGACCGGCTAAGGTGGAGCACCCATATTCAATCCTTGAGACAACTAAAGATTGGACTGCCAGTTTAAGATCCGCCTCTGATATGTATGGTTTCAGTTTCCTTAAGTAGTTCAGGTGGAAACGCGCATTTCTAGCCATTGACTTAATGTGGGCTTGCATGTCGAGGTTCTCATCTAAGGTGAGTCCTAGCGATTTCGCTGAGTTGACTAGGGTATGGGTGCAGTTTAGCGCGGTCACCAGCTTGGTCCATTCCTTCATTTCCGTGTGGTTTCTTGGTGGTGCGATTAATAGGAACTCAGTTTTGTTTGCATTTAGCTTCAGATGATTGGTTGTTAGCCATTCCAATGTCATTTTTAAAGTCTCGTTCAATCGTTCAATGTCTTCCATGGACACGATCTTTATGTATATTTGCGTGTCATCCGCGTACATGTGATAGGATATCTGTGAATTACGGAGAATTTCTGTAAGAGGTTCAACATACAAGTTAAATAGATCTGGGGATAAAGTCGATCCTTGAGGGACTCCAATTGAGTTAGGGCATGATGGTGAGAGTGCTTGGTTGACGAGGAATCTCTGTGTTCTGTTTTGCAGGAATGATTCGAACCACTTCAACACATTTCCAGATATTCCCATCCTCTCTTGCAGCCTGGTCAGTAATGCTTCATGGTTTACAGTGTCAAACGCGGAAGATAAGTCCAGGAGAATCAGTAGGCATGCTTGGTTTTGATCTAGGGCATGTAGGGCGTCGTCAACAATATGGAGGATCGCTGTTTCTGTGCTATGACCTGCTCTGAAACCTGATTGGTAATCGTCCAGTAGTGAGAAGTTGTTGATGTGTTGGCTCAGTTGGTCTTGAATGCATTTCTCAATTAGTTTGGCAAGTAGAGGGATGTTGGTCACTGGACGAAAATTATTCGGATCTGTTGCATCCGCTGTAGGTTTTTTGATTATGGGTACGACTTGACCTGTTTTCAGGCAATCCGGGAGGATCCCTTGTGTTAGCGATGCATCTAAATTTTTGGTCCAGATTGGTACCACAATATGACTGATTTCTTTTAGGCATTTCGCTTTTAGCGGGTCTTGATAGTGGTTGTTAGGTTTGATATCCGAGAGCGTTTTGGCGACGGTATTCTGGTCATATAACTCGAAGGTATCCCATTGTGCCTTATTTTTGGCCTTCTTACAGTTTGTTTTCAAGCTGGTATCCATCGTAGATACTGGTTGAGTGGGTAGGTTATCTGCAGCGCTCTTGAGCTCTATCTCGAGCGATTTGGCCTTCTCCGTGAAAAATGATGAAAATTCTTCGCAGCCAAGTAGTATATTCGTGTTCTCATGGGCAGATTTTGCTAGTTTATTTGATTGTTGCTTTAAGATTTCGAATAGTTTCTTCGGTCTGTTTTTGGCATTATCGTGTTCTGATCTTATAAATTCTTTTTTGGAGTTGATGATCTTTTTGTTATATTGGTTCCTGATATTTCTGAGGGCTTTCAACTCCGGAGACGATGGGTGTTGTCTCCATTTTCTTTCAGTCATTCTCAGTTTTCGCCTTTCTTTGTTTAGCAATCCATTAAACCATGGATTTTTTATCTTCTCTGTGATTCTTTTAGTTTTTAGTGGCATGGTGTTATTGATAATTTTCTCAATTGATGTAGTGTAGTGATCTGTCAGATCGTTTACCTTCTGCAGGTTGCTAGGTGGTTGTAAGTCTCTCTCACAGCATTCTACTAGTAGCTCAATATTCTTCTCTTTAGTCTCTCGAGTCCATTTTTTGTGCCTGATGGGTTGAGATGTCTTGCTTTATTTTAAAAGTGGGTATCACGAATGTTATGGCATGATGGTCAGACCAGTCACACGGGTCTATTGAGAGGATTGATGTGCCTTCATTTCTAGATATAATCCAGTCTAACGTTGCACCTTTCACGTGTGTAGGTTGCGTGCATACTTGTGTGAGGTTTAGTTCCAAGAGAAAGACCTTGAGTGCGTTGACCAGTTTTTCATTGCAGTCATCCCAGTGTAGGTTGATATCGCCTTGGAAAATGTTGTTGACGTCGGGGTTAGAGTTGGCCGTTATGATCTCCATTAACTGATCAATGAACTTGGCGTTTTCTCCTGGTGGGTGGTAGAGCGCATGTAGGTTGCATCTTTGGTTGTCGGTTGATCTTATATTAAGACCTAGGTATTCACACGATTCTATAGGGTCGGCGTGTAATTGGTTGATCTCAATATCCGATCGGTGAATGCAGGCTAAACCTCCTCCTATCTTCTTCGGTCTGTCCAGCCTTATAATGTTATACCGTGGCGGTACTAAGAGATCCATGGATGGAGATGATGATTCCGAAAGCCATGTTTCTGTAAGAATTGCTAAATCTATTTCCTTGTTGATGATGAGGTCTGCTATGTCTGATGCATGTTTGGTTGCAGAACGGACGTTGAGTAGAAGGCATTTCATAGGTTTCCCTGAGATTCTGGGGTTCAAGTCGTTTACTTCGGCAGTTAGCTTAATTTGTTGTAAGTTATTGAGGTCAGGTTTTCTTTCATTCCGTCTGAGTGATCTATTGGGATCAATCGGTACTGTATTGATTCTCTCCCCTCTTTTGTAGTTTGATGGTTCATATGATCGGAGCAGAGCAAGGGTCTCCTCCTTCGACCCTGAGTTTGTCCTCACTGGTCGGTTGTGCCTGTATGATAGTGGCATGGCCATCTCGTTGCTTTTTCTTTGTGCGGAATGAACCAGATTTTGGATGTGCGTGATCTTGGATTGAGTGGTTACCGTCATTTCCAGTATTTTTTCCGTTGCTTGTCGAGTATTAAGTATGTCATGCGCCATGTTGCCAATTAGCTTCTGGAGCTCTTTGATGTCTTTCTGATTTTGGAGAGATCTCCTAGGCGTGTGTAGCCTTTCTTTCCGAGATTTGCAGTTTGCTTTCCTATGTTTCTGGGCAGTTCTTTTGTCCGCATCCCCTTTCTTTTTTTCTTCGGTAAGATTGACAGTACCTGTGGTATGAGTTGTGTTGTCTGTATTTTGTGATGTAGGAGCTGCATTTGTGGGTGAGGTTCTAGCTGTCTCTTGTGTGGTATCAGAACGAGGAAGGGGGTCGTTGATATCTTCTACTTTATTCGCTTCCCGGTTATTGTTGAAATGTTCTCTCGTAGGAGATGTCTGCGTTAAGTGCAGTGGTTCTTGTTTTGGGGGCGGCGTCACTTCCTCCCTTAGGAATCGGTCTTGTTCGTTATTCATATGTCTTGTAGACTTCTTAGGCCTTTCTGACTTCTTCTCGGATGTTGTCTCTCTAATCTCAACTCTGTCTCCTATGCTTGTAGCTTGCTCCCGATGTACTTCATTTCTTAGACCGATTCTAGAAGTAGTGTTATATAGGTCAGGATTGTCTGCTGGTGGGGTCTGGTGTAGTTGATATCTTGAGCCCTCTAAAGACGTCTCTTCATTAGAGAGCGGCGATGGCTCTTCTTTTTGGAGTTGGTTTTTTTCTGTATTCGCATACATTGTGGGCCTCTCTTTCCTTTTTGTCCCATTTTCAGATGTTGTCACTCCTATTTCACTATCCATATTATCTCCTACCCTTGTGGCTTGGGCCTGTTGTCCTCCAATTCGATTGCCGTCCCTGTTGATAGTATTGTTATTATCAGGAGTGCCTTCTGGTGTGGTCCGGTGTTGTTGATACCTTGCGCCCTCAAGAGCTTCCTTTAAGGACGGAAATACCTTGTCGAATTCGTTTAGTTCGCTGTCGGCTGCTTGAACCAGCACTATTCCTGTTTTATATATGGTGATGCATAGTTCCGCTTTGCATCTTTTTGACGGTGAGATCATCAATTAGTTCCATGTGGGATATTTTTTAAAATTTTAGTGTTGAGCAGTCTTGTAAAGGCATTGCGCCATTTAGCTGTTCTATTTGTGAAGAATATCAGGTCGTTCATAATGGTGCCTTTATCTATGCTAAAGTAGGGGTCAGATATCAGAGTGTCTGGGTTGTTTCTCAAGAAGTTATGTTTGAATTTTTTTGCTGCATTTTTGAATAGCTTAGTTGGATATTTTATGGTCTTGGCATTCCGGCCCTAAGACTCCATGTAATTTCGGTCCATGTTTGTTCCTCTTCGTTGGCCTTGTGTAGGCTCTTCTCTAAAGACTACGTACATTTCTTTCCAGTTGGTGTTGTAGTTCTCTTACCTAAATTACTAGTATCAGTATTTGTCGTTGCGTCTCATATTAATACACTAGAATTATATAAGTAATTTATTTTTATTTTTTTATTATATTTTCCCTTTAGTTTCCTCTATATTCATTGGAGTATGCTCTTCTCATATTGTGTTAAACAAAAGGCTACATTCCAAGATGTCTGCCGTATTTGGGTGTTCTTCTGTGCCCTACACCCTTTCTTTCTTTCTCCTCCGGTCTTAGTCCTCTTTTTCTTTTACTACTTCCTTCCTGTCCATGAGGGAATCTTCATTAGTCCTCTTTCCCTGCTCCTGTATTACGTTGGGGTCAGGGATGGCTCCTTCCTTCCTGCCTCGGGAAAGAATTTGTTAGTCCTCCTTCCCTGTCTTAGCTTTTCCGATTCAGGTCCGATTCAGGTCAACACTCGTCCTAGGCGGCCGCCATTTTAAGGTCAGGCGCGTTGGTTCCGGGATTTCTCCCTAGACAATCAATAGACTGCTGCTCAACACGCTCACCAAGCTCGATCGCCCCAGACCTGAGATCACTCCGCGATCGTCGGGAGTTTGCTATGGGGTGTGCCTTCCCCCGATTCAGCTCCCGTCCCTTGTCTCTGCCCGGTGTCACCTCGGGGGTCCGCGCTCTTCTCACAGCTCGAGCCACATCTTCTTGGTCATCATTCCTCCTCCGGTCTCACTCCCGACCCAAGGGGCATCGCAGGGGTCATCCCGCTGTCCCGCCGTCGGCGTGGTCGAAGTCGGATGGTCGTCGCCGCACTCCCGGGGTCCGCTCTCACACGTGACCTGAGTCTGCCCCGGTGTTAGTTGATCATCCTTGTTGCGAAGCCTCGTCTCGTAGCACCCCCGCGTCCTCGGCTGTCCTCGTCCCCTCCGATGATCGCCGTCCGGATGTCCAGCGAGGGGCTGTAAAGCTGCACAGTGGTTGCTTTCTTCTCCTCTAAGTCTTTCGAGAGTTTTTATTCTTTCTTCTTGTCGCGACTTTGTTTTGTCGGTGTCCGGTGGGTGGTGGGGGGGGTTTATTCAGGGATTTACACTCAAAAAGTTATCCCGAACCCCGGCAGCTCCTGTAGTGAGCGGCAATCTTCTTTTTTCCTACTCCTACAAATGTAGGAATCTAGGTAACGGTCCCATTGCATCCTACCCAGTCAACTTCCTCCTTCATGGTTCATGTGCCCACACCAGCGCTGCCAAACCCTAAACACAAAGAACCCCGTAAAACGTCCCCGACCTTCCCCCCCAGAACAGGACCCAATAACACATTATTAGTCCCCGTCCAAACTACCATACCAAAACACATAATACTATCCTGCAGTAGCCACTACAGGCTGCCTTAAGGGCAGTGGGGTTGTGGTCCGACTCCGACAGGTGGCAGCTCCCGCGCCAGCCCCCCGCCCCCAACATCCCGCAGTAATGAGGCACAGTGATAAAGTTCACATTTGTTACCAGACCTCCTAATGTCATTAGGGTCAGTTCGTCATCCGTGGTCTTAATCAGCGAGAAGCAACCTACAGATCATCAGTCGATCTGGGCGTCACCTCCGGGCCCTTGGTGCTTTCGTCGTCCGACAGTTCTGATGCAGATCGTTTTCCATCTCCTTCGGAGTCTGTCCCCTTGGCCAAGCCCTCCTGCTGCGAACCAGTGATCGCGGCTGTAGCCTCCAGAGCTCCTTGCTTGTCAGCCGCCATCTGCGCACGCTGCAGCTCCTTTTGTAGTTTATTTTTCTTGCGGATACGCTGTGATTGGCGCATCCGTGGCGGCTTGGGCAACCCACCATCTCCCATAGTCCTACGATCCGTGCCTGCCCTGTACCTTTCAAGCCATGACCAAGCTTCCTCCGGCGTCTGGAAAAACTATTTCGATCCATCCAGTATCACCCTCAGTTTAGCTGGGAACAGCAATGAGTACTGTATGCCTTCCTCCCTAAGCTCTTTCTTAACAGATAAGTATGAGGCCCTACGCCTTTGTATCTCCTGGGTGTAATCCGGGAAGACCGTTACAGCACTATTGTCTACTTGGAAAGGACCGGCCGAGCGTGCATTTCGGATTAATAGATCCCTATCCTTATAATGGAGGACTCTAGTCACCACCGGGCGGGGAGGGCGGCCCGGCGCAGGCGGCTTGGCCGGGACCCTATGTGCTCTCTCGAGTGTAAAGAAGGGTGAGAGACCCGTTGGGGCCACGGTAGTCTTAAACCAGGTCTCCATATATGCAACCATGTCCGTCCCCTCAATCCGTTCCGGCAGACCCACCACCCGGACGTTGTTGCGCCGATTGCGGCTTTCCGCGTCTTCGGCCCTCCTTTCCAAGGTCTCCAGTCGCCTCAGTGCATCTTCCAGTTTACGTTCTACCGTGACAAACGCTGGTTTGAGGTCTTGCAGAAGCAGTTCGGAGTCTTTAACCCTATCCGCTAATTTCGAATGATCCGCTCTTAATAGCCCCAGTCCCGTCGCCACCTGAGATATGTCCTGATGGATGGACTCCTTTGTGGCTTTTATTGCATCCAGGATCTGATCAAAACGTTTGTTTAATCTCTGCTCCGATGTCGACGTTTCACTGACGTCTCCATCTCCGTGGGCCCCCGCAGGGTCCACATCTTCCTCCTTCCTGCCTTTGGGCTTCGTGTCACGGCAGTAAGTAGCCCTTGTCTTTGACCCCCCAAACTTGACCTGTGTGATCGGCCCTTGCTGGGTACTCACTGAGTGCAGAGCCGGACCCGAAGCAGCCTATCCCACTGGGGATCCACCATATGCAAGGGAACTCACTATAACTGCCTCTTCTTTTGATCTTCCCAAAAGCAGCCTGTCCACCACCATTCCTTAGTACCCTCCAGGGCCTCCAGCCATGTATCTCCTAGTATGTTTATAGTTTGCCTCGGTTTCGGAGCCACTTCCTCAGCCACCGCCCGTTAGTATCACCACTCCCTTTCTTGCCTAGAACTCTTGGCACTCCCAGGAAGGATCCCCGAGTTCCCGCCGGTATACTCTGGAACTCTGCAATCAGGGCTGTTTCCTAACCCCCGGCCTTCAGTTCCGTTGGACCCTAGTCGGTCATAGGCTGCTTCTTCCTACACTCCAGTATTCCCACGGGGCCTCTGGGGTGGGGTCTGCACCTTAATGCCAGCCGTCGCCGCATCCAGGCTGCACCATGGCCGCTTGTCACCCGCTAGCTCTCCATAGCCCCCGGCTGCCCAGCGCAGCGAGCCTGCCCCCGCCCCCACTTCCGCAGCGCCAAGAACAGGCCCGCAGCACCGCACTCACCGACGGCCCCAGGAAGGGAGCCTCGAGCACCACAACTCCAGTCATTCCGCTCCGGGGCACTCCTGACTCTGCTTCACTGTCCTGACTCCTCACGACCACCGGGCCTCTGTCGCTCCGGGTCCCCGTTTCGATTCCTGATCCTCCGCTCCCATGTAGCAGCGTCGCCGACCTGTTCGTGCCCTACAACCGGCCCACTCCTTGCTGCACTGTCCATTCAGCGCTGTGCCCTCATATTGATGCCGTTACCTCTGCGGTCGCCATTTTGACTGCATCGTTCATCCAGAAACTCCCTTTCAGGCCGATTCCCAGTCCGCCTCTGCTCATAGTCGCCTCAAACTTTCATGCGAGGCCGCAGTAGGTCGACCGCGCTTCCACGGCTGTCCGTGCCCAGGATCGCACCCCTTCTCCGTGTTCCAGCGGGGTCCCGGACTAGCTCCCCCGGTCGGGTCCGGCCGCCGTCCTGCAGCCTCTCCTACCGATGCAGCCACTGAATTTAACACGCATCCAGGGGCTCCCGGAGGTACCAAATCACCTCCCGGTGGACATAGAAGCCTCCGACCACCTTCCGATGTCCGTTGCGTCCTTTACCACTATTATCAGGGCAGTCTTTCAGGATAAACGGCGGGTTCAGGGACGGAGCTCGCCGTTCACGCCGCCTCCGCCATCGGCGTCCAGACCACGCCCCCAAAACAAGCCAGTCTCATGTGAAGCATTTCACGCAGCCTAACTTACAACAACATTTATATGCAGTGTCGTGTGCAAAAGCAGCAAAAAGGAAAAATGGCGTTTAAACTTTTAATAAGCCTATGCTAACTTAACAGTGTGAATAACAAGGCCTAGTCTAGCCCACACTACAGAATTTTTTAGTGTTTCGTATCCTTTGCGTACATTCTGCACTTTTGTGACGTGGTATATGGAGTTCAGAAAAAATATTAAATTCGCACAAATACACACTTAAAAAGTACTATTGGTATCTAATTTAGATGAAAAAAGTGGATCTTGACTGTGATATTATAATTTCTTAGGAATTGGAAAAGATATATTGAGGGAGCTGAGCTAGGTATTGCAAGAAGATTAGCTATGGGCCAGATGCACTATTGTCTGTTTTACCGAATCGTAAATTGGGATTCTTAAGAAGTTCCTTCTTGTAATGTGGTAAATGAAATGTACTATCACATATGTTCCTATTAGCATTATCTTGGGATTCGCTTACTAAACATACTGAATTGCTGAAAGCGATTTCTACACATTCGCAAATTGTAGACGGCTACCAGACACATACTAATGTAGTGTATTTGGAGTCGTATCCAAGAAAGGACCAATGCTGTGGATGTAACTGGCAGTATTTCAGAAATTCATAAGAAGTGTTATGGCCTTCGCTCATGTAGGAAGGAGGAGCTCGCTAGTTGTTGGAAGAAAGCTGCTGGACTTTCTTCCCAGCCATCACCAACAGCAATAGAAGAGGCAATCAAAAGCACCCTCACTATGGAGGCTATAACTGGATTCACTAATGTTGATACCTCCTCACCACACAAAAGTTAGTGTTTTTTTTTTAATTATTAACACAATACAAATTTTGGAGCTAATGTTTATTATAACTGTAATTTCCTTCTACAAAAACAGATAACATTTGTTTGAGGTTTATGCAACTTTTCAACACATTTATATATTTGTTACTAGCAATAAATTGAATTATGGAATTTACAGCCCCATGATAGTATTAGAGGATTTAGCAGTTCAAAATAATACAAATTTAAATATTATGTTTCTGTGTGATTACGTAGTTAAAAACAACGTAAAACACTTGTATAATGAATCTGGGACAAAAAGAAATGACTGCATCTTAGGCTATAGAGGCTTACATTTCAACACAGGCTGTTATGTGTCATTGAAAATTACATAAATAAATATTTACACTTATTTGACATTTTATATACAGAGAAAGACAACATTGAAGAACAAAATGGTGGTCACAATAAGGGAGATGTAGCCTATCCGGAGTCTAAAAACACCAACACCAATATTGTCTGAAACAACTTTGCATACAAGAAAAGACACACCATGATCCATGAGAAATCCAGTGGTGACTCCTCCGCAATGGCAGAGGAGCGTCGCCCACTACCTGGCACAGAGCCAACAAATGTAAAATAATATGATGCTCTTGCATCGTTTTATTTTACATTTGCTGGATCTGAGCCAGCGCTGTTGGGAGGGGTGGGGCATAGGCATGGGAAGAGAAAGGATGAGTGCTACGTGTACTCCACGCCCTAAGTGTGCATATGTGTTTTGGCTGGCAGTCTCAGGCTGATTAAAAATCACATGCACACTTAGGTTTTCTCCAGCCCAGCTGCATTGAGCAGCCAGGCTGGAGAAACTCCACAGACTCCCTGGTTTGAGCAGGGCGTCTTTCCTGCCAGCTCCTGTAGTTCTGAAAATTCTGGACTCGTGCAATAAACGTTATCGTAGTATGACGATTTTGGTATCAAAAGACCGAAAATGGCTAGTACACTATGTACAAGCATTTTCGTCATATTCCAGTAACGATTTCACCTCGAAATCGTCATTTTCGTCCTGAACCATTGGCTTTCATTTTGTGCACAGCAGCCATTTTGAGAGTTGCCCTCACATAGGCTTATAATACAGCTAAATTCGATTCCAAAGGACACTTACACCTTAATTTACTTCTCTCTGACCTGGGCAAGCTGAGACCATTGCCCCAGGCCGAACCTGTTTGGTCAGTTCCTCTCCCAGTGGCCGAACGAGATAGCATCAAGGCACAACATGCCATAAACCCTTTTCATCGCACACACACCCTGCCTAATCTTGCTCACACCTGTCCCTGCTCTTTTCTCTCACTTGCTTTATGATGAGAAGGTGCCCGTTTTTATTGGGGGTACACCGATATCTGATGAAAATGTTGGGCCTTGCCGGGTAATTTATTGTGGGCTGAACAAATTGGAATGTGGGCTTGTCATCATGACTCTGCTTTTTCTTTGTAGTGAAAATATGTGAATGGTCTACTGTAAATCCAAGAATGTTTGCCTGAAGCATCATATTTTGTATAAAAAGAGAAGCCTGGCTTTGTAAGATTGAGCAGTCTCCTGAGAATATACACACTGTGTTGTTGTACTTCTAGGACGCCTGTTACTTGGTTGCAGCCAATAAATTCGATCTTTGACTTCACCTAGAAGACTCTGAGTTTCTGTGGTCTGAATCAGGAAAGTACTCGAGGTCTTAGGGTGTACCCTGACACCACTGGGTTACCGGTTCGGTACCGGTTCTGAAAAACCCAGTACCTCAGCTGGTGCCCAAAGTGGGGCGATACCAACGGTACCGGTCCAAGCCAGAGGTTCGTGAGGAGCTTCGTGTGAAAATTCTGGAGGAAGGCCGCCACTTCATCGACCCCTGCATGTCGACGTGGTCCGAAAGTCTTTGCTGCGAGGTTCCCCGCTTCCCGACGGCTACGAAGGACTGCTGCCCCGGCTATCGCCCTGATTTGGACCCTTGATGTTTGGTAGAGCGAAACGATAGACGAGTCTTCTAGTGACGTCATCGATATCTCAGTTAAGTATAAGTGGATCGTCTCCCAGTCCTTAGTTGGTTCTTAGTTTGGGTATCCCTTCGGGATCTTTGATTTGGAACTTGCAAGTACCAAAGCCGAAGGACTCGTGTATTCACGAGAATATCGTAATCGATAATCCTTTGAAGTTTGAAGCTAGACTAGTGAGCGAAGATGCCTGGTCTTAGCAGACTTGGAAATTTGTTTTGTCTTGGTTGTAATAGGGATTCCCGATTGGAGGACTCGTGTCCGGTTCCTCCGATTGGAACTCCAACTTACGAATTGTATGTGAAACATGGAGTAGGCCCCATCACATATAATGAAGTGTGGATCAAATACACCAGAAAAGATGGTGTTTTAAAATGGCCCCAATATGGTAGCTTTGACACGGAAATCCTAGATAATCTAGAAGTTAAACTTTTTAAGAAGAAAGCCCGGCCGGCGATGTTTGACTCTTTCCGCCTATGGCGTAAAGAAGCCAAGCAGAAAGAAATTAAATTAGAGAAGAAAAATAAGAGAGAAAGGGGTATTTCGATAATGCAAGCTGCTATGCAGTTTAAAGATAACGAAGAAGAACAGATGAGTGAGCAGTTGCACAGGCAACGTAAAATGGTAACCGATAAATGTTATCCGGTTTTGCCGCCTCTTCAGCAAGATGCAGCAAAAGAGCTTGAAAAAGATCCGCTAATGTCGCATTTGTTAAGTTCGCCACCCCCTTATGCACAGAATGCTACGGCACCTCCGCAACCTTTAGCTGCGCAACCTTTGGTTGTATTGCCTCCTGCTCATCCACAACCACCAGCTTCTCTTCAGTTGGCCCCTACTCTTCCGGTGCAGCCTCCTCAAGGGCCACCGGCTTTGACATCTGCTCTGCCTTTACTTCCTACAACTTTGACTACTAAATCGACTCCCACTCCTGGTATTCCTCCTGACACTGCCTCTGTGTCTGCCTTGCCTCACCCTGCTTTTCCGCCTGTCCTTTCATCGACTTCTCCCTCTGTTCGCCAGAGAATGACTAGCACTGTTGCTAGCCTTCTATATCCTCTCTTTGGAGCAACAAGTGTAACTCCTGACACAGAGCATAAGCAGTTGCGTAGCCAACTGCCTGATTCTAGGGAGAAGGAAACGTTGAATTATTTGGCACATAAATGGGTTACCGACCCGACGAGGTACGGGCTAGAGTCTGTCATGGATGTCTTCCATCAGTGGGAAGAACCGAAGCAGAGATACGTTTTTGACAAAATGTGTACTTTCCTTGGTGAGGATAGAGAGGAAAATGATTTGGAGCCCAATCCGCCTGAGTTGTGTCGTGTACGGTTCGAATTTGGAAAAGGCGCAATTGTGGGTTCAGATGTTAGACATTGTTGTCGCTTAGGACTAAAGGTTTTTCTAGGTCGTTGTTTGAGTCTGATTCTTCTGTTAAAAAGAAGGGAAGACAATATCCCATGAGAGAAGTTCCTCCAGTATGGAAGGAAGAAGTAGCGGCTGGTCCTGGTAATGTTCCACCAGCTATACCAGCACATTTTCAGCGTGTGTGGGTACATGTTCCATGGAAGCGAGCTGAAGTCTTGGCCCTTAAACAGACATTGCCTGATCCCCGTAAGAATCCTGCAGGGTATTACAAGGAATTGTCACAGACTGCAGGGTCATGCATCATGAATTTAGCGGATATAGACATGTTGTTTGGGAATGTTGTTCCACAGCCTTTATGGGGAAAAATTTGTCATGCAGATCATGATCAGGAGTTAGGTGACTCATGGGCTAATATTACTGCTGCAGATGCCCGACAAGTTGGTGGTGCTAAACCCGAGCCTTTAGTAGCAGATCTCCCTGGTAGGATCATTAATTATATGAAAACTTTAATGCCTGCGATGCGTGTGAATTGGGATAAATTGTCTGCGTGTAAGCAGAAGAAAGATGAAACGGTGTCTGATTTCTTCACCAGGTTTGAAGAGACGTTTGTCGACCACAGTGGTCAAGATATGAGCACAGAAGGTGGTCAGCGGTTGTTCGTCGATAAATTTGTGCACAATCTGCTTCCCGAGTTGTGTAAAAAGTTAAAAGATTCAGAGAGTTCTTGGGCAGTTTCCTCTTCAGCACAGATATTGGCTACTGCACAATATTACGAAAATCGAGATAAAGATGAGAAAGATAGAGCAGAGAAGAAAACTAAAGAGTTGAAAACAAAGGTTCTGTTACAGCAAGCGTACCCGCCACGTGGTGGTCAGAATAGTGGTGCTCAGAGTAACTATCAGAGTAACTATCAGCAGCCTCAGCAGTTTCAGAGAGACACGCAAAGGACCGAATATCCCCAACAACATTTTCCTGTAGGCCCTAATCAGTGTGCATATTGTAAAGAGGAGGGTCATTTTAAAAGTAGTTGTCCTGCTTCATTACAGCGCATGAATGGTGTTTCCAGTGCAAGAGGTCGAGGTATTTCACAAGCACCTAGAGGTAGAGGACGTGGAAATTTCCCCCAGAACGCGCGTTCCTTTCCGCCTCAGAATTCAATGAATAGTTTTGATCAACAGAATAATGTGTCTGGTAGGACTGCTCAGTACTATGCTGATGATTACTATGCAGAGGATGAGCATATGGGAGGTAATGATTGCTAGGACAGCCATAGACAAAGAGAGGGAGTTGTTTCAGTTCCAGTAGATCAGAGTGGACCTTATGTTGAGGTGATTACATCAGGTGTGTCAGAGCTTTTTCTGTTGGATACTGGTGCTACAAAGAGTTCTATTATGCACTCTAAACTCCCTGGCGCACCTTTGTCTGGCGAAACGAATGTATCAGTAGGTTTTTCCGGCACCCCAGTTAGAAACCCGATTTATGACCCTTTGTCCCTTTCTGTTGGACCATGTGAATTCAAAGCACCCCTTATTTTAACAACAGGTTGTGGTGAAAACTTGCTAGGATTAGATTTGTTAAAAAGATTGTATGCAACGTTGTACTGTTCTCCTTTGGGAGTACAACTTACAGTGGGTAAGAAAGTGGTTTCTCCAATGTATTTGTCAAGGGATAAACTTCCGACAGAATTGTCATCTTTTCCTAAAATTCTTTGGGCTACTGGTCCTAATGATGTAGGTCTTTTGGAAATACCGCCATATGTTGTAACATTGAAAGCCAATGTTAAGATGCCACGCATTCCCCAATACAAAATTTCTAGTGAAGGTGAAAAAGCTTTACTAGCGATCATTTATGATCTGATTGAAAAAGATGTAATTGAAGAGACAAGAGGCAACGTTTGCAATAGTCCTGTTCTGTCTGTTTTGAAACTAACTGACCCTTCTCAGCCACCTGTGTACCGATTTGTGATTGATCTTAGAGAGGTGAATAAAATAGTTGTGCCACAATTTCCAGTTGTTCCTGACATTACTGCCCTATTGACTATGATTCCAGCTTCTGTCACCTGGTTTTCGGTGATTGACTTGAAGAATGCTTTCTTCAGCATCCCCATTGCTGAGGAGAGTAGGGATATTTTCGGCTTCAGTTTAGGAGGTCGAAGCTTCTGCTTTAAACGCGCTCCCCAGGGCTACTGTGAAAGTCCATCAATATATAGTCAAGCTCTAAAAACACAGCTTGATACAATTGTTTTACCTGATGGCGCTACCCTCATTCAGTATGTTGATGATTTGCTTGTTGCTGCAGATACAGAGGAAATCTGTAAAGAAGCCACGTTGTCATTGTTGCGTCATTTGTGTGATTTGCATCACAAAGTGTCTCTTTCAAAATTGCAATATTGTCAACAAGAAGTGACCTACTTAGGTCATCTCTTATCGAAGGAGGGAAGGAAACTGACCCCAGAAAGAATTCAGGCAATAGCGAAATTGAGTGTGCCAAGAACACAGAGAGAAGTACGTGCTTTCTTGGGCATTACATCATATTGCAGGCAATGGATACCAAATTTTTCGTTATTAGCCAAACCTTTGGTGGCATTAACTTGTAAAGATACACCGAATCCCGTTCCATGGTCTGAAGATTGTCAGAAAAGTTTTTCCGAATTGCGCACAGCATTATGTTCGGCTCCTGTGTTGGGTACCCCCAACTACAGTAAGCCCTTTACATTGTATGTCCATGAGAAAGAAGGTTGTGCATTGTCAGTGTTGACACAGTTGTTTGGAGACAAGCAGCGTCCATGTGCATATTTTTCATCGACTTTGGATCCGGTAGCTAAAGCATTGCCGAGTTGTTTAAGAGCAACAGCGGCAGCAGCTGTTTCTATTCGACAGTCTGCTGGTTTAGTGATGAATAACATGTTAATTGTGATGGTTCCACATGCAGTGGACACGTTGTTAAACAGAACCAAGACACAGCACTTAACTAGTGCTCGATTGTCAGGTTACGAGTTAACATTGTTAGCGAGTCATGTGCACATAAAAAGATGCAACACACTTAACCCAGCTACGTTGTTGCCAATTGTAACAGAGTTAGATGATTCAGAACAACATGATTGTTTTCTTAAAACAGAAGAAGAAACAAAAGGGAGAATAGACCTCCAGGATACTCCTCTTGCTGAATGTGATGGTACATTATGGGTGGATGGTTCATGCTTCAAGCTTCCGAATGGTGATACGACTGCAGCATATGCTGTCACAACTTTGCATACAATTGTTGAAGCTGCACGTATCCCACATAATTCAGCTCAAGCAGCAGAATTGATTGCACTTACGAGAGCATGTGTGTTGTCAAAAGGAATGAAAGTGACCATCTATACCGACAGCCAGTATGCATTTGGTGTGGCTCACAGTTTTGGACGATTGTGGAAAGAACGTGGGTTCCTGACTTCACATGGAGCTAAGATACAGCATGGTCAGTTGGTGAATGAGCTTCTTGAGTCACTGACTTTGCCCCTGCAAGTTGCGATTGTGAAATGTAGTGCGCACAAGAAAGTGACTGATGATGTTGGTCGTGGTAATGCATTTGCTGACGAAATAGCAAAAGAAACTGCAAGGAATGTGATGAGTCGAATGTATGTTGCGGGCCCTGCAAGATGGATTGGTGATGTTGGAATGTGTGAAGACACGATAGAGTGTGAAATTGATCCAAGCTGAAGCTACAGAGAAAGAGTTGAGTGTGTGGAGAGAAAGCACGGGTAAAATGGATGCCAATGGTTGTTGGGTTGAATTGTCAGAGCATCAGAGATGGTTGTTATCCGATGCGTATGTGCTTGCAGTGGTTACAATGGCCCATGGAATGGCTCACATCAGTGTGAAAGGGATTTGTAAGTTGTTGGCTCCAGTATGGCAAAATGCTGGAATTCCTAAGTGTGCAGAGAATGTGGTCAAGAATTGCATGGTGTGTCTGAAATACAATTCTGGTAGGGGAACCCCAACTCCAGCTGGGTCATTTTGCACCTCCTACGTATCTGTTCGAAGTTTTGCAACTAGATTTCATCCACATGGAAAGGTGCAACAATTTAAAATACGTACTCGTTGTTGTTTGTGCCTTTTCAAGATGGGTGGAAGCCTACCCCTAAAAGACAACACTGCCTTATCCACAGCTAAAGCCCTTGTGAAAGAGTTCTTCCCCAGATTCGGAATGCCTAGAATGGTCTGGAGTGACAATGGAAGTGAATTTGTGGGTCGAGTGATGAAGAAAGTATGCGAAGGGCTAGGCATTCATCAGAAATTTCACGCTGCAAATCACCCCCAATCAGCTGGATTAGTAGAATGTTACAATGGCACGCTAAAGTTAAAATTGGCCAAAATTCAACCGAGCTCTGGTCTTAAATGGCCTGACGCTCTACCCTTAGCACTCCTATCCACCAGAATGACTGTGCATTCGCGAGTGGGACTTAGTCCTTACGAGATAGTTTTTGGCCGCCCGGCCCACAAAATTTAGTGAAATGGAACACCCTGTTTTGCTTGACTACTTGTACGAATTGACATCTAAATTGCGTGTTTTACACCAACAGGTCCACAACACTCTGCCTCAAGCCTCTGAAGCTCCAGGTCACCAGATCGATCCTGGATCCTGGGTTCTAGTGAAGAACTTTCAGCGAACAAAGAACGACCAGCCCAGGTGGACCGGCCCACACCTCGTCCTTCTTTCAACGAGATCAGCTGTTCGAGTGGAATGGAAGAAGCACTGGATCCACGGCGTACACTGCAAGAGGGTGCCTTTACCTCTGCCGTACGACCGGTGGGTCCAGGAGGGTGTCGCCGACTCAGAGACTGAAACTGTGCCTCGTTTTTTGCCTTTCAGTGATGCACGTGTAAAAGGAACACTTACTGAAAAAGAGAGTGACAACATTTTGCAACCAGCTGTATCACCGTCAGTTCCATTGGACACTACGGAGCCTGAACTCCTTTTCCGAGATCATACCATACCTGGAAAGCAAAGATACAATCTGAGGTCGAGAACTATGGACAAATAAAAACAAACTTTTTTCATTGATATTTTTGAAAGCGCAGCTCTCCCATCTGAGAAACTTGCTTATTTTTGTTTTTCGAACCGCCATCCGGGTTCCGCTGCTAGGGCCGCGATTGCCCAAAGTCTTTGGGGTGCAGCTGACGACGTTAGGTCGACAGTTCTGGTTGGTCTAAGGGAGTTGCCCTAGACTGACAGAAGCATTCCTTAGCAAAAAGAACCTCCCATCGCGGGCAGCATTGTATAGAGGATGGAGTTTTTCGAGATGGAGAGACCTGCCAAGGAAACGAACTTTAAAAACAGAATATGTAAAATGATGACTAAGAAAAGCTTTTTGATATTGTGCATTTTCATGTTGTTCAGTGTGATGATATTTTTAATAGGTTATGTTTTATTCTCTTTTCGAGTAACATTTGCACCCACTACACCGCCCATACCTCCTCCTTCTACTGTTTCCCCACACTCTTTTCAACCCCTTCCTGAACACGAATCCGCTAGGAGATTAGAGTTTATTCATAACTCCTTTGTTCAGCTTTTGCACCAACACCAACTAGTAATGAACACGACTAACTGTTGGGTGTGTGGTCTTATACCGTATCCCTTATCTGGTCCTGCCTTTCAGCCACAATGGTTCTGTGTGGGCATAGAGAACAATTTTCATCTATGCACATGAAGTCTACCCCCTACGTTCTGTGGAAGACAATCCTAAGAATAGTGCTCTAGTTAAGGGTATAGTAGACATGATTAAGGAAGATATTTCCTACGAAACTATCCCTAGAGATGAGACACTAATATACATAGTATGGAACGTGACCGGATATGGAGCTACTGTGAGTGAGAAACAGCAAGCTAAGAGATCTTCCCCGATTTGGATTGTACCCCATCAGGGTCACCTGTGTCTGCAAGGTACTGGCAAGAATCCCAGAGCTCAGCTAGGGAAAAGCATCTGCACTGAAACATATGTTTTTGCATCTCAGACTTCCCCTCCATTCTTAGCAGCTAAGGGTACCTATTTCATCTGCCATGATAGAGCCTATACATGGTTGCCCCCTGACTTTTCAGGCACATGTTTTGTTTCGTTCCTGCTGCCTCCCACCTACACAGCGGCGGCAGATTACCACAAGACAAGGATAGTTAGAGGTGTCTTCAGCGAAGAAGACACTGCAGGACAAGAATTTGGGGACTTCGTAAAGGGTTTTCTGCCGTTCTGGGGACCAATGGCTAACAGCAGGAACATAAGGCAATTGACAAGGGTGGTTGAATCCACCGTGGTTGAAACTGCCGGTGCCCTTAGTAACTTGACTGCTGAGCTCCAGTCGGACCGTCTTTTTTTTTTTTTTGCAGAGTTTTATATAGCGCGACCTAGACCCGAACCGAATCAGGTATCAGAGCGCTTTACATATTTTTCCAGTTACGTTACATTTTACGTTTCCAGTTACTTTCATTTTAGGCACGGGGAGATTAAGTGATTTGCCCAGAATCACAGGAGGTTTTGGCGTCGTTACCGAGACTCGAACCCAGTTCCCCAGGTCCGAGGTCGAGCGCCCTAGCCGTTAGGCCAACTCCTCTCCCCGTCTTATGACCCTTCAGAACAGGGTCGCATTAGATGTCATACTTGCAGACCGAGGTGGGGTATGTAAATTGATCCAATCGAGTTGCTGTGTTTTCATTCCAGATAACGCTCCAACAGTGTACCAGGCCATCTCCAAACTACATAAGATTTCCGTATCTATTCATGTGGATAAAGGAGATTGGTCGTTAATGGGATGGTTCTGGGAACTGATATCCGCCTGGGGATGGAAAATTCTGATGGTCATTGGGATGGTCTTAGCCATTCTTTTCCTGTTCTGTCTGTGCGTGCAGTGTGCTCCTGCAATATGTGGCCTCTGTGCTACATCATGTGTAAGGAAACCTGTATCAAGAGACGAGCTAAGTACTAGGATGATGTTACAGCAACATCTCAATGACTTTAGGAATATAAACCTGGACTCAGATTAGCATGAGAATAGGTTAATTGCCTATGTAAGGGCAAAAGGAGGGTTTGTAGTTCTGAAAATTCTGGACTCGTGCAATAAACTTTATTGTAGTATGACGATTTTGGTATCAAAAGACCGAAAATGGCTAGTACACTATGTACAAGCATTTTCGTCATATTCCAGTAACGATTTCACCTCGAAATCGTCATTTTCGTCCTGAACCCTTGGCTTTCATTTTGTGCACAGCAGCCATTTTGAGAGTTGCCCTCACATAGGCTTATAATACAGCTAAATTCGATTCCAAAGGACACGTACACCTTAATTCACTTCTCTCTGACCTGGGCAAGCTGAGACCATTGCCCCAGGCCGAACCTGTTTGGTCAGTTCCTCTCCCAGTGGCCGAACGAGATAGCATCAAGGCACAACATGCCATAAACCCTTTTCATCGCACACACACCCTGCCTAATCTTGCTCACACCTGTCCCTGCTCTTTTCTCTCACTTGCTTTATGATGAGAAGGTGCCCGTTTTTATTGGGGGTACACCGATATCTGATGAAAATGTTGGGCCTTGCCGGGTAATTTATTGTGGGCTGAACAAATTGGAATGTGGGCTTGTCATCATGACTCTGCTTTTTCTTTGTAGTGAAAATATGTGAATGGTCTACTGTAAATCCAAGAATGTTTGCCTGAAGCATAATATTTTGTATAAAAAGAGAAGCCTGGCTTTGTAAGATTGAGCAGTCTCCTGAGAATATACACACCGTGTTGTTGTACTTCTAGGACGCCTGTTACTTGGTTGCAGCCAATAAATTCGATCTTTGACTTCACCTAGAAGACTGAGTTTCTGTGGTCTGAATCAGGAAAGTACTCGAGGTCTTAGGGTGTACCCTGACACCACTGGGTTACCGGTTCGGTACCGGTTCTGAAAAACCCAGTACTTCACTCCGACGAATCCCTGCGCTGCAGAGCAGCGTGGGGATTGGACAAGGAGTCTGGCCATGGGGCTGCTGGGACCACCAGGCAGGAAGAGGAGAGGTGGCGCAACAAGGCGCGACGTTAAAGGCGGTCAGTGGCAAAAGGTACGTTTTATTGTATCCCACCTCCCCCTTGCGAGGCCTCCCGCGCGACCCCACCACCCTTTGTGTAGGGCGGCCACCACTGGAGGAATCTCAGGGCATCTTCACAACATATATCTAACTCTTTTATACTGAGACCTAGGAGTCAAAGATTCTTACCGCTCCCACCATGGTTTCTGAACAGACCTCTGATTACAGGTGCCACAGCATCTAGATCAGAATTTGTGAAAATGGGAAAAAAAATGTTAGTCATTCAAACAAAACAATTTGATGCAATTTACATGCTTGCAAGAAACATGAGTGACGGCACAGCTGTTATGATTAACAGCATTGACAATTTAAGCGAAATAATGAAGTCACTAGGAGATTCTATTGTTTAGGAGACACAGCAACAACAAAGTAGAAAACATCAACATATTTTATTTAAAATGCAACATTTTAAAAAAGTGTAGAAAGGTTGACAACAGGGATACATAGTTGACTCTCTATGCATATCCAGCAAGGAATATGCGATTGTTGCAAAGTTGTAGCTAAGAGTTTAGGGCAGATTACAACATGTCTTGCATTTCTACAAACAACCCAAACACGTTCTGGTAGTATGACTTCCAAGCTTAAAGAAAGTTGCAGCGACATTTCTGAAGCCAGAAAACTAGGTGGTGGGTAGATTCTAAACGTTCTGTATTATTTATTTATAATATAGCTGACTACTGTCAGAAACGAAAGGACCAACTAGAACATTTCAGAAAGTGCCATATTGAACAATATTCTGTCGTTCACCTTGGTAATCAAGTGGTGCGAAGATATGACCTGTTCAGGCGAGGGTTCAAACTGTACTGTACTCGTACTGCCAAAGCCCTTTCTAGATCTCATTGCGGAATACAGGAAACTTGTAATACATTTTGGAATCACAGTTGACCCCGGACTGTTCTGAAAGACATGAGAAATACAGACAGTGGTCTCCCATACATTATACAAATCAACAATTATAGCAAGGTTGTGGGCGCTATAAAATACAGGGCCAGGATGTGGTCAACGCAGAGTGGACACAGGATTTGCAGCCCAGGCCTGGCCAGTGAGCTGGGAGCACAAGATCAGTAGCAAGGGAAGCTTAGAAGCTGCATCACTCAAAGCAAAAAAAGGGGGTCCTGACCAAAGTGCAGTCATATGAGGATGGAAAGCTATGGACAAGAATTTCTTATGTTGAATGATGATGGCATGATTTATGATTTAATTTTTGTTATGTACAAAAAGTTTGAATTGTGACCTATGGCTTTGTGATGATTTATGACCAGCACAGCAAAGTGTCAATAAACTGCACCAACTACACCAAGAAGAGCTTCTAGTATCTTATGTTGGCAAAAGGGGAAGGGTGTGTGGACGGCTAGGAGCCCCTGGAGGAAGCTCGCCTATGTATGGGGTTTATTGCTATATGATGCAACATGACAAAACCGGCAGATACACATAAAAATTAAGTAAGAATTGAGCATGAATGTATTTAAAATAGGTAAAATGTGTGCTACGTATTAAAAGTTAATTGTATGTTACTTGTAGTAATGTGTTTATGTGCTTGGCTATGTGGAAAGTACATTTGTTAATTTAAAGTGGAAGGAATATGTTGTGCTATATGAATGCAAATCTTTCTTCCCCTTTTATCCATCCGCTATCCTTCTCACTCCAAGTAACAGACTAATATCCACTACTGAAATTACCTCATATTTCACCATATTAATTCACCACTAATCCTTTATAGGCTCCCTGATTAGCATGCGTCAACAAGCGAGCGATAAATAAATACAAACCTTTGTCCTACTCTATCCTTCTGCTATCATTCCAAATCCAAATAACTGACTAACCTATCCACCACTTAAAATGTACTCGCATGTTTCACTATACTAATTCAACACTAATCCTCTATGGATCCCCGAGTAGCGTGCTACCCGCCGAAAAAGCGCTTTGACGCCTCGTCAGGGGTAGTAAGCGCTATATAAATGCAATTACAATACAATACAATACAATGTGCAGCAGTTGCTTATGGCTGTTTTCCCCAGACAGGAAATGCATGCTGCTCCTGTTCTGAGAGTGTGAGGATGCATTTGCTGCAGTTACCTGTCATCCACATGTTGTTAGTGTTAGGAGAGCTTGTACTGCTGCTGTCAAATATGTATCAGTGTTGTCTGGCAGTGAAGCATAGTGCACAGCTTTTAAATATATAAAAGGCAAAACCACAGGCACTATGAAAGGCGGTGCCAGGTGTAAAACGGATGCCGGACATAGGTTGCTATAAGGAGCTTAGAATGCAAAGGGGAAGGCAGAGGGTGGAAGGGGGGTGCAAATTTCAACAGGTACAAAATGGACAGCAGCAATCCATGCAGCCCCAACCTCGGATAGGCCGCACATGGGCAGCAGCAATACATACACCTTCTACATAGGACAGGCCCAACATGGACAACAGCAGTCCACAATTCCCTTCATATACACCCATACAAAGAGTAATTATGGGTGTCTGTAAATGTGTTATGTGAATGCATATGTATTGACTTCATCCATGGATGCCTTTATGTCTGTATATACAATGAACTCTGCACATAGAAGGCTGGAACTCTGGCTTGCTCTGTGTGCCTCTGCACATGTTCCTCTGAGCGTATGCACTAAACAAATCTAAAGCTGTTGACTTTGTCAGTGCTTGTTAGTACATCGCAGTCAAGAAGACCAAGCCCACAAGAGCATTTGGTGATTTTTTTTTATAGCCTTTTGGCCTTTCTGGGATGCAACATACTTATGAAATATGACTGACTGTCCCAGCTTTACTGGACTGTCTGAGGGGAACACAGCTTGTGACTCACTCTTCCTGAGCCCTTCCTGCCCGCCAGTAGGGTGTCTGACATGTGACTGACATTGTTCTAGCCCTATAGCTTGTGAGAGCTTCATGTGACTGATTCTGACACAGCCCTTCCAATCTAAGTATGCGTAATTTATGGCTGACTGCAACACTTCTGCTAGGTTTCCAGGGGAGCATCTGACCAGTGATTAACTCTGCTAACTCTACGCCCTGTGAGATGTACACTAAAAATGTGACTGATTTGCTTCCTGTCCTAATGGCTTGTCAGAGTTGAAGCGAACATGCGACTGACATTTCTCAGCCCAATCTGACTGTTAGCAGTTAATCTGAAATGTGATTGACTCTTTTCCTGTTCTACCAGTGAATATGGGGTGGTCTGTTGTGACTCTGCCCCTGGCCTTATTACATTTAGAAGTGTGCATGGCATGTACCTTTTACTGCTGCAGCCATACTGGTCTTTTGGAGTTGGGTCTTGCCTGTGATTGACATTACTCCAGCCCCACCAGATAAACAGTTGCACTACTGCCATGCGACTAACTACTCCAGACACACTGTCCTGTCAGAAGTGTACCTCACATGTAACCGCTCTGCTCCAACAATATTGGACTGCACAGTGGTGCATCTGACACATGCAGGGAGAGCAGGTCTTCATGCCAGCTCCTCCTGGGACAGTTTGCCTGTCCAGCTTGCCCGCAGTCCGCCATTCTTGACTGCCTGTCTCCATTCTGCCCTCTGTTTGTGTCCCCTCGGCTAATATCTTTCTCTGTTTTGCCTTTAAGGCTTGTTTTTCTGCCCTCTGTTTTGCATTTTCCTGCCCTCTGTTTTTCCTTCCCAGCTCATTTTCTGCTCTCTGTTCTGCTCATTTTTCTGCCCTCTGTTTTGCCTTTTCTACTCGCTCGTTTTTCTGCCCTCTGTTTTGCCTTTTTCTACTAATTTCTTCCCTCCTCCCGCCTTTTCCTCAAGACCTGGCTTTGTGACAGACACCTCACACCCCAGCGCCCAGATAACCGCAAGGGTGACAGTGCTGTGCTGTACAAATGCTGATTGATTACCTGACTTTGTCCTAGCCCTACAGGCTTATCAGTGTAATGACCAACATGTGACTGTCTCTGCCCCAGCCTATTGGCTTTTTCTTTCCTGGCATGCTCCCGTTCCCTGCACTATTTCGCTCCTGAGCTATCGTATGATTCTTAAGCACTCTTGAGACTGGCATATTAAAGATATTAAAACCTCTTATAATGTTAAAACCAAAATTATATTTCACAGTTCTGAAAGATGACAAGTATCCTCTGTTTCTTTGGAATAGAATCAAATCGTTGATTTTATCCTGGACATTTTATCATGCTTTCTGCCCAAAGAATGGCATAATAGATTCGTGAAAATGATTGTCCCAACCTAGCAAACAAAGAACTACAGATGCAGCAGGCAGCAGCAGCGCATGCAGACCCAGCTCGACACTCCATTTCCATCAACACACAAACAGCTACCCTAAAGATATCAGTAGTGCAGGTTTCCTTTGCACACAAAGAACAAATATAGTGGTGGCATTAGCAGTACAGGCTTCCCACGCCGACAGCAGGTACCACAAGGCATCAGCAATGGAAGTTTCCCTGTGACTGACATTATCCCAGCTTTTCAGAAGTGTGCCTGCAGCCTGCTCTGCGTTAGCCATACTACCCTGTCAGAGCAGCACCTCACATTTGATTCACTCCACCCAGACCCTACTGGTGTATGCAAAGGTCAATCTGGCACGTGCCTGGCTCGCCCTTCCTGGGATTGTCAGTCTAGACTAGCAAGAAAATGAGGGTGTCATTTAAAGCCTGGCACTGGCAGGCAGCCCACCAGGTGGCCTCTGCTCCCCTGGCAGAGGGCAGCTCGGCAAAATGAGAGCTCCCACCAGGAAGTGCGCCTTAGGAGGAGTCCTTGGAGAAGGGAACTTTGCCAAGGAGGCGCTATGTTTGATGCGTCCGTTAGTTTGATAATGTTTCACACGACCAATCATGATCCTGGTCCGCCGTGGGGTCTGAGCGTCTGACCATTGTGCGATTTCCCTAGCAGTAACCGCCCTGATTTGTAATATTGTGGTGTAAAAGACACGCGAACAGCTGGTTACAATCTTCAAATCACAGCCTTGTGTGCTAATGAGACATCCGGAAGTGAGAAACCCCCCTTTGCAACCCCTCACATGCATTCATGGGCAAATCAAAAGCTTTTTAGAACCCTCCCTGCTTTGTTTAAGGTGGATGAAGGGTGGGCTGCATCTTTGGTCTCTGTGCACTGCAGCAGCATCAGAATTCTTCGCAGAGACCCTCTTGCGGCTGGTTGCTATGGTCCACACTCGCCTCCCAGCACCCCTTGGTACTACCAGGGCGCCACCTCAGGAGCCCCGATAGGTGCCCCCCCCCCCGCGCCCTTGCCTTTTATCTGGCACTACAGTGGCTTTGGCTGGAGACACCACCTGGTCTCGCCGCTCTTTGTTCGCTCCCAGCAGGAGTGAGTGAGCGAGTGCCCTTCAGAATGGATAGCAAGCGCTGCTTCAGGAACCGTTTTACAGACTACCATACGGGGAGCGCGCTGGGGAGAGGGCAGGCAGAGGTGGGGGCCTCTCTGGTCACGGACACCGTCGAAAGCATCCTGCGGCAGCTGCCGGCTTCCGGCGGCGACCCGGAGGGCGGCCTGTACAGCGGCCCGGCCGGGGTGGCCTACATGCTCTACCACGTTTCCGAGAGCCCGCTCTTCGCCGCCCAGAGGGAGCGCTACCTGTGCCGCGCGCGCAGCCTGCTGGAGCCCTGCCTGCGGCGCGCGGACTCCGAGCCCGACCGCCAGGCGCGCGCCGCCTTCCTGCTGGGCGGCGCCGGGGTCTACGCCGTGGCCGCGCTGGTCTACCGGGCCCTGGCCTTGCCCGACTTCGACGAGGCGCTCGGCAAGTTCCGCGACCTGTGGCGGGTGTGCGCCCAGCTCACCTTCCTGGACTGCGGCTCCGACGAGCTCTTCGTGGGCCGCAGCGGCTACCTGTGCGCGGCCATGGTGCTGAGGCACAAGCTGGGCATTGAGGTAGGGGCGAATATCGGTCTGATTTGCCTGCTGTCAGCCTGTAGTCTGAGATTGCCATTTCTTTCTTTCCTTCTTTCTTTCCTTCTTTCTTTCTTTCTTTCTTTCTTTCTTTCTTTCTTTCTTTCTTTCTTTCTTTCTTTCTTTCTTTCTTTCCCATTCTTGTTGCCCTTCTCGCAGTTTGTCTCTTGGACTCTAGTTTCTTTCTTTCTTTCTTTCTTTCTTTCTTTCTTTCTTTCTTTCTTTCTTTCTTTCTTTCTTTCTTTCTTTCCTTCTTTCCCATTTTTGATGCCCTTCTCGCAGTTTGTCTCTTGGACTCTAGTTTCTTTCTTTCTTTCTTTCTCTTTCTTTCTTTCCTTCTTTCCCATTCTTGATGCCCTTCTCGCAGTTTGTCTCTTGGACTCTAGTTTCTTTCTTTCTTTCTTTCTTTCTTTCTTTCTTTCTTTCTTTCTTTCTTTCCTGATGCCATTCTCGCAATTTGTCTCTTGGACTCTAGTTTCTTTCTGTCGTTCTTTCCCTTTTTCGATGCCATTCTCGCAATTTGTCTCTTGGACTCTAGTTTCTTTCTTTCTTTCTTTTCCTTTCTCAATGCCATTCTCGCAATTTGTCTCTTGGACTCTAGTTTCTTTCTTTCTGTCGTTCTTTCCCTTTTTCGATGCCATTCTCGCAATTTGTCTCTTGGACTCTAGTTTCTTTCTTTCTTTCTTTTCCTTTCTCGATGCCGTTCTCGCAATTTGTCTCCTGGACTCTAGTTTCTTTCTTTCTTTCTTTCTTTCTTTCTTTCTTTCTTTCTTTCTTTCTTTCTTTCTTTCTTTCTTTCTTTCTTTCTTTCTTTCTCCATGCCTTCCAAGAGCCTGAGTTCAAGGATCTGGGGCCATGTGTACCAACACATTTTCACATTGGCTCAGAATGGGCAAAACCATTTCATACGTATGGCCCCAAGAGCCCACAGTATGCAATCCCTGTGTCTGCTAATTTGCTCCACCTGAAACCCCGCTCAATCGACCCCGATTGCATTGTTTGCAACCTTTCTGTTTTCTGTTGTCTGTTCTACTCTACCATAACTGAAATTTTATTTTGATAAGACTTTCGAGTGTTTGTTTGGTGACTCCATTATGCCTAGGTTTAACAGACGACTGTGCTTTTTCAGAATTTGATTGTACTCACTTTCGTGACGCAAGAAATGGTGCAGTACTTCAACCGTGGAAAGAAAACACCACTTACCCCAGAACTTAAGCTTTCAATTGGTGTACAGAGTGAGAACATAAAAAATAAATTAACATTTTCCCAGCTTCTTTTACGGATTCTTGGTAGAAAAGTATGTAAAATGTCCCAGGCAATTTTTAGCCTTGTCACTTTATAAATAATCAGAGGTTTAGGAGGGTGGACTTTATTGGGAATGACGTTCCAAAGCTTTTTTAAAATTTTACTAAAGCAGTTCCCATACTATTAGTTAAAAACACGGGTCCTAGCTGGTTAATAGAACCCTGAAGGAGAGAAGAGACAAACAGCAAAGCAGAAATACATCTCACCAGGGAACATGTTACTTGAATCCAAGATGGTCCAGACTGATGAGACCGAATAAGAGTGAAACTGGTCTTGGGTTGCCTGTGTTCCGGGTCAGGGATGACCTGGCCTGACAGTTTGAGATGGACTTTTCCCATTGGAACATGGTCAAGACTGATTTGCATATGGCAGGGTCCAAACTAAAGTGGCATGGGGTGCAAAGTAACAATGTACTGGCCAGTGTAATTACCAGTGGTTGAAATTAATTCAGGCATTCCATCCACCACTTTTTTTTCATTCTCTGGTTTGTTTTTACTTCATTTTTAGCCCCTATAGAGAGGAAAGCACATACAATGTTAAGGAAAGTGAACGTAGGCTCAAGGCCCATTCTGATTTTGGTCTTCTTTTAGAGCAATGCCTATGGTAAGTGATGAAAAACTTCTGTTTTGATTGTGATCTTTCCTTACTGTCTTTGAAACAATCACCCGAAAATATTACAGTGCAGTGTCCATGTTAATTAAAACCTTGGCATATTTGGCACAATCACAGACATATGTAACATTATGATTCTTTACTTATGTGCTGCTTTGTCTCTCTAGCTCTCTATTGTGAACTTATGCAACACTTGAGTGCAGTCTGCTTGCTTGAACTGTTTCAGAGGTACCCACTTTATCAGGTTTCATTTTAGAAATAAACGAACATGAGACATTCAGTGTTTCTGATGTTGACAATTAGTCTTGTATTTGTTTGCCCCTTTAAAGGGATATCATGTTTTTCCTAAGTTGATGTTTTGCTACACATTGGTTTGGCATAGCTTGGATGAACTAGCCAGCTCAGCACGACATTTTGCTGACTGTCTGTCAAACATTTATGTTCCTTGAGCTTTCTATTCTCCCAAGAGACATGAATGATACTGTACAATAAAACACATTTATTGTGATAGAAAGTGAAATAATGTCCCCTAAGTTCTGCAATATTAATTACTCTACAGTCAGCCATAGAAGTCTTTTCACAACAAGCAGTCGCTTTACTTGCTAACTGCTTTTCATTCCGTCTCAAAACGAGCTAATTTACACCTGAGCATAAAGTATAGAAACAGGTGAAAATGATTTGGAACTTATGTTTTTTATTTTATGTAGTTTGTAATTTGAGTACAGATAGCACTTGTTCGTATTTTTTTTAGCACTATACTTTACCATCAGCCGCAGGTTAGCTTTAGACCTGCGGAAAAAGTTGCATACACCTATAAATTAACATTTTTAGGCTGAAACACAAAATCTGGAGGAAAATCCCAGTGCACACTCAATGTGTGCCCTATCATTTTACCCCCTGATTTAGGACTACATTTTTTTTTTAGATCCATGACTGGGAGATAAATATATATTTATGGAGACAAATCCCCCATAGATCACTTTCTAATCACTGTTTAGACTCGATAAGGGCGATGAGCATATGTTCACCCCAGTCTTGAATGAATTCAAGATGTGATTAATAGTGGTGGTTTTGGTGTTTGTAAGGTCAAAAGTAAAAAGAGTCATGCCCATTTTGCCTTTCTAACCAACCAGTATGTTTTCCTGTGCAGGGGACTTGCGCCTTGAGTCCCCCAACAGACACATGTCAGTGCCTTGGGTGGGGCGGCCACATTCTAAGGCACAGAAGTTCAGGGACCTTGTGATTCATCAGAAACAATCAGTGCTCCAACTTGAGGAATCAGCAGGCCACCAGGATTGGAATTTCGGTATTTACCACCCACCCACGCTCTCTAGGCAGTCTTAGGTTGACCGTTTGAACACTGAAAGATTAGGTCTGGCTTAGTTGGGGCTTTCTGAGGGTAGTGACTGTGGCACTTCAGCAGTCTAGGCATCTGATCGCCCAGTGTGCGCACGGCCACCTCTGGGTTTCTTTTAAGACATAGCCCATATCCAGATGGGTTCAGCGATTCTCCTGTACTACCCGTATTCTGCCAGACAAGTTCCATAATGCATTGGCAGTTACCATACCGAAGGTCAAGTGGGCAGCTGTGAAGACTTTCTGGGCTCCATGGAGCAGTTTCGAGGTTATGGACAGCGGCAGCAAGGTGTCGCCCTACTGCTCTCGGAGCAGTGTTAAAGGAAAAGTAAAATGATAATAATCTAAGTTATTATCATTTTAGTTTTAGTATCTCACCCCCATGTTAGGGCGGGGTGGGGCTGAGCTCCGGTGACGCCGGAGGGAGGAGTGGTTGCTGCACCTTAAGTGTGCATGGCGTTTTGGCTGGCCATCTTGGGTTGACCAAACCGTCATGTGCACTTAGCATGTTCTCCACCCGCAGCCGCGGTCCGTGCAGGTAACAGCGGTGGGGCGGTGGAGCCCGGTGGGAGGGATTTCGAGGGACGATATCCTCCTGACCCTCCCCACCGCTGTTACCTGCATGGACCGCAGCTGTCCACCGGGCTGTAATGCACAGCCTGGATGGAGAACATGCACAGGCTGTCAGTCCCCATCTGAGCTCCGAGCCACGGCACTCAGGCCAATCACAACGGTGCTGTCATTGTGACAGCAGCGTCATGATTGGCCTAGGGGAGCCTGGGTATGCCGGGACCAGGAGAACAGCGAGGATGAAGAAGAAACTAGGGCTGGTGACCCGCAACGAGCAGGTAAGTCTTCTTTTTCTAAACCTCCCCTCCCTCCCACCACCGTTCCCTACCAGCCATCACTTGTTGTGGATTCTTTGGTCCCTAGACTGAAGAAACCATTTTTGTTTGTAACCACCCTCAGAACGTTATCCTCCGCTCTAACCTACTAACCTTTTTGATAGATCCTCGTAAGCAGCTTCTGTATTTCAGAGCTTTCGAGAGCAGAGTAGTAGTCTCTGAATGCCCTATCCTTTTCAGATAAAGCTTCTTTATATTAGAAAGAAGCTTCTTTTTCACACAAAAGAGTCTGAAGTTTACACATTAACGCTTGTCATGTGCAGGTTCTACTGCTGTGCTTGTTGAATTTAGCACAAGAGGCTTGTGTGCAGGAGCCAAGTAAACTGTGAAACTGACGACCACAATGAGTCCCGATTTAGCATCACTTATTGTATGCACCGCGAGGACAAGGAACCATCTCTTCTTCAGTAGAGGTGACCTGTATTAGTTATTGCGTTTCGAAATAATGCATGGAAAAAGCTATCAGCGACTGCGCAGCTATAATTTAATATGACCGTTTTTGTCCTGACCTGCCACCTTATATTATGAAGGGCCCCTCACATGGATCAGTGCGTGCTTTTAATTCTGTGTTTAAAGACCTGGCTTCAAAACACTCTAGAAGACAAGTCGAAGCCACACGCACATTTTCTATGTGACTAAATGTGAAATTGAGTTCGTTTTGGGTGTACGAGCTTTATTTAATCACACAACGTACTCCCCCAATACCTAAATCGTATTCCACGATTATTACTCTAGATGGATCCTGATCAAACAGTGAATGGAAATCCCTATATGAAGCTACGAGTAGTATGCCATTAGGAAGTGGGAAAAGAGGCAAGTCCTTTTGTTTTATATACCCTCAAACACCCTAGTGGTGTCATAGTTCATCATCGGGTCATCCTGACGCCTAGAAGTCAGGGTGGCCTCAACCATATTTCAGGGGCTCTTAGAGAAGTATTTGGCCAGGGGGAATAACAAAACCTATAGACAGACCCCACTTTCCCTTTATTCTTGGATCTGCCCAGGATATTAAAATAGAAAAAAATACAGGATTGTTTGGGATATTATGGTCGTAAGACCCTCTTGCCAAAATGTTTCAGTCCGCTAAAGCCCTAAAAGGGTGCTGGACTTTCTTCAGGGCGATGACGCAGTACCCTGTGGAATAAACCGTAGTGAGGGAATTTCCCTATGCTATTTATAATAAGGGCAGTTAGCTGCTCCTTTTTCTTCCAGCAAAGCTTTTTATTTTCGATCACTCCATCCCTTCGAAGAGCCGGCGGGACCCACACCAAATAGGATTTACTATGGGGCAGGATCCTTGGAGGCAGTGTGACTACAGGGCTACCCCTTGTAACGTGAGGTCCCACATGGAGCACAAACTCTCCCACATTGGGATGGAGTGATCGAAAATAAAAAGCTTTGCTGGAAGAAAAAGGAGCAGCTATCTGCCCTTATTATAAATAGCGTATGGAAATATCATAATTATGGTTTATTTCAGGGGGTACTGCGTCATCGCCCTGAAGAAAGTCCAGCACCCTTTTGGGGCTTTAGTGGACTGAAACATGTTGACACTAGGGTCTTAGGACCATAATATCCCAAACAACCCTATATTTTCCCTATTTTAACATCCCAGGCAGATCCAAGAATAAAGGTAAACTGGGATCTGCCTGAGGGGTTTTAATCTTTATTCCCCCTTGCCAAATACTTCTATTAGAGCTCCCTGAAAAATGGTAGAGTCCACCCTGACTTCTAGGCTTCAGGGTGACCCGATGATGAAGCATGACACCACTAGGGTGTTTGAGGGTATATACAGTGGCGTAACAAAACTTGAGGGGGGCCCCCCTGCAGGGTACGTGAAGGGGCCCCTCCGGTTGACTTCTTCATGTAGGACTTCCACAGGGTACATGTCTTGGGGGGGTGGGGGATTTTAGGCAAAAGGTCTGCCTACTCCACTGTCCGCGGGTCTGCTTCCGAGGCTGTCGGTGCTTCTCCAAGGGTTGTGGTCTGTGGGTTCAGGTGACAGATTATGCCCTTCAAGTCTCTCTCCATCACTTCCTCTCTATCACTCACTCTCTTCTGTTTGTGTCTCCATCACACAATATCCTGTCTCTCCCCATCACTCATTCTCTATCACTCACTCTCCTCTGTGTGCGTCTCACTCATATAATATTGTTGTTGTCTCTATTCATCACTCCCTCTCCCCCTGCATCTCAATCATATAATATCCTCTTTGTCTCCCTCATCACTCATTCTCTATCACTCACTCTCCTCCTTGTGTGTCTGAATCACACAATAACCTGTCTCTCTCCCTCCTTCACTCTGTTGCTCTATCACTCACTCTCTTCCCTGCTTGTCTCCATCAGACAATCTCATCTGTGTGTATATCTCCAACTCTTCCTCTCTATCACTCACTCTCTTCACTCACCTCCCTGTGTCTCCATCATATAATATCTACTTTGTCTCTCTCATCACTCATTCTCTATCACTCACTCTCCTCTGTGTGTGTCTCCATGATACAATATCCTCGTGGTCTCTCTCTCCCCATCACTCTATTACTCACTCTCCTCCCTGTGTGTCTCCATCAGATTATCTTCATCAAGTCTTTCTCTATCTCTTCCTCTCTATCACTCACTCTCTGTGTGTCTCCATCACACAATATTGTTGTTGCCTCTCTATTCATCACTCCCTCTCCAGGGGTGTGGAATTTAGTAAATTATTTACTTGTCCATGGGGCAGGTTGCGTCATAAATCTACTTGTCCTATAACAAAATCCACTTGCGCCTTTGGTGTCATGTAGTACAGCGAACAATTATGGCAGCAATCTCATTAAATAACATCTCTGATATAGCCTCTTTGATTATGCCCGCGATCATACCATAGTAGTGTTTGAATACTTCCAATGTTGCCACACTTTCGCAGATCTACATACTGGGGCTGAAGGTAGCGGTAAGCAATAGTTCCAGGGTTAGAATGCCCCTTTGTGTCTGTGCAAATCTACTAACTTGCATGTTTTAAGGGTTTTCAACAACTCTTCTCTAATCTTTTCCCATACTGAGAAATGTTGCAAATTTACTCCTAACAATGGCAGACATAAATCTTCTTCCAGAGATGGGAAAAAAGTGGTTGGAGGGAAAGTGAACTTGCAAACACTCAGATTTTTGCATGAGCAAATCTACACATGCATATTTGCTCATGCTAAAATGCAGTTCACAAATATTTTCTAGGCGTACTATTTCTTGTCCTAATTCTGTAAATTCTTAGAATTCACGAAAATAGTATAGCTGCACTTAATGCAAGTACATATACCATGGGGGGCCCATTTGGGATTTTCTTTAATGATTGGGCCCCTAATTTGGTCTGGCATTGACCATGACCTTTTGCGTTTATTAAAATTCTGTCTCTCTGTATCGGCTGGCTTCACTGTGAGTGACAGCATTCTGCTCTTTCACAAGGAGCATTTCGGCAAACAAAGTTGTTTTGTTCGGTGCCAGTGGCAGTGTGTGCTTTTTTGAGACCGAAAACAATGTTTGCTTTTGCCATTGTTTGTTATAAAGGTGAGGGCCCAGCAGCTCCTACACCAATAAGGTTTTACAAAAACAACGCCAAAACATATAAGACAAAAGAAAAAGGTGACCACCAATTTCAGACCTACTGGCTTTGCCAATGCTTGTTTATTTTTGTTTCTCATAATCTCCTTGAAACTGGTTACACTGATTTTCCATTATGAATAGTTTTGGGAAATACAAGCATGCATCAACACATGTTACTAAATGATGCTGCAAAGAAATGGTACCTGAAATTTTACAGCAGTTTAGCGAAATGTTTTTTTTCCTGCTTTCATTTTTTTAGGAACATTTTATTTTGAAAGCTAAGAATCATCAATCTTGCTTTTTAAGCTTCTTCACATATTTGCACCAATTTAGAGCATTCTGGGAGGATTATACAAATCCTTGTATTGCTAAACTTTGAAAACGTGTGTACACATTTTTATACTAGAACCACTGTCAGTAGTGCAGTCAGAGCTCACAACATATACTTAGTGTGCTCACTCTATTAAAAGGCTTTCAATTAATGAACCATAAATACAAGTTTGAACAGCATTAACTTATGGACACAAATATTACCTTAAATGCAGACAGTGCCCTACCCTGATCCATAATGCGGTACTGCAAACTGGCAGTCAAAGGGTTTGTGCTGCAGGGGGTTGGGCCTACTTCACCAAGGACCCACGCACCGCCAAAACCAACCTCCACGAGGGAATGAAGGCTGTCGCCGACTGGATGAGGAGCAGCCATCTGAAGCTGAACTCGGACAAGACGGAGGTCCTCATCCTCGGACCCACCCTCTCAGCCTGGGACAACTCCTGGTGGCCGACCACACTGGGAACAGCACCAACACCCACCGACCATGAACGCAATCTAGGATTCATCCTCGACTCCTCCCTCTCCATGTCGAAGCAGGTCAACGCCATCTCCTCCTCCTGCTACAACACCCTCCGCATGCTCCGCAGGATCTACAAGTGGATCCCCACCGAAACAAGAAGAACGGTGACACAGGCCCTCGTCAGCAGGAGACTGGACTACGGCAACGCACTCCATGCAGGAATCCCAGCCAAACACCTACGACGACTACAAAGCATCCAAAACGCCTCCGTCCAACTGATTGTCAATGTCCCCCGCCGCAGCCACATCATCCCCCACCTGAGAGACCTACACTGGCTCCCCGTCGACAAGAGGATCACCTGCAAGCTCCTCACCCACGCACACAAAGCACTCCACAACGCCGGACCAGCCTACCTGAACAGCAGACTCAGCTTCCACACCCCCACCCGCCAGCTCCGCTCCGCAAACCTCGCCCTCGCCGCTGTCCCCCGCATCCAACGAAAGACCTCCGGTGGCAGATCCTTCTCCTACCTCGCCGCCAAGACCTGGAACACCCTCCCTACCCACATATGGCAGACCCAAGACCTGCTTGCCTTCAGAAGACTCCTCAAGACCTGGCTCTTCGAGCAGTAGCATCCCCCCTCTCCCCTCAGCGCCTTGGGACCCGCACGGGTAAGTAGAGCGCTTTACAAGTACTCTGATTGATTGACTGATTGATTGATTACTTGTCCCAAGGACAAAATACATATGAAAATGTGTTGCCCTTGACCCCAAACAATATGTCCTGTGCGTTGGGCTATAGGAATTCCACATCCCTGCCTCTCGTTCCACAGTCTCCTCCCTGTGTGTCTCCAGACATTCTCCTCTGTGTCTGTGTCCATCACTACCTCTCTATCACTCACTCTCCTCCCTGTGTCTCCATCATATAATATCCTCTTTGTCTCACTCATCACGCATTCTCTATCACTCACTCTCCTCTGTGTGTGTCTCCATCACACAATATCCTCACTGTCTCCATCACTCATTCTTTATCACTCACTCTCCTTTGTGTGTGTCTCCATCATATAATATTGCCCTTATCTCTATTCACCACTCCCTCTCTTCACTCAGTCTCCACCCTGTGTCTCCATCATATATCATCCTCTTTGTCTCCCTCATCACTCATTCTCTATCACTTACTCTCCTCCCTGTTTGTCTCCATCATACAAGATCCACATTGTCTCTCTCCTTCCATCAGACAATCTCCTCTGTGTCTGTCTCCATCACTTCCTCTCTATCACTCCCTCTTTTCACCCACTCTCCTCCCTGTATCTTCATCATATAATATCCTCTTTGTCTCTCTCATCACTAATTCTCTATCACTCACTCTCTTCTCTATGAGGCTCCATTAGATGATGCCCTTTGAATCTCTCCATCACTTCCTCTCTATCACTCACTCTCCTGTGTGTCTCCATCACAAAATATCCTCACTGTCTCTCTCCATCAATCATTATCTATCAGTCACTCTTCTCTGTGCGTGTCTCCATCAGACAATATTGTCATTGTCTCTCTTTATCACTCTCCTCCCTGTCTACATCATATATTATCCTCTTTGTCTCTCTTATCGCTCACTCTTTATCACTTCCTCTCCTCCCTGTGTGTCTTAATCAGATCATGTCTTTCGAGTCTCTCCATCACGTCCTTTTATCACTCACTCACTCACTCTCTTCCCTGTTTCTTGCTTTGTCGTTTCCTTCCCTTTTTATATTTCTCTCTCGCACTCTTTCCTTCTGTTCTTGACCACACAAAAAGGTCTCTTATCCATGACTTATGTCCACTCCTGTCCCCATCATTCTCTTTCTCTGTTGCTGCCTCTCTCTGTTCATCACTCCCTCTAACCCGTTTTTTTCTCGATCACTTCCTCTCACACTCCCTGTTTGTCTCCATCCATCCCTCTCCGTCTCTCTTTCTGAGTCCCTCACTTCTGCTTGTTCTCTCCCCGTCCCAATTCTTCAGTGCCCTCGCTTGTGCTGTCTTTTATGTCATTCCCTCTATCTGTAGTCTTATTCCCCCATCTCTTTCTTCGTCCTGTACACTCTCTCAGCAGTCTTTTTCTCCTTTATCCGCTCTCGGGTCTCGACCTTTATTTCCCTCTCTGTCCTTTCTCTAACACTCTCTTCACTTTCTCTGCACATCTTTCCTAAGTATCTATTTTTATTCTCTCTCCCCCGATCTCCTTCTTTGGCGCCTCATCAGGAATACAATTACAGTGACTTCTGTAATGGACGTCCGCTCCCTCTCTCTCTCTCTCTGTGTTGCTGTCTCCTCTCCATCCACCTCTCTCTCCTCGCCTCTCTTTCCCTTCTCGTTCTATGTCAATCAACTCCTTCATGCTCTTCGGGACCTCTCTTACCTGCCTTCTGTTCACTGATCACCCTCCCCAGGCTGTCTCTTTCCCCATCACCTCCTCTCCCCTCTCAGACTTTCCCATTCTTTTCTCCCTCTCCAAGGCTTCACCCCTGATCTGTCTCTGCCTCTCGTCTTCTCCCCCGGCTCATTTCAGGACATGTCCACCCACTCTACCCTCCTCGCAGCCCCCAGCTCGAGCTCTTGGACGAGAGTACTGTGCTGAGGGGGCCCTCTGCAGCTCGGGGGCCCCCACGCACCGCAGGGGCTGCGGGGGCCTGTGTTAAACCCCTGGGTATATAAAACAAAAGGACTTGCCTCCCTTCCACTTCCTAGTGGTGTACTACTCGTAGCTTCATATAGGGATTTCCCATCACTGTTTGATCAGGATCCATCTAGAGTAATAATCGTGGAATACAGTTTAGGTATTAGGGGAGTACTTTGTGTGATTAAGGTATAGATGCATCAAAGGAAAAACCGGTCACAAACGGGCAGATTCTCAGAATCTGCCCCTTTACGACCAATATTTTTGCATTTGGGATGCATCATCCGAAATGCAAAAATCACAATTTAAGAAATCACAAAATTGCGATTACTTAAATTGCGATTGCATTTATGGAATCTCAAATTGAGATTCCTTAAATTCAATGCATCAAAGTAAAAAAATTAGGGATTTCGCTATTAGGGGGAGCAAATTACCATGAAGTTGAACTTCATGATAATTTGCAAAAACTTTGAAAAATGCACTAAAGTGCATTTTTCAAAGTTCCATTTTACACACACACATGCCCTTGGGGCATGTGTGTGTGCAAGATGTTCTCATATGCAGATTTCATGGGTGCAACAGGGTGTCCTTCTGACACCCTGGCACCCTTGAAATTGCATTCTCAATTTGCGATTCTCTAATTGAGAATCGCAAATTGAGAATGTCTTCCCATTCATTCCTGTGGGCCTCTAGGCCATAGGAATTAATGGAGAGGTATTCCTTAATTGCGACTCGCAATTTGCGAGTCGCAATTAAGGAATGTTTAGAAGTCGCTAGTATTTTTGCGATTTCTACATGCATAGCCTTTTGCTATTCGTTATTGACTGAAGCCACGGTTCCTAAAGAATGGAAGCACGCGGTGGTGGTTCCATTGATAAAAAAGGCCAATGCGGACCCAAATAATTCCTCTAACTTCCGGCCTATCTCTCTGCTCTCATGCTACTCTAAAATTCTTGAAAAGCACGTCAATTCTCTTCTCACTTCTTATGTTGAATCCTCTAATTTCCTTCACTGCTCTCAATCCGGGTTCAGGGCCGGCTTCTCCACTGAGACCACTCTTCTTGGAGTGTCAGAGACCATCAGAAGACAGGTGGAGAATGGGGAGACAGTGGCACTCATTCTGTTAGATTTGAGTGCCGCATTTGACACTGTCTCCCATTCCATCCTTTTGTCCACCCTGAAATCTGTGGGCATTGACGGCTCTGCCCTGGCCTGGATTGCCAGTTTTCTTTCTGACCGCACTTTTCAAGTTTTCTCCTCAACGTCTGTCTCTTCCATCTATGCTTCCTCTCACGGTGTCCCCCAGGGTTCTATCCTCAGCCCTCTTTTCTTTAATCTTTATGTGAGACCTCTAGCTTTCTTGGCTGAGCAAGCAGGTCTCACGATCTACTCTTATGCTGACGATACTCAAATCGTCTACTCTCTATCAACAAATAAACATTTGCCCACGTCTTCCCTGCAGTCTGGTCTGGAACAAATTTCCAATTGGATGCATAGACATAAATTAAAATTAAACGGTGACAAAACGGAGTTGCTTCTATTTGGTCCAAATCCATCGCTCTGGGGCCCGCAACACTAGCCTCAGCAGATGGGCCCTACTCCTACCCCTTCAGCTTCAGCTCGTAACCTGGGGGTCCTCCTTGACAACCAGTTGTCAATGAAGCAACATGTGGTAAAAGTCTCAGCCACCTGCATTACCATCGTAAGGTGGCTGAGAAAGATCACGTGGATGCTTCCAGCTGACACCCCGAGGACCGTAGTCCAGGCCCTTGTCACTTCACGGATGGACTACGGGAACATTCTTCTTCTGGGTGCCTGCAAGGAGGTCACCAAGAAATTACAGGTGGTTCAGAACATGGCAGCTCACCTTATCTGTAATCTGCCTGCCAGGTCTTCGGTCACCGTCCATCTGCGCAAGCTGCACTGGCTGCGCATTGAGAGCCGAGTGAAATTTAAAGCTCTCTGCATAATGCATCACATCAAATCTGGTAAAGCCCCGAAATATTTGTCCTCCTTGGTACAGGATTATGTCCCTACCCGCACTCTGAGATCCTCTACGCAAAATAAGTTTCAAATTCTGCGCTTTAATAGAGCCAAAATGGGCGGTCGCTCGTTCGCGCTGCTAGCACCTTCCTTATGGAACTCCATGCCACAACCCCTGCGATCCGAAATCTGTTATCTTAAATTCCGCAGGGGAATTAAGACCTGGCTTTTTAATTCTTAAAATGTGTGCCCAATCCGTCTCAGCTTACCTTACCTTTTGTTTGTTCACTAGCGCCGGGAAACCTCCGGATAGCTGCGCGCTCAATAAATGCCATTATAATAATATAATAATAATTAGCGAATCCTTATTTTTCGCTAATAAGGAATCGCAAATGGCATTGTTGATGCATCTATAGCTAAGTGTTCTAACACAGGAGGTTGTACTTCTCGGCCCTTATGGTAATGAGAGTGTCATCTCTCTTGTTTACCTTTGTGTTTCATGTACCAGCTTTATACCAGGTCACTTAAGATACAGGCCTCTTACAAGCGCACAATATGTCAGTGCCCATATTTTAGGCATGACATGCAGGTGTTATTTTGATTTCTTTTTACGTTGGATTTGCTCCAAACCATCAACTCCAGTTTTAGTGGCATAATGTCCCAATTGTTATCAATGAGGCCAATATGGGTTAGAATGCAAGAAGCTTGACGTACAATAGAACTTGGTAAGAAGGAATTAAAACAAGCACTGGCATAGCCAATAGGTCTCGCCATACGTGTTTAGAATTGTAGCACATTAGCCTAGGAGCTGGGCTGCCAGGGATTGAAGAGCTATGCAATTACTACACAGTCGGTGTGAAAGAAAGAGTGAATCGTTTTTGTGCATGAAAATAGTGCAGGGTGAGTGTGTGTCGGAAAGGTATGTAACCGAGCTATGCAGGCCACGCCCTCACCAGGGAACATATTTGTGGAGCTGAAGATATACATTTATTGCAGGAGACATTAAGTCCATGGGAGGGAGGGTGGTACAATCTAGATATCACAGATTTTAAGTGTATACAGTATCTGAAAAGCAGTCCTATTCATGGGAGCAAATGAAATTGGTTACTGTGAAGCAAACTACAACTACTCGTGCCTAAAGGTAGAAACAGATGAGAATACAGCTCTGGTCCTTTATGTTATATATTCTATTTATACAGCGCACAGCTACTCAAAGTATCCCGGCGCTAACTCCAGAAAAATCATTCCAAACTCAGATTAAAGAGCTCAAAAAAGCAGCGTTTTTAGTCTTTTCTTAAAGATCAATGGGTCATGCACACTCCGAAGTGCCAGCGTTAGCATATTTCAAGCCAAACCTGCTTTGCGAGTAAAAGAGCTCCCACCAAGCCTATGGCGGTAAAAGCGAGGGTTCTGTATTAGAAGCTGGTCAGATGATCGCAGTTGTCGAGTAGGTTTATAGAAGACAAATCTACTCTGCAGGTAGATCGGGCCTAGCCCATAGAGGGCCCGATGAACAATGGACAGCATTTTAAATTTGAGTCGGAACTCAACTGGGAGCCAATGCAGGTTGCGTAGATGAGTCCGGACACTCTGTCTAGATGAAAGTCCCAGAAGTAGTCTAGCTGCCGCATTTTGAACTACCTGCAATTCCCTCGTCAGATATCCAGGACTACCCACCAAAAGAGCATTTGCGTAGTCTAATCGGGATAAAATCAGAGCCCGGACTACCGTCTCTTTGGCGCTGACTGGCAAAAGGAGGAGAAACTTTCTCAGGATTTTCAGAATGCCGAAGCAGGTCCTGTTAGGGTGAACAAAGTGGGTATGGGCGGAGGTGTCAGGGATGGACAGAAGATAGGGTATTTCTGTAATGTCTTATAGTTGTCTTAGGGACAAGGGAAAAGAGCACCGGCTACGTGGGGTTGGCCTATTCCATGACATTTTAACCTCAACAAGGTGAGGGGGTTTGCTTTTTAGAGAAAAGTGATAGAACTCTTGTTATGTAGCTAGTGGGATCAGTCATAGTATGCTACAGCCACAATGTGGTGTGCTCCGGATTCCCTGATTTGAATATCGGAAGACTGGGTCATTGTCAACAGCCCTTTATCTCTTGAACTTTCATAACACAGCATGGTTTCGTGAGGTGGGATGAGTCCTGTGCAATGGTTTTAGGGCTCTTATAAAAGCCCTTGAGTAATCTATGGCACTTATAGACACAGAGAGGACGAGTTAATCATGAGTGCTCACTCTGGAGTGTTAGGAACTACCTGATAGTGTGAGGGAACTTCTCTACATGGTGTTTCAGAACCCATACAGGTGGCATGTAAACAGCAGAAAAATGCACCAATCGCCTGAAGTCCTTGTCATTGGATTTCATTTTCTCCAGGATGTTGTAGATATGTTATGAGACGCATGCCATGTTCCCACTGGGGGTGGGGATGGACAGGTAACTGGTTGTGGGAGCTAACACCGAAGGCTTGTGCTTTTGATGTTGTGGACAGGGTCTAAGTCATTATTGAGTACTCCCTGTAGGGTCTCAGAAATTCAACCAGGAGCTAACTGCAGGATTTTAGTTGGACAAGGGTCCGCTGGAGACCCAGACTTAAGATTCATTGGGCGCTCCTTAGTTTTCTGTGCTGAAATAGGAGGATAGACAGAGTGCCTAGAGGACACAGTTGACATTCCCATTGCTTCTATTGACAAACTGTGTTCAACAGAGAAGGGGAACTCAGAATAAATATTAAGGATTTTATCTCTGGAATAGATGGCCAGTCTTTCACATTACTCTTTTGAAGGGTCAGTGAAGCCAGGAATTAATGGTTGAGATAGTTCTTTAACTATTTTCAAGAGTTCCTTAGAGGAATTTCACACCAGTCATATTTGTCTGTGTAGAAGGGAGATTTAGAAAGGCAGATAACAAGTGTGTATTGGTGTAAAAGCTTTATCAATGGGATCGTAGTGCAATTGCCATGTCTGCTCTTGTCTATGACAGATCTGCCGAAGTTTTTTTAAGATTGTCTGTGAACCAAGGCGCTGAAGGTTTGGATCTGGTGCAGAACTTAATTGTCAGCGATGCAACAATATCAAGGGCAGCTCCAATTCAATCCTGAAAACCTTCAGACGTGAGATCAGGCAGAGTAGCCGCAGAAATGTGAGCAGTGTCAAGTGCCTGTTCAATACCTTGAGTGATGATTTTGCTCCAGTTCCTACAAAGAACTACCTTAGGTTTAGATGGCACCGAACCCCCCACCTTAGGAATCAATGACAGGCAGCTAACTTTAAAGGTGACAGCATAGTGATCCATCCAGCTAAGCTGGTGGCTGCATTAAGCATCAGGGAGAGAGAAGTGGAAAAGTTTCCATCCAGAGCATGCCTACTATCTAAGTCGGGCCTTTCACCACTTGAGTAAAGCCAAACCTCAACATAGATTCTACTAAGTTCGAGGAATCCTTATTAGAGAGGTCTTCTAAATGAAATTTGAAGTCGTCAAGATTGGCGAAATTTTATTGGACCAAAATCGGCTTCAGGGTTTGGAAACAAGCTTCAAGAAAATAAGAGCTCGTGCTCGGAGGACGCTTAATTAGAAGTCCAGTAAGTACAGGATTAGCTGTGAGCTTTAGTCTAAAAAAGGCCACCTTAGTGTCCTCTGAAGTAGGTATCATATTTGATTCTAATGTACAATTTAATGAGTCCTTAAAAATAATTGATAGGCCGTCACCTCTCCAGCCAAGACGATCTTGTCGTGAAATGGCATAGTTTGAGGGGATAGCCCCTACCAGCACCATGCCTGAGTCGTCTGATGCCCAAGTTTCAGTATCAAAAACGCAGTCGAGATGGAGAGAGATGATCAGCTAATGTACTTCAATCCTCTGTTTACTGAGGGAATGCACATTTAATAACACACAAGTGAACTGAGAGTAGATAGTGGAGTCAATGCCCATACTTTTAAAATCCCCCTTAGGAAGAGCGGGGGATGAGACGCCTGCCAATTAAACTTAAAATTGCAGCAGCGGCAACTTAAAATGTATTTCATTGGTTACCTTGGACCTTGTGAAGCCTATATTCTTACCTATATGTCTTAGCTCTAGAAGCTGTGACCAAGAGTAACTCACTAGAGTGAAGGGGGAATGTTCTGGGTTAAAACCGGCGGCTTCCCTGGCCCCTGGTGCCGTCCAAGCGCATACAGGCTTGCCTTTGGTGTGTTTTCGGCAGTCCCGCTGTGCACACATGTTCCTTAACTAGATGGCTCTCAGTAAAGAGCAGAGCGCCTGAACATCTAACCTTCCCCAAAATGGTGGCCAAAAGCACACAATGAAGCTAGGCAGCAAAGGTAACTCTTGCCGCTCAATCAGCAGTGCAGCGGCAAACCAGAGAGTGAAGCCCACAGTAAATAACGTGCTTGTGCAAAAGGTAACAAAAAGTTAAAAACACACTCCTGAAGTAAATAAAAACAGACTAAGGGAGATAATGAAGAAATCAATTTAGTCGCTTGCCTGCGATCAGCAGCTCGTCCACTCACACATGGTTGTTAAATAGGCGTCTCTCAGTAAAGAGAGTGCCTGGACTGCTAACCTTGCCCAAAATGGTGGGCAAAAGTCAACCAGTAAGTGTGACAGAGCAGGTAACTCTCCGGTCAGTAGACAGTCGCAGCGGACCAGAGAGTGAAGCCCACAGTAAATAAAGTGCTCATGCAAAAGGTAACAAGAAGTTAAAAACACACCCCTTAAGTACTTAAAAACAGACTATGGTAGAGTAATGAAAAAATCAATTCAGTCGCTTGCCTGCAATTGTAAAAATATTGTAAAACTATTTATAAAAATGTGTACAAATATTTATAAAAAAGAAGAAAAATAAAAGCAATGTTAAAAATTATCATACAAGTTTAGACATTGGAGAGAGACACATACAAATCAATATCTAAATAATTTAAATTTACACATGCACTACAAGGAACATTAGAAATTTGAAAGCAAATTGGGATGTGTCTTGTGTAGTGCGCGAGGTCCGGGCCTCGCACGTGGTATTACTTGGGCAGTAACTGGACACACACACAAGTCAGAGGGTATGCCGGAAAGACCCCGAGCGGTCTACCGCCTTTTATTATATACCTCGGGGCGTGCCCGTCCCGAGGGTGAAGGCGTGCGTGTGTGTGTGTGGTTACAATGTTGTAGAGAGGCCGGGTGGCTCTCTACATCCCTCCTTCAATTTAGTTCATGCTTTTGAAATCACCCCTGCCCCTGGCTAGGGGGAAGTATATACAAAGTCTCGGAGTCTTTGGCTGGGCCCAGGATTGGGTCTCAGATGATATCGGTGGTTGTGCCGGATAGGAGATTCAGCAGCCCCGCCCGGGGTGGTTTCGTCATCTCGGGCAGAAGAGGTAGACCCAGGTGTCTCGCTTCGGGGCCTGACAAGTTGACGGCTGTCTTCTCTTGGCTGGCCCTGGCTCTGGAGGGGCGCCGAGTTTTGATCCCCCTCTCTCTCCTCCTCTTGGCCACCTGAGCCGGCGTCGATTGTTTCATCCGTATCCCTGGGATCCCCATCCGGCCTCCCTATTCTTTTGAAGCAGGATACGTTGCGTGTGACGGTTTGTTGGCCGAGACGGGCAGTCACCATTGTTCCCTGAATCTTCTCCACGACCCATCTTTCTGGTTCAAACGGGGTTCTGAATTTCCATCCGGGGTGTCGATCATGTACCACCACGGTGTCCCCTTCCTGTAATCCATGTTGTTTTGCATGTCTCCATTCACTTGCTTTCTGATTTGTGACAGTTCTCCTCGCCTGGATGGCGGCACCGTCTCTTTCTTCCGGGGTCCACGTAGGGGCCGTGGGGATGTGGCCTCGGGGTGCCCATTTGAACAAGACATGTGCAGGTGCGCATTGTGTGGTACTATGCGGAGTCTGTCGGTATGCGCTCAGGAATTGGTCCAACGCTGTTTCCGGATCTTTGCCATCGTTGACGGCGATGCGGAGCGCCCTGTTGAGAGTCCGCATGAGCCTCTCCACTTCGCCATTCGCTTGCGGCCAAAATGGTGTGATTCTCCGGTGCTTTATCTTTAGTCCCTCCAGATATGCTTGGAACTCTCGCCCTTGAAAAGGGGGTCCGTTGTCCGATTTCAATTCATCCGGGAGTCCCATCGTAGCAAAGATGTGGTCCAGCGCTTTCTTGACTTGTCCGAATGCTGTAGAGGAGAGCAATTCCACGACGGGAAACTTCGAAAATGAGTCTACGACCACCAGTGTGTGCCGACCGTCTGGGAAGCTCCCGAAGTCAATGCTCAGCTTGGTCCATGGTGTTGTTGCCGCTGCTTCATTGATGACTGGGGCTGGAGCTGGATCCGACCCCGTGATGGTGCAGGCATGACAGGCGCACACCATGTCGTCCACCATACGATCCAAGGCTGGGAACCATACTTTGTTGCGCAAACGGGCTTTTGTCTTGGCAGTTCCCTGGTGGCCAGCGTGTGCTATCGTGAGTATCTGTTGTTGTAGGCTTGCAGGCACCACGATGAGATGTCCTCGCAGGATGATGCCCTCATCTCCGACGCTCAATTCGTGGCGGATCTGCCATAGCTGTTGTCGGGCATGGCTAACTTCTGGCCGAAGTCCTTGTGACCCATCCAGAAATCGAGTCCAATTTCCTCTTTCCAAAGCGTTCTTGACGCGTGTCAGCGTCTCATCCTCCGCGGTGGCTTCTCCTATCTCCGGCAAGGTGAGGGTCTCCGGGCAGGCGGCCATGGACACCATGTGTACAAACTCCTCCACTAGTTGCCCATCCGCCAGCGGGATTGCTTTTCGGGTTACATCTGGGTGCCTGGACAGATAGTCTGCTGGATTGTGGGCACCCGGCCGGAAGATCAGGGTGAAATTGTATCCTTGTAGCTGGACTGCCCATCGTTCAATGCGCGGGGGGGGCAAGCCTGGAGGCTCCAGTGAACAGTGGTAGGAGTGGCTTGTGGTCGTTTACGATGGTGAAGGGTTGGCCGCAGAGATATGAGTGAAAGTGTTGGCAGGCCCACTTGATGGCTAACGCCTCCCGCTCGATTTGAGCGTAACGCGTTTCGGTGTCTGTGAGGGCCTTGCTCGCATACGCCACCGGCTTCCACTCATTCGGGCCATACTCCTGCAGCAAAACTGCGCCGAGTCCTACGGGGCTGGCGTCTACGACCAGTTCAGTCTTCCTTCGCGTTTGGAAGTAGGCCATCGTGGCCTTATCCAGAAGACTCGCCTTGATTTCCTGGAAGGCATGGTTTGCTGCGCACGTCCATTCCCATTCCTGATCCTGTCTCGTGAGGGCGCGAAGGGGCTCGGCTAGATCAGCCAGGTTGGGTATGAATCGGCCACAGTACGTGGCCATCCCGAGGAAGCTTCTCACTTCGGTAGAGTTCCTTGGCGTGCTGGCATTCTGGATGGCTTCCGCCTTTTTCGGGTCGACCCTGAGTCCTTCGCGCGTGAATCTGTATCCAAAGAAATCCACTGCTTCCTGGTAGAACGAGCACTTCGCTCTGTGGAGGGTTAGTCCATGCTCCTGTAATCTTTGTAGGGTGGACCTGAGATGTGCGTGATGTTCCTCCAGCGTGTTCGAATAAATGAGTATGTCATCGCTCAAGTTGATGACCCCACTCAGCCCGGACAGAACTTCCTTTATTGCATTCTGAAACACCTCGGCCGCTGATGACACTCCGAAACTTAACCTCTTGTATCGCCTGAGTCCGACATGGGTGGAAAACGTCGTGATGTACCGGCTATTCTGATCAAGTTCCAACTGGTGGTAGCCCGCGTTGAGGTCAAGTTTAGAGAACCACTTCGCCCCGTTGAGGTCGGCAACGATGTCGTCCATGGTGGGCGTGATGTGGCGTTCCCGTTTCACAGCAGTATTCGGCAGCCTCATGTCGACGCACAGTCTGATGGCACCAGGCTGTTTGGGTTTGGGGGCAACCACCAGCGGAGACACCCATGGAGTCGGTCCTGACACCTTCTCGATGACGTCAAGGTCTTCGAGCTTCTTCAGCTCTTCTTCAACCTGAGGACGGAGGTTAAAAGGCACTCTTCTGTGTCGCAAAGCGACGGGACGGATGGAAGTGTCTATGTGCAGTTTGACTTTCTTGCCTTTGAGCTTTCCAAGGCCACTGAAGAGCGCAGGGAATTCTTCCAGCATGGTATCGGCGTGTGATTGGTGGACTTGGTTGGCGAAGAAGACCAGTCCGAGGTCCTCCGCTGTGTTGCAACTGAGCAGTGTACCTTTCTTCCCTTCCGTTACGTGGAACCGGGCTTCCGTTGTGTACTCCCCATTTCGAATGGTGGTGCTGATGACGCCGCGCAGCGGCATGGGTTCGGTGCCCCCATATGTGTATATTCGAGTGTTCGTCGGAGCCAAGGTGGGTTTAGGCGACATTTGTTCATACTGGTCAGAGTCCATGACGTTCACGGAGGCTCCTGTGTCGATGAGTGCTCTGATTTCCGAGCCTTCCACGGATATCGTGCACATGGGCGGTGGCCTCTTCCGGGTGGCTACCCTGCTGACATAGGATACCACATACACCTCATCGTCCTCCTCGTCTTCATAGTACGTCTTCCGATCTTGGGCCTGCGTGTCCGGAGGTGGGTGTTCTTGCTCTAGCGACAGTTGTCGCACTCTGGATGTCATCGACCGAGACCCATATCCGCCTCGCGACCTCTGTGCATTGGGCCTGTATCGTCCTCCTTGGCACACCGCGGCAAAGTGGTTGAGTCTGCCGCACTTCGAGCACGTCTTTCCTTTCGCGTTGCACACGGCGGTCGCTGCATGGTCACCTCCGCAGTAGGCGCACTGAGCGTCCCGGGGTTGCCACTGTCGAGCTCTTCCTCCCGTCGGTTTTCTTTGTATTGCGTCGACGGTCTCCTCCTTGATGGGCGCCATTTTGGGTGCGGCCTGTGGGGCTATGGGGGACCGGAGCGCCAGCTCCATTTCGTCTGCTCTGGAATCCGACAGTTCATGGGAGCGAGCAAGGACAAGAATGGCATCCAACGTGATGCCCGGTTGTCTGAGGATGAGCTTCCGGAGTAGTTTCGATTTGCATCCCACGATAATTTGGTCTCTGATCTCCTCCCGTGGTTCGGCAAACGGGCAGCTGCTGGCCAGCCGGCGCAGCCTCGCATAGTACATGTCCACTGATTCAGCCTCAGTTTGCCACGCCCGCTTAAACTTGAACTTCTCATAGTCGGTATTGACCTGGGGGTCAAAGTGGGTATTCAGCGCGGCCACGGCCGCGTCATAGTCATCGTCCTCGCCGGTGTTCGGGAGAGATTCGAAAAGGTCGTAAATTTCTGGGCCTCCATACAGGAGCAAGAGTGATCTCTTCACGGTGCTATCGTTTTCTCTGGTCCCTCTAAAGTAGAGGTTCAACCGCCCCAGCCACGCCTTCCATCGCGGCGCCGCAGTGGCTGGGTCCGCGGTCTCGCTGAATGGCGGTATCGGGGCCACCCTAGTGTGAGCATGGGTGACCACGTGAGTGTCTGCACCGCGCCGTGGGGGTGGGCGTGGTGTAGCGGCAGACGTGGCAGGCGCTGTGGGAGCGCCCCCTGTGGCGGCGTCGTTCATGTTGGTGACCCCTCCCTTGGATCACACCCCTCCTGCGCGGGCCGCGCAGCGTGGTACGGGGACAGGGTGGTGAGAATGTGCCTTTATGGATGCCTGACACGCAGCCCCTCAAGCGATGTATCAATGGAATTAGCCAGTGCTTGTTTATGAATGCATACACTGCAGTACAGCACCCTCTTCCCCCCGGGCCTGAGCAGGCCGTGTCCGTGGTGTGGGGAGCAGGCAACAGTCGAGACAGCCCGAGCCTGATTTATAGCCTCAGTCCGTGTCTGGAGCAAAGCACGTGACACCAGCCTCCAGGCCAGAGCAGGCCGAGTGCACGGAGCGGGGCTCCCAGGAGCGGAGAGCGGAGCAAACGTTGGAGGCACCATGCACCAGGGCCTCGGGGCTGACGTGCAGCGTCTCCCCTCTTCGCCCCTCCCCCGCCGGGGCAGCACGCCACAGGAGGCGCGCTCGCGCAGGGCGAGCCCCCAGGCAACAGCGCGCACAGCGCGGGGGCGCCGGGCAAGGTCGCGGGGGCGACACCACTCACCCGGCGGCTCCCGCCAGCCGAACACGCTCCGACCGCGGAGACGCGTGGGCGGGGAGCCGACTTGAGCAAAGGCAGCAGGCCGGCGGACGAGCTCCGCGGCCACCGGCAACAGCAGGCAACGGAGCGAGCAGCTCCAGGAGACGGCCAGGCACGCGCGGGGGCGGAACCGGCCTCGTCGCCAGTGTAGTGCGCGAGGTCCGGGCCTCGCACGTGGTATTACTTGGGCAGTAACTGGACACACACACAAGTCAGAGGGTATGCCGGAAAGACCCCGAGCGGTCTACCGCCTTTTATTATATACCTCGGGGCGTGCCCGTCCCGAGGGTGAAGGCGTGCGTGTGTGTGTGTGTGGTTACAATGTTGTAGAGAGGCCGGGTGGCTCTCTACATCTTGAACATCTCATATTTATGTCTGTCATTTTTCACTGTGTGCACAAGCCCTTAAAATAGAGCAGATCCGAAGCAGCTTGAAAACGCATCCCAGCAAATCTTTTTAAATGCCATATGCGTCTGAGCATCTGAAAAATACTCCATATTTCTGAAGATTTTCTCCAGTTCAAGTCTTTGTGATTTCTAAGATTTGTGTTGTAAATTTAAATTGTTTCAAAGTAAATGTTTGGGAATTGAGCTTGTAGTGTTTTATAATCATTGCCTCATAGGTAAGAATATATTTTTGGCTCGATGCTAGAGACGGTGGAAAATTGTTGCTGTGTTTCTTGTGCGAAAGCTTATGGAACAAAGAAAGGTCACTCAGAGATGTCAGAAAGATAAAGGTAATATGCAGTAACATGGTTGTATAATATTCCTTGATTCTGTAGCAGCTTCCAGAAACATGCACAAAATCCATTATATATTGACCAACTTTGACCTGCCTGACTGCCAGTAGTATATCCCCGAGGAAGTTCAGAAAGGTAAAGCTTTCAAGAAACAAAAGAATTCTTAATGCTATATGTTATTTTGGTGCGTAGGTGCCTGGGTCATTTCATCTCAATGCATTAACAGGAATTCAAGAGAAAAGAATGGACAGTGTGCACTTACGAACATAAAGAATGTTTTAATGGCAAAAAGTCTGATCGCAGTATACATCTTCCATGAAATTGATAACCTCCTCAATCAAATTTAATTTTGTCCAGAATAGCATCTCATACTAAACACTATCAGTCCCCCTTCGTCCTAGACCCATCATGGGCACCCCTCACCCAAAATGACCAGGAGAAAAAGAGACCATCACTGTCCCAAGCAACAGAAGATATTCTGCCAAAGCGAATGGAGCGCCAGTCCAATAGACCACCAGGGTGAGGCCGTCACAGATCACCCTGATCAGCATATTTTTATATTTTGCACAGATTTATCAGGGTCTGTATTGCAGAAAATGCTTTGAGGGTGCAATAGGTGCGTGTGCCTGCTTTGCGTGCCCCAGGACACTTTGGTATTACCGACGGACCCACAGACGCTTGTGTGACCCATTCTGATAGCGCTGGCACACGTAACACTAGAGCTATCATGAGATGGCGTTCCCTAATTTGCGTGCCCCATGCAAAGGAGGAAATCCCTTTGCCTCTGCGCCTGCGCCATATTACCAACCTGGGCACAGAGGTAAACATTCCCTTCGGAGGCACACTGTCAGTGTGCCCAATGAGGGCAGCCCTCTCAAATGGTGAAAGGGGGTCCCAGACATCCCCCTGCAGTTGAGTGCAGTCACTCACTGCACCTGCCTGCAAGGGGATCTCTGAGCCCTCTTGAAAGTGCAGGCGGGTTGCCACTTACACTGTGAAATACTGAGCTGCTTTGAAGCAGCCACTTTGTAATTCACTTAAATGCGCTGTTCCCAAGGCAGCGTGAGTTTACGGCTGCCCTGAGGGCAGCATATTCTTCATAATAGGGCGCACTTTCCCTGTTACCTCCCTGTCCACCTGATTAAAGGTGCACTGTGGCGCAAACAGGGAAAGTGTGCCCTTTTAGTAATATGGCCCAGATTTAATGCAAAACAAAGAGCACTATCATTTACATCAATTTGTAGATTCAGTCAGTCAGTCAAAACCACTTTATTAGATTAATTAAAATCATAAAAGTTCACAAAAAAATTCATATATCGGTAAAATATAATTGGGCGACACAACAATAAAAACAATCTCATTTAAAACAATTCCATATTTTGTCTTTCCCTAAAAATACGATAAAATTCATGTTACAATCATTGCTGAGCATCTTATTTTTCTCATCCGAGCAGCAGCTACCAAGAAATATGCAATATTAAAAATGTTCCATGGGTTATCCAATAATTGCAGGTACAATAGAGCGGGTTTGAACTGTAGGAACCCCATTCCTCGTAAAAGTGGAATAATAAACTTCTTTCTAATATCAGAATACAAATCACAAAATAATATAAAGTGCACAGTGTCCCGAATAGAACTGTGATCACAGTCACAAAGTGCAAAACAAAGAGCACTATCATTTACATCAATTTGTAGATTCAAGATATATATGCAACACGTTCACTCTTTTTGACCTGTCAAACACCTGTTTTCTGAGGCCAATATTAAAGGAATAAATGGGAGCCAACTAATCTGGTGTGATTACTTTGAGGGTCAAGCCATCTAGTTTCATATTTCTGAAAATTACAGGAGGAATGAAGTGGCTTATTCCTTCTTCCAGCAAGAAACAACCACACCTTTCACAGACGCCCAGAGAAATGTTATTTATGTATTTAAATTGGAACTCAAAAAATGCAAACGTGAAGTTATCATTTTGTAACAGTAGCTTCCTTTAAAGAGAATAGTTCCACTAAAAAGTCAGAGTCAAAGACCAAAATTCCATTGGACCTATTGATACCTCAAGTGGATTGGGAATGGTGACATGATAGTAACAGGAAACACAGTGTGTTATTTTGAGTTTTAATGGAGATACATTGGTGGCAGGCCTGTTCCGCCAAATTTGCGGTACCCCTCCCCCTTTAGAGGGGGAGAAACACTGGGTTTCTGCTGGCAGAGCCTCATTTGGCTCTGCGGGTGCATACTCTGGACATAGCATCCCATCTGCTGACTGGCATGCTAGATTATAGTGCCAGTGACTGGCCCATGTAGAGTTGGGCACCCGTCACAAGGCTTCCCTGCAAGGCATGGACGACTGAGGAAGGGAAATCTAATTATGGCCTTGAGGCACGGGGAGCTAACTCAGTGGCGGCTCCTCCGCATACTTAAAAATGGCCCCAATATGCCCTGACGTATGCACATGCACAGGTCACTAAATCACAAGCAGGCATCACAATGCATGTGTGCAGATGTAACATAGCACATGCATGCACATGAATGCACATCTGCAGCCATCTTGGAATGGGTTTCTTTCAACAGAATACCTAGTCCACTATTGCCAACTATAAGTATGCTTTTGTTTTGATACATGCATTCGTATGCAGGTGCTGACATGCATTACCAAAGCAAATACTGTGGCCTTTTAAAGCCAAGACTTTTTCTTGCCAGTGCTTGTGTATGGCCATGCTGCAGAATGAGGAACTGCCATTGTCTCTGGTATTGCCTCTTCCTGTATCCCTCCTATATAGGCATATTATTTCCTTTTTTAATTGTTGATTAATTGTCTCTTTTCAGGGAGGTGTGGGGTTTTGGTGTCGGCTTTGAGTTAAATAGACACTTGGTTTCTGACTTCAAGATGTTAACTCTCAGTCTAAGGGAATTTTGCAAAGCCTTATCACTCTGATGCTGTAGCAGGAGCCCCTCAGAGGTGAAATCCCTCACTCTGAACCAAAAACTCTACCTCTTGGTCTTAATCTTTCTTTCCTGCTAAGATCCTCAACAGATACTAGGCATGAAACCGTACACCTGTATGATAGTTAGCCTCCAAGGACTTCCAATACCCTTATTAGATGTGCCTGGTGTTCCTGATTGTCGATATTACATGCATTATTATTATTATCTCAACTCAGTACACCACATGTGTTTAAAAAAATAGACAGGACCTTTGTTGGAGTGGGGCGCCCGGCACAATTGCGGTGGATGTACTGTCTGCCAGGTGAGAGTGCCAACAACATCGGTTTATTCATAATAAAGAAGATTGGACACTCCCACATTTTTATGGATGTCCCGCATCCATCCAACTCTAAATAATCCCTAGAATTTTCACCCTGAAAGTCCACACATAGGAGACATCCATCCTCAATGAACTATGATTATTAAGCATTTTGAGCTCTGAGGGGGTTTCATCTTTCGTGATATTTAATTGTTTATTCATATTCAGAAATTACTCCCATGCTATTGATGCATTTTTAGATTCTAACAAAATATAGTTCTAAACCCAGTGGACAGAACCGTGAGGGCTTACTGCATTGCGTTCTGTGTTAGTTTGGTCAAACAGTCATCAGTATTCCATTTTAAGTAAATTCACTAATATAACTGCTTAAAAACTGCCCTTTTCATGTCTTCCTAGTAGCTGTCAGAAAATAAGCATATCCGTGCAGCTAGTTGGAAATTGCTTTTAACTTCTATGCATACTGCGCTGTAAATTACTGCAAATTACTTTACTTAAGACGACCGAAATGGGTCAGTTTTCTGAATACAGATTGCTAATGAATCTGCTGTCAAATGCTCTTCTGAAAGGAAGCTATATATTCTGAAAATGCTGGTGTGGAAGAACTGTCTAAACGCAGTTAATTTACCCAGAGTTTGAAAGTCGTTTTCTTCTGTATCACATTCTAAAAGCATGCTCATGCTATTAATGGTTTAATGCTGTGGTAAGTTACTATGGTCCAATATTGCAATTAGGAGTTTCTAGTGACATCATAAACCACAAAGCAAAACCAAATGATGAAGCATACCTGTGGGTGAGGACCACAGTGCCTTCAAAGTGATCCTCTGCTCCGAGGGCGCTCAACAGCGGGTGCTCTGCACAGGGGCCGGATCCTAGCCCAATTAATTTCTTTATAACAAAAGATGCGGCACTCCTGAATAGTGTTTTGCTTATTTTATTGATAAGCGGTCACCCCACCAACGCGTTTCAGCCGTGAAAAAAGCCTAGAGTGGCTGAAACGTGTTGGTGGGGTAAACGCTTATCAATAAAATAAGCAAAACACTATTCATGAGTGCCGCATATTTTGTCATAAAGTATATATATATATATATATATATATATATATATATATATAGTTAGGATTTTTTCTCTATGGGATTTTTGAAAGTTCTATGTCTAATAACTTTGGCGTTTGTGGACGGAATTGGCTGAAAGTTTCAGGAAAATGGAACATTTTGTTTCTGAGCAGCAACTGAAAATTTAGGGGGGGTTTGTCAAGGGGGGGCTGAGAAAAAAGGTGGGTCCCAAAACGTGTTTTTCCCATGTTAATTTCCATAGGGCGGTTGGCCTCACTTTTAGCCCGAACGGCTGAATGGATTTCCACGAAACTTGGCAAAATTGTAGATATCGTTTGCCCGATGTGCCTTTGCTAGGTCTCAAGATATATGCTCCTGTGAATTTTGAGTAAATTAGGTTTAAAAAAAGATATATATCTAGAGCCGCGCCCCGGTGCGCGTACCGGGGAGCGCTCCGGGCGCGCCACGCGACTTGCGCACGGCAAGCTGATTGGTTCTCGGGTGTCTGTAAACATTCGAAACAGTCCGCAGCGGCCGCCATCTTGTGTCTCGGTAGGATTGAGACACAAGAGGTGGCAAAAATCAAAGGGGGAAATGAGCAAAAGGGGGCAGGGTACACCCCCCTGACCCCCTAGTTTTGATGTGGGGGCCATAAAAGGGTCCCGCGGGTAAAAAAAAAAATTAAAAAAAATTCGATTTTCGCAGGGGGAGCGCCAGGTACGCGCACCGGGGAGCGTACGGGGGAGCGTACCATGGAGATAAAAAATGACACTTAAAAAAAAAATATATAGCATTTTTTTATAAATTGGAGGTAGTTCTGAAAAGAACTTTTTTTTGTTTTTGTTGTTTTATATTTTTTTACACTTTTTAAAACGATTTTATATTTTTCTTGGATTTTTGTCAGGGGAAAAACAAAAACAGGGATTCCAAAACTGCTCAACAGGAGCAAAAAAATGTGAAAATTTAGGGACTGGCAGGGCAGCGGTGTTGCTGTTTCTTTATGGCAATGAGTTCAACACTCTGCTCCCCATAGCAGAGCAGTTCGTCACACTCCGTGCACAGAAATTTGATGCCTGCAAACACCGGCTGAATGTTAGGGACCATTCTTCCACGGGGTGGTCCCGAAGGTGTTGCTCCACCAGTGGAGGTGCTGCCGCCATCTGTGGGTAAATTCCGTGCCAGCTCTCTGACACTCTCCCTGGCAAAGTTGTTAGGGTGTCTTCTTTTCACATGCCTGATTAAATTAGCATTTCCAAAACTATATTTTTTCAGAGGATTGCCTCTGGATAAACTACTACCACATATTTTGCAGGTTACTTTTGGAGCGTTGACTTTTTTTTGTCCTTCAGGGATGTCATAACATTTCCAGATGAAATGGTTTTTTTTCTTCTGCTGAGGAGGGTCCTCATCTAAAAATCCGTCTGAATCACTGCTGGATGACTCTCTTGCAGCCATTGCTGTAGATCAGAAAAGTAGGAGATGAACAAAGTACACAGAACAGCTCTTGCTCTCTCCAAGTACAAAGCAATAGTGAGAGAAATGGGTGGGTTTCACACAATTTGGAAAAAAAAAAGTTCTGAACCAATGAAAAGTGTTATTTTAAAGTCACATGGTTTGACGCGCTTACGCTACGCGCCCCGGGGCGCGTCCCGGGGCGTGTTTCATAAGCGCATCAGGGCGTTTACGTTGCGCGATCGTATGCGCTTCCGGGTGCGCTTACGCGGTGCGTCGTAAGACGCATCTCGCGGCTACGCGATACGTGTCTTATGACGCAAGGCGTGGCGGCTACGCAATACGTCACGATGTTGTTTTCGTTCGCGGCAATAGCGCTATCGGGACGCTCATCAGTACGCGCCCCGGGGCGCGCCGCAAGATTGCGCTTACCCGTGCGTTCACCGGTCCGCGCCACGGCAGCGCACCAAAAAGAATTAAAAAAAAAAAATGACATAATTATACAATATAAAATTCGATTTAAAATGTATTATTTTTTAAAACTATAAAGATTTGCTATTAAAAAACCTGTGAAATTCACTGAAAAAACCATAGGTTATAGACCATATATAGTTAGGAATTAGCATTTACAAAACCTTGAAAATTCACTGAAAAAACCATAGGTTATAGACCATATATAGTTAGGAATTAGCATTTACAAAACCTTATTTTACTCACACAAAACCATTGAAATTCCATATATAGTTAGTTGCACTAACTATATATCGCGCACCCGCAATCCACTGCTGATGATGTCACATATTACATTATTCATGACATGGTCAGTGACATCACTGATGACATCTCAAATGACATCACTGATGACATCACTGATGACAACATCCAGTGACTGTATGTTTCTGTAAAGTTAAAATATGTCTTACATATTGAAGAATGAGTGGATGTATAAGTGTCTGGATGAAGGATTTAGTAGGTGCATGACTGACTGTATAAGTGACTGATTAAATGTGTCTCACTGAGTGTATGGGTTAGTGACTAAACTGTTTTAAATTGTGCATCATTGTGTCTGTTGTTTTGTAATCTGATGCATGTGTTGATCATTAGCTATATGAGTAACTATATGGGTTATTGATTAGTTGCCCAAGTATTTGTATGGGAGACTGAGTGTGTGTGTGGGTGTCTGGGAGGTGTATGACTCTGTGCATAGATGTGTGAGCAGTTGATTCACTAGATGTATGGGTTCAAAAGTGCATGTGGAAACAGCTGTATGGGCGGTTGACTGTGTGCATGAGTGTATTGGTGAGTGAATGGATATCTCAGTGCTACATGTCAAAGTAAGTACATATGTAAAACACAGTACATGTGATAGTTGACATATATAAATAACTGTGCATAAGAGCCAGTGAATGTGGGAGTGGCTGTATGGATTATTGTGAACTTGTATCAGGGATTGTAGAACAGAGTAAATATGTGTTATTATATGTTCCAATAAGTAAGGTGTGTATAACTATATAGTTGAGGAAATGGAGGTGTGATTGATTCTTTGCAAGACTGACTAGGTGTGTGAGTAACTCCATGGATGAGTGACAGTCTGTGAGTGTCTGTTTACACTGAGTGTATCTAAGGTTATATTAGAGTCTGAAGAGGTTCATCGTATCATCACATGAATGATGTCATCAGTGATGTGATCAGTAATGTCAAATGAGATGTCATCAGTGATGTCATCAGTGATGTCATTTGAGATGTCATCAGTGATGTCATCAGTGATGTCACTGACCATGTCATGAATGATGTAATATGTGACATCATCAGCAGTGGATTGCGGGTGCGCGATATTTAGTTAGTGCAACTAACTATATATAGAATTTCAATGGTTATGTGTGAGTAAAATAAGGTTTTGTAAATGCTAATTCCTAACTATATATGGTCTATAACCTATGGTTTTTTCAGTGAATTTTCAAGGTTTTGTAAATGCTAATTCCTAACTATATATGGTCTATAACCTATGGTTTTTTTCAGTGAATATATATATATATATATATATATATATATATATAGATGAGCAAAAGCCCTTGAGCTTCAGAGGAGCACACGATGCTGCCCCTAGCTTAATCAGCCTTTGTTTGCCTCGCTGTCATTTGCTTCCTGCACATCTTCCCTTCTTGATCTTTTCCCTTTCCGACGCGTTTCGAGGCTGGATCGCCCCGTAATCATGGAGTGCTTCACAGAGAGGTCAGAGGGCAGCGCTGTATTTCACCATTTATTAAGTGGAATGTCTCCTCCCTGAGTGGGCGTGGCACATTCTGGTAGCATGGAATGCTGGTAGTTAAAGTCCTTACAGCGCTGTTCAGTGCTTTCCTTGAGTAGGTTCCGACTTTCTGTGACAATTGTGCATAAATTAATACCTTGAGTAGGCGGGGGTGTCCAGGTTTGCAAAGTTCATCACCCTTGAGACAGCATGCTATTCAGAGAGCAAAGGTTCCTTTCCGACGCCGTTTTCATGATCTTTCATGATCTTGCTAAAACTGGTGCCTCCTCTCACGGCCAGGGCAGCCGTGTAGTGTATGGATGAGCAAAAGCCCTTGAGCTTCAGAGGAGCACACGATGCTGCCCCTAGCTTAATCAGCCTTTGTGTGCCTCGCTGTCATTTGCTTCCTGCACATCTTCCCTTCTTGATCTTTTCCCTTTCCGACGCGTTTCGAGGCTGGATCGCCCCGTAATCATGGAGTGCTTCACAGAGAGGTCAGAGGGCAGCGCTGTATTTCACCATTTATTAAGTGGAATGTCTCCTCCCTGAGTGGGCGTGGCACATTCTGGAAGCATGGAATGCTGGTAGTTAAAGTCCTTACAGCGCTGTTCAGTGCTTTCCTTGAGTAGGTTCCGACTTTCTGTGACAATTGTGCATAAATTAATACCTTGAGTAGGCGGGGGTGTCCAGGCTTGCAAAGTTCATCACCCTTGAGACAGCATGCTATTCAGAGAGGAAAGGTTCCTTTCCGACGCCGTTTTCATGATCTTTCATGATCTTGCTAACACTGGTGCCTCCTCTCACGGCCAGGGCAGCCGTGTAGTGTATGGATGAGCAAAAGCCCTTGAGCTTCAGAGGAGCACACGATGCTGCCCCTAGCTTAATCAGCCTTTGTTTGCCTCGCTGTCATTTGCTTCCTGCACATCTTCCCTTCTTGATCTTTTCCCTTTCCGACGCGTTTCGAGGCTGGAGCGCCCCGTAATCATGGAGTGCTTCACAAGGAGGTCAGAGGGCAGCGCTGTATTTCACCATTTAATAAGTGGAATGTCTCCTCCCTGAGTGGGTGTGGCACATTCTGGAAGCATGGAATGCTGGTAGTTAAAGTCCTTACAGCGCTGTTCAGTGCTTTCCTTGAGTAGGTTCCGACTTTCTGTGACAATTGTGCATAAATTAATACCTTGAGTAGGCGGGGGTGTCCAGGCTTGCAAAGTTCATCACCCTTGAGACAGCATGCTATTCAGAGAGGAAAGGTTCCTTTCCGACGCCGTTTTCATGATCTTTCATGATCTTGCTAAAACTGGTGCCTCCTCTCACGGCCAGGGCAGCCGTGTAGTGTATGGATGAGCAAAAGCCCTTGAGCTTCAGAGGAGCACACGATGCTGCCCCTAGCTTAATCAGCCTTTGTTTGCCTCGCTGTCATTTGCTTCCTGCACATCTTCCCTTCTTGATCTTTTCCCTTTCCGACGCGTTTCGAGGCTGGAGCGCCCCGTAATCATCGAGTGCTTCACAGAGAGGTCAGAGGGCAGCGCTGTATTTCACCATTTATTAAGTGGAATGTCTCCTCCCTGAGTGGGCGTGGCACATTCTGGAAGCATGGAATGCTGGTAGTTAAAGTCCTTACAGCGCTGTTCAGTGCTTTCCTTGAGTAGGTTCCGACTTTCTGTGACAATTGTGCATAAATTATTACCTTGAGTAGGCGGGGGTGTCCAGGCTTGCAAAGTTCATCACCCTTGAGACAGCATGCTATTCAGAGAGGAAAGGTTCCTTTCCGACGCCGTTTTCATGATTTTTCATGATCTTGCTAAAACTGGTGCCTCCTCTCACGGCCAGGGCAGCCGTGTAGTGTATGGATGAGCAAAAGCCCTTGAGCTTCAGAGGAGCACACGATGCTGCCCCTAGCTTAATCAGCCTTTGTTTGCCTCGCTGTCATTTGCTTCCTGCACATCTTCCCTTCTTGATCTTTTCCCTTTCCGACGCGTTTCGAGGCTGGAGCGCCCCCGTAATCATGGAGTGCTTCACAGAGAGGTCAGAGGGCAGCGCTGTATTTCACCATTTATTAAGTGGAATGTCTCCTCCCTGAGTGGGTGTGGCACATTCTGGAAGCATGGAATGCTGGTAGTTAAAGTCCTTACAGCGCTGTTCAGTGCTTTCCTTGAGTAGGTTCCGACTTTCTGTGACAATTGTGCATAAATTAATACCTTGAGTAGGCGGGGGTGTCCAGGCTTGCAAAGTTCATCACCCTTGAGACAGCATGCTATTCAGAGAGGAAAGGTTCCTTTCCGACGCCGTTTTCATGATCTTTCATGATCTTGCTAAAACTGGTGCCTCCTCTCACGGCCAGGGCAGCCGTGTAGTGTATGGATGAGCAAAAGCCCTTGAGCTTCAGAGGAGCACACGATGCTGCCCCTAGCTTAATCAGCCTTTGTTTGCCTCGCTGTCATTTGCTTCCTGCACATCTTCCCTTCTTGATCTTTTCCCTTTCCGACGCGTTTCGAGGCTGGAGCGCCCCGTAATCATGGAGTGCTTCACAGAGAGGTCAGAGGGCAGCGCTGTATTTCACCATTTATTAAGTGGAATGTCTCCTCCCTGAGTGGGCGTGGCACATTCTGGAAGCATGGAATGCTGGCAGTTAAAGTCCTTACAGCGCTGTTCAGTGCTTTCCTTGAGTAGGTTCCCACTTTCTGTGACAATTGTGCATAAATTAATACCTTGAGTAGGCGGGGGTGTCCAGGCTTGCAAAGTTCATCACCCTTGAGACAGCATGCTATTCCATAAGTGCTCCTCTGAAGCTCAAGGGCTTTTGCTCATCTATATATATATATATATATATATATATATATATATATATATATATATATATATATATATATATATATATATATATATATATATACACACAGTTTCATTTTTCACACCATCTCAGAGAAAGTTTACTATCTCAGAATTTGTGAAGCAAGCACCGATTTACCTGGGTACATTACGCTCACTTGTCTTGGATAGAAGCAAGACGGACACTGTCAGAAATAACTGGGTCTCTCCTCTCCTTGTGTTAATGCATAGTAAAATAGGGTAGCCAAGGGTATACCCTTTTCATATACTTCTCACTCCTCCTCCGTGTATAATGAGTAGACGCATTTGCTGCATTAATAGGGATTTACCATATTTGCCACGTAATTTGGATATGTAACCAGAAATGTTGTTTCTACCTCAAATGGATGAAAATAATACTGCTAGAGAATGTCTCACAGTATTTGCATTTTTGTTCTTCCATTCTGCATAATCCTAGTAGGTTTGACATTTTAAAGCTCTGTAGAGTTGTTTAGAGAGTGTCATTATGATGATGAAATCCATATTTCACAGGTAGCAAGAAATATGTGTCCTATTTCACAGATACCTCTGCATTTTGTTCAATAAAAGCACCCCAAGCATGATGTTATGTTATATATATCTATATATATATATCAAGGCAGGGGATCCTGCCGAAATGCGTCATAGCCCGGAATTAATTAAAGCGAGTTGTTGTGCCGGAGCTGGTTGTGTATAGATAGGAGAATCCCTGCAACGTTGAGCCGGGCGATTCCATGCTTACTGGGCCGGTGCAAGCTCACGGGTGCAGGACCCGTCATTAAATTCATGGCAGGTTGGGGTAAATGATAAGTACTCCAGCTAAACTCGCGCTCCACAATTTTAAATTCCAAGTAGTTTATATCGGCAACGCTTTTCACCCTCACTCGGGCTTCATCACGGCCTGTTACACAGAGAAAAACAGTGCCCCTCTCACTTTAAAACACAGAGGTTTCCACAGGAAGTAATAGAAATGGAGGAAATCTAAGGAAAAATCACAGTTTGTCTTTCCTTCAAAATTTCAAACCCATGAAAGCAAATCAAGAATTTTCACCATAATACACCAAGTCATATACAATGTATGGGGAGCATTTTTGGACAAACACGAAAATAAATAAATAACACGTTTGATTGATTCCTATTGGGAACAGGATCTGACAAAGAAAATATAAAAATGAAGGTGAGAAGGTAGTATAATTGGCAATATATACAATTTGCTAATTGCATATTCCCTTTCCTCCTCAAGAATATTTTTCTAAAATATATTACTGTAATGCCCAGTGGCTGAAATACATGTAATTACAGAGCTCAGAGATGTAATGCATACTCTTAAAGTTTAGCCAATTTCGCTCCCACACCGGTGCTGACAGCACATCAAAGGAAATGATGTAGCCAATTCGCTGAATGATTACGCAGTCATACCCTGAAAGCCTATTTAGAACAACACCACAAAGAATTCCGATATGGTATAAGGACATACATAGCATCTTTTTTGGGTAAGTTAAAGAAAAGTAAAGAATACAAAGAGACTTAATAACAAAAAAACACAAAAAACATATGCACACTATGTCATGCATTCTCTGTCAAGTAACCAATTTCATTCACAAACCCTGTGACCATTACATGATGTATATTGTCTTACAGTCCATTAAAAAATACACATAAAAGCCTTGACGCCCGGACATTTGATAACATTGTGCTGTGTCTTGATTTGACTCCGTACAACGTCTGTACACATGTGTTCTCCGTATTTCAGCAGCTGCGCAGTTGGGGGGAGGGATGGGAGGGGGGATGGGGTTATGTTTCTTGCAAAAGTGTGCTTATTGTATTTTTGATATGTTATTGATTGCAGTAGTCTCCGGTGTTCGGAGCAGTACATCATATGTGCGTCCAGACAAATAAAATCTGTTTAAAAAAAAACAAACACATAAATACCAGCCGGTACTTCATGTGAGGAAAATAAGGGAACCCCACAAAGGGAAGGTGTCCCATCCAGAAAAACCACACCAGAAGAGAAATGAAAGGTCAGGAGGGAAGATGTAAAAGCTCAATCCTATAAATGAGGGAATCCAGATGTATCTTATGTCCCATCAGCCGATTTGGACACAAAGTTCTTCATCCTCACTGAGTCCTCCCGGTGATTTACTCCCAAGCAGGATGATATATTCCGACTCCAAAATTCTGAGTTTCTTCACCCTGTCACCTCCGTGAACATTCTGTGCAACCCTGTCAATGACAAAATAACACAATAGTTCAGCATCACGATTATGTTAGCTTGCCCATTGTCTTGCTACTGGATAACTCATATCCAAGTTTTTAATGGCTCTGTAGTGTTCCAAGACCCTTTTCTTTATGGGGCAGATGGTGCTCCCCACATATTTGTAGCCACAAGGACATATAAGGACATACACCACATGTTATAAATTTATTAATGCAGCGTGTTTGTCCTGTCGGTAGTTCATATTCTCTCTTATTTGTGCTATGACGGCTAGCTTTGCATCGTCCACATTTATAGAAACCCCTCTGTTCTTGTAGCCATCCCCTCTGACCTATGGCTATAGTGGTGTAGCTGTGAATCAGAAGATCCATTAAGGACTTGGCTTTACGATAGGTTACCAGTGGATGTGGTGGTATAAACTTTTCAGTGACTGAATCTGTTTAAATCAAATGCCAATGCTTATTTACAATCTTCCTTACTGCACCTGAGTCATTGTTATAAGTAGTGATCAGTCTCACCAAATGGGGATTCTCTTGTTTCTTCTTTTTGTGTACCAGAAGTTGATCTCTATGTGATAGTTCTACCTTACTGCTGGCCTCTCTAAGAACGTTGTAAGGATATCCTCCTGCTCTGAATCTAGATGTCATGCGGTCTGCCTCGTTCTTAAAACCATGTGCTATACTAAATGCTCTCTTAGCCCTCAACAACTCACCATAGGGCGTACCCCACTTCAAACTGTCTGGGTGGTAGCTTCTGGCATGAAGAATACTGTTGCCAGCAGTCTCTTTATGGTACGGGCTAGTTAGGATGTTCCCTTCCTCTATTTTGACAGATTCATCCAAAAAGTCCATCTCAGTGTTGTGTATTTTGTGTATGAAGGACAGATTAAAAGTATTGTTAGCAATGTGTGACAGAAAATCATGCAAAATGGGTTCAGGACCTTCCCAAATTAGAAAAAATCATCTACGTATCGAGTCCAAAACGCAATATGGTTCGTCCAACTTTGATTCTCATCTGTCCAAACATGCAGCTCCTCCCACCATCCCATGAAAATACATAACTTGGGGCAAAGCAACTTCCCATTGCAGTTCCTGCCAATTGACGGTACCAGATATCGTTGAATTTGTAAAAGTTATTTTCCAGACAGAAATGTAGCATGTCCAATAACATCATAAAATGATTGAAATTGCATAATGGTTTATCCCTGAAGAAATGTCTTCATGCTTTTATATCCAGATCATGATCTATACATGTATATAGGGATACTACATCTAGGGTGACAAAAGTAAAACTGGGATGCCTTGGTATCGCTGAGATTTTAGTAATACAATCCATACTGTCCCTGCAGTATGATGGAGGGCAAGTATATAGGGCAGAAGGTGGAAATCAAGGCAAATTGAAGCATGTTCGATGAGGATACCGTTAGCTGAAATTATTCTTCTACCGGAGGGTCCGTCCTATTTTTGTGCACTTTAGACAACATATAAAAACAGAGTGCGACCAGTTTCTTTACTAAAATAAACTGGTATTTTTCAGTGTTTAAAATTCCCCTCTCTTTCTATCCTTATAACATGTCATGGAATCTCTTTATTGCATTGCAGTAGGAATTGTGAGTACTATTCTCAATACTGTTGGAATGCTGTTGTCTCTGTGCCTCACTCAGATATTTATTCACATCCCAGAGGACCACATTGCCCTCTTTATCTGATGGTTTGATGATAATGCTCTTGTCATTGGATAACGCTAATAAAGCCTTTCTCTGTCCACTGGTAAAGTTAGAAGCAAAACTATTTGAAGACCTTTTCCTCAGATTCATGAGATTGTGGTTAACTACCTCATGAAAAGTATCCATGGAATCATGTGGCGTGTTAGGATTATAAAGAGACTTGGGCCTAAAATGGTTGGGACTGGTTCTGTCCAAATCTAGATTTAAAGATATTATAACATCTCTTTCCAAAGACAAACCACCCACATCTTCCCTCTCCAAATCTGCCAAAGTCATAACCCCAGGAATGTCCTCAAGGTTCAAAGTGTTAAAAGTAGTATCTTGAACCAAAGCGATTGCAGATACATTGCCACTTTTGCTTTTCTGTATAAAAACGTTTTCAATTTATGTACAAAAAGGAAAATATCTATGCGAGTCCTGCAATAGTAAAGGTTCGCCGTTGGACAAACGAAAGACCTAGTTCCAGAAGTGATTGTTCCTCGGAAGTTAAAACATGGGCTGTCAAGTTAATAATTGTCATAGGATTCTCACCCATTACCGCTTCTTTGTCGGCCTTGTGTTTCTCCCATGAGGCACATTTTATTTCACTGTATCTCCCTCTTCTGGTTGCTTTCCTCTCCTGCTTGTTTCTCCCATTTCTCTTGCAGGCCTACCCCTCACTGTCTGGGTTGCCTGTAAAAAACGATACTCATCCATGGCGGTCAGAGAAGGAGCTTCCCTCGATGATGTGGATGTTTGATCATTGATGATTAAATATCCGACCCTGATTCTGAGGTGACCGGTTCCTGTTGTCTCATGGCATCTGCTTGTTTGAACTGCCTGATTGCTCCATCAAATTTCCACGCAAAAGTGAAAATCCAGCCATCTGCATAATCGTACTTGTCCGTAAGAATTGTCGTTGTTTTTTTGCTTTTATTTCATCCTCATATTTCTCCACATGGTTCTCCATCTGGAGAAAGAAGTTGAGGATTTCTTCCTGTTCAGGATTTTTTGATAGGGAGTCTTTTAGATCAGCATATCTTTAATAACTTGTTCCAATTCGATATTGGCATATTTGGCAAGCAAGCCCATCATCTGTTTGAAAGTGGTGGCCATTAGCTGTGACCACTCCTCCAATAATTTTGGATTGGGGTTTTGGTAAGTCGGAATGATAAGTATCCTGAGGCCAGTGTAGGAGCGAAATTGGCTAAACTTTAAGAGTATGCATTGTGTCTACGAGCTCTGTATTGATATGTATTTCAGCAACTGGGCATTACAGAAATTTATTTTAGAAAAATATTCGTGAGCAGGAAGGGGTATATGCTTTTATCAAGTTGTATATGTTGCCAATTATACTACCTACTCACCTTCATTTTTATATATTTTTTGTCGTATCCTCTTCCCAATAGTAGTCAATTTAACACGTTATTGATTTTTTACTTTTTGTCCAAAAATGCTCCACATACATTGGATATGATTTGGTGTATTAAGATGAAAATTCATGATTTGATTTAATGGGCTTGAAATTTTGAAGGAAATACTTAAACTGTGATTTTTCCATAGATTGCCTCCATTTCTATTACTTGATGCGGAAACCTCTGTTTTTTAAAGTGAGCGGGGCACTGTTTTTCTCTGTGTAACAGGCCATGATGTCGCCCGAGTGAGGATAAAACCTGTTGCCAATTAAAACTACTTGGAATTTAAAATTGAGGAGTGCAAGTTTATCTGGAGCACTTATTGTTTACTGTTTACCCCAGCCTGCCAGGAAAAAAATAAATAAATATATAGATATAGATATATAATCATTGGCGTGGGTTTCCCCTGAATTTGTGCCATAGCCTCCAGTTATTTTGCTGTGTGTTGGACTATGTTTTTGCTGGTCTAGATGCTTTGGGCACTTTGCCACTGCTGTTCAGTGCCAATGTGCAAGTGCTCCCTGTAAATTGCTGTTATGGATTGGTGATTCCATTGTTGCCATATTTGATTTACTAGATTTACTGGTCAGTCCCTAGTACAGTGCACATGTGTGCCCCGGGCCTGTAAACCAAATGCTGCTAGTGGGCCTGCAGCACTGATTGTGCCATCCACATAAGTGGCCTGTAAATGTGACTCAGACCTGCTACTGCAGTGTCTGTGCACGGTTTGGTACTGCCATGGCACCCACTTGCCAGGCCCTAACCTTCCCTTTCTTTCATGTGAGTAACCCCTAAGGGAGGCCCAAGGTACCCCAGTGGGCAGGGTGCAGTGTATATGAAAGGTAGGACATGCCCTGATGTGTGTGGCATGTCCTGATAGTGAAATACTGCCAATTTCGTTTTTCACTATTGCAAGACCCATAGGATAGAATAGGGAGTTTACTTACAAGAGGTGCCTGTTGCTGTTCTGGGCCTCTGGAGGTTGGTCCTGCTGTTGGGAGCAGGAAAAGTAATGCAACGAGAAGCGTGACGTATCCGTACCGGTTTCTGACGCATCGCCTTAGAAACTGACGCAGCGCCTGCCCGCGGCTCAAGAAATTGCCGCACGCTGCATCCATTCGACGCAGGCCCTGCTGGGCGGCTGCAAGAACCAACTCATTGTGGGACTGCGGCAGAAGAAATCATTGTAGCACTGTTGCCGACGCTGCATCGAGAACCAACGCAGCCCTGATCCTCGCGCATTGCACTGGGGTTCCAAGACTACAAGGACGCTGTGGCCGTAGCAAGAAACCGACACATTGCCTCCCCTTCAGTAAGAAATCGATGCATCACCTCCCCTGCGTGGCAGTAAGGAACCGACGTATCACCTCCCCTGAAGTAAGGAACCGATGCATCACCTTCCCTGTGGCTGTTCCTGTTTCTGATTTTGACGCATCCCAGGTACTTTGTGTTGAAAGTGTTGCATCTATACTTTTGCTGTGGACAGAACTCATTTTACCTTTTGAAAAGTCATATTTTTATTGCTGTATTGTGGATGATCCAAACTGGTGTGGTGTCCATTTGTAGTGTTGTCACTGTATTGCTGTATTTGTGCACAAATGCTATAACATTGCCTCTGAGATAAGCCTGTCTGCTTATGCCAAGCTACCAAGGGGGTGAGCAGGGGTTATTTTAGAAGTGTATCCCCCTTACCCTGAGTAGGAAGAAGGGTCCCTACTTGGACAAAGGTACCTACATCTGCCAACTAGAGACCCCCATTTCTTACAGAATCTATATATATGCATTTCGCCTATTGCTTACTCATTGGCTTTGTCATTTGCAGCTCACAGTTGCTTGCTTTCTATTTACTGGCTTCATTTGTTTTAGGCTGTCCAGTTTCAGTTTGTCCCTCTTAAGAGCAAACCTTATTTACTGTATTCTTCCGAATGCTCGTTTTCTGTAAACAGGCCTTTAAGTCTTCTTCTTATTTGACACATTTACTATGCGTTAAAAGACAGAGGTCAAATGTCACATTCGGTATACAGTCAAAATATCGAGTAAAAAATATAGAATGGGCAAAATATCGAGTAAAAAATATAGAATGGGCAAAATATCGAATGGATAGAATATAGACCACAAAAATATCGAATTGAATAGCAGTAATATCGAATTCAAAATATAGAATGGACAAAATATCGAATGGACAGAATATAGACAACAAAAATATCGATGGACAGAATATAGACAACAAAAATATCGAATTTTAGGTGAGTAAGTTAATATTTATTTTTTAATAGTATCTAAGTTTTTTATGTTAGTACATGTGTTAAAAGTGTATTTTTATTTTATAATTTATTTTAAGTAATTAATTTTATGGTATTTAATTTTTGCGTAATATAATTCTGTAGCGGGTTGTGGGTTTATAGGGGAATAGGGTGGGAAGTAATTTAAGTATAATGAATTAAATTGTTTAATTCATTTATTGGTATTTATTTTGAATTATTTGTTCATTAATTTTTAATTGGTAATTAATTAAAATATAATTGGTAATTAATTTTTATTAATTAATTAATTGATAATTATGTTAATTTTATTAATTTATTTTCTGTAGCGGGTTGTGGGTTTATAGGGGAATTGGGAGGGAAGTAATTTAATTGTAACTATTTAAATTTTTAAAATGTATTAATTGGTATTTGTTTTGAATTAATTGTTCATTCTTTTTCAATTGTTAATTAATTAATTCTTGATTGGTAATTAATTTATATTTATAGGTAATCATTTTTTAGTAATTAATTTTTTATTATTTTCAATTGATTAATTATTATAATATATTAAATTGGTAATTAATTTAAATTAATTTGTAATTGGTATTAATATTTAATTTATTTGTAATCATATATGAAGTATTTACTTTCCCTACTGTTGCCCTCCTTGGAGTGGGAATAGTAATTTTTACCCTCCCGCTATCCAATGCTTTCCCTACTGTTGCCCTCCCTGGAGTGGAAATAGTAATTTTTACCCCTACGGTATCCAACGCTTTCCCTACTGTTGCACTCACTGGAGTGGGAATAGTAATTTTTACCCTCCTGCTATCCAACGCTTTCCTTACTGTTGCAGTCTCTGGAATGGGAATAGTAATTTTTACCCCTGTGCTATCCAATCCCTTCTGTACTGTTGCACTCTCTGGAGTGGGAATAGTAATTTTTACCTTCTCGCTATATAACGCTTTCCCTACAGTTGCACTCACTGGAGTGGGAATAGTAATTTTTACCCCTTCGCTATCCAACGCTTTCCCTACCGTTGCAGTCTTTGGAGTGGGAATAGTAATTTTTACACTCCCGCTATCCAACGCTTTCCCTACTGTTGCCCTCCCTGGAGTGGGAATATTAATTTTTACCCCTACGCTATTCAATGCTTTCCCTACTGTTGCCCTCCCTGGAGTGGGAATATTATTTTTTACCCCTACGCTATCCAATGCTTTCCCTACTGTTGCACTCCCTGGAGTGGGAATAGTAATTTTTACCTTCCTGCTATCCAACGCTTTCCCTACTGTTTCACTCTCTGGAGTGGGAATAGGAATTTTTACCCCAATGCTATCCAACGCTTTCCCTACTGTTACACTCTCTGGAGTGGGAATAGTAATTTTTACCCTCCCGCTATCCAACGCTTTCCCTACTGTTGCACTCTTTGGAGTGGGAATAGTAATTTTTACCTTCCCGCTATCCAACGCTTTCCCTACTGTTGCCCTCCCTGGAGTGGGAATAGTAATTTTTATCCCTACTCTATCTAACGTTTTCCCTACTGTTGCACTCTCTGGAGTGGGAATAGTAATTTTTACCGCTACGCTATCCAACGCTTTCTTTACTGTTGCACTCTCTGGAGTGGCAATAGTAATTTTTACCCCTATGCTATCCAACTCTTTCCTTACTGTTGCACTTTCTGGAGTGTGAATAGTATTTTTTACCCGTCCGCTATCCAACACTTTCCCTACTGTTGCACTCACTGGAGTGGGAATAGTAATTTTTAGCCCTACCCTATCCAACGCTTTCTCTACTGTTGCACTCAGTGGAATGGTAATAGTAAATGTTACTGTCCCGCTAACCTACGGTAAAAATATTGTATATTTTATATTAATATAATGTTTATATATATATATGTATGTATTTAAAAATTAAATTGTATGTTTATTTATTTTTAACTTAAATTAATTATTTATTAATTTTAAGGGTATTTAAGTATTTTAAGTATGTTTAAGTTAATTATATTTAATATTTTATTATTATTCAATTACTTTTAAGACAGTTAAAAAATTCGATATTTTGACTATCTATATTTTTTACAACGATATTTTTGATTCAATATTTTTGTACTTACCTGTTTGGAGATAGGAGTTCGATATTTTTGTATTCTATATTTTTTACTCGATATTTTGCTACATCGATATTTATGTTATCGATATTATTTCAGTGATCCGTCACATTCTGTCTTCTGAGGGAGCTTGGTGTTTACTTTTCTTTTTCTGACTCCAAAGGGAGAGAATTTATGTGACAATCCTGCTGAGTAGCCATGTGAGAGGAGATGGTGTAGGATGTTATTTTTTCTAGTACACAAGTAAATAGTGTGGTGGAAATATATTTGAATATGACCAAAACACATCAATACATTAGTTGATGACATTTCCACATGTTATCATTTGTATAGTGTGAAACTGTATGTATGTGCAAATGTAATGGTCATTTCAATTGAAAATGTTTTGCCTATAGTGGCAGTCTGATACCACACCATGCATACTCCACACAATGCCACTCCTCTTTACAACACTCCACTCTATAACACTCAACTTTATTCTATGCCCTTTCATTCTATGGCACACCACTCCATTCTACACCTCCACTCTACTACATGTCACTTCACTCCACTCTGCTCTCCTCCACTCTGCCCAATCACAACATGCCACTCTACTCTATACAACTCCACACTATGCCCCCCCACTCCACACCATTTACTTCACTCCAGTCTTTTCCACTCCACTTCAGTCTACACCACTCCACTTTACCCAATCTACCCCACTCCGCTCCAATTTGCTCCATTCAGTCTATCCGACTCCACTTCAATCTATCCCAATCTACACCACTCCAATCTACCGCGCTCCACTCCACCCAATCTACCCCACTCCACTCCAGTCTGCTCCCCTCAGTCTACCCCACTCCACTCTACCCCACCCCACTCAAATCCAATTTAAACCAATCTACTCAAACCCACCCGAATCCACCACACTCCCATCTGCACCACCGCACTCCAATGTACCCCACTCCACTCGTCCACCCCAATCCAACCCACTTCACCTCAACCAACCCCACTCCAATAATCCCACTCTACTCCAATTTGCTCCACTCTAATCTACCTCACTCCACCCCAATCTACCCAAGTCCAATTTACCCCACTCCATTCCAATTTACCCTCCTCCAATCACCACTCCATTACAGCCAATTCCACTCCATACCACTCCAATCTACTCCACTCTACCCCACTCCAATCCAACACAATTTACCCCACTCAAATCTACCTCACTCCATTCCAATCCCCACTCCAATCTACCAGCTCCAATCTACCCCACTCCACTCCAGTCCATCCAATCTACCCCACTCCCCTCAAATCTAATCCTCTCCACTCTAACCCACTCCACCCTTCTCCACTCTATCCCACCCCAGCCACCCCATCTTCCATACTCCAATCTACCCCACTCCATCCTGACACCCATCCAAATTACCCTATCCTACCCCACTCTACTCTATCCCACTCCAATCTTTCCCAATCTACCCTGCTATAGTCCAGTGTACCCCAGTCCACTCCATTGGACCACGACCTATCTCACTCCACTCTATCGCATTCCAAATTACACCAATCTACCCCACTCCATTCCAATCTACCCTACTTTAGTTCCCTCATTCTAACCCACTTTAATATATCCTCAGTCCACTCAAATCTGCCCCACTCCACCCTAATGTACTCCAGTCCACCCTAATCTGCCCCCACTCCACTCCAATCTATCCCACCCCACTCGACTCTACCCCAATCTGCCCCACTCCACTTTTCCCCAATCTACTCCACTCCAATCTATTCAACTCTACTCCACTCCAATCTATAAAACTCTACTCCAATCTATCCAACTCCACTCCACCCCAATATACCCCCACTCCACTCTACCACAATCTACCACACTGCAATCTACCCCACTCCACTCCAATCTACCCCACTTCACTAAAATCTACCCTACCACAATCTACCCCACCCCAGTCTACCCCAATCTACTCCACTCTGCTCCACTCCAATTCACTCCAGTACACCCCACTCTACCCTACTCCAGTATACCCCACCCCAATCTACCCCACACCACCCACAACAATCTACCCCATCCCACTCTACCCCACACCACTGTACCCTACTCCACTCCGATCTACCACTCTCCACTCCAATCTACCCCACTCAAATCTATCCCACTACAATCCACCCCACTCCACTTTAATCTACCCAACCCCATTCCAATCTACCCAACTCTACCCCATCCCAAGGGGAAACATCCTTTACAACGCAACTTTTACAACGCACTACCATTACGACACAACTATTACAACGCAAGTCATTATAACGACTTGTGCTGGAGGGCGCTCTAGGATAGGGAATAGTTTAATTACTATCCAACACCTTCCCTACTATCCACGGGGACTGGAGTTGGAATAGTAAATTAAACTATTCACTATCCAGCGCCCCCCAACGCAAGTCGTTGTAACGACTTGCGCTGTAAAAGTTGCGTCGTAATGGCATGCATTGTAAAAGCATGAGTTGTAATGTCATACATGCATCCCAAGCTACCCCACACCATTGTACGCCACTCCAGTGCAATCTACCTCAGTTCACTCCAATCTACCTCAGTGCACTCCAATCTACCACACTGCAAGCTACCCAAATCTACCCCTCTCCACTTCAATCTACCTCACTCCATTCCAATCTGCCCTACTCTAATCCACCCATTCTACCCCACCACCCTCCAATTTATCCCACCCCACCCCACCCTAATCTACCTCACTCCACTCCAAGGTAACCCACTCCATTCTAATTCACCCCACTCCACTCTTCCCCAATCTAGTGCACTCCACTTAACTCTACCCAAATCTACTCCACTTCACTCCAGTCTACCCCACTACACTCTTATCTACCACACTCCACTCCAATCTACCCCACTTCATTCTTCTCCACTCTACTCCAATCTACCCCACTAGACTCCGATCTACTCCACTCAACTCCAATTTACCCAATGCAACGCCACTCCAATTTACTCCACTCCAATTTATCCCACTCTACACAACTACAAACTACCCCTCTCCAGTCTACCTCACTCTACCCCATTATACCCCACTACAATCTACCCCATTCTACCCCAGTATACCCCACTTTACTCTACCCAATCTACTCCTCTCCACTCTACCCCAATCTACCCAAATCCACTCTAGTCCAATCTACCCATTTCACTTTCCCCTAATGTCCCTCACTCAGATCTACGCCACCCCACCCTGACTAACTTTTAGCCATGCTAAACACCAGCTGAACTGGTGTACAATATGGCTAAAACACATTCCCAAAGGCAATTGCTCTCGCATAGGCGCGACCTATTGGCTTTGCCAATGCTTGTTGAGCTATGGAGACTCTCAGATATTTTATATCTGGACAGTTAAGTTTGAGGGACTCGAGAGAGAGAGAGTCCCTCACACCCAGTTAAAAAAAAATAGAGCCTTCTGATTGGCCCACGGGGCTTTTTTACCCTTGGACCATCTTGCTCTGATTGGCTAGGCACAACATATTAGAAAATGTTGCGGAATCCATTACAGGAATCTAGTTTTTAAAAATGATATAAGGGAGCAGGGTATCCCTAGCACTTTTGGAGGGATCCTAGAGGGACGTTCATCTGGGGCAAAATATAAATATATTTTTCAATAAAAGTCACAATCCCCTGGAACTCCAACCGAATAGTAACTTAAAAAAACAAATGACTGCCAGAGTTTAGATTTAAAATAACTTATTAAGTATGAGGAGGGAGCGTGAGTGTGGCTCTCTTTCTGAGCTGCTTATGGGCCACGGGGCTCCATCTCCTGGGCCAAAAGTAATTATTAAGTGAGGGGGCATGTGTCCTCCCCGGGCCTTTACTGGGCCCCAGGGCATCAATGTGGCTAAAAAATTACTAAAAGGGGAGGAGGACACATCCCCCTCCCTCTGCTGGTATCTGCTCCGGGGACCCCGATGACGGGGTAAGATACAAAACAATGTCACTAGGAGCCCACCCCTGTGACACTGTGATTCCCTGCCCAGGAGAATGCGGGCATAACCTGCCCACACTCTCCAGGGAGGAATTCCACTTTACTCACTGCTTAGCGGGAGCACCTAAAACAGCTGCTCCTGCCAGGCGATATCAAAGATAAAGTGCAGACTCATGCCAGCACCCTATATGGTGCAGGTTGAGGACCTAGCGGGGGCAGTGGGGGCCGTCAGTATTCCCCCCGCAGCCCCCAACGTAATAGATTGTGGGTTGCCCGGGTGGGCACCAACTAGAGGCCCTGGGGTATGGGGTCCCGGGGTCGTAAAGGCTCGGGTGGTCTCTCCTGCTGCCTTTATTTGTAAGGAAAGGCCCTGGGGGATGAGTTCCCCAGGCCGCAAAACCTCGGGAAGGAGGGCTGCAACCCTATGCCAAATATTTTCATAAAAAAGGCCCAGGGATGGGGGCCCAGAGGCCTTGGTGGCTCAGGGAGGGGGCTGGGTGCTCTCCTCCTATATTTTTTAAAAAAGGTCCTAGGGGAATGGGGTTCCTGGGGCCACTAGTGGCCTGAGGAAGGGGCCCCACTCCCCCTCGCCTTTTTACAAAATGATGGCCCATGAGAATGGGGTGTCCTTAGCCTTTCCAGGCCAAGGGAGGGGGACCGTACTGTCCCCAACCCTTATAAAAATAATAAATGGGTGTCCTAGGTGGTCACCAGGACACCCATAGTAAATTAATTTATTTTTTGAAAAGGTATTAATAAATGAGCAGGAGGAGTCACTCATGTATTATTCACTGCTCCTTTGAAAGAGTGCCCCATAATGCCCAATGGCTTTCTTTCAATTTAAATTTGTTTTTAAAGGTTGATGGTGCCCCTAGAATAGGAAGGAGCATCACCAAGCCTTTTTTAATGTTGGGGGCTGGAGGGAGTTCAGTAGCCCCCCCAGTGCCATTAAAATGAAAACAGACTTCTGGGTCATTAAATCAATGATACCGTGAGACGTTACCTCTTTTTTTAAAAGCACTCCTAGCTGGAGCTCTTCTTTCAGCTGGAGTGTAAGACCCTCTTTTGGTTGTTTTTATGATTGCATTTTCTGGGTTGAAAAATGTTTTTTAAAAAAGAGACATGTTTGTATTAGTTAAAAAAATAATAACAATATGTTTCTGGCTCTTTATTTTGGCATTTTTCACCTAAAAATGTAATAATAAAAGCTATGTCAAAAGAAAGTGTCACAGAGAAGTTTTTTATTAAAATGTAATTAAATATTTATTTAGATAATCAATATTAATAAACATTGCATTGTTTGAATTATTGAATATACATTTGGTTAAAATTATCTGAATTTTTGAAGAAAGATGATAGATCTGTTTCATGTATATTGATATGCTCACCCTTTGAAAAAGCCAGTATGGTCACTTTTTATATTTTGGTGTTGCAGAAGGATGTGTGTGATGTAGGGTTGGCTGCTCTCAGGCCAGGCCTTGTTGCCAACCGTATGCCATGCAAAGGACCTATTTGCTGCCTGTGAGGGACTGGCCACAGGGCCACAGGCCAGGACCTGTAGCGGCAGAGGTTAGTTTTACATATGGTAATAAAATATTACTTTACTGTAAAATAAAACCCATGAAATTCACTGATAAACCAAAGGTTAAAGTGATGTTATAGTAAGGTGAACATTTCAGTGACAACATAATGTTTTAAACAAAAAAACACTGAAATTCACCAGTTATTGTTATCTGTAGTAACCATGGACCTTATTTAGATCTTGGCGGATGGAATTCGCAGTCACAAATGTGACGGGTATCCCATCCTATGTATTACGATCTCCATAGGATATAATAGGATCGTAATACTGTGGACGGAATATCCGTCACTTTTGTGATGGAGTATTCCCCTCAGCCAAGATCTAAATCAGGCCCTATAACTCATGTCCTAAGATAACTATAACTTGCACCCTCGCCATGCACAGCTAATTACCCTACATATTAGATACATCTCTCATGACATGTTCTGTAATATCATTGATAACATGACTCTAAAATTCGAAATGACATAATTGATGAGAAAACTGTGCATGGCGGGGTTTTAAAGGGAGTGACCCCCATTAAAGTGTATGGAGACATTTGGATTTTGATGTGGTTGAATACCAGTAAAAAGAGAGTAACATCCACCAAATGTGAGTGTCTTGACAGATACCCTATGTGTCCAGTATGTGATCAGCAGTAATGTCCATTATAATTTCATTGATGATAAAAAATTGGGTGCTGCTGTTGCTTGTTGAGTTACTTCAAATCCACAAATCCTATAGGACGCTGTCACAAAGACAACATGAATTTATCAGTGACTTCCATCAATGATGTCATATGAGATGTCATAAAGGATGTTTTTTAGCTTATCATTAGTGATGTAATATGTGCAGTCAACAGTGCATGTAAGGGGTGCAAGTTATAGTTAGTTCAGTGAACTATAACTGGCGATTTTCAATGATTTAACAGTTTTAAAAAGTTTTTTCTTATCTCATTGCAACACCTAACTATAACATCACTTTAACACTTGTTTATATCCGTGAATACATTCAAAATACATATATGTAGAGTTAACAATAGCACATCTATACTAAACTATATATATATAAATACTTACCTTCATGATATTGTGATAGTCAATATTCTTGCAATTACATTTATATAGAAAGATGTTTAAAACACAACATTCATGTGCAATACCCTTGTGGGTAACGCAGTAGATTAATTATCTGTAAGACACTGCACAGGATTTGATATTTCAAAGCAGAGGAAAGATGTAAGAAGTTGTGATCTCCTCTCATTCAAAGCTGTAGTTTCCACTCAAATCGAACCATCAAATTAGATAACCTTTTGTCATGAATTGCACTTGGCTGACATCTGATGTTGGCCAAGTAGACTTGGTTGTTCTCTAGTTTCAAGGTCCTTTGGACCTTACAGGAGATTTGTATATACATGGTTATATAGGTAATGCTCATTGGGGCTTTCCCAGCATAACATAATTAAGCAGTAGAGGGGCTGTCCTTAAACTGCTTCCTTGTTACATGTCAAGACAGCATTCCAACAGACATTTTTATTTTGATGGGCTCTAGTGACTGGGACATCTACAAATATTCCATCCAACACCTTTGTGTTTCAGCATCACAACCTAAGTGCATGGGCATGCCCAAATGTGGGTTCCATGCTCACTGTGCCAGAAGGCTCAAGCTTATCTAACAGGCCAAACTTAGTCTGTCAGGATTTCAATGAGAGGAAGGCAAGGAAGGAGGCACAAGGGCAAGACTGATTCTACCAGAGAAACTTAGAAATAGCAGGGAAAGATTTGAGACTGTGGACGTCCGGCTCTAGGCTGCTGGCTCACACAGAGACTCAGGCCCTTATTTATGAGAAGTAACTCATTGCTGCATGAGAACAGCGATGTGTTCTCAGTGCGCCCTCCTGCGACATGATGGATGCGTCATATTTACTGTATCACACATCATGTCGCAAGAAATGACAGATACGTCAGTATTACTGATGTATCTGTCAGGTCAAAAGTGATGCACTACTTGGGTGTGTCTGAAAACAAATGCAACTCCAGCAATGTGTCCTTTCACATGGGGCAAGCCCCATGTGAAATGGCATACGAAATGGCATACGTCAGTCTTATGCCTGCTGTGAGGCAGGCGGAAGATATTGATTGATTTTACTGCACCACTTCTAAAAGGCTTTATGCGAGGTTACACCCACCCTGCATACATTATACCTGATGCAGGTGTAATGTAGCGCAGTGCTTTACAAAGTGACGTATCTGCTTAGAAGCGTCACTTTGTCCATCAACTGTTGTTTTTGCATTTGTCACCCCGAGTGGGATGGGTATGCTCAGACGTGAGTCCCATGCTCTCCACACCACTGGAGTCAAGCTATCCTGGCTGAAGACGGCTGATATCCAGAAACCGGTCCTAGGATGCTTGATTCCGGTCCAGGAAAGACATGGCTTGGTAGTTCGGGCTGGACTGTTCCCATGAGGCACAGGGTCAAGGCTGGTTTGCATATGGCCATGTCTGAACTGGGGTGGTGTGGAGTGCAAAAAAAACGATGGATTTAGGCCCAGATCTCTGTACTGGGGTGAATGTATGACATTGTTCTGCATTCTGTCCATCAACTGTTGTTTTTGCATTTGTCACCCCGAGTGGGATGGGTATGCTCAGACGTGAGTCCCATGCTCTCCACACCACTGGAGTCAAGCTATCCTGGCTGAAGACGGCTGATAGCCAGAAACCGGTCCTAGGATGCTTGATTCCGGTCCAGGAAAGACATGGCTTGGCAGTTCGGGCTGGACTGTTCCCATGAGGCACAGGGTCAAGGCTGATTTGCATATGGCCATGTCTGAACTGGGGTGGTGTGGAGTTAAAAAAAACTATGGATTTAGGCCCAGATCTCTGTACTGGGGTGAATGTATGACATTGTTCTGCATTCTGTCCATCAACTGTTGTTTTTGCATTTGTCACCCCGAATGGGATGGGTATGCTCAGACGTGAGTCCCATGCTCTCCACACCACTGGAGTCAAGCTATCCTCGCTGAAGACGGCTGATAGACAGAAACCGGTCCTAGGATGCTTGATTCCGGTCCAGGAAAGACATGGCTTGGCAGTTCGGGCTGGACTGTTCCCATGAGGCACAGGGTCAAGGCTGATTTGCATATGGCCATGTCTGAACTGGGGTGGTGTGGATTGCAAAAAAACGATGGATTTAGGCCCAGATCTCTGTACTGGGGTGAATGTATGACATTGTTCTGCATTCTGTCCATCAACTGTTGTTTTTGCACTTTGTAAATAGGGCGCAACGTGGTGCAATTTTTTACGCTGCCGCTACATCACCAAAAGTGACTCAACAACGGCACAAAAGTGATGCAGGGGATCATAAATAAGCCCCCCAGAGAGCCAACAACAAGCACTTTCGGGTCAGGGCCAGTACAACTAGCACAGTACCATCTAGTTCCTATAAAAGAACTACAATCTAGCAAGATGGAAGCTGGCAACCTTATGTTTGTTGTATGCATCCTGCTTTCGCAAACTTTGCCACTGTGTTGCATCCTTCAGGTTTGTTTTGCTCCTTCCCTGGTTCGTGTTTCCATGGTTTCTTTCTTATCTTGCCACCATTCCTCAGTTTGGGTCCTACTCTCCAAGAACATTGGGCAGTAGTTCCATCGCTACTGCTGTCAATTGACAAACTGGCATTGCTACTGCTGTCAATTGACAAACTGGCCACAGGGTGCTTCCTGGTGCCTTCAGGGCTCATTATTGCCATTTCTTCTGAAGTACCCAGTGAGTCCAAACTACCTTCTCTTCCTTACATATACTTTCATGTGTGTTATCCAGGAGGCTGCTCCTACTATAACTTTACCACCTCTCAGGAAGTCCTTGCACACAATTGGTGGGTTATCAGCCCAGTACCTTGTTCTCCCTTGTGGGAACAGGGTAATTGCTGATGCAGTCTAAGGTTTGATGTGTTCCTGTCTAGGGGGTTAACTCACCTGACTTTTCCGGTTGGACTGTATGTGGATCTGTCCTCACGGTGCTACAGGACTCAGACTTCACCTTACAGTTGAGACAAAACAAGGCTTAAACTGTTCTGGGGTTGCTTGTTCCCAACTAGAGGGGATCTATCCTGCCAGTTTGGGCTGGATTGATTTAAATATGAATGACCCTGTCTGGAACAATGGACTGGAAAGGAGTGGGTGATTGACAGGGGCTTAAATAATGCAAGTATTCCACCTTGCCCCTTTGTGCTTTAGTGTGATACCCAGTTGTGAAAGCTATATCACAATATGCCTCCTGTGCTCACTGTGCCACAATACTTGAGCTGCACCTCACTAATCAGGCCCAATAAGTCAAAAACTAGTCTGGAGTTGCCAAGGTCATATCTAGAGAAAATCTGTTCTGGCTGTTCCACCTGGACTGTTCTTTGGACCAGGACCAACTCTGATTTGCATATTGCTGGTCTCAGTCTTGAGCGGTGTAGGGGGCAAAAAAGACCCAATGAACTGCTAACTGACCTGAACAATTGCCAGTGGTTGAGATGCAGAACCCTCTATTTACTAAGGGACTTTGACTGGAACACATAATGTAGTAAAGTGAACAGTGCACAACTCCCTCTCTCAGGCGTTCCACATAGTCCTCAAAGGTCATCTCCTCTGGATAGAAGGCCAACATGACTAACTCCCCACTCGTCTATGCCCGGTGATCCCTACTGTTCTGTATTCCCCATGTAAATATGTATAATATGTCATTTACTTTTGTCTCTTATTTCACTGTGTATTTCAATTTTCACCCTTCGCAGCACACAGCCTGTGTATGTAGCTCTTCACACCGCTGAAGAACGCCATACTCTGATCTGTTTTCTTATAAACGTGTTCCTATTCTTTATATGGCAAGTGAAGTATTTTGAAGCTTTTCTATTGAAGACAGCAGGAGCATGGCCTCGACATGGTACAGGTCCTTCTTTTGCACAAATTAATCAAGCATCTGATTTTTCTCAGATTTTTTACAATCCAAGTAACTTCTTCCCAAAGTGTTTGTCCCCTTTGTTAGGCCTCTGGTTGGATTGTGCATCTGTAAAGTGACATATTGCTAATAACGTACATAGAGTGAGCACTATGAGTCTGCCCCTTTCATCCATTGGGTTGCTCCTATCAGTCTCTTTCAACCATCAACTTCAGATTTTTTAGTCACGTTTTCGCTCAGTAATGTAGGCTTCCCTCTCACCAGCTTCATTGGGTGGTGGGGTGTATCCTTCCGCCTCCACTCTAGTTCCTGCATTGAACTGGATGGTGGATTACCTTTCAGCCATAGTCCTTTCTGTCCACTCACGCTAGTTGCATAGGTGGCATATTGGCACTTGGTGCACTTGAACTGTAGATCAGTGTCTATAGTTTTTGCTGCTAATGTGATACTTAATGGCTCGAATAGGATTGGCTCCAATCCATATTACACATTTTCTTTTCGCAACAGAGAAAAAATTGAGAAATCATATCTGTTGCTCCTAAATAGTGAATTGTGGAGATTTCATTAGAGAAATCCTATCCATGCATTGCCAATACAATAAAAAATCAAACTAAGTTTGCCCTGTTTATTTACTTATGTGTAAAACTAAGCGGCACAAGTTGACTTTGGCTCGAACGGAGGCGCATATTTGAAAAGTGGGGGGCGTGTAATTAACTGCTTTCCATGTCAACCAAAAATAATGCGAGGTAAAATTTTGAATTATGTTGGGCTCTTGTATAAATGCCATTGTCTCAAATCCATATTACACAAGCACTAAAAAATGTGCAAAAGGTTTTGCACGGGCACCAGCACAGTGTCTGCTACAGCCTTAGACTCCCTTCGACGCACTTATACGCTGCATTTATTCTTTCATTTCTACCTGAAGTGTTTCCACAGCTCCTCTTATCTCTTTACTTACTTTCTAGTATAAGCGAAAGATAAAACTGCAGTCCCTGCCTCCTAGTGAACCTGGTGACTTTTAGATGTCAGATGTTTGCATCTTGCGTTATTGTGTGTTTCTCTCCGGCATAGTTCTTGTGCACTGATCAGCAAATGAAAGGACAGGCCATGTCTGCTCCCAGAGATAAGCCACTGAGAGCAGCAGTTTCCAGTACCTGATATGACAGATTCTCAACCTCTTTTGAGTTTTCTCGACGTCCACCAAAGATAGGACCTGACAAAAGACACATTTACCCTGGGATTATCATTCATAGAATTTAATACTTATCGCACCTGTAAGAATCCTTGAAAGGTATGCTTTAGGTCTCATGGCAAGAATACAGTTTCTCTCTATTTTAGCTCTAATCTTTCCTTTTTAATTCGCCACTTAATCACAATGATATTCGCCTGTCCGCGATAATATTCACCTCACAAATGTGCAGTGCTGGCATAGAATGGGAACTGGCTGGATTCTGTTTCTAGCAGTTAATCTTATGCCAGAACCTGGTTGCCAACGGTGTTGGTGAATTATCTTGTGTCGCGGTGCAGCTATTAGGAGTGGCTTTTCATGGCCTTGTAAATGGGCCACTTTTCACCTATCACTTTGCGAGAAAGGGGCGTTGGGTGTTGCTGGGGGTGTTCTCATGCAACACCCATGGTTTCTTCCACATTCCCAGACTAACAACGTTTCATAAACCTGGGAATGCGTCAGAATCCTACGCCTCCGCAGGAGGCGCAACGAGTAGAGATACTTTTATTTCTCCTCCTTTTTTCCTCCTATGCGTGCTGAATTCTGCAGCACACATAGAAAGAGGAAAACGCCATCAAAGATTGTTTTTGTACAGGAAGGTGTCCCTTTCTGCACAACAACAATTATTCCTGCGTCGCAGGCGCCCTTGCACCATGATGCAAGGGTGCCTGCGTTGGCGCATGGCAACCTATTGTGCGCCAGTGCAGGGGAAAGGACAGGGGTGTGTTGTATTGTTGTAAATACTACACATCCTTGTGCTTTTAAAAATTTGCAGCACAGCGCAGCAAAATGACTTGTGGCGCCGGGCTGCATCATATTGGTGTAAATGAGGCACTAGGTGGCTTATTTATAAGTCCCTTGCGCTGCCGGAGCATTATGTTTTATGTGATAAAAAGTGACGCACCAATCGCACAATGGGCTTGTAAATAAACCCCTAAGTGCCCGAATTATTGAAGTGTTGTGTTGCCCTTGAGTCACGCAAGATAACACAACACTAAAGTCATTTTTACCAAGCCATGTAAAGCCACTTTGCACAGCCCTGCAGTGCAAGGTAAATCTGGAGTAACGCAAGGATGCACAAGTCAATGCTTTGTGTTAGTCTGCCTCAGGAAGGCGTTCCATAGGTGGGCCGTGGATGTTCCCACACTTCCACCCATGGATTTTAGTGCATTCCCAGATTTACCATGAGTGGTGATATGGGAATGCATCAAAATACTATGCCTTCCCAGGGGAGGCGCAACGAGAAGAAATATCTAAATTTCTCCTAGTTTGTTCCTCTTTCTATGTGTGCTGCATTCTTCAGTACATATAGAAACAGGAGAAAGCCTTGGAGTATAGTTTTTGTACAGAGAGGTGTCCCTTCCTGCACAAAAACACTCCTACCTGCAATGCAGGCATCCTTGCACCATAACGCAAAGGTGTCTGTGTTGGCGCTAGGCAGCCAAAAGTGTGCCAGCACACGAAGAGGACATATATGCACCATATAATGTTTAATATGGTGCATTCCTGCCCTCTCCCTTTCATGCAGTGTAGCAAGGTGCCTTGCTGTGTTGCATTGTGTGAAATATTGGTAAATTTGCTCCAGAGGTGTCCCTCCCTGCGCAACAACAATCATCTCCGTAACACAGGCCCGTGCACTATGGTGCAAGGGTACCTGCATTGGCGCATGGCAGCCAATTGTGCGTCTGCACTGGGGAAAGCATAGGGGTGGATCGTATTGTCGCAAATACAACACATTCTTGTGCTTTTAAAAAGACATAGCTTGGTGCAGAAAAATGGCTTGAGGTGCAGCACTGCATCATTTTGCTGTAAATGAGGCACTAGGTGGCTTATTTGCAAGCCCCTTACGCTGGCGATCCTTCTCTTTCTATGTGATAAAAATTGATGCACTGGTGGTGCAAGGGGCTTGCAAATAAGCCCCTAAGTGCCAGAATTTTCAAAGTGTAGTGTTGCCCTTGCATCACACAAGATAACACAAGTGAAATACAACACTAAAGTCAGATTTACCAAGCCATGTAAGACCACCTTACGTGGCCCTGCAGTGCTTGGTAAACCTGCGTTAATCTGCCCCAGGGAGGCGTTCCATTGGTTGAGCTTGGGTGCACAAGAATTCTGTCTCAAAGGTATTAGGGCCCTAGACTGTAGATTGCATGTCTCTCTCTCTTGAAGCCTCCCTATGCCTCCTCCAGTTAACTAGGGAGTTGGGGAAAGTTCCAGCAGCGCTAGCAGTGGTCCTAGGCTTTCATCCAACTTCCATGGGCTCCAGCCCACAAGTATGTTTAGTCATACTTATGTTTTAATGCTATGGGCTTGATATAAATGTTGGGGGATCAGGCCCCACTGCTGTATTTTCAATGGTCTTCCAGCCAGCTGATTTGGCAGTCCACCAGCTGTATTTAAATGTTGGCGGGTCATGGGTGAAAGACCGCCACAGCCCGCCGCCTTTGTCAGAAATCTTTGTCCATGTCGATTGCATCATAGGCAGAAGCAGCTGGTGGAAGGACTCCAGCCAGGAGTCCTGCTGAGCTGATTATGATGTGACTTTCTGTTGAAGCAACTGTGGAGGGAATCCCTCCTACTCTGAGTTGGCTGAATCGAAAGAAATGAAGTAAAATTTACCTTTTTTCCTGCTTCCCTCTTCTGTTTCCATCTTCTACCCCATCGTTCAGGTTCCTCCTTTGCTACCACGACCCTACCATGATGTCAAATGACTCAGTTGTCGCTAAGATCTGAAATAAGCTACTTGAACAATTGTCTTACTATGTATCGTGTTTTGGCAATTGCTGTAGCTTTGTGTATGTCTGCATTGCTTTTACATGCAATAGTTTTCTTAGGTGTAATGCAGTAGTGTTCATTTTCCAACGGTAAAGTGAACACACCAGTATTGACACTTAAAAACACATTAATGTGGTTCATGGGGGTGTTGTGCTAGTGGTGCCTGTGGGTGGGTATTCAATAGTGTGTGATTCTTGTGTGAGTGGCATGTAATATGTAAAACAAAGGGATATAACACATTGCCTACATATGTTAGTCATGCAAACATGAGACATTAATTAGTTGTACTTACCAGTCTCCACTCCACCAGGAACTCACTCTGTCAGCGGACCAATTTTAGGACACTGCCAGCTTCCGGACGATTTTTGGCCGACATCTATTCCAGGTACGGTGGAGTCGGCCAATTCGGCCCGAAATCTGGGAGTCCTATTTGAACCCAATCTGCAGCTTGATGCCTCGGTGAATAGAACCATAGCGGGCTGTATGGGCTTACTTCGTGCCTTACGCAAGATCTTACCGCTCCTTCCTGAGGAGGTAAGGGCAGAAGTAGTGCGCAGTTCTATTCTTAGTCGATTAGACTACTGCAATGCACTACTTTTGGGAGCCCCAAAAACACTGATTTTAAAGCTGCAGAGGGTTCAAAATATGGCAGCTAAACTGGCCCTATCCCGCGCTCGTTCTGCCTCTTCTTCGGGTGCTTTAGCAGACCTTCACTGGTTGCCCATCCAAGAGAGAATCTGTTTTAAGGTTCTCTGCCTTTTCTTTAAGGCTTTGCATGGACAGGGACCGACCTCGCTTCAAAACCTCTTCTCTTGGTACTGCGCTGCCAGACCTTTAAGATCTGCCTCTGCGTTCCTAGTCACAGTTCCTAGGGTCAATAGAGTGAGGATGGGCGGCCGTGCGTTTAGTTTCGCGGCTGCCACACTCTGGAACACTCTTCCGCTGGCGCTGAGGTGCACACAGGATTTTACCCCTTTTAAAAAGAACCTCAAAACTTTTCTGTTCCCTAAACTTAGGTAGTGACAGTTGGCCAGCAGGATAGTTGCAGTCTCAGCGCCAGGATACCCTTGGGGTGGCAGCCGCGCTTAACAAGTAAATAAATAAAATAAATCTGAATCGGCATCACTCAAACCCACTGGTCTGAAAGCTAGAGAGTACTGTCAGCCAGCAGAGAAGACCGCTGCTGCAGTGGTCTACTGTCTATTGCTGCCAAATCTAAATATGGCAGGCGGACCGCTGTCAGTTTGACAGAGTACTTGGGACCGCTGCCACGGCGGAACAATGGTAGTCCCACCAAGATCCAAATGAGGCCCTTTGGAAGGTTATATTATTTCAAAGTCAATAGTATCTCTTCTTTGCACCAATACAAATCATATTTTCCTTTTAGGTGCAATAACACTTAAAAGGGGTACTTGTTTTAAGTACACCTGCTTGCTATGATGCACCTGTACTGTTTATTTATTTATTTATTTATTTTTAACACTTATAAAGCGCGCTAATACCAACCGGTGTCCTGGCGCTGAAGTGGTAATTCCCTGAAGTTAAGAATCCCCGGCTAAAGGGTGAAAAGCCATGTTTTAAGGTGTTTTCTAAACGCTAACAGATTGGTGATTGATTTAAGGGACAAGGGGAGGGAGTTCCAAGCCTTTGCTGCTCCTTGGACAAAACTCCTGCCCCCCCAGCGTGCCTTCCTGATCCGAGCTGTTTTTACCAGTCCCATACTGGCAGACCTCAGCTGTCTCTCAGGTCTGTACCTGGAAATCCTCTTGAAGAGACACTGGGCCCAATCCGTGCAGTGCCTTAAAGACAATGCAGAGGGCTTTAAACATAATCCTCTTTCGCATTGGGAGCCAGTGCAATTTCTCCAGTTCCTTGGTAGCTGAGGCAAATTTAGGCAGACCTCCAATCAGGCGAGCTGCCGCGTTTTGAAGGATTTGCAGCTTGTTCAACACTGCCTGTTGGGCCTCTAGAAAAAGACTATTACAATAGTCGAGGCGCGACAGAACAAGTGCAGTCACTACCGTCTTTTTGCTTCCCTCCGGTAAAAAGGGGAGCACTTTCCTGATGGTTTTCAAGAGCCAAAATATGGACGAGGTCAACGCCATAACTTGGGGTTTGAAAGAGAGTTGGCTATCTATGATGACTCCCAAATTTTTTACCTTCTGAGCTGGAACCGGCGGGTCACCCATATCTATTGGCCACCATCTTGGACTCCAGAGATTTGAGTTGGACCCAAAGACGATCACCTCAGTCTTGGAGGAGTTTAGTTTTAGACAACTTTTTGCCATCCAAGAACTGACCGCAGACATACATTCCTGAAACCTGGCTGCCACCCCTAGCTCTTTCTCCGGATGCACCGAGACCACAACATGGGTATCGTCTGCATACGAGGTTAATTCGAACCTGAAGGCTCTAATCACCGGAGCAAGAGAGGAAACATAGATATTAAACAAAGTGGGGCTAAGGGAGGATCCCTGGGGGACCCCCCCGGGGAGTTCGAAAGGTCTTGATTCGATGTCCCCCTTAGCCACCACTTGTACCCGGTCTTTCAGGAAGGCCTTCAAGATGTTAAGTGCTCGCCCCTGGATCCCGCAGCCCTCCAGCCGGTCCACCAGCAAAGCATGGTGAACCGTGTTCTATTAACATTTTCTGCTTTTCGGCAGGGTTTATACAAAAAATTCAACATTCGGGTGTAAGGATATTTTCTTTTTTTGTTCTTTTTTTGTGTCATATGTGTGCAAAACTATTAGCAAAATTAACTGTTGCACCGACTTGCCAAAGCCAGACCTCTTGGCTTTGTTAAGCTGGTAAAAGAAGACGATCTGTACAGAGTAGAGACTTTGTAGTTTCTTGACTAATGCTGCTATTTTCATAAAACGAAATTCAAATGTAAGGATTGACTTTGATGCAATTAAATGTTATTTAGTCAAGGTGAGAGTTATACAATATGGTTCATGACACTCCAGTGTGCTAGTATCACAAACACACTTGAACGGAGGGAGTGTAACTTGGTTTGACATTGAATGCAGTTTGGTTTATACACTAGTAACACATTTAGGTCCGGATCTCTATTTGTCCTTTTGTGTATTATAATAAAATACAGTGTATGCACTTGACAATGTCTAGCTTTTTTGTGATTAACACTAGAGTTTCATATGTTTTTAAGCACTCTCGATATTGGTAGATTAGTCACTTAGACACTTAGGGGGTCATTAGGATGGCGGGCGGACTTTGCCCTCCCGCCATCCTCGTGGTAATAGGGACCGGCCGCCATAAGGGCGGGGGTCCCATCACCAGCATTAGGATCCGCCCGCCACAGAGGAGGGCGCATCCCGCATTCCTACCATTGTGGCGGGCGGTGCATGGCAGAAAAGCATGCTGTGCACTTCCATGCACAGCATGGCAGGCACCGCTTTGCCGCCACGGAAAAGCATTGAAAAATGCCCATCATAATATGGCTGGCGGTGTCTGATAGACACCGCCACCATATTATTCCTTTTCCGCCCCGGCCGCAAGGTGACCAGGGCGGAAAAGCGGCGGGCGGTCTTTCCGTCCGCCGAGGTCCCCCCCGCCATACTAATATGGCGGCGGGGAAAACTAGTGTGGATGTCGGGCGGATTGCCTCCGCCAGGCCGGCGGTGGCTACCGCCAGCCTGGCGGAGGCAATCCGCCCGACATCGTAATGGGCCCCTTGGTTTTAACGTGATTTCCTATTTAGTCAAGTGGGATAAGCATGACGAGATTCTAGGGTGCAAAAAAGGCAGTGCTTAATTTGTGACAGAAGGAGAGTCGTGCACAAAGTTCTGCACGGAAGCTAACAGCTGGGGCAATTAAACATCGGCTTGCGAAATACCATAGCTGGCCATTTTAATACCACCTCATGCCCCATAATCCTCTACCAAATATTCCCTCCCCCTTTATCTCACTCTTGCAGGTTCCAGCTTTCTCCTTCTGTGATGTTTGTGCTGTCTTTCTCTTCCTCCGTCTTTCTGATCTATGTCATTTCTCTCTCTTGTATTCTGTTAATAAATGATGCAGGAAAATAAGTGACAGCCCCAAAAAATACGTGCTGTGCCCCTCACTGGCAACCACCGGCTCAAATTAAGCACTGTAAAAAGGTAAACATCCCATCCACTCTCCTTGATGTTCCATTCCTCATTTAAAGAGAGATATTCCTAATGGAAGAGCCAGCATCAGCTCTTCTGTTGGCTGCGATGCCATCAGACGGCCTCCTAATTTAGGGTGGTTCCAGGTAGGGCCACCCTTAGGCATGGGAGAGCTGGGGCCTGGTCCGCGGTGCCAATATTCTGAAGGGCACAGCAGGGAGCTGCCTGACTTAATGTTATACAAACAGCAGCTTGTCCATCTTACTTGGTGTCAGTCGGGTCCTGTTAAAGACTTTGTTATCAGTCCTTAATGTACCTCAGTGTAATTGTTAGCGCCTCATCAACCCCTTGCTCTCCTCCAAACTTCCTCACACCTCCTGCCGTCACACAGCGACAACCCCCACCTGCACAAAATACACCAAATTTTCTTTCCATCCAGGGCGCTGTCCTGGTCAGCCTGATCTAGGACTGGCCATGGTCCTAGGAAAGCAAACACTAGGAGATAATGAACAGAGTGCTGAAACTTTTCAGGCACTCATCCGCAGTCACAGATCTGGGTTTAATCCATCATGTTTCTTTAGCTCACTTCGCCACCCCAGTTCAGACCCAGCCATATGCATATCAGTTTCGACTCTGTTCCTCATGGGAACTGTGCAGCCGAAACTGCCAAGCCAGGTCTCCCCTGGACCAGAAACAAGCATCCTGGGGCCGGTTTTGGGGTAACACTCCTCATCAGTCAGGCTAGCTTGAATCCAGTGGCAAAGTTAGCAAGTGACCCATGTCTGGACATACCCTGCCAAATTAGGGCAAGCAAAGCAAACACAAGGAGATGATGGACGGAGTGCTGAAACGTTTCAGATACTCACCCCCAGTCACAGACCTGTGTTAAATCCATCGACGTTCTTTAGTTCACTTCAACACCCAGTTCAGACCCAGTCATATGCAAATCAGGCTTGACCCTGTACCTAATGGGAACTGTCCAGCAAGAACTGCCTGATCCTAGGATGTCATTTGTGCAGGAATTTGTGTGGAGTGGGACAGTCAGCGAAACTATAGTAATATAGCACATACGTATTTTAAAAAGTCGTCCATGCACCTGGAGAAAACTCCCAGCAAGTCAGGAGCATTTAGTATTTGAGTCCTGGAACAGGAGGCCCATTTTGGGGGTCTACTTTCAGTACCCATATTCCCCAAGAGTAGCTCATGTCATGCTTGTGGAGTCTCTGTTGAAAAATCATCTTGCTGCTCTGGTGGAATTCCGTAAATTTGGCAGCTTGACTGCTGTTAGTACATCAGAGGTGATACCTTCGCAATATTGTTGGTTTGTTGGTCAAGCCATACAACCTTACATGAGCAATAATGTCTTCTGTTTCCCTCTACCATATTTGATATGGGCTTCCCAGCTTGACAACATTTGTGGGGATATGAGCAAATCACGTTATAATATTTAATTATTTTTACACAGAAATTAAAATAATGCAGAATGCAATAAGGATAAAGATAGGATTTGAGAGTAAAGATAGGATTTGAGAGAAAAGCATACTAGGAATATAACTGGTTTAAAAACATTAATTAATTGTGTTTCCAACAATTGGGAGAGGTGTGTGGTTACTGTCTCAGGAGTCATTGGACTGACGCCAGCATACAAACAAGCAATCACCGGAAGAGGTTTCAAACATCTGTTGTCATCTTCTGCAACACTCCACTGCCTATTCCCATCCATTCCTGGTTAGTAAAGAACATTTGCAATCACATCTCAGACATTCCTTGGTTAACTTCAAGGACTGATGAAAAAGTAGACTGAGATCCTGTATTGCATTACACTGTAGACCAGTTTTGTTTTAAACTTTCAATGTTACATTAAAAAAGCTGGGCTCAGACTTTAGATTTTTATTAGATTGTCATTGAGAAATGTTAATTAATTAGGTGCAATTTTCAATATTTAACAGCTATATGTGCAGTGAATAACATGAAATTTAAGAGAAAATTATACTCATTTTAAATGTGCAAGCTGCACTAGGCAGCCATAGTTATTAGTATTGGCCGTAGAAATGCTTAAATGCAAGTTTTCTTTTATCTACAAGTGAACTCGATATTGCTGAAATATGCACAATGCAATTTAGAAACTTCCCCTTAATGTGACATGCTTAGAAATGTTTGTCATAACTGCAGAATGTTCAGGTTTTAATAAATGTATTATTTTACTAAGCAATGTATTATTTGTAATGATTGAACTTCCTATTCTCACCATATTTCAAGCAGTACTTGAATAGAAAAGTTATACATTTTAAAACAGTATTTCTTGTTCGTATTAATGAAATGCATTTCTAAACAGTATTTTGCATGCTGATGTTTCTCTTTAACATAGTTAATTGTGTATGCGATGAAACATTAGAGTGTTAAAGTGGGTTGGATGCCTATGGAAACGAAGGTTTATGAATAAAGAAGCCACACACGCAAGATGTCTGTAACAAACTTTGTGATAAAACTTAGTAAGCTGCATGTTATTTTGTGGGAAGGGAAGAGCTGGACTCACTCTCAGAAGAATGCTGATACCCGATTGGATCCGAGAAGGTGAGACCTGCTACACATTTTGCAACATTATTTTTGCCTTTTTAGGTCTCGGCTAGCCGCGCGGAAGCGCGTCTCCGCCGAGAACCTATTGCTGCCGTGTCTGCTTCCCAGGAGACAATCCTGGCCACGCGCATGGCGATTTGAAACTGTCACGCGCACGCGAACGCGCGCCGTGGCCAGGCGCTGTCTCCTGGGAAGCTCGAAACACCACACACGCATGCGCATACACACAGACACACACACAAGCGCCCATGCACGCACGCACATACATACAGAGACACCCCCCCACATACATACACACACACACACAAGTGCACCAAGGCCCCCCCTCCCCTCCCCTCCCCCCTCCCCGCCGCCGTCACCATCACCCACATACATACACACACGAGCATACACACACACACACACAAACAAGTGCACCAAGCCCCCCCAGCCCTTTTGAACTTACCTGGCCAATCTCGGGGGACTCTGCTCTCAGCACGCGGCGCGCAACAGGAGCCCCGGGCCGCGAGACGCATTGACTCCGCCTGCCTCCTCTTCCGGCCCGGACGCGGCCCCGCCCCCGCCCCCGTCACAGGCGACCTTGCCTGACTTCCGGTGCGGCCGCGGCGGGATTCCGGGGGCATTTTCTGTTGCTCCCCTCCCCCCTTTTGCTCCTGCTGCTTGTTGTATGAGCAGCTGTGTCTGAGAACCAGAGGGCATTGAACACAATGCAAGACTGAATTAATGTATAATGAAGTGTTGCTTCATGTCTGTATCAATTGTACCCCCACCACACACAAGCTACTTATTCTCCATACTACGCTGCATGCCACTTGTATGCCTCTGTGAAAGATTTTGTTTCCTTCATATTATTCGCCTCGTTTTCTTATGGGAAGAGTAGCTGTTTATACACTTGATCCTTGTGCTTGCCACTGCCAGGGATGTCTCGGCGTGGCAATCACTGATCAGCAGCTGAGAACGACATATAAAAGATTCCTCTGCAACCGAGTTTCCCTTTTGACTGCCGTTTCTCAATCTAGCTTGCTTGACAACAATGTGTGGCTGCGGGGACCCTGCCGGGACAGTTTCTTCACGCGGGGAACTACACCTTGAGAAATAAATGGCAGCCAATCCGCTGTCTTCGACCGGGTCGCATCCGAGACGGGTTGCCATGGCAACAGAGACAATGGCCCCCTTCTCGATGGTTGCAGAGTGGTCCCATGTTAAATAAACTCGGCTGAATCCGTAATAGGATTACGTTGTGCTCCCCCTCCCCATTTTCCTCTGGAAATTCCTAAGCGATATTGTGTTCAGCACAGGATGCGTGGAAAGGGAGCGAGGGAGGTGCCTGTCTTGTGCGTACAGCTGTTTTCTTACTAACCCTCTATTTTCATCCAAGACACTCAACAACTGAGAGAATGCGTGTGTGTTCGTTTTTGTATGCTTAGGTTTATTTTATGCCAAGAACTTGAATGTGTTATCAATGGAGCCCTCTTCAGTGACACGTTGTACGCTTCACAAGCTGGTGGTGAAATGCACGTTTCACTTGGTGATTGGATAGTCTGGGTACCCACGGTTTTAAGTGGACCGGGTCTTAATGGTGCTGACCACCTGCAGTTTTAAACAAGCAATTGCAATGCAACAGGTCTCACATTTATGCGAGTTTGAGCTATCGGCATTGTAAATGACAATGCCTTTTATTAATGTTTTGGTTTTTGAAACATAAAGAAAATGTATTGTTATTTACAATTCTAGTAGCTTAAACTCGTGTAAAATGCGAGACCTATTGCATTGCAAATGCTTGTTATGTTAGTGAGTGTTCCTAGTTAAATGCAGTGTCATTATTTTGTGGACTTTAACCTGCTCGTTTTTTTCTGATCATTCTCCCAGAGATTCTTTCCTTGTCCCTTGTCAACAGCTGCGGCTACTGCTGCTGCTTCTGTTCATCCTTTACTTTACAGCTTGACTTCTGACAGATTGCTTCTGCAACTGTATGATTGATTGCTTGAATTATCGAGACTCATCTGAGTTCATGAACTACTCTTCATTGGAGGTTCTGCTGCTTCAATTTTATTCATCAGCTTTATGCTTTCTTTGTCTAACTCTTTTCCTTTGAACTTGAACTCTTCATTAGTTCCACTAACTTTAAATTCTGATCCTGTTCTTTAGAATAGTTTTTTTTTATGGACGGCGCTTTATGCTTTATTTGATTATTGTACGAACCATCTGAGATGTCTGTAAACATATTCAATTTATTGACTAACTTGAATAAAAATAATAAAATGATACTTCCTTTACTTATTTCTTAATGATAAGTAAAACATTTAAAAGTATTTCAAACTCTCAACATTGACTGAATATTAGAACTGTTATTGTGATTTCATTTATGATGATGAAATAGTTCCTTGTTCAAAACATGGTTTTAAAAAGCTGTCACCTGTAGCGAGTGGTACTTTGAAGCCAGCACCCTAACAGGGCTTTATCCTGAAACTCATGATAAGAAATGGTTGAACAATATTATTTTAATTTTGCCGCATCTCCGCACGATCAGCAGTATTTTTCCATAACACCGTTATAGCCCACTGCAGCACTCTATCCTGCTCAATGAAACCTCCTCCTTTATGTAGAGGTCGGTAAATAAAAGGGCCCATAACAAGAAGCCAGGCTTTATTGGCTAGTATAGCACACTGTAAAAGGCTGTACAGAGATTACTTAATTCTACAATACAGTGTCCTAATTTAGAAAAAATATCCCAGGAGATAAAGTGGGTGTAAAACATTTCCATGCCACAACAACATGCAGTTATTGACCGTGGTAGCCATAGAAAGAGAGTATTAATGCAACACAGCCCCTGCTTCAACCTCGGCCAAAGTTCTGTGCTCCAGCACTTTACCAGGACAGACAGAGAAGAAAGTGTTGTGGTGAGTTCCATCCACCCTCCTGCAACTCCTTCTTTGAGCACATGTGAGTGACAGTGGGAGACAAAGACTACGGATGCCTCCTTTGTGACCACCCCCTACGTGCATGTCCCTACCCCGAAAGAAGGTGCAGAGCCTGTAGGTTGCAGCATTGGAATATTGAAAGCAGCAGGCCTTTCCTAATATTTATAGCACACTGCCACACCCTTACTTTGAATGGCGCTTCCAGCATTCCACTGCAGTAGAACAGCCTGCATCAGAGAAGGTCACCAGTTATTAAAAGCCATGTCCAATGGATAGGGTATTCAAGTAAGTATCATGTAATTGCTAGGGAGGGCTCAGAGGCAGATGTTGACTCACCATTTGCACTTCCCCATTTACCCATAAACCATAGGAGTACGTGGAAACTGTGTCTACTCCCACATAACCTCTTTGGAAAGGTCGCTATAGAGCGTACCCTTTTTTAGGCCCCATAAGGAGATGGGGCCTGTAGAGATTGAAGAGCTATAGTAACTTTTGCAAAGTGGTTACATGGGTTACTGAGATACACCGGCTTTAAGCATTCCCTATGAAGGAACACAATACCTGAACAAAATCACCTTGTCCTTTAGCCTTGTTCCAGAGCACGCGCAGGATACCAATCCCTCACTGGGATGTATACTTTCACCTAGACCGAAAGTGGTGCGGAGGCTTTTGTTTATGAAGCACCTTGACACCCCACATTTGTAAATCTGTTTCAGTATTTGCAGGATTCATTGCAAAAGGTTTAGAGCAGGGGTCTCCATTCTTATCTGTAATTCAAGCTACTTACATTCATTGAAAATTATCTACAGCTACTAATATTATTGGAGACCTAATAGTTACCAAATGAGACAAGCTTACATTAGTGTCCACCATTGTCGTATGGCTTATCCTTTCCTAAGTAAAACTGTGCATTTTTTGGACAACATAACCATCAGAACTGTGTGAGACTGATTCAACTCACTCCATCCAGATATGTTGGCCTAAGTCCTGCTAGCTCACAGTGCACCGTCTGTACTCCTAGCCTTGCAAGGTAACAAATGGATGTGCAACCTCACAACATGGCAACCCTGACTCCCCAAGGAAATTTGGGGAACAGATCTAGAACCCTTTTGCTTAGTTACTTAGTCATACCCGAAGAGATACACAATAACTACACAGTATTTATTGAAGCATTGTGATTCTTTAGTAAAATACTTGGGTTGCAATAATCAATAGAAGGAAATAGAATAATGTGATTAGCATTGCTAGAATGCTGAAAACGATAAATGGTTCAACCAGTGTTCTGATTACAGAGAATATGCGCTTGCATTTAAGTACTGTAATACTTTGTACTCCTACTTAGCGCATTCTAACCTATCATGTCTACGGTGAGTGAATCTGCTAAATCCCTGTAGGGTGATCTAACTCTCCATTACCTGTGGGTAAGTGTCATCAAGCTTCCCATCTTGGTGGAGTGCCGGGCAGCATCCCTCACAAGAGGTAAACAGGAATCAGCTGTCTTGGAATTCCGGGATGTGGGTGACCTCTCAGCGCCAGCTAAATTCTCCTCCTTCAAAAACATATGCTTGATGTTGTATATGTAATAACATCATCCATATAACCATGCCGAAGCAACAGTCAGGCCACTATTGTTTATTCTATTGTGATAGCTCTGTCGCTGATGGGCCAAAATAAATAACAACATCCTGCATGATGAACTCAGCCCTTGTACAGAATGTTCAAGGTGTTTTGATAGGGTGCCTACGAAGTGGCAGTGTAAGCAAAACTGAGTTTGAAGAATATTATCCTTCATGTGCACGTAAGTCATTGTGTTTAGGAAGAAAAGGCAACTTAAGGACGTGAGCATGTAAAAATGGCATTTCCATTTGAGCCTAATGTAAAAATGTGACACCATATACAAACATTAGCAGTAGTGATCACTTCAGCACATCAGGCACGGTTGCTGAAAGGAACGTTAAAATGCTTTGTTAATGTGGAATGCCTCTACATGGGTCATACATAATAGCCATAGCTACAATGCCCCGGGAACCAGGTTAATAATATTAGTTATACGTCTCCCCAACACTGTTTGATTTTTCACCCAAATATCAGCATTAAATATATTTTGGAAATTCAATAATTTTTCTCCAAACACAAATTCATGAGATCTGAAAATATACACATTTCCGTTTCGAATAAATGCTTTTCAATTTTGATATAAATATATGAATTCAACCAAGCAATAGCTTGTAATTTAGTTAACTAGGCTGCACTACAAAAGCTACTTACAGGTACCTGGAGAGCTACCAGTAGTTCACAAGCTACCCTTTGAAAAACCCTACTTTAGATCTGTTATGACTTTCAACTGCATCCAAACAAGACTTACACATTTTGACCAACTGGGACTGTTTTGCTTTTTTAAACTAAAAGACACCTATATTTGAACTAAGATACACTAAACATTAGATTGAGTGAGATTTCAAGGAATAATCTCACGATATTGTGAATGTTTGTTATATTTTCTTGAAAGACTACAAGCCTACAATTTAACTGAGGCATTTAAAACAATAATTGCACTTTATGCTCTCTACTACTTCTTGATTTTCATGTGACTTGTACTTCCTTTTGAAACTGTTCTCTTCATTTAGCTATATGTGGTCAGCTTTTGTATTAATGCAGTTGCTCCAAGAAACATTGAACCTACTATATGCGTCTAATGGTATCTTCTTCTTTTTTGTAGGTACTGACCCCTGTACAGATTAAATCGATATGCCAGGCTATCGTAGAATCTGGAAAACAGTATTCAAAGAAAAAGAGGAAGCCATTTCCTCTCATGTACTCTTACTATGGAACAGAATATCTTGGTGAGTAGAAATCCATCATATAAATTATAAGCTATAATGTGTCCTTTTTTCATATGATCGACCTTAAACGTGGACAAACACTGGATATTTCAAGTGGGTACTTCTTTGTCAAGTTGGTACTTCTAATATCAAAGAAATGTTGTTCAATGCCCAAATGTTAACTGTGTTCTTTCGCTCTACCTCTTAGTTCCACTCCCCCTGCCCCCCCAAAAAAAGAGGGGAATATGGTGACACAAATTTACAGGTTACATAGAGAAATAATATATGGTCTCCAGGAGGCCTTTAATTTACAGGCTCAGGCATCGTATATCCAAGCTACCGCTCAGGTGACAAGGAATGATGTACAGGCTTGTGCCTCACTCTGGAACAGTTAGATTACACAAATCGTATGAGTATTAACTTTGGACTGGAAAGTAACCTTCAAATTGCTCAGCTCTTACATACCGTTAGCTTTCAGACAGCAACATTATATTCCTGGCATCACAAAACATACAGGCCCAGGCACACAATTGACTCAGTCCTCATGTAACACATGCAATACATGCTTTGGCTTTGAACAGCAAAGCTGTCCTTAAGGTTTAATAGAATCGACTGGTCCATGTATCTCAGATATCTGACGTATCCCTGATGAAGCGTGCAAGTTACACATTTGGGCCTCAGATATCATGACTAGCTCACAAGTTCAGGTTTCAGACAGCTTAGCAATTACTCAGTTACACACACACCTGGTAATCTGAAGCAGTAAACCACATTTATCCCTCAGGGAATAGTGCTAAAATGAAATAAAACATAACATAGATCAACCTAGTGAGGTACTCAGGATCACATGGGTGTCATTGAGGAACTGACCTCATCCCATGAAGCAGAACATCTTTGTTGCTTCTCTGATCTCCACACTGTCCATTCTTGGATGGATGCGGCATCATGGAATTTCAGTATTTAGGGCCAGATGTATGAGCATATTTTGCGGTTGCAAACGGGAAATCGGTCCGTTTGCGACTGCAGAATTGGTCTGGCCCATGTACAAACACTATTTTGCGACTCTGTAACCAATTACCGACTTGCAAAATAGGGTTTGCGACTCGCTATTAGGTAGAGAGGTGCCAAGGGTGTCTCTTCCTAATATCAAGTCCAAATGGTATGTACCATTTTTTTGCAACCGCATTTGCGCAAAATACTCACAGTTTTCCACCTACTTTTAGTAGGTGGTAAGCCACTCGCAAATGAGAAGGGGTCCTCATGTGACCCCTTCCATTTGTGAATGAGTGCGAAATTTTTTTTTTAAGAGCAGGCAGTGGTCCCAGGGACCACTGCCTGCCCTTAAAAAATGAAATAGAAAAGTTTCATTTTTCTTTTTAAATGCATCCCGTTTTCCTTTAAGGAAAACGAACTGCATTTTTAAAAAAAAGCCGTATTTCAAAAGCAGTCACAGACATGGTGGTCTGCTGACCCCAGCAGGCCACCATCCCTGGGAATGCCAGCCATTCCCAATGGGGTCGCAAATTGCACCTACCTCATGAATATTAATAAGGCATGCAATTTGCGACCCCATTAGGAATCGCAAACAGTGTCTGAGACACTGTTGTACATTCCATTTTGTGAGTCGCAAATTGTGACTCGCAATTTGCGACTCGCAAAATGGAATTGTCGTACATCTGGCCCTTAGTGTCCCTTTGGTTATTTTCTTCTGTTTTATTAGTTTCAATTAGGTCATAAATTGAACTTTTGCATAGTGAATACAATTTATGCAAAATCTCTCATTGGCTCTGTCTCTTTTTTGTCATCCATGCTTGTGTTATCATGTATTTTTTGCCTTCTCTTTCTGTTTTTTTCTCTAACTCCTCTCTCTTGTTGAATTTGACTCTGATCTCTGTATGATGCTATAAAAGGGAGGTTTCCTTGCGACTGGAAGCTTTCTTAGTAGCCCCCAAATGCATTCTAGACCAATTTGTACAAGAATCACGACTACAAAAAAGAACAATAGCTGGTAGAAGTAATAGGTTAGTAAATAGATTGTTTAATTTAGACTAGGGAACAGTCGGTATGCAGGTCCTTTGACTTATTGGTCTGGCCTTCGGCATGTCGTTTGACTCTATGTCATAATCTAATATATTTGTCAAATAACAATATTGTTACCATTTGAGGTAAGTGAACATGGTGTGCGCTTGAGGCCTAAATATTTAGGGGTCGATCAGGATGGCGGACGGAAGAGCCACCGCGGCCCTGGAGTAGGCGGAAAAAGCCTTTTCCGTGTCCGCCTGCCGCGGATACTCCGTCCGCCATATCAGGATAGGAAAACGTGTCAAATTTCCGTCCGCGACGGAAAAACACGCTCCGCCGGCCAACTACACACGACCACGCGGCGGACGGAACACATCCAAACGCTCCGCCGTACGCACTGACGTCGAAGACCGTCCCCCAAATCAAGATGGCGGAAAACACACATAAAACCGCTGCGGAAAAACAACCTGTCTTAACACGGCGGAATCCCCACAGCGAACATAGGTGACACAGCCGAGATACCCACCGCAAGCTGACCACCACCATGGACCCGGCGCTACACGCTTTCCCGATGCTCTTCGCGATCCACCACGTCCTAGTCATGGCCTACTATGGACGACGACGCAGGTAAGGTACAAACCATTGGCTGTCTGGAGGGGAATACCAGCAAGGGACGTGACGTAGGGAGGGGGAGTGTCATGTTACCGAAACCACTGATGAGAAGCATATACGAATACACATTAGCAGGACGCAAGCAGGAATGACAACGACAGACCACGAGACTTGATAGACTACCTTTATTGTCAAATAATAGGGGTCAAATCACAGTGTATGCGTGAACATGGGCAAAGTGGGCACCAGAGCAGGTACAACATAGCAGGTAACGAGAGGGCAGCATGCAGTATCAGAGCATCAACAGGGCATTGTGCATTACAGAGCAGGTACATCAGAGGCAGGTAACGAGAGGGCAGCATGCAGTATCAGAGCATCAACAGGGCATTGTGCATTACAGAGCAGGTACATCAGAGGCAGGTAACGAGAGGCCAGTATGCAGTATCAGAGCATCAACAGGGCAATGTAGAGTACAGAGCAGGTACATCATAGGCAGGTAACGAGAGGGCAGAATGCAGTATCAGAGCATCAACAGGGCATTGTGCATTACAGAGCAGGTACATCAGAGGCAGCACGTGAGAGGGGCTAAGTGCATCAACAGTCCATTGCACAGAACAGCTCCATCAGAGGCAGCACGTGAGAGGGGCCAAGTGCATCAACAGTCCATTGCACAGAACAGCTCCATCAGAGGCAGCACGTGAGAGGGGCCAAGTGCATCAACAGTCCATTGCACAGAACAGCTCCATCAGAGGCAGCACGTGAGAGGGGCCAAGTGCATCAACAGTCCATTGCACAGAACAGCTCCATCAGAGGCAGCACGTGAGAGGGGCCAAGTGCATCAACAGTCCATTGCACAGAACAGTCACATCACTGGCAGCACATGAGAGGGCAGAATGCAGTATCAGAACAGCAACAGGGCAGTGTGGCCAACAGAGCAGGTACATCAGAGGCAACATATGAGAGGGGCAAAGTGCATCAACAGTCCATTGCACAGAACAGCTCCATCAGAGGCAGCACGTGAGAGGGGCCAAGTGCATCAACAGTCCATTGCACAGAACAGCTCCATCAGAGGCAGCACGTGAGAGGGGCCAAGTGCATCAACAGTCCATTGCACAGAACAGTCACATCACTGGCAGCACATGAGAGGGCAGAATGCAGTATCAGAACAGCAACAGGGCAGTGTGGCCAACAGAGCAGGTACAGAGGCAACATATGAGAGGGGCCAAGTGCATCAACAGTCCATTGCACAGAACAGCTCCATCAGAGGCAGCACGTGAGAGGGGCCAAGTGCATCAACAGTCCATTGCACAGAACAGCTCCATCAGAGGCAGCACGTGAGAGGGGCAGAATGCAGTATCAGAGCATCAACAGGGCATTGTGCATTACAGAGCAGGTACATCAGAGGCAGGTAACGAGAGGGCAGAATGCAGTATCAGAGCACCAACAGGGCATTGTGCATTACAGAGCAGGTACATCAGAGGCAGGTAACGAGAGGGCAGCATGCAGTATCAGAGCATCAACAGGGCATTGTGCATTACAGAGCAGGTACATCAGAGGCAGGTAACGAGAGGCCAGTATGCAGTATCAGAGCATCAACAGGGCAATGTAGAGTACAGAGCAGGTACATCATAGGCAGGTAACGAGAGGGCAGAATGCAGTATCAGAGCATCAACAGGGCATTGTGCATTACAGAGCAGGTACATCAGAGGCAGCACGTGAGAGGGGCTAAGTGCATCAACAGTCCATTGCACAGAACAGTCACATCACTGGCAGCACATGAGAGGGCAGAATGCAGTATCAGAACAGCAACAGGGCATTGTGCATTACAGAGCAGGTACATCAGAGGCAGGTAACGAGAGGGCAGCATGCAGTATCAGAGCATCAACAGGGCATTGTGCATTACAGAGCAGGTACATCAGAGGCAGGTAACGAGAGGGCAGCATGCAGTATCAGAGCATCAACAGGGCATTGTAGAGTACAGAGCAGGTACATCAGAGGCAGCACAACTACGTGTCCCTACCAACCCGTCACAGGGACCACAAGAGTGCCACGCAGTTCTCAATGGACACACCATGTGAATTAACATTTGAGTGAAGTGTACAGCACGTCACATCACAGAATCAGGGGGGACTGCGTGAACTACCTGCCTCGGACACACTGGCAGCACCAGCAACAGGAGTGTGAGACACAGCCACAGCCCGAGTGACACACACATGGGCCACGGACCCAGACACACTGGCAGCACCAGCAACAGGAGTGTGAGACACAGCCACAGCCCGAGTGACACACACATGGGCCACGGACCCAGACACACTGGCAGCACCAGCAACAGGAGTGTGAGACACAGCCACAGCCCGAGTGACACACACATGTGCCACGGACCCAGACACACTGGCAGCACCAGCAACAGGAGTGTGAGACACAGCCACAGCCCGAGTGACACACACATGGGCCACGGACCCAGACACACTGGCAGCACCAGCAACAGGAGTGTGAGACACAGCCACAGATGTAGTCACTGACACGTGAGCCACTGACCCAGACAGACTGCCAGCACCAGAAACAGGAGTGTGCAACACAGCCACAGATCTTCTAACTGACACGTGAGCCATAGACCCAGATACACTGCCAGGACCTGCAACAGGAGAGGGCACAACTGACACTGTGCCACCATCTGATACATGAGAGTCAACTGCACCGGCGCCACTGGGACAACTGAAATGATGAGCCACAGGGCTGTATGGGCCAGGAGGCAGGGTGGGCCTGGGAGCTGGGGATAGCTCACCTAGAGCCAAATCGGGGTTTGCAGGTGTCAATGGTGTGTGTCTGCGTTTCTTAGGGAGGTGTGAGTGCACCCTGGACAGGACAGGACTGCCAAGTGGTGGGGACTCCAAAGAATCACCACCCAGTATAGGTGGAGCAACTGCTGCCGGGGATCTGGTTTCGGGGGACGTGCTGGAGCCTGCTTGTCGTTTGCTCTGTGCCTGCCGCCTGGACTCGGAATGATGTGTAATGGGGGATGCAACAACAGGGGACACCCTCCTCTGCTTCTGACTGGCCTGGATGGGAGTGGAGGTATGGGGGGACTCCGCCGCGGAGACATCAGTTTGGCGTTTAGTAGAAAACATCAGCCTCAGTGCAGCCAGGGGTGAAGTATGCCTGTCCTTGATTGCGCCATTGTCCATGCTAGATGCCTTGTCCGTAGGATGTGCCTTATCCTTAGGTGGAGTGTTGTCTCTGGATGTAGCCTGTGCCCTGCTCGCCGCCCTGTTCCTGCCAGCAGACTTGTCGTCTGTGGTGCACCTGCCTCCAGCAGACACCTGCTCCCTGTGTGTGTCGCTGCCCTTGGGAGTGTTCCTATCCACTGCTGTGGGCCTGCTCTTGGGAGTCTCCCTGCTCTTAGTAGGTGCCTTAGTCTTCTCACTGTCCTTGGGAGTGTTCCTATCCACTGCTGTGGGCCTGCTCTTGGGAGTCTCCCTGCTCTTAGTAGGTGCCTTAGTCTTCTCACTGTCCTTGGGAGTGTCCCTTACCTCTGCTGTGGGCCTGCTCTTGGGAGTCTCCCTGCTCTTAGTAGGTGCCTTAGTCTTCTCACTGTCCTTGGGAGTGTCCCTTACCTCTGCTGTGGGCCTGCTCTTGGGAGTCTCCCTGCTCTTAGTAGGTGCCTTAGTCTTCTCACTGTCCTTGGGAGTGTCCCTTACCTCTGCTGTGGGCCTGCTCTTGGGAGTCTCCCTGCTCTTAGTAGGTGCCTTAGTCTTCTCACTGTCCTTGGGAGTGTCCCTTACCTCTGCTGTGGGCCTGCTCTTGGGAGTCTCCCTGCTCTCAGTAGGTGCCTTTGTCTTCTGACTGGCCTTGTCCAAGGAACAGTCCATGGACATGTGAGTATCCCTTGCCTTCGGAGTACCTTTCGTGTTGAATGCCTGTGTAGCTCCGGAAGGCATGTCCCCCAACAACACTTGTGGATCCTGTGTGTGTACTCCAGTGCATCTGACGTCGTCTACGTGAACAGATTTAGCTGATCTAGGGGATGGGGTCTGTGCCCTGCGTGCCCTGACGTGCTGTCTGACGCTGCTTCTAGTGCAATAACCTGTATTTGAGTCCTGCTCTGAATAATCACTACCCCCTGAGACATCCAGCGGTGTAGATGGGGAAACAGAAGTAGCACCCTGTTCATTCGACTGTACTATTGCAGACGACATACTGCTTGCCAATGACTGCACTGTCCTGTGTAGACCTGCAAGATCGCCATGCATCCCTTCCATGAATGCCACCACCTGCCCCAACTTCCTATCATGATCCTGGAAAGCATTTGTCATATTGGTCTGACCCACACACAGCTGTCGCAGCAGATCAACGGCCTCAGCACACAGTGCATTTTGGCTCACCGTGGCAGGGGCAGCGGTGCCTGCACCGAACGCCACTCTGCTCCCCCTACTCCTTCGGCCACGAACAATACATGGTGCAGTTGGCGGAAGTGTGGGCCCTGTGTGCTGTCTTCCGACAGAAGGTGATGAGTGCCCACTCCCAGTCTGTGACAACAGTGCAGGCTCACCAAGAGTGTCCGACGAGGAGGACGATGGTGTCTCCACATGCGAGTCCTCAGGGACGGTCCTGTCCCCCTCTCCGGCGCTGGCCTCCTCCGTGTCAGTCTGCGTGTGTGCGAAGTCTGAGCCGGACTCATTTCCTCGGCTACTCTCCACCGTCTGTGGCTGAGTGTCCTCTGTCAAAGCTGAAATGCACAGAAAAGATGTGTGAGTCATGGGCACACTCACGTACAGAAGGAACAGGATAGCCAAATCACATAGCAGACAAAGGTTCATGAGCCCTCAGCCTGCACATGGCCCACCCCTACCAGTCATCCTCACATTTTCTGCCATGGGGACATGGACCACTAGGGGATGTGCTTTAACACTCAACTACTAAGCAAGTGGCGTGTCAACATGGCGGACCTGGATGTCAAATGAGTACCACCCAATGGGACCAAAATGCCATCACAGGCATACATACGCAACACGGAACTCAATGGTGTGTCTGTGCACCAATACATGCATAGCACTCACAAGTTTCCTACACAGACAGTATGCTCACCGCTAGTTTGCTGTTGATCGGCACTCAGACGTTCGGCCAGTTCAGGATGCGTCACTGCAATGATACGGTGCATGAGAGGGGTCATGGAGCGTCGGGCCAGACGGGGCGTCCTTGGAATCAGGCCCAGTGTTACTTCCGCTACATTCTTGCTCAGCCTGGAAATGTCGTCCCAGCGTTTGTGGCAGTGTGTATGTCGTCTGTTGCACACCCCCAATGCCCGTACTTCCCGTGCTATGGTCCTCCACAGGTCCTTGCGAAGGTGCAGCTTGACCTACCATGATGGGAGACAAAAGGGTTTAAGTCAGTGGACAGGTGGCCTGTCACACACATAGGGGCAAGACGTTACTGTCAGCAGCCATGCACAATCAGGAACATATGTCTAGCCCACACTACACAGCTAAGATATAAATAGGCCTGATCATTTGGCCCCCTCATGCACACCAACATGTCCCACACTGCACTTACCACCCGTCCCGGTGCGCCGTAGAGGCGTCCATAGTTGCGGAGTACACCGTCCACGAGGACATCAAGCTCCGCGGCGGTGAAGGGTCGAGACCGGATCTCTTTGCCTCTCGACATGGCAAGATCACGGAGTATGGCACTAGAGCAGCAGTCGGTGGTCAGCTCAGCAGCAGCAGCAGGTCGAGGTGATGGTCACAGGCAGCAGTCGGTGGTCAGCTCAGCAGCAGCAGCAGGTCGAGGTGATGGTCACAGGCAGCAGTCGGTGGTCAGCTCAGCAGCAGCAGCAGGTCGAGGTGATGGTCACAGGCAGCACTGGTCCCCAGGGTAGGAAGTTTCATGTTGGCCAAGACACATATATAGGGCCCTCAGCACGTGTCAGTGGCATACGTCGCCAGCAATTGGTCAGCCCTGGGAGCGTGATCGTGAAATGGGCCAATGACTGGCCCTGTTGTTGCGGTGCACAGCTTCCGCTACTTGCGATTGGCCGTATGCGGCCAGCGTCCCTCTTCCCATTGGCTGCATGTGCAGGGACCGTGACGGGCACACATCGGCAACCGCACGTGCAAGCTTCAGGCACGGATGCTTCAGTTGCAACAATGTACTATCACTGGCGCCTCCATGGCGGGGCACGTACACAGCGGGGGAGGTGCAGGCCTATACACCCTGCAGATGTACTCAATGGACATGCCAGTTCATGACCCCCCTTACAGTCACCTTGCATCATCCACCGTACACCGGCCGGAGCGGCCGGCCCATGAACATCCGCCGTGCCCGGCCATGAACACAACCGCCATGGCCGGGACCGGCGGTTGTTCATGGCCGGGCACGGCCATGGCGGTTGTGTTCATGGCCGGGCACGGCGGTTGTTCATGGCCGGGCACGGCCATGGCGGTTGTGTTCATGGCCGGGCACGGCGGTTGTTCATGGGCCGGCCGCTCCGGCCGGTGTACGGTGGATGATGCAAGGTGACTGTAAGGGGGGTCATGAACTGGCATGTCCATTGAGTACATCTGCAGGGTGTATAGGCCTGCACCTCCCCCGCTGTGTACGTGCCCCGCCATGGAGGCGCCAGTGATAGTACATTGTTGCAACTGAAGCATCCGTGCCTGAAGCTTGCACGTGCGGTTGCCGATGTGTGCCCGTCACGGTCCCTGCACATGCAGCCAATGGGAAGAGGGACGCAGGCCGCATTCTGCCTTTGGGAAGTAGCGGAAGTTGAGCACCGCCATGGCGGCGCCAAATATGTGATCTTGTCAGACGCTGCACCGTGATGTGTTGTGTGCAGTTGCGTCATGAGGGATGTGAGCGTGATTGTGAAAGGTCATATGTCATACAATATAGCATGTGTGTCCATACAATGGACATCGGTCGGCACACAATGGCCAACAGATGTGCATTCGTACGTGTTGACGTCGGGTTTGACCCTACAGACGTTGTTACATCTTCACAACTACACAGTACATCACGGCTGTGTGGCCAATTCATGCATCTGTTGTCGGTTTATTGTTGTGTCGAGGTGACTACAGTGGTGGTGGTACACATGCATTCCGTGTATGTGATTTATACGTTCTGTCACCATGCATGTCATTACCGTATGCACATCATCATTGGTGGTGGCATTTGTGCTTGATGACATGGCGTGTGTAAACTTATCGTTTGTGTGCATGCAGTTGCATGAGTGTCTGTGATGTGTCTACGATACATTAGGGTGACGACTGGAGTTATGTCAGTAAGGTACACATGTGATGGAGTTGTACACGTATGCGTCGTTTGTACGTTGACCTAAGTTACATCTCTCTCCCACACAGGAGGGCTCCAAATGTGCATCGCCCATACACTCAGCTGGAGGATATGGTAGACGAGGAGGTGATTCGGAAATTCAGGCTGGATCGACGTCGGTTGCTGGAGCTTGTGGCTCAATTGGCTCCTCATCTGCAGCCACGTAGAACGTATCCTGGCTCGTTTACACCCACTGCAAAGGTCATGGCGGTACTACATTTCTTCGCTACTGGCACATTTCAGTATACAGTTGGAGGTGCCGGGGGTATGTCACAGGCAATGTTCAGCACGGTTCTTCGGGATGTGTTAACAGCTATGATGCTGTACAAGGATGAGTACATACATTTCCCACGTCCGGAAGAGTTGCCAGCTGTCAAAGCTGGTTTCTATGCACTGGGCCACATACCTCACGTTGTGGGCTCAATTGATGGCACGCACATCGCGCTCATTCCACCACGGGCACGCGAACAAGTGTTCAGGAATCGGAAACACTTTCATTCGCTGAACGTGCAGGTGGTGTGCCTGGCGAGCAACATCATCTCCCATGTGTGTGCAAGATTTCCTGGATCCGCACATGACGCCCACATCATGCGAACCAGCAATGTCCCACGACTCATGGCAAATCTGCCACCCGGTCAAGCGTGGCTTGTTGGTGAGTGTGCAGTGGGGACTCTTGTGATCTCTGTGTTGCATGGGGTACCCACCATATCTTGTTCTGATGTTTGTCTCTGTCATCCCCCTACATAGGCGACTCGGCTTACCCAAACCGGCCCTGGCTCCTCAGTCCCCTACGTAATCCGAGGACGGCGGGTGAAATGCGGTACAATGAGGCACATGGAAGGACACGGAGAGTCATCGAACGTACCTTTGGACTGCTGAAGTCTAGGTTTCGGTGCCTCGATAAGACCGGAGGGGCACTGCCTTACTCACCAGGAAAAGTATGCAAGATCGTGATTGCCTGCTGCATGCTCCACAACCTGGCAGTACGCAATGACATTGAACTGCTGTTGGACCCTGAAGACGAAGGAGTTCCTCGGCCTCCCATCCCACCCATGTCGACTGATGAGGATAGTGGTGAGGAGGAAGGTGTGGACCAGAGGCGCCAGCTCATTGATCGCTACTTCCCTTGAATGTGAGTATCTACCTCTAGTGGCGGTTGACAATGCCTCATGTATGTTTTCTGGTGTTGTGTGGATATGGGGTTATTCAGCTGGGTGTGGTTTGTGATGGTTGCACATGTGTGTCTTCATGTCTTTGGACATAGGAGTGTCCATGATGTGTGTGCTCCCATCCCATGCTTGTGTGATGGTTGTCGTTTGTGTAATGTTGCTGTGCATTGTGTTGTGATGTGTGTGAATCTCTTTACTGACGTGTGTTTGCTGTCTCTGGTTTTCTCTAGGTCACTCCCGCAGCGCCATGATCATGTGCGACTATGATCCCTGTACCTGTTTACGTCTGTATCTGATGGCAATCATGTGAATAAACATGGAGGCAAAACATCATTGTGTGAGTAAATGCAATTTATTGACAGGTTGTGCTTTTGTGCTGGTGAATATATACAAGTAAGTGGGAGGGAGGGAGTTGGAGTTGTAGGTAATGGCAGATGAAATGTCCGTGCTGACACCACATTGGGGGGTGTCAGGCTAGTCCAGCAGACCAGTGGCAATGATTGTCTATGTGGGACAGGATGGTTTGCAGGGTGAATGTCTGGCACAGGCAGTGGCATTGTCAAGGTCGTCCCCTCTTGGAGCGTGTGCCTGGCGCTCCAACACTGCTCTCAGCAACTTCCTGCCTCGGCCGCCCCCTCCGTCTCGGAGGTGGTACAGAGGCAGCTGGGAGGGCAGGTTGGTGATGGGCCACATCCGTCGCCAGGGGCTCAGGTGGTGGTGGCGGCGGTGGAGGCGGAGGCGGAGGCGACGGGGGAGGCGGAGGTGACGGTGGCGGTGGCGCTGACACACATGGTGGAGGGGGGGGGGGGTTGTTCCGGGCAACCCATTCCCTCCACATCGTTGCCTGCTGGCCCATGATCACCAACATCTGGCCAAGGATGCCAGAGATCTCGCGCAGGCTGTTGGTGTTGTCCACTGAGTCCTCGTGAACACGATCAGCGTTTGCCTGGGACCGGTCGTATGAGGCCTGGCACCTGGCAAGAGCTTGTAGGGACTGTGCCACTGGCTCGGGTAGCTGTCCCTCCTCTGACCGGCGGTGTGTGGGTCGCCTGCTTGGCAGTTGTCCCGTTGCCTGTGTTTGTGGCCCACTCACCCTGCTTGTGTGTGGGGCCGTTGGACCAGCGTTGCGCGCTGGGTCATGCTGGGTGGCACCGGCAGGAGTCGTGGTGCTCGTGGTAGTGGTGGTAGTGGTGGTACTGGTGGTACTGGTGGTACTGGTGGTGGTGGGGACTGTGCAGATCACAGAGACGGGTGCCGCGGGAGTCACACATGCGACGTTGGTCGGTCCCGGGAGTCCCTGTGAGCCAGATGGCCCTGGCTGCGTGCTTGGTCCCGCTCCATCCTCCGCCCCGGAGCTGCCTGTGTCGTCGTCGGCAGAGAGTCCTGTAGGTGTGGGAGGCGAGGCTGGCGGCCGGGTACTGCTTTCCCCAGTCAGTTGACGATCACCTGAGGGACAAGATCGAGCAGGTCAGTAATGTGGACAGTACATGGTTACATTGATTTGTAGACATTTCTGTTTCCTGTCGCACACACCCCACCCTCCACCACCACCGCCACCCTCCCCGTGCACATGGGGGCCTGTTGGGAGTTGTAGTTTGGGCCTCTCACACACCCCACCCTCCACCACCGCCACCACCACCACCACCCTCCCCGTGAACATGGGGGCCTGTTGGGAGTTGTAGTTTGGGCCTCTCACACACCCCACCCTCCACCACCGCCACCCTCCCCGTGCACATGGGGGCCTGTTGGGAGTTGTAGTTTGGGCCTCTCACACACCCCACCCTCCACCACCGCCACCACCACCACCACCCTCCCCGTGAACATGGGGGCCTGTTGGGAGTTGTAGTTTGGGCCTCTCACACACCCCACCCTCCACCACCGCCACCACCACCACCACCCTCCCCGTGAACATGGGGGCCTGTTGGGAGTTGTAGTTTGGGCCTCTCACACACCCCACCCTCCACCACCGCCACCACCACCACCACCCTCCCCGTGAACATGGGGGCCTGTTGGGAGTTGTAGTTTGGGCCTCTCACACACCCCACCCTCCACCACCGCCACCCTCCCCGTGCACATGGGGGCCTGTTGGGAGTTGTAGTTTGGGCCTCTCACACACCCCACCCTCCACCACCGCCACCACCACCACCACCCTCCCCGTGAACATGGGGGCCTGTTGGGAGTTGTAGTTTGGGCCTCTCACACACCCCACCCTCCACCACCGCCACCCTCCCCGTGCACATGGGGGCCTGTTGGGAGTTGTAGTTTGGGCCTCTCACACACCCCACCCTCCACCACCGCCACCACCACCACCACCCTCCCCGTGAACATGGGGGCCTGTTGGGAGTTGTAGTTTGGGCCTCTCACACACCCCACCCTCCACCACCGCCACCCTCCCCGTGCACATGGGGGCCTGTTGGGAGTTGTAGTTTGGGCCTCTCACACACCCCACCCTCCACCACCGCCACCACCACCACCACCCTCCCCGTGAACATGGGGGCCTGTTGGGAGTTGTAGTTTGGGCCTCTCACACACCCCACCCTCCACCACCGCCACCACCACCACCACCCTCCCCGTGAACATGGGGGCCTGTTGGGAGTTGTAGTTTGGGCCTCTCACACACCCCACCCTCCACCACCGCCACCACCACCACCACCCTCCCCGTGAACATGGGGGCCTGTTGGGAGTTGTAGTTTGGGCCTCTCACACACCCCACCCTCCACCACCGCCACCCTCCCCGTGCACATGGGGGCCTGTTGGGAGTTGTAGTTTGGGCCTCTCACACACCCCACCCTCCACCACCGCCACCACCACCACCACCCTCCCCGTGAACATGGGGGCCTGTTGGGAGTTGTAGTTTGGGCCTCTCACACACCCCACCCTCCACCACCGCCACCCTCCCCGTGCACATGGGGGCCTGTTGGGAGTTGTAGTTTGGGCCTCTCACACACCCCACCCTCCACCACCGCCACCCTCCCCGTGCACATGGGGGCCTGTTGGGAGTTGTAGTTTGGGCCTCTCACACACCCCACCCTCCACCACCGCCACCACCACCACCACCCTCCCCGTGAACATGGGGTCCTGTTGGGAGCCATGGACATGTTAGTGTGTTGGTGTCCGACGTGCATGGGTTGGGGCGTGGGGGATGTTTCTTCTCAGTTGTGTGAGCCTGACCATGTCGTGCTGATCGTGGTGCTTGGTTTGTACTCACCAGTCTCTTCTCCTTCGTCAAGGCCGTCTAGGCTCTCTGGGTGTAGTATCACCAGCACCTTCTCCTCCCAATCGGTGTAGGGTATGGGCTCCGGGGGTGTGCCACCGCCAGTAAGATTGGCTCTGGCGTGGTTTTTCGCTCGGATGCCCTTGACCCTGGTCTTAAGGTCATGCCACCGCCTCTGAATGTCGTGCTTGGTCCTCGGCACAGTCCCCGACGCATTCACACGAGTGACGATCCTGTCCCACATGTGGTTCTTTTGCGCCACGGTCGTCTGCTGGACTTGGGCCCCGAAGATGTTGGGCTCCACACGGATAATTTCATCTACCATTACCCGCAACTCTGTCTCCGTGAATTTGGGGGTTTTTTTGGGTGCCATGGTGTGTGGTGCTCAGTGTGTGAGTTGAGTGAGTTGGGAGGTGCAGGTGTGTGGTGTGTGATGTGTAGGATTTGTGTGGTGGGTGTTTGTGTGGTAGGGTGGTGGGTGGGTGTCTTCTATGTGATTTTATGTGAGTTCGCAGTGTCTCGAATGGCCCTCTTGCTGGCAGCAATGCTGTGGTGCAAGGGATTGTGGTTGTGTGGGGGTGTCTTTTTATAGTCGTGTCTCGATGGTTGTTGGCAGTCAGGTGGTAGGTGGGCGTGTTGACTTGTGTGCATTATTGGATAATTGGGACGTGTCATGGTGGCTTGTGCTGGGGGGGGGGGCCTTGTCAATGTTCGTATGTTTGCTTAGGACTTGCGGTGCACTTTCATACATTTGTTAGGCGCTAGGGATGTTGTGCGTGTTGGCCTTCCGCCCTGATGCTGTGGTTCTCGTTGCATTGTTTCCGCCGCGGACGTGGATGGCTGTGAGTTCCGTTGTACGGGCGGATTTATCCTAATTGCGGCCACGGAGTATTCTCAGGGATGGCGGTACATGTTTTATTTTCCGCGGTCATTTCCGTCCGCGGCAGTGGTTGTTCATTGGACTCCGTCCGCCGCGGACGGACTTGGTTGTGTTCCGTCCACCGCGGACGGTGTTGGTTGTGTTCCGTCCGCCGCGGTCGGAGTTTCGTGACATGAATATCCTAATCCCAACCGCGGTTTCTCCGCGGCGCAGCCGGGAGTAAAATTTCCCCCACCATGGCGGACAGTACCCATTTCCGTCCGCCATCCTAATCGGCCCCAAAGTGAATATGTTCATAAGAATACATTGTGATGCTGAATCATTGGAACCTAAATTGGTTTCTTGCTCACTTTCTTTCACAATTATGTTAATTGTTAAAGTATCAGAAAGACCAGTTTCCTAACGGATGTCAAAATCCCAAAATACTACATTTAACAAAGCTGCCACTTACCTGTTAAGACGCCACCACCGCCAGGAGTCATCTAAAGGCTGCCACTTACCTGTTAAGACGCCGCCGCCGCCAGGAGTCATCTAACGGCTGCCACTTACCTGTGAAGACGCCGCCACCGCCAGGACTCATTCAAATGCTGCCAAACGCGCTGCCGCCCCGGGACTACAATTCCCGGTTGCCTCAGCGGCGGCGCGCTCTGCTGACACCGCGCCAGCGCCAAGAGGCGCACATAAGCAGAGCTGCGCCCGGCGGAGTGGGGGAGACATTTAACAAAGCTGCCACTTACCTGTTAAGACGCCACCACCGCCAGGAGTCATCTAAAGACTGCCACTTACCTGTGAAGACGCCGTCACCGCCAGGAGTCATTCAAACGCTGCCAAACCGCGCCGCCGCCCCGGGACTACAATTCCCGGTTGCCTCAGCGGCGGCGCGCTCTGCTAACACCGCGCCAGCGCCAGGAGGCGCACATAAGCAGAGCTGCGCCCCGCTTCGTTGGATGAGCCGGGCGAAGCCCGGGCCAAGGGCGGGCCCGTTTAAGCCTGTTCAAGATCGGCCAAGGACGGGACGGGCCACCCCTCTGAGACCTGCTGCTGTATTTAATAGGTCAGTGTTGTTGTACATTAAAGTGGTGTGACATTTGACATTTACCATTACTATTTGTTGAGTGCACTGAGTAACATCCAGGACTATTTAAGGATGGCTACTCCACCAGATGCTGGCCCAAACAATAGGAAATCTACGGGCGGATCACTAATGGGAACCTTAGATAACTTTCTCATTAGGGTATCTACCGCACTTGCTAAGGATATTGAATTAACTGAGAAAAGACTATCCTTGGATACATCATTTCACAAAAGGTCTTCGCTGGGACCGCTGGCAGAAGCCAGATCTCCGATACACTCACATATCGACTCCCAGGGCACGCTTCCTCTGTCGGGGGTAGTAACTAACCTTTATTAATTTTAAAGATCAGAAATGTGTAAACTACATTTGTAATTGGCCCTATAATGATCAGCCAAATGGAATACACGTTCTACCCTTAGCTTATTTTTATGGCCCCCCGATTCCGGTTTCCTTTGAGAGGGATATGTTCCCATATGGACCTGTACTAAACCCTTGTCCTATAGGGAACGTAAGGTTGTTTAACAGATTTCAGGCCTTGTCGGGGTTAGGGGACTGTGATTGGCAGTATGAACTGCAAAGGTTTACCCAGGGTAGCAGAGTAGGGGACATAAGGGCGGGGATAGAGACCAGTATAGGGCAAGAGTCTATTCTAAAAACCGGGGAAATAGGGGAGGCTGAAACTGGCCAAAGTAATACATGTGATAACACTATTGTGGTGCCAAATGTAGATCTGCTCTTGGGCAAGTACAATAATGCACATCTTGGCACGGGGGTCGCCATTTAAGGGGCGAATCGGATGTAACATCTGATGGACCCCTATGTTATACAGCGCTGGTCTCATGGAATGTTGCGGGACTGGGGTCAAAACTAAATTCCCAGGCTTGGGCAGATTTCATTGATTGTTTTGATATTTGCTTGTTTCAAGAGGTGTGGACGGTTGAACCAATGTTTAGAGTAGGATACTTGAATTTTTTTGTGCCTGCTATTAAGAAAAGTCATGGTCGTCCTATGGGGGGTTTAGTGATGTGGGTTAGGCAGTCCCTAAAATGTCAAACCCAACAGCTCTCAGTTGCAAGTAATGATATTCTTGGTGTCAGGTTTAGTTTCCCTTCTAACTTAGTAATCGATATTTATAATGTTTATGCGAGGGGGCTCCAGGGAGGAAAGAAATCTGAAGATGTAGCTGAACTGGACAAATTGCTTCAGGCGACTCCCCCCAATATATTGTCACTAATTGCCGACAACTTCAATACTACTTTTGAACCTCTAGGTTTAGACGACATGCATTTAACTGAGGATGAGGATGCCAGGTGGGGAGTTCCTCAGCTCGATACTAAACCTATAAGAAAATAGACGGAGGCCGCAATACAGTTAAAGGGCCTATGTATTGAAAATGAGCTCCGAGCAGCCAATGGGCGCACATTGTCGGATAAAATGGGAAAAGATACTTTTGACAATGGAATTAGGGCAAGTAATATTGACTATTTACTCGTCCCCTTGAAGATGTGGTCTACTCTCGTTGATATGGAGGTAGTGACTCGTATTGAGAGCGACCACAATCCTCTGACCGCAACATTTATTCTGGGTACACACAAAGTGGTTAATTCTCATGAGGGGAATACCCCTCCAGATTCAGTTCTGGCAAATGACGAGCGCCATCTTAAGTGGGGCCAAGGTGCAGATCTACAGGACACTATTGAAAATCTTGAGGAAGATCTGGCAGGGGCCCTAGAGGCTATTGAGGCAGCCACCCTGAATGGATCTCCCCTTAATCTTCTGTTGGAGGTACATAATGGGTTTTTTACTAAATTCAAAACATATTTTTGCAAACCTAGCTCAGTAAAAAGAGGTGCACAAGCTAAAGAACCTGAGAGATGGTATGACGGCTCCTGCCGCCATGCCAGGGTTGAGCTGGGTCAAGCCTTAAAATCCAATGATATGTGTACTATAAAACAGGCCCGAGCAAACTATAGGTCTAAGCGATATAAAGCTAAAAGGGAATGGGAAGAGGGTATGTGGCAGGACCTAAAAGTGGCGTGTAATGCAAAGAATGCTAAACTTTTTTGGGACATTTTTAAATGGGACAGGGGAGGGCACCGTGAAAACCCCCAAAATAATGTCGACCGAAATTCATGGGTTGACTATTTTCAGCCCCAATACGCTAATAGCACTTCTGAAAAGAGTGGAGGTTCTTTCGTTCATATCTTCTATGAGGAGCCTGCTTTTAATTTAGGGGAAGTGGATAGGGCTTTGAACCAAGTTACAGAGGGTCGTGCTACTGGCATGGATTGTGTTCCCGCAGATTTATTTCTAAGCAACAGAGGGCGATGGCGGGTCTACATCTTGTATGTGGCTAATGCTGTAGCCCAAGGTATGGATGTACCTAAATCCTGGAAAGGGGCCGAAATAGTGCCGGTGTTTAAGAAGGGGGACAAGCCGCTTGCAGCCAATTATAGACCAATAAGTCTAATTGACTGCATACAAAAAATCATGGGACGGCTGGTTTTGGGCAAAATCCAGACCTGGATGAATAATGACAATATTTTGAGTCACCTCCAGGCTGGCTTCCACCCAAAAACAAGTACCATAGACCAGGTCTTCCGGTTTATAATGTTATACTGGCGTACCGTGGTCCTGGAAAAGGGTACTCTGTTTGCCGTCTTCGTTGATTTAAAAGCGGCCTTCGACCTGGTCCCACGAAATACATTATGGGAAGTTCTTGCGGGGCAGGGGATGTCACCTGAACTGTTGGGTCTAATCGTCCGCTTACATGAGGGTACGTTCGCCCGGGGTCGGTGGGGTCGCCAGGGGGAAGTTACGGAATCCTTCCCTGTAGAGCGGGGAGTGAGGCAGGGGTGCGTCATGGCACCGACCCTGTTCTCGCTCTTCGTGAACGGGGTTGCAGATTTTCTCTCCCTGGTCCCGACCGATGCCCCTGCATTGTGTGGTGAGCGGGTTCCGATCCTCATGTTTGCGGACGATACCCTCATTATTTCAAAAACACCCAGTGGGCTTCAACTAGCGCTGCGGGGGTATGAAGATTTTTGTCTTGACAGGGGCCTGGAAATAAACACGGCAAAAAACAAGTTTATGGTCCTTACGGGCCGTAAACCACATGGGACTTCCAGGCCCTATAGAGGGACGATAAATATGAATGGCTCCCCATTGGAGCGTGTAGATGCCTTCACTTATCTGGGGGTCACTCTCCAGAAAGATCTGGGGTGGTCTAGACAAATAGACACTGTAGTCTTAAAACACCGACAGCAGGCAGGCATTCTTTTGAAAAAATTCTCTTCTTCATTGACAAGGCCCATTAGCCCTCTACTAGAAGTATATGGGATGAAGGTCCTAAGTTCGGCCCTTTACGGTGCCGAACTTTGGGGTTTCGAAGATCTAGGGAAATTGACGCTAGCAGAAAATGAATTTCTACGAAAAGCTACTAGCGTTCCCATAAGTACCCCGCTAACACCCTTAATGTGGGACCTTGGAAAAAAAGCGGTGCAGGACGTCGCCCTTTTGCGGCCCCTACTTTATTGGCGCCGCCTATGGACCACAGAAGAACTAAGCCATTATGCTCAGGGCCTGAGGGAGATAATGAACAAGGACTCCTCTCGAAGAAAATACAATGGTTAAAGGCCATTCAGTCTCTACTTTTTAAATTGGGAATGAGGGAATTGTGGGAAGATCCGGAAAATGCTTTTTTCCCCTCCAAAACTCTTCTTAAAAAAAAGTACTGGGACATGGTGATCACAGAAGAGAGGGCAGAGGGTCTCTCTCGGCACCTGACAGGTTGTTTCATGGATATTAAGACCCACCCGACCCTGGAGCCCTATTGGAATATAATTGGGAAACAGCTGGATCGTAAGCTCTATTTTCAGCTGAGAGTGGGTACCCTCCCAGTAAGGTCTTTTACAGCAAATTGGGCAGGGAAAAATGGTAATGACAGATGTCCAAAGTGTGGGGAGGAACAAGAGTCTATAAGCCATTTCCTCTTCTTCTGCCCCATATACACTGCCCCTAGAACGATGTGGATTAAACCTATATGTAAATTGCTTGGGATACACAGGCATAAGGAGGCTCTTAGAATTTTATGTACTGACCCAACCCCTACAATTGCTGTTGCTATGGCTAAGTTCCTAAAATGGGCTTGGGTAATTCGTGCCAAACAAATAGCGACAGACATATGATGATCTAGCCCTAGATGTGAGTTCCTGTGTAACTTACCCCTGAAAGAATTGTATATTGATCAGATTGATTTTAAATATGTAAGTTGATATTCATTAATAGTCTATTGTAGTTTAATTCCTTTTTAATATTTATTGTATGAATTTTAATGGATTTTTAATGGATTTTAAAATACTGGTTTTTTCTATGTATACTTTTATGACTTAAATTGTCGAATAAAGTTCATGAATGAATGAATGAATATGTTCATAAGAATACATTGTGATGCTGAATCATTGGAACCTAAATTGGTTTCTTGGTCACTTTCTTTCACAATTATGTTAATTGTTAAAGTATCAGAAAGACCAGTTTCCTAACGGATGTCAAAATCCCAAAATACTACATGTAAGCTGGTAGGTAATTACCACAAGCAAATATAAGTGTTGGGCTTCCCCTCTAGGAGCTCCCTTGTGTCAAGGAAAAAGAACACTCATACTTGGTTTGCTTCAGGAGTGGGCATCACCAATCAAGACATAGGCGGTCAGAATGTGGAGGTACCCAAGCAAATGAGGAAAATGGAGGCATCCAGGTTCATGGCTCTGAGATGGTGCAGTGCATGGAGAGGGCCTGAGAAGTCATCATCTCCCAGGGGCAATTGGGGCAACTGCAGGTAATGAAGCTATGCTGTTCTTGTAACCCAGAGCAGATCTTCTTGTTGCCACACACCATCAATACCAGCAGGTAAACAGGGAGTAGGCTAGTCCATTTAAACCTTCTTCCACCTGGGATGGCTGTCAGCCTAGGCAGCCAATCCCAAGGGAAATAGTCCCATTAGTGTGTGTGTATCATATCTGAACTCCCTCCTCGGGGTGCAATAATCCATATTCTTTCTGGAAATATTCAGTGAAGTCAGCATTGAATCTGACTCCAGAGTCTGATCATCCTCCTTCATTATAGAAGAACTCTGTGTTGAGCAGACTGCTGGACACCACTGTCCACTAGATGATAAATTGTCATTTCTCTGTGCATCACCATGCTCAGCCCCAAGGGAGGCTACTTATACCCTGGCCCTGTTCATAAAATGACAAATCCAGCAGTTCTCAAGTGCAAAGATTCTTCTTTAGTATGTTGGAAGGACCCTCAAATGCATCACAACTGCTACCTAGACTACATAAATGGAATTCAGGGATGAGTAGAGAACAACAGGCCCAGTTTCACCAGTCAAATGAAACCAGAGGCACTAATAATAGTTTGGTCTCAGACAATTGTTGCAAAACTTAGGCATTCCTAAATGGGCTCCATGGTTGCTTTATAAGATGCCATCCTTCAGTGAATGCAAGTTATGTATAATTCCTCTAATGGAACTTATTGATTTGCGGTGTGCAGTCTATCCCTACTCACCTGTAATAACACTAAATCACATTTAGCAACTTATTACTTCTGAGTTTAGATGTCAACATATAGTCTGCCAGCAGATAATCCAAAAATCCTCTTTCTGCAGCAACTTCTACTCAAACAATTAAGGAAATTGACCAGTGAATGTTTGAATTCCTTTTTCATTTTACATTGGGCAGAAGAACTGCTGCCATCCTTCCTAGTTGCTTTTTAGCCTGATGATGTCAACATGTCTTTGCTGGCCACAGGACCATTGTAAAATGCTGTGACATGCTCCTAACTCCTTCTCCTTGATGACCAATCGACCAATGCTAAGAGCTGGTACATGCCCCCTAAGTCCATCTTCTTGCTTGGACAAATTCTATCTTTTTCAAACTTCTTTAACACTTCCATCATTTTCATTAGATATAATGCCACCCTCATGAATGACAAATGCATACTGTGCTATTAGTATTAATCTGGAATTTCACCTCACCAAATTCTTCCACTTGAACTATACATCCCTCAATTGTCCCCTTCTATTACAAACCCAGGTTTTAATGAATGTGTCCTTAAGTCTTATGGCTTCTGCTTTATCACTTCCTGACATTTCCTTAATACAACAGCGCTTGTTCTTTCTTAAGAATATTTCCATATTCACGCCATAACACAAATTTTCAATAAGTTAAGGAATTAATTTGTGGCCTTAACTGGGCCATCACTAAAAATACATCTAGCACCTGCAACCATAAAAAAAACACATTCACTCCCTTACCGCTTATACACGTGGAGAAGTGTGGCTCAGGGGTTAGAGGCAGCAGACCCGGAAGCTGAGATCGGTCCTGGACCAGGGTTCAATTCCCCGCCTCGGCGGGGTCTTGGGCTAAAAAATTCAACGGACTCGATAATTCTCGCCCCGGTGCCTCCTCGACTCACGGGTTCACACTCTGCGACTCTGGGCAATAGCTTGCTTAATCTCCACAACGGCCCCTCGCGGCGGGATGCCTGACTTTCACCTTGTGGATACCCTGCTATCTCACAGAGGAATACCAGGAAGGGTTCCCTAAGCAAGCGCCGGGAAACCCACTGCGGGTAGCTGTGCGCTATATAAGCTCAACTACATTTACTATCACCCAAATCAGTGAGCCTGGACCACTGAGTTCTTAACCTTCTATCTGTATTTCAATGCCCCTTTATACCATGTAAGATCAAAAACTACAACTTGGGCATCCAGATTGGACTATTAAATTGCACATAAACACCCTTCCCTAATAGTATGTATGCCTGGCACTCCAGGTGTTTTTGTACCTATTGTAAAGAGCAAAAACAGAAAAGGGAAACAGTTTGTGCATAAATGGCATTTGTGCTTATTTTGTGTATGCAACTGCCCATATTAACTTTGGCCAATTACCATCAGGTATGACCTAGTGGTACATGTCCAGGTAAACACATGTGAGTGCAATTTCCTGTCTGCACTTGTTAGAATTGGGTTGTGAGTTGAGAGGGCTGGGAACCCCACTCAAGAAACAACCATAATCTTTGTCAAGGTGACCAAAGTAATTTGTGCTCAGCACTCTGGTAGCTTGACACAAACCGGTCGGGTTTAAGCTGAAGACTGCTGATCAGGATCTTAAAGGTGCTGTGATGTGAGATCCGACATCAGGCTGTGTCGTGCTGCGTCAATTCCAGTGATGCTGCCAATCAGGAGCTGCGAGGTGCTGTAAGGCTAGGTCCTGCATCAGGCTACATCACCGGCCGGTTCTGATGAAACTGCCAGTCAGGAACTATGAAGTGTTCTAATGTGAGGTCCTGCATCTGAATGCTTTGCCTTGCACCAGTTATGGAGAAACCTTCAGTTGTGCCCTGAGGAGTACACTCTGACTCCAGACAAGGGTCCAGGACCTGGAGGACAGCGCATGGTGAGTCAGGACTCATTCTGACCGAGGCCAGCAGATGGGACCAAGTAGGGTGCAGTGGGGTCTGGTCTGCTGGGAAACAGGAGAGGCCTCTGGAAGGTTGTTGTGTCCCGGTAGCTCAAACAGTATGTCAGCCAACTGACCCCTGGAGTCACTTCTGGGTAGCCTAGGATCCTGCCAAACAGGTACAATCTTCCTTTCTCAGACAGCAAGGTAGTTCTGCCAGCAGCAGGGCAATCTTTGCAGCAGTAAGACAGCCTTCTTTTGAATCTTCTACAAATCCAGGAGTGTTCTGAAGAGTGGTTCAGATGGTCTCATTTTCATACCTGGTGCCAACCTTTGTGTAACTTACCCCAAAACTAGTTCTGGTCAGTTTTTCGCCTTCCCCTGGTCCTGGCTTCAAAGTGTCTGCTGTGACAAAAGGCAGGGCAGCCCTGGTGCCAAATTCCTTTGTGTGTGCTGCAGCCAAAACCCAGTGAAATGTAATCAGGGCAGGGTATAGCTCCTCACCAGCCATCTTGTCAGGAAGATCCTTCCACCTCACATCTAGGCTTCGCGTGTCTTTCTGTCGGGAAGCAATACACAAACTCCAACAGCCGAACCAATGACAGTCATGTGTCCCAGGACACTGCCAGGAAGGTGCAGTTGGTTTGGAGAACACAATGCCAACTTTCTAAATGTGTCATTTTCAAAACTGTAACTTAAAATCCAACTTCACCATTAAAGTGGATTTTAAATAACAATCAATTCAAGTATAAATAGCCATCTCTATTTACTTCCAATCTGAAGTTAGCATGTATTAAATGTAATAAGGTAACCCAGTGTTAGTTTATGGGAGAGATAAGCCTTACAACATTGAAAAACGGATTTGCGAGTTCTTGACTGTCAGGACATATAAAACTTAAGCATATATGTCCTACTTTTTAAATACCATGCACCCTGCCCTAAGAGTGGTTTTGGCTTACCTTAAAGGTGACTTTTAAATATTAAAAAGGAAGGTTTATGCCTGGCAACAGGTTTATTTTGCCAGCTTGAAATGGCAGTTTAAAACTGCACTATAGGCTGCAGTGGCAGGCCTAAAACAGGTTTTCAAAGGCTACTTTAGTGGGTGGCACAACGAGTGCTGCAACCCACTAGTAATATTTAATGTACAGGCCCTGGGTACATGTAGTACAAAATACTAGGGATTTACAAGTAAATTAAATAGACCAATCAGATGTAGGCAAATTTTACCATGCTTCAAGGGAGAGCACAATCATTTGACCACAAGTTATTATGAAAAAAAAGTCCTAAAAGCCAACTAAAACGAGTACAGCAAAAGAAGGCTGAGAAAGTGAAAATTCTGGCGTGACCCAGCAAAAAGCGCCAGGACCAACAATGATGCATCAAGAGCGAGTGGTTCAAGTCATTTTTTTGTCTAGGCTTGACGATTGTTATTTGCTGTATTATGGGCTCACAGCTTACTTTTCCCCTAGACTGCAACAAGTTTAAAATACTGCAGTAGGTCCCTTTTTACGTCTTCCCGCGGTCAAGTGCCCTTCACATGGTCTACCTTCTCTGGCTTTCTATTCTTTAAATGTATTCTGTGTGAGACTGTCTGGTTCATCATGTCTACTATAATCTTCGCTTCAAATTTGTTCACTGCTCTACTTCTCGTGCCCTTATATTCTCTTCTCTTGGTTTGCTGTCCATTCCAAAAATGTAGTCCTGCAAGACGGAAGGCCATTCCTTTTCCTACTTGGCTGCAAATATCTTGCGCCAGGTGAAAAACATCCAGCTTTTCGCAAAGCCTTAAAACTTGGCTTTTTCTGCTTCGATACGATTTCTTCAGCGAAATTCCTCCCTGGTTACCAAAGATTCCCAGTGCCATGATACCCTTGTAGGTGATTGTTTGCGTTCAATCACTCTTTAGAGTAGAACTGAATAGTATTTATGCTAAACTTGTGATAGACTTTATAACTATGGTGTGTGAACATTGTTTTTGATCCAGTTGGTATACTACTGAATGAGTCTTAATGAACCTGTTAATTGCTCAGAAAATATAATCCTATTTGCTCAACAATTCCTCCTAGTTATTACTTACATGACATACTACTTCAATTATTCTGAATATAGTTTTAAGGTATTAACATGAGAAATAAGATTTCCACACACAAAGAAATGTTAATACAATCCAACAGCAATTCAAGCCAAAATCATTATTCGTAATCTGAAGAAATTCTCCAAGTCCATGAATGCTCGTTTTCTTTTGAAAAATTAATTCTTTATTGAAAGTGATGAGTAAATCAAGCAGATAAAATGCAGTATTCACAATCCATTAGCTGACACGTTTTGTCCCAATAGGGACTTCTTCAAGGCTCTAATATCAGTTCAAGGTGTACATTCACATTCAAAGTTAGTATGTCCACAATTGGTTCTTGTGACATAAGAGTGACATATCTGTATAGTCACCAATAAAGTGGCACAGTAGCCGGTAACTGTCCTCTCCGCATCTGCTTCGGCTGCGTCGATGGACTTGAAGAATTTCTTCAGATTACGAGAAACGATTTTGGCTTAATTGCTGTTGGATTGTATTAACATTTCTTTGTGTGCGGAAATCCTATTTCTCATGTTGTTGTAATCTTTGGGTTTCCCAAATAAAGAGTGTAGAGGGGTGCTCTCCTAGGTTTTCCTGCACCACTATCACTTGCCCCATAATATATTGATAAGTGCGGCTTTTGTGAATTGCCTCAGCCCTCTTTGTGCTCTTTTTTGTATGGGTTTTAAGGTTTTGCCTGATATAGAATACTATCATGCCAACAAACTTATTAATAATAGTTGTTAATTTTTGAATTTTATGTAGTTATAGGGTAAACATCTTCAAGTGTAAAATTTGGCAACAAACTATTTATGTGTTATTATACAGGTAGGAGAAATAATTGTGTAAGAATGAAATCGAAACATAATAGCTGATTGTCCTGCAATCGCTATAATCAATAATACTGTCCCTTGAGATCGAAAAATCTTATTTGTTGTGTGTGGTTTCGTCATTCTTCTGACTCAATGGCTTCTAAAAAGTGACTTAAAAGTATTATATTAAGAGATTTGTTGGGGGGTATTATATTGTTGTTGTATTCAATTGGGAGATACACAGACTATAAAATTGTTTTCCTTACATTTTTTTCTGTACTGATATATTTTCGGTGCGGTTGTGTTCTATGATTTTACAAGATAATAATATCTGCTTTAAGACTTCTCTAGTGCGAAACCAACATCGACACCCCACAGCTATTTCTATGGGACCAGTCCTTAATTTGAGCCAGTGGTTTCCAGTGCTCGGCACCAGCACTTAATTGGCAACACCGGTGCTTGTGGCAATGTGCCACGAGGGGGCGCCATCTAGCTAATTTAGGGATGACCCCAACAACAGTAAATTATTAGTTATTAATTCAATATACATTAAAAGTGACTATTACCTGCCGCCCAAGCCATTCATATAGGTTTGGGGACCTGAAATAGTCTGAATTGTAACACTTGTAGGAGTGTGATGGTTAGTAGTTGTGTTGTTACTATCATTGGTAGCATGGCAGAAGCAATGTGTGCGGCAAGCTGCAGTGTCCTCCTGATGAGAGACCTGGCACTTACTTTTTTTTACAAATTAAGCACTGTAATGGAACTCATTTGTAATTCCCTTATGCATAATAATACTTGTGTCCTTTGTCTGAGAGAGGATTAGGATAGGGGGTTGTTAAAATTCTGTAAACTGACTCCGTATGGTATGTTTTGTCTGTGTATTATCCGAAAACCAATAAAGATTTCTTAAAAGTATTATATTAAAGTAGTTCTAGCAAATTAAAAAAGAAAGTTGTGTAAATGACATTGTTCTTTTTCGTTGTAGGTGCGGCTCACGGCCTTTCATCCATCCTGCAGATGCTGCTTTCTTACCAGGAGTACCTCCAGCCCGCAGACCGAGACCTGGTGTGGCAGAGCGTGGACTTCTTAATCAACCAGGAGCAGAACTGCAACTGGCCTCCGGAACTGGGCGAAATGATTGAGAGAGAGAACGAGCTTGTGCACTGGTGTCATGGGGCCCCAGGTAAAATCAGATTGTATGCTTCCGCCTCAGAGTCTTTTTCAAAAAAATAATCTTTTTATTAAGTTTTCACAGTCAATAAATCAGTAATATCAAAAAGACAAACTGAATGAACCATTGCACTACTGCATCCATCATCCGAGTGATACAATCAAAGGTTGCACTTAAGCCTAAAGTTACACATGTACACATTTTAAAACTGATGAGTGATGAGACATACTTGAGCAGTTCCATCATGTAGCATTATGCTCACGTAAATAGTCCATTAAGTACTTCCAATAATCTTTCGGCCTAGATCGGGCAGGTAGTTCTTCCCCATAGGTACGTAAAGTGTCCTGGCAATGTGACATATCATAGATCCATTGTTTAGGGTCAGGTGCATTTTTACTGTCCCAGCACATGGAAATCCGTTGTTTAGCAAGTAACAGCGCTACCATACAAAACTTAGGTTTCAGAGACCAGACATTGGGTAATAAACCGAAAAAACAAACCTCAATGCTACAGCTAATGTCAATTCCAACCACCAATGCCAAGAGTGATGTGACTCTCTCCCAGTATGTGTGTATTTTCTCACAATACCATGCAAGATGAATAAAGTCAGCCTGGTCGATCCCGCAGCGGGTGCATCTTGCCTCTGAGCGAAGGCCATATCTATATAGTTTCATGGGTGTGTAATATGTTTGATGCAAGTATTTAAAGTGGACAAGTCTGAGGTTGCCATTAGGTGTCAGCAATTGGATCAGAGTACATGCCGTGTGCCAATCCCTTTCTGTAAGGGGATCTTGTAGAATAGCGTTCCATCTTTCCATGGCCTTGTGGCTGCTGCTACCAATTTCATCCTGCGCCACAGCGTATAGTCTGGAAACTAAGTGTGTGGTGTTGGAATACGTCAGAATGAGTTGTAGGGAATTTAGTTGCATTGGCTCGTTAGGATAGCACAATTATAGCTTTTTGATTGCCCCAAGTAACCTATGATAGTTGAAACTGAACAGTAAGGTCTCAGGTTTTGGATATATGATAAGTCTTGTGTTGTCTTAAATATCCCATTGGCATATAAGTCACCTAGGGTATCGATTCCCACCTGCTGTAGTAGTCCCATGCCTACCTCCTCATTAGTGACCGAGATGTCAGGATGATGTTGCAGAGGAAGGGCTGGAGCATATAGGGGTAATTTATTTGACAATTGGCCCAGACGTTGCCACGCTGCATTGGTAGCATCAATGGTGTTGATGTCTTTGTCATGTAGAGGTGGTCAGCGATGAGTGATGATTGCATTTAAAGGGATGGGCAGTGCGTCTCCCTCCTCTACCGCTGTGTGTGTCAGGTAAGGTATCTCGTGATACCAGTACGTGGCATATTGTGCCTGAGCACATAAATAATATAACAGGAAATCAGGTACACAGAGTCCGCCACGTGCATACGGCAACGTAAGGGTATGTAGGCTTACACGCGCTTGCTTTCCCTCCCATATTAGCTTTAGTACCACCATTGATATCCATTTGAAGACCTCCCGCGGGGGGGAAATCGGAATATTATTGAAGAGATGAAGTAATTTTTGTAAGATTACCATTTTGACAATTGCTATGCGATCCGCGAGGGATAGTGGCAATTGTATCCATGGGTGTACTTTGTCCTCTAGGGAGTTTATCACCCTTCCATAATTAGTTCTGAGGACGATTTCGGGGTCTCTGTGATACCATACGCCAAGATATTTAATAGGATCTACTTGCCACTCCAACGGGAAATCAATAGCATGGTGTGTGGTTGTGTCAGTAAGTGGTATAATAGAAGATTTTTCCCAATTAATGTGCAGACCAGAGTGTCCTCCGAATTTAATGTATTCACGAAGCAACGGGGCAAGATGCTGTTCAGGGTCTCGGACATATAATAACATATCGTCCGCATAAAGCGATATGTGTAGGGGCCTACTTGGGAATCGCAGTGCCAATGGATGATGAAGCGGTCGAACTTTACAAGCAAGTGGCTCAAGGGCAAGAGCGAATAATAAGGGGGACAACGGGCATCCTTGCCTCGTCCCACGCTCAATAGGTATTGCTTCAGATACATACCCATTTACTCGGACTGCAGCGACTGGTTTGGTATACAGGAGTTTCACCCATTGGATAAACATGGGAAGGAAGCCCATCCTGGTAAGGACTGTGATTAAGTTCGACCACTCAATGGAATCAAAAGCCTTGGCGGCGTCTAGCATGACCGCCACTGCCTTAGTGTTGGGAGTGAGATAATGGGAGAGAGCAAACAGCGTTCTAGTGTTATGTGTGGTAGCCCGTGATGGTATAAAGCCCGATTGATCTGGGAGAACTAAGTTGGTCATAAGGGGATGCAGACGTGTGGCCAGTATTTTAGCTAAGATTTTGGAGTCCACATTAATTAATGATAAGGGTCTATAGGAGTCGCATGCCTCAGGGTCCTTACCAGGCTTTAAGAGTGCAATCACCACTGCTTCACGCAGCGTTGGCAGAAGTATGTTCCTCTCAAAGGCATCCCCAAACATTGCAACGAGCCTGGGTGCCAGTAGATCAACGTATGCTTTGTAAAATCCACACGTGAACCCGTCGTGCCCCGGGGCTTTACCGTTCGGCAATGATTTTATGATTTCTGTGACATCCTCAACGGTGATTGGAAGGGATAAATATGCCCTCTGTGTGCCTGAGAGCCACGCTATGGCTACATCTTTCAGATAAGCGAGTATTTCAGTGGGAGACGCTGTGGGTTGTGAGTGATAGAGCCTGCTATAAGTTTGTACAAAACCGTGCAAAATTCCCTGTGGGTCTGTGCATAAGGAATCGTTATCGTCCCGTATCTGCAAAACGATTTGCGTTTTGCGCCCTTCACAAATTTTTGATGCAAGCCCCCTGCCCGGCCTGCCACCTTCCCCAAACTTCCTAGCTGTGGGACGTTTGTGTATGTATTTAACCTCATCTTTAGCAAATGTTTGATATTCCGTTAGGGTCTGCCGGATTTCTTTCAGCACAGTAGCGTCCTGAGTTAATTCATATCTAGTTTCTAGTGATTTTAGCCGTGTCTCACAACGCGTTAACTGTGCTCGTATCTCCCGCAGTATCCCAACTGTGGTGCTCATACAGACCCCGCGCAAGGTGGCCTTGAAAGCTTCCCAAAGAAGGCAGGGGTCGTCTGTAGAAGGTTCATTTAATAAAAAATATTCCTTGATTGCCTTCGCTATAGTGTCTGCAAATACAGTGTCTGTGAGGGCAGTGGCATTGAATCTCCAGCTGTATGGAGGTGGCAAGTAATGTGGTATTGTAAAGGTCAGTATGATGGCATTGTGGTCTGAAAGCGTTTTAGGTAAATGCTTAATTCCCGTTGTCCACAGCAAAACCTTCTCAGATCCTATCCAATAATGAATGCAAGACCAGCTACTATGCGCAGCCGAATTGTGTGTTGCCTCTCTAATCCCTGGATTGCGTGCCCTCCATATGTCATGCAAATGTAGTTCAGACATAATATCTAATACCTTTGTCCGTGCTTTCCTGTGAGGTTCCGTAGTCATACCCGATCTATCCATGTGATCATGTAGTGTCAGATTGAAGTCACCGCCCCATATGTGAGTACTATCAATGTCTCCATGTAAATGCTGCCATATTTCGTGATAAAACTCTGGAGAATCCGTGTTTGGACCATAAGTGTTAATGAGCTTCACATGTTGCCCTCGTAGTGTCCCTGTGACTATTATAAAGCGCCCTTGTCTATCCGTGATAGTGTTTTCCACCTGGAAGTTCGTACCTTTTTTTAATAGGATTGAAACCCCTCTAGAGTAGGAAGAATATGTGGAGTTGTGTATAGACTCGGCCCATCTTCGGCCAATATTAGCAGGGGCATGTGGGGCCATGTGAGTTTCCTGCAACAGCACAACGTCAATATGCCATCTATCTATACATGCGAACATTTGTCTGATTTTCTTCTGGTTTGTGAAGCCTCGTATGTTCCAGGTTAGTAGATGTAATGATATTCTGCCTGGTATGCTATTAGTCATAGTCAACGAATGTGTGTAAAAATGGGATCATCAATCATGTGTTTGTAGTGTCCTGCTATAGGGCAGTGCCTAAAGTGCGTATATAGAAAAAGCATAGCATAGGTATATTCATCATCTCGTAACTCAGCAATGCATCTCAAATGTCGTGGCTCATTAAACAGAACAGTTCCCCAACCCTTCCTCCCCCCACCCACATCAGCAGCCCAAACCCGCTGAAGCCATTCCCCAACTTGTAATCCCCTAGAACACATAACTGTGTGGGGTGCACCCATGTGGAGGTCCGCCTAGGGTACACATCAGCATCCAATCTAATGGATGTGGACGGATCATAGCTTGGTCGTCGGCACAAACAAAGTTGAAAATATGCAAATCATAGCGAAACAGTATTGGCAGAGTTATAGGTGCAATATACATTACAGCAGATCATTGTGTGCGGCATATTGGCACAATCCCAAACGCAGTGGGACCGTGACACATCCACCTTTGGTCAGTCAATCATCCCCCGTTGTACAGCTTCACATTATATCAGATTAAACCCTACCACCCTTATGGAATGGGTGACATTCGTTAGCCGTGTAGGTACAACCTGTCAAAGAAACACAATGGAAGCCAATGTTTAGTGTCTCTATGGCCCTGCAACATGAACCTCCAGTCAGGCAACATCTATGAGCAAGTTATAAGACTGCTGCAGTTTTGATCAACTATTAGGCGCCTTACATGCATGGGGATATACAGCGAAACAACCTAGTACGGAACATCAGATAGATTAACTGTAACTAGTGAGAGGACGTAGCTTAAATCGTCTGTACCTTCCCCATACAGCTTAGAAGGTTTTGTCAATCCCCACAGTCTGAAGCTGAGAGCTTCGCGTAGATCAAGGTTCTAAGTTGCGGGTGTAGTGCACCAATCCTCATACCTATGCCATTGGCGCAGCATGTCTGTGTAAGTTCTACTTGTAGCCCTACACAAAATAACAGTCTATCTCAATGCACGTGCTGTGAACAAAGGACCTGCTTACCACTGGACAGTTGACCCACTCCGATCACATGCAGTGTACCTGTCAATGGCATTTTCATGCCGCGTAGCACAGCAGTCTGATTTGCAGTCAGTGGCGCCCAGAAAGAGTGTGTATCTGTGAGTTCTCACTCTGAGTTACGTTGATGATCGGCTTGTCTTTGCTCCTTTCGGTGGTTGTGAATCTTTTTTATGAAATCCTGAGCTGCCTTTGGAGTGGGTAGTATCGTAGGTTTTCCATCCCATGTCACTTTCAATCGCGCTGGATACAGCATTGCGTAGTCCACCTGCAGGAGTCGTAATTTTGCCTTTGCGTTTGCAAACTCTTTCCAGGCCTGTTGTACCGCCATTGTGTAGTCAGGAAAGAATTCCAGTCGGTTACCTTGGTAGGTAATGTCCTTCTTTTCCCTCGCCATCCGCAGTATACCATCACGGTCGCGATAGTTTAAGATGCGAGCCACTATAGGTCGGGGTGAGGCACCTGGTGGTGGACGAAGCGCCAGAAAGCGGTGGGAGCGTTCAACTATGAAGATCGATGATAGCTGGTCAGCGCCTAAGATCGCACGGCAAAGTTCCTCCACATAGAGGTGGGGTGTCTTAGTGATAGTGTTGTGCTGGACCGTGGTTAGATTGCAAGCGGTGACCCCCAATCAGCTGCAGGATTCAATCCTAGGGTTCCACCAGTGCTTTGATGAGTGAGCGAAAAGTGACGCTCCAAAAATGGAGCAAGCACCAGACCGCCAAAAACACGCGGTCATGAGTGTAGACGTGGCAATTTTGTGCGCGTTTTAATAAGGCGGCCAAATGCACTGGTGTTCTGCCTGTCGTGCCAGTACGCCTCAGCTTCAACGGGGTGTATGGTTAGTTGAGGAGCAGGAGGGGGTACATCGCTCAGGTCAGCCTCTTCAGAATCGCGGATCGTGTAGGAGCACCTCCATGCAGGTCCTAACATATAGAATATTGTAGAAGTGCACCCAGCGCCGACGCAGGTAAGATGGCCTAGATGCGGTATCATGTAGTCAGGCCCATAGAATAGTAGCACTCGTCCGCAGCATGCACAAAATGGCCGCTCACACCCCTTATTACGACTGCAGCAGCAACAAGGAGCACATCGTTGTATATTTCGCCAGTCCGCGCCAACAACATATTAGAGCAATGTACACAGTGGTAGTCAGGCACATATGTGAGCAGCGTGGGGGTAGGCACTTACTGTGTTTATCTTCCCTGCAACATGGTATGGGATATGTCCGATATTGTCATAGGGCCAGGAGACTTGCAGGGCTTGATATAGACGGCGGGACGCTGAGTGAATCCTTGCCCATATTTTCAGAGGAGCGGGCTGCCCAGTGTGCAAGGTTTATGTGGTAAATGCCCTAAACAGAGCCGGTAGCGCCCGCGAGGCAGCGCTAGATTCGCGCCGATGCGATGGGCGCCGCAATCTTAGGCAGTCCGATCTCACAGGGCTGGAGCGATCTTTGCGGCGGCAAAGTAAAAGTGCCAATTTCTCTCAGCGGCCAAAATGTTGTCCGCATTTAGGGCTGTTATTTCTCACTAGCGGTCGCGCCTGCAGTTGTGTGCACCGCCGACTGAGTCTCAGTGTCAACCCGCGCTCTATCGCATAATGGGGGCCGCCATCTTACCGGTCAGCCGACGATTTTCACGCCAATTCAAATGTCTATATTTCACCGCATTTAGGCAGCGGAGCAGGGCGCAGTCAAAGACTTTCGTTTCCTGGCACCTTCCGACTACATATTATGCCAATTTCGCTTGCGGTTGATGCCTGAGACACAGGATTTTTGCTAGATCATGCGTCCGTCCAGCGGAGCTGTCTTTCTAGCCAGCCATTCCGCAGTGCGCCCTCTAGCGCCTCCCTTCCGCCTCTGAGTCTTAATAGGGTCAAGAGAGGAGAGAGTGAAATAGGGAGAGACAGACGGAGACCAAAGCCATATTATTTTATCTTGACCAATCAACAAGACAATTTCTGCTTTAAAATGCTCAAATTGGAGAACAAACTTTCAGGTTACGGGCTAATTTTCCTCCCATTTACAGAGTACAGAAAACTATCTACCTATATTTTTATCTCGTTCCTAACACCAAGGTGCCTTTGATAGTGAACATTTGCTTGCCTAGCAAATAAATAGAAATAGTTAGCACCCCTCTCAGCTCCTTTCCCATTACAAAATTGGGTCTAGATGAACACCAGGTACTGTATCACAGAAAGTGCCCAGGGGTGTAGCAGCATTTAGGCCTGTTTTTGTGTCCCACAGGCACTTTGGTATTACTTAAGGTAGAGGTTCCCAAACTTTTTCGACCTGAGGCTCAGTTGACCAATTGGCCGTTTGCTGCGACTTCTCATTACATGACTTTCTTTTGCCGGTGGAGGGGTTGAATTTGCACTATTTAAAACTGCATAAAAAGAACAGTTTTATGCTAGATAAGTCTTTACTTTGAGACCATATTCTCGATTAAGAGGTGTCTTTAAACCTGGATATGACAGTGCACTGGACACCTCTCCTGAATAAGGAGAAACTGCATTGTTAATTTGTCATTACCAGGAACGCTTTAGGTCAGTGTCACCCACAACCTTATGTTTTTAATACAACAAATATATATATATAATATACATACTTTCGGGGGCTTTCTGTCAACCCTGTTCATCCATTTTTAGTCTGTTGTGGTGTCATTCACATTTAGCTTCTGCCCACCACAACACATGGAATGGGGTTCAACCTAGGCTCACTTCAACCATTGATTTACCTGACTGTGAGGAATGGCACTTTGCTCTTGTACAGTATGCACTGTAATGCTCATTCATCAGCCTTCTAGCAGAGACCTTATATAACGGTGGCTAATGCAGCATCAGCTCACTGTGAAGGGAAAGTGAATGCATTAAAATGCCAAATGCAATCCAGGCAGCTTTTTGTTTCTGTACACCACCTGATACTTAAAGAGGATACATTTAAATCCCTACTGCATACATTCTGGAAGCATAATTATAACACACAATTTGTTTCAGGGGTGAGCCTGAGACACTATGGTAAAGGCCAGATTGACTGTTACGAACAGTATTGAGACAGAATATCGAGTTGAAAATGTCGACTTAAGCAAATATCGAGTTGGAAATATTGTGACACAGAAATATCAACAGCAAGAATATTGTGGTCTTGAATATCGATTTTAAGGTAAGAAATATAGTTTTCAAAAATATATAAGCCAATAATATCGTTTGCAAAAATATAGTTGTTTAAAATATCGATTTTTAATTAGTGCTATGCATTTTAGTTTATATTTTAAATGTATGTGATGTATGTTTTTGTATAAGTATTGTTTATGTTTTTTTAAAATGTGTTAAATGTTTAGTAGTTATCAATTTTGTTTTTATTTAATTTTGCATTTTTTAGTTCCATAGCGGGTTGTGGGTTTTTTAGGGGAATATGGTGGGAAGTAATTTATGTATAATAAATTAATGATTATTTTTTCATTTAATAATATTGATTTAATTTAGATTTTTTAGTGTTAATTGTGGGATGTAATTTATCTGTAATTAATTATTAATAGTTGTTCATTAATATTAATTGGTAATTATGGTAATTGTGTAATTTCTTTAAGGTGTGGGTTGTGAGGTTTATAGGGGAAAAGTGTGGGAAGTAATTTATGTTTAATTAATTAATAATTAGTTGATCATTCATATTAATTAATTGATATTTAATTAGGGTAATTGGTTAGAAAGTAAAGTTTGGGGAGTAAATTAATGTTACTTGGTTTATGATTAGTTGTTAAATACTATTAGTTTTTTAAATTGTAAATACGTTTTAATTGTGTAATTAATTTTTTTACAGTTTAATTTTAGCTGTGGGTTGGGGGTATTATAGAGGTAAAGTGCAGGGAGTTAAAACATTTTTATGAGCTTTAATTTGTTTTTGGTAATTAATTATGTTAATTATGGAAGTACATTGTTTTTAATTTAGATGTGGGTTGTGAATTGTGTGGTGGTATAGGGTAAGAAATAAAAGAAAAAGTAAATGTATGTAATATTTAATGTTTTTGTTTCTAAATAATTTCTAATACAAAATATTTATTTGTTTGAAAATTATTTTTTTATTTAATTTACAATAATATCTGTAGGTACTTGTCATATGTGTTTAAAATTATAATATTTGTTTTACATTTTGTATTAAATATAATTGTATTTTAATTTTTAACACGTTTATATATATTTATATATTTTTATTTTGTTTTGTAAATTTTATTTGTTAATATTTTGTTTGTTTTTAATTTTGAACTGACTGGAGTGAGGATATTAATTGTTACTCCTCCGGAATCCAACACTTTTCCTACTGTTGCACTCATTGGAGTGGGAATAGTAAATTTAAACCTGCCACCATCAAACACTTTCCCTAGTGTTGAACTCACTGGAGTGGGAATAGTAATTTCTACCCCTCGGCTATGCAACACTTTGCCTACTGTTGCCCTCACTGGAGCGGGAATTGTAGTTTTTACCCCTCTACTATCCAACTCTTTCCCTACTATTGTACTGACTGGAGTGGGAAATTTTAGTTTAAATATTTTTAAATAGTTTAATGTTTTAATTTAAAATAGAATGTTTTTTATTTAGACTTTATGTTATTGGAACATAAATATATGTATTTGTACATTTTTATATAATTTTAAAATTATAAAATACATTTAAATTAATAGTTTATTGTTTTAAAGTAAATAAATATATATTAATTTTAATGTATGTGTGTTTAAGATTTTTAATTTAGTTAACTTGTTATATTATTTTAAATGTATATTAAATCTACCTTATTTTTTATATTAATTTATTATTTAACATATTTAATATTTATTATTTTATTTTATATATATAAAAATCGATATTTTGTACAACTATATTTGTGACATTGATATTTTTGTTTCAATATTTGTGTACTTACCTGTTTAAACAAAAGCAAAGGTGCCCCACCAAAAACCCAGACAAAGAGAAAGAATTTCTAAATTTGTGTCCACAAATATATTCTTCAAAGATCTTTTATTTTGATACAGGATTAAAACACGAAACAGCCGACGCGTTTCGTCCTTACAAGAGGACTTCTTCAGGGCTGTTGGTTTAACAAACATATACACAAACATAAATATGTATAACAAGGGACATTGACTTGAACATAACACCATACAAAAAACGTTTAAAATCAAATTACTCTGTATATTAATATTACATCCTCATACAAGTCATGTTCTATCTAGATATAAAACACTGATACCATTCATTATTTTACTACTGTCAATATATCAACAAAAAAAAAGATGCATTTACATGATTGAAAATCAAGACAGCAGAGAGGTTTATGATGCAAACACTCATAGTCTAATATTTACACAGTGCAGGCTAAGGTCTGCCTATTATATGCCTACAGGAAAAGAGGGGGAGTATATAGATAAGAGAAAGGAATCAAGAGAAACGGAAAGAGAGTTGGGTAGAAAGAACCCTATGCCCAATAAAAGGAATTAGACCACCAGGTGCGTGGTACGTCAAGGGAGAGAGTGTAACAGGCCATAAGAACCTTTCCCATTGGGTATTTTTACTATATGATGTTCCCACCACAATTAATCTGTACATTAAGCAAGACGGTGAATGATCCACGGGATAAGAGTCACCAGGGATATGATATACTTCCGTCAGCTTGTTTATCTAGAATGGGGGGAAAAGAGGAGTTACTTCATTTCCTAAAGTGGTTGGGGTAGAAGTATTCGGAGCAGAAGTCAAAAGAAATTCGCTTATGTACTCACTTTATAAAACAGGCAGAGAGCTCTTCACATATGTTAAGCGAAGAAGGAGGTCCAACCAATCAATAAATTGATGACACTACTGATATCAAATTACTTGTGCGCTTCAATTAATCTATAATTGAAAAGAGGAGAGTGATGATAAATTGGCCACATATGTTTATACAGTAGTGAGCTGGGTGTGAAGGTGGGAAAAAGGCAAGAGACATACTCACTTAACTTTGCATTTAGTCAGCGCCTTGTCTGTCAAATAAGGCAAATCTTAGTGTAGTCACTCCACGGCGGAATGATCCATGGTCCAAAGCGAATAGAGAGGAACCAATGAAGTTGGCAAAAGTGCTGTAACCGGCCAGGATTGGAGGAAATAATCAGATTCATAATCAGGGTTCAGGGTAGTGAGCTACCCGAAAGATAATAACGCTGGCAAGATCAACCAACACTCGTTGTAGTGACCTCTATTCTATTTTTTATTACTTAATAAACTGTAAAAAAACAACATGAAAAGGGAAAGATAGGAGCTTATACCCATCCAGTTCCCTAGTCGCAAAAGATATGTTTGGCCAAAGTGAGTAAGGCAATAGCTACCGCTATGAGCAAATACACTTGTTGACTTATGGGGCTAGGATAACTAGCCAGACCCATAGACAAACAAAAGAGCCAAGAAGTACCAGAAAATAACCACGGAGATTTACACTATGTTCAAAACATGCTGGAAATCTAAGATAAAATAACCAATATCCACGATAAGAGTAAGAAAAAGCCTAACCGCGTCACGCCGCGTCTCTTACCAGGATCAGTTGGTAAACGAGTTCCTTGCGTCTGCTCATCGGAAGTGTCAGGACGGAATTAAGTAGTGCCGGGATTCAGGTTTTAAATACCCACGTTCATCCCAGGCAAAATGAAACAGCTGTAAGCGGTGACGAGTACCGTCTTCCGGTATTCCGCACCCGATGGTGCGTCTATAGCAGCCATCTTTAAGTGGTGTTGTGCCGGAAACCGGGATACAGGGAGAGTAAGAATCAATCTCAAAATCTAGATATTAAATAAGCCTCTTGAGTTGTAAAAATTAATGCAATCTACTTTACGGAAAGTAAGAAGTAGATGTACTTGCCCCCAGGAAAAAATAGAGTGGCCGCCATCTTGGCCTAGTGTAATTAAAAAATAAGCCAAAGTTATAACAAGCAAGTAAAAATCTAAAGATATCATTATAAAAAGGGTAAATTACGTAAAGGGATTAGTCAAAGTTCATTGTGTTTTTGGAAGCCAATGCTATAAATGTTTACTTGTACTTACCTGTTTAAGTATAAGGGGTCGATATTTTTGCATTCTTTATTTTTTCATCAATATTTTTTACTTCTATATTTTTTACTTCTATATTTTTTACATCGATATTCTGTCAGTGAACCGTTATGAACACAGGACAGACTGTAGAAAAACATGTTAACACCAGCATGTTTCTCTTCAAAAGAGAGTCCTGAAGTAAAATATCAGCAGTATTCCAACAAAGCTGAGAGAGTGCAACAGTGAAAACAAAACTAAGTCACCTTGAGTTTGTAGGGCAGGGGTACAATTCTTCTGAAAAACTGCACTTTTTGTCTGGATAAGGTGGCTTACAAAAGGGGAAACATGGATAAGTAGAATGATGCAACTAGAGCCGCTGTTCCCAAGTTTGGAAGTATGTCCTCAAACTGGCATATAGTGACAGTTATTCGAACTGCAATTCATTGAAACGATCTGCAAAGCTTCACTGCTGAACAAAGTGTGCAGCATTGATAGTTTTGTAGTGGCCACTGCGTCCCTGGCTGAGTTTGGTAGTCCACTGGGGTGCTGCGGCGCACAGTTTGGGGGCTACTGACTTAAGGGGTGGCAGACGCCTATGCAATCCCTTCTACAGTATGGATCGCACAGGGGCACACTCTAAACTTGGGCAATGTCAAGGCACATTCCCTCAATTGTATAGAAACTTAGCTAAATGAGAAACTGCCTTTGCCAGTCTACCTGCATTGTATTATGGATGCAGGACCAAATGGGGTGTTGCGATGTACACTTATTATACGCCACATATTAAGTGGTGCAGATTTAGTGTTGCCCCAAAGAGTGCCCCTTGGATGGGAGATACGGGGTCCCTGGAACCTCTCAGGGACCCACTCACTGGCACGTACTGTCACACACTGCACCCAACTGCACCCAACTGCCTTGGGATTCCTGAGCCTTCCTCAAAACACTCCTGCACCCTCTGCATTGATAGACAACCCAGGTGGTTCAAACCTTGGCTCCACCTTTCAATGAAGTTCCTTTCCAGGTACATACTCAAATTTGTGCCTTCACTGGCACCAGCACATTTTGCATGTATATGTTATAGTACTCTTCCCTCCGCACCGTTTTACACAATAAGGATCCAGCTATGACTGGGGCCTCATTAAAGCCCTGGCATCCTCTTTCAGACTGAGCACCACCTGCCATATTGAGAGTGTCCGTGTTATAAAAGTGTATCTGCCTTTATGGTGAATGTATTATCATTACTATTGAGTGCCAAGTCATCCTCCATGTTGATCCTGCCTGCTTAGCATTTTTTGATCTCCAGTATCAAACCCATAAAAATTGAAAAACGAATATCCCTAATGCACTGTGGGGCATATGTATCAAATGTTTATGCAATGCAGCAAGCCACCTTCCTTCGCTGCGTGAAAGAGAGAGAGGGCAAGAATTTGCCGTATTTAACATTAAATGGCGCATTATTGTCTCTGCACTGGCGCACAATGTGCTGCCTAGCGCCAACACAGGCACCCTTGCACCATGGTGCCAGGGTGCCAGCATTGTAGGCAGGATTGTTTTTGTGGAGGAAGGGAGACATCCCTGCACAAAAACAATTTTCAGAGGCATTTCTTCTTTCTATGTGTGCTGCAGAATGCAGCCCACATAGAAAGGGGATAAAAGAGGAGAAATAAACATATTTCTGCACATGACCCCTCTGTTGGGAAGGCATGGCATTTTGATCAATGCCCAGGTCTGCCACTAATGGTAAATCTGGGAAGGCACGAAAATGCATCGGTGGATGCTTGAGAACACCCATGCTCCACCCATGTAATGCCTTCCTCGTGCATAGTAATGCAGGGCAGCAACTTGCGCTGCCTTGCGTTACTCAACATTTGACACCTAGCTTGCTGGGTGTGTGAGGGTTCTAGTTCCCAAGAGGGAAATTCCCCCCTTCCTCCTTCCCTCTTGAATATCTTTCTCTCTACACTATACATACACACACGCCTTTTACTTAGTCCTATCGGGGAACTTTATACTTCTTTTTGCTACTAGTTACTCAACATTTACCAAACAGTGCAGAGCCAAGCAAGGTGACCTTGCATCGATTGGTAAATATCATTCTAGGTGCGTCACCCTTGCATGGTGCAAGGGTGAGACAATCCCATAATAAATATGTGCCTCTATTTTTTAGGGCACACAAGAGGCATTAAAAAAATTGTTCTAATGGGACCACGTGAAGGAGACTTGGGAAGTGAAAACTGGGGATTTCTCTGGACCTAAATAGGGTGTGGTCACTGTAACCTGTTTACACAGTGTCAGGTGGACAATCTGGGGAAGAGTTTCTCCCACACAAGAAGGTAAACTCGCTCATCGGCAGAAACCAGTGGTTCCCTTCTCCGAATGGGGCCGGTACTCCACAGGCTTGGTGGGCTGCAGCACTGTCAATTTATGGAGGTCCTACCTGCTCCATCAAATGACCCCATCAATTACAAGTGATACAGCTTAAGAGATGACCGTGGGAGAAAGGGATTTTCAAAAGCATTTTTGGGCCTAAAATGTCTTCTACTTAATGGTGCTTCGTAGCAATTGGAAGCCGGGTTGTGCAAGAACAAGCAAAACCGCTAATATGGAAACATTATGTTGCTTTATTGCAGGATTTCCAATTGAGCTGATCGGACTTATTTCTTGTTAGAGGGGATGGTGGGCAACACGGAGGTAACCAGAGATTGAAATATAAGAGGATAGGTCACCTTTAATACCATGAAAACTTTCTTCAGAATTAAAAAGAGTTTCTTTAGCAATATTTCTTCAAGCATGCGAGGCTGTTATTATTCCAAACTCCACTTACTATCCTCACAGCAGTACTACGGGGCAATGGGAAAACTCCAAAAAGCATTGTGGTTGGTCAGCTAGTAGAGTCAAATAAAAAGTTTTGCTAACAAAAATGTAATGTATTAGTATTTGAAAGGGTTTATAAACTTTGGAGCCGATTCTAAGCAGAATACTACAAAATGATATGGTTACGCTAATAATTTTTGGGAATGCTGAAAACTATCAGGCCCATGGCTTTGATAACTAAGGGCATCATTAGGATGGCGGGCGGACGGAAACCGGGACCGCACGCCATATGGGCGGCGGTCCCGTGGGGGAGATTAAGGGCGCATCACACATTTTTTAAATTGCGGCGGGCTTTCAGCTGCACCCGCCGCAATGGTAAAAATGCATGTTGTGCATTTGCATGCACAAAGTGGCAGGCACCACGCGGTGCCTGCCGCATTGTGCATGCAAATGCAGGAGGTACCAAAGGTACCCCCCCATGTGCACCCCCACCCCCCCAACTACCTGGGGCCCCACAACGGGCCCCCAGTTGTGAACTCTGCATGCCTTTTCATGGAGGCAACGCCACCGTGGAAAGGCTGCTCTCTGCCTGCATACTAATATGGATGGCGGTGTCTAGCAGGCACCCCCACCATATTAAACCCTTTTCCGCCTGGTCGACTCGTCGACCGGGCGGAAAAGCAGCGGACGGTCTTCCCGTCCACCGGGGTCCCCCCACCATGCTAATATGGCGGGGGGAAATGGATGGCGGGCGGAGTAGCATGTAGGGTGGATCGCCACCGCCATGCGGGCGGTGGCGATCCGCCCTACATCCTAATGGACCCCTATGACTCTAGTAGTGTCCATAGTGTATGCCTGTGAGGCCTAGTCTTTTGACTGCGGATTCGCTTACAAGTGGAAACTCCACAGGCCCAATATTAGCATCAAAGTGCTTTTTTTCCTCTTTTTTTATCCAAATGGGAAAAATCAATGTGAATCGCTATACCCCTGTAAGAAGCGAACGTCTTATACGAAAAGAAAAATATTAATGTAGCATGGTTTCTGAGAATAAAAAATACTGTTTTACCTGCTTGTCAAATTCAAGGACGTCGAGCCATATGCCTGACGCCTACGGGTGCATTTCTTTAAGTCATCCAGCAGCTGTGACGAGGGGCAGTAATGGCACACAGTGACTGATTGTGTATGAGGAATACCTTTTGAGTGAAGGACTGCATCAATTGTAAGATCTACAATGCATATGTGCTGCATGCCATCGGTGTGGGCCCATCGGGGTGAAATCAAAGCATGGGACATTATGGCTTTTTTAAGAATTCACACAATGGCAGTGGATATTGCAGCACTAGACCAGTCTGATTGTTTTATTACAAAGAAAGAAACACCTTGCTAGTCCTCTATTGCCTGGATGAGAGCCAATCAGAATGGTTCTTATGGCATATAAACCAATCAGGAACTGTGTTGTTAATGGCAAGTATTTCCAGTGCTGAAAAATGCATTAAGCCAAAATGCATCTGCAGGAAACTTGCCAATATATAACTTTTAAATAACCCTGTGAGTGCTCCGTACTGCAAAGAATGTAATATTTATATTCATATATATATATATATATATATATATATATACATGGAAGGCATCATCCGAAACGCGTCGGTCAGAGAGAAATGATCCAGAAAACTGTGTACAGCTTTTGCACATGAAAAGACAAACGGAATAAAAATATCTAAATACAAAGCTTACCTCTTGAATGCTATTTTCCTGGACTGGCCGCTGCATGAGGTGTTGTGAAGACGGAACGCCGAAAGGGAGCATATATATTACTGCTTTAAAATTAGCCAGGCCCTAAAAATACAGATAATAATATATCATTTCAAGGAGTCAAGGTATTTTAGCTTAAGTCTCCTCTTCTATAATCTTAACAAGAAGTGGGTAAAGTTCCTAATTTATTTCCATGCATAATACATGTCATTTGGGCAAAAATTCCACATATTGGTTGAATTACACTTGGCGATTATCTGCGTGAATATTAGATGTGTGCTGAGCCCTCACTTACAAAAACTCAGCACAGGATATATGCATACTGGAATAAAGAGGAATGATTTTCAGTCTACACTGACATATATCAGAGGCTCATATATATATGTATATATATATATATATATATATATTACCTACTGGCGGTCGCCAGTAGGTAGTTATAGTTAGGACCTAGTTTCCATAGGAAATCGTCAACATTCTATTTGGATTAACTTTGGCCCTGGTGGATGAATCTTTGTGAATTTCTCAAAGAAGATGGCTCGGTCCACTGCGCTCCTTCCCTGACAATTTGGGGGGGATTGGTGAAGTGGGGGCTGAGATAAAAGGGGGGTCCCAAAACGTGTTTTCTCCATGTTATTTTCCATAGGACGTTTAGACACGGCTACAGGTCGAACGGCTGAATGGATTTATAAGAAATTTGGCAAAACTGTAGAGTCCGGCTCGCAGATTACGCTTTTTGTGGAATGTTGTAAATCCGTTCAGTAGTTGTTGAGAAAATTAAAGTTAAAGTCAATTATATATCTATAAGCGCGGACGGGTGCGCGCACTGAAGCGGCTGCGCGCGCGCGGATTTTTTTTTGCTGCGTGACGTCTGTTAACGTTCGATTCGAAGGAAATCAGGAAGTGTTGACCGCCATTTTGTCACTGCGAGTAAATATATTGTCATTTCAAAGCGTTGGAACATGGAAAGGGGAGAAGGTAGAGATTGTTTTGCTGCATAGGTTTTCTCAGGGTGTGCAGTAAGGACCTTAAACTCGAAAATATATATATTTTTTTTTTTCGAAAAAAGTTGCGGGGTGCGCGCGAGTAAATATATTCTCGTTTCAAAGCGTTGGAACATGGAAAGGGGTGAAGGTAGAGATTGTTTTGCTGCGTAGGTTTTCTCAGGGTGTGCAGTAAGGACCTTAAACGCGAAAATATATATATTTTTTTTCCGAAAAAAGTTGTGGGGTGCGCGCACTCGGGCGCGCACAACTATTTACAAAAGTGTGAAAATGGAGATAAATCAGAAGTTTGAGTGCTTTGATATAAGGTGGCTCTGAAAAGAGCCCTTGTGTTAATTGAGTTGTTTCTGCATTTATAAGTAAGTACCGATGCAGAGTCTGATATAATATTGTTGGCAGCATTTTGAAAGGAAAGACAGGGGCCCATTTTCTGGTTAACAGGCGACCAGGCCAACTTTTCACGCCAGGCCCATTCCTGCAAAGTCGACCGCCATTTTTAGGAGATCTGCAACCACCGGCAGTCACTGGGTTGCAGGAGCAGATGGACTCAAGCCTGTCGGGCGAAGCATCGTTGCACCGCCACAGTGGACGAGACCCTGCTGGGTGAGTGGAGCGTCGCTGTACCGCAACAGTGGGAGAGTCCTTTGCTGGGCTCGTGGAGCGTCCCTATACCGCCACAGTATGCAAACCCTTTCCTGGGCTCGTGGAGCGTCCCTATATCGCCACAGTGGACGAACCCTTTGCCGGGTGCGTGGATCGTTGGGGGTGCAGCTGAGGGGCCTCCACCTGGGGAGGCGGGAGAGGCTCGTCCGCGCCGCCTCTCCCTCCCAGTGCACCCCACGGCGTCTTGCTGACATTTGTTATGGCCGGACCAGGCGATGAAGAGAGGGGGGGGGGGGTCGGAGGCATATGCAAGACATTCCCCCCTCGTGGCCTGCAAGGCGCTGAAAAAAGAAGAGAATGGGAAGACAACTACATCTTGGGTAGGGCCCATGCCTTCTCTGGCCGATGGCGGCCGGCCGCTCTTTGCCACGGCCCCAGGAACGGATCCCTTGGTTCATCCTGGGGACAGGCCTTGGCGAGTGGTGTCGCCTCCGGACTATTCACGTAATGGTTCTCCACCCCAGGCCATTGCCGACGGCTTTTGTAGACTTTCTGACGCTCAAAAACCCTACTAGAAAGCAGCCCAAAAGTAGCCCAACATTGCTACTTTGGGGAAGGAGGGATAGGGACGGCGTCAAGTAGACGGCGAAATGCATTGTGGGTTTGTTGCTGCGGCCGTTTGTCATGTAAATAGTTGTTTTAATATATTTTTGTTCAAGAATAAAAACGTTCTAACCTGTTATTTTGCTGTCGTGTGGTATATTTCTAATATTTGTCGCTCTGATGTCGTTTCCCCTCCCAAATGTAACATGTGATTGTAATCTACAGCCGGACATTCCAACAGGACATGAGAGCAAAAGGGGGGGGGTCAGATCTGAAGTTGGGCAGGCGATAAGATCACGTTTTGCTATGTGGGGCTATCTATGTTCGTGATGGGGCCTAAAAGGGGGCAAGATGGCGGGGCCACTGTGCCGTGACTTTCGCTTTAACTCCAACAGTGGTGAGGGTGAACACAAATGAACGCCGCTTATGTACATATACATTTTCATTTTCTACACCACATGAAACCTGCGTCAGGTTTCATATAGGCGTTTTGTTGCAGGTGGGCATTCATTTGCATGAAAGCCCTGTAAAACTAACACAGTGAAATTTAGAAGATTTCACTGAGTCAGATTTACAGCATTCCTGAATCAAATACTTACGCCTGTTTGAAACAGGCATAAGGAGTGATGCACCATGCAATGTGTGGCTTGCTCCTGTGCATTGGAGTAGACATGTCGTGCTTACGACGTGATTCCTGCAATGTGCTGCTTTTGCGGCACAGGTGCGTGACGTATCTGTGTTGTTTTTGCTCAATGGTGCTCCACATTGTAAATGCGGCACACCATGGGTGGCAGAGCAGCGGTGCACTTTAACTGGTGCATCTCTGGGGATGCGCCAGTTAACATAAATCTGCCCCTTTACATTTAAGTATGAGCAGGGGACACAGTTTTGGTGAGGCTTATCCAAGGTTAAAAAGAGATGAGTCCTGTTCACTGAAAACTTGGACATAGGACTCACCTCCTCAGCATCGCTGGACATGGCTAAATAATAGCTGCAAAATGTTACTCTTGTTAAAAAAATTTACTATTATAGTCTCTGAGATTTGTCTCGTACTCTGCAACATCTCATTGTTGTTCTCTTTCTTTAAAGATAACGACAACATTAACCATGAGTGATAATAAGCAATCCGTTGATCTCGATCTTATCGTTGAACTTGTCATTGAAACGTCAGTGGAAGTGGATCCCTTAGATGAATTAAATCCTGAGGATGATGAAGAACATGATGAGGATGCCAATTTGTCAGAATTGTATGACATAGGGTGGGAAGCTGACGTGCTTCAGCATATGGAACTATAAACATTTATTTTTAAAATGTACTGGAAATAAAAAGTGAAAATGTAAACCGTTTCATTTAAAATTAAACATAACTTGAAAAACAGGTTATGTGTAGTGTTTTTAATAAAATAGTCAAATATGCTCATAAAAATATTTCTAAACCAATGAAAAGCTTTATTAACAAGTCATATGACCTGTTATGCTTACGTTACGCGCTCCGCGCCGCGCCCCGGATTGTTGGTCATTCAAACTGAGGCTGGCGTCAGCATGAGAGCGCCAACGTCTCGTGGCTACGCCATTCAGAAAATATTGTTGGCAGCATTTTGAAAGGAAAGATCTGCAACCACCGGCAGTCACTGGGTTGCAGGAGCTGATGGACTCAAGCCTGTCGGGTGAAGCATCGTTGCACCGCCACAGTGGACGAGTCCTTTGCCGGGTGCATGGAGCGTCGCTGCACCGCAAGAGTGGACGAGTCCTTTGACGGGTGCGTGGAGCGTCGCTGCACCGCAAGAGTGGACGAGTCCTTTGACGGGTGCGTGGAGCGTTGGGGGTGCAGCTGAGGGGCCTTCACGTGGGGAGGCGGGAGAGGCTCGTCCGCGCCGCCTCTCCCTCCCAGTGCACCCCACGGCGTCTTGCTGACATTTGTTATGGCCGGACCAGGCGATGAAGAGAGGGGGGGGGTCGGAGGCATATGCAAGACATCCCCCCCTCGTGGCCTGCAAGGCGCCGAAAGAGGATCGTCCGCGCCGCCTCTCTCTCCCAGTGCACCCCACGGCGTCTTGCTGACATTTGTTATGGCCGGACCAGGCGATGAAGAGGGGGGGGGGGTCGGAGGCATATGCAAGACATCCCCCCCTCGTGGCCTGCAAGGCGCCGAAAGAGGAAGAGAATGGGACCACAACTACATCTCGGGTCGGGCCCATGCCTTCTCTGGCCGATGGCGGCCGGCTGCTCTTTGCCACGGCCCCAGGAACGGATCCCTTGGTTCATCCTGGGGACAGGCCTTGGCGCGTGGTGTCGCCTCCGGACTATTCGCGTAATGGTTCTCCATAGTTGTTTTAATATATTTTTGTTCAAGAATAAAAACGTTTTAACCTGTTATTTTGCTGTCGTGTGGTATATTTCTAATATTTGTCGCTCTGATGTCGTTTCCCCTCCCAAATGTAACATGTGATTGTAATCTACAGCCGGACATTCCGACAGGACATGAGAGCAAAAGGGGGGGGTCAGATCTGAAGTTGGGCAGGCGATAAGATCACGTTTTGCTATGTGGGGCTATCTATGTTCGTGATGGGGCCTAAAAGGGGGCAAGATGGCGTCGAGCTCGGTTTCTCTCACTAGTTTCATATTTCTCATGAGGGGTTGTTCCTAATGTTTCTATTTTAGCAAGGTCAAAAAGAGATCCTATCAGTGGCCTACTGATTTTGTTCGATTCCTTTTGTTTTCTCTAACGATTTTTAAGTTAAAGTTTGCTAGTACGATACAGCGGCTAGTCCGCATTTTATATATATGTCTTTTTTATTAGGGGTCTCCTCCGGTGGAGTCGGACGATCTACCTCTAATAATAAATGGTAAGTGTTCCTCTGAAGGAATGCGTCTTGAAAGTGGCTGACTGTAATGTATGATATTTCACTCAGTGACTTTCAGGCCCATGCTGTTTCAAAACTGTGCATGTGCTTGAAGCAGGCGTAGGTATTGACGCAGCATAGAAACTACTAGGAACCAATTGGAAGTGTTGTTTTCAAGTCACATGACTTCACATGCGCGTCTCAGGACGTGTACGCGGTGATAGTATCTGGTTGGAAGTAGCGGTCTAATTCAGGGAAGTTTCAAAACGTGAAAAGGAGTAAATCTAAACACATCCGGATTGAATATATCTTCTGAGTAGTATAAGTTCTATGATGGGTCTATGAAGAAATTTTATAAGTTACAATCGCGAAGTTTTCCCGAAATATATCGGCGGGTGCGCGCACACGGTCGCGCACGATCGAAAGCCAAAAACGGGGAGATAAACGCCCTTTATAATATGCTCCTGGAGCTGTTTTTGGTACAATGAGTTAGTTCTGAAAAGAACTTTTTTTTTTTTTAATTTTTAAAACAACTGTTATGTTGTTTTTTAAATGAAATGAAGAAATTTATCTTTTCTCGGGGCATTTATGACTCTCAATTTTTAGTTTAGTAAGAATGAGGCTCTGCTCTCCGTACAGAAGAATTTCTCCACACTCGTTGCATTTCATGTGCACCTTTGCAAGATATGGTCTCAAGTCCATCACAGCACTCAATGGAGATACAGGTCGTCCACCAGACGATGTGCTGGCCACCTCTGATGGTAATAGCGTGGCCAGGGCTCTTGTCGATGCCTTTGCAACTTCCACAGGGTGCACTTGTTTGACATGCCGCATCATGGTATGTATGGAAAAGGAATATTTTTTTCTTGGATTTCCTCTTGAGAGAACCGAATTGCATATCGTGCAGGTAACTTTTGGCGCATTTACTTTCTTTAATTCTTCAGGATAAGTAAAAAATTTCCAAATAAAACATTCCTTTTTTCTTTTTAAAGGTAGTCGCTCATTTCCTTCAGATTCGGAAGATGAATGCGGGGCGGCAGCCATTTCAGCAAAGTCTTCCGAAGGGTGTTGAACGTTGTTCTCTTTTGAGAGTACAAAAGATAGTGAGGGAAGTGGGTGGAGTCCTCCGTGTAAATTGCAGAATAGAAACTACTAAGAACCAATTGGAAGTGTTGTTTTCAAGTCACATGACTTCACATGCGCGTCTCAGGACGTGTACGCGGTGATAGTATCTAGTCACGTACATCATTTGGAAGTAGCGGTCTAATTCAGCGAAGTTTCAAAACGTGAAAAGAAGTAAATTCAAACATATTTGGATTTAATATATCTTTTGAGCTTGATTCAAGCATACAATTGTTAAAGTATAAAACCTTTTATATATTTTTTTAAAATACCAAGGTGTGTACATTCGGTCACACACGAAAGTTTAAAAAGACATTCGGCTCCATTTAATGAAAATTTTCATAATATTAAAAAAGAAGCCTAGGTTTAGTCTGTTTGACGTATTATAAGTTCTTTGATGGGTCTATGAAGAAATTCAATAAGTTCAGATTGCAAAGTTTTCACGAAATATATAGGTGGGTGTGCGCACACGGTCGCGCACGAAAGCCTGGAAATGCGCTATCCATTTTATTGAGAACTGTTGCCGAGAGTGCGCACACCGGGTCGCGCACGAAAGTTTAGAAAGGCTATTTTTATTTACAGACAAATTTTAATGCGTTGAAAAAAAGGCAAGGTACAGACTTTCTAATTCTGTATCGCTTTACAAGGAGTCTCTATGCAACTTGAACAGTGAAGAAAACGGCTTGTTTCCGAAAAAAATATTGCCAGAACTTTATGGACAAAGGTATATAGGTTGTATACACGAGATATTTTTGAATTAGCATTTTAAAAACCAATGAAATTCACTGAAAAAAACATAGGTTTTACACACGTTATAGTTAGGAAGTAGCATTTACAAAACCTATGAAATTCACTGAAAAAACCATAGGTTTGACACCAGTTATAGTTAGCTGGAAATTTTACTGATATAAAACCAATGAAATTCCACGTTATAGTTAGTTGGACTCACTATAACTTGCGCGTGTAATGCACTGCTGATGACGTCACATATTACATCACTCATGACATCACTGATAACACCATCCTTGTGACACAGTGACAGACCTCCTTTCACTGTAATCTAACCCTTGAAACGCATATTCAAAAATAGAAACTAAAATGTTCAAAAAAATGGAGATACTCATACCAGTTACAACAACCAATTCAATAATTCCACCATCTATATACACATGCACTAATTCACCAACAGTTCTATATAGTCACTCATACATATATTCACTAATCATATGTAGTGATACACCTACACATCCTGTTACACACCGACAGTCATCCAAAAGTTATTCACACACATACTCACACATGCAAATAAACTATTGAACATCCATTTATTTGCATAAACAGCTATACACACACTACCACTTTACTTCTAAGGAAACTTACACATACTTACTCTCTTAAAAATCACTTATAGAAACACATACTAATTTAAACAGGAACTCTTACAATACCTCACTCTCACATATAGTCACTTATATACATCAATATTCACATATACTACATTAAAACATATGTAGTTACTGATAAAGACACTAATAGGACAGTCATTCACTCACTAACACAGACATATGCACACTAATCCACCCATACAGTCCTGCACATATGCTGTCTTCAAAACACATACAAACAGAGACTCAGTCATTCTTGCATCTATGTACTAAGTAATACTCCCACCAAAGCATGCAAACACTCATACTGATACTAAGAAAAACATCTAATAACCTATATACATACACATGTATTTACTCATCAACCCATGCAGCCACTTATACACAAAGTGAAACACTAATACATATATTTAAATATTTAAGCATTACTCAGTAATATATGTATTCACTAAGATATTCAATAATATATACATATGTAACACATATTTATTTTTCAGAAAGACACACATTCACTGGATGGTGTTATCAGTGATGTCATGAGTGATGTAATATGTGACGTCATCAGCAGTGCATTACACGCGCAAGTTATAGTGAGTCCAACTAACTATAACGTGGAATTTCATTGGTTTTATATCAGTAAAATTTCCAGCTAACTATAACTGGTGTCAAACCTATGGTTTTTTCAGTGAATATATACATATATAAATCCAAGATTGCAGTTATTCCCGTCATGCGCCAAACCACAGGTGCAGAAAGAGGTGCCTCCGCTTGCACCTTTTTAATGACAACCACAAACTCCTTTATCAAAAAAGAGAATCTGCACTCGAGGACTGTCTAAAATCCATCTCTTTATTCTTCAGGCCATACTGCGATCACATAATTTTGAGACACGTTTCGTCATAAACAGCCTTTTTCAATCAAAGGTAACCGTCATCTTGTGTTCACTCAAAATACACAGTTTTATAGAGCTAGACAAAATACTTGCACGCTTTTCACTCCCAGGTTTTGCTGATAGTTTAAAGGCTTTTTCTCTATTAAATGCAACATTTGTGAATAGTTTTAAAATTACGATAAATCAAGGTGTAAGTACACCAAAATCCGATAGTTGCAATTAAAAAAAGCATTTAAACTGTCATGTCTCTCCAGTGATTGCTTCTTTTCTGGAATCATTGTATTACTTTGTCGTATGTTTCCTTAAGATCTTCTTTATTTGAACATGTATGTTTCATGCGGGAAAATTCACCATATGGTATACTTTTAATGACCTCTTTTGGGTGGAAGCTAGTCCCGTGTAGTAAAATATTTGCTGCAGTGGATTTTCTAAATAGTGTGGTTTCATTTTTCTTGTCCTATATGAACACTGTTACGTTTTAAAATTTCCCTTGTTCTTTGCTTGTTATACATGTACACTTCAAACCAAAATTATTGTAATTTTGATTGTCAAAATATAACATAAAATCTGCTTGTGTATCATTCCAGACAATAAAAAGGTTGTCAACATACTTTAACCAGAGGATGATTTTCTTCAAATGCCTGTCATGTGTTTCTCCCATGTTACCTCCTTGCAAGGCATGCACAATTGGTAAAAATATGAAAGTCATAAAACATAGAAACAGTCAGCCTATTACTATCACACAAAGATTCACTTGTGATCCTACTTAGAGTTACAAGTAGTAGGCCACATAGGCACTAAAATATACGATTGAACGATGGGTGTAAACAATGATTAGAGTCAAACATCAAAAGAGTACAATAAGCAGTTCCTCAAAGGTAGTACCATTGGAAGTAACATGTAGAACTATAGCATTAAGACACGCATGCCCATAAGCAAGAAAGTTCCAAACATGTCTGGAAGTATAATAACAAACGTTCGTCAGGAGCTCAAATAGAGCGAATATTTAGAACTAAAAATACCAGGCCACAAAGGCATTAGGAGCAACTAATAAACTCTTGGCCATAAGCAAAATCGAGACAACTACTTCGGGAAACATTGTAACAAACATTTGGCAGGAGCTCAATTAGAGTGAACACTAAGAACCACAATTGTCTGACAAATTAAGTTATAGAGGGTACTCTTTTCATTGATAATTGGACACTACACCATATCACTACTCTCCACAATTTGGTGAATTTGTTTAAAGGCTGAAATGTACCAAAAAGATAAAATTCCACAATAGGCAGAGAAGAAATTGTTTAAATATATGTATAGTACCTACATTTCCCACAATACCCCATAACGAATAGAGATGGGAGAACTGAGCATATCAATTGAACTCTTTACTACAAAGCCCAGAATGCTCCATCACGAGCAGGACGAACTGAGAGCATTTCAGTAGTAACAAATGATGGACTTACCGACTGTGAGCAAGACTGAGTTGGTCAAAATGCATCGGTTTGCTTTCCTGTGTTGTGCTTGAAATAAATCCTAATTTGGAGTTCCTGGAATGCACCATTATTATACCTTTTGTCTGACTACATATAAACATTTTAAGGGTCCAATGTAATTGTGAGTAACCCTATTAGTCCCAACTAAAAGTAATCCGGTGTGAAAATCCGAAGTAATGGCATCTGTACTTTTTTCAAGGGAAAACATTTCATACAACTGAGTAGAAAGCAGATAACTGAATACAACTTTGGGACCATCTATCTTTTAAGGTCATAGCTCCCTGTCTTATAGGCTACATAGAGCCAATCTCAGAAGTGTCTTATGTGTACTAGAAGAGGACTTGAAGGCTTAGTTACATGTTTTGATTCTGAACTTCGTTTACTAGGAAAATTGCATATACATGCTGTAGGAAGGTGGATACCTGACGATGGTTACCCCAGATTTTTTGCCTTGTGTTTAGCTGGTTTTCGACTTAGTTGGCCTGGGATCCTGCTAACCAGGGTACCAGGCTATCTGCTCTCTCTGTAAAATGGACTCCATGCACCCTAGGTGCATAACTAATTGGCTTGGGTCACCTTATCAGCCCCTGTACAGTGTACTATAGGTACCCAGGGCATAGGTGCATTCAAGGCCTACCAGGGGCTGCAGCATATCTTTTGCCACCCCTGGCTGGCTATCCAAATTGACACAACTGGCTAATCACTCAGCTGGGGCAAGGTGGTGTAATCTCCCCTTGCTTAGATATAGTATACCTGTATCTAAACCTATATCTGGACACATATATACCTATCAGTCACTCCTATGGCAGGCCTTAACAATCCTGGAGGCAGAGTGCTTGGTTTTATATGAGATGGTGCTCGAGCATGAGCTGAGCCTGTCTGCAGCGTTCGGAACCATTTCCTTACTGCTGTTCCAGGATATTGCCATACCATATACTCTTAAGTGCATTATAATCCTTGCTGTTATTGCTAACTTTAGTTTGGCTTTATCAAAACATGTCGTGTAAGGTGTCATACACCTTGGAATACTACCCCTCGCCAGTCCTGGCGACGGGGTTAGCATTCCACCTTTCTACAGGGAGAAGACATGTTACTTTACTTAAAACGCGGTTAATCCTAACCAGAGCCTCAGCATCACAAAATGGATGCTGCTGCCCGACACAAGTCTGACCTCCTGCTGCTGACCGAAACTTGGCAGGGGAGGCCTGGACAAAGGGTTTCCTGTCACAGGGAGGTGCTACACCACCCCAGACAGGAGATAGTGGATTGGAGCAGGGAGGGTTGAAAGAAACTAGACACTGCCTGGGGCACACAAGGTGTCCCATGCAAAATCCAGGCAAACCGGTTCTGGGGCACTCCAGCCCCAGCTCTGGCGCGAAACTGGACAAAGGAAAAGGGGTGTAACCACCCCCTTCCTGGGTCCCACCCATAGGAGGGACCTAGCAGGTAATCCAGCCCCTTGATTTGGAATAAAGGTAGGAGCTGTGCCAATGCACATCAGATTATCCTGACTGAAACTTATGAAATGAAACTCTGGACCCTTCGACATCCTACTCGACGTAAAAGACTGAAGAATCTCCCTTGTGGTCAAGGAGTGACCACCCTGTGCAAACAGGCACCATCCAGCACCTCACCGTTTGCTTTGTTGCAGTTCCCGCCGGAACTCGAGCGACAGAGATCGACAAGACCCAGCTTCCCTGACTTCTAACAGCCCGATCCACAGTCCCAGCGAATATGAGACCCGTGGAGGGGACGTGAAGCGTGGAACCGGCCATCTTGGAAAAACTACAAAGTGCTGACCGTGCAGCTCCCGAGGCCCCCTCGAAGCTGTGCATTGGGGTTTGAGAAGCCCGAGCAGCTCTTACACCGAAGATCTCCCCTCCACACTCACCGAGTGCTGCGTGGGGCCCTTTTGCATTTTTCTGCTCGACGCGTTGGTCCGGTCCCTTACCCGTTGGCTAGTGGCCCCAGTACCGACGAAACCTTGAGTTTGCTCTGCTAGTCTCGTTGCTCCAGACTGGCCCTCGCTCCCCTGAAAAGGAGCACCCGGTCTGACCTTGCTGGTCCGAGTAAGAAGCGATCTTCGAATCCTGCATGGGTTGCCCTTGCCAAGGCTTGTTAACTCCAATCCGGAAGCCGACACCGCCGACAGCGAGAGCCTTTGTGGGACAGCTCGTGGTTCACTCCAGGTCATCCTCGGTGCCCCAGAGTCCACGTGGCAGCGGAGACAAGCTTCTTGACAACCACCTGATTTCGCCCGACATTGCCTGGTTCCTTCCTGGTTCCTTCCTGGTCACTGGCTAGTGACCCAGACTCTGTCCCCTCTGCTTTCAGGTACTCTACATCTTCGATCCACCCTTGGATCCCACCGGACTCTTCTCTCCTGGCCGCCTGCAGCATCTTCATCTCCAGGCTCCATAGATCTACACGACGAAACCTGACACCTGTGGATGAGGTAACTCATGAACGCCGGTGCTCCTGTAGTGGTTTACACCTCTAGTGTCTAAGTCTAAAGGTTGGTAATTCTAGTCCAGTCGGAAGCCTCCTAAAACTGTAACTCGATAACTTTTACGCACCATTGACTTTGCATTGGTGCATGCGTGTGCTTTTAGCGCTGCACCCGAATCCCGCGGGCTACTCCCGTCCTAACTGCTGTTAGTCCAGTGTAGTCCCAGCGAATCCCAAGGCCCCAGGCCTTACCACTGTTCGTAAAGTGATACTTATACCACTTTTTTGATATATGGTTTGAGTGGCCACCGGCCTCATCCATAGCCGTGCAACTTTCATATGTTAAACTGTGCTTTTGTTTAAACGCTTGTGCTTCTATACTCATAAAGAGTACAGGGGATTATTCTAGTAATAAATACATAATATATAACTTGTGTGGTGTCCTTTCATTTGATATTACAGGATTGCATATGGTAAAACAGCTGGCTTCACATGCCCTCTTGAGTTTAGCCTGAAGGCTGCTTAGTCCATGCTACCATTAGGATAGCTTGTCTTTTAAGGTTGACTTACAACCACCACCATAAGGGATTGTTTGGACTGATACAAGGTGCCCCCAGAATTGGAGACATCATACATCAGGCCAACTTCTCACACATGCTCTACTGTAGCAGACTTGAAACACGTTTAGAGGCCTACTTGCCTGGATACATGAGTTAAAAGTGCCAGTTCCCCAGTACAAACCTAACTGAGTGTCTCCGTGCCTTTATGGATATTATCGAATATGTAATTACATACGTTGGTACATGCATGCCTCTCTTAGTGACTCTATGGATTTGTAAATGTGTATTTAAGGGGCTGCATGGATATCTTGCTGGTTGTGTTAGTTAGTATCTGGGTATTTAACTGTGTGTGCAACTGCCTCCCATACTACTGGATACATAAGAGGTATATGTGTGTGTGAGTGCATGTTTAAGTGTCTCTGTCTGTGTCTGACTAGGTGTATTACTAGCTGAATCCTTTTATAAACAGGAATGTGAATTTCAGTATAGGTAGGAGAGAGCATCTAAAACTGGACACATGGGTCCCATAGTCCTGTCTCAGGAGTGACATATATGTAGTAGAGCAGGAATTTAAGGCTCAGCAACATGTTTTGAATATCAACTTGGCCTAGCAGGGAAACTGCATATACACGCTATACTGTAGTAAGCCTGAAACACATTCAAAGGCCTAGTTAGCTGGATGAATGAGTTATTAGTGTCAGTTCCCCTGCTCATACCTAACTCAGTGTGTTAATGGCTACATTTAGTTAATCTTTACATATATTAATTCTGTAGTTCTAATCGCTATGCTGTTCTTTTAGTTTTTCTAAATATTCTACTCCCTTCCAACCATTTTATATGTACTCATTCACTCTCCTACCTAATATTGTTTTGTGCGACGGTTTAATTAACATACCTGTTAAATCTGATTGTTGGTATATTTTCTGCTGCTCGGTATAAATTTGATTTTTTGTATGCACAAATTACACAAAAAAAACAAGCACATAAATGGTACACCACTCTCATGCAAGGGAACCATTAATGGCAACCTTTTCAACTTTGCTTTCAAGGTTGGACAAATAACAACACGGATTTCATATTTTTTAAAATAACATAGCTCTTCTGAATAGTCACAACTGTTAACCCTTTCTTGCCTTCCTTTAAGAAAAGCTTAATTCGGTAGCAGTTTTGGACGGCTCCACGAATCTAACGCAGTGCTCAGCACGGCACCCAATATAACCTCATCGTGAATCCGCAAATCCATATATCAATCCAAAATATTTTTTTTTAAACTGCTGCTAGATAGTTTCATTTACACAAAACTTGGTATTAATGTCTAAATTTGGACCCAAATACACCTATTTCCCTATTTCATCACCTACGAGTTTCCCTTCACCTTTACATTGTAGGCTTTTACCAACCCTTACCGTATGCCCCTGTAGCTCTGTTGCTATGGTGACCAATATTGTACCATTCTCAGCTAGCAGTAGGTCACAAGTTCACAACACTTTCTAGACTAGCATGCTACCTCTAATCCAACTGTAGCAGGAATGGTTGAGTGTTTGGACTTAGAGCCATATCTGATACTCCATTGCTTTTTTTAATAATAGAAAAGGCCATCACACATCCCTTTATGTTTTCCTCATTAACACAACCTAGTTTTAACCATTACCATATTTATATCAACCATCACATTTCTTGTTTTGAATTGTGGTGGCTGGGCATCTTTTTAACTGACAAATATGTCTCATTGTGCTGAGGCCTTCTTCTGTGTGCTACTGCTCCCTCCTTTGTAAATTATTAAAGTGTGGACTGTGGGCCATAGCTATGTGTATTTGGACAGAGAATCTGCTAGAAATGGTATTTATTGGCAGGGACCTGGGTTTCTCAAATGTAGATATTACTTTGATTAGCCAGCAAGGCTTAAAGTGGCATCAGTTGCTTCGATTGGATAAAAGCATTATGGATTGCCAACATCCAGACCTCATGATTGTGCACTGTTGTGGCACTGACCTGGGCGCTCTTACTAGGGTAAGATTGGAAATCCTAATGAAGGATACCTTTGGAAAACTAATGGCACTTTTACTTCACACTGGCTTGTTATTTTCCAACAGATGAAAGAGGCAGAAATGGAAGTGGTCATCTGAGTCTGTCCACTGATAGACAAAGCTAGGAAACATGTGAATAAAACTGTTTCTGCATTCCTGAGGGACCATTGCAAAAACAACAACATGGGACCATAACATGGGCTCTATCTACAATAAAAACTTGTGCTTTGACATGTGGCATAGCTGAGGGGGTGCATTTTACAGAGAAAGGCACCAGGGTGTTCTTGAACAATTTAAAAGGCTGCATCCTGTTTTATATGTAGTGATACTATACACACAATAAACACAAAGGCTCTTTTTAGAGCCACCCTATTTCCCAAACACTGGTTAATATTCTTTGTAAATCCTTAAAAAAATATATATCTAGAATCCACAGAGCCATTGCGGACCCGCAAACTAAAAGCACACACTCGATGCAAAACAGCACATCTAAATTTTGTAAAAGAGGGTTCTGAATAGATCATTGACTTCCCCTGTGACTGCAAGTGTGAATGCCTGAGTGGTTCTGTGACTGGGTTTGTAAATATCAGCGGGTATGAGAGTGTGTGCATGAGTATATGAGTGGTTGTGAAAGTGTATATCAGTGTACCTGTAAATGGGTACCTGAGTAGGTCTCTGAATGGGTGCATGAGACTGAGTTGGTGAGTGTGTAGGTGCATAAGTCTCTGAATAGGTGTGTGAGTGAGTGTGTAAGACTCTAAGTTGATATGTCAGTGGGTGTATGATTCTGAGTGGTTCTGTAAATGGGTTCATCAGTTTATGAATGGGTACATGACTCGGTGCATGAGTGTCTGAATGGGTGCATGAGTGTCTGAGGGGATTCGTCAGTCTGTAAGTAGGTACATGAGTTTTCAATGAATCTCTGAGTGGGTACATGAGTGTCCTAGTGGGTCTGTTAGTGGGAGCATGGGTCTCTGAATGGGTCTGTAAGTGGGTGCATAAGTGTCTTAGTGGGTCTGTGACTGGGCGTTTGAGTCTCAGGGTATGTTAGTGGCTGTGTGAATGTCTGAGTAGATCTGTAAGTGGCTGCGTGAGTGTCTGAGTAGGTCTGTGAATGGGTGCATAAGTGTCTTAGTGGGTCTGTGAGTGGGTGTGTGACTGTCTGAGTGGCTCTGTCAATGGACCCATCAATCTCTGACTGGGTCTATGAGTTGATGCATGAGAGTCTGAATAGGTCTATGAGTGGCTGCGTGAGTGTCTGAGTGGGTCTGTGAGTGGGTGTGTGTATGTCTGAGTGTGCCTGTGAGTGGGTGCATGAGAGTCTGAGTAGGTCTGTGAGTGGGTGTGTAAGTGTCTCATTGGGATTTTGAGTGAGTGCATGAGTCTCTGAGTGGGTGTGTAAGTAGATCTGTGAGTCTATGAATGGGTTTGTGAATGGGTGCATGAATGGGTGCATGAGTCTCTTGAGTGGGTCTGTGAGTGGGTGTGTGAGTCTCTGGATGGGTCTGTGAGTGGGTACATGAGTCTGTGAGTGTCTTAGTGGGACTATGAGTGGGTGTGTGACTAAGTGGTTCTGTCAATGGATCAGTCAATCTCTGACTGGGTCTATGAGTCGATGCATGAGAGTGAATAGGTCAGGGAGTGGCTGCGTGAGTGTCTGAGTGGGTCTGTGAGTGGGTGTGTGAGTGTCTGAGTGGGTCTGTGAGTGGGTGAATGAGAGTCTGAGTAGGTCTGTGAGGGTGTGTAAGTGTCTCAGTGGGTTTTTGAGTGAGTGCATATGTCTCTGATTGGGTCTGTTAGTGGATGTGAGTGGATATGTGAGTCTATGAGTGGGTTTGTAAATCCTTATTTGTGAAGCGTGAAGTACGTTTGTGAGTGGGTGCATGAGTCTCTTGAGTGTGTCTGTGAGAGGGTGAGTGAGGCTCTGGGTGGGTACATGATTAGTTAATGCATGGGTCTTTGAGTGGCTATGTGAGTGTCTGAGTGGGTTTATGGGTGAGTGCATGAGTCTATGAGTGGATATTTAAATATCTGTTTGGGACTGAATGGCATCAGAAGTCTCTGAGTGGGTCTGTGAGTGGGTGTCAGAGTGTGCCTGTGAGTGGGTGTGAGTGTTTGTGTGGATCTGTGAGTGGGTGCATGCGTGTTTAACTGGGTCTCTGAGTGGTGTGGGAGTGTCTGAGTGGGTCTGTAAGTGGGTACATGATTGAGTCTTTGAGTGGTACATTAGTTTTTGAATTGATCTGTGAGTGGGTGTATGAGTACTTTATTAGGTGTGTCAGTGGGTGCATGAGTGGGTCAGTGAGTGAGTGCATGACTGCATGAATGGGTCTGTGAGTGGGCCTGTGAATGGATGCAAAAGTCTCTGAGTGGGTCTCTGGCTGGGTGCGTGAGTATCTGACTGGGTTTGTGAGTGGGTATGAAATTGTCTGAGTAGGTCTGTGAGTGGGTGTGTGAGTGGTTCTGTGAGTCGGAGTGAGAGTGTTTCTATATGTGTAAGTGTGGGTGTCTGAGTGCCTATATGGATATGTCAGAGGCAGTGTCTCTATGAAAGTAAAAGTGGTTGTAAAAGTAGGTATATATTAAATTTGGGTGGGAATCGCTAGCTCCGCACATCCCTTTTGGAAATACACGGCGGTTCTTGCTGAGCCCCGCGAGAAGGCTGTGGAACTCACGAGTGGGAGAAAAACTTTTATATACTATCAACTACAGTACACATGCTTGTCTTTCACTTTAAACATACACAAGGGGTCAGGGAACCTCTCACCTGACCCCTTCAATTAGAATTCAAACAATATTTCAGGCTTGAGAACTGTTTCCCTGGCATATAAAATGGCGACTGCAACTTTTCTCTCGGGTTGCAGTCAGCCAATCATGGCCCTGCTGTGGCACGTGGATCCGCAACCCTAGATATGCAAATTCGGTTTTTGGTTAATATCTCTAAAACAGATTTACACTAAACCACCAAAAATCATTTCTCTGGACCAAGATCGATATTTCTGCTAAATTTGGTGCAATTCCATCCAGCGGTTCAGGCTGTAGTCTTGTTCAAAATCCCTATGGGAATTAACATGGGTAAAACGTGTTTTGGGACTCCCCTTTCTCTTCTCGGCCCCCGCTTGAGGGATCACCCCAAAACTTTCAAGACATCAGCTGAAGTGACTGGTGAATTTGTTTTGAAAATTTCGTGAAGATTTATCAAATGATGCCAGGGCCCAAAAAAGCAGGTAAAAAAAAATTGGCGGGATTCACGGTGGATCTGTGAATCAGGTTGAAAATTGAAAAAAAATCAAAGTATGGACTCCCGTGCTTCGTTTACTTTAGGCCCCTGGGTGGTCCAGGTCCCAGGGCTATCAAAAATAGTGTTGCGGGGGCCCCCGGAGCCCGCCACTTCCCTGAGGCTAATTCTGTAAAGTGCGGGGGCACGCGGCCCCATCCCGCAGCCCCGAGGACCGCCACCTCCCCTGGGCTTTATTATAATTAAAATGCGCGTGGAGCTTGAGCACCCCAGGCAGTCCAGTGTACGCAACCTCCCCGTGGCTATATTTACAAAGGTGTGTGGGGGCCCCAGCCCCCCATGCAGCCCCTGGAACTGCCACCTCCCTGGGCTACATTTAAAAATAAAGTGTGGGAGGCACTGCTCGCGCCATCCCATAGCAAACAAGTGCTCCACTTTGAAGAAGTGAGAGCATTTTGCTTTTTAAACTCAGGGAGCTGCATCTTAGCTGCTCCTTGGGGATGAAAATCAAGCCTTCAGGCTCCCCCCGCTGTCCCAAAGGAGATGACCATGCCCCAGGGTATGGGGACACAGGGCCAAAATCGGCCTGGGGAGAGGGGAAAGCATGGTCCCCCTCACTTGAAATATATATTTTTTTAGGTAAAAGAAATGGCCTGGCCTTGGGGGATATGGTCCCCGAGGCCAAAAATTGGCTTGGGCCCTCAAAAAAAATAAACAAAGGCCTGGGGATAGGGATGGGATTCCCGGGGCATATATCGGCCTCAGGAACCCCATGGAAAAAAGCCAAAGCCAGCAACTCGACGGAGGCCCGCATCCTTTCTCCACTACTCTGCAAATGCTCCTCCTGTGCTACCTCCAGTAAGCCCCACACTGTGGGATTGCTGAGAGGTGGTCAGAGGCCATGCCCCTTTTTCCACCACTCTGCAAACGTGCCTCTTGGTGCACTTCTGGAGGGGCAATGAGGTCCCCTTGCATCCTGAGGGCCTCAGGACTAAAGTGGACTTCATCCCCCAAGCAGCAGTGCACCAGGAGGCGTGTTTGCAGAGTGGTGGGGAAAGGAGGCATGGCCTCTGACCACCTCTCAGCTATCCAGCTGTGTGTTGGGCTTACTGGAGGTAACAGGAGGCATAGTTGGCTCCCAGAGACCCTTAACCCCGCAATGCACTGCTTATGACCTCACGTATTTCATCACACATGGTCAGTGACATCTATAATGACATCATTGATGATGACATCATTCAGTGACTTAAAAAGTTTGAGTGTTAAATATATATACCAAGGTGTATTGGTGAATCGGTGGGTGTATGAGTGCCTGCATGGATGATTCAATGGTGCGTGACTGACTGTATAAGTGAGTTATTAGGTGTCTCAGTGACTGTATGGGTGGGTGACTAGTTGTGTGAATGTTTGTATCAGTCTGTCAGTTGGTGTGTAAGTGGGTGTTTGGGTGTGTGAGTGGGTGTGTGAGTGGCAGTATGTGTGATTGATTGGTTGTCTGAGTACCTGTATGGGTGTCTAAGTTTCTATGTGGGTGGGTGAGGGTGAGTGTGACTGGCTGTATGGATGAGTGAATGGGTGAGTCAGTAGATGTTTAGGTTAGTGTGTGTGTGTGTGAGAGAGAGAGAGAGAGACTGTATGGGTAAGTAAGTGTTTATATGGCTGTGTGGGTGAGTGGATGGTTCAGTGGTATATGGGTGAGTAACTGGGTATGTGAAATGCAGTATAGGTGAGCATTGGGGTATATGAGTGACTGTATGGGTGAGTGAGTGAGTGAATGAATGTAAGAGTGGTTGTATGGGTGAGGGTGTGCTTGTCTCAGTGACTATATAGGTAAGTGAGTACATGTTATCTGTATGAGTAAGTGGGTGAATGTGTAACGGTATGGGTGAGTAAATGGCTGTGATTGACTGTATGGGTATGTGAGTAGGTGTGTGAGTAGCTCTATAGATGACTGACTCAGTGTGTGAGAGGCTGTGGGTGTATGAGTGGATATTTCAGTGGCTATGAGTGAGTGAGTGGATGTGTGTGTGTAGATCTATGAATCAGTGAGTGGGTATATAAGTACTGGTATGGGTCTGTAAATGGGTTTGTGAATGGTGTTTGTGAGTGGGTGTATGAAAGGTTTGAAGAGGGTGTGAGTGGGAGTGTTAGTGATTTTGTGGATGATGTCATTTGAGATGTCATCAGTGATGTCATCAGTGATATCACTTACCATGTCATGACTGATATAATATGTGAGGTTATAAGTAGTGCATTGTGAAGGGGAGGGTTTAGTTAGCTCAGCTAACTATATCTGCTGAATTTCACTGGTTTTGTATGAGTGAAAACTGAGCCTAACTATAATGTCCCTGTAACCTTTGTTTTTTTCAGTGAATTTCTATGTTTTTTTAAATAGGAATGGCGTTTGCAGAGTGGTGGCAAAAGGGTGCGGACCTCTGACCAGCTCTCAGGAATCCTGCTGTGTAGGACTTACAGAAAGTACCAAGAGGGCTACTTGGCCCCCAAGGTCTCTCAGCATCCAAGAGTACTTCATTCCCTAACCAGTAGTGTGCCAGGAGACATGTTTGCAGAGTGGTGAAGAAAGGAGGAGTGGCCTCAGAAGACCTCTTAGAAATCCTGCTGTGTGGGTCTTACTGGAGGGAACAGGAGGGGTTTGTCATCCCCAAGGACCCTCAGCACCTAAGGGGACTTCATTCCCCAACCAGTAGTGCACCAGGTGACATGCTTGCAGAGTGGTAGAGAAAGTGGGCATGGCCACAAAGACCTCTCAGCAATCCCGCAGTGTGGGACTTACTGAAGGTAACAAGAGGGGTAGTTGGCCCACAAGGACATTGAGGGGGGGGGTCAGGCTGTCTCTACCCTGCCCCCTTTTCTTTTTTTAAAACATTTTTTAAGATGGATGCAAACACTTCCTGGTTGAAGTGTTGGCAGCAAATCAAATTTCAGTAGCATTTCAGTCGGATTTTGTGCTATCAGATATCTATATTTTTTAAACTTAAATATCTTTGAAACTACTGAACAGATTTACACCAAATCACAAAAAGCACACTTTTCTGGACCAACATTTAGCTTTCTGCCAAATTTGGTGTAACGCCGTTCAGTGGTCCGGACTGTAGTCATTTTAAAATAATGAAAAATACCCATAGACATAATATGGGAAAAATGCAGGGTAGAAAAACCATGAACCCATTGCCCTGCTCACAGAGACCCCCAGGGCCAAAAAAAGCATTGTTGTTTTTTAATTTTCGGCAGGATTCACGCTGGGTTTGCAAATCCGGCTGAAATTGTTTTAAAAAATGAAGCGCGGGCTCCCACGCCTCGTTTGGTTTAAGGTCCTCTTCTGTCCTGAGCACCTCAGGACTAAAGTGGGCTTCATCCCCCGAGCAGCAGTGTGACAGGAGGCACGTTTGCAGAGTGGTGTAAAAAAGGGGCGTGGCCTCAGACCACTCTCGGCAATCCAGCTCTGTGGGGTTACTAGGGATAACAGGAGGGCTAGTTGGCCCACAGGGTCCCTCAGAAGGCAAGGGGACATCATCCCCCAACCAAGAGCACACCAAGAGGTGCATTTGCAGTGTGGTGGAGAAAGGGGACGTGACCTTTGTCCACTTCTCAGCAAACCAACTATCTGGGGCTTACTAGAGGTATCAGATAGGCTAGGTGGCCCCTAAGGACCCCCAGCAGCAAAGGGGACTTTAATCCCCATCCAAGAGCGCACCAGGGAGTGTGTTTACATACTGGTAGTCAAAGGGGGCATGCCTGCTATGAGAACTTAGCAGTGCTGCTATACGGGACTTACTGGAGGTAATAGGAGGGGTAGTTGGCCTCCAAGGTTGTACTTGGGGGCCAACTACCCCTCCTGTTACCTCCAGTAAGTCCCACACAGCAGCACTGGTAAGTTCTCATAGCAGGCCACGCCCCCCCTTTCCCCACCACTTTGCAAATGCACCTCCTGGCACACTACGGGTTTGGGGATGAAGTCCACTTTACTCCTGAGGGATTTTGGGGGCCAGGAAGCCCTCCTGGTACCTCCTGTAAGTCCTACACAGAAAAATTCCTAAGCGCTGGTTGGAGGCCCAGCCCCCTTTCTCCACCACTCTGCTAACGCAACTACCAGTTAAAGAATAATTTGTAATGTAATAGGTCTCGCATTTGAAAGAGTTAGAGCTATTGGCGTTGTAAATGTAAACTTTTTTTACTAATGTTTTTTTGGAGTGAAGTGGATGTAGGTTGTGTGTAGTGGAATTATGTGGTATGTTGTGCAGTGAAATTATGTGGATAGAAAGTATGTGGTATTTAGTGTATAGGTCTTATGTAGAGTGGGATTATGTGTTAGGAGACTAATTATGTGATATGGTAGTCTGTGTTGTGGAGTGGGAACCTCAGGTTTAGTGTTCCTCGTTTTCATAGAAGCTAAACTATAAACTCAATGAGACAAAAAAAGAAGGAACCACTGAGGAGCACTTCTGGACCTAGTCAGAGGTATGAGCAGGGCCACTGGAATTATGCGACTGTTTGACTGCACGGACTTTTGCACAATTATATATTTTCAGCATTTGCCATATAATCTATCATCTACTGCACAATCTGCAGATTTGAACAAAAAAAACTTGTTTCTTGCTCAAACGTTACCAAGATTGCTGCAACAAGTGTTACAGCATGGTGGAAGGCCCTCTGCAAACCTAGAATGGTCACCTGTTACTTATTGCTAAATATGGGTGTTAAATTGGTACTAATGGTGTGCAAACCACTCTTGCTTTTTTTTGCGCCTCTCTTGCCTTTTACTGCATTTCTGTTGCTTCTTTCCGCACCTTTCTATCTTTTTCTGCACCTCTCTTGCCTCTTTCTGTACCTCAGTTGCTTCTTTCTGCACCCCACTTGCTTCTTTCTGCACCCCTCTTGCCTCTTTCTGCACCCTTCTTCCTTCTTTCTGCACCTCTCTTGCCTCTTTCTGTACCCCTGTACTCTCTTTCTGCACCTCTCTTGCCTCTTTCTGCACCTCTGCTGCTTCTTTTCTACAACTCTCTTGCCTCTTTCTGCACATCTGTTGCTTCTTTCTGCAAGTCTCTTGCCTCTTTCTGCACTTCTCTTGCCTCCTTCTGCACCTCTGTTGCTTCTTTCTGCAGTTCACTTGCCTATTTGTACACCTCTCTTGCTTCTTCCTGAACCCCGCTTGCCTCTTTCTGTACCCTTCTTCCCTCTTTCTGTACCTCTCTTGCCTCTTTGTGCACCTGTTACTTCTTTTGTTTCTTTCTGCACCTCTCCTGCTTCTTTCTGCTCCCTCATGCCTCTTTCTACACCCTTCTTCCCTTTTTCTGCACCTCACTTGCCTCTTTCTGCATCCCGTTCCCTTTTCCTGCACCTCTCCTGCCTGTTTCTTCACCTTTTGTTGCTTCTTTCTGCACCTCTCCTTCTTCTTTCTGCACCCCTGTTGCCTCTTTCAGCACTCGTCTTCCCTCTTTCTGTACCTCTTGTGTGCCTTTGTGTACCTCTTTTGCCTGTTTCTGCACCTCTGTTGCTTCTTTCTGCAGTTCTCTTGCCTTTGTCTGCATTTCTGTTGCTTCTTTCTGCACCCCTCTTACCTCTTTCTTCATTTCTGTTGCTTCTTAATGAATGAATGAGATAATTTTATAGAGCGTGTAATACCTGAGGGTGTCTTAGCACTATGCGAATCAGAATGCGGGCCACCAGCCTGGGAGAGAGGTCTAAGGTGTCGTACCAAGATTTTCAGCTCCTTACTGAATTGCTGCAAGGTGGATTGTGACTGAAGTACAAGAGGCAGGGAGTTCCATAGCTTCCCACTGCAGTATGCGAGCGTTCTTCCACCCCATTTAGCTCTGTTTATTCTTGGGACCATAACCAAGTGAGCAGAGTTTGATCTAAGGTTCCTGCTGGGCGAGTGCCAGGAGAACCGATCTTGAAAAAAAGATGGACCGGCTCTATAAAGGGCCTTGTGGATTAGACCTAGAGCCTTGAAGGAGATCGTCTTCTCTACCAGCAGTCAGTGAAGTCCGTACAGTAGGTGAGAGATTGGTTTGAACGAACTTGGGGACCTTCAGTAGTGCCCTCGCTACAGCATTCTGTAAGGACTGCAATTTTTTGTCAGGTATTTGGAGGTACCTAGTTAAAGGGCATTACAAGAATCCATCGTCGAGCCAACAATACCGTTATTGTAGTTCATATGGAATGAACGGGCGAAAATCTTTTTTAGGACCCTCAACATAAAGAAACCAGCTGAGGTCACTGCATTAATTTGGGCGGAGAAACAAAATTTAGTGTCAAATATAACTCCCAAGTTTCTTGCCTTCTCCACTGGCTGAGGTAAGGCGCCCAACCCCGCAGGCCACCAGGATGCATCTCAGAAGGAGGTCTCCTTCCCAAAAAGCAGGACTTCTGTTTTGTCTAAGTTTAGCTTGAGGCAATTCCTATGCATCCTCTCCTGGTTCTTTCTGCACTTCTGTTGCCTCTTTAGACACCTCTCTTGCATCTTTTCTGCACATTTCTTGCTTCTTCCTGAACTTCTCTTGCCTCTTTCTGTACTTCTCTTACCTTCAGTACTGAAATGGGAAGTGCAAGCTGTCAATTTTAAATGTCTGTGTGCTTTCAGGATTCAGGTATATGTCTACTTGTACATGTATTCTTACATGTGTCATGCATCTGAAGATGGTAGCTTAAAAAGCGGGTAACCTCTTGTTTAGTTGGTCAAATCTTCTTAGTTCTGCTCTGTCATTCAGTTGCATAGGCTGATAGGTGTTATAGAGCCCCTCAAATATACTATTGAATACCCATGTACCCTGTATTGTTAGCAGAAAGAAATGCATACACCCTTTTATACACAAATTTACAGAGTATGCTGTTTGAAACATAGGTATTCAAGTATTTGTATGTTTATTTTTATGTAACATGTCACTAGGTAAAAGCAGACACACACACACACACACATGCATACCTTCACATACTTGGTGAGATTTACAACAGTGATATGGTTAGGATTGCTGTTTTACATGTGGTAGGCCTAAGATTCTAAGCAGTCAATGAATAGTGAACCTTGAAGAGAAAAGTGAGGTTTAAGACATCTTGTGAGAAGGATTAGTGATTAGGCTACTTTGTATGAGTCTATGGAAAGGTACAGTCAAAGTAGGCCTTTTTCTTTACCTCGGTTGCTTCTTTCTGGACTTCTCTTGCTTTTGTCTTCACCTTTCTTCCTCTTTCAGGACTTCTGTTGCTTCTTTCTGCATTTTTCTTGCTTCTTTCTGTCCCATTCTTCCTCTTTCTGCATCTCTCTTCCCTCTTTCTGCACCACTCTTCGTTCTTTCTGCACCTCTCTTCCCTCTTTCTGCACTTCTCTTGTGTCTTTCTGTGCCTTTTTTCCTCTTTCTGTACATGTTCTACCTATGTAGGGTTAATGATGGGTTGTCTGATTACCTGTATGGGTGCCCGAGTGTCTATGTGGGTGGGTGGGGGTGTGTGACTCCCTGCATGGGTGTGTGAGTGGGTGATTCAGTGGGTGTATGGGTTCATGGGTGCACCTGCGAGGGGCTGTATGGGTGAGTGAGTGTGCATATGGCTGTGTTTGTGAGTGAAGGATATATTAGTGGTATATGTGTGAGTAACTACATATGTGAAAGGCAGTATATGTGAGTGTTGGGGTATATAAGTGACTATATGTGAGAGAGTGATTGTGAGAGTGGCTGTATGGATGAGTGTGTGCTTGTGGAGAGTAAGTATGTGTTAGTATCTGTATGAATAAGTAAGGTGGTGTGTGTATAACTGTATAGGTGAGTAAATGGCAGTGTGATTGAGTCTTTGGGTGACTGACTAAGTGTGTGAGTATCTCTGTGGACGAGTGGTGGTATGAGAGTGTCTGCATGGGTGTATGAGTGCAAATATCAGTGGCTGTATTGATTAGTGACTGCGTGTATGAGTAACTGTATTGTTGAGTGAGTGGATGTGTGTAGACCTATGAGTCAGTGAGTGGGTATGTACTAACTGGTATCTGTGTGTCTATGGTTTCATGTATGATAGTCTGTATTTTAGAGTGGGTGTATGAAAGGTTATATTAGGGTATGAGGAGGTGTATCAGATATTAAGTGGATGATGTAATCAGTGATGTCATTTGAGATGTCATCAGTGATGTCACTGACCATGTCATGAGTGATGTAATATGTGACATCATCAGCAGTACATTGCGGCGCAAGTAAATATAATGGCAGAATTTCTCTGGTTTTGTACAAGTGAAATGTCGGCCTAACTATAACATCCTGGAAACCTGTGGTTTTTTCAGTACATTTCAAAGGTTTTTTAAATGCTAATTCCTAACTATAACGTCCCTAAAACATCTGTTTTTTCAGTGAATATATATATAGACACACACCCACACATACATATATGCACACACACATATCAATCTATCTATCTATCTATCTATCTATCTATCTATCTATCTATCTATCTATCTTCATATAGAGAGAGAGAGAGATAGATGGATGGATAGATGGATAGATAGATAGATAGATAGATAGATAGATAGATAGATAGATAGATAGATAGATAGATAGATATTACCTAATGCTGTCAACAGTAGGTATTTATAGTTAGGACCTAGTCTCCATAGGAAAAATAGTTTACCCATAACTTTGGTGCTTTTGACTAATCTTTACGAATTTTTCAAAATTATTTTGCCGCTTAGTTCAGCTGCTGTGTTTAAAGTTTCAGGGTGATTCATCAAGTAAGGGCTGAAAAAAAGGGGGTTTCTAAAACACTTTTTTCCCCATGCAATTTCCCATAGGGATTTTGTAAATGGCTAGAACCCGAACTGCTGAACAGGATTACACCAAATTAGGCAGAAAGGTAGCTCTTGGTCCAGAAAGAGCCTTTTTGTTATTTTGTGTAAATCTCTTCAGTAGTTTTGGAGCTGTAAAAGGAAAACAAATCTGCATATCCAGAGGCGTGGACTCTCCGCAAATCTTACTGATCTTGTGCAGAGATCTGATTCGCTTCCAACACTTCAACCAGTAAGTGTTGGCAGCCACCTTGGAACTCGGACTCAGCCGAGTCCCAAACAAAAATGCAAAAAAAAAAAAAAAAAAGAAGTGGACAGGGCAGGATTACCCTGATCACCTAGTCCTGGTGGGGGTCCTTCAGGGGCTCCAAAGGGCCAAAAAGCATGTTTTCATTTCATGCTGCAAATTGCAAAAAACAAGTGTAGTCTCCCGCGCTTGTTAAATCATTGGCCCTCGGGTGGACCATGTCCCGGGGCAAGCGCAAATTAAAAAAAGTGGAGGGGTCGCTTGGCCCCCATCCCCAAGCGCAGTTTAAGCCCTGGGGACCACCACCTCCCTGGGGTTTATTCTAAAAAGTATGGGAGGAGGGGTCCTTTCGCCCTTAAATGCCCCGGTGACCACCACCTTCCTGGGGCATGTTAACATAAAAGAAAAAGGGCTGCTGACCCCTTCTGACACTTAAAATTGCCCCAGGGATTGCTGCCTCCCTGGGCCACAAGACTTGAAAGAAGGAGGAGGTGGTCGCACAGCACCCTTCAAACGCCATATTTCGCCCTGGGACCCCCATCTCCCCGGGGCATGGGTTAAATTAAAGTGGGAGGGGGGCCATGTGGGCCCCCTCCCAGGCCGTTTTCATCCGGGGACCACCACCTCCCCGAGGCAGGCTCTGTGCAATCTAAAGGAGAGGGTCCACGCGGCTTCCTGCTGGAGCTATTAATGGCACCGGGGACCACCAACCTCCTGGGGCCAGCTCCCTATCTCCTGAGGTGCCCACCCACTGGAGATAGCAGTTTGCTTTCGCTTGGCGGGTACTTTAACGGCACCTGTCAAGCGAAAGCAAACTGTAAGTCCACTCCCTGTAGGCAAAACTGCGGTCTTTTCATCTGTGTTCCTGCCCACAGTGAAGCGGTCAAGAAAACAGATGAAAAAATTGCTCTCAGATGCAGAGAGCAGCATTTTCAGCTGCTCTCTGTGTGGCAATGCTGGCTCTAGAGGCGGGGAGCCAGCAGCGATCGCAGGGGCATTGAGGCTCCCCCGCAGTCCCCAGTGCTGTAGACTGGGGGCCTTGGGTGGGCTCCAGGGCACCCTGGCCGAGCTGTGGGGATTGGGGTCTCCGGGTCTAAAATTGGCCCGGGAAGGGGGGGCCACGCAGTCCCTCTCCCCATGTGAAATCAACAAAGGGAATTCCATGGTACTCCCTTTTACTTACCCTGAGTAGGCAAATGCCCCAAATCATTAGCAAACTCCTCTCGGTTGCCCCGTCCCATTTTTTCCTAGTAGTATGCAAAGGTCTTCCCACCTTTTCCCATGTTGATGGACAGTTTACCAGAAGGCCCCCAAGCACGTTTCCAGCCAAATGTGGTGAAGCTTTCTTCATGCAGAGGAAAAGGAAGACATCTCCACCAAAAAAACACTCACTTACTCCGTATAGTTAAGAGAAAGTACTACTGCTTGGTGGAGACTCACCTCTTTGTAGTCTCGTCATCTTCTCTTAACAAGGATTCATGTTATTACAGATTTGTGGATGAGGACGCTGCAGGAACAATCACATTGCTGAAATTACATGCACACAAGGTCACTCTAGACATTACCTTGTGGTCCTTTACACAGCTGTAGTGTAGAATATGCACTAGACATTTTTTCCAATGAGGTAGCGCTTACTAATTAGCCAGTAGAAAGTACTCCAGTTGGGTAGATATTTTCGGCAAAACATGTGGACTCTTCTTTGGAAAAAATGAGTTTCCATTATGGCCCTGATGCTCATTTCACAGAAATTAAACCTCAACGGGAACTTATAAATAAAAACACAGCAGGTTCCCCAGTTGAAGCTCCACTTCTGTAAAGAACAAACAATCCTGACTTCTTGGGCTTAGTGAAGACAAAGCAAGTGTGTTTCTTTGTATTCCATGATGAAAAATAATCCAAAATCCTTAATAGAAGTGAATACTTTGTTGATCTATTTGAGTGAAATCTGATCTGTAGTGACTGTAATGAGTGGTTTCTTTCTTGTCTTGAGAGCAGGGTCCATGGTTCTCCCTTTTAATTACTCTGAGTATGCAAATGCCCAAAATAGTATGCAAGGTCCCCCCCGTTTTATATATATATATATATATATATATATATATATATATATATATATATATATATATATATATAGAGAGAGAGAGAGGGGAGAGTGACAATACATAATGGGTAACCATTTAATATGATCCCAAATTCCATTGAGGTGTTCTTCTGACATTATAAACCATGACGCTGAATGCCGAGTGGTTTGTAAGTGTCTCCAGAGTCCAAACATAGCAATTCAAGAACATATTGCAGGAGGTAACCATTACTTATTTTTTCTATTATATGTTTATTTAAGTGCAATTCAAATGAAAACAAAGATTTTTTCAAACAGGGAAAGGTTTAATGAAAACCGTCATTGAAATACCAAACTATACTCCAGGCTACTGGAATTATGTGATTCAGTAACCACTGCTTTTTTTGCATAATTCTGGACTTGCCGCATTTTCCACATAATCTATCATCTGCTGCCAAATCTAGGGATTTTAACAAGAAAATGTGTTTCTAGCTCGAATGGATCTAAAGTTACTAAAAACGTGGTCACTTCTATTCGTACGTAGTTGAAGGCCCTTCACAAAGCTTAACTGGTCATCCTTCAGTTGGTTTTTTCTGCATGTGGTTGTTACACTGGCACTAATGAGGTGAAATATTTTCCCAGACAGTATTACAATGTGAAGAAATGGTAAAATATTGAAGTAATACTATTAAAAAATGTGCCATATTATCCTACATAATCTGCCCTTTCTTACTGCATAATTTAGTCATCCCTGCCACATAACTGGGTGCACAACTGCCGCATAATTCCAGGGGCCCCGGCTTATACTTTTTGTGTAAAAAGAGAAAAATATTTATATTGTAGCAAAGAATTCACAACTGCAGGTAAAATAGATTTTGCTTTTCTAAAATGACATTCATGCTATGCAAAGACATGTCATCTCCAAGCCAGAGCTAGCCATTGACTTTGATTGCAATTACAATGTTCAGCTCTTGTAAATGGATTGTTAGTTAAACAAAAAATGCAATGGCTGTTCCCTGAAAATAGTATATAATGTAATGTGCTATTTACTGCTTTTGCTGAGTGCTGAGTGTGGAAAGGACCAGCGACTCGCAAGAGGCTAAGCCTTGATTGGGTCATGATGCCTTCTTTCTGCAACAATAGTAATAAGTAGCACATTGCATTCTGTGCACCTGCTTATATGTCTGCTGCACTGGCGATAACAACGTTTTTGACCTTTGTAGTATTAAATATGTGAATGTGCACTTATTAATACAGTTACTCCAAATACCATATTATTGAGCCACAGTTCTTTTCACTGGCATGGTGTAATCATACGCGTGTGATATATATTCATATGTATATTACATGTTTGAGTGCTTTTATTGTACAAAAAGCAGTGTTGCACACAGGGACATAGCTTCAGGGGGTGTTTGGAATGTGTTACACCTCCCTAATAAGTGTATTCTGTAGTAAATAGTTGGGCACAGTTACTTTCAGTCGGGTACGGTGAGGTGGCTGTCGGATTCCACCTAGGATTTTTATATGCACACACAGACCAAAACATACACACACACTCTCTCTCCTCTCTGTTTTGAAATTCATAAGCCTGTTTGTATTTTTACATCATATTGTCTTTTAAGTAACCCGAACAATTTGCACTGCTATCCCTTTCCCCTGCCCCTTAAGCACCCTCATGCCCTGCTTCTCAAATAAAGTATCTACCATTATGTGCCAGCTTGATTGTTGGTAAATGTGAAGCTCACACCGCCCCCACCCCCCAATCTTACGGCCCAAGCTCAGCTCCTGGTTGCACAGCTGTATCAAGTTATTTTGTATTTTGTGGATAGATCGTATTTATTGTGAAATACTAATTTCCTCCTCATGGTAGCCTTAGTCTCACTCAGGTGTTGTTCCTTCCAACTGAATGGCCCCAATTAAATTAACTTTTTCTGTGTGCCTTATTGTCTGACACTTCATTTTCCTTAATTTACCTCCCACTATTCCTTTTCTTTCTTTGTCTTTCAACCACTTCCCTCCTTCCCTTTCTCTCCCGCTCTGCCATATGGACTTTAGTTTTCTCATGCTGCCTTGCGCAGTACTACCCCATCCCAATTTGTCTCCTAATACTGCTTTCACACCTTTGATCTCTCACAACTATTATCTTCTCATGATTTCCACCTCGCATTCGTCTCCTTAAAAGGTCTTGCGGTAATTTTACTAAAATTATATATCTAATATACTTAACTATAAGGGCTTTCAGCCTGCCCTCTCTTTCTTCAACCATTGGTTGTTATGTCTTTCACATTTTGATTCCACCCACTATAGCGTAAAGCCCAGGGGAATGGGTGAGCCCACTCCAGTCATTGGATAACTTCATTATAAGTGGCAACAATCTGTTCTTTTACAAGGGACACATCACACACAAAATAGTTCCCTTTAGTGCCTGGAACTACAACAGCAATGTTCCTTTCTGAGACCGCAAAAGGAATTTATGTTTTGCTTTTTGCCACTATTTTGTTTAGAATGTTGATGGCTTTACAGCTTCCCCAACAATACACTTTTGCAAAAACCATGACAGCCACGGGTTGTATACGCAGTTTTCATTGTCATATAGTCAGTCACTACACTTTATGTAACTTTTTCCTTTCTATTGAAAAGCGCTTTAGCACCTTTGGACCAAATATACAACTGCACAAATAAGTAAATTAATAAAGAAACAAACAAACAAACAACCCAAAAAATAAATAGTCTTTAAGCATGGCATTGCATTTAGATAATGACAGCACCGAACTATGCTACTTTATCATTGCCTTTGTGTAATGATAAATCTCTTTGTGAAAGGTAAACAAGACCAGTACATTCTATATGCAATCAGCAGCCATTGTTAGGTGTACATTGTAGAAAGCACCATCAAAAATGTCTTCCTCCGTAAAAATTCTTAACTACATGCCTAGCTTTTTTACCACACATCTAAATAGCTGGGGTGGGGGGGGGGGGGAGAACTTGGGGGCCGCAGAGCTATAGCAGGACTCTAGTTCGCTTTCAGGAGCGTCCGCTACTGCCAGCCCATCAGCTCGTTAGAATTACATCATAACCGAGTGGTTACGAGGAACACCCCCCTACCCCCATCCTTACGTACCGGGTGCAGGGATATGTGCTTTTCTTCTTCTCCTTCGGTTTTTGCAGTGGTCCGAGATTCGGCCCGAGTTGCACTTTCATGTTGGGACACAGCCGCCCTGGAGCTCAGGAGGAGCCGCAGGGCAGCAGCGCTCGGTCTACTCCGGGGTCTGGGAGGTAGAGGCGGCACAAACGCAGCTAGGCCAACAGCAGGAGTGTTTCCTGTTGGCTTCAGCTCAGAGGATCCAATCGCCCAGTCGTGTCAGGAAGAAACTGCCGGCAACAACGCTTTGAACCCCCGGAAATCACCTTCTGACCCAGGTAAAGGAAAGGGAGCCAGGAGAGGGAAATTGAGGGAGCAAAAGGTTTTACCAAAAAGGTGGAGAAACCGACTTTTCTTCACTGTTATTGCCCCCTCCATAACCAACAGTAGCTCTCCTCCTCTGTTAACCTTGGCTAGTAACACAGAGACCACAGAGCTATCTAGCATATTTGACTGCAGACCTAAGGAGCGCTTAGTTAAGCCTGTGAAACTTAGGAAACGTAGGAGTGAGAGCAAGAAAAGCAACCCAGAGAAGTTAGAGTGCAAAATAAAGGTTATCCCCTCTTTGCGGTCCTATTTTAGGGTATTGCAATCAGACAGGGACCCTAGAAAGTCAACCATGGAAGCACCAGTGCAGTCAGAGGCCCGGTCGCAACCAGCCCTGACCTCAGAATGAATGAATGAATGAATGAATGAATGAATAAGATATTTATAGAGCGCACGGTGGCCAAGCGGCTTCCTGGCGCTGAAAGCTCTACTGATCAGGACAGAACAGGGCCGAGGAAGTTAGCCGGAGTATGCCTGGGTAAACAAAAAAGTTTTGAGCGCTTTACGGAAGTGTGAAAAAATGGGAATTGAGCGCAAGGACAAAGGGAGGGAGTTCCAAAACCGGGGGGCAAGAACAGAGAATCTGGTACCACCAGTGCGGGTTTTGCGGAAGCGGGGAACAGTGAGGAAGGAAGAACTAGAGGAACGGAGGGTACGAGCAGGGATGTGAGTGGAAATCAGGGAATTGATGAACGCCGGAGCAGAGCGATCAACAGCCCGAAAGACTAGGCACCCAAGTTTAAATAGGGATCTCTGCAAAACAGGTAGCCAGTGAAGTGATTTAAGAACAGGGGTGATATGGTGAGATTTAGGAGAATGAAAAATAAGACGAGCGGCCTGATTTTGAATTGCTTGGAGACGGCGAGTTTCATAGGCAGGAATGCCCACGAACAAGCTGTTTCCATAATCGAGGCGGGAAATAATAAGGGCCGAAATGATAATTTTGAGGGAATCCAGGGAGAAGAAACGGGAAATTTTTCGAATCAAACGAAGGGAAAGAAAACAGGAGGACACAACAGAGCTGATCTGGCCATGCATAGACAGGTCCTGGCTGACCTTAATGCCCAGCGTTTTAACAGAGGGAACAGGGGTAGGGGGGGGACCAAAGGTGGGGGGCCAGAAGGCAGAAGACCAAGGACTGGATGAGCCACCAATCAAGACAAGCTCGGTCTTGTCTGGGTTGAGCTTGAGGTGATTGGCGCTCATCCATCCGGAAATGAAAACTAGAGTGGAGCGAAAAAATGATAGAGAGTGAGAAGAGGAGGAAAGATCGAAGACGAGCTGGAGGTCATCTGCGTAATTGTATACAGAGACCCCCAGATCGAGCAGAGAAACAATGAGGGGACGAATATAAAGGTTAAAAAGAAGAGGAGAGAGGGAGGAACCTTGGGGAACCCCACAAGACACCGGGAGAGGAGAGGCGGAGAAGCCAGAGAGGTGAACAGCTTGTGAGCGACCCGTAAGGAAGGACGCAATCCAGGAGAAAGCAGAGCCCCGAATGCCCGCTGCGCCGACACGGTCAAGTAAGATGGTATGATCAACTGTGTCGAACGCAGGGGACAAATCGAGGAGAACCAGAGCTTGGGGAGAGTTGGTATCGGCCTTAGCTTTCAGATCATCAAGGACCGCGAGCACTACTGACTCTGTAGAGTGGCCCGAGCGGAAGCCCGCTTGATGGGAGGCAAGGAGGTGGTTCTGCTCAACGTAAGAGGAAAGACAAGAGGTGACATAACTTTCAAGGGTTTTGGCAAGGTAGGGTAAGAGAGAGATGGGTCTGAAATTAGAGAGAAGAGAGGAATCCAGGCCGGGTTTTTTGAGGATAGGGAGGACAATCACAGATTTAAATGAGGAGGGGACCAAACCAGTGGAAAGAGAAGCATTAAGAAGGGAAAGGGGAGTGGTAGGGCAAGAAGTATAGAGAGTGCTCAGCACGCGAGCAGGAGCACAATTGGCTGGAGAGCCAGACTTGATTTTAATAAGCAAAGCAAGAAAAGAGTCCAAGGAAATAGATGGGAAGGAGTCGAGGAAGGATTCGGGGGCAGGGAGAACAGAATGTTGGGAAAGGAGGGGAGTGGTAGGAATGTTGGATTTTATTTTAACGATCTTCTCAATAAAGAAGTCGTTTAAGGAGGAGCAGAGGGCCTGGGAAGGAATAAGCTTGGGGCAGACGCGATCAGAGGTGGCCAAGTTGTTGACCAAAGAAAAAATCTCTTTAGATTTGTTCGCGGACAAAGCAACCTGCTCAGAGAAATACTTGGTCTTGGTCGCCAGGATGGCTTTTTTGTAGTCATTCAACAGGCGTTTATAGTTGGCCCTGAGGACAGGGCAGTAGTTGCGGCGCCAGAGGCGCTCAGAGCGTCTGAGTTCCAGTTTAAGAACCTTAAGTTCAGGGTTAAACCATTTGTGGGCCTCGTGAGGGCGAACAGACTTGACTATCTTAAGAGGGGCAACCAGATCGCAGGAAGAGGATAGCCAGTTGCTGACCGCAGCGGCCTGGATGTCAAGAGGAAGGCCATTAAGGTCAGGAGAAGAAGAGGCAAGGGAGAGGGAAAGGGAATGCAGGTCTGCGCGGTTCCAGCTTCGGGCGAAGATATTCTTAGGACGAAGGGGTTTGTGAGGGGAACCAAGGTTGATAGTAAAAGAAATAAAAGAATGGTCAGACCATGTGCAAGGTAGGATGCTGGGGGGAGAGACTATGTCCTGAGATGACCAAACTTGGTCCAATGTATGGCCATGGTTGTGAGTAGGACCAGAGACATGGGACTGGAGATTAAGGCACAAAAGAGTGGCCGTGAAGTCTTTAGACGTCGGGTCCTCCCTGGGATCACCAGGCCAGTAATTGAAGTCTCCCAGCAGGAGAACCGAGGAATTATTGACTACAAGAGTAGCAAGGAGTTCCTGCAAGGAGGCCACAAATAAAGGCATACTCAGGGGGGGCGGTACACAAGGATAACTGTCAGGGGGACGGGAAGATTAGTGGAGCGGGCAACCAGAAAGTCCACGCCAGCTATAGGAGGTTGGGAAAGAAGCTGGAATTGGAGACTGGTCCGAACAACCATGGCAACACCACCTCCGATCCTGCCGTCGGGGCGATCAGCCCGAAGGGCGTAATAGGAATCGGGGAGGATGGCCAGGATATCTGGGAGGGAAGCCTCTGAGAACCAGGTTTCTGTTAAAAACAGAATATCAGGAGAGTCAGAGGTAAGGAGGTTGAATAATTGCAGTTGATGCTTGCCTGCCGAACGAGTGTTAGGGAGGCAGGCAGAGGCAATATGAGAGGAGGTAGAAGTAGTGGTGGAAGGCGTAGAAGCCTGGGAATGCAAGGAAGGAGTAGACTTCAGGGAAACAGTGCGGCCAGGATGAGGGGCGTAAATACCCAGAGAAGTAAGATGCTGCGTGAGGCACAGGGGAAGAGGTGCATCAGCCGAGCAGGAGAGGAGCTGCGCGGATGAATAAGCAAGCGGAGGGGCAGGGTGTGTGGCCCTAGGTCCCGGCCTGTCGCGGAAGGGCGCAGACGGGCTTAACTTAGGCGCAACTTCGGCGCTGCGCTCGTCAGAGGAAGATATAAGAAAACTAACAGGGCCCTCTATATTGGGGTACCACAGCCTGTTGCAGTTCCTACGCCGGGAAGTGCGGGAGTGGGAATAAGTGGACTAGATGAAAAGTTACTTACAAATCCCCCTCAAGAAGTAGCATCCTTCCCCATAGGGGATAAATCTATGGGCGATAGTGTTCTTAACCCAGATTCTCCCACAAGTTTGTTAGAAGCCATGTTTGTATCATTGTCGGGGGATATTAAGAAAGGTTTTGCAGTCTAAGAGGCCAACCAAGGGGAAATAAGGAACTTCTGTGAAGCATTGGCAAAAAAGATAGATCTCCTCTCCATCAGAACGCAGACTCTGGATGATTCTGTGGGCCTTTTGAAAGAAGATCTGGGGAAGGCCAAAGCGGAGAGTCTGACTTTAAGAGGGGAGGATCGCATTCTCCAGGAGAAGTTGGAACATCTGGAAAATAGTGCCACGAAAGGTAATTTGCAGTTTTTGAAGGTGCTAGAAGAAAAGGAAGGGGAGGATATAAAATCCTTTGTGGTCGCTCTAATAAAAGAAGGTCTGCAGATTGAGGAAAGTGAGGAGGAAATATTTAGAGACATTCAAAGGACGCACAGAGGCCCCTTCCGTAGAAACCCCAAAAAGATTAAACCACGAAAAATCCTCATAAACCTTTTGACTTATGCACTAAAAAAAAATCTTGACAAAAGCTTTGAGGATGAAGTCTATAAGAGTGAGAGATTGCACCTTTGAAATTAGATCAGATCTTGCAAGGGACACCCTGGATAGGCATGGGAGATGGGTAGGCCCTTGGAGAATTTCAAAAAGCTTGGGGCCACCGCTCAACTTAAATTTCCTGCTACCTTGAAGGTAATGCACAACAACAAAATGCATAGCCCGAGGAGGTTAGAGGAGGTAGAGGACCTTTTTTAAACTCTGAAACAACCAACTGGTAGCTAGGATTGTCAGCTAGGTCTGGAGTGGCTTACAGGGGGAGGGGAACGGACAGATGGAAGAAGGAAATAAGGAAAAAAAGGAAATATATATATATATATATATATATGTATGTAGGATAATTAAGTAGAAAAGAAAAAAATAATTAAATCAAATAAGAATCTTTTTTTTCACATAACTTGGGGGTGAAACCTCTCTTTCTACCGTTTATATTATTTATTTTTATGGGTAGGGGGTATTTCATTTATATCGGGTATGGAGGTGACGGACATCTTGTAGCGTACTAAAAGGGGTCCAACAGCAGGCTCAGAGGAAAGAGGGGATGGATTCTCCAGAGAGGGAGGTTGAGGGTCAGGAAGGGGGGACACGGGGTGGGGTGCATAGGGGAGAAAAACAAAAAAAATATCCTCATTCACCTCAATAAAGCATCCCATAGATGTAATGGATGATATGTCTCAGTCGGAAGGCTTAAGGGCAGGACAAGGGAGATGGGTATTATGATATTAACATGGAATGTTAATGGTTTGCGCTTAAAATCAAGAAGGGATAGGATCTTGCAATACCTTAGGGATTCTTCGGCCCAGATAATAATATTGCAAGAAACACACTTGGTAAAGAGTGAAAGTATGGAGATTTTTAAGAGGTAGTTATGGGTCCAACAGGCGGTTTTTACAGAGCAGAGTGCAAACATAAGAGGTGTCGCAATACTAATCAGAAAGCAGGCGAAGGCTCATATCCTAGAGACAGCAACGGATAGGAGCAGTAGGTGGATAATGGCAAAAACAAATATACAAGGACAGATGTTAACACTAGTAGGGTATTACTGCCCGAACATAGACAACATTGTGCCATTAAAAGGAGTCTTAACAACATTGCTGGATTTTCCCAATCCAACAATTATGGCCGGAGATTATAATGTAATAATTGATTTAAAACTAGATAAATCTAAAGAGCAATTGCCACTCCCAAATCACGTTCATACTTGAGAATGATGATGCAGCAAACCGCGCTCTGTGATTTGTGGAGAGAGATTGGGCGATCAGTTTGGGTTCTCCTTTCATAATAAAAAGTATGGGTATAAGTCCATAATCAATTACTTTTTGGTTAGCTTAGGCCTGAGGGCTAATATTAAGGATATCTCGTACTTAACTGCCCATCACTCTGATCACTCAGCTGTTTATATTAAATATGGATCTGAAAGGCAGGTTGAGCACAAAGAAATGGACACTCGATCGCACCATATTCTTGGAGATGGATGCAATGAATCATTTGAGAAAGGATGTAACCGAGTTTTTAGAATACAATATAGGCTCTGACTCAGTTACGGTTGTCTGGAACACTCTTAAAGCCTATATGAGGGGTAAACTTATAAGTATTGTAACTTTTAGGAACAGAACCTACAGAGAGCAGGTTTGTCAAATAGAATCAGAGATGAAAGCCTTAGAAGCTGAGTCAAATACGAGTAATGTGGGAGGAGGTAGGCACCCGGAGGGTGAAGAGTTAACATCACTGAAGGCTCAATTAGAATCTATTTTACAATCCCACATTAATAAGCGCTGGGAAGCCAGCAGGTTGGCCCACTTTGAATATGGGGAAGGCACCGGTAAACTACTAGCTTGGAAGGCGAAGACAGATAAAAATAGGGACTTGATCAAATAAATTGAGGGGCTACAGAATGGGGTGGTACTAACAAACGATTTGGAAATTGAAGATGCCTTCAACAAACACTTTCAGAAACTCTATACCGAAGATCAGATAGTGACGGAAGATGAGGTTAATCAGTGGTTGGTCTCAGATGTAGCTCACATATTAAATATGGAGGGGCAAGAAATGTTGAATCAGGAAATCACTCAGGAGGAGGTAGAGAGTGCCATGAAGATAAGTAAAAGAGGGAAGGCGGCCGGCCTGATGGGCTACCAATAGAAATATATAAAACTCTAGGGGAAAACCTCATTCCCTACATGACCTTGATGTTTAATGGTATCCTTAGAGACTCCACAAAGACACCTAACTCTGGGGGGGAAGCAATAATAACATTGATTCTAAATCCAGGAAAAAACCCAGCTCGGTGCGAGTCGTACAGACCAATATCTTTGCTTAAAACAGATTATAAAATCTTTGCAAAGATCTTGGCAGAAAGGTTAAGTAAAGTTATCGGGGGGATAGCACATGGTGATCAAAAGGGTTTTGTGAAGGGTAGGCAGCTCTACGGGTTAACTTACAGCCTGATGGGAGCGATTGATTAGGCCTCGACTTACTCTATTCCACTAGCAATTGTGACATTAGACGCCGCAAAGGCGTTTGATAGAGTAAATTGGTCATATTTAGCAACTATATTGAAAAAGTATAATTTGGGTGATAATTTCTGTAAAGCTGTGCAGCTAATGTATCAGAACCCAACAGCTAAGATATTGGTCAATGGTAATCTGACAGAGTTCTTCCAGATATCCAGGGGTACTAGACAGGGTTGCCCCCTGTCTCCGCTCCTGTTTAATTTATATATAGAGTCCCTAGTTTTATTTATGAGGACTGGGAAAAGAAGACAGCGCTTTATGCAGATGATTTAATGATCTATACATCTGATCTTTCATCTGCTATTCCGGCCATCCTCCGAATTGCCTTAGAATTTGGAAGGGTGTCTTGTTATGAAGTTAACACAGGGAAAACAGAAGTGATGGCATGGAACAGCGAAGATCAGAGCCCCCTAATCAAAAAGGAAATGAGATACTTGGGTGTAAAAATCGTACAATAGGTCCATAAAATAACAGGAGTGAACCTGGATATTACACACATCTAAATAGCTACATCTAAATGTGTACAGAGGCACTATTATAACTGCGTCTGGATAGTAGATATGTATTTATATAACTCAGAGATTTGTCTCACACAGTCAGTTTCTGTAACAGTATGCTATATGGTTTTAATCATATTATCTGATTATATTGGAGCTATTTACATGACAGTGGTGTTGTTGTAATGAGATGAATAAGTCCTATGTTTATGGCAGGTGTGGGTTCATGCTGGTGGCATGAGATGATAGCTAACGCAGAAAAATTATACCTAGTTATGCGCATTGCTTAAAATTAATAGCTAAAACATGTTGGGCCTTATTTACACCTTGGCAGGCTGTACTCTGTTCTTACAGGAAAGAGGTGAAGCCGGCTCAGGTAAGACCGGTGAGGTGGGGTAGGGGTAAGGGAAGTGGACAGACAACAGGAGAGGTCAACTTAAATATATAATTAAATCCACTTACCTTGCGCTCGCCACATCTCTGAGTCGGTGATGCAGCGAGATCAAGATAAGTGTTTTTATTTACCTATCCCCTCATCTGCCGACTTCCCCCCCACCCCGCCCCAACCCCGCCCCACCCCACCGCGCTAACCTGTGTCAGCTGTGCCTGGCAGAACAGCTGAGCATTGTACTCCACTTCCCTGACAGACTACAGCCTGCCTGTTTAGAGCTCCCTACCTGCCTTGAGATGAGCTGCCACCATGGCATCTCTTCTGATGGCATTGTAGGTTTGCTGTGACAGCACTATATCCAATGTACTCGCACATCAAAGTTAATTCGTTTTCAAGATGCAAACTCCCAAAGGTGTAGTTTTTTTTTTTTTTTAAACAAAAATCAACTGTCCCTGATGTGCTTGTGAGTCATTTCTATGTTTTACTGGTCAGGACCTCCAGGCTTTTCCAGGCAGTTCCTAACAGGAAAAAAGTACATCACAACATCTGGCCTAAGTAGAGGAGACTTGCCTGAGCTTTTTTGACCGATGTTCCAATATTAATCTGGCCGTCTGATCAGGTTGTCCAATGACAGAACCAACATAGCCTTCGCAAAAATATGACTGTCCACAAGACTCTAAATAAAGCTGGCAAACTGTCATTTGAGATGTTATCAGTGATGTCATCAGTGATGTCACTGACCATGTCATGAGTGATGTAATATGTGACGTCATCAGCAGTGCACTGCAGGGGAGTGAGTTATAGTAAGTGCAGCGAACTATAACTGCTACATTTCTCCAGTTTTGTACGAGTGAAAGGTCAGACTAATTATAATGTCCATGAAACCTGTGTTTTTTCAGTATATATGTATTCAATCTCCTCTCGCTCTTACAAGGAAGGAATCAGCACTCAGGTTGTATTTTGGAAGTATTTAATCTGCAAAGGATGCGATCCATGCGTTTAGGCTCGTTCGAACCTTGATAACAATACAAGACGTCATTGTAGTTTCCTTATGTAAATGTACAAATGCCTCCAGTTGCCAGCATTAACAAAGGACTACATATTACATTAATCCAAAAAGCTGGCATCCATATGGCCTGGGCACAATGCGAAAATTCAGGAATTCATACAATAAAGAAAAGAAAACAAGTGTTCATATGCACACAATGTCATTTCGGCATATCTTGCCCCGTGACCGCCGTACCTGTATGTTCGTTATCGTGACTTGTTCATAATAAACATACTTACGATTGCAAACATCAACATAAATAATGGACTACACATTACTTTAAAGTGAAAGGCTATTGGCCATGTTGATCTGGACACTTTGCGTATTATAATTGTTCTTACACGAAAGAAAAGAAAAAAAAGGGGTGTTAAAATACACACACTATCCCTAAATAAAGTTCTAGCGATTATAGTTCCATTCCATTCACAGCTCATTTGAGATGTCATGAGTGTTGTCATGAGTGATGTCACTGACCATGTCATGAATGACGTAATGTATGAGGTCATAAGCAGTGCATTGCTGGGGCGTAAGTTATAGTTAGCTCAGGTAACTACAACTGCTGAATTTCACTGGTTTTGTACGAGTGAAATCTGAGTCTAACTAGAACGTCCCTGTAATCTTTGTTTTTTTCAGCGAATTTCTAGTTTTTAAAAAAATGTTAAGTAAGATGCCTATTACAATGGATGGTGGGGGGTTTGAAGCAGGGCCTGGCCTCGCATTGTGCTGCCCCCACCCAAGCTTACTGCTCCTGCCTCCCCTCCTCCTTGCCATCCATTGTCCAAGCCAATGCCCCTGCTCCCTCATTACAGCCCTGTGTGGCTGTTGTTCTGCCACTGGCCTCCCGGCCTTCTCTTAACAGTTAGCTTGCTGCCCCATCCACTTCCTCCCTATGCTCTGTTGTCTGAATCCATGCACTAGCCTCCTCCCCCCTCCATGCATGTTCTAATGTGCTGCCACTGTCCTCCATTTAGCATGATGCCCCAGTTCACTCCTCCTGACCTCCATTGCCCAATTCTGTGCCCCATAATTGACCTCCTGCTTAGCCTCTGTGCTTAGCTTGCTGCCCCTACTCTCCTTCCCCCTGCCCTCCGATGCCTGTGTGCATGCCCCCGCTTCATCGTTTTTGCCCACCATGTTCCATGGACCTGCCCCTCCTATCTACTCTGAGTGCTCTGTTTAGTTGCCACTCCCCTCCCACCTGCCTACTATTGTCAGATTACTGTAACCTGTCCCTGCCACCTTCACCCTGCCTGTCCACGTTCCATGCCCCTATCCCCTTCCTCCTGTCCTCCGTGGTCCAGTTTACTGCCATTCCCTTCTGCCCTCCCTGGTCTGTTGTGCTGCAACTGCTCTTCCTGCCTGCCCCACGTGGTCTGTTGTAAAGCCCCTTCCTCTGAACTCTCTAGTCTGTACCCTGCTCAAACCCATCCTTTCTATCCTCCATGGTTCTTTGTGCATGCCCCTGCCCCCTCCTCCTTGCCCATCATGTACTGGCACTAACCCTACTGCTTGTCATGCATGGTCTTCTGTGCTGACACAGCCCCTCCCACCTTCCCGGTGTGGTCAGCTAGCTGCCTCTGACCCCCTCCCACTTTCCCTTCATGGTCTGTGTGTATGCCATTGTAGTCTCATTGTTGCCCTCCATGGTGTGGTGTGCTTCTAGTGCCCATCCTGCCTGACCTCCCTGGTCAGCTTGCTGCTCCTGCCCTGCCCCCTGCCCTCTGTTTCCAAGTGAAGACCCCTATTCCCTCCCTCCTGGCTTGTCTGTTCCATTATAATGCCCCTGATCCCTCCCTGCCCTTTATGGTCCGTTATGCTGCAGCTTTCTCTCCTGTCTGTTCATTGTGGTCAGCCTGCTGCCATTGCCTCTTTCCCCTCTGTTCTCTGTTGTCCATGTGCATGGTCCTGTGACCTCCCTATTGCTTTCCATGGATTGTTGTGCTGCACTGCCGTCCCACATGCCCTGTGTGGTGTATTGTGCTGCTGCAAACCCTGATGCCTGCCCTGTAAGGTCAGTTTGGTGCACCTGTGCATGTCCCTCCTGTCCTCTGTTATCCGAGTCCATGTCCCTACCCCAATTCCTCCTGCCTTCCATGATCCAATGTACCATACTTGCTAATATTTTATACTTGGTAAAAGGGAGATTTTGAAAACAAGCATTTGCAATGCAATAGGTCTCGCTTTAGGAAAGTTTGAGCTATTGGTCTTGAAAATTACACATTTTTTATTTATGTGTTGGTTTTGAAAATAGCGAAATTAATAGCTTTGTCATTTACAATGCCAATACTTTTATCTTTTGCAAATGTGACACCTATAGCATTTGTAATGCAACATGTTTTGTATTTACGCGACTTAGATGTATTGATATTACAAATAACAATGGCTTTTCATTTTTTTCCAATAATTAATACTTAAATAAAGTTATTGTAATTTATAATGGCAATAGCTTAAACTTTTGTAAATGACTTTTGTTTTGTTTCAGTGTATTTTATTGTGACGAAAATCCAAGAACAGAAGTGAAATATTACCATCTTTTTGTGACATTTGTAATAAAGCTTGAAACATTGAGAGAACATATTTGAACCAGTTGTTGTTGAATGGTTGCACAGATTGATACTGTGGTGGCGCTGAGTGATGTTGTGTTGGCGACGAGTGATGCTGTGGCGTTCAGTGATGCTGTGGTAGCGCATAGTGATGTTGTGGTGCCCCTGAGTGATGCTGTGGTGCCCCTGAGTGATGCTGTGGTGGTGCCATAGATTGAGTGAGGGTGATAGATAGCTAGAGGGAGGGCGAAAGATAGATAGAGTGAGGGCGAAAGATAGATAGAGTGAGGGCGATAGATAGAGGGAGGGCGATAGATAGATAGAGGGAGGGCGATAGATAGAGGGAGGACGATAGATAGATAGAGGGAGGGCGATAGATAGATAAAGGGAGGGCGATAGATAGATAGAGGGAGGGCGATAGATAGATAGAAGGAGGGCAATAGATAGATAGAGGGAGGGCGATAGATAGAGGGAGGGCGATAGATAGATAGAGGGAGGGCAATAGATAGATAGAGGGAGGACGATAGATAGATAGAGGGAGGGCGATAGGGTGTGTGGGTGTGAGGGTGTGTGAGGGTGTGAGGGAGGGTGAGGGTGAGTGAGGATGTGAGGGTGTGTGATGGTGAGGAGGTGTGAGGATGAGGGGGGAGGGTGTGAGGGTGTGTGAGGGCGTGTAGGTGGGTGAGGGTGTGTGAGGGCGTGTAGGTGGGTGAGGGTGTGAGGGGGTGTGAGGGTGTGTGAGGATGAGGGTGTGGGGGTGTGAGGGTGTGACGGTGAGTGAGGGTGTGTGAGGGTGGGTGAGGGTGTGAGGGTGGGTGAGGGTGTGAGGATGTGAGGGTGTGTGATGGTGAGGAGGTGTGAGGGTGAGTGAGGATGAGGGGGTGAGGGTGTGAGGGTGTGAAGGTGGGTGAGGGTGTGAGGGTGGGTGAGGGTGTGAGTGAGGGTGTGAGGATGTGAGATGGTGAGGAGGTGTGAGGGTGAGTGAGGGTGGGTGAGGGTGTGAGGGAGAGTGAGTGTGAGAGGGTGTGAGGGAGGGTGAGTGAGACCGGGTGTGAGGGTGGATGAGGGTGAGGGTGTGAGTGAGGGTGTGTGAGGGTGAGGAGGTGTGAGGGTGAGGGGGGTGAGGGTTGTGAGGGTGAGGGGGGTGAGGGTGAGGGAGGGTGTGTGAGAATGAGGGGGTGAGGGTGAGGGGGTGTGAGGGTGTGTGAGGGGGAGGGTGTGAGGGTGGATGAGGGTGAGGGTGTGAGTGAGGGTGTGTGATGGTGAGGAGGTGTGAGGGTGAGTGAGGGTGGGTGAGGGTGAGTGAGGGTGAGAGGGTGTGAGGCCTGCAGTTTTGGCCTGCAGGTGGCGATAGGCGACCACGTCCAGAAATTAGTTTCACATCACAGGAGGGGGATAAAAGTTTGCGGCATTTAAAAACCAGTGCCTTACATAATGTCATCGACTTTAACTTAAAATAGTCACTCTCAGTGAGAGACGGCTAGATTCCATGCGCGTCAATAGGGCCTGTAAGCTGACATCACAGGGTGTGGATAGAGGGGAGGGTGTAAGCAGGGAAGGAGAGCGAGAGTAGGGAGATGAGAGAAGAGTTGAAGAGAAAGGCAGAGGGGAAAAGAAATGGTATTGAGAGGCGGTCGATATAAAGCAGAGAAGAGAGAAACAAAGGGGCAATATGTAGGAAAGAGGGGAGGGGGGAGAGAGCGCATAACAGCGAGAGCCTGACTAAAACTAGAGAAAGGGAGTAGGTGGGAAAGACAGGGTCTGAATGTAAAAGAGAGGATGGGGGCATGGGAGAAAGTCTAGGACAGATCGGTAGAGGAAATGGGGCGAAGTGAGGGGCGTGAGCGAGGCTAGAGAGAGTGGTAGGGAGAGACCGGATAATGAGGCTGCAGAATGGAGGGGTTGGCGGTACAGGAAGGGGGGTAGGGAGAGTACTAGGAGGAAAATAACTGCATGGGCAATCCGGAGTTTATTGCCAATGTGTTTGATATGTTCATGTCTGGAGAGTGTCGCTCCGTGTTTATTTACAGCGCTGCGAAGATGAATCAAACATAGGCGCATAATACGTTTCTGGCATTTTGTTTGGGGGGTGGTGGGCGAGCGTTGCCCTCAGACAGCTGGTTCAGTCCCGGAGACCCTTTGACTGGCGCCTCTACCTCAAACCCAGCAAGGAGAGGCCCGGGCTGCCGTGTGTTCACAAGAGCCGATCTGCACATGCACAGGGTCTATTCAAGGGACGCCCAAAGGAAGGGGAGGGGGGTTGGAAGACATTACCTGCTGCCCCTACTGCTAAATAAAGATTGGGGTTGTTTTGTATTTAGTTAACTGTAATGCAGTATTTTGGCGGTACTAACGATGCTACTGTTGTGTGCTTTCACATAACATGTTATCCAGGGGTCGGTGAGTGGAGGCTGTGAAAGTACCGCCGGCCGGCCGGCCGTGAGCAGTGAATAATTAGGGGAGGAGAAATGCTGCTGGTGTCAATGAAGCAGGGGGCGGGGCAGTGGAACCCTTTGATGTAGCTCACGGCCTGGCGGCCGTTAAAGTGCAAGCAATTAGGGGGAAGGAGAAGAGAGGCCAGCGTGCACTGTGCACGCTGGGGAAGCCTTTGGGAGGGAGGCTGATGGCTTTGATGTGGGGAAATGCGCGTGCTTGTGTTCACGTGATTTCACGTGAACTGTTTGAAATCCGCCCGATGGTTTGAGAACTTATTTTGCACACTAAAATTCTCCCCTATCCATTCCTACGGAATGGGATAGGCTCGACCTAAAAAATGGGGAATTGATTTTCCCCATTGACTTACATTGAAAAAGAGGAGATTGAAGACAGGAGACAGATAAAATAAAGCCCATTTGGGCTTAAAAAACATTGGCTGTTTTCTGGCTGAATCGGGTCTGTTGGCATGTATGGTTGTACTACCACTGCCTTTTCCTTCTGCCCACAATGGTCTATTATATTGCCACAGCCTCTCTTGCCTGTCCTACATTGTTGGTTTGTTGCCCCTGCCCCCCTTTCCACTGCCCTCCATAGTCTGTTTGTGCTACCACTGCCCTTCCTGCCTGCCTAGTGTGGTCAAATTGTTGCCTCTGTACCCTCCTACCTGCCTTCCATTTTCCGAGTCCGTGCCCCTGACCTCTGCCTCTCAACAGTATCCTAATGAACAACTAGATTGCTATCATTCTATATTTATTGCAAAAGTGTGGCACGCCTGACATTATCTTGATGTAATCAAACCTGTAATACCTAAAGCATTTCCTTTAGAAATTATACAAATGGGAGGGTCTTATTTGCATTGAAATTATACTTAGTGATCTAAAAAAAACTAAAATGGGGACATATTTTATGAGTTCTCAAATAGCGACAAAGTACTTTTAAATTATGTTATCGTTATGTTTTTTTATCCAGTTGACCACTTGATTAAATGTTGCACTTCGGGGAGAGGATGTGGTGTTACCTCCAGAGCTGCAGACTTTGCAACTGTGGAACCAGGTTGGAGTTTCTGCTTCAGCCTGACATTCTGTGATTCTGGTCAAATCACTTAATCTCCCAATGCCTACAACCAATATGAATTTGTTCTTGTGTGATGTAACCAATGCTCATGTAAAGCACCCCACTACCTGACCAGTCTGCACTATATAAACCTGTGAAAAAACAAAAAATCAAAAGTGTTTTGCACACTAATGTCATTCGGCTATACGTGGGCTACATATGGGTGATATTTGTGCTACATTTGTGCTCTTTTGGGAGACTTCAATTCAATAAACTTTATTCGATCTGATTTAGAAATATAGATCATAAAAGTGTACATAAAAACAGTAAATCCTCTTTCTTAATACAATACAATGAGAATTAATTAAAACCAGTAGGTAAAAATGGGTGTTACCAAGCCCGGCTCAGAGCAACCTCAGTGTAACAGAATAGTAAAGTTCAATGTTTCGCAAGATCAATCTCAAGTACTTTGTTCAAAATACGCGATAAGCGGTCCAAGTAAGATGCAACACTACAATACCTGACCAGTCTGCACAATAAAAACTGCACAAAAAAAAATATATAGAAAGTGTTTTGCACACTCCTGTCATTGGGCTAAACGTGGGCTACATCTGGGTGATATTTGTGCTACATTTGGGCTCTTTATTCTCTGGTGGCCCTCTTGGGAGACTTATTTGTTATGAAGTTTCCTAATTTCCTCATTTATTGCAGTCTCCTCAGTAGGAAATGCTTTCAGTTTTTTACTATGATTCCATCAAGAAGGCAGTCAGATGTGTCACACATTTGCCAGAATGTTAGCACTCTAGTTGCCCATTAGATCACTGTAGTAAAGCTACTGCTCACCAGGGAGTTAAGTGGAAGTCTGCTGCTGGTATTGAAAGGGCATGTTTCAGTCTGCATGTCAGATTTTTTATTGAAATATAAGAGGGTTTGAGAAGTCACTCAAAATGTGCCCTAATTTTTCTTTCTGCAGCACTAATCCTAATTTCTATGTCAAAATAAACCCCCTCATTTGTTCCTTTTTAAATTAAATGTTTTAAGTGTTACAGTTTATTCCAATCAAGATGGCTTCAGGTGTGCCATACTTTTGTCATAAGTAAGACTGTTAGTGCTCTAGTTGTTCTTTAGAACACTCTGGGAAGCTGCAGTAGAACACAAATAAATCAACTGGCAGTCTCAGCCCTTGTTGGATGTGCATGTTTTACGGAGAATGTCAGATTCATTCTCACAAGACTGAGAAAGATAATGTGAATTTACAGAAAATATGCTCTCATTTTAGCTTCTGGAACCTCCCAAACCTCTATGGGAAAAGCATGAGAATATAGTTTTCTCTCAAACATGATTCATGAAATCTCAGCAGAAGGCTTTTTCACAGGGTAAAATTACCTTAGAACACACCACAATTCCTAAAATTAGCATGGTACCATCAACAAATGATTTATAATGTAACTAAAGTCTGCTATACGTTCTCATTTTAGTGACCCTCAAAATCTTCCATTCATTACAATGCATATTAATGGGGTGTTATCATGTATATTGGTCCCAAGATGGCTGCCAACACTTCTTGGATGAAGTGCTGACAGCCAATCAGATCTCACTATGAAATGTGTGGTTCGGCTCCGCCCAGATATATACAATTATTTTTCCTTTAATATTTAAAAAAACTACTGAACGGATTTACACCATTTAAAGCAAAAAGGGCACCACACCTGCAAACCAATTCTGAGTCGGCCGCCAAAAGAAACTCCCCGCATTAGCATTCGATGTCGAAAAAGGCGGAATGCCGAAACACGCCTGTCAATGCGGGGAGGTTCTGCACATTGAAAGCACTTTATACAAATTCCCAAGAGTGCCATCCCTTTTTTACGGTCGACTCAGAATTGGTTCGCCGCTGTGGCACCCTCTTTGCTTTAAATGGTGTAAAACACTGAAAAAGCATTTAAAAAACCTTTGAAATTCACTGAAAAAACCATAGGTTTCAGGCCTTATATAGTTAGGAATTAGCATTTAAAAAAAACTTTGAAATTCACTGAAAAAACCATAGGTTTCAGGAGTTATATAGTTAGGAATTAATTTAAAAAAAACCTTTGAAATTCACTCAAAAAACTATAAGTTTTAGTGGTGTTATAGTTAGCTGGACATTTTACTCATACAAAACCAATGAAATTGCTCCTATATAGTTAGTTGTACTAACTATATTTCGCGCACCCGCAATCCACTGCTGATGATGTCACATATTAGATCATTCATGACATGGTCAGTGACATCACTGATGACATCTCAAATGACAACACTGATGACATCACTGATGACATCATCCACGTGACAATCACATACACCTTTTCATACACTATTACAATTTTTCATCACTGTTTGTAAAATACAGAGTATCATATTTAAATCCATTGTCACAGCAATACAAGTATCTAAAAATCCACTCAGTGATTCATAGATGTATACACACATCTAATCACTTACCTATGGATTCACTGATACATGCTGTCAATGAACAATAGAACACTATCAAAAATACTTATACATCTGTATCGACATTAAACAACAGCACGCATCCTATTCACATATGAAATCATCCTACTCACTTATGCAAACAATGGATCATACTTACATATTTACTTAGCAAAACACATATACAAACACCACTTCTTCTATTCATTTAGATAGTAAGTCATACTTAGTGAATTATAAAATCATTATTACAAGTATACAGTTATCCATACAGTCACTCACACAATCATTGGGTCTTGTGTATACTTATTTATATACAACAACTGACACATACACTGCCTTTTATTTTTCTAGTTTGTTGGACCTGTACCTTTGAGAAATATATTTGCTCATCACCACACCCATAAAGAGATTCCCTCACCCAAACTGTTAGAACATGTAGTTTTAACTTCATACATCTACTGAATCAACTATTCACACATCTTTGGACAGTCACACACCCCCCACCGAACCACACACACTTTCACACTCCCATACAAATACTCAGTTAACTAATCAATAACTAATATAGACTTTCACATAGCTAGTAACCAACTGTAGAATCAGTTTACACAACAACTGACAAAGTGATACAGATATTCGCACAGTTTAGTCACTATCCACTATATTTAGTGAGACATTATAAATTGGTCAAGTAAACAGTCAATTACACTGCTACTAAATCCTCCATCCAAATATTTATTTATATATATCCACTCATTCTTCAATGTAAATTGCTATATATATAATGCATATTTAAATAACGAAGCAAACCACATTCACTGGATGATGTCATCAGTGATGTCATCAGTGATGTCGTTTGAGATGTTATCAGTGATGTCACTGACCATGTCATGAATGATCTAATATGTGACATCATCAGCAGTGGATTGCGGGTGCGCGAAATATAGTTAGTACAACTAACTATATAGAGGCAATTTCATTGGTTTTGTATGAGTAAAATGTCCAGCTAACTATAACACCACTAAAACTTATAGTTTTTTGAGTGAACTTCAAAGGTTTTTTAAAAATTAATTCCTAACTATATAACTCCTGAAACCTATGGTTTTTTCAGTGAATATATATATATATATATCTTCACCTTCTTTGATCCTATTTGACGCCGGCGCCTATTCTTGTGCGTGGTGCGTTTCTTTTCGGCAGGATACAGCCGATTCAATGTAGCCCACAGAATCCAAATTACTTTGGAAGATTAAGAACCTACTCACTCGTATTGTTTTGTGGCAATTACAGCGGCTTTATTTTAGACATGATTGCCAAGTCCCAACGCGTTTCGCCTTCACACAAGGCTTGTTCATGGGATAAGGAACCCTGAATGATGGACTTCTTTTATTTCAACACGAGGTAAGTTCCTGTAATCGTATATGGTGCATTGTGGTTAGTGAAGTGTGTGACTTTTTCAACTGTTTGAATGTCACTAGAGCGTTGGGTCTTACTGGGCATTTAGTGTTCATATTAATTAAAAAGAAATGTGTAAAGAACGGCGTCCAGTCGCATGCATTTCTCTGCTGTGATATTTGTTGAAAGTATTAGTACTTCAATTGTTGCTCTTTCATGAGCATTATTGTATATTCACTGCAGTTGGTGATTTTTTGACAGATGTCCACAATTACTAGTCCATACTTTTAATTGCTCTCTAGTGAGCTTTTGTAGTGCTTCCAGTGAACCGAAGTGCTGCTTCCCTGTTATCTTTCATTTCGCACTCTTTTGCATTGCTCTCCAGTGAGCTTTTTTTACAACTTTATTGAAGCTCTTTACAAGTGGACATAAAGTTCCTCATTTTGGTTCAATCCCCTGGGGTCCGATGTTCTGAACGTTAGAATATGTTTCGATTCTTTCTGTCGCAGCAGTTTGATCCGATCACCTCCTCTTTCTGATTGTTGTATTCATTCCAGTGCACAGTATTTCAAGGTCTCCCAGTTGCTATCATGGTATTTCTCCATGTGCTTGGCCACTGCGTTTGTGCGTTCTTTATGGGTTGTGTTCTAGAATATGATTTCTATTCGGATGTGTTCTAGAATATGTTTTTTTACTTCAAACATGGTACTTCCTATATATCTCTTTTGGCATGGGCATTCAATCATATAAATCACATGTGAGCTTTTGCATGTGAGATGTTGTCTTATTTGCCATTTCTTGCCTTTGTTGATTTTGATTTCCTTTGTTGGCGTTGCTATTTTGCAGACCTTACACTGTCTGCATGGCCAGAACCCTTCTTTCTGAAGCCAAGTTTTGTTTGGAGTTTCTTTGAAATGACTATGAACTAGTTGGTCACCTATGTTTCTGGCTCTTCGAAACATGATGTTCGGGTGGTCTCCTATTAGGTCTGCCATAGTTGGATCCAATTTTAGGATTCCCCAATGCTGTTTTATGATGTTTGTTAATTTTTTATTTTCTGCGCTGTATGTTGTTATTAGTCTGATCTTATTATCCATTTTTTCTTTTTCTTCATCCTTTTTCTTTCCTTGTAGGATTGTTCTCCGGTCTAAAGTCAGAACTTTAGCGAGACATTTTGTAACAACTTTTTTCGGGTAATTGCGTTTGAGGAATCGATTGCTGGCTTGTTTGCTGTTTTTGAGAAACTTGTTTTCATTTGAACAGTTCCTTTTGAGTCTTAAAAACTCCTCATACGGAATGCTCCACTTTAAACTCTCATTGTGGAAGCTTTCTCCGTGTAAAGTTGCATTTGTAGCTGTACTTTTCCTGTGTAATGTAGTTTGTAGGGAGTTGTTCTCAATATAGATCTCGGTATCCAAGAAAGGGACTCTTTCTGCGCTAATTTCAAATGTAAACTTCAGCTTAGTTAAAGTGTTATAGTTTCTCAAAGTATCTTCCAAAATCCTCCTCAGTTCCATTCCAGATGATTAGCAGATCATCTATGAATCTGAGTCATAGTATGATTTTTTTTTCTCCATTCATAGTTTTCAGTATTCCAGGCTAAGTGTTGCTCGAACCACCCCATTGTAAGATTCGCATAGTTGGGGGAAAATGAATGGCGGTTTGGCTTTATTATTGTATGTAATTGTATATGATCAAAATAGAAATCTGTTTTGCACAGAGATACAGGAGAAATTATGCAGTTATTCCCCTTCTTCTAAAAGTATAGTAAAGCATACGTATTTTTGAATGGTCATATTTTGCAATAGAGCCAGCATACTTGGGTTAGACAGAGAAGGATTGCCCTCAAAGCCATAAAAAATGAAAATATAAACTTGAGATATAAGAAAAGACAGAGGTAGATGATATGCAAACAACAAAGCAAACTTGATTGCTATGATATTTATTGAAAAGGGAACTAAGGAAAGTTAATTTATCCTCCAGAAAAAGGGGAGAGGAGTTGGCCTAACGGCTAGGGTGGCCGACCTCGAATCTGGTGAACTAGGTTCAAGTCTCGGCAATGTCGCTGAACATCCTGTGATTCTGGGCAAATCACTTAAACTGCCCGTGCCTAACAAAAATGAATGTGTGTCCTCATGTAACGTAACTGGTGCTATGTAATGCGCTCTGATAACTGATTCGGGTCAAGTTTGCGCTATATAAAACTCTGCAAAAAAAAAAAGAATGAAGTGAAGAAAAACATCTCAATGTTTGCACTATAAAGAATGTGTTTAAAAATACCCGCTAAGCAACTGTTTTACCATTATTTGAAAAACCCTAAACTGTTTATTGACCTTTCACAGTTTCACACTTACTTGATATTAAGCTTTACTGGTTTTAAGTTTTGCATGCTGTGCTGCTAGCAAACATAATGGTCGAAGTGAGCATCAAAGCTAAATGTGATCAGGGATAATTACCATGACCTCTTTTATTCTGACGAAAGCACTGAGGAAACCATATTGCGCATTGCAAGAGTTTGATACATACCATATTGCAAAACTTTAAAGTCGCATAAAGCCGTTACATGGTGCCATGATGTATGCATACAGTATTATTCCTCAACTACCTTGAAGAAAGCATGCTCGTCTCTCCATGCACCATGGGCCACCGTTGTGATCCCTACTGCAACTTTGTCATGGCAGCATGCTTTGCCTTAGAGGACCAGTCCTATATCCTTTGACCAGGCATGTCGGTGCAGGTAAGCAATTTTTTATTGTGCATGAATATTCTATTTTGACTTTTTATTGCTTTATATGAATGCAAACAATAAACACAATCATGCCTGTACTTGTAGCATTGGTAACAATGTTTTCAGTCATTTTGCAGTTGAATGTTATTTTTTTTGATTATTGCTTTAGCCATCATTTTGCATTTCTATATGTTATGGGTTCATTGCGTTTATGGTCAATTTTACTCAGTTTGTAGCCATTACTTACTGTTCAAGATGCTCTTTTTTCTGTATTACTAAGGTCATGATTTTTTTTATCACTATAGAAACAACGGCTGGACTGGTCACCTTGTTTACCTCAATCAACGCCTACTCAGCGACCAAAATCTGAGGAAGATGGTATTGCCTCCCAAGTGGTACATTGATCTGAATTACTTGAATAGAAATGTATCTTGTGGAGAACGACTGAAAGGTGACATTGTTTTTGTGGCTTGCCAGCAACCTTAGGCAGCTACCATAAACAAAGATACTATAAATTCACAAGCTACTATAAAAGGAAGAATTGCTTCTGTGTGGGGACATCTATGACACCTTTTCTCATCTCATACGAATTCACCCAGTTTTATTTCTGTACAGTATAAATTAAGTAACATGAACATGTTTTTAAAAATTCACAGGTATTATTGTTTTATCCAGGCAACTTAGTGACTTATTGCTTATAGTACTGTAAATATGTTCCTCAAGCCTTTCTTCCAAAGCCTCCCAAGCCATTTAGCAAAATTGTAAAAGAGAGTGGATGTGACTGAATGATACTATATATATATATATATATGTTCTCACATAGATGCCAACCACGTCCACCAGTTGAGGAGAGTGCAGGTCAGCGGGTGTGAGTCCCACTCACATAAAATGAATGTAAACCTTGTTTTCAGTTATGTACAAGATTCAAAAGCTTGCACACAGCATCTCGATTTGAAAGATATTTTAATGGCCTACATATATATAGAACACTCATGTGGAATGAACATTAGTCATTGGACTGACACAACTAACACATTGGACATGGAACAGAGTTGGCACGCGTTTATTCAAGTTGAAGGAATCACTTTGGTTGATATGTCTAAACATGAAAAAAATAATAACACATATATTGCGTTTGACATTTTAATTCTGATAAGAGACAAATGAGGGAAATGGTGACATAAAAGAAAAATATACAGACTTTCAACTTGCTTTGGGTAAAAATGGTGTGGAAACCTTCCCCTCGGAACAGAAAGAAGTCAGCAGTGTAGTTGTTTTGAGCCCAAACTGAGTGAGGACTCATTGCACATGCACTTTAAAAAGACTGTTTACACGTTGGGGACTCTGTGGTTTAGTTGAAGGCAGAAAGGCTTAAACACGTCAGCTACAATTTTTTCTTTTAAATAAAATTACAAATATAAATACATTTTTCAAAACAGCATGCTGTGTGGTGCCACCTGCTTCAAGTACTGAGATACACCGGGACAGTGGTTATTGGATATATATATATATATATATATATATATATATATATATATATATATATATATATATATATATATATATATATATACAATCTCAGCATTCTCTCGCGAGGAGCCCAATTTCTGGATACCAGCGGCGCAGAAGAAGAGAGGAAGACCCAAAGTGCAGGTGAGCAGTGATTTTATTCAATAACGTGGAAGGCCCACCTCGGCATAACGTTTCAGCCTGCACAGAGGCCTTGGTCACGTATATATATATATATATATATATACTGCCCTCTGGACGCTCACCATGTATAGAGACACTGACTGTTACAGCATAGCAACCAAGTCAGATACGTGCGGTGGGATATACGAATGAATTATCACGCTGGCAGGGGTTGGGTTTAATCACCATGGATGATTATCAGTTCCTAAGAGTAGAATGCCCTCTACCACTTCACTGTGCCTCACACCAAAGGTTTACAAAAACATCAGAGATCTACTGGGTAGGCCAATTATATCGGCTTTTTGTGGTTTGTTTGAAAAGATGTCTAAATTAATCGATTATGTTTTGCAAGATCATGTAGAAAATGCATCCTCTTATATCCAAGATACTGGAGATTTTTTAGAAGAATTTATTATGTGAATTGGGTGGATTCTTATGTGTTAATTGCCTTAGATGTTACATCGCTCTAGATGAGCATCTCCCACAATGATGGCCTTAGAGCTATCAAATATTTCCTTTGTAACAGACCGATTTAGCTGTATCAGCACACAAAAATGTTATTATCAATGATACATTAGTGCTTCATAATATTTTTTTTCTATTTGACAAGGTCATCTATAGGCTAAAGAGTGGGATAGCTATTGGCACCTGCTTTGCCCCCAGCCATGCTAATCTGTATATGGGCGTGTGAGAGGAGCAGGTGCTCATAAACCAATATGCCTCAAAGTGGTCAGAAAACATGGTCCTCTGGACACGTTTTATCAATGACTTATTTAACATGTGGAGGTACAGAAGTAACAGCAAAATGTTCCACTGATAGATTAAATGACAATGATTTGAATATTAATTTTACCACAACCATAAGCAAAAAGGCATTCCACTTCTTGTATTTATCCGGTTTTCTCAAAGATGGTAAGATACACACAAAAATAATCAGGAAACTCGCTGCTGGTAATTCCTTATTGCAGACACACAGTTTTTACCCTTATAAACTAAACTTCAATATCCCCTTTGCAAAAATGTGTATAATAAAGTGTAAATGCATCAATAGACAGCTGCTTGGGGAAGTGTAGGAGCAATTGAAAGATAGATTCCTAGCACAAGGATGTAGTTGTGAAGTGGTGGAAACTGCGACATGCAGGGCCAATCTAAAGGATCGTGACGTTCTCCTCTTTAAGCAGAGATACACTAAAGAAGAATGAGCCCGCACACAAGACTCGGCAAGAATTGAGGATGATGACAGGGTATAGCATAGAACATCAGAGTGTCTGAAAATGTTTTGAACAACACTGGGATCTTATCAGGAGCGATCCCATTATAGGGCATTCAGTACCGAATAGGCCACTGATGACTTCCATCGAGCTAAATCGATGCAGCAAGAGCTAGTGGTGAGTAGTCCTTAGATGCGGACCCCAGAAAGTTGGTTAACAGGCAACCCTGAGTTCAAATGCTGTCATAAATGCAAGGACTGCTGTTATGGTGTAAACACCAAGGAAGTCATGTCACTGTTGACCAACACAAATTATAAGATCAGCGGGGCATTTCACTGCAAAAGGAATTTTGTAGAGTATGTCCTGAAATGTACTTGTCCCAAAATATACATTGAAAGCACAATCCTGAAAGGTGCATTTAAGGATTTTACAACCTATTAGGGCCATAAAAAATAAAGATCACTGCTATCCCGTAGTCTGTCATTTCAAAGAAGTCCATAATAGTAATGATTATGAATTGAGCAATTTTGTGATTGGCTCTGTGCCCTGTGGTCATAGGGCGCAGCAGTTAAGGAGACTTGAATCTAGGCATATATTACATTTGAATAGCAAGATACCTAGAGGACTTAATACTGAAGAAGAACTTTATGTACATCTATGAATAACAAGCGATTCAGTGTTTCCTCTCTTAGGTCCTGAACCAGCTAGTGAAATTTGTATTGATGAATTTTGTTTTGTTTTTGTAATTGGTATATATATTCTTGTATTATGATAATTTAGATTGTTTTTGTGGAGAACTGTACAGATATATGCGCACATATAGCTATAGTTTTGAAATCATTGAGAATAATGATTGTAAGGACCACACAAAAAAATCACGATTTTACCACCATCAAAGAATGTACATATATATATCCAATTGAATTTTATCCGCACGGGCACTGAGTTTGATTTTGTACAGTTGGGGATGTTTCTGAACAAATGTGCTATATTACAAATATATTTCAACATGCTGTGTTAGCCCACTGGGTTACAATTTTAGCACAACACGCCACACTAATGTGCATATAGAAAGTCATTAGTATAGGACTGAAGTAATCACAACTATTGTCAAATAATTTGATGTGTACCTGTTGCTGGTATTTAACATCTTTCCTCCGCTTTTTACCAGCAGATAATGGAGAACATTAATTTGTGTTCTGTTCAGCACTATGCATAGAAAGCACTTTATTTTAGGATACAATCATGTTGGATTTTAAAGTGGTACTATTTATTATTCATCTAATGTTGTGGATGTTTTTATATGCATTTTTAACTCCATGGGCCTTATTTATGAAGGCCTTGCGACGCCGGTGCGTCACTTTTAACATGGGAAAAAGTGATGCCCGGTGGCGCAAGGCTTTCATAAATGAGGCCCCATGTACTTAAAGTTGTCGTATAAGGTGATTGTAGCGTTTCTTCCATGTGTATGAGTTTGTGTTGAACACGTTGCATGTATTGAAATGCATTCAAGATAGTGTTTCACGAGTTTGAAAAAGGCTAGTTTGCCAGCCGAAACGCGTTTTCAATACACTGATCCTGTGGAGCATTGAAGCCTGTTTTGGTGTTTGTAGAGCAAACATAAATATATATAAATATATAGTTAGTTGGACATTTGACTCCTATAAACCCAGAGAAATCCGCCCGTTATGGTTAGCTCAGCTAACTATAACTCGTGCGCCCGCAATGCACTGCTGATGACATCACATATTACATCACTCATGACATGGCCAGTGACCTCACTGATGACATCTCAGATGCGGATCCATGCCCCTAAAAGAATTTACTATAAAGTGGGGCTTAGGTGGGACTGGGTGCTGCCCCAAATGCCCGGGTCAAAGTGAAAGTATTAACCACTTTATGTTTGTCTGCCCCTTATATGTCGCTCCTAGAGCCAGATGGTTGAGTCCGGTCTGTAGAACCCTGGGAACGCGTTCAGCGGTCACTGCTAGTAGAATATTAAAATCTAATGTGTCACCATTAATTGTAATAGGTGTAGAAAAATACTTAGGTTGGGCCTGGATCCTTAGAACCAGGTTCATCAAAGCTTCTTAGGTGGTTATTTGTATTTAAAGCTCTTGTTACTCTTGGGCAGTTGTATTATTTGTGACACTGTGTTTTCTTTTAATGAAACCGAAATTTTTATATCTGTTCCCATGAAGTCTGCACAATGTAATTTAATAGGGTTTTAGAAGGTTTTTATTCTGTCATATATTAAATTGTACCTTCTTTTTTATCTATACATTATGTAATGTATGTCTTTTATGATGAATCAATCGAATAAAGACTTCTTGAACTCGACATCTCAAATGACATCACTGATGACATCATCCAGTTAATGTGTGTTTCTGTAAAGTTAAAATATTTTTCATATATATCTATGCCTAGGTGTATTGAAGAATGAGTGGATTTACAAGTGACTTACTGTATAAGTGAGTGATTGAACGTGTCTTACTGAATTCATGGGTTAGTGACTAAACTGTGTGAAAGTCTGTATTAGTCTCTCAGTTGGTGTGTAAGCAACTGCATGGGTTGGAAAGTAGCTACATGAGTGTCTATATAGGTTATTGATTTGTTGTCTTAGTATCTGTATGGGTGCCTGAGTGTGTATGTGGGTGGGTGGGGGGTGTGTGACTCTGTGCATAGATGTCTGAGTGGGTGATGCACTGGTATGGATTCAAAAGTGCATCTGGGAAGGGCTGTATGGGTGAGTTAGTGTGTGTATGGGTGTTTTGGTGAGTGAATGAATGTCTCAGTGGTATATGTGTGACGAACTACATTTTTTTAAGGCATTATATGTGAGTGTTGAAGTATATAAATTACTATACATGAGAGTAAGTTATTTGAAGAGTGGGTACATAAATGAGTGTCTGCTTGTATCAGTGATTGTATAAGACAGTAAGTATGTGTTAGTATCTGCATAAATAAGTGATGTGGTGTGTGTATAAATAACGAAGTTGGTGTGTATAACTGTATACATTAGTAAATGGGTATGTGATTGATTCTTTGCATGACTGACTAGGTGTGTGAGTAAGTCTATGGATGAGTTGCGGAGTGTTACTGTATGTATATGTGTATGAGTGCATATTATAGTACTGTTTGATGAGTAACTGCATGTATAAGTGACTGGATGTGTGTGCAGACCTAGGAAATAGTCGGTGGTATGTAGTATCTGGCATTGTTGTGTGCATGGTTTCAAAAATAGTAGTCTGTATTTTTGAGTGGGTGTATCAAAGTTTATATTAGGGTATCAGTATGTGCATCAGATTATCACACGGATGATGTCATCAGTGATGTCATCAGTGATGTCATTTGAGATGTCATCAGTGATGTCATCAGTGATGTCACTGACCATGTCATGAATGATGTAATATGTGATGTCATCAGGAGTGTATTGCGGGCGCGCGAGTTAGTGTTAGCTGAACTAACTATAACGGGGACATTTCTCTGGTTTTATATGAGTCAAATGTCCAACTAACTATAACGTCCCTGAAACCTATGGTTTTTTAGTGAATTTCAAAGGTTTTTTAAATGCTATTTCCTAATTATGACATCAGTAAAACCTATGGTTCTTTCAGTGAATTCAAAGGTTTTTTAAATCTTAATTTCATATTTTAATATTTATAAAACCTATATTTTTTCTATTTTTTAAAAAATATTTTGGAACTCTATTATCCTTTTTTTAACTTTAAAAATGATATAATGTTTTACATCTTCAAAAAAACAATGTCCATCTTTTTTTTGTTGTTGTTGAGAAAACTTGAATCCCGTACCGGTAGTGTACCAAGCTCCATCAGCACGTGAATCTTATCCGCCATATTGCTAAACTCGTAAATGATGCGCATTTCATATCCAACGGGTTCGTGCCACCGCGTCCCGCGTAACATCATATACATATGAGGTTGCGCCAGCTGCTAATTTGGTATGCGACATGTACGCAGTACCAAGCCGCCCGCGTTACGTCATGTACGTATGGGGTCGCGTCCGCTGCGCATTGCGTATGCGACGAGTGCACGCTGCCAGGCCCTGTGTTACATCCTAGACGTATGGTGTTGCGCCGGGTACGCCATTCCCTCATTTTGTTTATGTCTCCAAACTATATCTAAATACATTTTAAGTGTATATGAGAGCAAGCGATAATCTAAAATATTTTAAACATTTATATATTTCTAACTGTAATAAACTTATATTATAGTAAATATATTTTCTCAAAATCCCGTTGGGTGCGGCCTCCTTCTGCGCTCGGTTGTGCGATTGCCATGTCACCTCAAAAAAAGCATTTGATTGGTTCATAACATTTCCAATTGTAACAGTTGGAGGACCCCACCTATTTTAGTCATTCTCTACAGCATTTGATGAGAGACACCTCTTCTGCTTAGAGACTTTTTTGAAAAGTTGTTTGCTGTGTACACATATCTTATACAACACACAACATGCAACGATCATCTTGATCAATATTCATGGTCTGTACATTAGCCTTCTACATGTGATGGCCATGCATCTGAAACGTTACATCAAAAAACGAATGTGTGTTACATGATGCCCCTGGTGTGTGTGCTCATTATTGTGCTGCCTTTCGGCCTGGGTATTGGTGTCTCGAAGGGCTATCATCAGCCATGGGCTAGCTCACATGTGACAAAAAGTAAAGAGTAATGTGTAGATTTGTGTTGCAGTATGCTCTATTGTCAGGCTTTACCAGTATAGTAGTGTGTCATATGCGAGACCTTCAGATTCACGTTTGAGATGCATTGCTTGACTGTAATGATCGTTATCACTGTGTATGACGTAGCCTCACTGCTGATCCTCCCTCCATCCAAGCATATTCACATGTGTGCGCGTCGCAATAGCAACACCTTCAAAAATACCGCACACCATTGACATGCGTGTCTGTGCAGATCCACAAGCTTGACAACGACATGTGATGTTTGCCATTCAATGTTTTCGGAGAGCATCTCATTAGCGATAGTTGCCGCCGCTCCAGATACATGCTACATTAATGTAAATTGCGGATTGTGCGACGTAAAAACTGCAACAGGGACACACACATAAGTACACTTTCTGGCCAGGCAGGAACTGAACAACACCCAGGTCCCCGGAATAATTATTCACACCCCTTCGCTGGCCTGGCATATGCATGCCCAGCCCATTTTGCATGCGTATAAATAGGATAATGACAACGCCACATGTCCCAGTTCTTCCACACTGTCTCAGGTGATATGGCCGCATCCACCTCACATATCACAATGCGCAATAAAAAAAAAGGGATACATGAGGTGTACACCATACTGGCAATCAAAACTGGATCTGAATTGTGAACCCTGCTGGCCGTCGTGTTTGGACACAGAACAATGACAGCAGGTGAGCAGTGGGGCCTGGGTGCACAGGGGCTGCAATTGAGCGTGGTGCGGCAGGAGGGGTGGGGTGCATCAGCCTGGGTTTGCAGGTGCGAACATGCGATGTTGCCGCGCGTAATGATGTGATCTCTGACCTCATTCAGTCACATCTCTGTCTCATTTTAAGGATCTGTTGGACCGTACTGTAGGCCTGAGCCAGCGGGCAGTGCTGCCCTACAGACACGTGGCGTTGGAATTTAGGGCACTGTAGTGAGCTGATTACTAAGTGTACATGCACACAGGCTTGCGCCACTGCATTACACGCTCACATTAGGCTTCTAGCATGCACTCTGTTCCTTTGTATGTGAACGTTGGCATAACTTATTATTCCCCAACCGGAGTCCTGCTGTCCCACCCTGAGAGAGGCACCCCGGAGTCAGAGCTCGTACCGGCACGTCGTTGGACACACCGGTGGTGGCAGGTGAGCAGTGAAGCCTCGGTGCACAGGAGCTGCAATTGAGCACAGTACGGGGAAGGGGCTGGGGTGCAGCAGCCTGGGGCACGGGTGGAGGAAAGCGATGTTGCTGTAGATAATAATGTAGTCTCTGGCCTCATTCATATCTCTGTTTCATTTTAACCCCTTCCCTGCTAGGCTAATTCCCCCACGACATGTTGATGCAAGCTCCGAGTCCGGGGTACCTTTGTAGGGTGGGAGAGCAGGTCTCCGGTCGGGGACGGTGTCTTGATACCACGATGGAAGGCGTCAGAATGCCAAGGGCATCATGACGAGGTGAGCACCTGCTCCACCCATTGTTGCTCAATCAATTCAGTGTCTGAAAAGGGAGAAATAATTTAATGGTGGAAACGTCTGGAGGTAAATTAAGGTTTATTTCAGGCTTAATAGAAAACAGCAGTTGAGTGCATACTTCGTTTTTGAAGTACGATCCACCAACTGTTAGTGGTAATCGTGGCTCAAAGATGAGTTGGAATGCACGAGAAAACACAAGATTAAAATATAATGTTATGCCAACGTTTACATACAAAGGAACAGAGCGCATGCTAGAAGCATAATGTGCACGTGTAATGCAGTGGCGGAAGCTTGTGTGCATGTACACTGAGTAATGAGTTCACTACAGTGCCCTAACAGCCAACGCCACTTGTCTGTAGGGCAGTTGTGCCCACTGGCACAGGCCTACAGTACGGTCCAGCAGGACCTTACAATGAGACTGAGATGAGACTGAATCAGGTCAGAGATCACATCATTACACACGGCAACATGGCTTGTTCGCACCTGCGCACCCAGGCTGATGCACCCCACCCCTCCTGCAGCACCGCCCTCTACACGTGTCTGTCGGGTAGCGCTGCCCGCTGGTCCAGGCCTACAGTACAGTCCAGCAGGTCATTAAAATGAGACAGAGATGTGACTGAATGAGGTCAGAGATCACATCATTATGGACGGTCACATCGCTTGTTCGCACCTGCGCACCCAGGCTGATGTACCTAACACCTCCCACAGTACGGCCAGAGATTAGATTATTATCTACGGGAACATCGCTTGCCTGCACCTGTACACCCAGGCTGCTGCACCCCAGCCCCTTCCCCTGCACTGTGCTCAATTGTAGGTCCTGCGCACCGAGGCTTCACTGCTCACCTGCCACCGTCGGAGTGTCCAACGACGTGCAGGTGCAAGCTCTGAGTCCGGGGTACTTTTGTAGGGTGGGAGAGCAGGTCTCCGGTCGGGGACGGTGTCTTGATGCCACGATGGAAGGCATCAGAATGCCCAGGCCATCATTACGGGGTGAGCACCTGCACCGCCCATTTTGGGTCAATTATTCAGTGTCAGAAAAGGGAGAAATAATTTAATGGTGGATACGTCTGGAGGTAAATGAAGGTTTATTTCAAGCTTAATTGAAAACACCAGTTGAGTGCACTGTAAATACATTTTACCTGGTGTTCATAGTCTTTTTAATACATTCCCATGGTGTTGTCGTGCACTCTGTTCTTTACATGATGAATGCAAATAACAAGACATACAAGATGTGCACTCTTGCATGTATTGCCTACATTCACTATATAGAGTTGAAGAGGTGATACTATACATGCATTATGATTTTGCTGCAGAGCTTCCTGTCAAATATATGCATCAATGTTCATATTTTAAAGGGTGGGCAAAAAAATTCCAGTCCGCCGGCGAAGTTCGCAGAGTTTTGCCCACTCTGTGTTCTGCTTGGAACGTGGAGGTCAGGCAAAACTGCACCAACTGCTTTGTGGCAGAGTTCATTCTCACATGCCGCTCGCCAACGTAAGAATTTGCTCCCTCTAACGCAAATTTCACATTGAGAAAGCAGCCACTTAAGTAGAAAGTCTACTTGAGCGGCTGAAAGAAGCAGAAATCTCTGGTGCACTGCATGGTAATGTTTGCGTGGATTTTAAAGTGCAGAACAAGCTCCCATCCCTGTAAATCAGCCCGAGCAGTTCTACTTGCCTAATTCTGCCTGTTCGCTGAACTCCGCGGAATCTCGTGAAGTCTTTATGTAACTCAGTGAGTTCCACCCTCCCCTATATTTGTTATGCATCAATGTTCATATTTATATGGATCTTTCGTATCAACATGTGGGCTGGCATCATCTGCATGTGCCATCAGTAATATGGCCTGAAAAGTGTGTTGGCTAGATGAAATGCCTGTGGATGATTACTCACTCTAAGGCATCAGATTGCTCTTTGGCCTCTTTTGCGGTCCCCAGTTACTCACCCACTAACTACACCCCACCTCAGAGTTACTGAAATCCCTGGTATTAGTAAGTCATGGTGGTTAGGGGAGTAATGGCTCAGTATTTGTGGCACGCAAAATAAGTCTCAAGACCTGTGGAGTTGTGCGGATCTTGTAATACTAATGGAGCTTGTAACTCCTGTAACCAGTTTCTTTTGTACTAGAAGGGCACTCGAAAGTGGAAAAGTGATGATGATGGCCACTTAACAGCTTCAGTGCCCTCCAAGTTCAACTAAACTGGCCAGTCCCTCCAGTCTGCTCAGTTTGATAACCAACCCAACACCCTCTTCCCAGGCCTCTACCTACAGCTGGTGGGCTAGACCTCTTCCATTGGCAAGGCTTTCTAAGCCATTACAATGTACCTGACTTTCCTCTTCATGCCACTGAACCTCTTCTTGCAGTCCTCAAGAATTGTGGTTTTTAAGGATGCTACATTTACTTGGTCAGTTTCTGTCATCCACAGTCTTGTATATACCTAGTTACTTGTTTTTGCCGTGAAGTGGCCCATCAGGTGGATCCTTCCTAAACACCTCCTCTGGAAACACTTAGAATTCTCACTCCAAAAATGTTGCTTTTCCAAACCTACTGGATGCCATGGTGTTGCTCTGAGCTTCTTAGGTTGACTATATAGGTGTATTGGAAGAGGATAAAGTGAGTCTTTCTTCCAGGGATGTTCTTCAAAACACTGAATGGGAGGACTGTGCTCGGGCGTGCTGGTGGAAGGGAATGGCACCAGTGAAAGACTATGGGTTTTAGGCCTCTTGTGATGATGAATTTCCAGTTTTTCACCCATGATGCACAAGCACTGTATTACCCGGCCGGGTAATTCAATTTCTAGTATTATGGGACCTGTTAAATTCCAGCCTAGAGTTACCATGGACGGTAAAACACCTGCAGGTATTGAGTGTGTTTTTCAGGTGCCATAATTCTTGATTAAATGTTGTAATTTCAGATATTGCACCAGGAATTACCACCTGGAATAGTTGCCACTTAACTTTTATTGAAGACTAAAGAAATTTTGAGAAACATACTTTAGACAATAATTTTCTAGTCTCATTACTTTAGATATTTTACTTGTTCATTATGTCTGCTCACACGTACTAAAACCTTACTATTACTTAAGTCTTGGTTGTTATCAGTCTTTTTTGCTACTTTTTCACAGTACGTCTTATTAAAAGTAAATAAACTGTAGGTTCCAAAAAGGAAGATTAGATGATTTTTTTTAAAGTGGAGTCAATTTAGGTCTTACTGTATAGTAGTGCCACTACTTGTAACAATATAGTTGTTAATAATGTTCTTCATGTGGCTGAACTTGTAACACATTTTAAAAGTATGTATGTCTGGTGAAGGTGCGGCTGAGGTGCTTTTAGGTGGCCCTGAAACGTTTCCCAAGTGGTTTGTTTTTATAGCTGTACCATCACAAAAATGCACTGAAATGCTGTATCAGATTTCGCTTAATGTAATGCTAAGTGCAAGGTGCTAAGGTTTCCACCTTTGTTAAAAAATACTGGCCACAGTAAGTTACCGTGGTCCATGTAACCAGTGTGCTTGGGTACAACACTTAGCAAACTTTGCTGCGACTTCTGTGCATTGTTGTAAAAATTTCTGTTTTTAAAAGTAATGTGCACTTGTGCGTTATTTTCAATAGTTATGACTATTTTGAAAATAAATCAATTTTGAGACTTTTTTTACCATTGGCATACATTTAAAAAAAAAGTTTACAGAATGCAATAATTGTAAACTTAAACCCAGTTTTAAAACCCTGCTTTTTCTAGAAGTGGGAATGGATGTGCCGTACCCTAATGCTGTTAAAAGGGTACAGTGGAGAGAGAATTTTAAAATCTAAACCTATTAAAACTTAGGTTGGAGTGGCAATAGTAAATCTACCACTGTTAAAGCCCAAAACATTCCCCAATGTAGTTTAGATTGGAGTGGAAATAATAAATGAACCCTCCTTGAAGTGTAAAGCTTTTCCCCATGCAGGTTAAGGTACAGTGTTATTATTTTATCAAAAATAATTGTTGCTCATTTTTTTTACATCATTTTTATTTTTTTCAGTATCACTTTTAAATTTTGGTTAATTTTTACATACTTTTCATTCTCTATTACATTCTTATAACAATTATTTTAACATTCCTCATTAAAATAAACATTTTTACATTTTTTTAATATTTATGTTACATGTTCCAATTTTTATTTTTGTAACAAAACATTTTGCATATATGTTTTCCATTTTTACACATTGTAGTATTTTATAACACTTTTTACAATTCTTTTTTAATAAAACAATATTTTTCACAAAATGTATTCTCATAACATTTTTACAAGCACATGCTTATTCTTTACATATTACTAAGTTCTCTTAATTAATAAATGTAATCTTTTTACCTATTTTCAGTTTTTTACTTTTATGTGCCATTTTCAAATGATTTTCGAACATGTTTTTCCAACATAGAAAGATTAATATCACATTTTATTATTTATTTTCCATTGTTTTATATGGGTATATGGTCTTTCTTTTTTATGTTGCTTTTGCAGCCATTTTTCCCCATTTTGGGGTGTTCCCGCTCCAGCATGATCTCGGATCCCTGTTGCTGCTGTAAGAATCAGATAAGAGCAAATGTAAGTTACTTTTTGGAGCTCCTGTAGTTAAGGGAAGTATTTAGGGTTAGTATAGTTTGTGTAGGTTAGTGGTTGGTTGTGGTTTAGTGGTTAAGTGTTAGGATGTACTTTTAGTATTCTTCATGTACTGTGGTAGGATTTACTGTATTATGTAGGTTTTTAAAGTTTAGTATTGTATTTTATTTTACAATTGATGCTATTCTGATTTTTATGTTTTTTGTGTTATGTGGGAGGGCATTTTGTCTTCCATACAAATTTTTGGTCAGAATCGAGGATTTTTTCATAGTTTTGGATGCATTTTTTATTATGAGGGAAATCAGATTGATTATGTGAGCCAAAATTATTTTTAATTTCCTTTACTTTTAGTTTTTTTGAGTGGGTTTTATACTCTATATTTTGGATTTTCTGTGCTTTTAGAGAAGTATTATTTTTCCTTGTGGATATATTTGTTTATACTTTTTGGGAGATTTGTTTTATCTGTTTTATTAATGCATTTTTGTTGGATTACTTCAACATCAGCAACTATACTTTATGTTGTACTTTATTTTGTTTTTAATGGTTGGGAACTTTGTATTTCTTTTTAAAATAAATCCTCTTGTTATAATGGTTTGTTTGGTGTTTTGTATTTTATTTTATTTATTTGTATTATGTTATTATTGCCTATTGTTTTTAGGTGATGTGTTTTAAGTGCTAATATTTATTAAGCTCCCATTTTATTTATTAATATTTATATTAGTTATTTTTTTCTTTTCAGCCTCACTGAATTTTTTCTTAATAAAATGTATATTTTTGACTGATTAGTACAAATTATTTAAATAATATTAATAAATAATTTTGTTTGGTACGTTTTTGTTATTTACAGTTGTATTTTCATTTTAGTTGGAATATTAGTAGTTCTTGCCACGGATTCTAGGTTTGACAAGCCATGGTTGTTATCAGATCAGTACTTTATTACACATTATTTCAACACATAAAAGTACAACCATTGCAAAAATAAATATATTGCAAGCTTTAAAAATCCTCGTAATAATTACATCATCCTAAAGACAATTATTTCATCAATGCACAAACTCCTGGTACCCGTCACAGTAAAACAATGCATTAAAACATATGAAAGGACAAGCGTCTACGCTTAGCCACCACCCACAGAAAGGAGGCAAGATCATAACATACATAAGGCTGTCCCAGCTGTTAGACAAATGCATATTTGCACAACACAGGAGCTAAAAAAAGCTTGTCTTTTTATGGGCCATAAAATGTGCAAAACAATAAGATATGTAAATGTGTTGCTCTCCTGTTACATGGCATGGTGGTAAATCACTCACAGAGTGAATATTTGGCGAAAAGCCAAACATTAAAGGGACATAGTTCAGACAAAACCTTGTGAGGATGTATCAATGTTGTGAGTTCTGGGCCAAAGACAAATATGATTGTAATACACCTTTTATAGGAGGAAGCAGTCTATATACAACTATGGTACTTTTTACTTTATTCTTTTCCCATGTATTGCCCGCATCTTTCGCGAAAAAAATCTTTTTTAATTTAGCGTTTGAAAAATTAACACATGACGATGGAGAATCAAATAGAACTCAAAGTCCCAATCCAGTCGAGGATGTTTCTACATATTTTAACCAGGGAATTGTATGAACATGGTCCAGTTTTAAACAATCCCTAAGGACCGCTTGGTTTAGTTGTGCACAATCACTTTTCCATATTCATAGAAGTAATGGGGCTAATCTACTTGAATCCTCCAAATACTGTAGATTTAATTCCATATGGGCAGAATAGTTTGCACAAGTAGGGGCCAAGAAAGCATTTTCTTACAGAACGCATCCTCCACTCACTGCAAAGGGCTTAAATCTATCAAACCCCAAATTGCTGCCCCATAAGTGGCACTATCCTAAGTTTTCGCTAAATAGATATTTAGCATTTCAGGTATAGGTTTAGACACTGTTGTTTTAGAAAGCTTTGCAAGTGCTACAATACCATTTTCCAAGAGTGTCATTCTATTTAACTCCATATTTTTCCATGATAATTTCCTATCAAATAATACCCCCTAATAGGAAAATGTATCAACCACTTCCACCCTTTTCTCCTCTATATGGAAGTTTAAAGATTTCCTTGGGCGCTGTCTCGCAATTAGGACAAAAGATTTAGAAACATTCACGCGTAGATCTAAACTGGCCATAAATCTCGTATACTCTTCTATGAGCTTCTGCAGCACCACTGGAGTCCTGGCCAGAAGCACTTCATCATCCTCTTAGAGGAGTATAGGTAAAGGGTTGCCTCCACATATAGGACGTCCTTGGTTCATTTATCTAACATTGCCTCTAACCCATTAGTATATAGAGATAACAAAAAGGAGGCAAGGACACAGCTCTGTCTCACCCCTCTCTCAATGTTAAAAGCACTTGTGCATTTCTCTGCTCTTCCATAATGGACACATGCAGTTGCTACTATGTATAACTGTCTTATGAAGGTCTACTCCCACTTCCTCCATGATTGCCCATAATTTATTATGGGACACACAGTCGAAGGTGGCTGTCAAATCCATAAATGCCATACATAACTGACCATCTTTAGAAATAAGCATGGTCAAATTTAGGCACTGGTCAATTGTACCCTTTCCTTTTCTAAAACTGTACTGGGCCTCTGCTAAAATTCCCTTGTCTCTTGCCCAATCCTCTCACCTATTTAAAAGCACCCTGCCCATTCATTTAGCTGTGCTATTAATTAAGGAGATAGGTCTATAATTCTTCGGGTCTAATTTACCACCCATTTTATAGATTGGTACAATTTATGAATGTTTCCATGTACAGGGCGTACCCAGTCGGGCTACAACATTGAAAACATTTTTTCAAGGCAGGGCCTTAGTTTCTAAAAATATATCCACTGGAACCCCATCAAGTCTGGGCACCTTGAGAATGCTAGTCTGGGCCAGTGCACAATCTATTTCTCCAACTTCAAAGATTAGCTGGGTGAAAAGCTGGTCTTCCATTCTATAGTTGTTGTTTATAGTCCCCTTAGTATTTTTCAACATGTTTTCAAAATATAAAACCCTCTCCTCCTCCTCTATGTGCATATCTAATGACAGAATCACCTCATCTTTTAAAAAGGAGGCCTTTCCCACCTTCCAAAAGTTCCAGCTGTCCCATTTCTGGAATACCTCTCATGATTGTATCAAATGTTTGTGCTTTGCATTGTAACATTTCATACATTTCTGTGGCTTGTTGTGATACTTTATGTTTTAGTTGGATTATAGATTGTTATATTCTAAGTTGTTGGTAGTTAATGTTTCTAGGAACTAGTAAAGTGGAGGGTGGTTTCAACCTAGTGTGCCTTTGACGGTGTTGATCTAGTCTTTCACTGCTTTGTTTTTTTGTTTCTAATTGTGCCATGATACTGTTATATATGTTCAACCATGGTTTATGATACACAGGCTTATTATGCCTGTGACTGGAACAGTGTAGTCTGTTGACCCAAGCATCTTCAAAATAGCCCCGCCAGGAAAGCTAATTTGTCTTTGTGTGATTGGTAGTAGGGTGATTCTAGTAGGAGGTTGGCTTGCTACATCTGTTACTAGGATGAATGCTAAGGCAATAATTTTTTTATTTTTTATGCAAATTAGACATTCGTTTAGTCCTCAACAACAATGCCCCGATTCACAAAGGTAAAGTTAGACCAAAAGTCTAACTTAGACGAAAAATCTAACTTTACTACTTTTCGTTATTCACAAAGTGGAGGGCCCCAGTTTTCCTTCCTGAGCCCCATACTCTTCAACATCTACATGGCCAACCCTCGCAGACATTGTCAGAAGCCATGGACTCAGCATAGTCTCCTATGCCAATGACACCCTGCTGATCCTCTCCCTCTCCAACGAACCCACAATCGGCAGAACCAACTTCCGCAGCGGAATGAAGGCCGTTGCCACCTGGATGAAAGACAGCTGCCTCAAGCCCAACTCAGACAAGACCGAAGTGTTCCTCCTGGGTCCCACCTCATCAGCCTGGGATGACTCCTGGTGGCCAGCTGATCTGGGACCACCTCCCACCCCTATGGACCATGCACACAGCCTTGGCATCATACTGGACTCTTCCCTCTCAATGAACCACCAAATCAACTCAGTTTACCCCGCCTGCTTTGAAAGTGATTAAACAAGGAATGAGAAACACTTGTTACTTGGAGGTGAAAAAACAAAAGCTGTTGAACAAATGTGATAGGAGTAGTGCCCGTTGGCTATACAGAAAGTGTATTGGAGGGGTAATTGTGATGACAAACACAAACCTCTACAAAAGTGTAGCTATATCAAGTAAGATACAATACCAAAAGCATATTCATATGCCCCTTCAAGTGGCAACAAGATTTTCACTAGTATATTTGTTACAACATCTCTTCTTCAGTTGCAGATTTAACAATTATTTATCTGTCATGTAATGTCTTCTACAATCAGTTCAAATGTGAATGTTGTACACAAGTCAAAACCTCTAATCTCACCTCAGATTTCCAAGTTTCTCACAAACACTACGCACACACCTGCGTCTGTGCTCACCATCCCCCACCCAGCTCCGCCAGAATGTTGTTAGCCCAAGAGCCAATCCCAGCCTGGCTGCATAAATAAAATATAAGCAGCCACAAACAAACCCTTTCAGACCTTACAGCAGCATGTAGCTGAATGTGTTTGTTGGTTTGCCCCTTGTAATGAGACAGAATGATTTGAGGAGGAGGAGGAGGAGAGATGAGAGGATCCCCAGACAAAGGATCAACCTCTTTAGGATGTCCATCCAAGATGTTACATCCAGATTCAGTTTTCCCCCTGATGTCAAAGTGGACATGGTTTCTGAGTGGGAGCAGGATCTTGATTCAGCTACATGCCACTCCCATCCCAGTCTATGTTAGGATCCTATCAGCTCTACATTTGTTTGCTACTAGGTCCTTCCAGAGGGTGTCCAGTGACATTGTGGGCATTTCTCAGGCAAGCAAGTCCTGATGCTTGAGTCAGGTTTTGAGCTGCATAAATAGGGGAGTGCATTTCTACATAGGTATGCCACATACACTGGCAGGAAGGCAAAGGGTGACAATTAATTTTTACCTCTTTCCCACTTCCCAAGCATGGTAGGTGCAGTTGATTGCACTCATGTGCCACTTCAGCCACCTCGCGCGCACATCTTCTGCAACAGACGCCGCTAGCATTCCATCAACATGCAAAGTGTGAGTGATGCCAGTGGCTTCTTTACTGATGTGTATGCATTGTTCCTAGGCTGTACACATGACAGCTACATATTCTGCCGGTCACCTCTTGCCCGGCGGCTGGCAGCAAGATAATTTGGCTACATGTGGCTTCTCTGTAAGTACTCAAGCACCATACAAGTCTGATATGTATAAAACTTGTTTGAATATGCACAACCATTACAAATTACTAATTCTCATGACAAATGCATAACCCCAACAGACACTACATGTACCATTCCGTACATTCTGAACTCTTCAGATGCAAGAGGGACACCTACAAATATTTCCTAATTTTCCTCCTCAGGTAATGCTGCATATGCAGTCTCTCCTCATCTCCTCACACCATACAGATGTGCAATCACTGTACCTGAGCGTAGGTACAATAAGGCGCACATTTGTACACAAGGCATCATAGGGTGCACTTTTGGTTTTCTAAAGTCGCGGTTCAGATGTCTTGACCATACAGGGGATACTACTGTACTCCCTTGAATTTGTGTGCAACATAACAGTAGCATGTTGTGTCTTGCACAAAATTGCAGTACATCAATACTTACACATACCTCTGAACCCTAACCAAGGTCTCAATCTAGGGAACCAGGGCTTTGTCCTGCACAGTAGTATGTGGTGCAGAACTAGTGAGGCTAGGAATGTTTAACAATTTAGTAGGCATGATCTGCTGTTTACCAACGCTGTACCATGATGGGTAGCATGATGCTATAGTAACATACTACACACTCATTAAACATCGAAGTTGCATATGTGATGTACTCAGACAGAACTGAATGCATTATGGTAGGTATCGGTGTGGAGTTGTATTTAGGAATCAAAACATTAAACCCATGTATGTACAGGTAGGCAAATATATTGTTTCTGTGTGTGCTGCTACTCATGTGGCAGTGTGGCTTTATGGCTGTCTTACATACTCCCTGGTGCAAGTGTACCTGTGTAAAGACCTGAATTTTCTCTGCTCAGAAAGGGATACCTTCATGCACCCAACTAAAAAGTAGAAAGTTCATTGCATATGTGTGTGTGAAGCTGAAAGCATCACACAAACTAATGAAGTCTAAGGTGCATCTATTTTTATATGTAACTGTCTCATGGATACTTCCTTGAAGCTTGATAAATAATTGACAAGGAGTCAATGGCACTGTTTGAGAAGTAAATGGTGAACTTACACATTCTGTATGTAATTTCCTGCATGTCACTTCCTGTGTTATTGTCATTGTTTTCTGGCCTGATCTCAGAGCCTCCGCCCCATGTGTGGAGATCCCAGTCCGATCTCGGGGTGGAATTTATGTAGTCTGGTCGGAGGTTTCGCACTCGGGCAGAGAATCTGCGATCAGGCTGGAAACCAATGAAAATGCAAAGGAAGTGACATACAGGAAATTTCACATAAGCAGTTGAAGGCAGTGATTTTGCGTGCATTCTATGCCATCCTCACCTCAGAACTACATCCTCCGCCATCCTGCTGCCCTGTACATCTATCCTGCCCACAGCATAATGGAGGGAATTGATGACAAGATGCACCCCCGCCCCCAGTGAGTCTGAATGGAACTTTCTTACTGCAGGGGTAGTTGATAAGTACCTCAGCTTCATGGGGGCCCAGTTAGCCAGTTGAGTAATGCAGCTCCTATGCAAATCTGGTGTGATATCGCTACGCGCTGCAGTGCAGTGGGTGTGAACCAGCGGCAAGGCAAGATGTGTGCGGTGTTTGTCATAGCTTCTAATATTTATTGTAACATAAAGTAAAGGCTGACATTGTGTCACTTGTCTCACTCAAAATTATACATACATATCCAATGTGTTCTAAATGCAAACATATTCTTAATGGTGAAATGTATGTAATTTACAATTATATGTATAGCTGTACTGAGTAAGCACGTATGATTTGCAATATACAGCACTAACAAAGTAGTCTTGTAATGCAAAATGGGGCTCTTGCCATGTACAATGTGTGCTTTTTCCAAGGAATATACAAAGATTTTGGATCACATCGTTGCAAAGGTTATCTCCAAGGCCTTGCTTGCATAGGTGCAACAAAATTATCATGCATGGTGTGTTTGGTTATGCTACACAACAGAAGATAGTTGATAAGAAAGTGAAAGACTGTTGAGACTGCGCATTTATGGCGGAGAACCACTTATGAAATAACACTGGAAGATTACTATGTGAAAATATTAGGAACCTCACATTGCACTAAAGCTGACCGTGTGGTTGGTGAATCCTAAAGATTATACTGACATAATTTCAGTATTTTTTTTTGTTAGTTTCTTGACATTACAGTGACATCACACTAATTCTAACCACATATTATTGGTTAGCAAGATCAAGGAACTACAATGTCAGACCTTTCTTTATGTTGTCTCTACCTTTGTTAGAAATAGTAAACCACCTACATAATTGTTTGTTTTCATTTTCAGTGGACCAGGCTGACCAAGGACCATCTGGACAGGACCAGGGACAGACAAGGCCCGTCGGTGGGCATGTCCTCTAGATACTACCAGCAAGGAGGAGGGAGACCAAGCAACAAGCAGCGGTAGTGCACCTACCTGGACTGGGACATTGCCATCTACCTCAACAGCCCAGTGGAGGCTGACGATGCTAAAGGAGAGTGGATTGAGAGGGATACCACCATCCAAGGGGATGATGTATGCGGTATTCCCTCAGGTCCCAACACCATCGGGGCCTGCCACTGACCCTGTCTAGACCTCCAGCTGAACCCCCTGCCACTACACCCTCTCCAAGTGCCTGCCAAGAAGAGCGGAGGGAGGCATCTGCCCCCGACACACCACACCCCTCATGTTCGACCCAATACCCTCAAGGTATGTTTACTCCTGTGTCTGCATCCCAGGGGGTGGTGGGAGCAGATGAAGTTGGCTGGACTGTGTTCTCTTGGGGCTTGCAGGAGATCAGATATAAAATCTGATTGCTCCATGAGACACAGCCCAGGCTTTTGGAGAGCATCAATGACTCCATCACTTTCTTGGGTGTAGCAATATTGTCTGAGTTGTCCCAAAGATCCACCCAGGCCACTGTTGTTGTTTCCCCGGGTGTTTCTTCCCTCTCATTTCCCATTGCTACCTCTCCTGTATTACCCTCCTGTGAGGTGTCTGGTTCTGCATCGGCCACCACAGTGAGTTCACATATGTGGAGGATCTTGTTATTGTCATCAAAGTGGACAATGAGGATGGCCAGTCATTGTGTCCCCCCCCCAAGCCTGGACACTCGTAGGAGAACTACATGTGACTTGGGGGGGGGGGGGGCTGGGGAAGATATTTTCTTTACCTTGACCATGGACTCTTATGTTAACACAATGTTATGACTGTGGACTTCATTTTTTATTAAACCTTGTACATAGACTGGTTACTCTGACGCTTTCTGACATTTTGTTATGTTTCCCAACCCCCTCCAAGTTCTCTTGCTCATACTGCTTATTTTTTTATTTCTCCCTTTCCATTGGACAGTATTTATTAAAAATTATTTTTGAAGAATTCCTTTTTCATCTTAGAATTTGACCTAATTATAAAATATTATTACAAATGATCTCTCTGTCTTTTTTTTTCTATTATATATGTTGGATTCAAAGTGGTTAAGTCTACATCTGTATGTGTTGTGTTATTCTTTCAACATTATACTGTGTTACATAAATGGTCCTACAAATCAACAAGTAGTACCAACACACATTTATAGTTACATATATGTCCTACTATCAGAGTATCCATTTGTACATCAACAAATAAATCAACTCAGGATAGAAGTATTAATTGCTGCACATGTAAAAGTTTATTCACATATATTTTTAGTTAATATATATTTACAGTAGTCACAGGGGCTCTCTCTTTCAACTTCGCAAATGTGGTGGTGAGGATGTCTGTGAGTTAGTGTGCATTTTGGGTTGCTTCCAATGTGTGGGTGAGTGGCATCGGCCTGTGCAGGTGATTTAGTTTGCTCAGCTGAGAAGGGTGGGACCTGTACAGTTGGTGGGGGGTGACTATACAGGTGGGGGTGACTATACAGGTGGGAGGTGCCTGTACAGTTGGGAGGGTGCCTGTGCAGGTGGGGGGGTGCCTGTACAGGTGGGGGGGTGCCTTTACAGGTGGGGGAGCCTGTACAGGTTGGCGACATGCCTGTGCAGGTGGGGGATGTGCCTGTGCAGGTGGTGGATGTGCCTGTGCAGGTGGTGGTACAGTTGACTTGGAGGGGTAGGGTGCAGGTCGGTGTGTTGGGCCCACTCCATGTGTTTACCATGAATGAAGACTCTGAGACATTTTCAACATGCCTTCCACCATCTTCATGGCCAAGGCATGGTTCCTTGCACTCTCTTCCCTGTACATTGTTATTTGGGCATGGTGCATCCTTGACATATCTTGCCAACATTTCACAATAGTGCCCAAGGCACAGGTCTGCCTGTCAATCATCTGAGGGATTTCCTGTAGTGAGTCTGAAATGTCAGACAGAGTAGCCCTATTGCACGTATGTCCTGCCTCACATCAGACTGTTGTTGGAAAAACTCTTCTTCCCAAGGGCCAACATGAGCATCTGCCACCCCCTTCCACATGGGACGACCTCTAATTTGACGGTCAGGTCCACCAGCGCTGGAGGGGTGGCACGCGGGAGGCTGTGGGGAGGAACTTCATGCCTAGGGGATACCTACTCCTCATCATCTGTCCTTCAGATGCTTGAGAGTAGGCCTGGGATGCACTGTCATGGGAGGAGTGTGTGGGAGATTCAACACATTGATCTCGGACGTGATGGCTTTGAGGAGGTGATTGTTGTGTTGTGGAGGCGAACTCTGTGGCTGGTTGGCTGACAGCTGGGAATGGGAAATGGAAGGGACAATGCTGGGTGGACCTGATGTAGTCTTCAGCCTGTGGGCCTACAATGATGCCCTCCCCTCAGTCATGTCCTCCTCCTCATCCAGCACCGCTCATTTTCTTCCTCCTCATCCTTGTCTTTTTTAACATTGCTGCCCACTGATGTGCTGCTTGGAGAGGGGTGGGGTTCTCTCTTCGGATTGCCCGCCGCCCTTAGCTGGTGGATGGTTCAGCTTCATCAAGTGACTTTTTGTCCCCTGCACCTGAAAGGCAGAGGTTGCAACCTCTTAAGCATTTGCCATAGTATGTCGTGTTCTACAACACAACAGTTTGAACAGGTCTTCTTTGCATCTATCTGACGTTCCACATTAGATCACAATCTGCTTTGTGTAAACCTACATGTGACAGCTCAGACTGTAGCATTGAGGTGTTCAATGAAGATGTGAAATCAAAATCACACTCATCAACTCCAGCCACAGATCTGGGTGGTACAGATATCCCCCGTGATGCCAGCTGATGAACCTGGCTCCTTGATTGTATGGCAGAAGACATGGTCCTTGAATCCGGCAGCAAGAAAGTGACACCTTAATTGATGTTCAGCATTAATAATGAGTGTACATGCAAAATAACATTGACATCCCTCATTATGGTGGAAGCAAATCACACAGCAAAATTAGATCCTTAGAAAAAGTGGCTATATCTGCAAAATTATTTTCACAATGAATAGGTAAGAGTGAACACTTTGGAAAATAATAGTTTACATTTACCAGACAGATGGATGGTAGAGGGTCTGACTGCTACAGCCAGAAGTTCTCCCGATTCCCTAAATGAGGTTCTTTGGATGACAGAGGTACTCCTGACAGCAGCTGTAATATAACCAAACCATAAATTTTACAATATACAGAATGTGTATTATTGTATAGGCATGTGTCATTAAAATACACTTTAAACCCAATTACTGCTACTCATCTTTAGATGAGACAATATAAGCACTTAGGTACATACTTTATTATTTCAATTTAAATGTTGTGGCAAACTTTCATTAGCCAACATGTTATGAAGTAGTATACACCTATGAACCATATATGAGCATATGGAGATGGGTGACAACAGGGATATTTGACACACACATCATACTGCTAACATCATCCAATATATTAGTCTATGAGGGTTATATAAATTTATATGTGAGTGGCCTTACAAGGGTCTACCATCTGCCCAGTGTGTGGTGCCTGACCATTTTTCACACCCGTAGATAGAGCAGAGGTCACTGTAGCATGTGTTGTCCCTGACAATGTTTCAGGGCCTAAAAGGATATGAGTATAATTTCATTATCATCCTATTTGACACGTTAATATGAACATATGCTAGTTAAGATTACATGTGTGAAACAAATGATGTAGACTATGATGTAGTACATGGAACCCACTTCTGGGCATTATGTACGTACTAGTTTGTGCAGGTGGAAGTGTTTGATCTGCCTCATGACGTTGACTTCAAGCGAGTCCAGGAACCTTTGCTCCAGTGGTTGTATTTACGGTGGCTGTAAGTGGAAATTAAATGAAGAAGTTAACAGACAAATGCAACAGATGATTGTCTATAACTTTTAACATAGCTACTTAATTACATTTACAATGCAACTATGAAGTTTTACAAATTAATGCTCAATTTCATGTGCCAGTTACAAAATCACCAGCAGAGATGGTCAGCTGTTTCTGAAGAAGAAATTGGGAATTAAAATTGGCAGTATTTAATATTCTGGGACTTGTGGTGTGATAGACAAAAGGAAACATATGAGAGTAGAATTCACCAGGAATGTTTGCACAAAGCGGAAGTGACTTCCATAGTCACAATTGCACTTCATATTAAACATTTTTCTATTAAAGTTATTTGGCCCAATTCACAAAGAGCCTCTGCAGTTGTAATGAAATCTTTGCACTACAGTTTCTCACTGCGGAGATTCCACCACAAGTGTGGAGCATCCACCCCAACTGCAGAGGCTCTTGCCCATTGTTTAACCACCACATCTTACCTGACACCTTCAAAAGGCTGTCAGTCACAGGCAGCCCATGCAGCAGGTGGGGGTGCATGGTTGAGAGGTCATCCTTCTTAAGTGGTGTGGGATGGAGACGGGTTCCAGTTGTCCACCAGGGAGAGCTGTGGTCATCTTTATCCTAGTGAACTTCTCCTTCACCTATCTCCGCTCACCCTGCCATCGCTTTTTCACGTCAGTGATGGTCTGGACATCCACACCCAATGCACTGACTGACTTAATTAGCCTACTGCTGCCATAGGGCTGCCGTCTATGTTGCACTGGAGCGGTATGGAGGTAGACCATGGAGGTTTTTGTAGTTCTCAACTACAAATTTTACTATTATTGGGTCTCCTCTTTAGTGAAGTTTTTCTTCCTCCTGACATTCAACATGCTGTCACTTGGCAGATGGGCAAGACAAGGCAAGATGCAGAGCAGCCAGATGAAGAATGTGTTTGGAAAAAACAGAACCTTGGATGTGTGCAGATTTTATGTGGTTTGCAGTGCATGGGTTGCAGATGGCATTACTTATCTGCAGGTGTATGTAAATACACTTTCCCTTCCTTGAGTGCAGCGGCTCCACCCCGAATGTGGAGGTTCCACCTCGAGTGCGGAACGTCCGCCCCGAGTGCGGAACCTCCACTGATGCAAAGATACTACTCCGAAATCACTTTGCAAATACCAAAACGTAATAAAGTTAGACTTTTGGTCTAAATTTACCTTTGTGAATCGGGCCCTTAGTGTAGAGTTTTGAAGGTATCTCCACATACTTTGGTTAAAATGGTAGTAACAGCTGTATGGGGGTAGATTTTTTAAATAAAACCACTTGTTTGAAGTCAAGGATTATTTTGGGGGGTTTTAGTTGTTAGTTTTGGATTTTATTTGAGTTAGTAGTTCCTTGTGTATTGTATAGTTTGCTTTAAGTTTAATTTCATTGGTTGTTTTTTAATGTTTTAATTTTTGTATTCTGTTTAGTCCTTATTTAGTGGATGCAAACTATTGTTTAAGTTTTAATGTTATATGTATATTTATTTTTTAAGTCATTATTAAACTGTATTTACACAAAACTATTGTTTTAATAAATAAATATTTTATAGGTGTTGTATTAGTTTGTTTTAATTTTATAATGTTGACTTAGTTTAAGTTGTATTTTATTTTCTGTTAATTTAGTTTACTGCTACTTTGATATATTTTATTTAATATTTAGAAATATTTGTGTTTCTTTTTATATATTAAATAAATATTTGAAAATCAGTAGTTGAGTAGATTTTACTTTTATCTATTTTTTATTTATTGTCGCAGAGAATTTGTCTGTCGATAATTATATTTGGATATTGGGGAGTGTACTATATAGTTAACATCTTCACGATATTGTGTAATTCCTAATTTTCATTTTCAATGGATATTTTATATTTGTTATATGGGTATTTTAGATATTTTTTATGGCAAATGTTTTTCAGTTGATATTTCTAGTTTTTTTAAACATATAGGATGCCGATATTTTTGTGAATTATATTGTTTTTTATGATATTTCTATATTTCAATATTGGTATTATTGATGTTGTGCCATAGAGATAGAGTGGAGTGAGGATAGACAGTAGAGGAGCCACAACCAGGATGAGAAAAAGCAGTTAAGGTGCGGAGGATAATTAAAAAGGCAAAGGCAGTTGTGCTAGTGGCAACATCAGTGGTGGAAATGAGCAGTGGCCTCCTTAAAAATAATGTTGGGTACTGGCACTTATACTTTTTATAAGTTAAGCAATGCCAAAGCATATCCAGCTCAGTGGACTGTACCTCTGGTCTGCATATTGAGCAAATATATATCTTCATAAAGTAATAAAATTAGCAGGTACTTGAGTCAACAGTATTACAATTTGCCCCTATTGTTTTCCCACTTGTAATGCCACCACCTTCATTGAGAAATGTCTTTGTTTACGGACTACAGTTGTAGTCTCTTCTCCAAGCATCCATTCCTGGGCTGATATCATTGGCCCATTCGTGTGATATGGTTGTGTCCCACCAACAATCCCTATTGTCCAGGATCAGTTTGGATTTGGGCATGATGCAGCCTTTATATTTAATATAGTCATTGTTGTGAAAACTATGACCGCTCTCATTTAGGCAGTCTGTTTCCATTCCCTTGCTACGGTTAGCCTTTTAATTTATCTTTAATAGAACGTGCTAAGTTCTTCGAGCACACACACAAATTCTGCTATCATCATGGCCAACAACTATATAGGACAACATGTTTTTGGGTTATTTTACTGTGTGCAGCCATTACAATATGGCTCCTTACAGTGTAAGCTTGCTGTATACAAAGATGGAGGCTTAATGCCAACATGTGGATAGAGCTGCCATATTTTGTGCCATGATAGGTTAATCTTTGAAAAGCCTTTCTGTCTCCAAACCCTGTTTTATTTTGTAAATATATGATAAAATTAGTGTTCAACAGTATATAAACCCCTGGAAATCTAACACTAATTAGAAAAGGTGTTTATGCCAGAATTATCACCAGAGGTCACACCAGATTGCTGAGACAGCCGCTCTCAATCAGAGAGTTGATTCCAGAAGTCATTCAGAAGGTGTCCTTCACCCAAAGCACATATTATGCTCACTTGGCAGAACACTGACAACGAAGAGCTGCAACCAGCTATTCAAAGTTGTGCTGTGCAATCCATCTTAAAAAGCTCTAAACTTCGAAAGGCTGGTTTTGCTATCTAATGCTTTAGCTAAGTGTTAGCATAGTGCTTAGAATTAACTTTAGGGTGTTAGGATGTCAGAAACTTGCTAACCATATTAGAAATATTGGCTGTTACATGTCTAACTTATTTTATTTTTGCGTTCTATGTGGTTACCAAACATATTTTATGCACTTTATCGAAGATTAAACATTGGAAAGTACATATTCTCTATTCTTAATGCTATATTTGAGTGTGGTATTAATAAACAAAATATTGTTGGTATTGCCGCTGTGTCATCTAGAGGAATTGATAGTAACCTGAAAACATAGTCTTCACAGAATTGCACATTGGGCTTGTGTAAGGGCTTTGGCCGAACCAGCTTTCTAATTCATCGTTGGTGCATTGAATTAATTCCTGTCATCAGAGGGTTAGAAATCTGACCCTTGCAGCTCCTGGGACTCCAGATTTTGTATCATGATGCTTGAGGTCAGCCTCACCTAGATTCATATTTTATCTACAATTAGCCCTTGGAGCTTCATCCAAAAGTCATGTGTAGGAGAACATCCCAAAATTCTGTCCAAGAATATGCATGGTTCTGCTTAACATTTTATACAGGATGGTGTGGTGAACGGTCCCATAGACTGCACTCGCAACCTACGGTAGACGATACTGAAAAGTATTTTCAGCTGAAGCATTCTGAATGTAGATTGAATCTCCACCTACTTCTAATGTGATAAAGTGTCTTCTGAGCCCACATCTTCCAACTGCTCAAGTCAGTGACCCACTTCTCCTATTAGGCCCAAAACATTTTCTAGTAGATTGTTATTTATTGTTTCATATATCTTGGATACTGTTCCTCCCTCAATTTCCTCGATCAGTATTCTTGCTTCATGTGGCAGGGGTTCTTGTACTTCAGATAACTGAATCCACTAACTATTTAGCATGTTTTACATTTGTGCATAACAAAGTATTCCATGTGGGCTATCTCAAACTCTGCCTGTGGAAATGAACAAGCCTTTATAGTCTCTGTTCCCATCACATCTCCTAGCCTCAAGAGACCTATAAGATCCCAGTCTCAGGTCCTGAAAACTTTCAGTTTTACCACTTCATGCAAAGTGAAACCTAACGCATTAGATACCTTGGTCCATGTGGTGATTACTGTGGCCATTGTTGGGGAAAATCACTTGCCATCCTCCTACTGTAAACCTACTGCAGGTATGTTATCTTGCCCATTGGCATCATATCTAATTGAACTGAAAGCTCATCTAAGGGTACATACAACCAGTCATTAACCACCTAAAGTTGTTTCGTCCAATATTATCCCCTTAGTTGTGGTGATGCAATGATCCTTTCATAAGTCGAGTGGGAAAGTTTCACAAGGGCGATGCATGGGGCCTTGGAATCCTACAGTACCTATTTTAAATTACTGCCATTTTGAGGAATAAAAGGTCTGTGATCCAAAATGTAATGTTTTTCATGACCTATAGAAGTTTATGCAGTGAATCCATCTTGAATAGTGTTGCCTTACCAGGTAGAAATAGTGAATGTATACCTCAGTATGTTGCATCATCCCTAAAGTCATGGGGCAGCTTACAAAGATTTTGTTCATAAAAGCTATCTTGATCTCTAGAGATCTCAGTACCCAGATATTAAAAGCCATCTTGCAGCACATTGATACAACAGTCACTTTGGACATTTTGTCATATTTACAATGCTGTATTGCCTACTATGACGCTCACACAATAGACTACTCAGTACAACCCAGTATGGACTGAATGCCTGGGGAATTTAGGCCCTCATACAATCTGCCATACTATCTGCCAGCAGCAGTACCAGCACACGTGCAAGATATCTCTCTCAATACGCTCAATAGTGCAGAAGGAAACCACCTATCTCACTCACCAAATGTTCAAGTGTTTCACCACTTAAACATAGAGTGATAAAAGAGCAGATACTCTGTAATCACTCTTAAAAAAACACTGCATATTTGGAATTGTTGAATTGAAACGTGCAGTAAAAATGAATAAAATATTAGAAGCTCTAAATGAGTATTTAATGCTCCCTTCGTGGGGATCCAAGAAGACTGGCTCTAGTCAAGGTGGGTTGACACAATGCTCGGCCCCCATTCAGGGTGATTTTTAGGTTAGCACATGAACCAGAGGCTTTGTAAAGTTTTCTGCACAGCTAGAAAATGCACCCAATTTCTGGGCAAAAGTTTTTCAAATGAGTTTCCCAACTTGTTTATTGTCCTCAGCATGGCACAGTGGTCAATCGGTTTCACCTAAACTCGAAACCAGTGCCATCAGTTTCAGTGGTCCTAAACAAGAAGTTGGACAAGCAAAAGACCATGGAAAGCGTGTCTGCACTGTGCAAGAGCCCCCACTTAAGATTTCTACACCAGGGCTGTTCCCTTCTAATGAAGTGGGAGAGAGGACGTGTTGATTCAAAACTATAATTTCCAGAGTATAAATTAGAGACCCAAAACAGGAGTAAAGTGGAGTGTTCAGAGTTTGGAAATTTGTTTGACACCACAGGTTGTTCTACACACAGTGCCTTGGAGCTCAACAAGTGTGTGTACCCACTTTTTGCATCCCCTAGGTACTATAGTATTACAGAAGGGGTCTCAGAGGCTTGTGTGGTTGTTTCTCCAATACTGATAGTGCTACCGCACATGCAGTGCCAGAGCTATCTTCAGAGGGTGTTCGCTCATTTGCATGGAGCGTGGCCCCATGCAAATGATGGAATCACTTTGCCTCTGTGCGGGCCCTATTATAAACATGGGCGCAGAGGCAAACATGCACTTAGGGGGCACACTGACAGTGCGCCAGAAAAAAGGTGTAACACTGTTGATGTGCCCCATGATGGCAGCCTCCTGGAGGAAGTGAAGAGGGTCCCATGGACGCCCTGGACATCCCCCTGCAGGTGGGTGCAGTCACTCACTGCACCAGCCTGCAAGGAGGTCGCTAAAACCTCTGTAAAGTGCAGGCGGGTTTCCGCCTGCTCAGAGAAAGACAAACAGCCTTATTCATCAACGGGCCGTTTTGCGCGCCCCTAATAGCGATTCATAGCGAATCGCTATTAAGGACTCGCAAAACGGTATTCATGTAGGAATTGCTAAATAAATAGCGATTCCTACACATTCCTTATTTGCGATTAGCAATTAGCTAATCGCAAATAAGATAGCGATTTAAAGGGTGCCAGGGGTGTCCAAAGGACACCCTGTAGCACCCCTTAAATGCAAATTGAAACAGGTGTTGCGCACACACATGTCCAAAGGACATGTGTGTGTGCAACATGCAACTTAGAAAAATTCTTTTAAAAGCAGTTTTCTAAGTTGTTGCTATTTACCGAGAGGTCTGACCTCTCGGTAAATAGCGGCCCGAAATTGCGAATTAGAAATTTAAAAATGGTTGATGAATTGCATTTAAGGAATCTCAAATAGAGATTCCTTAAATGTAATTCCTCGCAATTTAGCGAATTAGCAATTACCGATTTTTGCATTTGGGATGATGAATCCCAAATGCAAAAATTGCGCTCGCAAAGGGCCAGATTCTCAGATTCTGGCCCTTTGCGAGCGCAATTCGGCTTGATGAATCAGGCTGAAAGTGGCTTGGCAGTAGCTGTTCTGGCTTTCACTGAATGCGCTGCCCCCAGGACAAGCGCAAATGTACGGCTGCCCTGGGAGCAGCACATTTATTATAATAGGGCACACTGTCTCAGTTTGCACTCACTATGGAGCAAAAAAGGAAATTTTGTCCGATATGAAATACGGGCCCATGTGTCTTATGGTTAAAGTGAAGAGAGAAGGAGTACTGGTGGCAAGGGCAGACTTCATATCTGCCTGTATGCTCTTGCAAATGTATCCATAAAGTTACTCACTACAAGGTCTCACTAAAACTGACCTTTCTTTCTACTATACGTGTTTTCTCTAGGGCATGTTATCTCAAGCAGATTGCATAAGAAGTATGGGCTTAATTTAGGGTTTGGCAGAAGAGAAGAAATGCTGAATACAGGCAGTCTTCCGGCCCCACCTACCCAGCAGGTTCCTTGCTGTATTTAGAGTTGGGGGAACTACAGGGTTAACGTCAGTGAATCCCCGACTGACTCCACTGCCATTAACTCCTGATCCAATCATGCTGGCCTGTCTGCCACAATCATCCCCCTACTGAGGGCAGGACTACTGTCATACATTTTCCTTGCCGGGTCCGCCATATGAGGTATGGTTTAAAAGAGCAGGGAAGATCTTAAATGACCACCAGGCACAGGGTAAAGCTCCCTATGTATCGGGCTACTTACATTGTGGTCAGAGGGAGTGAACAAACACCTGCTTTTGTAGTTTGTTTTCTATAAATCTAAAGGTTTTCCTAGTGGGCCCTTTAAACATAGAGCCCACTCAACAAGCGTTCAATTCTGTGAATGGAATCACAGAATTGAAAACTTAGTACATTGCAGGGGCCTCCCCCAGGGTAATGGAGGTCAGGACCTCAGTCCCCCTGGTGGACCAGGGGACCATCCACCAGGTCTAATTAAGGATGTGTATGTTCTTTTCTAGACAGGGGGGAGGTAAGGGCCGAACTCAATGCAGTCACTCTATCTACCATCCCTCTTTTCATAATGCCCCAGGCTCAGGTATTCATCTCTGATAAAGTTTTGTGTGGCATGTGTATGTGGACTGAGCAGGGGGGCCAGACATCAATCAACTCCACTTTTGACATTGTGCTACTGATGCAGAGATGTATATGGGCAGAATAGTGGTTCCATCTGTATTATTTATGAAGCGTTTATGTTATATTATGTTATCAAAGCGAAAACAAATTGTATCTGGAGATAGAACTTGAATCAAAATATAGGAGACAGAACAAGACAAGGGTCAAGTGGAGCAGTATCAACGCAATTAATGTATTCTTATATTAAAAACAGGGTCACTATGAGGCGCAACATACAGGGATGATAAGAGTGCAGTGCTCAAGTGGATCAAAAGTGCAAAAGAATAAACAAGTGTGAATACAGACAAAATTGCAAAATGGGGATTATAGGGAATTTATCTGTTAAATCACATTGCGGAAGGTCAGTTGGGGTAGTTATCAATGTTTCAACAAGGGGCACTATTTATAATGGATCATCATCATTACTAAGCCGGAGAAAAATGTGTGGAAGTCCTACGTAAGTAATGGTTTTGGATGAGGAATAAAATATCGAGCAACTGGAAGGGTCACTGTAAATGTACATAAACTCAGCACCTGCTCCACTGCTATGGCGGAGGAGCGCCCCCTCCTGGGGGAGGCACAACAAGGGGTGCTGCATTCTTCAGCACACATAGGAAGAGGAAAAAGCCTCTTGTGATAGCTTTTGTACAGGATGGTTTTCCTTCCTGCACAAAAACATTATCCCCGCAATGCAGGTCCCTTGCACCATGGTGCAAAGGTGCCTGCGTTGGCGCACAGCAGCCCATTGTGCCCCAGCGCAGGGGAAAAGGACAGGAATGCGCTGTATCTAATAGATACGGCGTATTCCTGCCCTTTTCTTTTGTCGTGGGGCAGTGCAGCAGGGAGACCTACTTTCAGAAATACACATTTACACCCACAGTTGTTGAAAAAAATGAATGCTGCTCAGGCCTACTAAAATTCTCTGTTTTCAGCTCTGTAGTTAACATAACGTTGTTCTTTATATATATTTCTACAGGAATTGCATATCTATTTGCCAAGGCATACCTGCTGTCCAAGAAGCCCTCCTACCTGGACACCTGCATTCGCTGCGGAGAGCTGACATGGCAGAAGGGACTGTTAAAGAAAGGCCCAGGAATCTGCCACGGTGTGGCTGGCAGTGCCTATGTGTTCCTCCTGCTGTACAGACTCACCGGGAACTCAAAGTACATCTACAGAGCACAGAAGTAAGTCTATTAGCATGCCAGTGGTTCCACACCTTTCAGAAGGTCTAACATAGGAAGGCACCACCCTGACGTACCTAGGAGTCCAAATCTATAGAACTGAAATAAATTTAGTAGAAGGGAATGTTAGAACAGCCATTTGGGCTATGAAAAGTAGTGCGGCATTCCGGTAAACCGGATGTGACTCAAGCTCCCAAAGAGGAATGTGAGTCTCTGATCATCCCTGCACCCCGTGTCAGGCACCTCAAGGTGCCCGCCACATGGTGCAGGGATCAACAAGGGGGCACCTGTGGTGCCCTCTTTGCCCCAAACCGGAGGCCAAAAATAGAAGGGGTCCGACTAGGTGCCCCCAAACACCCTTTCTGACAGTGTTTCCATATCGGAAAGGCTGGCATGGAAATCCGGTCGGAAACCGTGCATAGCAATCCAGATGGCGGAAACGCCTTCCATTTGGATTACGGGCTGGTCTCCGACTGGCAGACAGGCTCCTGGAGCCTGTTGGATGCCAGCCAGAATGACTGGCCGGTTTCAATTCCGACCGGCTGTATTGTTATCAGCCGGGTGGAATTGAAAGCGACGATGAGTGTCGGAATGCCTCCGACCTGAAGTCAAAGGCTTTCCGACACTTAACGTAATCAACCCTAAGTATTGGGTGAGAAAGAGCCATATTTACAAGGAAACGAAAAACCATGCAGGGTGGCTTTACCTGTCCTTGTAAATATGGGGCAGCAGGTTGCCCCGCCAGTACATCACAAAAAGTGACGCACCGATGGCACAAGGGGCTTGTAAATAAACCCCTAAGAGTACAAGAGGTCCTAGTAGCAATGGATGGATGAGAGTATCTATAAAATGGGTGGAAGCAAAAGGGTGCCTGCTGCACTAAAAGGTGAAAAGAGTGTTGAGCGGTCAGTCGACTTTGCTAGAGCTTGGGATGGCATAAGGGTTTCCATACCATATGAACAAATTCAGTAACTCCGTCCCTTAAATTGATGGGTACAGCGGTCAATACAGGGTAAAATTGGGCTGGAAAAATAAGTAACAGATGGGAGTTACCCCATCTACCCCCCCCCCAGCCCCCCACAAGTTTACTGAATAAGAACTCACAGACCTGTGACGCTGAACACCTTGGCTGCAAAACACTAAAAACGTTTTTACACAATGGAACGGTTCTTAATTTTTAAACGGGCTAAAGGACATTGTATTAAGATTGGTAGGAATGTTATGAAGCAGACGCAATGTTTATGGTTATTGTTAAAATGGACAAAAGCAATAAAAATGTGCTATGAAAAAATATCTTCTAATGCTGACGTCATCAGCATGAAGTCACACAGCAGAGTCCCCTTGTGTCTGCTGTTTGTTTCAAAGGCCCAGTTAGAATGAACTTTATTCTCAGTCTCCGTTTTATGACCCGCCTCCTGCTCGCGAACTATCTTGGCGCAGTGGACAGACTTCCAGTGATGTTTTGGATCCGGATCGTTGCAGCGGATCTTGTTTAAAAAAAAAAACGGCAGAATAGACCGGTTCCAATGACGACCCCGTCAGGCACAGCATGTATTGATTTATTGATGGCTTGCGCCTCTTACTCAGCACGGGCCCTTTTGAGGTATTGAGCCGGCGTCAGCTCTTCGCTCTCACTCCCGGATCAATGATTCAAGTTTCCTTTTCAGGGGGCTGTAAAACGCAGCGCTCCCGTGGACGCCCTGTCCTGCACAAATACCACACAGTGTGCAGAATTGTATTCTGTTTGATGGCATGTGTGCGAATCCTCCCCCCCACCCCACCCCTTAACTCTAAACAAGATGATAAATAGATCCCTACGGCATTATTGACTTTTAAATATACTGCACTCCATGTGACTTTGTCGAACAACAGCTAAAAATAGCTCCCACTTGCTGGTGGCTGCAGAGAGAACCCCGGAAGGGAATTCCGATATTGCACATCTAAATGAGTCTCCAAGGTGCCCTGATGCAGCAGTGTTGCAGCACTAGGCGCGGGCCACGAGGCCGCAGAGTGTGGAGCGCGCTTAGAAACGGGAGTGCTTTGTCTAGGCGAAAGGTCTGCGACCTTCTCTTTACTATGAGCTAATTATGCTCAATGCAAATCATCCCGAGCTACTAATAAATATTATTAGTATTGTAATAATAACCGCATCAGGCAAGATGAGTGGCTAATCCTTTCAAGGTTAACAGTAATGATTACCTCATTGCATCCGGGAGGACTGCCAGTGGTAATGTAAAAAAAAAAAGGTTTTATCAATTTGAACGTCTCTGCATGTGTAACACATACCAGCCACAGCGGCAATGCCCTTGTCACAAAGGTAATTGTATTAGTAATAATATTAACTCTTTCCCACGTCACACTATCACTCAAATATCAGCATTAGATATATTTGAGAAATTCAAGTGCTTTTCTCCAAACACCTGAGGTTATGAGTTCTGGAAATACACTCATTTTTGTGTCGAATACACCCTTTTCAGTTTAGCTATACATATATTAATTCAACCAAGCAATAGCTTCTTTTTTTTTTACATATTTTTTTATTATCGACATAAACTTACAGTACAGTGAATGAGACATTTCGAAACACAGGGAGACCAATTACAATCACAAATACAATAGGATATTACATTGCATGCCATGGAGAGGGGACATTATCACAGTCAATCTTACGGGGTGGGACACAAATATTTCCACGATACGAGTTCCAGGAGTCACAAATCTTAGACCGCTTACAGGGGCAGCCACGGGCGATGTAGACTGTCATTTCCCTGTGCATACACCAGTTGAGGTCTTTCTTCAAGCAATAGCTTCTAATGTAGTAGGCTGTGCTGGATGCAGAAAAGCTACTTAGAGGCCGCGGGAGAGCTACCAGTAGTTCACGAGCTACTCGTTGGAGAAGCATGTCTTTGACCATATGCAAAGTGAATAGCCATTGCTGAGAAAGGGAAGCCATTTGTTTTTATTATAGAAAGGTCACAAATTCACCCGTGTGAAAAACAGAAGAATTGGCGTAAAAGATAGCCGCGTTGGAACAAGCAAGTCCTTCCCGTTTCTGCTTGCTGATAAGAACGGAACAGATCCAAAAACAGGTATTACTATTCATAACGAGGAAAACACAAATATGATGGGTGGGATGATAGAAAAGCTCTCAGCGGCTGGCAGTCCCTCCATTGCATTGTTTTTCATCTACTGTGCCATTTCAGCCAAAGACCAGCCATGGAGATCCCATGTGGCTGGGACCTGGCCTTCCAGTTTAGGCTAGATTGGTCCTACTGTAGCAGGGCTAAGAGTGATGTGCATATATCTGTCTAGAGGGGGACACCGTCAAAAAACAATGGTGTGGAATGTGGCTTGAGCAACTACCAGCAGCTAGCATTAATTCAAGCATTCCTTCCGTCACTTTGTAGTTTGTTGCACTAGATCAGCAGTCATCCCTGCAGCTGGCTCAATAGGGCATTATGGTTTACTGTGTCATAAACCTGCTGTGTTATACACAAAAGCTCCAATAATAATTTGTGAGCCTTGCCGCCAAGATTAACATATCTCACAAATATCTGTAATGTATAAATCTCACAACTGGGAATAAAACTGAATTAATAATCTGATTGCAACATTTTCGCTTCAGGATGGCTCCGCCACTTTATGCAAATAAAACTCTGTATTAATAATGATGACTTACAATGAGGAAACAGAAAAAATGTATTTTAGAAAGAAAAGTATGTAAAAAAACACTAATGCATGTTTTAAACTGATCTGATTTTTATTTTCTTCTAATAACGTTTTTATGTCAGTGCATGCATTGGGAATATGGGGCTGGCCGGGCTGTTTAAGTATCACCTTGTCGTTTTCGATTTGTTCCTGCCCCAGTTGTAGCTGCCAATCTCTTCATTGAACATGTTCTCCATCTATACAACGGCACCCCTTGTCTACAGCTTGCTCCTGATGCCACAGGACCCTTTGAATATATTTTTTTCAAAACAAATTGAAACATTGGGGCCTATTCACAAAGCCATTTTGGAGTACGTGAAGCAGTACCCCGCACTAATTTTTATGTACTTCTACATGTTTTGTTTTTTAAATTAGCCCTAAAACATCTAAGTGGGAATGAAATATGAATATCCTGGAAATATATTCATGTACAGTTAGTATAAATAGCACTGTTCTATCTTTTTACTTTTACTGGGGATTTTAGGGCCAGTTGACAAAGGCATTTATGAGTGACTTAGACTGTAGTAGTACTTATAAATGATTTTGTGAATCTGCAGGTCGCTCCCCATGCCACACAGCACCACCAGTGTGTCGTTGACCCTAAGCCCGCTGCTACCGCTCACTGTAGGTTCGTGTCTCGTGGTCGCCAGCTCTCGAGCTCGCTCTGCCCCTTCTGTCAGCTCTGCCGTGACTGTGCTGTCTGCCTTCCTTTAGTATTTCAGTTTACTCCTTTGTGACTGCTTTGTATTTTTACTATGTATTTTACTTCATTCCTTGTCTGTTTTCCTGCTATGTTGTGCCCTGTCTTGCCTTTTGTTACCCCCGCTCGCTTTACCCTTCGTTTTTCCCCGCCGCTGCATCCCCTGCGGCCCCGCCCCCCTCATCGCCCATTCACCTCCCCGCTCCTGCCTACCAGCTGCTCCTCCCTCCCAACTCCCCTTATATGGCAGATGCTGTGCGGCGGCAACACTGGCACGCCAAAGGCGTGCCTAAGGCAAGCCAGTCTGCGCCCATCCGCACCTGGACCGCGCCCAGCGCCAGAACCCCTGGCCCCCGCGACCACCACAACGCCCGTCTCCGCTACGATGTCAGCACCCTCCACGCACTCAACACGGGACAATCAAACACCTGCTCCCTGGCTGCACCAATGCGCACCCAAGGGCCCTTCCCCTGCCGGAGCTGCAGCTTCACCAGCATCCGGTCCGCCACACCACCCACCGTGAAAGAACGCAACCACCTCAGGTGCATTCTTCTCAACACCCCCTCCGCCCGCAAACGCGCCGTTGAACTCTGGGACCTACTCGACTCAACCTCCCCGGATGTCGTCTTCCTGACAGAGACCTGGATGAACCCCTCCTCGGCACCGGACATCTCCATAGCCATCCCGGACACCTACAAGATCACCCGAAGGGACCGCACCAACGGAACAGGAGAAGGAATCGCCATCGTCCACAGGAACACTCTCAGAGTCTCGACCAACACCGACAACACCCTCAGCACCACCGAACACCTGCACTTCCAGATCCACACCGATGCCAACACCACCCTCAGAGGAACCCTCGTCTACAGACCCCCCGGACCCCGACCACAGTTCAGCGACTCCATCGCCGACTTCGTCAGTACACACGCCCTCGCCTCCACAGACTACATCCTCCTCGGGGACCTGAACTTCCACCTCGAGAACAACAACAACTCCAACTCCACCACCCTGATCGACAACCTTGCCAACCTCGGACTCAGACAGCTCGTCACAACACTCACCCACTCCACCGGTCACACGCTTGACCCCATCTTCTACACAAGCTTCCATGTCTCCTTCAGCCACACCACCGAGTTCCATTGGACCGACCATCGCTGCATCCACTTAACCTTCCGCAAACCCACCATGCACCACCGCACCCAAGAGATCCCCGCCGCTGCTGGAGCAAAGTCACCGAAGACCAGCTAACAACCACCCTTGCCCAAAGCCCACCCGCGGACCCTGCCGACCCCGACACCGCCGCCCGCAACCTCAGACAGTGGATTGACGACTGCGCCAACATCCTCGCTCCGATCAAGAAACCCTCCAACAGACACACCAGCAAGAACACCAGCTGGTTCAACGAGGACCTCAAGGCCTCCAAGCAAACCTGCAGAAAACTAGAGAAGATTTGGCACCGGGAACCGACACCGGACAACCACACAGCCCCTAAGAATGCCTTCCGCAGACACCAACACCTCATCTGTTCCGCCAAAAGGGCCTCCTTCAAAGACCACCTAGATGACAATGCACACAATAGCAAAGAGCTCTTCAACATCATGAACGAACTCTCCAACCCCAGCTCCAACACCAATGACATCCCACCTTCACAAGACCTGTGCGACTCCCTTGCCACCTTCCTCCATCGCAAGGTCGCAGACATCCACAACAGCTTCAATGTCACAACCGCCCCGAAAGCCACTGAGACATTGGTCCCCATGGCTACCACCCGCACCGATCCCCTGCTCTCCTGGACCAACATAAGCAACGACAACACCATCAAAATCATGAACACCATCCACATGGATCTCCTTCAGACCCATGCCCACACCACATCTTCAACAAAGCCAGCACCACCATTACACCCCATCTCCGGAAAGCCATCAACATCTCCTTCGAAACAGCGACCTTCCCGGAGAGCTGAAAGCACGCTGAGATCAACGCCTTACTCAAAAAACCCAAGGCTGACCCTAAGGACCTCAAGAACTTCCTGCCCATCTCCCTGTTCCAGTTCCCTGCGAAGGTCATTGAGAAGACCGTCAACAAACAACTAACCTGAGGAGAACAACATCCTGGACCCATCCCATTCCGCAGCAACCAAGGGAACCAAAACTGCCCTCATTGCCGCAACTGATGACATTAGGGCCCTCATCCTCCTGGACCTGTCAGCTGCCTTCGACATAGTCTGCCACCGCACCTTATGTACTCGCCTCCACGACGCTGGGATCTGAGACAAGGATCTGGACTGGACCACCTCCTTCCTCTCCGGCAGAGAGTGTCCTCCTCCCCTTTTCCACTCCAAAGCCACCGAGATCATCTGCGGCGTACCCCAGGGCTCATCCCTCAGCCCGACACTGTTGAACATCTACATGGCACCGCTCGCTTGCATCCCCCGACTACAAGACCTCAACATCATCTCCTACGCCGACGAGACCCAGCTGATCCTATCCCTCACCAAGGACCCCCTCACCGCCAAAACCAACCTCCACGAAGGTAATAAGCCATCGCCGAGTGGATGAAAAACAGCCGTCTGAAGCTAAACTCGAACAAGACAGAAGTCCTCATCCTTGGCTCCACCCCCTCGGCCTGGGACGACTCCTGGTGACCGGCCGTACTGGGAACAGCACCAACACCCTCCGACCACGCACGCAACCTGGGGTTCATCCTTGACTCTACTCTCTCTATGACAAAGCAGGTCAACGCCATCTCATCCTCCTGCTTCAACACCCTCCGCATGCTCCGCAAGATCTACAGGTGGATATCCACCGAAACAAGAAGAACGGTCACCCAGGCCCTCGTCAGCAGCAGGCTGGACTACGGAAACGCCCTCCACGCAGGAGCCTCGGCCAAACTCCTGAAACAACTACAACGGATTCAGAACGCCTCTGCAAGCCTTATCCTCGACACCCCCCGCCACAGCCACATCACACCCCAACTGAGAGACCTGCACTGGCTCCCCGTCAACAAGAGGATCACCTTCAAATTCCTCACCCATGCAAACAAGGAACTCCACAACGCCGGACCAGCATACCTCAACAGACGACTCACCTTCTACACCCCCAACCGCCAGCTCCACTCCGCCGACCTCGCCACCGTCCCCCGCATCCAAAGAGCGACCTCCGGCTGCGGATCGTTCTCCCACCTCCCGGCCAAGACTTGGAACAGCCTCCCCATCCTCCTACAGCAGACCCAGGACCTGCTTACCTTCAGAAGACTACTCAAGACCTGGCTATTCACGCAGTAGCAGAACCCCCCCCCCCCCTTAGCGTCTTGAGACCCCCACGGGTGAGTAGTGCGCTTTACAAGTGTTCTGATTGATTGATTGTATTCCGGATTAAAAAGAACTTGGCCTGGCAGTTCGGGCTGGAAGGTTCCTTTTGGAGCAGGGTCAAGACTGATTTGCATATGGCTGGGTCGAAATACAGGGGGCCTGGTGTGCAAAATTACAATGGACTGAGATGAGGCCCCAAGCACTTACTAGTATCTGAGATTAATTCCAACATTCCACCCATCCTTTTTTTGTATACTTCGGTGTGACGCCTTAAGTGCTCTAGGTATGCCCAGACATGGGTATCATGCTCACTAGGGCAATGGAACCAAGCTGCGCACAACTGAAGATTTCGAGGCAGATCAAAACTGGTCTTCGGTAGCATGTGTTCCAGTTGAGGGAGGACCTGGCCTGGCAATTTGAGCTGGACTGTTCCTATTGGAGGAGAGGCAAGACTGAGGTGTCATTCTGTGCAAAATAACAGTAGACTGGGATGCAGCTGAGTAACTACTAGTGGCTGAGATTAGTTCAAGCATTAAACCCATAACTTTTTGTATACTTCAGTGTAATGACCTAAGTGCAACACATATGCCCAGAAGTGGGTTCACGTTCGCTGTGCTACTGTAACCAAGCTATACCCGACTGAAGAGCCCCAGTCAGGGTGAAATCGGTCTTGAGTTTCTTGTGTTACCATTCAGGGAGGTACTGACATTTCAGGTTGGGCTGGACTGTTCCTACTGGAGCAGGATCAAGACTGATTTGCATATGGCTGGGTCCAAAGTGAGGTGGTCATGGTGTGCAAAATACCAATGGACAGGAATGTGGCCTGAGTAATTACCAGTGGCTGGCATTAAATAAAACATTCTACCCATTACTTTTTTGCATACTCAAATGTAAGTCAGGGCAAAGGTATGCCATATTAAAACACAATTATATTTGAATGTGACCATGAACAGCACTTCACTGCCTTTTGCCTAGGTTTGTGCTATTCAAAAACCATATATACAAATACATACATATGGTCCTAACCATTTCAGGAGCAACTACTGCCAAATATGATCTGTAACATTGAGAGGATGAGATTCAGGCTCCTAAAACATTGGTAATAAAGGAGTACTGTGAAATCAGAAATAAATAGTCCTTTCTTGGAATAAAAGTAAATATACCGGAACACATTCTACCTTCACTGTGAGAGGGATCCTTTGCAGACCTCTTTTTATTGGAGTAAATAAGTCATCTTCAAATTTTTGAAATATGGAAGGCTTGTCAAATTGTTAACCACCCTAGTACTCTTTGCTGTTGCCTAGCTCTATACTCTGGGGTTCAGGAATGGTTTAGTGGACACTTTGAGAATGTTACCTGATCTGTTCAGTTGAGCATATGCTGAAGACAGTGGCTGCAGAGACTTGCCAAGTTCTGACTGCATACCCTGAAACCAGTTTGCAGTGGTAAATGCATTATTCTCTTGAGGAGAGGCTGGGTCTCAGAGTGTGCAAATGAAATAACTCAGATGTATAACCTTTGGGCTTACAAATGTGTAAAGACAGGTACTTGGGCATCTATGACTGGGCATGGCCATGATAAAAACTTTCATGCAGGGCCCAAGAATGCATAACCACCTGATCAAACGTATTCTCCAGCCAAGGAAGAGAAGAACTTTTAACAGTTCCAAGATCTGATGCCATCTAGTAGTATAGCTGTGTTAGCTGTCTCTTCATTAATAAGCATGACAGGCTTTCTTCAAAATCTGTAACTTAATTTTGCACAATGAGTGTGGGGTCCTGAAAAATCACAGGACCCCACACTCCTGCCTGAGGAATCATCCCCCCTATACTAGCTTTCTTCTGACATCCCTGCGAAATGACCCATAGGAGAGGACACAGCTGGAAAAAATGGCTTTACATTACGGCATTATTCTGTATGTTTGTATGTAATTAAATATAACTAATCAATACTTTCTGGTAGAAATCTGGGTGTGCGGGGGGAGGTGTATAGACTGTCATATGGGATTGTGTTTTTCTACATTTAAACATGGTTAGTGGGATTCCTACTATCATCCTTGCAGAAAGTTTTGTATTTAAGGCTAGGCAAGATGTGTAAACTTTCCTTGGATTATTGCCTGATTTTGTAATGCTTAATTTTCTTTATGTATGTCCCACATTTAATTTACAACGCGTCAGAGAAACATCCAGCTACTAACTTTAAACACACCTCAAATCATGTGCTATATTAAAAATGCTTTTTGGGGGGAAATAAAAAAAGTGATCTGAGATCTGTGAAATAGGCATGGATGTATCATTATTTGAGAATTTAATGAATAGACCTATGATGGGTTACAAGTACATAACCTTTAATTCTCTGACGATGTCCTGTAGAGTATTGCCTACAATGCTCCATAGCTCACCTCCTCTGTCTTTTTATTTATGAACATGTACTTGGTAATTAATTTGCATTGAGGTTTACTATTGTTATTAGCTTACCACACTAAGATCATATCCAGCACTTTATATTTAACACATGATAATGATTAATGATATGTAGAAAAACACAGTAATAACATTGGTTGTGTTTGTTTTTTCATAGGTTCGCCGAGTTTTTGTTTTCAGAGGAGTTCAAGGCAGGCTCCTGCAAACTAGAGACCATCTACAGTCTTTATGAAGGCCTCTCAGGAACTGTGTGTTTTTTGGTTGACTTGTTGCAGCCCAATCAGGCAGAATTTCCTCTTTTCAATGTCTTTGCATAGCAGACAGTATCTGCGTTCCTTAACAAAGTCTCACAGTGTTGGATCTCTTTTGTCTTACTCTTTTTCTTGCCAGAGTTGCCATTTGGATTTTACCAGAAACTTGCCTTAATGCTTCTGTACAGCCAGTGAAGATAGAGTATTATTGTAGGTACATCATTCCAGGATAAAACACCAACACACGACTGATGTTTGGAATATGGACCATTTCTATTGATATTTCAAATCATTGTGAACTAAAATCAATTCCTTTTGGATCAAAGACAATACAAACTGCACTGAATTTCTTAAAGAGAGTAAAGGGCAAGGTGATTCCATGGATCTGAGCAAGGATCTCATCATTAAAGAGCCTATGGATAATATAGCTGAGGTGAAATATTGTAATAACTGAAATTAGATGCTGAAAGTTATAAAGAAAAGGTGCTAAAATGCCAAAGCCTTTTTCTCCTTGCTTGTATATTTCCATGGATCCTAACACTGACATTTTCTCTCATCTTATGAAGCTATGGTATCATAAACCTTCAAATAAAGTTACATAATAAAATATAATGATTTGAAAATTATTTGATGATGTCAAACAATGCAATCAATGCCAGTTTTTATTTTCCACTTTACATAATGTCTTGGGCTCAACGATGCTAACCTGTGAATTTTTCTGCTTCACCGAAACACTATTTACCATCCTTTCAAACCCAATAGAGCCTATTGCATTCAATGTTGAGGTTCTTTATGTTTATGAAAAGATATCTAATACCTTCTATTAATCAAATTGCTAGGGTTCTTCTTTCCTTTGCACCCTGTGCTAATGGTTTAAAAGTTCTTTATAAAAAGCTTAATCCAGAAAGAATTTTTCAAAACATAAAACAAGAAGCGGAGCAGGAAAAGATGCAAATATAAAATATTTCAACCAACACCATTTTTCAGTAACTAGGTGAATTAACTTTGGCAGCACACATTAAGTATACTGATTTCCAGCTATATTAAAGCCCAGCAGAAGGGAAATAATTCAGCATCAAGGAGACTACCATGTGTCACTGATCATTGCTTCCCCAGAGGTTCCATGGTGACCTCAAGTTGCTCTACCAAACGAATGTTTGGCTGTCCACAAATTATAGTCACCACACCGCCTCCTCCTGTGCAAATTCAATGTCAACACAAAGGAAAGAACCAAATGAATCATAAACTTTTCTACGTGGAACAAGTAAGCCTCAGAAGCACTTGGGGTTTTAAGAAAAGCATTAGAATAATAATCTATTATCTGAATCGTCAAGGTGGAAGATGAATCAGAGCATGTAATGATCTTCTAGAGTCTCCAGAAGATCATTACATACTACAAAATGAGGAAACATTGACCCAATGTCGTAGTGGAGTCTCATGGATGCCTACGTGTACGATAAACAGAGAAACAACACCTACCCCTGGATGGTGAATTAAATGTTTGGATCTGTAAAGAATGAATTCTTTGAACTTTAGTCAGTCTCCAACAGTGCCACAACTTCTCTCTTTCAACCAGCACAGCATTGACACGCACTTCCAATACACATACTGGGTCATGAATTTTAATTAACTCTTTTTTTTAACACAAATTGGATCTTTAATCCCTATCACTTCTCCTGTAACAAACTGAGGGTATTTCAATTTACTACCCTTAGGGTGGTTTTATTACATGCATCCTTAACAATTTTAGCTCTTTGCCAGTCTTTATGAAAAGTGAATTATTTAGGGACATAAACATGCAACCAATTGGGTTGTAGCCCTGATGTTGCAACTCTCCCACAGATCAACTCAAAAAGTGAGCTCCCAGTGGAAATATGTGGAATGGTCCTGTAGGCCCATAATAACTTGTACATCACAAGTTACATCTTTGTTGCATCTAAGAGCACTTTGCACACACACCACTAAAACATGATTAAACCTCTCGGCCATGCAGTTGCTCTGAGGTTGATGCATGGCAGTCCTAGGATGTCTCATTCTACTCTTCTCTAAAAAATCATAAATTAAATTAAATGATACTCATTATCCATAATTATGGACTCTGATACCCCCTCTTTGACAAACATTTCACCCAAAAAACTAGTTACTGCACCAATAGTCACTTCATGCAAAAACATGACTTCTACTCATCCCGTGACATGATCAACACGCACGGGTGCATAATGTAACTGTATTAGTAGAATCTGAAAGGGACCTAAAAAATCCAGCCCTACTTTTTGCCAGGCTTATTCAGGTGCACCCACACAAAAAATTCTGCTGGTGACACAATCACCAATCATTTATTACTATTGCAACCTTGCTACATCACATACCATCCAAGACCACCAGAGTGTACCCCAAGAGTATGGAGATAGGAATTTTGATGGCACTAAATATTGTGACCAGAATATTGAGGCAGAAATATTAAAAGGTAAGTAAGTTGAGATTTTCTGCACCTAACTCCACATATTTATACCGTGAGAATATATATACGACGCGGCAAACCTGTGAGCCAGAGGTTGGAACATATGCAGGGATTCAGGAAGGGTCTGAGGAGTCTATTTGGACTGGACACAACGTGCTTTACCTTACATCACACCACAGCCACATGGACTTCATTTGAGTTTCCCCACGTACCATCCGTCCAGGTATGAAGCATTCTGGGTGTTGTAGTACCTACAGTAGTGCGACATGGTGGATGATCACATGTTTGAGGAGGTGCGAGCTCCAAATTGGGGGCGGAATGCAGGACGATTTAAAAGCGGAGGCATGTCTGTGTTTTAGTTTGGCAGCGGCATCTGAGGAAGGCCATTGAGCTGAAATGCAATATGCCAGTTCTGCTTTCCGAAAAATACCTTTTCCTGATTTCCTTGCGTGGCCCCTTCCTTCTGCTTGCTGGAGGGAGTATGTATATATATTACCTACTGGCGGTCGCCAGTAGGTAGTTATAGTTAGGACCTAGTTTCCATTGGAAGATTCGTCAAGGGGGGGGAATTTGGCAGGGAGAAGGATCTTGGTCTACAAAGCACTCTTTTGTTTATTTGGTGTATATCCGTTCAGTAGTTTTTGAGAAATATCGAAATTTACCGATATCGATATTTGGGAATTCTGCCATCTGATTGGCTGAGGCGTTACGAGCACAAGCTTGCTGCTTATTGACTGCGAGCGCTGCGATCGTTTGCAACTAGGAAGTGTTGGCTGCCATTTTGTGATTCCGTTGAAGCGAGTAAGGGGAAAAAAGGGTGAAAAAAGTAGGAAGGAGAAGGGGAGGAGTACTGTAACCTTTGTGGGGTGTTTGGGTGTGCTATAGAGGGGGTGCAAAGCAAAGTATTCACCCCTACCAGTGTGAAAGTGCTGGGCTAAGAAAATTTTGTGAGATATTGCATAGAGTGTGATGCTGGTAAGGTGAGCTGGTGCGGGACTCGGAGATTGAAAGCGTGAGCCCAAATTGTGTGTCTTATGCTGTGAAGTCATGTGCCGTGGCCGCTGTACTACACCTGTTGAAGTAGTGTCAGCATGTGTTTATACCTACAAGGACGAATTACTGACCCCTACTGGTCTGAAAGTCCTGGGGTACAGAAAAAATGTGAGGTACTGTCTAGAGTCTAATGCTGCTAAGCTGAGCTGCTGCCGGACTCGGGGATGAAAGCGTGAGTCCAAACTGTGTGTCATATGCTGTGAAGTCATGTGCTCATGCCACTGTGCCACATCTGTCCAAGAAGTATGAGCATGTAGTTATAGCTACTCGGAGGAACTTTTGATTCGAACATTGTAACTTATGTATGGTGCTTAGGGGGTGTTATACAGGGAGTGCGAAGGTAAATTCGCGCGTATCAAATCAATTCGGTATTTGTGAAGTGCAAACTACTCACTCGTACCGGTGTGATGGCACTGGGGGCGTAAGCTGAGCTGCTAAATGAGTCAGGGTAAAGTCGCTGAACTACTGACCCCTACCGGTCTGAAAGTGCTGGGTACGGAAATTAAGTGAGGTATTGCATAGAGTGTCATGCTGCTAAATTGAACTGCCGCTGGACTCGGGGATGAAACCATTAGCCTAAACTCTGTGTGCTATGTTATGTTAAAAATGATTTATTAAGCGCGCTGACACCGATTGGTTTCCTGGCGCTATCAAAAAGACAGTAGACGTGACCAGGAGTTTTTTTGCGTCCAGGATTATTGATATGCTTGTTTGTAGAGCCAGGTCTTTAGTGCTTTCCTAAATGACATGAGGTCCGGACAAGTCCGGATCTCAAGGGGAAAAGCATTCCACAGGCGGGGGGCCAAGGTTGCAAATCTGCAGCCGCCTGAACGCTTGCGTTTGAAAGAAGGAATCTGTAGAAAGCCCAGATGGGCTGAACGCAGATTGCGGGACGGGACATGCTTCGTGATAAGTTTGTCGATGAATTTGGGACTTTTACAATGTAGGGATTTAAAAATCATGCAACCTGTTTTAAAGGTGCAACGTTGGGCCACAGGGAGCCAGTGGAGTTTCATAAGCAATGGGGTGGCCGGTTGCCATCTAGGCTGGCTCAGGATCAGCCTGGCAGCGTAATTCTGTACCATCTGGAGGCGTTTCAACAGATAGAGGGGCAAGCCCAGATAGATAGAATTTGCGTAATCCAGGTGTGATAGCACAGTGGCGATCACCACCTGGATTATGGCTTCCGGGGCAAGGAGGCGCCGAACCTTCCGGATTTTCCTAAGTTGAAAAAAGCACTTGGAGACCACCTGGCCCACTTGAGTTTTCAGTGAGAGATCACTATTCAAGGTGACTCCAAGTGTCTTTGCCGAGGAGGAAGGCGCGGGGCTTGCCCCATGTCTGGCGGCCAGTACTGCGGACCCCAGTATTTGACACTGTCTCCTGTGAGAACTAGCTCGGTTTTTCCCGGATTTAATTTCAGGTGATTTTGGTCCATCCATGTTTGGATGTACCTCATAGTCGACTGAAAGTTGAAGATGGAGGTTTCCGAGTTGTCTATTGTGAAGAGCAATTGCAGGTCGTCTGCATAATTAAGCACCGTCACTTGTTTATTTCTGAGAGCCTGGATTAAGGCAAGGATATAAAGATTAAACAAGTGGAGTGACAGGGAGGAGCCCTGAGGTACTCCGCATGTGATGGTCTGTTCGGTGCCAACTAGATCTCCGAGCCGAACTGCCTGAGATCGGTTCTCCAGGAAGGACTTCAGCCAGCTAACCGCTGTGCCCCGGACGCCGGCCTGGATGACACGGTCGATCAAGATGGTATGGTCGACCGTGTCAAACGTGGCCAACAAGTCCAGGAGCATCAAGGCCTGGGGGGAGCGTTTGTCTGCGCAATCCCGGAGAGTATCTAATACTGTATTTACTACTGCCTCCGTAGAATGGGCGGGACGGAACCCTGCCTGGTGGGGTTCAAGACAGTTTGATTCCTCCATGAAATTGGACAGGCATTTAGCTACATGGGTCTCCATTACCTTTGCCAGGAAGGGGAGCAAGGAAATAGGACGATAGTTTGCCTTGCATGTTGGATCAGCCCCGGGTTTCTTTAGGAGCGGTATAACCGTCGCTTCCTTAAAAGCGAGGGGCACTAGTCCAGAGAATAAGGAGTCGTTCAGGAGAGTGCAGGCAGGGGCAGAGAGGACAGAGAGGCAGTCTTTTATGATATAAGGTGGACATATGTCCGACGGGGCACCAGATTAAATTCTTACTAGCAGTTCCTGAAATTGCTCTGGGGTAATGGGAGGAAAGCTGCTAAGTATGCTAGTGTTATTAGTAGCGAATGTTATGGGGGTGGTAGGATTCAGGGATTGTGGTATACTGGCTTCAATGTCCGCAATTTTCTCAATAAAATAAACATTAAGTGAGTCACAGAGGGTCTGGGTCGGTGTTAGGCTGGGGTGGACACTATCTAAATTTGTTAGCTCATTGAGTATGGAGAAGATATCCTTTGACCTGTTTGTCGAACTGAGGATGCGAGAGGATAAGTAGGCAGCTTTGGTGGCAAGAATGGCCTTCATGTAATCTTTCCTGGCCGTAGTAAATCTGATCTTTAAATCGGGGGCATAATTGCGACGCCATTGACGCTCGAGTTGGCGCACAGCCAGTTTCTTTGCTTTTAGATCTGGCGAGAACAATCTTTGGGTGTCAGCGCGCCGGGCCAGTTTGACTTTCTTATAAGGGGCATGGATGTCACTAGCTGCTTGAAGCCAGCCGGAAAGGTTGGATTCGGATAAATTGATATCAGGATGGGGGAATGGGATGGAATTGGCCAGTGTCTGTAAGAAATGTGATCTATCTAGAGTATTCCATTTTCACGCTTGACCTCCCGCTGCAGTAGCGGTTGACTTGGTGGAAGAGTAGACAAGGTTAAATTTCAGAAGGAGGTGGTCAGACCATAGGCAAGGGATAGTTGCCGGGGTTGTGATTAGCGAGGAATCGGACCAGACCTGGTCTAAGATATGGCCTTTACAGTGGGTTGGCGAGAGCACTCGTTGTGAAAAATTCACGTTCGTAAGGAGCTCAGTGAGTTCACCCGAGTAGGGGCCTTCCTTAGGGTCATTAAACCAATAGTTAAAGTCGCCTGTTAGGAGGATCCAGGCATGGTCCATAGCCAGATTAGCGATTTGCTCGCTTAAGGTGAGAGGGAAAGATGGCATGTTGTTTGGGGGTCTATACAAGAGGACACATGCGATCGTTGTATGGGGGGTTTCAAACTTTAACACCAGATTTTCTGTGTCTGGTAGATTCAGGCAAGTCAGAGTGGTGACTTTCAGGTTAGAACGAATAACTGCCGCAACCCCCCCGCCAGATTTGCCTGACCCACGGTCAGCGTGTATTATATAGTAGTTCGGTGGGAGTGCTGCTATTATATCAGGGGCGGAGTCTGGGGTCAGCCAGGTCTCAGTAAGTAGGAGAATATTGGATTTGTCCTTATCTAACAAAAGAAAAATGTCCATCTGGTGTTTCACCAGGGAACGGGTATTTAGATAAAGAATGGCCAAGGAATGAGAGTAAGAGCCAGGCTCCGCCTGACTGTTGGGGTCAGGGCTTACCGTATTGGAAGGTTCTATGGAGGGGGTGCAGTCGGCTAGGATCCCTTGTCTCCTGGTCCTGGTATGCTTTTCCCTGGACAGATGCCCCTGGCCTCTGTTGAATTTCATGAGGTCCTTGCGGGAGTATGAGATTGGACAGGCAGCATGACTGGCCCTAGGTCCCGTCTGGTCGCGGACGGGCGCAGACGGGCTTCTCTTTGGCGCGCCCGCTGCGCACGTCCGCTGCACTTTCTAGACGGGGGCAACATTTATGCCTGCAAGGGCGGGAGGGGCCGAGCACTGGTCCGCTCGCCTGCTCCTCACCCAAGATGGCGACTAGGGAGCTGGACCCCAGGCAGCGCCTAATCGGCTGCGGTGGGAACGAGCAAGGAAAAAACAAAGAGGCCAGTTACAATTTAGCAGGTCGGTCGGTGCCCGCACACCTATGCTGTAAAGTTATGTGCTCTGGGCGGTGTGCCACACCTGTCCAACTTGTATATGGTGCTTAGGTGGTGTTGTATAGGGAGTGCGAAGGTAAATCAATACGGTATTTATAAAGCGCAAATTACTGACCCCTATGGGTGAGTAGAGCCGGTGATCAAAGCGAGAGCTCTGTGCTGCAAAGTGAGATGGTGTGGCCGCTGTGCCACAGCTGTGTGGAGAATACATTTTAGCGAGGGTCCGGGAGTTGCCGTTACCTGGCCCTAAAATAGCGGGCCTAATTTGTAAGTTATAGGGTGGCTCTAAAAAGAGCCCTTGTGTTGATTAGTTGGAGCTACATATAAGTGCGGATGCACAGCTTCAAGTTGTTCAGGAAAACTCGATTTCCCTGATCTGTGAAGTGTACTCCATCACTTCTGTAGATATCAGCCATATCAAAACGTATGTTGTTGTTGTAGATGGACCCCATTTTGTGGTCTCTGAGGTAGGCAGACACAGCTTTGTTGACTTTCTTCATAGAGTTTTCAATCTGAGGACAAAATTGTTTTGATCATTTCCACTTCTGTCTTTGGCATATATTGGAATATACAAAGATAGTTTGAGGCAAAAGTAACATCAATTGTCCAAAGGTGTCCTTCATACGCATTTCCAAACCTACCCTAGCCAATGTGCCTAGGTCGTTTTCACCACAGTGCACAATCATGAGGTCAGGGTGTTGGAGATACAAACAGGTTTTAACCAAAGGCAACAATTGGTTCCACTTCTATCCTCTCTGTGCAAACCATTTAATGTCCACATTTTGTAAGCCTAGGTCTAAGTCAATACGTCTCTGTTCTGCATACCTCTTGCACCAGAAAACATAGCTATGTCCTACGATCCACACTGGCATTTGGAAGGTATGGCTGAAAGGTATGGAAAGATGTCTGTAGCTCATGCAGTTCCTGCGTAGAACTAGAGATATGCTTAAAGATGGGGAACTAGTTTTTTTCACATACAAAACGATACCTGATTGTGAGATGAAAAGCATTGTTTTTTAAAAGTAGGGTGCACATTCTTTTTGTGGAAAAGCATGTTTGTGATTGGTTAAGTAAAAGCAGGTTTAACGTGGAGTACATATTATAGGATAACATTTGCTCAACTCAACCACACCTGCTACTTGCATTTGGAAGGCACTGTTCGAACTTAAAACAATTGTGAACTTTTAACCTGCACATGCTGTTAAATGTTTGAGAAAATGTTGCAAAAAAATATCGTTAGGTTTAAAAAAGTTGATGAACTTTTAACCTGCACGTGTTGTAGAATGTCTAGAAAGTGTGTTGATAGAATACGTTCCACTGCTGACTTCGATGTGTCGTTGAATATGAAAAAAACTGTTTATATGGAAAATTAAAAAGAAACTAATATAGAAGTTTTGAAACGTAAAAGAATCAAGGAAGTATTCTAATTTGTTCTTTACTTGTATTTATGTGTGGAGGAACTAAATTGTAGAAACAGCACCAGGAAGAGGAAGAAGCAGGGTTTGGGGGGACGGAGGGAGATGGGCACAATGGCACCCATGTAGAATGAAGTACAGCACAAGTATAGACAATGAATGGCCAAAATGAAACACACCAACAAGGAGCATAAGTCACACAACCTGGCAATATCACACCACTGAACGAGCATAGATGTGAAAACCACGCTGCATTCATACAGGATGTGTACAAAGGCCGGTCGTGGGTGTTGTGGGATGTCTGCAACCGTGGTCATCATGGATAAGATGCCCAGCACGTGGCACATGGGCGGGTTCACTGTGTGTTACGTTGCCAAACAGCTGCTCCTCCCTCCCACGAGCCCCCACACTTTTGTACAGTGCGCTGTTGTATCCCGTGCAATCCTACGGCACAGCATTGTAATGCCTATTCCGGCATGTCCAACGAGATTCGAACTACACCATGAGAGTGCCGTTTGGTGGTGGTGTATCCCACTTTACAACATAGTCTGCTGCGGCCCTTGTGGCAGGCCACACCAGAACACAGAGACACACTTACCGCACTTCCTTCACACGGACATGTCCGAGACACCCCGTTTCCCTTGCCGGATAGGCACACCCTTGCGCTGACCTGTGTACACCAGACCAGCACACGTGTGTTGTGCTTGCAGGAGGATTCGTGCATAGCTACATGTCCAGGGTCACTGCCAAAGCTGAGGTGACATGGTAACGCCTGCTGAAGACAGCACACTGATGTTGCAGGGCCCGTGCCTATCATTTTAACACAATGACCACAAGGACAGATCAGATGCTTGTTTGGGGGGCGTTGGTGGTCTTGGGGTTGTTTCAATGAGTCTTGTGGCCATCATTGGTATCCCTGTGTCGTGCTAATTGACTCTATGGTACATGTGGGTGTTCTTGTGTGGCTCTTGGCTGTGTTTCCTTTCATGCTGCAGGCAGTCGTCCTGCTTAACACCAGCAGAAAGCAGGTGTAAAATTCCTGGTGGTAACATGGGTTATTACCGGAATGAATTTCACATTACGGTTGTGATGTCATTTTTTTCGTGTGCAGAACAATATATGAACTGGGTAATGTATCCCGTCAAGATCCAGCACCTGACGCACTATACCTAATCAAAATAAATTCAATGAGATTTCTTCATTGATTTTGTGTGTACACTGTAAGTGCAGGCACTACCTCAGTGCAATTCAATACAGGATTTTAGTATTCTGAATAAATCGCAAAGGTGCATCTCGTGACTTTTTGCACGGGACGGCTATTCTGCAATTCATTATCAGCACTTTAATGCAACTAAAGTTGAGATAAATCTAACACAGTATTCAGAAGTTGGTGCAAACTGCAGAGATCACCAGTATTGCTGCGATAAGTGCTCCAAAATTTAACACCATGGTGGATACCAGCAAATAACAGTAAGAAAGAGTCACACAGCAGTTAAGAAAACAACAGAAAAAGTTAATAATTGTTTTGGGGCAAACTTTATTTTTTCTATAAACATATATAAACCATAAACTATTTTTGCATTTTATTAATATATATATATACATACAAAAGAAACCAATAAACGCAATTTAACAAACATAATAGAAAACACCAATGTGGAAGAGTCCTGTGGGGACCATGGATGTCGACCACAGAGCTTGGAAAATAAAGCACAAAATAAGGACGTGGGTAATGCGCATATCAAAGGACTAAGATAGAGAAACAGAGACAGATAAACAAGCCAGAGAGAAAAAGAGAGGGAAGGAAAGAAAGGGAGTGAGAAAGGGAGAGAGAGATAGAAGGAAAGGAATGAAGAGAGTGAGAGAGAGAGAGACTGTCACCTCTGCACATCCATGAGCAAATAATTACCTGGTGCCAGCGGAGTGTGCAGCAGTGGGCGAACTCCACATGCCTGTCAAAACCCCACAGATCTCAGATGTGTTGCTGAGTCCTGAGTCCTGAATGGCGGAGACCACATCAGATACTCCGCCGATCTGAGATGTGTTGCTGAGTCCTGAGTCATGAATGGCGGACACCACATCAGATTCTGCGTGGATCTTGCAAATGTCGCTAAGTTCTGAGTCCTGAATGGCGGAGACCACATCAGCTTCTTCGCGGATCTCCCAGATGTCTCTGAGTCCTGAATGGTGGAGACCACTACAGCTTCTCCGCGGCCCTGCAGATTTCACACATGTCGCTGACTCCTCAGTCGTCAATGGCGGAGACCACCTCAGGGGTTGGTGCTGCTAAGCCTGTGGAACTCAAGTTTGTGTCATGTGGTGGTAGGCTCCTGATGACCACATGAGTTTGGGGTGGCACTAACCCTATGCATATGAAGTCTGTGCCAAGGGGATGGTAGGCCGCTGACTGCCATACAGTTGAGGGTGCGACTAACCTTCTGTGCAACTTTTCATGGACTTTTTATGGTTGAGACCCGTGGAGCGTTCGCCTGCTAGTCAGCACCGGCAATAAAGGATGTGACATTGTCGATCTATTATATTTGCATGGGCGCATGTGCCGGATGGGTGTGGTGTGTGTACAAACCTGCCCTCAGGGAGTGCCCATGAGATGTTTAGAACTAGACCACTGACCTGCACACCAACAGCGAGTATGCCTGCGATAGGTAGCTATGTGGGGCCAACGTCGGAACGTAATCGGAGTGGCGTGGCGTACGACGGAACAGGGCAGAGACAGAGACAATGACATGGACGGCTCGTAGTACTGGGTCTGGGAGTCGAGCAGACGGGCCGCAGCTTACCCTCTGCGAGCCTGGGTCTGAACTGTTCATAACTCACACTACATGAGTATTGAAAAACCATTTTGTGATTCAGTCCGTCAGCTGGCATCTGTCCGAGGCATTTGTAAAAACATATTGGAGTTATTTCTGTGAGTGATACCCCTTTGACGCTCCCTCTCCCTACATTAGCAGGTAACGTACCTTCTTCCCGCATTACCAACATACCCCCAGCAACCTTCTTGGGCCCGGATGTGTCCCTGTGCGGTTGGAGAAATACGAATCTTAGTCATGTATAGATTTACATATAAAAAAAATTATCTAAAGAAAAGAACAAATAATACTGAAGGGAGTCTGGTGCTGTGGTCGCTGCCACGATTTTGGGGTCACTTCCGTTCAGGACTCAGGGCACAGTTACACATGTGGGATTGGTGTGTGTTAAATAGGGTTAGTGGTACCAGAAGCATTGAGAATGGATGAGCCTGTGATGATGGTTGATGTGGACGGGTCGCGCTGGGAGCAATGTGTCTTGCCTACTGGACTGCATCATGTGGAATCAGGACTGTATCTGAATTGTGAGGCCTGCTGACTGTAGTGTAGGCCAGAAGTAGCGACAAGGAAAGGCCCACAGCCATGTGCATACGTTGGTGGCCCCACCGACCTGCATAATGCAGGTTCAGTGGCTCCAATTATCGGCAGACTTCAATCTGTAAATACTCATCACTAATCCAAGGGAGTGAGGTGCTGTGGTTGCTGCCATGAAGCTGGGGTCGCTGCAATTTAGAACTCAGGACACAGTTACACATGTGGGATCGGCTTGTGTTAAAGAGGGTTAGTGGGACTACATGTCGCCGGCCTTGCATATCGAAATACGTCTCACTGATCGAAGAGAGTGTGGTGCTGTGGTCGCTGCCACGGACTTGGGGTCATTGCGATTCAGGACTCAGGACACAGTTACACATGTGCGATCTGCCTGTGTTAAAGAGAGTTAGTGGCACCACGTGTCGCCGCCGTTGCATATGGAAATATGACTCACTGATCAGAGGGAGTCTGGTGCTGTGGTCGCTGCCACAGACTTGGGGTCACAGCCATTTAGGACTCAGGACACAGTTACACATGTGGGATTGGCTTGTGTTGAACAGAGTTAGTGGCAGCACTTGTCGCCAGCCTTCCATATGGCAATATGCCTCACTGATTGAAGGGAGTCTGCTGCTGTCTCACGGTGTTGGGGTCACTGCTATTAAGGACTCAGGACACAGTTACACATGTGGGATCGGCTTGTGTTGAAGACGATTAGTGGCACCATGTGTCGACGGTCTTCCACAGTGTAGGTCAGAGGTAGCAGTGAGCAAGGGCCCATAGCCATGTGCATACGTTGGTGGCCCCACCGGCCTGTGCAGTACAGGTTCAGTGGCACCACATGTCGCTGGCCTTCCATATGCAAATATCCTTCACTGATTGAAGGGAGTCTGGTGCTGTGGTCGCTGCCACGAAGTTGGGGTCGCTGCCATTCAGGACTCAGGAACCAGTTACACATGTGGGATGGGCTTGCGTTGAACAGGGTTAGTTGGCACCACGTGTCGCTGGTCTTCCACAGTGTAGACCAGAGGAAGTGGTCAGCAAAAGCTCACAGGCAGGTGACGTTGACTTGAGCTGCACAGATTGGGAGCATTTGGTCTTCTTAACCCATTATAGTCTCTTACACAATTTGCGTTGCAACTAATCTTGAATTGTGAACCATGTAACCCCAGTGTAGGGCGCAGGCAGCGGTCAGGATGGGCGAACAGCCACGTAGCGTTGAGTTGAGCTGCACAGTTAGTGGCACCTGGAGTACTCAGTGTGTGATGATACACGGTCCCGGCGGGCCGCACTCGGAGCAATGTCTTGCCTTGATAAGGCCACGTGGCGATGACTCATGGTGCAGTGAGTTAGAAGCACACAGCGTCATCTGCAATCGCCACTGTATCTGAATTGTGAGCCCTGCTGTCCGCAGTGTAGATTGAAGGCAGTAGTTAGCTTAGACATCGAGGAATGCTTTTTGTCACTTCTTCTTGAAAAAATCAGAGGACATAGAGTACAATTCTCTGTGCAATTAATAAATCAAGGCTTAATTCAAATAGTGAACCCTGCTGTCCGCAGTGTAGATGGAAGGCAGTAGTCGGTACAGACATAAGTCTACAGGGCTGTGCCGCTGGGTTTGCAAGGGGCCTGTGTGGAGGAGGCCCGCGGTCGTGGCAGCAGCCACGTACCAGGGTGAGGGCAGCCGCTCTGTAGACTTGTTGGTCTTCCCACAAGTGAACCGCGCCCAGGGCCTGGCCTATTTATTCATACACCTATGCTGAAGTGGCGTACGTTGGACCAGCCCACTCTGCTTTCGCTACCAGGGGGGACAATACAGCTACATGACCGAGATCTTTCCCACTGCCTGAGGTTACATGGTTACGTCCACTGTGCACTACACTACAAGTATCAATAGAATATCTCCACATGGAGAGGTTTGTGCTTTGTATAGTGAGGTCTGTGCAGCACATCAGCGTTACATTTGGCATTGTGTGCATTATTATTGATGGGTGACTTGCCTTCTTCATGTATAGTTGGTTGCCACATCTCCCGACATTCAGCTATTGTGCGGCTGAGGGGCCATGGTATTTTGGGAAGGTCTGTTGTCCTGTTTTGCGCTGCATCGGTGGTAGTAGCGGGGTGTGGTCCGGGGGTCAGTTTCTGGTGGTGGTGGCGGCGCTGGGTGTTGTGGCCTTGTTGGGTAATTCATGCAGTAGCTAGTCGACCTCCTTAGACCTCCTTACACCAGTTAAAGGTTGATGTTAATTTGTTACTCGTAAGTCGGCTTATCGTCTGCTTTTTGGATCGCACTGAAGATTTGGCTGGTTGTTGAAAATATGGGGAAGTGGTGTTTTCGTGTTTTTTTTGCACTGGAATTACTACTTTGCATATCATTAGCGTTAGTTTCGGCTCTCGTTTGTGGCGATTTTGTTGGCGGAAGGTATCGATGGAAGTGTGGTGAGATGTGCAGTTTTCACCAGGTTGAGAATGGGATGATAATTAAAAAACACAGAAAAGAAAGAGATGTTTAATGAACATTATAATTAGAAATTAGCATTTAAAAAACCTTTGAAATTCACGGAAAAAAACATAGATTTCAGGAACGTTATAGTTAGAAATTAGCATTTTTAAAAAACCTTTGAAATTCACTGAAAAAACCATAGGTTTTTACAGACTTTATAGTTAGGAATTAGCATTTAAAAAACCTTAGAAATTCACAGACAAAAACATAGGTTTCTGGGACGTTATAGTTAGTTGGCCATTTCACTCATTCAGTGATGTCATCAGTGATGTCACTGACCATGTCATGAATGATGTAATATGTGACGTCATCAGCAGTGCATTGTGGGGGCGCGAGTTATAGTTAGCTCAACTAACTATAACAGCGGAATTTCTATAGTTTTGTATGAGTGAAATGTCCAACTAACTATAATGTCCCTGACACCGGCGTTTTTTTCTGTGAATATAGATATATATATCTACAAGTTGCATAGATGTGGAGTTAAGAATGTCAATCTATACATCATCTATATGCCCTAAATAAATAAATGGTTTATGTTGGTAACGCGTACCTAAGTAATTGGCTCTGCATTATGCATACCCATCTGCTCCTAGTCTGCTTTCATGGTTGACTCAGTTGTGTGTGCGGTGGGTATTATGTCAGTATGTAAGTTCGCCATCAATGCATCTAATTGTTAGGCAATTGGGTATTTCCTAAGGCCCCGGTTGTCTTCCCTGTGGAGGGCCATGCTATTCCGCCTGTGCCCAATTTGTGAATGAGCGATTTGCCAGGACGGGGCAACAGGTACCCCGCAGGCTTTGACCTAAACGACTGGTCAAACCCCTTGCCGATTCACTACAGGAAGCATCGGTGGCAAATCGCTAGCGTATGCTTGAGAAGGGAATCCCCCTCTCACACCTACAACACCTTAGTGAGTGTAACACATAGTCTGTAAAACACTCCACTTTATACTTTGTAAATTGCACCAGCACGTTTTTAAAGGTCCTGAGGAAAGCAAGCATTATAAAAGGCACTGGCTGAAACATGTCGACCAACACCGGATGTAGGAGGTCTTAACTAGCCACCACAACATCCACCTGCCTTGTTTTAACCGCTGACGGAGGCCTAGTTATTGAAATGTAATTTACCCTCGGGTACTGGGACCCCCGCCAAGCCGTTTTTAAATCTCACTTCACAATCCCCTACACTGCACTTTCTGAAAAATACCAGCTCCGCTGTAACCAGGCGTTGTAGCACACCCGGGACACATTAGGTGTCACTGGGTGGGCCCGATGATGAAGCATGCCACCAACTAGGTTGGTGGGTGAGGCTTCATGAATACACCTAAAACTTGTTTGAAAAACAACATATTTTGAACCATCAAGATTGGCAACCATTTCTATGTTCGTACCATCGGTACATCGATGACATTTTTTTAGTATGGAAGGGCAATGAAATTCAACTAACCAATGCGATCAGTTCCCTCAATATAGTTAACGAGCGCATTCAGTTCACGTATACCTTGAACAGATCTGAGATATCCTTTTTGGATGTGCAAGTCAAATTAGTCAACAACAAATTCGTCACATCGATACATACCAAAACTACAGATCGCAACAATTACCTTCACTACCAAAGCTTCCATCAACCAAGTCTGAAACGCCACCTACCGTACTCACAATTACTGCGTGCTAAAAGGATTGCATTCACTTCGGATTTATATGCCCAAGACAGTCAGAAAATCATTACCAAATTCCGTCACCGTGGTTACCCTTCAGACCTTACCCAAACCGCAGAACAGAGAGCATCCGCTCGCACTAGAGAAGATCTGTTGAAACCCAAAAACATTGTCCAGGAAGATGATACACGTTCTGTTTTCGTATCCAAATTTTCCACACAATCCACCAAAATAAAAGAGTCGATCCGCAAACACTGGCCACTGTTACAATTGGAAACTGATTTTAACAAAATCTTCGACAAACCACCAATTTTTGCCTATCAACGTTCTAGGAACATTCAATCTTTATTAAAACAACCCACAATGTCAAGTAACATTATCTTTAAAGGTACAATACCAAGCCATAATTGTGGACACTGTAGCAGCATTATGCAAGGAAATATTTTATCTCATCCCACAAAAGGTACTCCAATACATCTCAAAGTGAATGCCACCTGCGATACGACCAATGTTGTATATATACTCAAGTGTCCATGTGGACTCCCATATGTGGGAAAAACAGAACGCAAAATCAAAACGAGACTAACTGAACACCGCAGCAACATCCGTACGAAGAATTTGAAGTCATGTATTGCTGCACATTTTGTTCAATGTTCCCACAATCCGAGTCAAATTCGTTTTCTCATTCTTGAAGTGGTAAATAAATTACCTCATAAAGACAACAACAAACACTTGCCACAACGTGAACTATATTGGATACATTTCCTTCATGCTTTGCACCCGAAAGGACTCAATGACAGATTAGAATTCAGTTGCCACCTATAACAGTATTCTTACACCATTGTAAATTTTTGAAAATCATGATTGGTCTCTCGTTTGCTTGCTTAATTATGTTCAATGTTTGTTTTTCCATGTATCTTACAGCTTTGTTCAGATTCCATTTACTGCATTTTTTCTACCTTATTCTTTTCTATCCATTCGTTCCTTTTTTTTTTTTCTTTTTCTTTCATTTTACTTCCAAGTTTCCCCTCTCCTCATACTGGTCTTAAATCTGATTTATTTTTTCCCACTTTTTTCATCATCTGTTCATCCCGCTATATTTTCCGCTATATTTCCTATTTTTCTCCATAGTTCACTCTTTTTCATTCATTTAATTTTATAATAGTCCTCTCTCTTCTTTTTTCACCATGTACACCTCGATTCCTCTCGATTCTCCTACACGGCTATCTTTAACACATTTAGGTGTCATCCACCTTTATGTTCTTTCCCCGTTTTGACTGTCCTCTACAGTCCGCTTTCTACGCCTATGCACATCAATCTCACTTAAGGAGCATGTACGCATGCTCGGCGTCTTCCGGGTCCGTGTTCACTCGGATCGGGTGTAACTATCTTTACGCGCCTGACTCACTTCATGGCTGGTAAGTGGCTTCACTATCCACCTTAATCGTTCCTTCCTTTTACATTTCAGGGCTGAGGTTGTATATATAGATAAATCACGCGCATGCATTATTTCGGTTATTCACACTTGGCTTGGTCCGCACTCTGCCTCGTATCCCATTGGCACTTGGTACCACTTTCCATTTTCCCCTTGCACTCCGTTTCGCATGAATATTATTTATTACCCTCACGTATTTGTTACTTTTGTATCTTTCCCATCAGTCTTTTTCAATTGGGGATCATATCCTTCTTAATCAGGAAGTGGTCCACAACATATATTTCAATTGAGAACCTTTCTATTCGTTGCTGACTTTCACCAAAAAACCCTTTCATCTGTATAATTTTAATTGACACTAACTCTCACAAACACCTTAAAGTCTGAGGGCCTCATTTATGAGGCCTTGCGTCAGTTTTGCGCTTCCGATGCGTCACTTTTTGTGACGCATTGGCGGCGTAAAACATGCCTCCTGTTGCGCACTATTTACAAAGTGACGCATCTAAGCAGATGCGTCACTTTGTAAACCCCTGCGCTACATTATACCTGCGCCAGGTATAATGTATGCAGGGGGGGGCGTTCCCCCGCAAAAAGCTTCGTAGAAGTGACGCAGTGAAATCTATGAGATTTCACTGCGTCCCTTCTAGGACGCCGTTGCGTCAAAATCTTGCGCCTGCCTCACAGCAGGCGTAAGACTGACGCAGGCCCTTTCACATGGGGCTTGCCCCATGTGAAAGGACGCATTGCTGGAGTTGCGTCACTTTTGTGACACACTCCAGCAATGCGTCACTTTGGCGCTTACAGATACGTCAGAAATACTGACGTATCTGTAACTCCTTGCGACATGATGCGTTTTATTATAAATATGATGCATCAATCATGTCGCAAGGAGTGCACACTGAGAAGTGACGCATCGCTGCTTTCACGCAGCGATGCGTCATTTCTCATAAATGAGGCCCCGGGTCTTTTTATATTATTTTTTTTTTTTTTTTTTCTCTTTTTTTTAAATTTCTCTTTTATGGTCTCTTAAATTTTTGTAAGCTCCTAGATATCAGCGTCCTACAGTATATTCTCCTTTACTTCTTTTCCACATAGATTCCCCCTGAAGAAGTGCTAATTCGCACGAAATGCATCTGGGCCTATATTATCCATGGAGTATAATCTCAATTGAAATTTGAATTCGTATTGTTTTCACGCATCAAAACGCCATTTAAATATGATGTAATATGAAGAAATGGAACATTTTTTGAATACTTTGCTGAGTGAATAAATACATCGCTTACACCAAAATTGAATTATTTACACATACTTTCTCAAGCACTTGCGTGCATCAAGAGTGCCCAGGGATAGTCCTTACCCACGTAAGGCTCTCTATGTGATACACCTAAAAGGTGCCAGCTGACGGTGACGGAAGCTTGTTTCCTTTCCAGTAAAGAATTGGCTTGGTAGTTTGGTCTGCCCTGTTCCCATGATGCACTGGGCCAGGGACAGACTAATTTGCATATAGCCAGGTTCTGAACTGGGATGGTGCAGTGAGCTAAAAAATGGTGATGGATCAAGCCCTGATCTGTTGACTGGGTAGGAGTGTTCTGATTAACTCAGATACTCTGTCCATCACCACCCCCTTTTTGAAATTAAGCTGACAAAACAAGTCAGAGTCCTATGATTAAGTCACATGTAGCTAGTTCTTGTTGATGATACATATAAACCCTTGGGGACTCGGACTAGCTTTCTAGTCCTCTCTCTCTCTCTTGATATGTGCAACTTTAAAGGTATATCATGTTTTGGATGTAGCTTCTGTGCAAAAAGTTACAGTTAAAAGCCTGTACGCAATTCTTTTTTTCCCATTTGTATTCACTATTTTTTCTTTCAACAGAGACTTTCTCTGGGAAAACCAGAAATCTGTTTAGCTTTTTTCATAGTTGTATGTCTGTCCCCCCGTAGATTTTATTCTGGTCTAAGTTAAAATCCAGGCAGCATCTGGCTCCTGGCTGTGGCTCAGATACACACCTTCCTTGTATCATAGTGCTTCTCATGGAGAGAGAAACATTAAGAGAGGATGATGCTGTTTGCCTGTAACTGACCAAAGAGCCAGATACTGTTTGGATTTTTTCTTAGACTAAGTCTTGCTGGGGCAAGCCCAGTAGGGAAACAGGTGCCGCTTGGATATTTTCTAAGACTAAGGAAAAATCCAAACTCATTCTGGCTCTTTGGAGAGCACATAACTGCATGGCTGTGCTCCAGAAAAGAGACAGAGGCACCGTAACATTTTTCTTTGGCAAATACAAAATCCAAAAAGTGTCTAGCTCCTTGCTGGGACACAGAACTGTAAGCTGCGACCTAGGAAGGTGCTAAATGCTTTTTGTATTTTTTTTATTTTATTAAGTTAAGAAAAAAATAAACGGTGCTGGCTCCTTGCGTTGGCACCAAACTGTGTGTTTATGCACCAGCAAAGAGTCAGTTCATATTTGGATTTTTTCTTAGCCAGAGAAAAAACCGGTTGAGAAAAAAGTCTAGAAAACAGCATTGGCTTCTTGTTGGGGCACTTTCACATGGTTTCTACCTCTCGCAATCCTTCTCAAAGACAGAGAAGTATTGTGAGAGGAAGAAGTTGTGTGTTTGTGACCCAACAAGGAATCAGATATCATTTTGGTTTTATTGTAGCCCAAGAAAAATCCAAACTGCATTGAGCGTTTTGCTGGGGCATATAATTGTGTGTTTATGCCTTATAAACAGGCTAGAAGCAGTTTGGATTTTTCTTAGCCAAAGGAAAAATTCCAACTGTTTCTGGCTATTTGCTGGGGAACAGTACTGCATGTCTGAGCCACAGCAAGAAGCTGCATGTGATTTCAATTTTTACTTAGGAGAAGAAAAAAATCCAAAAGAACTACATGCCTGTGCCCTAGCAAGGATTTAGAGTCTGCGTGGGTTTCCTCTTAACCTGAGAAAAAATTCAAACACAATCTGGCTCTTTGCTGGGTCAGTGACACACAACTCTTTCAAATCACAATGCTTGTCTTCGATAGAGAAGCATTGTGAAATGAAGGCGCAGTGAAAAATGGAATCAGGAAGTCAGTACTGAAACGGGAGAAAAATCCTAGCCCATCACCTTCCATTTGCTACTTACTTTCTGTTTAATTTCTTCTGTTGGTGCTTAAGAAGGATAGTGAGGAGCAAGCCTGCTGTTCTTGACCTCTCTCGCAGCTTTCTCCCACAATCAGAAAAAAAAGTGAAACAAGCTGCTTGTAGTGAGTAGAAAAGAACTGGGCTAGTGATAGCTTTCAAAGCGCCTCCCATAGCCCTGTCCACTAGCTCTATCCATGGCTGGTCCTGGCATGGGCTAGGGAATCCATCCCAATCATTCCCATATGTTTACAATGTCACTAGTGATGTTACATGCACATTAACGAGACAACCAGGCATTGAGCACCAGACCACCTTATTTGGTAGTATGCTTGTTCCCAGAAGGGATTGGTTACTGGCAAACTTCCTCCCACCCATTGACACCCGACTCGATGTAAATAAAAATCCATGATGTATATTTATGTCATGAGGGTGTCTTAACAGTACCCATTCTTGGTGTATACATACACATCATAAGAGCAGTCAATGGACTAGACCACCAGAGATTATTTGTTTTTTAAATGGCTTTGGATGGCTACCTATCCTGGCATTGGGTTGGGGCCTAAACAATAATTCTACTCCCCAGCTAGCAGATCATGTGTTAAACCCCCAATCTACCTCCTCTTTGCTGCCCATATGTCTAAACTATATCAAAGAAATCCCATTTTCCTTTAGTTTTCAATGTGGGGGATGGTGCAAAATGTGGGCTCATAATTATCTGGCATCCTGGAAGCTTTACCCACTCTAAGCTACTGGAAGCCCTGGTAATCCAGAAAATTTTCTTATCAAGAAGGCTATACAAATATCAAAACTATTACTAAAAGCACCCAATTTCCCCTCACTCTCAGTGGGGATAGCTGCACTATTCTGACCCTGGTTCAGTTGGAACCTAAGGAACTCTCCCAACTCTTATTTTTGAAAACTAGAGATCAAGGGAAATCCCAAGTGGTGAAACCTGCATCATTCACAATTAGGGGTGGGAATAACTAGCGTAATTCTGTGTAGCGTAATCACACAGAATTACCCAGGAATTCTGAAAGATTATGCAGAATTACACGAGAAGAATTATTCTGTGTTTAGCGCTATTTCTTAGCACAAACATGTCCCCTCTCATCCAAAATGGATGCGAGAATGCATTTTGCCCTCAGAAATATCGCTTGATGCACAAATACCGAGCGCAAGCAGCCATTCACACTAGCTAAATGTGCTTTTGGTGTAGGATTTTCCCATAACTTACTCTTTTAGCACTATTTTTTCAGTGATTCATTTTGCGCTAAGAAACAGCACTAAATGTATCAGACCACAAATATGCAGCAGAGACTTGGGAATATCCAGAATGAGCCCACTCCTGGTGGGCAGAAAGGCCACTTGACACTAGGGAAGACATTTTAAAAAAAGGGATAGGGTGGGGTTGGCCTAGCCAGGGATTGGGCTGCTCCTACATCCCTAACCCCAGACCATGGGTACTCGCAAACATTTTCCCAGGGGCCAAACAGTATGGTCTGTGGTGTTACCCAGGTCTGCATTAATGCCAGCGGGGGGCAGGGGGTGACAGATGAGCTATGGGGAAACAAAGCCCGTGTATACTGATCAGAGTCAGTCGTGGAGTTATTTTGAGGGTTTCATTCCATACTGCTCTCCATATTAAGCCCCTAGAATAGTCATCGATTTGACAATATTGTGTTATGTTTAAGGCTCCCTGTTTTCCGTTGTTACTGATTTTTACACATAAATACAGACAGAAAACCATTTATTTTCCTGTCTATTTTTTTAAAATGTGGATAGAAATGGAAATTGGCTTCTTTTTTGAGTGATTTTAAATTCTGTCATTCATTGTCAAGCCATTAGTTTGCGGATTGACAAGTGAGGATTATAAAAAAAGAAAGGAATTTTAGTAAAGAGGCTTAAACACCAGTAAATATGCAAAACCTTGATACTAAAGTGGTCATGTTTTCATATAAGTGCACTGATTTATCATCTGTGAGTGTTCATATCATGGAAACCTATCAGGCGTCCAAGCATTTTATCAGTGACATAAATGTGGAAATATACTAGTTTCAACTTCGTTTTTTTGACAAAACTCAAAATAAATATGGATATATACAGATAATATTAGCAAAAAATAAATATGGGTAAATACAGACGGAAATAAAAAAAATACCATAAAACAGGGAGCCCTAATTATGTTGTATATGAGCCACTACTCTTCTATTACACCCTGAGGTAAGCCTTCTCTGCTTGTTATGGCTACCTTAAGTGAGTCAAGTGTACAAAGGCAGTAAAAATTGTTCAATTGAAATTTATTAGAATCTTAGGCCTCACAATCTCTTTATGCATTTAGAGCCAGATGTAGGTAAATACTATTTACCTATTCTTAAATACCGAATCATACCGATTCGGTATTTAAGAATAGGTAAATAGTATGTAGGTAATTTTTCGGTAAATTTTACCGAATCTGTAAAATTCGGTATTTTTCCGAATCGGTATATACCGATTCGGTAATTGCCATTCATTCCTATGGGCCTGGAGGCCCATAGGAATAAATGGCAATTACCGAATCGGTAAATACCGATTCGTAAAAGGGGGAAAACATTGAAGGGTGGGAGGGTGTCACTTTGACACCCTGTTGCACCCCTCAATTGTGTATGGGTGCACATGTTGCAGACATACATGCCCTAATGGCATGTATGTCTGCAACATCGCACTGTTGGAAAAGCAAAAATAATGCTTTTTCAAAGGTTTTCATTATTTACCACCAACTTGTAGTTGGTGGTAAATAACGAATCCTTAACTGAGGAATGCACTAACTTGAGTGCTCCCTACATCCTGGATTCGGTAATTTACCGAATCGGTATGTTAAGAATTCGGTATTTTACCGTCCTTAAATTACCGATTTGGTAAAATACCGAATCCTACAAAAATGCCACCTACATCTAAAAAGCCCAATACCGGTCGGTAACGGCTGAAATTCGGTAATTTCGGCCGTTACCGACCGGTATTGGGCGACCTACATCTGGCCCCTAGTCTCTAATATGTAAACATTCGGAGTGCTTAGAAGCAGGGATCAAACCTGGTATCATTCCCACTTTCACCACTTTACCAAATTGTGTGATCCAAGGCAAATATTTTATTTCACTTTGCTTCATTTGTCTTCCTTATCACACATAAGAGCACCCTGAATTATATCAGTTAAGGATAGGCATTGTACACAACGTCTTATATTTGATTTAATAAACTATAATGACGTTACAAGTATAATAATAACATAGGCCACATAGAGAATGCACATGACAACTGGCTTGCCTCTTTGTTCACTAATGGCATGGTTATCATGGTAGAAAAGGCATGAATGTTTCCAAGTTCATGTTTGAGAACTATTACTTCGAAAAAAAACACCTTTTGGTACAATGATATATTCCGTTGCCCTAAGATGAAACTCTTCCACAAGATGATGAAATACCCTTTTTTGAAACATGAAGGGCCTTTATCATATTTTTACATGTTTGTAGCACAATATCCTTAACATATAGGTGTTTCTAAAGATAAGTGGTGTAGAACACCTTCTTTGCTTCTTTCCCTTATACTTAGGTGCAAATACTTGTTGGTCTAATAGCTTTCTGAATGCCTCTGCTATGTCAATAAACAGCAGCCCAGGGGGTCACATGTAATGGCAAAGAGGGCCTCCTCAAGCAGCCCCAGGCCATACTGTGAATAACCCTGCCCTAGACAGTCTTTCTGCCTTACGGACAGACTTTGGTTACACCCCATGTTTTCTTAACTAGAATGCCATGTCAACTTCATAACTGTGCACAAAAACATCCAACTCTTCCTCCAGTTTACCCCCATTTTGCAACATAGGCGGCGGGAGTAGAAATTCCACTAGACCACCAGGATAAGAATTTTAAAAAAAGAAAGGGGGAGCCAGTTCTGCCATCAGAATGTCTTCTCATCCTTGGGGCCTAGATAGTGTTTTCCCCTCTGAGCTGGCAGATCGAGGCATTACTCACAATTTGCCCACTCAGGGGATCAGAAAGTCCACTAGACCACCACATTAAAATGTAAAAAACGGTATTGATTTGTGGTTTGCCTGTCCTGACATTGGACACCCCACCTGTTTTCTTGATCCCCTGACAGTCTTTCTACCCCTGTGTGAGGTTAAAGTGGGGATTTACTTCCAATCTTACTATCCCAGGGAGGCAGAAACCCACTAGACACCAAGAATGTTGTCACAAAAGGAATGGCCTGTCCTGGTATCAGGCCGCACCCTCAATCTCCAGCCACCAATCATTCTGCCCTTACGGGAGGCAGAATGTTGGGTTCATCTGTTCTCTGCTGGCCCACATGTCAAAGCTAAAATCAAATAAATTGCTTTTTACTATTACTTTCTATCCAGGATGGCTGCAACAGTTGTGCTTGGGTTCAGCCGACTCCCAAGAAACCCTACCAACTCTGGACATTTCTGATAACTAGAGATCCACGGACTGCTAGATTGATGTGGTTTGTGTGGATTACAGTATATTTCTTAGGCCAGCTGCCATGTAAAAGGCAAAACTATGCACCAAATATCCTCTCACTTTCCAGTGGGGATGGCTGCAGTATTCCATCTCTGGGTCGGACAAATTACAAAGAAACCTGTCAATGTTGGGCATTGACAAGCGATCCAGGGGAATGCATGAATGTCATGTGTGAGGTCAAGTCTTTCTCCCTGCTCCTTTTGGGCCATCACCACTACTTCAGTGACTCCTTGATGAATCCCCCACAGCCATACTAATTACCGCAAAAGAGAACTGGGCCAGGACATTAGAGCCCAAGAGGAGCCCGAGAAGTACTTTAGAAGTGCCAACAGGCACACCGGGCCATCTACTGCAATCTGCTGCTGCTAGCTCGTTTCAAATTGCAGTCAATGGATTTTTTTAAGTGCCAACTTTGACACCGCACAGCGATCCCAGTATCTGACAATTTAGAGAATGTGACGTTGAGGCTCCGAGATATTAGGAGGCAGGGTAGAGCACTTTGGAGAACCCCGATGTAGTCCTGATTACTAAAAAAGATCTTAACTACATAAGCAGATAGTGGTCAGAGTTAGACAGTCGCGACCACCAATTTATTAACTAATATATCGCCACAATAAAGAGCAGAGCCACAATAAGGGTACACAAATGAGGCCATCTTCAACTAAGGGAGTGGGTGGAAAGCTGGCACTCAAAAACTATTAGAAAACCTCAGCGACTCTCTCAGCGTGAACTCTTAATCACACTATGGCTTCAAAGTCTATCAGCAGAAAATATCACAGTGAAGGGGAAATTGACAGGTTAGACATGTATTCAATCAACAAAAGCTACATCTCTGTTGCTAAGGGATCAGCTGGGAACAAGATTTCTGAGGAATTGGTGCCAGTATCTGGTGTGAGGAAAAAGCAGTACAAAATCGTAAAGACAATGCAACCATCCCTAGTGGTGACACTTTGGGACGTGAGTCCTACAAATATGGATCTGTACCTGACATTGGGTCAGGGAATATGCTCAGATCAATCAGTGGACATCCCACCCACTCTCTGGGAAAGACTGAGTCAGACCCTGTCAGTCAAAACAACACCTACTTTTCCAGCAGTCAAGAAACTGGAAACCAACCAAATATGGGTGAATACCATCTGGCATGGATCCAGCATTCCAGATATGATTAATCTACAGGGCAAAGGAGAGGTTACTTCACATCTCAACCCTAACTGCCACTTAGTCCAAGCAGTGATGAATAAAGAAAAAACGCCTCACGACCAGACACCCCACCAAACAGCAGGTGCTGGAAGGATCATTTTCCCCTTGTTTAGTCCACCGAGGCTGGTCAGCCCTTTAAGATTGAGAATGAAGCCAGTCCAGGAAATCTTCTGTGAGACTTTTATCAGTAATGCACCAGGAACTCAAAGTGAATCACTTACCATGCTCTAGCAAGGTCTGGGGAGTGACATGGCATGGCACAGTGGTTAGTAACAATAGGATGCCTGGCATGTTTCTCAAAGTGCCTCAATTATTACCCCTGTGACTCATCAGAAGAAACAGAATACTGTACAAATCAAATATCAATAAATTCACCCTGGTCCTCTGGAGCATGTAGCACTATGGGTAATATTATTGAGAAGCCAACTCAGTCCAATTCCCTAATGGTCTCGCTGAATGCAAGGACATCTTTTTGTCCTCGATAAGAGATTAATTGAATAAACAAACTCACAAAATGGATGAACAAATTGACATACGTTTGAAAATAGTAACTAGCTTGTAAAAGAGAGACAGCAAATAATCTACCATAACTCCAGAAGGACTGAAAAAGAATGAGCTGGAAACAACTGGTGTTCATTTTTTTTTTTGCAGACATCATTGAAAAGCTAGTAACTTTTCCCAGCGTATTACACGCAATGATAATAGCTTGTTTCAAATTTGAAGGAGACATTGTAGCATCCTGCTACAAAGAACCACAGACACAGGTTCTTATATGTCAGAGCTTTATTTAATACAACTTGTCTCGACCTTGTCCCTACTCTAACTGCCCTCATCCTGTTCTGACTCCTCCTCTTCCCCTCAGCCCATCTAGCTCCTCCCATCCCAGCTACTAGACTGTCAACTATATTACATCTCCCCCTTTCTTAACAAAATGAACTTAATGTCTTCAATGTTCGCAATTCTTCAATCCACCACACGGGTCGGCGGACGGCCTGTTTTTCAAGCTTCAGTAGTGTCGAATCAGTGGTGGGCTTGGCTTTGGTCAATCTTTCTGTTGTCTTGATCAAGGCATTCTTGACCACGTTGCGTGTAAACTGTTTACTCTCACGGTCCGCAGTCCTCATGTTTCCTTCTGGTGGTGTAACTACGGTTGGTTCAGGTGCTCGATCTCTTTCACGAGTGGATAATGTTCCGGTCCTCTTCCGAGCACCCGCATCTACTTTTGCTTCCTTTTGTCTTGTCCGGCCGAGGGCAACACTGCCCTCAAATTCAGAGTCATGTATACCAGACAGTACGGTGTTACCTGATGAGACTGTCTTGGTTTGGTTCAGTAACTCATTCGCCGCATCGACCCTTACTTCCTTTTGGCTAGTCCGGTCGAGAGCAACACTGCCCTCCAATTCAGGGTCATTTATGCCAGACAGTACGGTGCTATCTGATGAGACGGTCTTGCTTTGGTTCGATAACTCATTCACGGCCTCGGGTTGTCTGGCGAGCTCGTGAGCTATCGGCGCATAGGCATGTTTCTCTCTCATCTGATGATATTTCTCTACTGACACGTCCGGCATCTGTGCATAGGCATGTTTCTCTCTCATCTGATGATCCCTCTCTCCTGACACGTCCGGCTTTCCTTGCGGAGTGACTGGCTGGTCCTTTCCCATCCGGTTACTAAGGTCCACTGTCTCTGTTTTCCTTTTATATGTTCTGTGAGTCAGCCTTGCGGACCCCTTCAGGGGTGACGGTGTCTGATCTGTGTCTGGATATACTTGTGACTGACATGACAGGTTGTCTGGTGGAGTGACTGAGTATTCAGAGACCTTAGTGTGTGACATGTTGCTCTTGATGGGAAGGATGTCCTTTGGTTCCATGGTGCGTTCGGGTGGTTGACGCCACGTCTGTTGTCGGGACCATGACTTGGTCGACTCACGGGATTGGACAGACATGTTCTCTGGGTCAGAGAAGTCTTTTGTCGACTTCCAGGATCGGGCAGATGCGCTCTCTGAATCAGAGGAGGTCCGGGCCATACCCCTTTTAAAGGATCGGACAGACGCGCTCTCTGAACCAGAGGAGTTCCTGGCCATAGACGTGCTTTCTGGGTCAGAGAAGTCTTTTGTCAACTTCCAGGATTGGATGGATGTGCGCTCCACATCAGAGAGATCCTTCTTCCCATTCCTTCTCAAACATTTCTTTGACACTGTCTTGGGTAATGGATTTTTGAATTCCGTAGTCCGTGACAAATTGCTCTTTCCCTTTGAATTGTCTTTGAGATGCTTCTCCGTGTGCCTTTGTTGGAGCATCTTCAATGCTGTCTCATTTGGGGGTTTGTTTGATGACCCTGTGCTTGTTCCTTGTGCTTGATCCCAAGCTTTTGCCTCTTTGTCCTTCTCGCCTGAAGTTAACGATTTCCTCTCCGTTTCTTCGTTGTCGCGGGAGCCAAAGATGCATGGATCTTTTCTGGTTCGTTGCTGTGGAGGATCAGTCCGTCTTGTGCGACCTGTTTCTCCTTCACGCTTGTTTGATGCTCTAACACCTCTGATCTGGGGGTGATGTGGTCTCCTGCCAGATGTTTCCTTGGACTCGTCTTCACTGCTTGACGACTGATGTTCCTGCGCCGACTTCAGGTGGTGACCAGTGCGACCCCTTCTTCTAGGGTTTGTCTTTCTCTCCCACTTGTTGTGCAAGATGCCCTCTTGTCCAGGAGTGCGATCTGTCCCACTTGACGCTCTTTCCTCGTCAGAGTACTTTGTGTCATACTTTGAATGACTCCTTGAGGAACTCTTGAGGGGTGAATAATTCTTTGGAATTGTCTTTTGGATGGTTGGCTCTGAGTCATCTGACTCTGAGTAATCCTTGGTTGACTTTGAGTAGTCGGACGCTGAGGAGTCTGATTCTGAGTAATCCTTTGTCACTTTCTTTGTCGCTGTATCTTTCCCGTTGTCTTTTTGCTGGTCTGCCCTCTCTCTCCTTTCAGTTTTGTTTGTTTTCTGAGTTCTATCTTCCCAGGTATCTTGATGGTTTGCTCTCAGGTGCACGTCCTTGAATCTGTCTCTTGCTTTTATCTGCATTCCAATTTCGGCCTTCTTGATAATTTCCTTTAACGACCAATGCCCTTGCAGGATCTTGCGCTTGGTGTCAGGGTTTATGCAACCTTCAACGATCCGAAGTCGAACCGCATCCTCATTTGTAAAAGTGTTGAAGTGGCAGCCTCGTACCAGACTTTGTAACCGAGTGATGAAGTTTGGCAACGGTTCGCCTGGTTCCTGCCGTGCTGTATTGAAAACTATGCGATTCTGATCCACATCTGTCTATGCGTTGAGATGGGCACAGAGCTCCCTTTGGAGTCTTTTGTAGATCTCTGTATCCTCTTTGGAAAATGTCCTGATTGGGCAGCGGCCCTCAGGACCCACCAGATGGAGGAGTAGTATCAGACATTTTCTCTCTCTTTGCTCACCATTGGCTTTTAAGAAATCTTCCAAAGCTTCGAGCCACCAGTGTCGTTTGAGATCCGAGATCTACTCATCAGTTCGCACCGCTGGGGGCGGTACTTCAATGTCTGGAGTGACCCGCTGTGCTACGTCTCTTCCCGCCATGAGAGAGGGAGAATCTGGTCAAGGTCTTTGGTCTGGTCGTTTGCTTAGAAATTGATAGTCTTTGTAACCATCCCAGTATGCGCCGGTGAATGAACTTGGGTGGTTCTACTCTCTCAGGGGTCCTCTGTAGGACTGCCCTCCTCTGGGTCTTCTGCAGTTCTGCCCAGCAGCTCTTCTCTCTTCGGCGCTCTTTGGTTTGTGCTCAGTGTCGTCTTTATCTGTCTCTTGCATTTGCTTATGCTTGTTCCATTGTGCTGTTGTCTTTGCTTGGTCCTTGTGTTCGCTTGTGCCTCTTTTATTTTATGGACACGTGTTACTTCATTACATTCGCCACTGCGCATTCGATTGCGTTTCTCAATGTTCGCGTTTCCACCCGTGCTGACATTTGTTTTGTCAATGCATGTTTGGTAAGTCACTCTTGTGGTTGCTCGTGCTTGTTAGTTGATTCACTCTCGTGTTTGCATGTGCTTCTTCTGTCTTGGTTGCCAAGACTTGTTCATTGTTGTTCACGCGCCGTTATCCACGCTTATTTATTTGCCTTACCAATGCCTATTTCTTGGCATTTACCAGTGCATGTTTATTTGCACAAACCAAGGCTTGTTGACTTGCATGTACCAATGCTTGTTTATTTGCATGCAGCAATACTTGTTTGTTTCCTTTCGCCACTGCTTGTTGGTTTCTACTCGCCACGGCTTGTCTGTTGGCTCTTGACAGTACTTGTTTGTTCTTCGCCAATGCTTGTTTGGTCTTCGCCAGTGCTTGTTTGGCCTTCGCCAATGCTTGTTTGGTCTTCGCCAATGCTTGTTTGGTCTTCGCCAATGCTTGTTTGGTCTTCGCCAGTGCTTGTTTGGTCTTCGCCCGTGCTTGTTTGGTCTTTGCCAATGCATGTTTCTGTTATGTTCGCCAATGCTTGTTGTGAAACTCAGCTCGCCGGACCTCAAAATGGCCGCCTACAGTTTGCACAGGGAGGATGTCCCAAAAGTTGCCTGACTCAAAGATGGCCGCCGTGGTTATCTGCAGGCACTACTTTCTCTCTCTTCATTCGACCCCCTTTCTTCACACAGGACTCACCGGCAGTCGTTTTCAGGGTCAGCACACTCCGGATTTGGCTCCCTCTGGTCAAGGCCACAGTTAGGTGAGGATGGGGTGGGCTCCCGCCTTACTTTGCAGGGTCTCGCGCTCCTTCAGCGAGGCCCTGCCAAAGCTCACGCATCGGGGGTGAGGTTTTCCGACGTCGGACCTCACCTGGGCTCAAATTTCAGCGCGCTCAGCAGCACTTAGCAGTAGACCTTCGTGGGGCGATCCACCCCAGGATTCACTCTTCTCTGGCCACTACAGTCGTCAGTTAGGGTTGGGGTAGGCTCCCAACTCACTTTCAGAGTTCCCGCTCTCCGGTGCCGATAGCGTGCCAAAGCTCACGCATCGGGCGGAGCTCGCGTTTTCGGCGCGAAGGCTTCTTCTTTTCTCCAGCGCTTCAGCGCTCGTGGTAGCGGCTCCCTCTAGGCTCCCACAATTACAGGAGGGACAGGGTCACCTACTATTTAGCTCTCCTTTGGCTGGCAGCATCACATACAGCAGCAGACTTTCTCCTTTCGACGCTGCAGGGGACAGGGTGTCTTCTAGGGGTTCTGCACGCAGTGGGCTTGCTCATCCCACCCTCGTCGCCAGTTGTAGCATCCTGCTACAAAGAACCACAGACACAGGTTCTTATATGTCAGAGCTTTATTTAATACAACTTGTCTCGACCCTGTCCCTACTCTAACTGCCCTCATCCTGTTCTGACTCCTCCTCTTCCCCTCAGCCCATCTAGCTCCTCCCATCCCAGCTACTAGACTGTCAACTATATTACAGACATCAGGAAACATGTGACTTTAGAAGTGAGCCCAGCTCATCAAAATCAAAGAACAGTAATACCAACATCAAAGAATACTGTTAGTAGTCCCAAAATCAGTCAAATTGGCAAAACTGGCTCACTCTTTTTTTTTTTTTTTTTTTTTTTTTTGAAGACCTTTATTTGCATCATTAGGATAAACATGTGCGGGCCTACAACCAATCTGGCCGGCCACAAGGCAAAGACGATCATGAAATTCAAAATAAGCGACACTAGGCCAGTTGGCAGGCAAGCTAACATAAGTAAACAATGCTAGAAATGGGATAAGCGGCAATAACGGCCCAATATCAGGAACAATGAGGTCCATTTTATGATAAGGGGAGAAGGCTCATGACTGACTCACAAACAAAGGATAACCCAGAAACAGGAATACACCCATGCTGAAACGAAAGGAGGGGGGGGGTTTGGGGGGGGAGGAGGATGTAAGGGCACGAGTCGATCGCAGCACAAAACAAACGTCAAATATAATGGAGAAGCACACAAGTGCTACCAAGATCTCATGTCCCCCACCCAATAACACGTTAACAGAGGCAGGGGGAACGGATAAACTGTACGAACCGAACCCACTTCTAACAATACGAGCCTGGGAAAAAGGGGGAGGGGAGGGGGAAAAAAGGGGGGGGGGAAAGGATAGGGAAAGGGAAGGGGGGAAAATTAGGGGGGGAAACAAAGGGGAAGAAACCAAAAAGGGGGGACAGAAAGGGGGAGGAAAGGAAGGAGAAAGAGCAAAACAAAGAAATATAAAAGGAAAAACACAAACGTACAAGATGGGCGCCACCCCGGGCCAGGCAACCCGCGGCTAATAGTACAGAAGAAAGTGGAGAGCTGGCGAAAAGGAGGGCATGGCAGTAGCGACGAAGCATCGAAACCGATAAAAGTGGCATAGCAACAGACCCCAACCCACTCATGCCTGAGAAGCGAGGACAGAAGCGGCACCGCTATAAAGGAATAGAAAGGGCCATAGAACCAAAAGAAAACATCTGAAAGACCCCACCCACCCGTCCCACCCCGCACCCCTGCAGAAGGCTACGGCCTACCCTCCAAACAGCGTGCCTGTCGCCCTAATCCGAAACCCAAAATATAGTGAAAAAAGAAAGTAGAGGAAGAAGACAAAAAGAGAAGGAGAAGAAAGACAAAACAAAAATAAATGTGAGGGAGGAGCCAGAGGATATGAGCAAACACATTCGGCCGCGACCCTCTCCCGACCAACGAGTGAATAAGCATCAAGTCAATACTACATCTTCACATACAGCAAAAATCACAGGGAGGGGGAGGAGGAAGAGTGCAACGATTCACCGTATCAGGGAGTACATACATCAGTGCAACGGGCAGGTAAACCAGCAAACTATCATGTCGTACAACTCACCCCCAACCCCTCCTGACCACGAAACCAACCCAATAAAGGAGAATGAGGAGTGGACCACCCAGCACAAAATAATCGTAATATTGTCCAGAGTCACGGCAGTAATATAAATCAGGGAGAGCCTTCGTACGGAGGGAATACAAAGAGTCAATAAAGCAAGTCAATTGTAGTAGCAACGACAGGGCTAGCAAAGGCGAGCCGGAGTCCAGATGCGCAATTCGACAATTCAAAGGTACCCCTCCAGGACAAAAGTTCGAATCCAACGAAGCGGGATCAAACAGCGGCCCACCATAAGTCCCAGGTACCCGGGAAGGAGTAGATCTCCGCGGCGTATGAAAGTCCTCGAAATCCAGACGGTGAGGAGGCAGAGGGTCAAAAGTCACCGGCCCATCAGTCGGCCGAAGAATAACAACAGCAACTCCTGGCGCAGCCGAAGGGGGCGAAGCAATGGCGGCATCAAGACGATGGGGGTGCCTGGAAGAGCGGCGGCCCAAAATGGCGGCGAGCCGCATGGAGTCGGCAGAGGCACCGGGGGCCAAGACGGCGTACAATGACATCAAGGCGTCCAGGACATCTCCGGGCTTGGGCGCTCGAGGACACACCCAGGCCTCCGCACAATCCGGCCGGTAAGGAGCGCCGATGCAGAGCGGAGCATCCCCCACGTTGTCGGTAGCCATCTTGTGAGTTTCGCCGCCCCACACTCCACCGTGGGCCCCCAAACAGTTCCCAAATGGAGGACTTTACAGACCTCCGGAGGCTCCCAACAACGGCCTCACCGGCACAGGATGGGCGAGCGCCCGATGGGGGAGGGGGGCCCCTCCGAACAGTGGCAGGCCCCACAGGCGAGAGCCAATCGCGGGGTCCAGGGCCGCCGAACAGGACAAAGGCGAAGGGATCCCTTCACACGGTCAGCCCCCAACACATCACGTCCCCCTCCAGCCGCACGGCCCAATCATCGGGGCCGGTTCAGGATCTCCGGGGCACACGCATAATGGTTCCCACCAGTGGCTCACTTGCGCGGCCGGAGCCGGCAATCTCTTCTCCGCCGGTCGGGTCCCGCAGGCGAGGTCCCGGTCTCGGGTGCCCGGAGGCCCCAATCTCACCGAGGGCACAGCTGCGGACCCACAGCACACAGGAACCTCCGGACCAGACGGTGAGTAAGAGTGGATCTTTAAATTTCAAATTCTGTATTGAAGTATCGTAGCAGTGCAGGATATATGGCAGGATAGTCGAGGTCAGCCGGAGGGCCGACGGAGCCGAGCTAAAAGGCGGCCATTCCGTCCTCGAGCTAGGCTCCTCCTTCCACTGGCTCACTCTTAAGCGACTGAAAGGAAGATTTGCCAATCTTAAAAAAGAGCAGCAAACCCTATCATATAAAAACAAAAAAAGAAGGAAAGGGAAGATCAAATGATAGCATACTTGAGCTCTTGTTCAGACCCTCAAGTCCACCAAAGTCTCAGTTAGAAAATATATCCGTTAATCAATCAAAGGGAGCAGCTGATTTGACTTTGCAATCAAGTCAGGAGGTCCACAGATGCCTAGTCATAAAGATGAATCAGGAGTGATGGCTTAGGTGACAGGCAAAATCATCCTAGCTGATACTCCATTGATAGTCACAAACGCCTCAAGCGCATCCTCCAATGGTGAAATCTGTTATACTGCTGGGGGTGAGAATCAGAGGCCGATTTTCAATTACATTTGAGCTCTCTCACGCCAAAATGATGTCCGAAAAAGAAGGAAGCTTGGAAGGCAATAAAGGGAAGTGCTTTAAAGCATTCACCATCCCCCACCTAGGCAGAACTAATGTTAAGGAAATGGAGAATAATAGACCAAAAAACAATGAGCTTGATAAATCGTCCTCCCAGCTCATACAGAAAAAAGGGTAGAAATTCAATCTGAACCACTGGTGATAGTCAATTAAAGTTATCCTGTGGTTAAGGAGGGCCAAGCTACAAGGTTTCAGAGGACACAAAAATAAGCTGCATGGATCCAGGTACCGTAAGACTCAATAAATTACAAAAATAGACATTTTTAGGATGGAGCGTAGAAATAGTCCTGGAGGCAGCCCACAAGTATCCAACACTGTTAAAAGAATTGCTTGCTGAGAGAAGTAAGACCGGCCCAATAACATCAAACTGTTGAATATCAGTATTCTGGGGGGCAGCAAATGGAATCAACCAGACCAAATTACTGTCTATTTCAAGCAACAAGAAGGGGACATACTCAGTCGATCAGTGAGTTAATTCATCGATGAGACCCAGGCACCAGTACCGAAAGACTGGGGATGGTTACTATGGTCTCTGATATCTCACCACGAGAAGTCATAGCTGCATGGATTACTCCACCGCAGGAATAAGAAAAACATACCTCTCTTTCTATCTTGGAATATTGTGGGACTGTGAGAGCTAAAAAACTAAAATGTGACCCAGATCTCCTGTCCTGGGTAAACCAATTTTCCACCTTCTGCCTACAAGAAACATGGGCACACAGTAGTAGGACTACCAATTTTAAACTCCTACATCAAACCTGCAATACAGCTATCATGGCAGACTGCCAGGAGGTCTAACAACTTATATTACCACAAAAATACATTGTAACTGGTCAATTCAATTCAATAATAACTTTATTCGGCAGTTTTAAGAAAAACACCATAAAAGCTCACAGTAAACAGATTTACAAGGATTATAAAAGTTTAAAAATCATTAAAAAAATACATTGTAAAAACAATTAAGGAGAGCAGGAGCATCTCAATTTGTGCAAGTTTTACGATCTTATAATAACATACAGTTTTACTGTTTTCTAAGATTCTTTCATTAGTGCAAGTCTGCAATATTGTTCATACTCAAAGGTTTGTACGATGACGTATACAAAATTTAAGAAAAAGTATGATCGCTTTAGCATAGTTTTCGTTCTCAAGATACTGGAGTGCCAAATATGCAGGACGGCACTGTCGAAGACCCCAGAATTTCAAGATAGGCAGTATCCAGCGTTTACGGGGTTCAGTGAAAAACTTGCAGAATAACATTGTATGTATCGTTGTTTGCGGGGACAGTAGGTCGCAAGGGCACAAGGAAAATGTGGATGTCCAGGCATTTTGCTTCGGAAATGCCACCAGCATATGAAACAAATCAAGTCTAAAGCGAGTGAGCAGCATTTTTTCATATTGTGTCAGTTTGAAGTTCAAATAGGGTTCAACAATAAACACAGTCTGCACTAGTAAAGAGTGTTGGACAGATGGTTTATGGATCTCAGATAATAATCGCAATTGACGCAGGTGTGCAAGGCACTCTCTTTTTAAATTCTTTTTTGAGATTTCTTTTATCAGTAATGGATGGTCAAAATACTTCCTGTAGCCTAGATCTGTTAATAATGCTTTGACATAGGAGACCCATTTGATTTTCTTACAATGATCCAGCGTTAGGATGTCTTGGATAATCGCCCTAGTCAGTTCGCACTGGTCAGTGACCCATATTCTGCGCCACAACATTATTGGTTGCAATTTTATGATGTCTGTTATATACTCAATGCCCAGCTCTGCGTGACAGGCATAGGTGGAGCAACTTATTGGTACCGCCAACAGGTATCTCAGAAAGGAGTTCTCGATTTTTTGTATTGGATCCACATTTGCGAAACCCCATATCCCCGCCCCATATGTTGCCGTACTTATACATTTTGAGTTATATATTTGCAGCAATTCTTTGAATGGTCGCTGCCCCAGTCTTTGTGCAAAGGTTTTTAATGAAGAAGTCTCTCTGAGAAATGAAAGTTTCCTTGCGTTGATGGCCGAATTCCATTTAAATTTTTCGTCGATAATGATCCCTAGATAGGGATAGGTTGTGGTCCTATCCAGTTGTTCGCCCTGTACAAACAGTTTCCTGCTTTTCGCGTTTCTTTTCTCCCCCACATGCATTGTATAGGTTTTTTTTATGTTTAGTTTCAAATTCAGGGTTGCCATGAAGGAGCAGTATCTGTTCAGGGCCAGCTGCAATTCATTTGGTGTTCTTGCTAGAATGACAGCATCGTCGGCATATAAGAGAGCTGGTATCTGCCGACGAGCTATCAAAGGAAGGTCTTTACTGCCTTGAAGCATAGCAACCTCCAAGCCATTTGTGTAAAGGGTGAATAAAAAGGGGGCCAGTACGCATCCCTGCCTGACCCCCTTTTCCACCCTAAAAGTGTCCGTAAGCTCACCTCTCGCCCCGAATCTTACCCTTCCTGTAGTGCCTGTGTACAATTCATGAAGAAAGTCCACTATTGGAGTGGGGACTCCCATCTTCAGAATGGTACTCCACAACGTTGAGTGTGCCACGCAATCAAACGCTGCGGAGAGATCTACATATACCATATGAAGAGAAGAGCCTTTAGCTTCCACATATTTGCCCGCCAATAGGGACAGATTTAGGGCCTGGTCGACTGTACCTAGCCCCTCCCGGAAACCGTATTGTAGGTCTGAAATAATACTGTTGTCGGTGGCCCAATCCTGGAGTCGCTCAAGGAGTATTCGTCCTGCCATTTTTCCTAGCGAGTCCAAGAGGGAGATAGGCCTATAGCATGTAGGACTGTTTCGGTCTCCTTTTTTGAATATTGGTACCAACGTCGATGTTCTCCAAGAATCTAAAAGACCCACTTCAAGAGTGGCGTTCAGAACGTTGGTTAACAAAGGAGTCCATAAATCTGAGAGATGTTTAAAAATATCAACAGGAACGCCGTCCGGGACAGGGGCTTTTCCTGTTTTTGAGAATTTTAGGGCTTTTTGAACCTCTTCGTGAGAGAACTGAAGATTTATTGGATAAGTAATGAGTGTCAAAGTTTCGGGTTGATCTACGTCTTCTGTCAGATCACTAGAAAAGACTTTTGTGAAGTGTCTGACCCATTCTTCTGCAGTTATAGCAACATCAATAGAGGGAGAATTGTCTTTGTCTATTAGGAATGGGGAACGGACTACCTGCCAGAACATGGTGCTATCTTTTAGTTCCGAGCTTTGGATGAGTCGTAACCATAGTTCAGTTTTTATTTCTTTTTTCCTGTTGTTTAGGGCAACTGTGTACTCCTTTCTGAGTCTACTGATTTCTACTTTGTCCCTGCAGTCACTGTTTAATGCTTCCTTTAAGCGTGTGAATGCTTTTGTGCAAATTGTATTAAACCAACCTTTTTTCGATTGTGGCTGTTGTTTCTGGGTCCTGGTTAGTTCTTTTTGAATACTTTTTGAGATTTCCAGGAAGCTCTTTATGATTTCTCTTGGTTGTGTAGTAGGGTCCAGACAATTTGTGATGTCAACTTGGTTGTGTGTGACTATTTTTCTGGTTGTTGCTTCCTTATCGATACTACCCCACTTCAAAGTATAACCATTCAGGGAGCCTAGTGCTAGCTCACGTTGGTTTAGAGCAGTCATGATGTCATATGATTTTTTTGTTTTTAATTCAGCAAGACTCATGGTAATTGGAAAGTGGTCACTTAAAGGATTTTTAAGGACCTCAAAATCTTCTATGGTGCATCCTGTGGGTTTCGAAATTAATATGAAGTCAATTAGGCTTATTAGACCTCTTCCATTAAATGTGGGCTGAAAAGGAACAGATGGAATTTTTACTTCATTAGCAAAACTTAGCTCTAGTTCAGTCATGGCTTCAGTCATTGTTTCTCCCATATTAGAGTGTGTAAAGTGTGTAAGATTTATATCGGCCTCATTACTGATACCACACTTGTTGTTGTTGCTGTTATTACATAGATGCAGATTAAAATCTCCTCCCCAGATTATCGTGTACGACTGTTTGATGTATTTTGTACGTTGTTCTTGTAGTATTGCCGAGATCTCTGGGAGAAGGGCAGTCATGTCAGCCTGAGAAAGATTGTTATAAAAGTTCACAATTAAGTAAAGTCTTTGTTTAGTAACCTTTAGTACTACAATCTGGAAGTTCGCATCTAGTCTTAGGGGGAGTACCTCGTCCAAAGGAAGGGTGTTTGCAATGTAGGTGGCTAAGCCTCCACTGTTTCTACCAGAGATTGATTTCTTTGCAGGTGACCAGAAGGTTTTAAAGCCCACCATATGTATTGGCCTTATCGCCCAAGTCTCCTGGAGGCAGATACAACCGCTCAAATTGATCTGACTCAGGAAGCCGGGGTTTGTCTTTTTTGCGGAAAGGCCTGCAATGTTCCAAAAAGTAAAATAGATCTGGAAAGTATTTGGAACGGGGTCAGCTAGATTGCTTATATCAGATATCGGGTCTTCAAGTTCCCGAAGAACAGGAGTCGATGTTGCATTCACCAGAGCATCTGTCTTGTGATGCTTTATTTTTAAACAGTTAACTGTGTCAGGGATTGAAATAGGCTGGGTCATCTCTATGTTGGAGGATTGTGGAAATTCTCTATTAGTATGTAAACTGGGGAGTCAATCGTTAACGTCTAAGCCAGAAAGAGCATTAAACCTGTTATAGATCGGAATATTATAAGGGGTAGCTTGTGGCAAGGCCGCCTGCCTCCATCGATTATCTCCGTTCTCTTGATAAGAGGTTTCGGAAAGATAAGGATGTATGGCAGTAGGAATGAGTGTTTGGCTCTGGTGCCACTGGACCGAGCCTGTTGGGTAAAGAAACTTGGAGTTCTGGAAGGGTGTGGGAGGATAGGGGTCAGAGGAAAAAGACCCTTTTGGGAGCGGATTCATTGGGATGGGGAACGGATTCGTGGGGATAGGAAAAATGTTATTATTTGTATTTAGTAGATGCCTGTAAAAGTAGCCCAATGGGAGAAGGGTTGTGTTAAATTCCCATGTAGAAGGTGAGGGGGCCTTAGCTAGTGTTTTTTCGGCCCACTGTGGGTTTCTGAAGGTGATCGCTACACAATCCCCCTCGAATTTTTTCCGTAAGGGGCCTATCCAACCTACTCTTTGGGTATGGGTGATTTCCCCAGCGCATTCTATTGGAAAGTTACAGTTCAAACTTAACCAATGTATTGTTTTGTTTTTCAGGGACGATGTAGTTTCACTCTGCTCTCGTTTGAGTGTCGGTACGTTTACCAATACAATTACGTAGGCTCCACATTCAGGGGGGAGGGTAATGCGTGTAGGGATCTGTCGTGACCTATATGGTTGCTCATACGATGACTGCGGCTGTTGGCTCTTTGCAGCCATATGATTAGATTGCGTTGATACCTGTGATCCCATTTGGGGTGGTATGTGAGAGTTCCCTAGCTGGTTAGTAGCTGTATGGATATTCGTTGTAGGAGTGAAAGCAGAAGTGTTTGGTAATGGGGGCTTATTTGCAACTATTAAATTGTTGCTGGAAGGGTTCTGTTTTGAGATAGTTACTGGACCAGGAGTAGGTTTTGGTTGGGGGATAGTCACATTGCTGCTATTAGGTTTAGGGTTTCGCGGTACAGTACTATTTTGGGGCACAGTCAGTGCTGGTTTTGTGTTTAGGGATATTAGCTCTTCAATTCGTTTTTCCAGTCGGGCAAGCCTAGTTTCGACTGGTGACAAGTATATACTTAATAGATCCCCAATTCGCTCGATCAGGTGATCGCTGCCTATGGTAGTTTCGTGCTTGTCCCTATGTTCCTCCCCTATATTTATATCTGTGATCCCCGGAGGTTGATGTGTTTCATTGGATGCCTCCCTACTTTTCTGCTGTCTCGCGCGTTGGCGGTTCTTTGAGGCCCGAGGGACGGCTAAAGTCAGTTGATTACTTGGTTTCGGAATCGCTCCCCCTTGTATGTGAGTTGATTCGTTCACTTGTGTATCGTTCACAGTTTCAGGTGTTGAGGCCACATTAAGGGCTGGAGATCTCTCTAGGTCTGTACTCAGGTCGCAGTTAGTAGAAGTATCTGACACTGAGAGATCAACTTCATTTGTTAATGACTGAGGGTCATTTTGGGTTTCTTGAATAATGACTGAATTAGTTGTATTAGATTTGCCGGGTGTGACAGCGAGTTGAATGCTTCCTAAAGAGGAGCGTTTGGCGATACTCAAGTCGTGGGATATTCTTCGCTGTAGCAATGAGATGCTCAGGTCAATGGCGTCATGTGTTTTGGTTATAAAACTGTCTATTGGCCCTATGACTGCCGCTGCTCCCGCGGCGGTCTTACTTCTGCTGCCTCTCGTGGTCATATTACAGGTGGTCAAATTTCAGCAGTTAGTTATGGTTACTTGTAAATCTCAATGACCGGTAGTGAGTGTCACTGTTACTCCTAAGAGGCACATTTTAGGACTAAGTAAAAAATAAAAAAGGGAAAGAATAAAAAAATAAAAAATAAATAAATGAATAAAATATATTAATATTCAAATAATGTGTCCTACTTGATTCGCTGACTGAAATGGTAGGGCAGTGGGCCCAACCCGACCTCAACGTCCTCGGACGGCCGCAGACGGCCCGCCCTTTGTCCGGGCTTCGTCCGGGCGTCCCGCTCGCGTCCCGCGTTTCGGGCGTGACCTTGTTTTGTAGCGCCGCCTGGCGCTTGATGTTGACGCGCTCCAATGCGCGCTGACACGGCCCCTTGGGAAGGCGAGTTTCTCTCTACTGCGGCCGCTGTTGGAATTGCGGTGCGGCGGCAGGAGGACTCAGCCTGTATGCAGCAGCAGGGTGGAACCTTTCGCGGGACTGCTCAGGTCACTGGGGGCAGAGGTGAGGACCGGCAAGTCTCCTGGAACTCTCGGGGGTTTAGTTTACTGTCCCTCTAATCACAACACAAGGTGCCTGGATGGCCGGGCGTGACCCCGTTTTGTAGCGCCGCCTGGCGCTTGATGTTGACGCGCTCCAATGCGCGCTGACACGGCCCCTTGGGAAGGCGAGTTTCTCTCTACTGCGGCCGCTGTTGGAATTGCGGTGCGGCGGCAGGAGGACTCAGCCTGTATGCAGCAGCGGGGTGGAACCTTTCGCGGGACTGCTCAGGTCACTGGGGGCAGAGGTGAGGACCGGCAAGTCTCCTGGAACTCTCGGGGGTTTAGTTTACTGTCCCTCTAATCACAACACAAGGTGCCTGGATGGCCGGGCGTGACCCCGTTTTGTAGCGCCGCCTGGCGCTTGATGTTGACGCGCTCCAATGCGCGCTGACACGGCCCCTTGGGAAGGCGAGTTTCTCTCTACTGCGGCCGCTGTTGGAATTGCGGTGCGGCGGCAGGAGGACTCAGCCTGTATGCAGCAGCAGGGTGGAACCTTTCGCGGGACTGCTCAGGTCACTGGGGGCAGAGGTGAGGACCGGCAAGTCTCCTGGAACTCTCGGGGGTTTAGTTTACTGTCCCTCTAATCACAACACAAGGTCAGTACTTGAGACTAGGACCAGCCACATTCTTGTAACTAGCATCATATTTTATGGCATTGACAAAGCCGGAATCCTTTTATTTAATGTCTACATTCCCCTGGATTCTATAAGAAAGAAAAGGATGCACTTCAGGAGAAACTCGACACTCTGCAGTAGGCCCTCCCAGAGCACGAAATAATTTTAACGGAGAATTTAAATGAGTTTTTTTTCACCGATGGTACTGCAAGATCCAGCATTAATGGGATACAGTGATATTACAACATTCTAGAAATGGTGTGCTCTCCCTTAAAACCTTGTAGTGGTAAGGATAATTTCTGGGCCAGCTTGTTTGACCATGGGTTGATCAATCTTTCTTTTGCTTGAATCTGTTTTATTTTTTTTCCAATTATCTTTAGCTCATATATTGCCGTCTTGCTTATGACAGTGATGGATTATATTATGGTATTATGGATAACATGAATTACATGCATGCAGTTTGATCAATGTGTTGCAGCATGTCGCATGAAACAATAATGCAGTGTTGGCGCATCCATACTAGTTATCGTTGGTGAGCACCAAGAGGTGTTACTTTTAGAGTTACCTTAGCAACAGATTTAATAGGTTTTACTGTAAGGTAACATATTGTAACAAACAATTTGTTTGTGTCTATTAGATAATAGGATGGATTGTACATTCTGTTTGACAAACAGCCTTAATAGTTAAGCAGTTAGTATCTGCTCTCTTGTAACATGTGCAGTATATAGGTTTTACAGATCATAGTGACAATTCCCAGTTATATCATATTCTCCTTGAATATCATATAGTTGACTATCTCACTGCCAAAATGGTTTATGTTGGTAACGCCTATCTGCATTATGCATACCCATCTGCTCCTCGTCTGCTTTCATGGTTGACTCAGTTGTGTGCGCGGTGGGTATTATGTCAGTATGTAATTTCGCCATCAATGCATCTAATTGTTAGGCAATTGGGTATTTCCTAAGGCCCCGGTTGTCTTCCCTGTGGAGGGCCATGCTTTCCGCCTGTGCCCAACTTGTGAATGAGCGCAGCCATGCTATGTCACCTGGGGGATCAGGGGACTTCCATCGGCATGTTATTAAGCGCTCGGCCAGGATCAAGCCTAAGTCGATAAAGCAAGATGTGACTTTATATTTCTTGCCTTTTTATATAGATACCTAGTATGCATTCCTCCGATATACACGTGGGATCTCTGCCCGTGCAATGCAGCAAGCAATTCCTGCCAATAGTCCATTAGCCGAGGACAAGCCTACAGCTTATGTATCAGATCAGCATTCAACAGCTGACAACAAGGACAAATGTCGTCATCACGTCCAAATTACCAGTTGATTTTTTCAGGGGTGAGGTAAGCCCTGCGTACCACGTATAATTGGATCAGGCGGAATCTGGCATTGCGTGGCTTTCCAGTGCAGCCTCCCATTCTTTATTGGTGTATAGGCGACTCAAATCACCTTCCCATTTGTTGCACAGCTGTGTGAGGGGAGGCGCCCAATGGGTATGCAGTAAATCGGCTAGCCAGTGGATTGGAAGTTTCCGCGCCATAGCATATGTTGGTATTGTATAGTTAGGTGGACAGGTGGTTCATTTGCCATGTCACCCCATTTTTGACTCATAGCCCCATAAGTGAAGCGTTTAACAGAAACTGACCCGGTGGGACCCCCATCTCCTTCAACCAAAATGTCATATGGTAAGAGTGCGCTGTCCCTATAAAGATCGCCCATAGCCTGAATCCCAGTTGCTTTCCAGTCCACGAGCTCTGCTCTAGTGGTGAGCCTATTACCAGGTGGTGTACCCAACAATGCCAGCGTTCGGGCATATGGGAAAGTGTGGCGCGTGCTGTATAAAAAAAGCTTATAACATCGTTAAACTACCTGTATAAACAGAGGTTCTGGCATTGGGGTTCAGGAGCATGGATAACAAAGTTATAATAAGGCAGCATGGCTACAAGCTGGTAGTGTCGAGGCTGTATCTGATAGTTGCAGTGTCGCTAGGTAATGCTCAAAATTGGGCACTGCAATGTTACTGCGATTTGTTGGCAAATATAGTTTTGACAGCACAACAATGCAGCGTGATTTGTTCCAAATGAAGTCACATATTACTCTCCCACAAGTCGAAAGAAAGAGGCATTAACATACAGTGGCGGGTTTGCAAAATAATATCATAGGTGGGGAGCATCACCATTTTAAGGAGCGACACACGACCCGTCACGGATGGCAGGAGCGACTTCCGGAAGACCATCTGGGCTCGCAGCTACGAGACAGAGCAGCCCAAGTTAACCTCAAAAAGATCTAGTGGGGAATGAATGATCTGAATCCCCAAATATCTACACAAATTAGGCTACCAGGTAAGTGGAGTTGTGTCCACTAGGATATTGAGGTCTGGCACAGCAGGGTGAAATGGGAATGAGCAAGATGTTCCAGAGGATATTCACAACCTCTGCAGGGAGAATTAATGCCCCATAGATAGATAAGTAAGTCATCTGCATATAAGGGTACAGAGTGTGTGTAATCTCCCAATGGAATGCCCCAGTCCATGCCACCAGCCTGCAGGCGGGCTGCCAAGGGTACACCGCAAGTGAGAAGAGTAGCTGCAACAGGGTCATCCATGCCTGGTGCCGCAGTCTACACAAATAGGGTGCAACAGCAAAGACCCAGTCTTTACTTGTGATAGGAAAAGCATGTATAGGGGCCAATATATTTGAGAAATTGGATGTCAAAGTGTAGCGTAGCAGCACCGCCAGTAAATAGGACCACTCAAGTGAAACAAATGCTTTTTCCAGATTTAGCACCCAGCAGCACGAACACGGCAATGTCGCAGGACATTATTCAATATTCTGAAAAACCTGCACAGATTGAGAGAGGTTGTGCAATTTGGAACAAAGGCATTTTAGTCCATATGTATTAATGAGGGTATCAGCAGCGACAACCTATCCACAAGCAGCTTCACCAGGATCTTGTAGTCTGTGTTTAAAAGAGCCAACAGTTTGTAGGATCCCAGAGCCTTTGGGTCTCCGTTAGGCTTGGGTATTGAAACCAGTGAAGCCTTACACCGGGAGGCCAGGAGGTAGGTTGCCTCCAGAGCCTCAGCATACATAGCGCTCAAGTGGGGTGCCAGCAGCGGAGCATACGTCTTATAAAATTCCGCTGGTAGACCATCTGGGTCTGGGGTTCTGCCCGTCGCCAACACTCTTATCGCCTCCTGTATCTCAAGGGATGTAATCGGCTTGTCAAGTTCCTGCTTTTGCTGTAGTGAGATTAAGGGTAGTGTCACAGTAGACATGAAAGATGTAACGTCTTGTGGAATTGTCTGTGGCCATGAGCGGTAGAGTGTTGTGTAATGGCATACCAGTTCTGCATTAATGTCTCCCTGTGAATGCAAGAGAGTGCCGTTTGTTGATTGCAGTCCACTTATATGTCCACAAATAACAATTGGTAACCAGTTCCTACTTGGGCGCTCAGCTTAGTAAAGGGAAAGTAAACAAAATGAAGTTCTTACACAGTGCTTCTAAGGGTGAAGGGTGTGGTTACCAAACACACCCAATCCGGTCCACATAAGTGGATCCTTACAAAACAGGAAAGAGTTCGCCCTTAGTACTCCAACCAAATATATAAACCAAATGTCCTCAAAGTCTATAATTATTCCCAAAAAATGTTTTGTCCAATCGCAGGAAGTATGAAATATTCAATCCATGTATTGATGCAATCGACAATTCCTTGCATTCCAGATCATTTTATTTCATCCAATGTTCACTTCAAAGCGGCAGCCAACACGTGTTTTGTCGTTCTATGTGAGGCACAATGACTTCGTCAGGGCTGCAACCCAAACAAACAATACATCAACATACTGCTATTTACATGAGGGTAAATCTATCAAAAGTGCACTACGCAGTAGAGCACATCTCATCCATCAAATAAAGAGTACAAGAATCCCGTGCGAGAAAAGAAAAAGTATAGATCCAAATCCCAAATCACCGAATATGTGCTAAGCATAAGTAACAAAAAGCCTCCACCACTCATAGTTCCAAGATACTTAATAAGATCTGAAGAAGATAAAGGTAAGAGTACTATATACAAAAAATCACCTTTCCTATACTGTCTCAACACAAAGTTCTTCCTCAGCTTCTTCACAAAGAACCAGTAAACTCAATGACCTAAAATATAGTCAAATGTTACTCTATACATATTACCAACACCACAATTCCCTATTCTCTGTCCCATATGCCACTACTCCATGTAAGCATCCAATACCAGAAAATATATCTGTACCATATAGTTGTAGTCCATCGCCATGTAATCGCAATCTTAATATCTTCTGTTAGCATATCCTTTCAGTATGTATCTTTCCTATAATTGTAATTAGAAATAATGTTTAGACTACTGTCCCATACGAATTCATATGTATACCTATATCACGTAAACCTCCTGACTACTCACCCCCTGTTATCCAAAATTCACGAACTCTGTCTTCTCCAGGTCCTCGTCCCCAGTTAGCAAACCTCCCGAGTCCAGGTACCTAAATGTAATGGGGCTATATTAACATTGTGTACATAAACACAGTCATCACTGCAGTGACATGCCCCCGTATATACTAAATCATGCTCTTTATCCTATTCACGTGCAAATAATCCAAACGCTGTCATCACTGTAGTGACATGCCCCCATATATACTAAATCATGCTCTTTATCCTACTCATGTAAAGTAGTCCAAACGATCAACCTGTACCTACATAATAATCTTTAGCCAACCTCCACCCAATACCCGTGTTATATAGTTGTGAGTATCCTGTGTCAAAGAAACTCACAGGTTGTATCTATTAATTATGACATTCATAATATCCCATGTACATCTAAGTACATGTTTCCAAAATGCCCCGGTGGAGTACACAGTATACAACTCACCCAAGGTTAATCCCGGAGCTTTACAAAAAACGTGTCCCAATCTTCAGTAGCCGGCGTTCTACGTCGGTGCCAGCTTGCAATTCCTACTTATATTATGCGCACATGGGCACGTGTCCTAATCCTCGGTAGCCGGCGTTCTACGCAGGTGCCATCTTGGAATTCCATATGATATCTTGCGCACATGAGCGCCATCTTGGAACAATTTAGTTTAACAGTTAGTCTACTGTTATATCTCACATAATTGCTAATATATGAACCTACCAGCATTCATTCAAGATACAAAACATGTATTGAATATTATGAACGATCTAATATGGGAACCTGGGATATACCTAGTAACCCTGGATGTTGTCTCATCATACTCAAATATACAACACCATTTAGGTATAAAGGCGATTGAGACATTTCTTAACAAGAGACCGGCAGAACTATATGATCACACTATGATGAATTTACAGATGACAGAGTTGGCTCTGAAAAATAATGTTTTTCTGTTTAATAATAAATGGTATAAACAATGCCTTGGCACAGCGATGGGTTCCAGATTCGCTCCGTCTTTTGCCAACCTCTTCATAGCGGAATTTACAAAAGAAGAGCTAGACGTGGTTATCAGCTCCCTCGCTAATTGCAAAGCCACTGGGGATGATGGTATCCCAAGGGAATTTTTGAAAGCATTCACTGCAATACTCATCCCTGAATTCTTAATACTTGCTAATTACCTACTACAAGGGGGGAGCCCGCCGGAATCCTTTCGCACTGCAGTAGTAGTCAGTATTCTGAAAAAAGATAAAGATAGAGAAAATGTAAATTCATATAGGCCCAATAAGTTTAATAAATACTGACTACAACATTTTTACCAAACAAGATGGTAGGATCACTCATTGGGGCAGACCAGTGTGGTTTTTTAGCAGGGCGACAGCTCCATACTAATACAAATTTTTTATTGGAAGCTCTGGATTTTTTTAGTGTTAACAAAGTAGAGGCACAGATCTGGTTTTTAGACGCCGAAAAGGCTTTTGATCTTGTCTCATGGAACTGACTTTTCACGATCCTGGAGAGGTTTGATTTTCCGAACGAATTTGTATTTTTATTAAAGCAACTCTAAAGGAACTCTCAGACACAGATTTTAATCAACTCATTAAACGTGGGAACATGTCAAATAAACAGAGGCACTTGGCAAGGCTGTCCCCTTTCCCCGATCTTATTCGCTTTATTCATTGAACCACTGGCAATTGCAATTAGGGAGAAAAGAGTTCATAGGGCGCCGGTTATAGGAATGACTAACATAACATTTTATGCTGATGATATTGTTTTATTTCTGAACCCAAAGATAGCCACTCAGTCAGAAGTGATGAAAGTGTTTACAGACTTCCAAAGAATAGGTGGGTATAAAATAAATAAAACCAAAACAGAAATTATACTATGTAATTGGACTGTAAATACCCTGCTAACGGAATTTAGACAGACATATAATACCCGTCCCAAGAGATATTTAGGAATTTACATATCAAAAGAAGTGGAAGATCTCTATTCACTAAATCATATTTCATTACTTAAAAGGTGAGTTCTCAGCTACCACGATGGAATCAACTCCCATTGACAATAATGGGGCGGGTTGCGTTAATTCGAATGTCTATCCTTCCACTTTTTAACTTCCTTTTTAGTGCAGCTCCTTGCGCAATACAGGCTTCTTTATTAAGCAGAGAGATAGTATTGTTTCTTCCTTCCTATGGGCAAATAAGATACCAAGATTGGCACTTAGCACTTTAAATCCTTCGGTCGCAGAGGGAGGATTATCTCTTCCAAATATTAGAGATTATTATTATGCGACATTTGCACGTTACAGTTTTAGGTTTCTTTTTTTAGATACTCAAGAAGCAGATAATTTTTTTATGAAAAAGATTTTAAGGGAACTTAATATTATCGATCCCTCGAGAGTGACCAAGTACCCTAAGAAAGTACGCTATAAGACCGTACAATAGCTATTAAAACAAAAAGCCCAGCTTTTGGCATACTATGATATTCTAAGAATCAACAACTCAACTTGAGAACATGTACACAGGAGAAATGGGCATTTTGGATAAAAATACATTGAGACTGTGGAAAGAAAATGGATATGATAAGATTCAGGATTTCATTGAGGGGAATTGCTGGAAAACATGGGAAGAGATCGAGATGGGGCTTCAACACTCTAAAATAATCTTAAAATGGTGTTTTATTAGACTAAACTCTATGCTGGAAAAATTAGATATGGAAAATCTGCGGTATAAAACTGGCATTAGCGAAGCCCTCAATGGCCCCATACAACGGAAGGTCAGTATCTGGATAAAAATCTTTAACGAGAATAAATCTCCTCTGCTGTATGAAAAGATCAGGGATAGATGGAGAAAAAGAGAAGGCATACAGATCAGTAAATCAACCTGGAATAAATTAAATAAATTCAATGCAGTAATGTTTCGAGGAGCAAATTTTAAATGTATGCAATTTTACTCGAAATGGTTGATATATAAAACACCCTCTTTTCTCGATAATATATACCCGCAAATAGAAGATAAGTGCTTTTGCTGTGTAGAGAAGGGCAATTGGATACATATTATGTGGGAATGTCCAAAAATCCGGAATCTGTGGGAGGAGATTGAGAAATACCTCAGAAGTACAATAGATCCCCAAACCTCACTTAATGAATCTATTGCAACTCTGGGTTGCTCTTCTGCTGCCTTGATGCATGACGAAAGTTTATTTATTGCAGCTCTAGAAGCAAGATCCCTAATCCTGCAACTCTGGAAAACAGACAAAGTACCTACTTTTAATGCATGGCGAGTAAAACTATCTAAAATACAAGGGATGGAAAAGAAATATGCATTAAGATCAGGAGCAGTAAGAAAATCTGAGAAGTACTGGAGCGTGTTCGAATCCTAGGTCCTCTAGTGTCTCCCTGCACTTTTATTAAAAACAAAATTTTGATTATAACTACCTAAGGGTCTAGGATGTTTTATGAATATCCGTACTTGATTCAGTACTTTTTGCACTTTTAATGAGATCGATCTCTCCCTTTATAGGAATTGCGATTGCATTATTATGTTTGAACCTTAGGTTCTTTGGGGTTTCTTTGTACTCTATTTAAACAAGATCTTGAAGATAGTATGTTTAAGGTTAAAGGGAAAAATAAAATTTCTCTCTTAAAAATGTATGTATTTGATGTAGCGCATTGCACTTTAATGGAAATGATCCTTTGTTTTTGACCGTAGGAATCGTGACTGTACTATCGAGTACTTTTTTATTCTGCATGTAAATAAGTGTTTTGATAACTTCTTGCACTTTATATTGCTGGAATTTCATATGAGACGCGTTTGTACCTTATATTTATGTCTATGAACTCTCAATAAAAAAATATTTAATAGAAAAAAAAAGAACGGAGTTAAGATATTGCCGCTTTAGCGGCAGGAAACTGCCGCTAAAGCGGCGATAATGGGCTTGATAATATGCTACCTAGAGGCGAGGGTCCCTATTTGTCCTGCTGAAGATCTGCTGGTTTATCTTGCAACTGACGCTGATTTTTCCAGCATGCAGGATGGGATCCTGCTGGGAGCAAGAGCTTGTGGTCACAGTTCCTAGAAGTCCTTTCTTGACTGCAGCAAGGCTCTTTCAGGAAACTACTGTTACAAGTGCAAAAAACACACTTCCTCCTGCATTAACTATTATTTTTTTAATTCATTGACTCTGCTTAATTGCAAAAGCCCAGCACTAGGTTTGTCGTCATGCTAGCCGGACACAGAAGTCATCCGGTGTGAATCCTTATTGCCTGTGGGATTGCATCACTGTCATGTGACTTAGACTGCAGCCTACCCTCTTGAGCAGCATCTGAACCCACTAACCTTGAGCCACTTAGGACTAGATCTAGATCACAAGAATCCCGCATTTTAAGAGACCAACTGCCACCAAACTATACTGGAAAGAAGGCTTATCCACGCAGATCTTGTTATTCCACTTCATGAAGTCTAGGACACTACCCATTACATTTTAAGAGTAATCACTGCACTCAATTTCTGTTGCCACTATGACTGTGTTTATAGGGACAGGACCAACACTGATTTGAATATGGCTTTTCTCTGTCTAGTGAATGGAAAAAAAACTGAAACAAGGATCCAGAGCAGGCTTAGGTGGCTAAGCATTTCTTTCTTCATGTTGATGCCCCTAGAGTGAGGGGTATGCCCAGATATCAGTCACTGCTCACAATGTCACATGACTTAAGCTCCACTTGATTGATGAGGCTCATGTGGGAAGCCCACCAGTTTGGGTTTGCTTGTTTTCCCATCTGGAGGGGACCTGGCCTTGCAGTTTGGGCTATTAAAGGACTGATTTCCATACATCTGTTCTCTTTGGCACAGTGGACAAAAATGATAGAATTGAATATGGCCCAGAACAATCACCAATGGCTGAGATTAATGCAAGCATTTCTTCCATCACCTTGTTGTTTGCTGCAATAAGTGCCTTAAGTGCACCAAGTATACCCAGACATGGTTCCTGTTCGCACCATGCCACATTACGTATGCTGCACCTTACTACATAAAGCCATTATCTGACCCAGGGTGGTGTGGAGTGCAAAAAAACGATGGATTTAGGCCCAGATCTTTTGACTGGGGGAGTGTGTGACATTGATCCACATTCAGTCCATCACTTGTTGTTTTTTGCACCTTACTTATGAGGCACATGTAGGTGGAACCATTTTTGGGATTGCTTGTATTCTCATTGGTAAGAGACCTATTCTGGAAGTTCACGCTATACTCTTTCACTAGTGGCAGGATTACTACTAATTTGCATACGGTCGGTGATAGCTGGTGTATGAAATTAATTTAAGCTTCCTTTCACACTTTCTTGTTTTTTTTTATAACTCTTTTTTTTGCAAAAACAAAAACATAGCAGTGTAATGACAGTTCGACTCATGACAGAACATTAGATCCATGGTCGAATCTCGGGCAAATCAAGACAACAAATACATTCATCATATTTCTTCGCCTCTCCCATTTTCCCATAGGTCTTCTTCCTCCAAATGGACCCCACCTGAGAGCGTCCTATAGGCCCTCGCTGTGCCACCAGTGCACAGATCATCCCTCAGTATGTATTCCACTTCCCCCACACCTTAGTCCACTTATTGGGACAGCCTCGACTCTTGTAGACTGCCCTCTCTGCTAACATGCAGCAGTCGATGTCTATTTTCCACTCATTCAGCGTGGGGTTCAGTGAGGCCCTCCATAATTTAGCAATGTTTCATTTAGCAACCGCGAAGCATAATGTTACCTAGAGGTATTCCTTACTGTTTAGATCTAGCTGTTCCTAAATAATCAAAAGACACAATTTTGGTGACTTGGAATTCTGAATACAGGGCATCACCTTTTCCCAGTAGCTCTGTAGTGCTGGGCAACCCCATAAAGTACCCTCTACCCGCATCTCCTAGGGCATAACGGCCCCAACAGCGCTGGGATGCCTGGCTTCACCTTGGGGGTGCCCATGAGTGGACATTTCCCAGGGAAAAGCCAGGAAGGGTTCCACGGCGGTATGAGTACAGCGCCAGGACGCCCCTTTTCTGAGGCAGCAGTGCGCTTTACAAGTACAAATTCATTTCATTTTATTCATTTCATAGCTCCAATTGAGGCCAGCTTATTTTGGCTAGTGTGGTGCAGGCAAAGTATGTTCTGTGGAGAATTTTGATTTGTATTAATTTCAACCTGGATCTGATGGGCATCTCTCTAGGGGAGGCAAGAGCCTCCTGCCATTGCTCGTCATCGAAGTGTTCCATGTCCCTCTCCCAGTGTTCCTGAAGTGTGGACGAAAGTTCCAGAGAGTGATTAAGGATTTTACGGTATGCGAGGGATACTGATTTTTTTCCATATAATTATTGAGCAGTCTATCCTCCAGGGGAGAAGATTCTGGGAGTTACTCCACTTCGGTAATACGCCCTTAAGCGCGTGACTGACCTGGAGGTATTGGAAGGCTTCAGAGTGCTCCCATTGGTAGTCGCTTTGCAGGGCAGCAAAGAGAAGGATGTCTCCCTCCACCACATTTCTCCCACCCTTGAAATGCCAATCAAGTCCCATTTGTCAAAGTCCTTCTGTTTTGCTAGGAGTCCCAGTTTAGCAGGATCCCACAACGGGGTCGCTCTGTGACTTTGTCCTGCCCACCCAAGGCCGTCGAGCCTCCTGCCAGATTTGTAATCTGACCGAAGTCGGGCTGGGGAGCGAGATGCTCCTAACCCCTCCATATATTGCCCTGAGATAGTACCCCCAGTTGCATGTTGCGGCAGTCCGTTCGGTATGCTGGTTCGTCAGAGGACAAATTAACTCAGTGATTGACCACAGTGAGTTGGGCCACCCAGTAGTATTTCTAGATTGCTGGAAGCAATATCCTACCAGCATACCCGCTTCTAGTCCATTTGTAGAAAGAAATCCTGGGGGCCCACCCGCTTCCAGAGCAGGGAACGAACTATAGATTCCACCAACTGAAAAAACATGTTCAACACTAAATACAGGGTGTTATGAAGGGTGCAAAGGAAGCTTGGTAGGGCCATCATCTTGAAAAGAGCCGCTCTAACCCTAAGGGACCATGGCAGGGTTCCCCAGTGCTGATCGTTGCTTCTCAGGTGCTTCAATGGGGGAATCCAAAATTCAGTCATAAACGATTTGGGGTTCTTAGTTATGTAGATCCTTAGATAAAGGAAACCCTCTGAGACCATCCTTACTGCGCAACTTCATGGGAAATGCGTTGGTCCTCCCAGAGTATATGAATGAATGATTTCTCCCAATTGATTGTGTAGTCGGAATATTTATGATACAGGTTGAATATGTGCAGAAGTCTGTGGAGCGTAGCGTTTGGGTTCGCAATGTACAGCAGGATATCATCTGCATAGAGGGAGATCCTGTCTTCCCACTTCAGAAACCACTGCAGCTCTCTAATCAATGATCCTCTCGGATCCACATTGCTAATCATTCAAGTACTAATCCAAAAATCAATGGGGGAGAGGGGGCACTCATGTGTCATGCATGCCTTGACGCAATGAAAAATCTTTGATGTGGCACAATTTACTGTCACTTGGGCTAGTGGTTCGGAATATAGGTGTCTCACCCAAGCCAAAAACCGGGGCCCAAATCCCTGTCTCTCCAGAATTGCAAACATAAATGGCCACTCCACCATATAAAAGGCCATCCGTGCGTCCAACAATACCATTGTCACATCCTCCCTTATGTCGGTCGCCCTGTCCAGCACATCCTGCAAGCATCTTAGGTTAAGCGCAGTGCTGCTACCTGGCATAAAGCTGTACTGATTCAGGTGAATCAGTGACCGTATGACGTGAGTCAAGCGGGTCGCCAGTAGTTTTGCTAGCATTTTAACTTCTGTACTTAGTAATGAAATCGCCCTATACGAAGCCCACTCCTCTGGCGGTTTTCCTTCGTTATGGATCACCACAATGTTGGCAATTCTTTGATCTCTTTGCAGACACCCAATATCTCGACTCTCCCTGAACATCTTTTAAAGGAGGGGTGCTACCTTTGCGGCAATGAGTTGGTAGAGTTTGATGGGAAAGCCGTTAAGACCCCAGGCCTTTCCTGAGCATAGTATCCAAATGGCCTGAGCCACCTCACTTTCCGTGAGTTCTTGGTTGAGAAGTTTTCGGTCCTCTGGTTAAGGCCTGACATTCAAACGTCAGCTACCTGACATCCAAAAGTCAGTTAGCATTTCCCTTGCCTCCTCAATAGCAGTTGTGATGGCTGGAGCGTAAAGACATTCATAATATTCCGGGAATGTGGCGGCTATGCTCTGTCTATCCCACATCTTGGAATTTTCTGCCCCCGCACTTCGAATACCCACATCAACATCACCTCACAATGTCTAAGCCATGCTAAAAGTTGACCCGCTCTATCTCCTATCTCATAGAGGCAGTGCAGTGTTGCACAATACCGGACCTCCTTGGGCACGTCTTTGAATTCTTTCTGTTTCAATGTAAGGCGATGTCTTACAGATTTGTCAGTCTCCGAGACCAAGTGGGCCTCCAAGTTCATAATTTCCTGTCCCAGTGTTTTTAATTAGATCTTTTTTCTTTTTTGTGGCCCACCACCAGTGAAATACCATGGCCTTTAGTAACAGTTTTGACTGCCTCCCACAACACCACAGTGGAGTCGATGGTTCCATCATTCTCAGCGACATAGTGGTTTGTAGATTCCTGCAGTTTGAAACAGATATTGGTATTTTAAGATACCAAGGGCTAATCACTCTCATGCAATTCTGGTCTGCTGGGTTGTGTCCGTAGGTCACACACACGGGAGAGTGATCATATATGCCCCAGGCAAGATGATGAGCCTCATGGAAGTTGGGGAGCTGATGAGTTAATGTGAGAATGTGATCTATGTGGGACAGACTGCTGTGGGCCCCCAAGTGGAAGGTGCATTTGTGCCCCATAGGGTTGTGGGTCCTCCACATGTCAGCCAGTCCCAGCACCGATAAAAAGACTTCTAAAGCCGATCTAGGTTGGCCATTGGTCAATTTCCTGACAAAGGCCCGCATTTCAATCTTCACCCAGTAGCATTTGGCCCTCGAGGAGCCGAAGGAGCAATACTCCCAACTGCGGTGGGGTCTCGGCATGGAGTCTTGGGGGTATACTTCATCCGTTCAGGCCTCACTTCACAGCTCCTCCGTGGTCAGATTGGGCCCCAATCCTTGTGGAGGATCTTGCTTGAGTGCAGACCCTGTAATCTACAGCTTCACCCATGCCTCTGCACAGCCCAGTATCGTCGGGGCGGGCTCCGATCTTCCCCTCCGGAGTCACACATCTACCTTGCGACCCCAGGGTGCCAGGCTGTCTCTGGTCGGCAGTCTCACTCGGCCCAGGACCACTTCGCTGGGTGCACCTGTGTGTGTTATCCCGGGGTCCCCTGCATGCCCAGATTCTCACCAGGGCTTGATGAATCTCCGTTCCTGGTATCGGAGGCCACTATGATGTTGTGAAGGCTCCGCCAGCCACACCTTAGCACCAGTGCAGGAGGCCTCCTCTCCCTTAATTCGGGTCAGCCCCATGCATGAGCACGCCCCAGGGGCACAGTTGTTCTGCCGGGCCGAGGGGCTGGTGCCTCACTCCTGCTGCCTTGTCAGCTGCACCGTCAGGTGTCATCTTCTTCTTCTTCGGGGCCCACCTGTGAGCGCTTGTCTGCAGGCCCTCCCTCCCTCAAGGCCAGGGATACTCCGCTTGAAGTAGTCCTCAGTCACCAGCAGCTCAGCAGCCCGTCATATTTTGCCAGCCGGGGGTCCCTTCAGATTCTCCACACCATGGACAGACCCTGCCCAACTAAGACAGCGTCAATCAACGGATGTAGAAACGGATATATTGGGGGAGATTAGCTGCAGACTGCCGGAGCTCTTTCAAGCTGTGGTCATGTTGCTAAGCAGTCGGCCACCCCCACCATTTTCTTGGTTTTTTGCAGTAGATGACATGTGTGCAACAGGAATGCCAAGATGTGGGTCCTCTGCTTGCTGTGCCACAACACTCAAGTAGAACCTTAGAGATGATGCCCAAGTAGCATGTAACCTGCGTGGGGTAGCTCATACTTCCATCTGGAGTTGATTTGGCTGCACTGCTACTATTGGGGGAGTACCAACTCTGACATACTTATGGCTTGTCTCTGTCTAGAGGGGGAAAAACAATTGGGTGGAGTGTGTTACTGACTGATTGCTAGTGGCTGAGATTAAATCAAGCATGGCCAGCCTCAGATAATAATAATAATCCACATTTGTATAGCGCACAATCACCCGTTAGGGTCTCTAGGCGCTGGGGGGCCGTCGGGAAGATTAAGCAAGCTATTGCCCAGAGTCGCATGGTGCTGGGCTAACCTGCCGCCGGAGCCGGGGATCGAACCCTGATCCCCAGATTCCAGCGTCAGTCGCCCTGGCCGCGGCGCCACACCTCTCCCAGATTTCACTCCAGCAAGTAAACAACTACTTTGTAACTCATGAGCAATGCCCTCTTAGCCACAAATAATGATCGCCCTACCTCCTGATAGTGCTGGACCTATCAACCCTGTTAGCCATCTCACCCTCATCCACCCTGAGTCTGAAATGGGTTTCACTGGGGAGGTCCTCTGCTGATTCTCCTCCTACTTCTCCAGTCTCCATCTGATGCCAGTTTATTCAAATAAGCTGCTCCAGTTCTCAGAAACGGTCTGGACCATACATCTGGACACTATAGTTGCCCACATATCCACTTTGTTCCCTGTCACCTATGTCCTCTATATTGACCCATTTGAAACTTTACTAACTGATAACAACCTCAAAATCTATTAATATGCCATCTACACACAACCGCACATGAAAGTCTCCTGGACTTCCAATGCCTCAATTGATGCCTGCAACTCATGAAAACCTGGATGTCCTGCAGTTACCTGAAACGCAACTCTACCGAAACCTAAATCATCCTGTACGTCACTAACATTGGACACACAGTCAAAATCTGGCTCAATGACAAAAACTTGGACTAATTTAGCACCCAACTTTCACCCAATGCAAGGTCACTTGTTTTCATCATTGCCACCGACCTCACCCTCAAGAGAAACATTTCTATGAAAACCAAGACAGCTTGGTACTAGCAGTCCTTATTGTTCAAGCACTTGTACTCTTGCATCTGGATAATGGCAGCACCCTATTCAGTGGCCTTCTGGACTCCACACTCGCAGTCATTAAGGGATCCGATACTACTCATCGCATCTCGTCAAGGTCCTGAAGAAATATGACAACATCCAGGGTTGGACTGTGACAGAAAATATGCCCAGGCACAAATATAAAAATTACCCTTATTAATCAATCAGATAGCTACAAAAGTGACCATTCTGTAAACCGTTGCAGTGTTACAAGGTATGGGAGACCTCATGCCTTTTTGCTGGTTCCAGGCAATGTTTGTGAAAATTTCAGGGAAATCAACAGTAAAAACTGAACTGGCCCACTAGACCATAAAACAGTTCCACTAATAGCCACAAAACCATCCCACACACTGACCTGTCTAACGTTCTCCATCTCTGATGGCTCTCAGCACACCCACTGGCAGGACGCTGTCAGACCAGAGATGAAACTATTCAGGAAACAAAAATACTAGACAATGGGCCTTGTCTATGTACATTCTCAGGATCTGGACCAAGATTTCCATATCCATCAAGGCTGCCCTTATCTTTCTTCAGTTTATGAAAGAGCTATTGACAAACCTCTTTAAAGAACACTGCATTCATTACACAGTAATAAATACACCTTTTTCTGTCAGAGTCCAGCCCTCCCATCTAGATTTACTTGCTTTCTACTTGCATCTGTACCACAGACCCTGTACAGTGTCCTGCTGCTAGCCTAAGACTCAACCCCCCATACAGTGCTTAATTTGTGAAAGAAAGAGTGTCGGTGCCTGAAGCTCTGCTCAGAAGCCGGTGGCTGGTGTAATTAAATGCTGGTGCTCCGAATATCAAGGCCGGTAGTCTTTAATCCACTTCCAAACAGTCTCTGTTCCTTTTTCTCGCTCCTGCAGGTTCCTGCTTTCTCTCTTTGTTACAGTTTTGCTACCTTTTTCTCCCCCCTTTTCGATATGTACGTTTCTCCCTATCTTCTGCCCAGTAAATATCTGAGGTGGCAAGTAAGTGCAGGTGCCCAAAAATAAGTGCTGGTGCACCCCATCAGCAACCACCAGCTCAAATTAGGCTCTGCCCTAAACCAGTTTCTTAGGGCTAAGTCTTGATTGCTGGTTCACGCTTTTCCAGAGAATCAGAGTCCAAAATTCCAAAACAAATACAGTGTCCTGGTCAGTGTGTGTTAAAAACCTTTCTGTGGAAGGAATCTCAGGCCAAAATTGTGAGTAAGGTTTTCTAAATTGGAGAGATACTCTATCATTTACTGGCAGAAGGCTAGCTATATATCCAGTCGTGCCAAGGACTGGACATATAAGCTTAAGCTCCACTCCAGCTCAGTGAAAAACACCAACATTGAACACCCCAACGTAGACTCAGGTGTCATGGCTCCAGAACAGGGAGCCACATTCTGTCCATTTTATTTTAGCTCAAGACAAGCCTTCAAACGTTGCTGAAGTTCTGCTGGCCAGCCCTGCTCATGTTGACTTACTTGCCTGCATATAAGGCCCCCCAGCAGCTCAAGTAGTCCAGATATGTGAAGACAGCACTAAATGACATTTCTTTCCCTCAACAGTGCAAAGAAGAGAGTTGTCTCAACAAATTAACATCTTTAAGTGCAAGTGAGCTGAGGGGTGAGACTTTCAGGCAAGCACATTTCTTTCCCTCCACCACATTTACTGGTTTTGGAGCCAATTTCACCCTGTCTTTCAAGTGAGCACCCAACACGTGAGTGGCCTGCAGAATTTCTGGATCAAGAACAAACTTGTGAGTGCCCTTTTTCCTGTGGGCTCGCAGACACATGGTCTTCAAGAGTAAGTCAGCAGCCTGCACTTCTCCAATGTCAAAGGGTGGAAAAGCATAAATATGTAGAACCTGACCTGGAGTCATTAGGAGCCTCACATGGTGAGACTGGCACATTCCATCTGCTCTTCCATAGCCTGGGAGATAACTTATACATTCCTGGTCAGTTTGTGTTTCATTCTGAACTCCAACACAACCTGCTTGTTCCTTGCTGTGTTACTATTCCCTTGCCTTCTAGTTTGCACTGTTTTGTTTTAGTTTCAGTCAGCTAGAAATTAGATAGCAAGCATCAAGACTGGTGACATTTTCCAAGTCGGTAACAGGTTAATCAGATTTTGGTGGGAGCATTGGTGTGGCCCAATTTACCACATAGAGAGACGATCACGAGAGGCACAGTAATTGTGGTGTGATAACTCTTTAGTCAGAATTGCCAGGACCACATGGTATCTCCCTAACATTAATACACCATTATGAGATAATAACCAATAATAAATAACATACAGGTGAAGACTTACCGCACTTGTTTATGCATGTCTTCCCACATTCCCTGGACATTTGGAGGCTGTAAGTTGTACCAGCTTTTGGCAGGTGGAATTCTGTCTAATTTTCAGCGCACCTGGTATTTCTGGGTGTGGTGAAAACAAGGAACTTGGAATCAGGTGGAGTGGTATCATCCATAGAGCTACTACTCCACCAGCTTGTAATAGAGCCTATGGTGATGGTGGCTGGGTAATTGTTCTCTATTCTTTGTTTTTTTCTTTATATAACATAGTGGCGGTCGCTACTGTTTCGTTACAGTTAGGTCAGGGTTTCTATAGGAAAGGTGTCTTTTTTTTTGCTAATAGATTTAGTGCCATTTGAGAAATCTTCATAAAACTTTCAAGAAAAGTTCCTCCACCTCAGATCCTTCCTCGAAAGTTTCAGAGTGACTGTCAAGTGTGTGCAAGAAAAAATTAGGGGGTCCCAAAATATCTTTTACCCATGCACTTTCCTATAGGAATTTTGGGAAGCGATAAGGAGAAACAGTTGACCAGAATTAAACCAAACTAGGCATAACGCAAGATCTTTGTGGGCCAGTTCAGTTTTTACTGTTGATTCCCCGAAAATGTGTTTTTGTGATTTGATGTAAACTTATTCATCCTTTTCTGAGAAATTAAAGATCAATATATGGTGATATCTGGACGGTTGGTCCCTCAGGAATCCTGCGGTTCTTCAGTGACACCATAAATGTTAAAAACAAATAATTTTGAATGGCTGAGAATGTCTTTTTCCCCATCAGTCTATTCATTCCTGTGATAATCTGATTGGCTGGCCGCAACATGAAGAAAAATGTTGTAGCCACCATTACAGGAAATGTTCCTGGGTCCTTAAGTTAAAATAAAGAAAACATATATGAGGGCAAGTGGGGCTACCCCGACTCCCCTGGCACTTCTGGGCCAAAATGGAAAAAAAAAATATGTGCTGCCGGACTCAACGTGGTTCCCTGTAAGGTACAGCTGATCTCCTATTGGAAAAAAGAACAAGTGATGGACTGAATGTGGATCAATGTCACACACTCCCCCAGTCAAAAGATCTGGGCCCAAATCCATCGTTTTTTTGCACTCCACACCACCCTGGGTCAGATAATGGCTTTATGCAAATCAGCTCTGACCCTGTTGCTCCATGGGAACAGTCCAGTCCGAACTACAACAGCCATATCTTTCCCAGACCGGAATCAAGCATCCGAGGACCGGACCGGTTTCGAGGTAACACCTCTCTTCAGCCCGGCTAGCTTGACTCCAAGTGGTGTGGAGTGCCTGGGACCCACGTCTGGGCATCCCCAGCGCACTTAGGGCGGCAATTGCAAAAAAGAACAAGTGATGGACTGAATGTGGATCAATGTCACACACTCCCCCAGTCAAAAGATCTGGGCCCAAATCCATCGTTTTTTTGCACTCCACACCACCCTGGGTCAGATAATGGCTTTATGCATATCAGCTCTGACCCTGTTGCCCCATGGGAACAGTCCAGTCCGAACTACAACAGCCATATCTTTCCCAGACCGGAATCAAGCATCCGAGGACCGGACCGGTTTCGAGGTAACACCTCTCTTCAGCCCGGCTAGCTTGACTCCAAGTGGTGTGGAGTGCCTGGGACCCACGTCTGGGCATCCCCAGCGCACTTAGGGCGGCAATTGCAAAAAAGAACAAGTGATGGACTGAATGTGGATCAATGTCACACACTCCCCCAGTCAAAAGATCTGGGCCCAAATCCATCGTTTTTTTGCACTCCACACCACCCTGGTTCAGATAATGGCTTTATGCAAATCAGCTCTGACCCTGTTGCCCCATGGGAACAGTCCAGTCCGAACTACAACAGCCATATCTTTCCCAGACCGGAATCAAGCATCCGAGGACCGGACCGGTTTCGAGGTAACACCTCTCTTCAGCCCGGCTAGCTTGACTCCAAGTGGTGTGGAGTGCCTGGGACCCACGTCTGGGCATCCCCAGCGCACTTAGGGCGGCAAATGCAAAAAAGAACAAGTGATGGACTGAATGTGGATCAATGTCACACACTCCCCCAGTCAAAAGATCTGGGCCCAAATCCATCGTTTTTTTGCACTCCACACCACCCTGGGTCAGATAATGGCTTTATGCAAATCAGCTCTGACCCTGTTGCCCCATGGGAACAGTCCAGTCCGAACTACAACAGCCATATCTTTCCCAGACCGGAATCAAGCTTCCGAGGACCGGACCGGTTTCGAGGTAACACCTCTCTTCAGCCCGGCTAGCTTGACTCCAAGTGGTGTGGAGTGCCTGGGACCCACGTCTGGGCATCCCCAGCGCACTTAGCGCGGCAATTGCAAAAAAGAACAAGTGATGGACTGAATGTGGATCAATGTCACACACTCCCCCAGTCAAAAGATCTGGGCCCAAATCCATCGTTTTTTTGCACTCCACACCACCCTGGGTCAGATAATGGCTTTATGCAAATCAGCTCTGACCCTGTTGCCCCATGGGAACAGTCCAGTCCGAACTACAACAGCCATATCTTTCCCAGACCGGAATCAAGCATCCGAGGACCGGACCGGTTTCGAGGTAACACCTCTCTTCAGCCCGGCTAGCTTGACTCCAAGTGGTGTGGAGTGCCTGGGACCCACGTCTGGGCATCCCCAGCGCACTTAGGGCGGCAATTGCAAAAAAGAACAAGTGATGGACTGAATGTGGATCAATGTCACACACTCCCCCAGTCAAAAGATCTGGGCCCAAATCCATCGTTTTTTTGCACTCCACACCACCCTGGGTCAGATAATGGCTTTATGCAAATCAGCTCTGACCCTGTTGCCCCATGGGAACAGTCCAGTCCGAACTACAACAGCCATATCTTTCCCAGACCGGAATCAAGCATCCGAGGACCGGACCGGTTTCGAGGTAACACCTCTCTTCAGCCCGGCTAGCTTGACTCCAAGTGGTGTGGAGTGCCTGGGACCCACGTCTGGGCATCCCCAGCGCACTTAGGGCGGCAATTGCAAAAAAGAACAAGTGATGGACTGAATGTGGATCAATGTCACACACTCCCCCAGTCAAAAGATCTGGGCCCAAATCCATCGTTTTTTTGCACTCCACACCACCCTGGGTCAGATAATGGCTTTATGCAAATCAGCTCTGACCCTGTTGCCCCATGGGAACAGTCCAGTCCGAACTACAACAGCCATATCTTTCCCAGACCGGAATCAAGCATCCGAGGACCGGACCGGTTTCGAGGTAACACCTCTCTTCAGCCCGGCTAGCTTGACTCCAAGTGGTGTGGAGTGCCTGGGACCCACGTCTGGGCATCCCCAGCGCACTTAGGGCGGCAAATGCAAAAAAGAACAAGTGATGGACTGAATGTGGATCAATGTCACACACTCCCCCAGTCAAAAGATCTGGGCCCAAATCCATCGTTTTTTTGCACTCCACACCACCCTGGGTCAGATAATGGCTTTATGCAAATCAGCTCTGACCCTGTTGCCCCATGGGAACAGTCCAGTCCGAACTACAACAGCCATATCTTTCCCAGACCGGAATCAAGCTTCCGAGGACCGGACCGGTTTCGAGGTAACACCTCTCTTCAGCCCGGCTAGCTTGACTCCAAGTGGTGTGGAGTGCCTGGGACCCACGTCTGGGCATCCCCAGCGCACTTAGCGCGGCAATTGCAAAAAAGAACAAGTGATGGACTGAATGTGGATCAATGTCACACACTCCCCCAGTCAAAAGATCTGGGCCCAAATCCATCGTTTTTTTGCACTCCACACCACCCTGGGTCAGATAATGGCTTTATGCAAATCAGCTCTGACCCTGTTGCCCCATGGGAACAGTCCAGTCCGAACTACAACAGCCATATCTTTCCCAGACCGGAATCAAGCATCCGAGGACCGGACCGGTTTCGAGGTAACACCTCTCTTCAGCCCGGCTAGCTTGACTCCAAGTGGTGTGGAGTGCCTGGGACCCACGTCTGGGCATCCCCAGCGCACTTAGGGCGGCAATTGCAAAAAAGAACAAGTGATGGACTGAATGTGGATCAATGTCACACACTCCCCCAGTCAAAAGATCTGGGCCCAAATCCATCGTTTTTTTGCACTCCACACCACCCTGGGTCAGATAATGGCTTTATGCAAATCAGCTCTGACCCTGTTGCCCCATGGGAACAGTCCAGTCCGAACTACAACAGCCATATCTTTCCCAGACCGGAATCAAGCATCCGAGGACCGGACCGGTTTCGAGGTAACACCTCTCTTCAGCCCGGCTAGCTTGACTCCAAGTGGTGTGGAGTGCCTGGGACCCACGTCTGGGCATCCCCAGCGCACTTAGGGCGGCAATTGCAAAAAAGAACAAGTGATGGACTGAATGTGGATCAATGTCACACACTCCCCCAGTCAAAAGATCTGGGCCCAAATCCATCGTTTTTTTGCACTCCACACCACCCTGGGTCAGATAATGGCTTTATGCAAATCAGCTCTGACCCTGTTGCCCCATGGGAACAGTCCAGTCCGAACTACAACAGCCATATCTTTCCCAGACCGGAATCAAGCATCCGAGGACCGGACCGGTTTCGAGGTAACACCTCTCTTCAGCCCGGCTAGCTTGACTCCAAGTGGTGTGGAGTCCCTGGGACCCACGTCTGGGCATCCCCAGCGCACTTGGCTTGGTAGTTCGGACTGGACTGTTCCCATGAGGCACAGGGTCAGAGCTGATTTGCATATAGCCAGTGTCTAACCCAGGGTGGTGTGGAGTGCAAAAAAACGATGGATTTAGGCCCAGATCCTTGTACTGGGGTGAATGTATGACATTGTTCTACATTCTGTCCATCAACTGTGTTTTTTGCAATTTTCACCCCGAGTGGGCTGGGTATGCTCAGACGTGAGTCCCAGGCTCTCCACACCACTGGAGTCAAGCTATCCAGGCTGAATGAAGGCTGATAGCCAGAAACCGGTCCTTGGATGCTTGATTCCGGTCTGGGAAAGACATGGCTTGGTAGTTCGGACTGGACTGTTCCCATGAGGCACAGGGTCAGAGCTGATTTGCATATAGCCAGTGTCTAACCCAGGGTGGTGTGGAGGGCAAAAAAACGATGGATTTAGGCCCAGATCCTTGTACTGGGGTGAATGTATGACATTGTTCTACATTCTGTCCATCAACGTTGTTTTTTGCAATTTTCACCCCGAGTGAGCTGGGTATGCTCAGACGTGAGTCCCAGGCTCTCCACACCACTGGAGTCAAGCTATCCAGGCTGAATGAAGGCTGATAGCCAGAAACCGGTCCTTGGATGCTTGATTCCGGTCTGGGAAAGACATGGCTTGGTAGTTCGGACTGGACTGTTCCCATGAGGCACAGGGTCAGAGCTGATTTGCATATAGCCAGTGTCTAACCCAGGGTGGTGTGGAGTGCAAAAAAACGATGGATTTAGGCCCAGATCCTTGTACTGGGGTGAATGTATGACATTGTTCTACATTCTGTCCATCAACTGTGTTTTTTGCAATTTTCACCCCGAGTGGGCTGGGTATGCTCAGACGTGAGTCCCAGGCTCTCCACACCACTGGAGTCAAGCTATCCAGGCTGAATGAAGGCTGATAGCCAGAAACCGGTCCTTGGATGCTTGATTCCGGTCTGGGAAAGACATGGCTTGGTAGTTCGGACTGGACTGTTCCCATGAGGCACAGGGTCAGAGCTGATTTGCATATAGCCAGTGTCTAACCCAGGGTGGTGTGGAGTGCAAAAAAACGATGGATTTAGGCCCAGATCCTTGTACTGGGGTGAATGTATGACATTGTTCTACATTCTGTCCATCAACTGTGTTTTTTGCAATTTTCACCCCGAGTGGGCTGGGTATGCTCAGACGTGAGTCCCAGGCTCTCCACACCACTGGAGTCAAGCTATGAAGGCTGATAGCCAGAAACCGGTCCTTGGATGCTTGATTCCGGTCTGGGAAAGACATGGCTTGGTAGTTCGGACTGGACTGTTCCCATGAGGCACAGGGTCAGAGCTGATTTGCATATAGCCAGTGTCTAACCCAGGGTGGTGTGGAGTGCAAAAAAACGATGGATTTAGGCCCAGATCCTTGTACTGGGGTGAATGTATGACATTGTTCTACATTCTGTCCATCAACTGTGTTTTTTGCAATTTTCACCCGAGTGGGCTGGGTATGCTCAGACGTGAGTCCCAGGCTCTCCACACCACTGGAGTCAAGCTATCCAGGCTGAATGAAGGCTGATAGCCAGAAACCGGTCCTTGGATGCTTGATTCCGGTCTGGGAAAGACATGGCTTGGTAGTTCGGACTGGACTGTTCCCATGAGGCACAGGGTCAGAGCTGATTTGCATATAGCCAGTGTCTAACCCAGGGTGGTGTGGAGTGCAAAAAAACGATGGATTTAGGCCCAGATCCTTGTACTGGGGTGAATGTATGACATTGTTCTACATTCTGTCCATCAACTGTGTTTTTTGCAATTTTCACCCCGAGTGGGCTGGGTATGCTCAGACGTGAGTCCCAGGCTCTCCACACCACTGGAGTCAAGCTATCCAGGCTGAATGAAGGCTGATAGCCAGAAACCGGTCCTTGGATGCTTGATTCCGGTCTGGGAAAGACATGGCTTGGTAGTTCGGACTGGACTGTTCCCATGAGGCACAGGGTCAGAGCTGATTTGCATATAGCCAGTGTCTAACCCAGGGTGGTGTGGAGTGCAAAAAAACGATGGATTTAGGCCCAGATCCTTGTACTGGGGTGAATGTATGACATTGTTCTACATTCTGTCCATCAACTGTGTTTTTTGCGATCTCCTATTGGAGACTACTAGTGCAAGACCAATGCAAGCTTCACAAACTGAAACTTGTATGATCTCCTCTCTATACACAAATTATATGATATTAGCTAATGAGATTCTAATTCTTTGCATAACAGAGACACCGCTGTACTGGTTTTAGGTACTGCTGTAATGAGATATCTAAAAGTGCCAAAAAGCCGCCAAAACCTGTAAGACACCTTTGTTAGTTGGTCTTGTGAGGTCAACACTGGGCTCAAAGTTTAAATAAAACAACCCCTACACAGCTTTTGTTTTTTTTTAACTTGGGGGTCCCACGGTTCTCCTGCAAGACCTGAACTGGAAGTAAACCAACATGGCATTCCCGTTGGACCCGCTTATTGGTTCTATATGTCCAGCTGGTCAATTTTCCATCTCAGACCAGGTACATGGTACCTTGGTTATTAGGAACCCTTTGCTTTCCCACTTTTAGAGTGCTTGCTGGTGGATGACCCAAATTAAGATGGACCCAGAACAAGATGTGGCAACTGACAGAAGTATAAGATTCATCAATTAAGGAGCATGGCAAGGAAAGAAGGTTTTTTTCAAATGTTGGTTACTCAAGCTCACTGGTTAGGTATTTTTTGCAGTTTAACGTAGAGTGCAGGACTTTACATATTTAAGTTTCAACATTTAGATGTTTTTGTTTCTTAAATTTTGCTCATAATTTATACCTATAATATCAATGACAAATTTCAAAAGCACTTAGTGATAGCGCTTCGCAAAATGTACATGCTCCCTGACACTGAAATAGGAGGAAAGACATATACACAAATTCCCACAGCTCCTTTTGTAAGCCTGGATGTCTTAACAAAGAGGTTTTCAAATGTCCAGGAGCATACATGTACATACAAGAAATTCAGGCACAAGTTTGGAAATACATGCTGGTGGACGGCGTGCATCCACTGTTTTCACTTGGTGGATGCCGTCGTCCCTGCCAAGAAGGTGAGCTGCTGTAAGTTAGCGTGGAAATGAAGGGGGATTCAGCTGGATCCCAGACCTAGCAGCTATTAATGAGGTGGATCAGGGATCCGTCTGGCCCCAATCAAATATGATTCTTTTGTTTTGGTGTAAGTTGCCAGTATCAGGACACATTTTTTTAAATAATCTTTATTTTTATTTTGCATTAAGAACACAATGGGTGCATATTGTCCGGCAGGTAGGCAGCGTGAGACCAATCACAGCAGTTTACACAATGAAAAAAAAGACAACAGAGCAGTCGCCTTCCAATCCTACATAGGTTCAAAACTAGAGGCCTGGTGATGATTCCCTAAGGAGGAACCCCTATTGAACCTGTTCCAACCCACTGCTTGCCACCTCTGAGTCATTCTGTTCACTCTCAGCTCTTTCTGAAATTAGGAGGTCCCTACAGAGCGTTCTCCTAGTCCTGACATCCTCAGCCAGCTTCTTGTCCCTCCTTCTAGCCTTCATGTGTACTTCTTCAGCAATTGGCAATTCTACCCATGTCTCTCCACCAATCAGTCATCAAGGGAGAGGGACTACCCATTCATACAATGGCAATCCTACGTATCGTTAGAACTACAAGTAATTGCAGCAAATTTGTAGGCCATCTTGCGGGTTTTATGCCTTGGAAACTGGCCCAGTAGGCAGTGGAGTGGAGTGGCCTCAATCCGAAGGCCTGTACCTCCCCTCACCGGCTCCACAACTAGCTTCCAGAAACTGTGCACCTCGGGGCACCACCAGGCTAAGTACTAAGACACAATTTAGCAGTACCTGCATGGTGTCTTCTTTCTGTTTGGAGCAGCAACATACTGGTGGCGAGGGGGCTTTTTTTACTTTAGTTTCCAGCTGTGCCCAAAACAAAGGCCATCAGCCCTCTTTTTTGTTCAAGCATTACCCTGGCTGGGAGTTATCTGGAGTTTAACACCTAGATGCCAATGCACTGAAGGCACAGAGGCACATAGCTTGTTATCACTTGACAAACACTTCAAAGAGACTCCGATTTGGAGGCAGGCTTATGAATTTGGTCAAACCCTATATATCCAAGATATACAAGCGCTGTAAGAATGTCAGATGTATTGGTCTGTACGAGTATTTACATCAATAACAATTTCAATAGCACTTACTAATTGTTTTAATTTAGTTCTTTCATAACGCTAATCATCTCCTTGTAGGGTGTCAGAGCGCTTTACATAACATGCATCACATCATACATTAACAATAGAACATACATGTGTGTAAATCAATATACAGGATGTTACCTAAGACAATAATGGTTTCAAGATGTAGGAATCACTCATCATATTTACTGGTAGGGATTATATGGAGTGCATGGCCAGGAGAAACACAAAGTCAGGATTTAAAACATATTGCATGCTTGGGGTTGACTTTACTAATAAGACTTTATTACGAACTAAAAGAAACCATTTTAGCAGCATTTTAATAACAGAATGATAAAAAACATTCATTTTCTAAACCCATGTTTTGCAGTTTGCATGTATGTCTTTGATACCAGTTCATATCTCACTGTACGATATTATTGGAATTTATGATCTGCAAGTAATAAAAGGATATTTGTGTCTAACACCACTTACCTAGCTACAGAAAATAAAAATCTGCTATATGCATGTTACATGATGTGATTTGTAGGAGATACATCCCTAATGCTCCTTAAAGAGAAAACACAGATCTCTCCAGCAATTGTACTAACCACTAGAGTTATCTTACCATTATTATTATTATTCCGTGAGATTTACTTGGCACCCAAAGCTCTCTGCAACAAGTGCCTTAACCCCATAGGGTATTTTAAGATGTCCCCTTTGCAAACAATTAAGCCAGAACATATTTACTGTCACATTTCTCCTTGTTGCCAATTTCTTTGAGGTAGAGTTTTAAATATATATATATTCACTGAAAAGACCATAGGTGAATTTGCAAGGTTTTTGAAATGCAAATTCCTACCTATAAAAGGCCTGAAACCTATGGTTTTTTCAGTGAATTTCAAAGGTTTTTTAAATGCTAATTCCTAACTATATAAGGCCTGAAACCTATGGTTTTTTCAGTGAATTTCAATGGTTTTTTAAATGCTAATTCCTACCTATATAAGGCCTAAAACCTATGGTTTTTTCAGTGAATTTCAAAGGTTTTTTAAATGCTAATTCCTAACTATATCAGGCCTGAAACCTATGTTTTTTTCATTGAATTTCGAAGGTTTTTTAAATGACAATTTTTAAATGTATTAATTGTTATTTTTTTTATACTGATTTACTACATTTTTGCAGGCATGTGTTCAGGGGGGACGCACCCTTTTTACAACACTCTGCCACGCAGCTCCATGGCGCTTACTGGAGATACCTGTTGGAATAGTTCCCTCTAGGGGACCTCTGGATTGAACAGGAATTAATTCCCCAACTTAAACTGTGCAAACGCACCCTGTAGAGTGTTCGAAATTGGGGGATTAAGCTCCCTTGCATACTAGGGGTCCCAGGGGGCCAACTAGTCCACCTGAAACCTCCAGTATGCGCCAGGGGGCTGAATTGCAGAGAGGTGTAATGAGGCCACACCCTTTTTTACACCTCTCTGCAACGCAGCCCCCGGGCGTGTTTGCAGAGGGGGAACTAATTCCCCTTGCATACTGGGGGTCCCTGGGGGCCAACTAGCCCACCAGGAGCCTCCAGTATGCGCCAAGGGGCTGCGTTGCTTTGCCCCGGGGGGGGGCGGCGGTCCCTGGGGCAGTGTGGGGGGATTGGGGACCCCCCCACACTTCTTTATCACTATGCCCCCGTGATTTGGTCCCCCAGGGGGTAATCTAAAAAAACAGACCGGGTTTAAAAAAAAAAAAATTGGGCCTTTTTTGTCCTTGTGGGACCACCTGGGCAGGCCTAGGGGGTCAGGGTGTGTCTACCCTGCCCCCTTTTTGTGTTCTACACATTTGTTTTTCTGCTTTCTTGTGCCTCGGTCTACCGAGCACAAGATGGATGCCAACACTGGTTAGAAGTGTTGACAGCCAATGAGCATGCAGCTTTCTTGGGAAGGCATGCTGATTGGCTGCCACTGTGTGGCACTGATTGGCTGCCACTGGCACTCTGATTACAGCCAGGAAAACAAATTAGAATACACCAATGCCCTGCAGGAGTACAAGCTAACAATTGTGCATGCTAAATCGACTTACTTTACTAAAAAAATCCAAGACTCCTCCAATACTTTCAGGGGATTATTTAAAACTGTCACCCATCTAGCAAAGAGGCCTCGAGATGTGGTCTTTAGTCCTGATCAGAACTTTGTTAGTGGTATCGCTACCTTCTTCCATCTGAAAGTTCAGACAGTGTATGACGATCTTAGCACCCTAGCAGTAGACACAACCACTATGAGTATTGAGAACACCATCTCAACTGTTTCCTGCTATTCTAGCTTCCCTCCGTTAAAGGAGAAGCAAGTCTGTGAGCTACTCACACAGATGAAGTCTGGGTCTCCCTTAGACCCCTGTCCTCCCTATGTACTGCATATGGTTCCTGAGACCATTACAGCTTGACACCCCTGTTAAATAAGATCATCCACCTAGGTGAATTTCCTAGCAGTTGGAAGAAAGCCTGCATTCGGCCCATCCTCAAGAAGGATACTCTTGATCCTTCTGAACCCAAGCACTATCGTCCCATATCCTGTCTGCCCCTACCAGCCAAGATTCTGGAAAAGGCCATGAATCAGGAAATAATGAGATATGTGGATGAAAATAAGTTGTTAGACCCATCACAGCACGGATTTAGACTCTCTCACTCTAAGGAGTCCGCTCTCATCATGGCTACGGAAGAATTACGTAAGACCATGGATGAGGGTGGCCGAACGGCCCTGATCTTATTAGACCTTACAGCGGCCTTCGACGCTGTAAACCATTGTTAAAAACACTTACAACTCTAGGTTTCACCGGCACTGCTTTGGCTCTTGTAACATCCTTCTTAGGCACCCGAATTCAGCAAGTGCATTGGAATGGCCTACAATCCGACTAATTTTCTCTTCCGGGAGGGGTTCCTCAGGGCTCGGCACTCTCGCCCACGTTATTTCATTCATATGTTACACCTCTAGCTGCCCTGATTAGATCCTATGGCCTGCGTTTAGTGTCCTACGCTGACGACACAAAAATTGTAGTGTTGATTTCCCAATCAATTGAGGCTACAGCGGAGTGTTTCAGGAACTGCCTCGTAGGGGTAAAAAACTGGATGAGCCACAATTTCCTTAAATTAAACACGGATAAGACCGAAGTTATAGAGTTCGGTCATACACCATCCGTCTGGAGTGACCTATGGTGGCCACCACAGGCAGGGTCCTGTCCCAGCCCAGTAGACCAGGTTAGGAATCTTGGTTTTCTGCAGGGCACAAATCAACCAGGTGACGTCGGCCTGCTTCTTTAATATCAAGGTGCTCAGAAAAATCTTGCCTTACATCCCGTCCACGTTAAAAAAGACAGTAATAGGAGCCCTGGTAATGTCCCGAGTGGACTATTGTAATTCACTCTACCTGGGATCAGGAGAAAAACAACTGACCAAACTGCAGGCAATTCAGAATGCCGCTGCTAGGGTCCTGTTGAACCTCCCAAAGCGACACCCAACGTCCAAAGTCATACGGGAACTTCATTGGCTCCCAGTCAGACGCAGAATACAGTTTAAGGCTCTCTGCCTGGTCCACAGGTCCTTACATGGGAAGGGACCTAATGACCTCGCTAAACTCCTGCCCCGCTACGCACCCTCACGCGCTCTGAGGTCAGCCAACTAGGACCTAGTATGTCAGCCTAAAATCAGGAGAGTTCGATGGGGGGGAAATTGTTTTCCTATCAAGCTGCAAAATTATGGAACTCGCTGCCCCCCACGCTTCGTGCACAAGCGTCCAAACTCAGTTTCAGGAAGGCTTTAAAAGCCTGGCTTTTTACCCTGCCCTAACGTGCTCTCATCTGCTCTTCTGTACTATAGCGCCAAGACGCCGCGGCATTCGAGCGCTTTATAAACACTTCAGTCAGTCAGTCTGTCAACACTAGCACAAGATGCATGCCAACACTTCCTGGTTAGAAGTGTTGACACCCAATGAGCATGCAGCTTTCTCGGGAAGGCATGCTGATTGACTGCCACTGTCTGTCAACACTCCAAACCAGGAAGTGTTGGCAGCCAGCTTGTGCCTCAGTAGAACCAAGGCACAAGAAAGCAGTGAAACAAAGGTGGAAAACACGCAAAGGGGGCAGGGTAGAAGCACCCTGACCCCCTAGGCCTGCTCAGGGGGTCCCACAAGGACCCCCAAAGCCCCAAAAAATGTTTTTATATTTTTCTTAATTTACGGGGTGCGGGCACCGTACGCGTACCTATGCGAGGTACGTGTTCGGTGCGCGTACCAAGCGATTACATTTTTTATTTTTTTTTATTTTGGGCCTTGGGGGTCCTGTGGGACCCCCTGAGCAGGACTAGGAGGTCACGGTGCTTCTACCCTCCCCTTTTTGAGTTCTACACGTTTGTTTTTCTGCTTTCCTGTGCCTCAGTCTACCGAGGCACAAGATGGCTGCCAACAATTTCTGTTTTGGAGTGTTGACAGACAGTGGCAGGCAATCAGCATGCAGCTCACGCATGCAAAGGTACGCGCATGTGCACGCACGGTACGCGCACGGTACGCGGACCCGTGCGCGTACGGTGCGCGCTTATAGATATATACATTTATAAGTTCCTGTATAACTAAGTATGTGTTTCTATAAATGATCGTTTAAGAGAGTCAGTATCTGTATGTTTGTGTGTATAGCTGTATATGCAAGTAAATGGATGTCTGATAGTTTATTTGCATGTGTTAGCATGTGTGTAAGTAACTCTATGGATGAGTATCGGTGTGTTACAGGATGTATAGGAGTACATATGATTGAGTACATGTATGAGTGACTATATAGAACTGTTGGTGAATGAGTGGATGTGGAAGTAGATGTTGGAATAGGTTGTTGTAACTGGTATTGGTATCTCCATTTTCTTGAAAATTTTTGTTTCTATTTTTGAATGTGTGCATTAGAGTGAGAGGAGGTCTGCCACTCTTTCACAAGGATGTAGTCATCAGTGATGTCATTTAAGATGTCATCAGTGATGTCAGGAGTGATGTCACTGACCATGTCATGAGTGATGTAATATGTGACGTCATCAGCAGTGCATTGCGACGCGCGAGTTATAGTTAGCTGAACTAACTATAACGGGGGAATTTCAAAGGTTTTGTATGAGTAAAATGACCAGCTAACTATAACTGGTGTGAAAGCTATGGTTTTTTCAGTGAATTTCAAAGGTTTTTAAAATGCTAATTCCCAACTATAACGTGTGAGAAATCTATGGTTTTTTCAGTGAATTTGCAAGGTTTTATAAATGCTAATTCCTAACTATAACGTGGCTGAAACCTATATTTTTTTCAGTGAATTTCAATGGTTTTGTAAATGATAATTTTTAAATGTATTAATTGTTCTATTTTTTATACCGATTTACTACATTATTTTAAATTATTTATTTTTAGATATTTTATTTTTTAAATTACATTACATATTTTTAATATAAATTGAAAAAAAATGTTTTCAAACCTCTCTGCAACGCAGCTCCCTGGCGATTTTGCAGAGGGTGAACTAATTCCCCTTGCATATTGGGGTCCCTGGGGGCCAACTAGCCCACCTGGAACGTCCAGTATGCGCCAGGGGGCTGCATTGCAGAGAGGTGTGATGAGGCTGTGCCCCTTTTTACACCTCTCTGCCACTCAGCCCCCTTGCGCATTTGCAAAGGGGGAACTAATTCCCCTTGCATACTGGCAGGGCCGGACTGGCTACCGGGCAGATTGCAATGCTGCTGAGCTGGGGGTTAATTTCGTTGATGGGGACCTGCGTGTACTAAACGAAATTCGTTTTGTTTTCATTATTTCGAAGTACACGCAGGCCTCCATTTACGAAATCAGCCCCCACTGCAGTGAAATCTTCCAGCAGCTCGGCAGCATTCCAAACTGCCCGGTAGCCAGTCCGGCCCTGCATACTGGGGGTCCCTGGGGGCCAACTAGCCCACCAGGAGCCTCCAGTATGTGCCAGGGGGCTGCGTTGCTGTGTCCCGGGGGGCGGCGGTCCCCAGGGCAGTGTGGGGGGGATTGGGGACCCCCCACACTTCTTTATCACTATGCCCCCGCGATTTATTCCCCCTGGTGGGTAATTTGAAAAAGAACCGACCGGGTTTTTAAAAAAAAAATGTGGGGCCTTGGGGGTCCTTTTGGGACCACCTGGGCAGGCCTAGGGGGTCAGGGTGTGTCTACCCTGCCCCCTTTTTGTGTTCTACACGTTTGTTTTTCTGCTTTCTTGTGCCTCGGTCTACCAAGCACAAGATGGATGCCAACACTTCCTGGTTTGAAGTGTTGACAGCCAATGAGCATGCAGCTTTCTCGGGAAGGCATGCTGATTGGCTGCCACTGTCTGTCAACACTCCAAAACAGAAATTGTTGGCAGCCATCTTGTGCCTCGGTAGACTGAGGCACAGGAAAGCAGAAAAACGAACGTGTATAACTCAAAAAGGGGGCAGGGTAGAAGCACCCTGACCCTCTAGACCTGCTCAGGGTGTCCCACAAGGACCCCCAAGGCCCTAAAAAACATTTTTTTGTTTTGAAAAATCGCTGGGTGCTCGCACGGTGCTCGCAAGGTGCGCGCACGGGTGCGCGCTTATAGATATATACATTTTTTCAAATTCGTACATTAACTGTGTACTTTTCCCCTCAAATAAGGGCTATTTGGCATAATCCTGCTTGCTCCTCCTAGCCCCAAATATTTCAGTACTGTACAGAAGTATCTCAATCACATAACAACAAAAATGATTTCCAAACATTCGAAAGTATGCATTTTATTTACCAGCTCCCAAACACTAAATGTTAAAGTCCTGTTTATCTTGAAAGGAAAATAAGTTTATTTTGTTTAACTCTGGTGATTCTGGAGTGCTGGATATGGCTGTGTTAAAGTTGGCCAAGTAGTTACTCTGCCTGGATATGCTTGGTCTTGTTGTTTGCCCTTCTCAGTTCCTACTTATTGCAGCAATGTTGCAGAGTTTATGATGTACTGTATCATAACACAATAACACAGAGTAGCTTTGCTTAAGCCAGGCAGGGTGATGTAAATCAGAGTTATGCTATGTATGAGATGAAAGATCATATATGCTGACAAAGGGCTGGCTCCTTCAGGATGGGGTTACAGAGAATAGGTGAGCTCACGGGTCAGAATTACTGTATAAATGTAGGCCTTCTCCAGTTTACAGTGTTGGCAATGTAAGATGTCTAGGATGTGCAAAGTTCTCATTAGTGTGCACAGTCTAATGTAGATTTTGATTATTGGCCAACATTTGTGGCATCTCTCACTGTTCCTACATCTCCACACCAGTGTAGTTTTCCTATTTGCAATATTTCCTTGCTAAGGCCAATATTTCTTTGAAAGTGCTTATGCGGACTGGAACTGCATGTGCCCTTTTCTTGTGAGTTACCTTTATCACCATATCCTTCTTGTGTTTGATACTGGATATCTTACACTTATTTCAAGATGAAGCTGATACCACTTACTGTGAACTTTGTGTTGGTATTCTGGATGTACTGATTCCAGCGTGAACTGTCAATGGAAAAGAGCTCCTCGTCTTTTTCCTTGACTTAGGTGAGTTGACTTGGGGGATGCTTAGAGCATTAAGGTCTAATTTTTTAAATGTCTTAAAAAACATTGCCTTTGTAACAAGTTTCTTGCAGGAAATTGGACTAGGGTCTAAAGTGATGGTGGCAGTGTAATCCTAGGGAGAAAAATCTGGTGTTTTGGAGAGGCTATGTTCAAAATATCTGCACTTTGTAAAATGGGCCTGCCTATGCCACCGGAATGACCTCAGTGTATCAGACATAGTATACTGTGGTAGGCCTTAAACTCTTCACATCATTTTTTGTAAAAATTGTATTTTGTGTACCACCAGGCTCTGAAAAATCAGCATGCCATTCTCAAAATCAAGGGAATATTTACAATTTGGTGGTTTGCCTCCAGCAAAAGGGCAGTTGAACAGATGAACACACAATTGAAATTGGCTTATTTAAAGGTTTGCCAATCAGCAGTGGAGAATCTCTGTGTCAGAAGAAAATAAGATAGATGTAGTCAATTCACACAGTTGACTATTCAATATTGAGAGCCCAGGGTATAAAGACGAGGACAAACTGCAAAACCTGTTCAGGAGATTCTCTCTTTATTATAAACTCATATCAGAAGTTTCCAGAGACGATATTGACAATGGTGGGAAAGAGATTCAACTGCAACATTGTTTTGATAGCAATAAACACAACACCAGTGACTTCAAAAGATTGTAAAAGGAGTTTCAGCTCAATTAACTTGGTGATGTCACCCTTACAAAACAGTCTTGGTACCAGGGCCGGACTAGCCATGGAGAGCACCGGGTTTTTCCCCAGTGGGCCGCCAGGGTGGGGGCTGGTTTTGGACCCCTGGGGAGCCGTTGTTGTTACAGGGCGCCTGTTTTGCAGCATAGCTCTACAAAAGCGGCAACTGTGAGATGGGAGTGGTATTTTCCATTAGCACCCCTCTCCCTCGTGGGCCGGCTGAGCTGTTTGCCAGGGCCGGTTTTGGATCCCAGTCTGGCCGTGTTTGGTATCGCATGTCTTTCTTCACCAATGTTCTTAAATCTCATGGGCTCTCCTCTACCTCTTTGAAATTCATTGTCATATGTTACGTACAGGTGGTTGACTGTTCATCCCATTGTGGATGTTACTCAGTCTAGGGAGGTAGATCCTACGTTCCATTACAACAAAAGATATACGGATTCATGGTATTTTTTTACATGACTTTGTTACCCACATGTTAGGGATTAAAAGATGTAGAAGGTCTCCCTTATTGCTCAGTTCATATTGTTAAACATTCTGTGGCAATATAGCATGATCTGTAATATTTGAATTACTATATGTGGAGAATAACCAGTTATAAGTGTATCTTTCATAGGGAATACCATTTGCCGTGCTCAGAATACTAAAAGCAGTGTGAAACTTGCATTTTTTTATAATGGTCAAAGTGTGAAATTGGCTGTGTATATAATGGTGGTATGTTTGGTAGGTTAATAAAGTTTATAGTTTTGACATTCACAATTACAGTTTCTAGCATTTTACTGCAATGCAAGAATTGTGCTTTGTTCTTGGTGTCAACTTGAGTGTGATGTATTCCTATAGGTTCTGTATCGATCCCCCTATTCCTGACCCTATTCTGGTTAACAAGTTAACTAGCAGCCATCCCATGAGGCAGAAAACCCCCATGATGCAGGAACCGTTATCTGATAAAGCCACACTACGGCACAGGAACGTGTTATCTGAATAAGTCATAACGCTTGCCATCTAATTAGACAAGCGATATTCCTCCAGCCCCTGATAAGGCATACGGAGTTCTCAAAACAAATCAAACCTATGACAGACCTGGGAAAAACCCTGCGGCCATTGTTTTGATTTCACCGAGAACTTCAGCAAAAGAATGTGCTAACGACCAGGTCGTATGACATCCTTATTGACGTATCTATGTCCATCCTTACGTCAATCTCGGCACCTTAAAGGTATAAATATTACCGATATTGCCCTATGCAAACACACGCGGTGGTGACGAGATCGGAGCAGCCAGACTTGCCGAAGCCCAGAGCAGAGCAGACCCCGCTGGCGCAGCCCCGCCTTCCTGACGCGCTGAGAACGAGACGCTGCTTTCTCCTGCCGAGAAATCCAGCTCCGGCGCTTCCGGGTAGCCCTCGCAGGCAGCCTGGAATATCGAGACCAGAGACGAGAGATACCATCCCTCATTCATCCTAGATTCCAGGTACAGAACTGAATAACCCCTCACAGAGAATTCTTTAGTCAGTCACTTGGCAAAACAAACTTAACTTAAACTGCTACTTTCTATTCCCGCCCACGTATTAGGCTTAGGTCAGGTACACGGGGTAGGCGTAGTTAGAAACACCAGTTGAGTACGATTAGTCAAATGTAAATGTGTATGTATTCATTTTATTCATTTTAAACCTTCATATGGCTTAGAAACCATATCAATGTTTTTACAGTATTATTTTATACTACTGCTTATATTGTATGCACTTTACTTAACCATAAGTATTGCAATAATATCGATCCATTTCTCTTGTATGAGAAAAGAGACTGATCAATAAATAATATCTTTTATTGAACACGCCCGTCTCTTCCCTTTCTCTACAATCTGGTGAGACTAAGAATGCACGTACTGACTGAGTAAAATAAGTTGTCTTTTGTTTTCACACGACTCTAGAGATACACTCTTGATTAGGGGAGAGCAAAGTTGTCATGTTCTATGGTTGTCAGAAACTAAATCCCTTCTTGTCTATCCAGGGAGGTTCAACTCCTCCTTGCCTATTCGAGAAAGTTTCTAGTGAACTCTGAGCTAGCTGGCAAAACCCAAAACTTTAAGTCTAATATCGACAGTAGTAGACCTAGTTAACGTCTGGTCTAGGCCTATACTATTGAAGGTATTATTCCAATGCGCAGAACCTATTGGGATAATAGGAACTACACTACATGGCGCCCAACGCGTTTGGAAGGGCGATAAAACTAACGTAAGACATTTAGAGTAACTCAGTCGTGCTTTTTCACTCAGACCCCTTTTCCCATAATACTCCAAAGACGTCTGGAGTGGGTAAAAGGTAATATCCGCCAGACCTCGCAGGAGGAAACTCCTATGTATGGTCCTTGGTTTAGTCAACGTTGAAGGATACACTGTTCCAAAATATTGTGCATCTAATCTTTGTTTCCATAAGAAACCTGATCTGCAAACAAACTAAATAACCTTCCTTTCGGTAAAATGGTAGACAGTGATGAAGAAAGAGAGACAGTTAGGATAGCAACTGAACTCGCAGCAGCTGATAATGCACTGCAAGATGCTGACCCGGATATAATACTCATCCCGGTCATCAAGAGGAAATAACTTTAAAACTTATAGAAAATGGACTGACACCTAGAGGTTATCAATTAACACAAGGGAACCCAACTAGTTTGCTGAGGACCGTGGGTAGTTACTGTTATCAAAGACAAGGGTCCTTAGCTTACATATTTTACAAGGAAAGGGATAAAATATAGACCATGATAGGCAACTATATGTGTCACTGTCCAGCCGGACAGGATATTTATTTTCAAAAGAATAAGACTTGTAGTTCAGAGATAGTTCAACAGGCACAATCCTGTACCAAGGCAATTCAGAGAACATACAAGGTGTTCGAAAGTTTAAAGCAGGCAAAAAGAAATGAGCAGAATTGGCCACTTTTAAATCAGTGTTCTATTAAAGTAGTGCCAAAGAAGGCACCAGACACAACAAGGTTTAACATAATAGTTTGGTTGTGAAGGTGCTTTACAAAGTCGACGTTTCGATCCCCTATGCTCAATTGTTTGGGATCATCATCAGGACTGACATATTTTACAGCATTTGCCTGACAATTTGACATACAAGAGATTTTCCGCCCTGATAGGGGTTAATTAGACCCTATTCAGACAGGTGGTGTTTGTAAAAAGTGCCAACCTGAAATGGAAAAGGGGGGACCTGGTCAATGAGGGCCCCATGCGGGGGCAAAAGATAGGGATTCAAAGCGCGGCGCGGTCTCAAGTTTACCTGGGCGCAGTCCTTCTGAGGTATGGACTTCTGTTGGGATAGCGTGGGGCAGGTTATATTAACCAGATACTTCCGTGCGGCGGGGCACCCTCGTGTTGCAACAATCTGCAATACCGGAGCTGGCGGAGCGATGTCCTTCTTTCCAGTAAGAAGGACATCGCTCCGCCAGCTCCGGTATTGCAGATTGTTGCAACACGAGGGTGCCCCGCCGCACGGAAGTATCTGGTTAATATAACCTGCCCCACGCTATCCCAACAGAAGTCCATACCTCAGAAGGACTGCGCCCAGGTAAACTTGAGACCGCGCCGCGCTTTGAATCCCTATCTTTTGCCCCCGCATGGGGCCCTCATTGACCAGGTCCCCCCTTTTCCATTTCAGGTTGGCACTTTTTACAAACACCACCTGTCTGAATAGGGTCTAATTAACCCCTATCAGGGCGGAAAATCTCTTGTATGTCAAATTGTCAGGCAAATGCTGTAAAATATGTCAGTCCTGATGATGATCCCAAACAATTGAGCATAGGGGATCGAAACGTCGACTTTGTAAAGCACCTTCACAACCAAACTATTATGTTAAACCTTGTAGTGTCTGGTGCCTTCTTTGGCACTACTTTAATAGAACACTGATTTAAAAGTGGCCAATTCTGCTCATTTCTTTTTGCCTGCTTTAAACTTTCGAACACCTTGTATGTTCTCTGAATTGCCTTGGTACAGGATTGTGCCTGTTGAACTATCTCTGAACTACAAGTCTTATTCTTTTGAAAATAAATATCCTGTCCGGCTGGACAGTGACACATATAGTTGCCTATCATGGTCTATATTTTATCCCTTTCCTTGTAAAATATGTAAGCTAAGGACCCTTGTCTTTGATAACATGACACCTAGAGGTGGCACAGTCATATTCGTAATTGAGGCACACGAATATCGGCAGACAGAGGTATATTATTCATGGATACATTTTCCAGCAGCAAATGCTGTAACAAAGTACTTCCACTATTACAAAACAGAGGACCCTCCTAATGAGTACACTCCTTTCGAGGAGGTGGAAGTACCACTTAAATTTCAAGAGCATCTGCTCTTATTTAATGGCGCCCTAACACATAATAATCACATCACCAGGCTCGGTCCATTAGGTAGACCAGGAGCAACGTGGCCGGTCCTAGCCGGATACACACCACATCCAGACATCAATGGGATGTCTCAAGCAGAGCTTTTAACACAGCTAAAACAATTAATAAAATTACATAGACAATTAGTCCAATATGTGATGCGGACTTCAACAATTCAACCAGCAATTAAAATTCCACAGCTGACCCCCCACCAGGGGAACACAAATAAAATTACACCACAGAACATACAATCCTGCCTAGGTAAAGTACCAGCTAAACGGGAACAAATACCATTCTGGTTAGCACAAAAAATCACCCAAATAGAGGCGGTGTTTCCAGACACCACCCCGTTAGAAAAACACAGGAATCTGACTATCTGTCTTCCAATGGGAATCGCACCACACGTGGAGGACTGTGACACTTGGGGTACAGTCTTTGCTTCCATCTACACAAAAACGCACGGTGTTCCATCCATTTCGGTAATACCAGATGTGCTAAAACAAATTCAAGACGAATACGGTCCAGAACCCGCTTTAACTCTTGGTATGAAATTACTAAAAGACTTCAAGCAGGTCTCGGCTATATTATTAGCCAACATAAAGGGAGAAGCAGCAAACGTGGCGATCCGCCAGAGGTTAAAGGAGACAGATATAGCAGACCAACCAGCTGAAATTGCCAGAATTATAGAAAAATCCTATGAGGAACTAGGTAGAGATAGTTTAGGTGGAATACCAGTAAAACCACAACTGATTGAAAGTCCTGAAAAAATATTTTTTAATAATAATTCAACATCACAAAAAAAGAGCTGGGATGGAAACAAACAATCCAATCCTAAAGAAAAGAAATTCCAGTCCAGAGGAAGGTCTCCTCGGCGGAGAGAAAAATCTCCGAACCAGAGACACAGGTCACCCCAAAGTGACCCCTCTGGGAAAAGATATAACCTTAGAAATAGGGATAATATAAAGAAGCCTGATAGATATCAAGACATTGATACACGTCCCTCTCAATCTTTTCAGACTTCCTCGCAGAAATCGGAAAGAAGAGGACGATCAGAACAAAGAGAAGAGCACGCCAAGTCCAAAGACAAGGAACCTGCTCATCTAAAAAAGAAATTACAATTTCCAAAAAAGAAGGTAGCCAGTATCAAGGTAGTTAACAATGCCGAGAATACTGAGGACACAACTGAAAAACGGAGAATGGGCTCAGACAATGCTAGACAGCGCAGCAGAAGTGAGCATAGCTCGCAAAGTCCTTATGAATCATCTGGAGACAGTGGACACGAATGAATATCTTCAAGTGGAAACTGCAGACACCAGAGTTAGCAAACCTCACAAAATATATGAAATAACTTTACGTATAGAAGGGGATAAGACTAGAAAAATAAGGGGACTATTTTGGGATAATCTCTCCAAGGGCTATGACATCCTTCTAGCTGAAAAAGACTGGCCACCAGAGTTTGTCAGGGAGTGCCCTCATGGCGAAGAAATAATTATGCCTGCCTTCTCAAATCATATCCCAATTCATAAAAAATACACACTTGCCAGAAAGTGGGCAGTAGCTCAAGCTCCTGCTTTATATAAAAATCATGTAGGATGGGATGAGGACTCTCCTCCTCACAAAATCCAGTTAAAATCACAACCTACTGCACAAAGACAGTACCCAATTAAGCAAGAAGCTAAAAAACAGGTAAAAGAAATCCTAGATCAATTAGAATACCAGGGGGTGATTGAAACTTGCACCTCACAAATGAACAACCCTTTGTTTCCGGTCTCCAAACCAGACAATTCATATCGTCTAGTTTTGGATTACCGACACCTTAACTCATGTTGCAAAACTTTTGCAGTGCAAAACTCGCATAGTGCTGCACTAATGAATAACATAGTGCGCAAAAAATACAAAACAACATTAGACATCTCTAATGGATTCTTTTGTCAAAACATAGCACCAGAGAGCAGATATTTGTCTGCATTCTCAATAAATGGCACTCAAAAACAATTCTGTCGGTTAGCCCAGGGGTACAAGAATAGCCCAGGGGTATTCTCAGCGAGAGTAACAGAATTACTACAAACATATGATGACGAAGCATTATCTTATGTCGACGACATATACTTAACAGATGATGACTTGGATACTCACTTGAAGAGAGTGAACACCATAATACTTGGGTTCGCAGCAGAGGGTTACAAATTCAACTTTAAAAAATCCAGAATTGCCCATCTAACAGTCCTGTTCTTAGGATACGAATTATCAAGTGAAGGCAAAAGCCTGGCTGACAATTTCCTAGAGAAATGTGCCGTACTCCAAGCACCTAGAACACTAAAAAACCTACAGTCAATTCTAGGCTTCCTAAATTTCGGAAGAACATACATCGCAAATTACGCAGAAAGGGTCAAACCCCTTTATGATCTAATAAAACCAGATTTTAAAAGAACCAATTGGACTCAAATACACACAGAAATTTTGAGATCCTTACAAACAGACATGTTAATTAAAACAAAGTTAGAAACACGTGATAACACACGCAATCTTGTGATTCGAGTCATCCCAGGAAGATGCGGATTCACATACCTGACCTCTAATGAGGGAGAAAAGGTACCAATTGCATTCAAATCACACTTGTACACAGAAGCTGAAAAGAAATTCAGCATTAAAGAAAACATTGTTCATGCAGTTCAAACCGCAATAGCTAGAGAAAAAGATCAAGCGGACGGTAGACGTATCACAGTCAGAACAGCAGAATCAGCCTTTGAGGCATTAACAACACCTTGTAATTTACCAACAACAACATTGAATCCGGAATGGATACAATGGGTGAATTCAATTACAACAGACAAAGTATACTACTACTTTGATCCAGAACTAAAGGAACTGAAAAATCTAGAATATGAAAGAACATTCCCTCTGCCTATCGACATTCTGCCCTTACGACAATACGCTTGTGTAATCTATACAGACGGACATGCTCAACCCTCCGTTTGGGGAGAACAAGCATACAACCCCACATGTGAGATTACAAAAGAAGTGTGGCGCGGAGGTAAACTAAGACCTCTATTAACAAAAACACACTCAGTAGAAACTAATTCAGAACAACAGACTGAAATAATAGCATTGAAAATGGCGCTAGATAATGCAGATCGCGAATTCCCGACACTCATAGTGTCCGATTCGTATTACTGCGTCAAATCATATAACAGCGATTTACAGAAATGGATTCAAAACGGTTACAAAGATGACACAGGTGCAACAATAAAGCAAAAACTGCTTTGGGAACAAATAGCTCTTTTACAAAAAGAACTACCAAAGACTCACGTGACACACTCACTGAGTCATCAGCGTGATGGCGTTCACGTTGCAGGGAATTCATTGGCTGAGACAGCCACAGCGGTAGCAAATAAATCGGCTTCCGTAGCTCGAAAAAAGCGTACAGTGAAGTATATTGACGGTGAAACAGTGCTGGCGGTGAAAACGTCATCAAAAGGCGACTGCTCAGCGCTACCGATCAACTATCCACTCAATTATACATACATAATCGATGCAAACTCCGTCCCTTTTGCTCGAATCCCTGGAGTGGGGGATAGAGTGATTCCAAACATGGACAGGAGAAACTTGTTAATAGCAGACGCACATATGGGCGAGGGTCTCAGACACCTCAAACTAAAAGATTCTCTGGAAGAATTACAATCGAGGTACTGGTGGCCAGGCATGAGCCTGCATCATACCATTTTTGTAAAGAACTGCCCAAACTGTAACAGAAATCGCAGTGGTGAGAGAAACGGTGTAATACCGTGTCGTTTCACTCCAGAAAAGATCAACAGTAAAAAGCAAAGCGTCCGATTAACATATACAGGCTAGTTTCCACTTATAATGTAGATCATCAGCACTCGGCTGATGTCTGGACTGTTATACAAAGATTTGCGAGTCTAAATGGCATATAAGCTAGAAGCATGCTACGTTTGACCATTGTTTTCAATCTGGCCCTCCAGCCTGAGGGGAAACATGGCCAAGTGAGCATAGCACAGCGGGACTCTTCTCACTTTCTTCCTGAGGGATACGGGATGGTGTAAAGAAAAAACCAAGGCATAAAGCTATCTATAACAGAAAGGATATTAGGTTCAGGAGCTGGATGGGTCAAACATCTAATAAGTGTCCAACGAAGTCTAAATAACTTGCCAAGAAATTCTCTGAGGGGATTCAGTCCGTACGAATTATTATTTGGAACTAGGATGTTAGTCTTAGATCTCGACAGTCAGACTTCAGTGGTGAAGGAAAAAAGCTTTGATATCAAAGATCGTTTGGCTATTTTGCATGACTTAAACGAAACAAGAAAAGACCTGAGCAACATAAAGTTGAAACAGCAGCCAACAACCACTGAAGAACCACCACCTGTCCCAGCAAGACCTGTCTGGATTCCAAAAGTCTGGGATCTAGTCAGAGAAAAGATCGCGGTAAAGAAGGAATTTGGGCCTTCTTACAGAAAAGCAGTTCCTGTCTTGTCTGTCAACGGGACAAGATCAGTTGTACTACCGCCGCTTGCTGGTAAAAAGGAGAACCGAGTTGTATCCATCGACCTGGTAAAACCACAACATGTGGCCGATAACAAATAGTAGGCCAAGTGGACTCCCGAGAAGTAGTAGAACACCAAGATTTGCTACTAACACAGAGGTTCAATCTAAGAGGCTAATCACATTCGAAACGCCTACAGAACTACAACAAGGACTATGCAACAATGCAATGGAACTTAGACCTCTGAAAACCCAAATAAAAACATTTAGCAGAGACACACCAATCTATAATGAAGTAACAAACGACTATGCAAGAAACATTAATCCTGAAGCAATTGGAACAATTGACAGAACTGCATCCGGCTACTTCATAAACTTCGATGATTCCTCTGAAGGCTTCACTGAATCAAAAACACAGCCATCAACAAAAACCTTTAAAGATAAAGTTAAAGTACTTTTGAAACAACTGAAAGAAACATATCTGATTTCTCCATGGATTGAATTTTGGGTGGGTTTTGGTGCATTTATCCTCATACTTTGGCTCATCATGGTACTAACTTTGGGACGCTTCATTGAGGGAAAATATGCTAAAATGGACACAGCAAGTCAGAAAATCAACTTGATCCTCAAACCACACACATCTTCACACGTCGAGAAAAGAGAACTTTCTTCAGTCAACTTCACAGCCAATCCTATACCGGGTGGGGTAGCATGGGACAAAACTGACTACGAAATTTATGGTCCGGTTGAAATCCTGAAATATCCACACCAAATTAAGATCTCATTGAGTGACTTTGTAAAACCAAGCTCATTTGCTGATGATTGGGACTTTGAAAGTATAAATAATATGATGTCTGACTTAGTGATGTCTGCTAAATTTACCAAACATGATTATTTGCAGGGTTCGACAAATTATGATAGTATGTACTGTTATAACCACTATGGTAACCATTTTCTACATAGATCTGCACAACCTAGAAATGTTTTAAATTATAATCAATGGGAACATTGTGCAACCCCTCCAAAAGGAAGCTCAAGAACCGTTTATGACAAATATTCATACTTTTCAGGTTTTAACACAAGTAATGCTGAAACATTTTATTTCAAATTGTCAAATAAGACAGGGACAAAGACCATGATAACAAACACAAAATTGATATATTCAGACTCATTCTTTGAACAAATGAATACTTTTGGTTTTGATTATTGGGACAAAAATGTTGAAGTAAAAAGTGTTTGGGGTACAAAAGAATGGCAAGTACAGGGTATAGAATCTTTGTTTAGAGCCTGCATGATCCCAGAACAAATTATATTTTTGAATGACACTGTTCAACAAACTACCTGTCTTGGCTTAGCCAAAATCAAAGACTTAAACAAACCGTCTATTCCAAAACCAACAATGAACAGCAATAGCTCCACAGATGAAGAGATAGACGTAAATTATGTATTAAACCAAAACAGAACACATCCTGATTGGAAACAGTGGTTGATCTGGCCCACAGATACTAATAACTGTCAAGACAGATTCCTGAACAAAACACAGGGGTTCAAAATGACCAGGCCAGACCCTAGATATTCCCAAAGACAACACCCAGGAATAATAACCACCTACAGTGTGGGCAAATTATGCCTTCAATGGCTACAGACTTCCACACTGGCAGAAATTAAGCAACACCTAACTTTACTTACTGATGGTGCTGACTTGCGTGATTTCATTATGGGACCGCGCAAACAGCGTCAGAAACGTTTCATAGCAGCCTCTGTATATGCAGCATACAACGAGGCCTGGAAGGTGACTCAAATTGAGACAGCAGAAAGAATACGGGAAATTGACCGTATTCATTTGGAAAAATTACTTTCTGTAGTGGACAATGGGTTAATGACTCTGTCCTCCAGAATTTTTTCTCTGGACAGCATTGTGTCTTCAGCAATCGACATAATATCGCAAGACTTACTGTTGTTACAACACGGTCAGTCTCAATTGCGTTCTATTGTACAGCTTGGCTGGACGTTACAAAATCTGCGTTCAGGCTATGTGCCTTGGCGTTTAATCAACACAACGTCACTATTCAATATCTTTAACCTTACTGATAAACAAATCAGTATGGCCCAGAAGGGTGCTGATTATACAATCCTGATACAGAAAAGGGGGTGGTGATGAACAGAGTGTCTGAATTAAGCAGACCACTCTTACCCAGTCCAAAGATCAGGGCTTGATCCATCACCGTTATTTATCTCACTGCCCCATCCCAGCTCAGAACCTGGCTATATGCAAATTAGTCTGTCCCTGGCCCGGTGCATCATGGGAACAGGGCAGACCAAACTACCAAGCCAATTCTTCACCAGAAAGGAGACAAGCTACCGGGGACCGGTTTCTGGCATTTCAGCCTCTTCGGCCCGGCTTGCTTGAATCCTGATGGAGCAGTGAGAAAGGGACTCATGTCTGAGTATACCCTGCCACACCTATAGTGGCCAAAAACGATACAGAAAAGGGGGTGGTGATGAACAGAGTGTCTGAATTAAGCAGACCACTCTTACCCAGTCCAAAGATCAGGGCTTGATCCATCACCGTTATTTATCTCACTGCCCCATCCCAGCTCAGAACCTGGCTATATGCAAATTAGTCTGTCCCTGGCCCGGTGCATCATGGGAACAGGGCAGACCAAACTACCAAGCCAATTCTTCACCAGAAAGGAGACAAGCTACCGGGGACCGGTTTCTGGCATTTCAGCCTCTTCGGCCCGGCTTGCTTGAATCCTGATGGAGCAGTGAGAAAGGGACTCATGTCTGAGTATACCCTGCCACACCTATAGTGGCCAAAAACGATACAGAAAAGGGGGTGGTGATGAACAGAGTGTCTGAATTAAGCAGACCACTCTTACCCAGTCCAAAGATCAGGGCTTGATCCATCACCGTTATTTATCTCACTGCCCCATCCCAGCTCAGAACCTGGCTATATGCAAATTAGTCTGTCCCTGGCCCGGTGCATCATGGGAACAGGGCAGACCAAACTACCAAGCCAATTCTTCACCAGAAAGGAGACAAGCTACCGGGGACCGGTTTCTGGCATTTCAGCCTCTTCGGCCCGGCTTGCTTGAATCCTGATGGCGCAGTGAGAAAGGGACTCATGTCTGAGTATACCCTGCCACACCTATAGTGGCCAAAAACGATACAGAAAAGGGGGTGGTGATGAACAGAGTGTCTGAATTAAGCAGACCACTCTTACCCAGTCCAAAGATCAGGGCTTGATCCATCACCGTTATTTATCTCACTGCCCCATCCCAGCTCAGAACCTGGCTATATGCAAATTAGTCTGTCCCTGGCCCGGTGCATCATGGGAACAGGGCAGACCAAACTACCAAGCCAATTCTTCACCAGAAAGGAGACAAGCTACCGGGGACCGGTTTCTGGCATTTCAGCCTCTTCGGCCCGGCTTGCTTGAATCCTGATGGAGCAGTGAGAAAGGGACTCATGTCTGAGCATACCCTTCCACACTTGTGGTGGCCAAAATAATTTCAAAAAGGGGGTGGTGATGGACAGTGTATCTGAGTTAATCAGAACACTCCTACCCAGTCAACAGATCAGGGCTTGATCCATCACCGTTTTTTAGCTCACTGCACCATCCCAGTTCAGAACCTGGCTATATGCAAATTAGTCTGTCCCTGGCCCAGTGCATCATGGGAACAGGGCAGACCAAACTACCAAGCCAATTCTTCACTGGAAAGGAAACAAGTTTCCGGGGACCGGTTTCTGGCATTACAGCCGTCTTCGGCCCGGCTTGCTTGAATCCTGAGACTCTGTCCATCACCACGCCTTGTTGTAAATAATTTTGTCCACCCTAAGCGTGGAAGGGTATACTCAGATGTGAGTCCCTTGCTCATTGCACCATCAGGATTCAAGCAAGCCGGGCCGAAGACGGCTGTAATGCCAGAAACCGGTCCCCGGAAGCTTGTTTCCTTCCCAGTGTAAGAATTGGCTTTTGTAGTCTGGTCTGCCCTGTTCCCATGATGCACTGGGCCAGGGACAGACTAATTTGCATACAGCCAGGTTCTGAAACTGGGATGGTGCAATGAGCTAAAAAACGGTGTTGGATCTAGCCCTGATCTCTTGACTGGGTGAGAGTACTCTGCTTAATTCAGAGACTCTGTCCATCACCACGCCTTGTTGTAAATAATTTTGTCCACCCTAAGCGTGGAAGGGTATACTCAGATGTGAGTCCCTTGCTCATTGCACCATCAGGATTCAAGCAAGCCGGGCCGAAGACGGCTGTAATGCCAGAAACCGGTCCCCGGAAGCTTGTTTCCTTCCCAGTGTAAGAATTGGCTTTTGTAGTCTGGTCTGCCCTGTTCCCATGATGCACTGGGCCAGGGACAGACTAATTTGCATACAGCCAGGTTCTGAAACTGGGATGGTGCAATGAGCTAAAAAACGGTGTTGGATCTAGCCCTGATCTCTTGACTGGGTGAGAGTACTCTGCTTAATTCAGAGACTCTGTCCATCACCACGCCTTGTTGTAAATGATTATACAATCCTGAGCATTGAGAAACTCGAGAGATTACCAGTGACAATGTCAGAACGACCTGTCAGTGAATGGATAATACATGGGATAATTAATATTCCAATATCAACCTTCAGGTTTCAATACTGCCAAAAATATATACAGGCAGGCATGTACGAAAAATTGGGAAAGGGGTACATTAAAACAACATGGAACTTGCCCTATTCACATGCATGTGTCAGTTAGAAAGGCCAGAAAGTGTTTCTTAGTGGCAATAATTGTGCAATGTCACTGAGCGGTACACTTCTGTGTAATGGAATTAGTTTGCATGGAGCCTGTGAAGGGAACTCAAATAACCTTTTATGTCACCAGCTAGGCGCACCTGCAACAGAGATAGAACCATTCTTTCAAAGACTCTATAATGGGAGTTACATTCTAATTGTAGATCGCAGATGCTGTAGTCTTATGCCCGGGACTCCTTATCTCGTAACAACGACTGCGAAGGTCAAGTGCTGTGGACGCTTATTGTTCCCCAGCTCCCTTCCAGACAGGGAGGCAAGGGCATGGCCCAACTTAAAAATTACTTCTATTCGAATAGATACTTTAAGCAGAATGAAAACAGTGCTTCTTCAGACGCCGACCAGACTCACGTCATCAAAAGAAACGTATGATCTCCTAGTCGCAAGGACGACTGCAGAGATTCACTCCTTATTATCAACTAATTCCCCCATACATTTCGCAGAAATCCTGAATGAAATCTTAAATATTTCTGATACCAGTGGAGTCTCAAAAGTATTTAAGACAGTATTTTCGATGGCATTAACACCATTCAAAGCCATACTGGGTATTTTTCCAGATTTCGTCCATTCGATTTTTGGCAGACTTCCCCTCATTTTGGGACTAATTGCAGGAATCCTATTCTTAGTCCTTATATTTCGTTATGGCAAACCATGTCACAGACAAAACACCTGCGACAAGGGAAGAAACAATCCTAGCCATTGGATACCGGGACCGGATATCAAAAATCCTGGGACTATCCCGGCTTAGAGACCTGAACATGACTTGGTTTTTTTCATTTCGACCAATGTGGAATCGATGTGTTTTACCTGTATTAAGGTGCTTGCTATGCGGAGAAGAATGCGTGTTAGACACCTGTCTGACTCTACAATCAGATGCGCCAATGGATGCAGAAACATTGTTGAGTCCAATAAAGGCTCATGCTTTGTGCTGCCCTCAACGGCTACCAATCCTGATGACGGCATTCGTGGAAACTTCACCACTACGATTAAGGGGTAGTGAAGTTCATGATGAAAGCAGCATTGATCAGGTAAGACCTTCTGTCAGCAATACTAATCAAAACGTCAATGGAGACAATCATGCGCACGAATGCATGGTTACACCTTTTTCCGAGTTAGTGGAACTCTCCCAGGAAGCTGTTGACAACTTTTTCGAGAGTCTAAATGATATGATGTTCTCACCAGAACAGAAATAGAGACTTTTGAGCAAGCTCGCACACGGCGTTCCCTGAATTTGGCCTTCAACTAGAATAGCAAAATACCATGAACAATTTTCCCTCCAGTTCACGAACAGCAATTTTTTTCTCAGCAGCCCCAAAATAATTTTACGAATTTTTCGGGACACTTATTTTCTGCTTAAAGTAAGAACTATTCTTAGAGAACTAAGATTTCTATTTTTAGATACTTTATAGACATTAGCTGCCCGCTGGTATGTTCATAATTATTTTATTCTGTGATGGAATGGTCTCGAAACTTTTTTCTGTATTAAGAGCCATTTCATGTGTAAATTCTCATATACAAATTAGTGATAATGTATAGATATGCGTGATTACTTTAGCATTATTGTACAGCTTGAGTGCATATATTACATGTGACTGTTTTTTCCGTATATTGGATAATTTCAAAATGCATTTATGTATTTTGGGGTGGTAAGGTATACACGATACTCTACAGTATGTTTTACTATGCATAGATTCGTAAATATGTCCATAGTTAGCGTGGAGTGGGTGTGATGTATTCCTATAGGTTCTGTATCGATCCCCCTATTCCTGACCCTATTCTGGTTAACAAGTTAACTAGCAGCCATCCCATGAGGCAGAAAACCCCCATGATGCAGGAACCGTTATCTGATAAAGCCACACTACGGCACAGGAACGTGTTATCTGATTAAGTCATAACGCTTGCCATCTAATTAGACAAGCGATATTCCTCCAGCCCCTGATAAGGCATACGGAGTTCTCAAAACAAATCAAACCTATGACAGACCTGGGAAAAACCCTGCGGCCATTGTTTTGATTTCACCGAGAACTTCAGCAAAAGAATGTGCTAACGACCAGGTCGTATGACATCCTTATTGACGTATCTATGTCCATCCTTACGTCAATCTCGGCACCTTAAAGGTATAAATATTACCGATATTGCCCTATGCAAACACACGCGGTGGTGACGAGATCGGAGCAGCCAGACTTGCCGAAGCCCAGAGCAGAGCAGACCCCGCTGGCGCAGCCCCGCCTTCCTGACGCGCTGAGAACGAGACGCTGCTTTCTCCTGCCGAGAAATCCAGCTCCGGCGCTTCCGGGTAGCCCTCGCAGGCAGCCTGGAATATCGAGACCAGAGACGAGAGATACCATCCCTCATTCATCCTAGATTCCAGGTACAGAACTGAATAACCCCTCACAGAGAATTCTTTAGTCAGTCACTTGGCAAAACAAACTTAACTTAAACTGCTACTTTCTATTCCCGCCCACGTATTAGGCTTAGGTCAGGTACACGGGGTAGGCGTAGTTAGAAACACCAGTTGAGTACGATTAGTCAAATGTAAATGTGTATGTATTCATTTTATTCATTTTATTCATTTTAAACCTTCATATGGCTTAGAAACCATATCAATGTTTTTACAGTATTATTTTATACTTCTGCTTTTATTGTATGCACTTTACTTAACCATAAGTATTGCAATAATATCGATCCATTTCTCTTGTATGAGAAAAGAGACTGATCAATAAATAACATCTTTTATTGAACACGCCCGTCTCTTCCCTTTCTCTACAATCTGGTGAGACTAAGAATGCACGTACTGACTGAGTAAAATAAGTCGTCTTTTGTTTTCACACGACTCTAGAGATACACTCTTGATTAGGGGAGAGCAAAGTTGTCATGTTCTATGGTTGTCAGAAACTAAATCCCTTCTTGTCTATCCAGGGAGGTTCAACTCCTCCTTGCCTATTCGAGAAAGTTTCTAGTGAACTCTGAGCTAGCTGGCAAAACCCAAAACTTTAAGTCTAATATCGACAGTAGTAGACCTAGTTAACGTCTGGTCTAGGCCTATACTATTGAAGGTATTATTCCAATGCGCAGAGCCTATTGGGATAATAGGAACTACACTACAAGTTTGCAGCACTTAGTGACTTGTCTACTGTAGCTAGTCAGACAACAAACTTCATCCATTTTTGATTTGTTAATTCCTCTATACATGGAACTCAAGTCACCGGCTTGCGTATTGATTAGCTTTCAATTGTTACTTTTCGTAATGCTCTAAAAACACACTCATGATAGACCTGCTAAATATATGTGTCAGGTCTTAAGATCTGATGTCACTTCCTGTGATGTCACATGCCATGAAGTCACTACTGTGATGTAATGCACAGTGATGTCAAGCGCTGTGAGGTCACTTGGGTATTCCTAGTTTTTGACCTGAGCAGTGCGCTCAGGGCAGCGCTTTCTGCATTTCAAAATTGCTACTTTTCAACCCTTCCTAAAAATGATTGGGGAACTTGTAACTTTCCCTAAAATATTCCAGGGCTGCAATTAGAATAGTAAATAAGACTCCTGGAGTCATACATAAATAATGTCGGCGCAGCACTGACTTAACATTCTAAAGACCTCCCACAGGTGGGTCATCGCCCAGTGCTGACTCTCCTCTATGCAGATGACGCCGTTCTTATGGCCCACACTCCCCTTGCAGTTCCTACTTAACACCTTTGTTGAATTTATGCAGGATCACAACCTGAGAGTGAATCAATCTAAAACATTTATAATGAATGTGTCAGGAAAACTACCACCTGTTGTGATGTAAAAATCAGGGACACCAAAATAGATTTTACAAATAGCTTTCCAAATTTAGGTGTCCTGTTCGACAAAGAAGGTACATGAAACTATTCCATATCTACCAGGGCCCGATTATTTAGAAATGCTAGCATGGCCTTATGAAATTTTGCCAGTAGGTTGGGCACAAATCCCCCAGAGGAGATGATTATGATTTACAAGGCCAAATGTATTAGCATAGCATTATATGGGGCAGGGATATCGGGGCATACAAAATGTACAGTACTGCAATTGGTGGAGAATGGGTTTTTGAGGTATCTGCTTGCCACCCCCAAAAGCACCCCTACATATGTCTGTAACGCTGAGTTGGGGGGGTCTCATTTCTCACTGATTTAATCAGGATGCAACCCATATTACTTTGGCATAAAATCTGGACCTCAGAATATAACGCCCTAAATCGTGCTATTATTGGAGACTGTCTAAAATCTAGAAAAACACGAAGAGATGCCTGGTCCACAAAGCTGTTTGTGTGTCGTGTCAGGACTGGAACCGAGAGTCCATCAAACCACAGATATGAAATAACACTGGGCTGAAAAAATTCCCATCAGCCCACCCTTGTGGCGGAATATCATCATGTGGGATATAAGTCATAAATCCAGATCTCACCCATCGCACCTAGTGATGATGCGGAGATGGATTTTGAAGGTATTTTTCTAGACCACAGTGTTTTTCAGATGGTGCCGAGGGAGTGCAGTGCTAGTGAAAAATGAAGTGAAGATTAAGTGAGGATAAAATTAGCTCTAGGGACAAAAAATAAGTTTAATGGGTATTGTCCTAAGGCCAAAAGATAAAAACCAACGCCTGATAGTTTAAAATAATAACTATCCAGTGGCGCAGTGCAGTGGGGTCGACATGTTTCAGCTCAAACGGACCAAATGTCCAAGCTTTCTTCAGGACCAGATAGTAATAGCAACTGCAAGTATGAAAATATGTGACAACTATTATGCTAATGATTATGCACAGATATAATGGATTAGTCCTACCAGGAACTTGGAGCCCCAATGTTTGCTGGCGGATGTCCAGTTATTCGTTCTTTCCCAGCGTTTTGTGGGAAGTTACCTCACCTCACCCGGCACCCGCTCGGGGAGAAGGAGGCCCCGCTCTGTCCGTCGGTGCCTCTGGGCCAGCGTCCGAGTCCACTCCCACTCGGACGCTGGCCCAGAGGCACCGACGGACAGAGCGGGGCCTCCTTCTCCCCGAGCGGGTGCCGGGTGAGGTGAGGTAACTTCCCACAAAACGCTGGGAAAGAACGAATAACTGGACATCCGCCAGCAAACATTGGGGCTCCAAGTTCCTGGTAGGACTAATCCATTATATCTGTGCATAATCATTAGCATAATAGTTGTCACATATTTTCATACTTGCAGTTGCTATTACTATCTGGTCTTCAAGAAAGCTTGGACATTTGGTCCGTTTGAGCTGAAACATGTCGACCCCACTGCACTGCGCCACTGGATAGTTATTATTTTAAACTATCAGGCGTTGGTTTTTATCTTTTGGCCTTAGGACAATACCCATTAAACTTATTTTTTGTCCCTAGAGCTAATTTTATCCTCACTTAATCTTCACTTCATTTTTCACTAGCACTGCACTCCATCGGCACCATCTGAAAAACACTGTGGTCTAGAAAAATACCTTCAAAATCCATCTCCGCATCATCACTAGGTGCGTCGGGTGAGATCTGGATTTATGACTTATATCCCACATGATGATATTCCGCCACAAGGGTGGGCTGATGGGAATTTTTTCAGCCCAGTGTTATTTCATATCTGTGGTTTGATGGACTCTCGGTTCCAGTCCTGACACGACACACAAACAGCTTTGTGGACCAGGCATCTCTTCGTGTTTTTCTAGTATTTGTAGGGGCTCGAGATGTTGTGGTCGTTAAATAACCCCTTTGTGACCCTCCTCACTTCATTTCTTAGACTGTCTAAAATCAACTTTGTTCACTCTCATTTCATGATTGGTTTATATCCAACGTTTCTGCCAAGACTTGGGGCATCCAGACTATTTTTAGAACCAAATATATTATAAATTATGGATCTTATGAAATCTCTAAAAGCTGCTATTAAGATATAGAAGAGAGGACTAGGGCATAATGCATAGCAGACCCTTATTGAGGTGTTTGCATGTATTTTTCTTCACTTTTCCTCTGCGGTAAAGCTAATATCAACAAGTAATGCATGGATGTTATAAATGAAGGGTACTAGGGATTAATGATTATTCATGTGAAATGATTTTCATAATGTGGTGTCAAAATATGTCAGATTTTATTTGTATTTTCATGCATCTTTTTATTGTACTTTTATGTAATGTATTTAGATCGAATAAAGTTAATACTGGCTGACTGACTCCTGGAATATTTGAGGTAAAGTTGCTCGTTCCCCCAAATATTCTAGGACTGGAGTTAGAATAGTTAATTTGACCTTCCAGCGTCTGCCGCTCCCACTGCTGCTCTGATTTCACAGTTCAGGTGAAGAAAAGCGAACTAACGCGGTAATGCCTTCACTTCTATTTTTAGGACTTGAGCCCTGAAAAATTATGTGTTCATTTACTGATGGTGTGCAAGCGCTGTTACATGGAGCCATCGCGTACTTCTATCACCTGTCGTTGCGATCCTCTTTTAGTGGACCTGGGATAAGAGAACTGCAGAATTAGCCTCGAAATGAAAATGTTGTGGGACTTTCAGGCTGCTGTCCAGCATTACCAGCGAGCCGTTTCGTGAAACAGCCTAATATCTTTCCCTCAGCTAAAAGGCGGGCCCCTACTCTATTTAAACGAGGACACCGTGTGTTATTTTAAGTGGTTCGTCTTGCCGAGCCCTTAACAAACAAAAATAATCAATTATCTCAGCTAAGTGTCAGTGTTTGGAAGTGGGAAGTGTCAAAGTGTGCCGAGGGGGAGGGAGGCGGTAGGAGTGTCGGTATGGGGGAGGCAGACCTCTGAGGCGAAACATTGGCATCTCGCCACATACGTGCACCAGCCCTTCAGTGGAGCCCCCTGGCGACCACCCGTGCAGGGAAGGCCAGTGTTAGGAGTGTTGGGCGGCTGGTTGACGGAGCGGGCCGATAGGCTGGTGCCCGCAGCAGAGGGGTCCAGTAGGCGATGGGCGGATCCGCTCCCAGGCTGCCTGCGGCTGACAGATAGCGGCTCCCCCGGTCTGGGCTGCTGCCGCCTCCGCCTCTGCCGCAGCCATCGCCGACCCTCACCGGAGGAAAATTGGGGACCATGAAATTCCCCTTCTCGGTGCTGCTCTCCGTCTTCCTGTTCGTCGCCGAAATGGTGTCGGCCCTGTACCTGAGCAGCACCTACCGCGCCGAGGGGGACCGGGTGTGGCAGGCTCTGACCCTGACGCTGGCGCTGCTGCCCTGCCTGCTGGTGCAGCTCAGCCTGGTCTTCGTCCACCGGGACCTGAGCCGCGACCGGCCGCTGGTGCTGCTGCTGCACATGCTCCAGCTCGGACCCCTCGTCAGGTAGGAGCTCAGAATGGGGGGGGGGGGGGGGGGGTGGATGAGGGGCTATGAGGGGACCAGCCTTAGCTCCCTGTGCGCTCTATACCTCAGGTGGGAGGAGGGGCTTCCACATACTCCTCTCGAAACACCACTGCACAAATGCATCTTGTAAACAGCATCTTGTGTGTTTGTTGCCTGGGGAAACATGCTCTGTGTACCTGCCACACACAGAGCCGCGTCACACCAGGACGTGCAAAGCAGCAGCCTCCACCCCATTAGCTACACATGGCCCTCCGAGGCGCTTGCATCACCTGGAGTCACCTGGGCAGGGCCCAGTATCCTGCACTGGTGCTGTTGGCACCCGCAGTCCGGCCTCAGGGGGATGGAGTGAGGAGGGCGGGCGGAGGCTGGTATTTCCATTACACCCATTCCTTTGTTTCGGAGTGGCGATGGTACAAATGTCAGAGAGGCGCCTCTTCCATGGGAATCTTACAAGGCTGCTTGGTGTGTGTGTGTGGGGGTGTTTGTGGGCATGCGCTGCGCACCCATCTTCTGGGCGCCGAAGGTCTGTGTATGTGTTCAGTGTGCACGACAGGCCCCCGAGTACTCGAGTCGCATTCACGCCAACCCACAATTCGCCAATCACATCACCGACAATTGGGATGCAGGTGGGTTGCACTGCAGTCCACTGGACGTGTCCATTTTGGGAGGTTTACACGAGTGAGGAAAACATGAAACTGGCCTTTTTTAGTCCCTGGTGAGGGGTTGGTTTCTGGGCAGTGGGTTTCAGAGGACAGGCACGCGGAGCTGTGACAGCAGGCTAACAACGTACCAGGCAGGTCTGCTTGTGTTTTTATTGAGTGAATCCTGTATCTGCGAACACAGCAGGGCAGCCGAGGGCGGATGCTGATGCTGGGGGTTTGGTGATGGGTGTATGCAGAATTTGATCTTTTGTGTTCATCTGCAAGGGTATTTTCTGTTTCTGCGAGGCTGCTCGTTAGTTGATATTGATCTTTACGACTGACAGATGATTGGCTCAGATCGATGATTAGTCACTTGCGTTGTGCGGGGATTGGTAGGCATGCAGGGTGCACTTCAGAGTGAAAAAAGGCAGAGAATGATGTATTGGCAACAGGGAATGAATTAACATACACTCCTCCTCAGCTCCGTCCTGGAAAGTTTCCGGGTGATCAGTCAGGGGGGGGTTGGGGGTCCGGGAGGAAGGGGGGGGGGGGCAGGGAGGGGGGTCGCCGGGAAAAAGGAGGGTTCCAAAACGCTTTTTCCCCATCCAGTTTCGATGGGGAAAAGTGAACAGTGGATACAGAGAAAATTGAACAGTGATACAGAGAAAATGGCTAAACAGAGCAACCCTACATCTGACAGAAAGCTAGGTATTTACCCAGAAGGTGTGCATTTTGTGATTTGGTCTAAATCTGTTCAGCTGTGATTTGGTGTAATTTTGTTCAGCCTGCGTGGGGTTCACTGGGTGTTGGCCACAGCTGTGATGCATTGCTAATGACCTCACACATTACATCACTGATGACACCTGAAATCTGTGGTGGAGCAACTTATACTTATGTAAGTTTCATATAACTGGTGAACCGTGTTTTTTAATTTTTATTAAAGTAATAATTTTCTAGATGAATTTCCACGTTTTTTAATGTACGTTAAAATCTTACTACCTCTGTTACGTAGAACTCCACTTTAACCTTTGTTTTTTTCAGTGACTATGTATAAATATATGTAGATAATTGGGTTACTGATTGAGGGGGGGCCTACTCAAACAACAATCGCAATTATTGTCAGGGTGAAACATAAGCAAACTCAAAATTAACCTGTGCTCAACCCTCCGGTAGTAGGGCACAAAGGCTTAACTTAGCGGAAATGTGAAAAGTATTTGTTTGAATGGGTAAATACAATGGCAATAAATACCATGATATGTACAGGCCCGACAACGGCAATACAAATAAATGCAATGTCAACGTACGCCATAACCTGTGGCCACACAGCAATGTCAGTACCCATAAATGCAATGTCAATGTACGCTATAATCTGTGCCCGCACAACAGTGTCAATACCGGCAGTAATGATGTCAATGTATGCCATAATCCATGCATGAATGATAATGTTGTTACCAGTAAAACCAATGTTGATGTACGCTTTGATCTAGGCATGCATGACATTGTCAATATCAGTAAAGACAATGTATTCTATGACAACTGTACGCGCAATGTTGAGAATGTTGATAAAAATGATACCGGTGACAGCCATTTTATTCCCAGCAGTTCCAATGAACTCAAATCATACTGTTAGATTTACATCAGGTGACTTCGCCATCAACGCGAGTCAGAGCTATGTGGTCAGGCAGGTCCTGGGACCAACACCCATACCCACTGAATGACAGGTCATAGGTGGGGTCTCTCTTAACCCAAAGTCAAGCGCTCACCTAGGGAAAACCCTGATCAGTGGTCCGAGGAAATTGGCCCCAATAAACCACATTTGACCAAAGGCTTGCGCTCCCTAAAAATACCACAAAGCTAGATACCACATGTAGATATGAACACTCAGCCAATCAGGACATAACATGCACACTACACATAGTGATCACATGCTCCTCATGTTGAACATCTGGACACATACACACTGGTCCACACTAGCGATCCCAGAGATCGAGAACTATCTTTGTCCTTATCGGATACCTAAACCTGTTAATTTATGACGGAGATGATTTTTAAGGAAGGCAGAAATGACTTTATTGTCCCTAACAAGATGTAGATAATGTCAGCAAAAACTTGGTTCACCAAGAGACTTTCCTCAGACACATTCTGTCGAGACTCTTCCAGCTGCTGCGTTTAATTAAACCAACTTGTTCCTGTTTTTCTAAATGTCTCTTGTCTTTTCATTTCTTTACGGTAAATTCACATCCAAGCAAGATGTTTATGTAGCACTTCAAACACTAATACAGTAAAAACATTATGCAACGAAAAACCCACAACAATTTAGAATAATAGAGTAACATTCAATAAACGATTTGAGACCAAAACAACGAATATCCAATCAGTACAACTGGACAAATGCAATTTCAAAGATTTAGGTAAAAATAGTGCTGGGAAGCACTCAACACCAACTTAGGTTATCTGTTTGCACTAGACCAGGACCATGTCACAAGTTCAGGTGTACCACGATAGAGTGTGGACTGGATACAGGGAGCAAGTTAGTCCCGCTGACCAAAGTATCTTATGTCCTTGGTAATCAGTCTGCGTGGTGTTGCTTTGTGAGGCATTGAGTCCTCTGGCATCGGTTCCAATGAAGTCGTGCAGCAAGGCTTAGCGCCGTTCTTTGTCGGTTCTGGTGAGCTGGAAGCTGTGCGTCAAGGCTTTGTGTAGCTTTGCGTCTCTTGGCATCAATTCTGATGAGGCTGGCAGTGGTGCGACAAGGCTTTGGATCGCATTGACTCTGATCCAATGGGGACTACAGCTACGCTGGTAGAGCACCTTCAGGCCCACTTCCAAGGGTCCATGACTGGGGTGGCACCACTTGAGGGACAGCACTCACAGCTGGCAAAAATCAGGTATACGGTTCAAGGTGGTTGTAGCCTTTTCTGTCCCTGAGGCTCTGATCAGGAGGAGGGCGATTAAGCCCTCGGAGTCACTCCGGTGGTCCTGGGTTTCTAGATGCAGGTCTAGTCCTTTTCATTCAGGCAAAAGACACACAAATGATGAATGGTATGTGGAACAAAATAAACATTCACTCCCAGTTGAGAAATCTGTGTTAAATCCATTGTTCTTTTGCTCATCAGGCCAGCCATAGTTTAGACCCAGTCATATGCAAATCAATCTTGACCCTGCTCCTCATGAAAATAATTGATGGTTTCAAGCTAGCCTGGCTGATGAGGGGTGAAACCCCGAAATTGGTCCCAGGATTCTTGTTTCTGGTCCTGGTTTGGCAGTTCGGGCTGGACTGTTCCCAGGGGGAGCAGGGTCAAGACTAATTTGCATATGGCAGGGTTTAAACTGGAATGGCATGGGGAGCAAACAAAAAAACTATAGATTTAGGCCCAGCTCTCTGTTCTGGGGTGAATAGTTTACCTTGTTCAGCATTCTATCAGTCAGTTGTTCCTTTTTCACATTTCACTCAGAGCAGCTGAGTAGCAGTCCTTCTTGCAGCAGAGCAGCACACCAGTTCTCCAGCGTCTTCCACAAGTCCAGAGGTATACTGAGGAGTGGGGGTCTTGGTGCCAGCTTTGAAGTAGGAGAAGTTTCTACAGAGTTCCAACCCCAGAGGTGTTTGGAATTTCCCTCCTTTCTCCCTGCCCTGGCCCCAGCATGTCTGAGTGGCACAAAAGACTGGTGTGAAACCCTTTGTGAGTGTGCTAAGGCAGAGCCTTTGTGATGTGTAAGTGTGGTAGATACCAGCTCCGCCCCCTATCAAGTCAGAGATAGCCCATCCTGCCAAAACCTAGTCCCCATTGCCTCACTGTCTGGGAGTAATACACAAAGACCAACTGCCAGCTACACCTAGCCATCTGACCCAGGATACAGGCTGCAGGCATCAAAAGATTAGGACAAGAAATTGCAAACTTTCTAAAAGTGGTATTTTCAGAATTGTGACTTAAAGTCCGACTTTACCATTAACAAGGGTTTTACATTACAATTTGTTAGGCACAAAGCTCACCCTTTCTACTTGCTCCCACTTGAAATTTATCACTTATTAAATGTAATAAGGTAACTCAAAGTTATACTATGGGAGAGGTAAACCTTGCAGCAGAGAAAAACAAATTTAGGAATGTTTCACTATCAGGACATGTGAAACTTAAAAGTACATGTCCAATCTGTTAAATACAGGGCCTCCTGCCCTATGGGCTGTGTAGGGCGTACCCTACATATGACTTATATGTATTAAAAAGGAAGGTTTAGGCATGCCAGGTCAAAATGGCAGCTTAAAACTGCACACCCAGGCTGCTATGGCAGACCTGAGATGTTTAAAAGGCTAAGTAAGTAAGTGGCCCAATCAGTTCTACATGCCCACTAGCAGCATTTAATTTACAGGCACTGGGCACATGTAGTATCACTTTACAAGGGACTTACATGTAAATTAAATGTGCCAATTGGGTGTAAGCCTGTGTTACCATGTTTGAGGGAGAGAGCACAAGCACTTTAGCATTGGTCAGCAGTGGTAAAGTGGGCAGAGTTCTAAGGTCAAGAAAAACAGAGTCTGCAAAAAAAGGATTGAAGGTGAAAAGTAGGGAGAAAACCACACCATGCCAAGGATGTTAGGTCCAACATGTGTCCCCCCCCCCCAACAGACTGGGTGTGAGTGTTTGATTGGCTCAGATGCTCCGTCCATCACCACCCCCTTTTGTACCGCTTTGGCCGCCATAAGTGTGGCAGGGTATGCTCAGACGTGAGTCCCTTGCTCACTTTGCCACTGGATTCAAGCAAGCCGGGCTGAAGACGGCTGTAATGCCAGAAACCGGTCCTCGGAAGCTTGTTTCCGGTCCAGGAAGGCATGGCTTGACAGTTCGGGCTGGACTGTTCCCATGAGGCACAGGGTCAGACTGATTTGCATATAGCCATGTCTGAACTGGGGTGGCAGAGTGGGCTAAAGAACGGTGATGGATCAAACCCAGATCTTTTGACTGGGTGTGAGTGTTTGATTGGTTCAGATGCTCCGTCCATCACCACCCCCTTTTTTACCGATCCCTCCCAACTGAAAGCAGAGGAAACTACCGACCCTCATGAGAGTTTTTGACACTTAGGCAGAAGAACTCGGAGAGACCATCAGCATAGTTGTGGTCAGTTCCAGGGCGATGTTCCACTGTAAAGTTCATTCCCTGTAGTGAGATGGACTACATCAACAGTTTGGGATTCTCACCCCTCATTTGCATTAGCCATCTGAGGGAATTTGGTCTGTCTGACCCCAGAAGTGAGCCCCAAACAGGTAGGGTCTCAATGTCTTCAGTGACCAGACCACTGTGAATGCTTCCCTCTGTATTGTACTCACCTCTGTTCCCTGGTAAGTAACCTACTGCTAATGGAGGCTGTGACAGCATGGCCCCTATGCAATGCTCTAAAGCATCTGTCTGCATGATGAACTCTTGGCAGAAATCAGGGGCCTTGAGCATGGGTGCCATGCCCATGACCTTTTTCAATGTGTCAAAAGCGTTCTGGAAGACATCTGTCCATATCACCTGTTTGAGCTGCTTCTTAGAAGTCAACTCTGTCAAGGGTGAAACAATGGTGCTACACCCCTTGACAAATCTCCTGTAGTATCCGGTGAGGCCTAGCTAAGCCCTCACATCTGTTTAGGTCATGTGGGGCTACCAAGCCAGAATGGTTTGAAATTTGGCCTGGAGGGGCGGCACTTTGCCCCCTCTAATTTGGTGACCCAAATAGACCACAGATGCTGACGTATCTGGCACTTACTGGCCTTGAAAGTCAGGCCTGCTCTTTATAGAGTCTGAAGCACTTCTCTGTGGTGGCACAAGTGGTCCTCCCGGCTGGAACTGAAGACCACAATGTCATCTAGGTAGGTGTCACTGAAGTTCTCCAACCAGCCAGGACCTGGTTGAACAACCTCTGGAAAATGTCAGGGACATTCTTCAATCTGAAGCGCATCACCCAAAACTGGAAAGGGCCTTCTAGGGTAGAGAACACAGACTCCCTTTGGCCCCCACAGTGAAGGCATTCTGCTGGTACCCGGACATCTGATCAAAAGTGATGAGGAACTTGGCAGACCCCCAACCAATCAATGATATCACCAGCTCAGAGGATGAGGTGAGCATCAGTCTTAGTGATTGGATTGAGTCCCCGGGAACCAACACAGAACCAGAGTTCAGGGATGGTACCTGGGGAGGCAGCCTTGGGGATCAGCACCACTGGACTGGACCAAGGGCTGTTTGAGGGCTCAATTACCACTATGTGTGGGAGGGTATACTCAGACGTGAGTCCCTTGCTCATTGCACCATCCGGATTCAAGCAAGCCGGGCCGAAGAAGGCTGTGATGCCAGAAACCGGTCCCCGGAAGCTTGTTTCCTTCCCAGTATAAGAATTGGCTTGGTAGTTTGGTTTGCCCTGTTCCCATCATGCACTGGGACAGGAACAGACTAATTTGCATATAGCCAGGTTCTGAGCTGGGATGGTGCAGTGAGCTAAAAAACGGTGATGGATTAAAACCATGATCTATTGACTTGGTAAGAGTATTCTGCATCATTCAGAAACTCTGTCCATCACCACCCCCCTTTTCCAAAATCAATTACCCCTAGCTCCAGCATCTTGGAGACTTCCTTCTTTATGTTGGCTCCCACCTTGTCAGATAGCCTATTGATCTTATTTTTCACAAGCATACTGTCCCCAGTGTCAATATCATGGGTATGCCATGTAGTGAGCCCTGGAGTGAGGGAGAAGAGGAAGTCCAACTGCCCCAACAATTGGCGGCAGTCCCTCTGTTGCTATAGGGTCGGGTTATCTGAGAGACTGACACCCTCCAGTGCCCCATCCTGCTCCTTGGAAGAAAATCGGTCAGGGAGAGGTTCACTTTCCTCCTCCACTCCAACATCTGTCATCAGGAGGATCGTCATTTTGGATCTCTCAAAGGGGAGGGGTGGGGGGTTTGAGGCATACAGGACCCATAAAGGGTTCCTGGGGGTCTTGAGGTCCATCAGATAGAGGTGACATTCCCCTTGCACTCCTCCTTGGCTTCATAGGACTCAGACCATCAGTATTGTAGGGCACTAGGTTCCACAGGCTCCATCAAGTATATTTTTTAACCAGGCTAAAACTCACTCAGAGTGGCCTTCTGGTCACACCAGAGCTTCATGGCCTCCTGGCTGGCCTCCAAATTCTCCTTCTTTCAGAAGCATTTCATGTAGGTGCGGTAGACCAGCATGTAGCTGACCACATCTTGAGGGGCTTTCTCTGGAGCTTGCACCCAACCCTGATTTACCAGGCTGAAAGTCCCTTTGACAGGATGACCATACTGAAATTCAAAGGGTCTGAATTCAACCACCTTCTGTGGTACCTCCCTGTAAGCAAACAACAGGCATGGCAAGATGAAGCCCCACTTCCACCTCAAGGGCTTCATCAGGCCCATGATCATGAATTGGAGGGTCTTGTTGAACCTTTCAACAAGACAATTGGTCTGAAGATAATAAGGTGTTGAGAACCTGTAGGTTACTCCATACTCATCCAACATGGACTTCATGTATGCTGACATGACCTTGGTACCATATTGAGATACCACCTCCTTGGGGAACCCCACATGGGTACATATCTCCATCAGTGCATTTGCCACTGCGGGCACAGTCACTGTCCTCAGAGGTATAGCCTCCAGGTATCAAGTGGCATGGTCCACCAAGACCAGGATGAACCTGTTTCCTAGAGCTGTCTTGTGGTGCATAGGCCCAACAATGTTGATGCTCACGCTTTCAAAGGGGGTGCCAGTGACTGGGAGGGGAGCCAAGGGAGCCTAGAACTTCCCTCCTGACTTCCCACTGGACTAGCAGGTCGGACGTTACCTGCAGAATGTATCTGATGTCACCTCCATCTGGGGCCAATAAAAGTGGGTGATAAGTCTGCCAAAAGTCTTGTCTTGCCCCAGTTGACCTGTCAGGGTAACATCATGAGCCATGTCCAGTAGGAAGGTGCTTTGGCATTGGGGGACCACCAACACACAGGTTGAACCAGGCTCTGGAACCTTAGGCTTGATGTACAGGATACTATTCTCCCAGGAAATCAGGTGATCACTAGAGAACGCCTTGTTTTTATTTTGTATCTTTTCCCTCATTCCTCTGGTGTGGACCCTGTCCACCCTTGTGTGTATCCCGCCCCCCCTCCCAGATACCTTCTTGTGGACTCTGGTGCTGAGCCATCGTTCCGCCTCCTTAGCAAGCTCTCTGGTGTCAGTGTGTTTACTATCCATCAGGTGTTGGCACATCTCTGAAAACAAAATACTGAACATGTGCTCTTTTGTCATCAAATTACTCAGCCCCTGGTCATTTACACTCCACTGCCCGTTACCCAACCTTACAGTGCCTTGCTGTTAGAAATGGGGGATTCTAGTTGGCAGAGGTAGGTACCTTTGTCCAAATAGGGACCCTTACTTCTAGTCAGGGTAAGGGGGATGCACACTTTAGATAACCCCTGCTCAGCCCCTGGGTAGCTTGGCACGAGCAGACAGACTTATCCCAAAGGCAATGTGTAAAGTATTTGTACTCAAAACACACAGTAATACAGTGATAACACCCCAAATGGACACCACACCAATTTAGAAAAATCTTTATCTAGACTCAATAAGACCAAGACCAAAACAACAAAAATCCAACATACATGTAATAAGAATATGACTTTAAATAGGTTTCAAACAACTTAGCCCATAGAAAACTATGGATGCATGATTTTTCTCGAAGTACCTGTAGTTGCAATAAAATGCACAAGGCCAAACAGCCGCAGAGATGGGAAGCATAAAAAAACAAAGAGATGCATCGCTTCCTGAGACCTTGGGGAGGCGATGAGACAGTTCTGCTGCACGCAGGAGAAGTGATGCGTCTAATCCGGTCTGTAGGGGGAAGTGATGCATCGATTCGGAGACAGTTCTGGTTTGTGGGTGATGCATTGGGAAAACTTACCACACTGGTACGATGCGTGGAATTCAGTGATGCATTGGCGATCAATATGGCATCGTTTGAACGGCGCTGCGTCGGTTTCTTCAGCCGCAATCCCTCAATGCGTTGGTTCTTGCAGCAGCGACAGGTGCTGCGTTGGTTTTGGCAGTGGCCATGCATGGAGATTCTTCTCGCACAGCACTGATGCATCTGAAAAACTGCTGCAAGAAGAACGATGTGTCGAATTTCTTGTAGTGGCTTTGCTGTTCAATCTCCCAACAGCAGGAACAACCTTCAGATGTCCAACACAGTCACAGGCACCTCCTTGCAGGTCAGAACTCCTAGCCAGGAAGTTCAGGGGAGCTAGAGGTGAAGTATTTGTGTCAGTGAGACTTCAGAACAGGAGGCAAGCTCTATTCAAGCCCTTGGCGCTCTTCCTCAAGCAGGGGGACACAGCACACAGGAAAGTCCTTGTCCTCTACTGTGATGTATTCTTATAGGTTCTGTATCGATCCCCCTATTCCTGACCCTGTTCTGGTTAACAAGTTAACTAGCAGCCATCCCATGATGCAGAAACCGTTATCTGATTAAGCCACACTACGGCACAGGAACGTGTTATCTGATTAGGTCATAACGCTTGCCATCTAATTAGACAAGCGATATTCCTCCAGCCCCTGATAAGGCATACGGAGTTCTCAAAACAAATCAAACCTATGACAACCTGGGAAAAACCCTGCGGCCATTGTTTTGATTTCATCGAGAACTTCAGCAAAAGAATGTGCTAACGACCAAGTCGTATGACGTCCTTATTGACGTATCTATGTCCATCCTTACGTCAATCTTGGCACCTTACAGGTATAAATATTACCGGTATTGCCTTAAGCAAACACACGCGGTGGTGACGAGATCGGAGCAGCCAGACTTGCCGAAGCCCAGAGCAGAGCAGACCCCGCTGGCGCAGCCCCGCCTTCCTGACGCGCTGAGAACGAGACGCTGCTTTCTCCTGCCGAGAAATCCAGCTCCGGCGCTTCCGGGTAGCCCTCGCAGGCAGCCTGGAATATCGAGACCAGAGACGAGAGATACCATCCCTCATTCATCCTAGATTCCAGGTACAGAACTGAATAACCCCTTGCAGAGAATTCTTGAGTCAGTCACTTGGCAAAACAAACTTAACTTAAACTGCTACTTTCTATTCCCGCCCACGTATTAGGCTTAGGTCAGGTACACCGGGGTAGGCGTAGTTAGAAACACCAGTTGAGTACGATTAGTCAAATGTATATGTGTTTGTATCTATTTTATCCATTTTAAACCACCTTATGGCTTAGAAACCATATAAATGTTTTTACAGTATTATTTTTTACTTCTGCTTTTATTGTATGCACTTTACTTAACCATAAGTATTGCGATAATATCGATCCATTTCTCTTGTATGAGAAAAGAGACTGATCAATAAATAACATCTTTTATTGAACACGCCCGTCTCTTCCTTTTCTCTACAATCTGGTGAGACTAAGAATGCACGTACTGACTGAGTAAAATAAGTTGTCTTTTGTTTTCACACGACTCTAGAGATACACTCTTGATTAGGGGAGAGCAAAGTTGTCATGTTCTATGGTTGTCAGAAACTAAATCCCTTCTTGTCTATCCAGGGAGGTTCAACTCCTCCTTGCCTATTCGAGAAAGTTTCTAGTGAACTCTGAGCTAGCTGGCAAACCCAAAACTTTAAGTCTAATATCGACAATAGAAGACCTAGTTAACGTCTGGTCTAGGCCTATACTATTGAAGGTATTATTCCAATGCGCAGAGCCTATTGGGATAATAGGAACTACACTACCATGGCGCCCAAACGTTTGGAAAGGCGATAAAACTAACGCAAGACATTAGAGTAACTCAGTCGTGCTTTTTCACTCAGACCCCTTTTTTTCCCATAATACTCCAAAGACGTCTGGAGTGGGTGAAAGGTCATATCCGCCAAACCTCGCAGGAGGAAACTCCTATGTATGGTTCTTGGTTTAGTCAACGTTGAAGGATACACTGTTCCAAAATATTGTGCATCTAATCTTTGTTTCCATAAGAAACCTGATCTGCAAACAAACAAAATAACCTTCCTGACAGTAGAATGTCAGACACTGAAGAAGAAAGAGAGATAGCTAGAGTAGCAGCTGAACTCGTAGCAGCTGATAATACTATGCAAGAAGCAGACCCGGATTTAATACTCATCCCGGTCAACATAAGAAAATCTATAACTTTAAAACTTATAGAAAATGGACTGAGACCTAGAGGTGGCACAGTCATATTCGTAATAGAGGCACACGAATATCGGCAGACAGAGGTATTCTATTCATGGATAAACTTTCCAGCAGCAAACGCTGTAACAAAGCACTTCCACCATTACAAAACAGAGGCACCTCCTGAAGAATACACTCCTTTCGAGGAGGTGGAAGTACCACTTAAATTTCAAGAGCACCTGCTCTTGTTTAATGGCGCCCTAAAACATAATAATCACATCACCAGGCTCGGTCCATTAGGTAGACCAGGAGCAACGTGGCCGGTCCTAGCCGGATACACACCACATCCAGACATCGAAAGAATGTCTGCAGCAGATCTTCTAATACAACTAAAACAATTAATAAAAGTACATAGACAATTAGTCCAATATGTAATGCGGACTTCAACAATCCAACCAGCAATTAAAATTCCACAGCTGACCCCTCATCAGGGGAACACAAATAAAATTACACCACAGAACATACAGTCCTGCCTAGGTAAAGTACCAGCTAAAAGGGAACAAATACGATTCTGGTTAGCACAAAAAATCACCCAAATAGAGGCGGTGTTTCCAGACACCACCCCTGTGGATAAACACAGGATTCTGACTATCTGTCTTCCAATGGGAATCGCACCACACGTGGAGGACTGTGACACTTGGGGTACAGTCTTTGCTTCCATCTACACAAAAACGCATGGTGTTCCATCCATCTCGGTAATACCAGATGTGCTAAAACAAATTCAAGACGAATACGGTCCAGAACCCGCTTTAACTCTTGGTATGAAATTACTGAAAGACTTCAAGCAGGTCTCGGCTATATTACTAGCCAATATAAAGGGAGAAGCAGCAAACGTGGCGATCCGCCAAAGGTTAAAAGAAACAGATATAGCAGACCAACCAGCTGAAATTGCCAGAATTATAGAAAAATCCTATGAGGAACTAGGTAGAGATAGTTTAGGTGGAATACCAGTAAAACCCCAACTGATTGAAAGTCCTGAAAAAATATTTATTAAAAATCATCTAAACAGTCAAAAGAAGAACTGGGATGGAAACAAACAATCCAATCCAAAAGAAAAGAGATTCCAGTCCAGAGGAAGGTCTCCTCGGCGGAGAGAAAGATCTCCGGACCAAGGACCCAAGTCTCCCCAAAGTGAGCCCTCTGTGAAAAAATACAACCTTAGAAATAGGGATAATATAAAGAAACCGGATAGATATCAAGATTTTGATACACGTCCCTCTCAATCTTTTCAGACTTCCTCGCAGAAATCGGAAAGAAGAGGACGATCGGAACCCAGGGAAGGGCACGTCAAGTCCAAAGACAAGGAACCTGCTCATCCAAATAAGAAATTACAATTTCCAAAAAAGAAGGTAGCCAGTATTAAAGTAGTTAACAATGCCGAGAATACTGAGGACACAACTGAAAAACGGAGAATGGGCTCAGACAATGCTAGACAGCGCAGCAGAAGTGAGCATAGCTCGCAAAGTCCTTATGAATCATCTGGAGACAGTGGACACGAATGAATATCTTCAAGTGGAAACTGCAGACACCAGAGTTAGCAAACCTCACAAAATATATGAAATAACTTTACGTATAGAAGGGGATAAGACTAGAAAAATAAGGGGACTATTTTGGGATAATCTCTCCAAGGGCTATGACATCCTTCTAGCTGAAAAAGACTGGCCACCAGAGTTTGTCAGGGACTGCCCTCATGGCGAAGAAATAATTATGCCTGCCTTCTCAAATCATATCCCAATTCATAAAAAATACACACTTGCTAGAAAGTGGGCAGTAGCTCAAGCTCCTGCTTTATATAAAAATCACGTAGGATGGGATGAGGACTCTCCTCCTCACAAAATCCAGTTAAAATCACAACCTACTGCACAAAGACAGTACCCAATTAAGCAAGAAGCTAAAAAACAGGTAAAAGAAATCCTAGATCAACTAGAATACCAGGGGGTGATTGAAACTTGCACCTCACAAATGAACAACCCTTTGTTTCCTGTCTCCAAACCAGACAATTCATATCGTCTAGTTTTGGATTACAGACACCTTAACTCATGTTGCAAAACTTTTGCAGTGCAAAACTCGCATAGTGCAGCGCTAATGAATAACATAGTGCGCAAAAAATACAAAACAACATTAGACATCTCTAATGGATTCTTTTGTCAAAATATAGCACCAGAGAGCAGATATTTGTCTGCGTTCTCAATAAATGGCGCTCAAAAACAATTCTGTCGGTTACCCCAAGGGTTCAAGAACAGCCCAGGATTATTCTCAGCAAGAGTAACAGAGTTACTACAAACATATGATGACGAAGCATTATCGTATGTCGACGACATATACCTAACAGATGATGACTTGGATACTCACTTGAAGAGAGTGAACACCATAATACTTGGGTTCGCAGCAGAGGGTTACAAATTCAACTTTAAAAAATCTAGAATTGCCCATCTAACAGTCCTGTTCTTAGGATATGAATTATCAAGTGAAGGCAAAAGCCTGGCTGACAATTTCCTAGAGAAATGTGCCGTACTCCAAGCACCTAGAACACTAAAAAACCTACAGTCAATTCTAGGCTTCCTAAATTTCGGAAGAACATACATTGCAAATTACGCAGAAAGGGTCAAACCCCTTTACGATCTAATAAAACCAGATTTTAAAAGAACCAATTGGACTCAAACACACACAGAAATTTTGAGATCCTTACAAACAGACATGTTAATTAAAACAAAATTAGAAACACGTGATAACACACGCAATCTTGTGATTCGAGTCATCCCAGGAAGATGCGGATTCACATACCTGACCTCTAACGAGGGAGAAAAGGTACCAATTGCATTCAAATCACACTTGTACACAGAAGCTGAAAAGAAATTCAGCATTAAAGAAAACATTGTTCATACAGTTCAAACCGCAATAGCTAGAGAAAAAGATAAAGCTGACGGTAGACACATCACAGTCAGAACAGCAGAATCAGCCTTTGAGGCATTAACAACACCGTGTAATTTACCAACAACAGCATTGAATCCGGAATGGATACAATGGGTGAATTCAATTACAACGGACAAAGTAAAATACTACTTTGATCCAGAATTAAAAGAATTGAAAAATCTAGAATATGAAAGAACATTCCCTCTGCCAATCGACATTCTGCCCTTACGACAGTACGCTTGTGTAATCTATACAGACGGACATGCTCAACCCTCCGTTTGGGGAGAACAAGCATACAACCCCACATGTGAGATTACAAAAGAAGTGTGGCGCGGAGATAAACTAAGACCTCTATTAACAAAAACACACTCAGTAGAAACCAATTCAGAACAACAGACTGAAATAATAGCATTGAAAATGGCGCTAGATAATGCAGATCACGAATTCCCGACACTTATAGTGTCCGATTCGTATTACTGCGTCAAATCATATAACAGCGATTTGCAGAAATGGATTCAAAACGGTTACAAAGATGACACAGGTGCAACAATAAAGCAAAAACTGCTTTGGGAACAAATAGTTCTTTTAAAGAAAGAACTACCAAAGACTCACGTGACACACTCACTGAGTCATCAGCGTGATGGCGTTCACGTTGCAGGGAATTCATTGGCTAAGACAGCCACAGCGGTAGCAACTAAATCGGCTTCCGTAGCTAGAAAAAAGCGTACAATGAAATACATTGACGGTGAAACAGTGCTGGCGGTAAAAACGTCATCAAAAGGCGACTGCTCAGCGCTACCGATCAACTATCCACTCAATTATACATACATAATCGATGCAAACTCCGTCCCTTTTGCTCGAATCCCTGGAGTGGGGGATAGAGTAATTCCAAACATGGACAGGAGAACGTTGTTAATTGCAGACGCACATATGGGCGAGGGTCTCAGACACCTCAAACTAAAAGATTCTCTGGAAGAACTACAATCAGTGTACTGGTGGCCAGGCATGAGCCTGCAGCATCACATTTTTGTAAAAAAATGCCCGGACTGCAACAGAGATCGCAGTGGCGAGAGAAACGGTATACTACCGTGGCGTTTCACTCCAGAAAGGATCAGCAGTAAAAAGCAAAGCGTCCGATTAACATATACAGGCCAGTTTCCACTTATAATGTAGATCCCCAGCACTCGGCTGACGTCTGGACTGTTATACAAAGATTTGCGAGTCTAAATGGCATATACGCTAGGAGCATGCTACGTTTGACCAATGTTTTCACTTTAGCCCTCAAGCTTGTGGGGAAGCACGGCCAAATGAGCATAGCGATGCGGGATTCTTCTCACTTCCTTCCTGAGGGATACAGGATGGTGTAAAGAAAAAACCAAGGCATAAAGCTATCTATAACAGAAAGGATATTAGGTTCGGGAGCTGGGTGGGTCAAACATCTAATAAGTGTCCAACGTAGTCTAAATAACCTGCCAAGAAATTCTCTGAAGGGATTCAGTCCGTACGAATTATTGTTTGGAACTAGGATGTTAGTCTTAGATCTTGACAGTCAGACTTCAGTGGTAAAGGAAAAAAGCTTTGATATCAAAGATCGTTTGGCTATTTTGCAGGACTTAAACAAAACAAGAAAAGACCTGAGCAACATAAAGTTGAAACAGCAGCCAACAACCACTGAAGAACCACCACCTGTCCCAGCAAGACCTGTCTGGATTCCAAAAGTCGGGGATCTAGTCAGAGAAAAGATCGCGGTAAAGAAGGAATTTGGGCCTTCTTACAGAAAAGCAGTTCCTGTCTTGTCTATCAACGGGACAAGATCAGTTGTACTACCACCGCTTGCTGGTAAAAAGGAGAACCGAGTTGTATCCATCGACCTGGTAAAACCACAATCATGTGGCCGATAACAAACAGTAGGCCAAGTGGACTCCCGATAAGTAGTAGAACACTAAGATTTGCTACCAATACAGAGGTCCAAACTAAGAGGCTAATCACATTCGAAACGCCTACAGAAGAACAACAAGGACTATGCAACAATGCATTGGAACTTAAACCTCTAAAAACCCAAATAAAAAGATTTAGTAGAGACACACCAACCTACAATGAAGTAACAAACGAATATGCAAGAAACAGTAATCCTGAAGCAATTGGAACAATTGACAGAACTGCATCCGGCTACTTCATAAACTTCGATGATTCCTCTGAAGACCTAAGTGAATCAAAAACACAGCCATCAACAAAAACCTTTAAAGATAAAGCTAAAGAACTTTTGAAACAGCTGAAAGAAACATATCTGATTTCTCCATGGATTGAATTTTGGGTGGGCTTTGGTGCATTTATCCTCATACTTTGGCTCATCATGGTACTAACTTTGGGACGCTTCATTGAGGGAAAATATGCTAAAATGGACACAGCAAGTCAGAAAATCAACTTGATCCTCAAGCCACACACATCTTCACACGTCGAGAAAAGAGAACTTTCTTCAGTCAACTTCACAGCCAATCCTATACCGGGTGGGATAGCATGGGACAATACTGACTACGAAATTTATGGTCCGGTTGAGATCCTGAAATATCCACACCAAATTAAGATCTCGTTGAGTGACTTTGTAAAAACAAGTTCATTTGCTGATGATTGGGACTTTGAAAGTATAAATAATATGATGTCTGACTTAGTGATGTCTGCTAAATTTACCAAACATGATTATTTGCAGGGTTCGACTAATTATGATAGTATGTACTGTTACAACCACTATGGTAACCATTTTCTACATAAATCTGCACAACCTAGAAATGTTTTAAATTATAATCAATGGGAACATTGTGCAACCCCTCCAAAAGGAAGTTCAAGAACCTTTTACGACAAATATTCATACTTTTCAGGGTTCAACACAAGTAATGCTGAAACATTTTATTTCAAATTGTCAAATAAGACAGGGACAAAGACCATGCTAACAAACACGAAATTGATATATTCAGACTCATTTTTTGAACATATGAATACTTTTGGTTTTGATTATTGGGACAAAAATGTTGAAGTTAAAAGTGTTTGGGGTACAAAAGAATGGCAAGTACAAGGTATAGAATCATTGTTTAGAGCCTGCATGATCCCAGAACAAATTATATTTTTAAATGACACTGTTCAACAAACCACCTGTCTTGGCTTAGCCAAAATCAAAGACTTAAATAAAACGTCTATTCCAAAGCCAACAATGGACAGCAATAGCTCTACAGATGAAGAGATAGACGTAAACTATATATTAAACCAAAACAGAACACATCCTGATTGGAAACAGTGGTTGATCTGGCCCACAGATACTAATAACTGTCAAGACAGATTCCTGAACAAAAAACAGGGGTTCAAATTGACCAGGCCAGACCCTAGATATTCCCAAAGACAACACCCTGGGATAATAACCACCTACAGTGTAGGCAAATTATGCCTTCAATGGCTACAAACTTCCACACTGACAGAAATTAAGCAACACCTAACTTTACTTACTGATGGTGCTGACTTGCGTGATTTCATTATGGGACCGCGCAAACAGCGTCAAAAACGCTTCATAGCAGCCTCTGTATATGCAGCTTACGATGAGGCCTGGAAGGTAACTCAAATTGAGACAGCAGAAAGTATACGGGAAATTGACCGTATTAATTTGGAAAAATCACTTTCTGTAGTGGACAATGGGTTAATGACTCTGTCCTCCAGAATTTTTTCTTTGGACAGCATTGTGTCTTCAGCAATCGACATAATATCGCAAGACTTACTGTTGTTACAACACGGTCAGTCTCAATTGCGTTCTATTGTACAGCTTGGCTGGACGTTACAAAATCTGCGTTCAGGCTATGTGCCTTGGCATTTAATCAACACAACGTCACTATTCAATATCTTTAACCTTACTGATAAACAAATCAGTATGGCACAAAAGGGTGCTGATTATACAATCCTGAGCATTGAGAAACTCGAGAGATTACCAGTGACAATGTCAGAACGACCTGTCAGTGAATGGATAATACATGGGATAATTAATATTTCAATATCAACCTTCAGGTTTCAATACTGCCAAAAATATATACAGGCTGGCATGTACGAAAAATTGGGAAAAGGGTACATTAAGACAACATGGAACTTGCCCTATTCACATGCATGTGTCAGTAATAAAGGACAGAAAGTGTTTCTTAGTGGCAATAATTGTGCGATGTCACTAAGCGGTACACTTCTGTGTAATGGAATTTGTTTGCATGGAGCCTGTGAAGGGAACTCAAATAACCTTTCATGTCACCAGCTAGGCGCACCTGCAACAGAGATAGAACCATTCCTTAAAAGACTCTATAACGGGAGTTACATTCTAATTGTGGATAGCAGATGTTGTAGTCTTATGCCCGGGACTCCTTATCTCGTAACTATGACTGCGAAGGTCATGTGCTGTGGACACTCATTGTTCCCCAGCTCCTTTCCAGACAGGGAGGCAAGGGCATGGCCTAACTTGAAAATTACTTCTATTCGAATAGATACTTTAAGCAGAATGAAAACAGTGCTTCTTCAGACGCCGACCAGACTCACGTCATCAAAAGAAACGTATGATCTCCTAGTCGCAAGGACGACTGCAGAGATTCACTCATTGTTATCAACTAATTCCCCCATACATTTCGCAGAAATCCTGAATGAAATCTTAAATATTTCTGATACCAGTGGAGTCTCAAAAGTATTTAAGACAGTATTTTCAATGGCATTAACACCATTCAAAGCCATACTGGGTATTTTTCCAGACTTCGTCCATTCGATTTTTGGCGGACTTCCCCTCATTTTAGGACTAATTGCAGGAATCCTATTCTTGGTCCTTATATTTCGTTATGGCAAACCGTGTCACAGACAAAACACCTGCGACAAGGGAAGAAACAATCCGAGCCATTGGATACCGGGACCGGATATCAAAAATCCTGGGACTATCCCGGCTTAGAGACCTGAACATGACTTGGTTTCTTTAATTACGACCAATGTGGCATCGATGTGTTTTACCTGTATTAAGGTGCTTGCTGTGCGGAGAAGAATGCGTGTTGGACACCTGTCTGACGCTACAATTGGATGCGCCTATGGATGCAGAAACATTGTTGGGTCCGATAAAGGCTCATGCTTTGTGCTGCCCTCAACGGCTGCTAATCCTGATGACGGCATTCGTGGAAACTTCACCACTACGATTAAGGGGTAGTGGAGTTCAAGATGAAAGCAGCATCGATCAGGTACGACCTTCTGTCAGCAATACTAATCAAAACGTCAATGGAGACAATCATGCGCACGAATGCATGGTTACACCTTTTTCCGAGTTAGTGGAACTCTCCCAGGAAGCTGTTGACAGCTTTTTCGACAGTCTAAATGATATGATGTTCTCACCAGAGCAGAAATAGAGACTTTTAAGCAAGCTAGCACACGGCGTTCCGAACACCCTGAATTTGGCCTTCAACTTAATAGCAAAATAACATGAACAATTTTCCCTCCAGTTCACGGACAGCGATTTTTTCAGCAGCCCCAAAATATTTTTACGAATTTTCGGGACACTTATCTTCTGCTTAAAGTAAGAACTATTCTTAGAGAACTAAAATTTCTATTTTTAGAAACTTTATAGACATTAGCTGCCCGCTGGTATGTTCATAATTATTTTTATTCTGTGATGAAATGGTCTCGAACCTTTTTTCTTCTGTATTAAGAGCCATTTCATGTGTAAATTCTCATATACCAATTAGCAATATTGTATACATATGCGTGATTACTTTAGCATTATTCTACAGCTTGAGTGCATATAGTACATGTGAATATTTTTTTTCCGTATATTACATTATTCGAAATGCATTACATGTATTTTGGGGTGGTAAGGTATACACAATACTCTACAGTATGTTTTACTATGCCTAGATTCGTAAACATGGCCATAGTTAGCGTGGAGTGGGTGTGATGTATTCTTATAGGTTCTGTATCGATCCCCCTATTCCTGACCCTGTTCTGGTTAACAAGTTAACTAGCAGCCATCCCATGATGCAGAAACCGTTATCTGATTAAGCCACACTACGGCACAGGAACGTGTTATCTGATTAGGTCATAACGCTTGCCATCTAATTAGACAAGCGATATTCCTCCAGCCCCTGATAAGGCATACGGAGTTCTCAAAACAAATCAAACCTATGACAACCTGGGAAAAACCCTGCGGCCATTGTTTTGATTTCATCGAGAACTTCAGCAAAAGAATGTGCTAACGACCAAGTCGTATGACATCCTTATTGACGTATCTATGTCCATCCTTACGTCAATCTCGGCACCTTACAGGTATAAATATTACCGGTATTGCCTTAAGCAAACACACACGGTGGTGACGAGATCGGAGCAGCCAGACTTGCCGAAGCCCAGAGCAGAGCAGACCCCGCTGGCGCAGCCCCGCCTTCCTGACGCGCTGAGAACGAGACGCTGCTTTCTCCTGCCGAGAAATCCAGCTCCGGCGCTTCCGGGTAGCCCTCGCAGGCAGCCTGGAATATCGAGACCAGAGACGAGAGATACCATCCCTCATTCATCCTAGATTCCAGGTACAGAACTGAATAACCCCTTGCAGAGAATTCTTGAGTCAGTCACTTGGCAAAACAAACTTAACTTAAACTGCTACTTGGGGGCGTGGCTTGGATGCGAAGCGGAATGGCTGCTTAGACCCGCAGCTCCGCCGACCGAGCACATAAATCCGACATTTATTCATCGCCCTGACGAGGGCCCTGGACCTCACCCACTCGGAGGACCTGCAGAGAGGCGGCGGTCACTTGCTGCCGGCGGAATAACCGAAGCGGAAGATTTAACTGTCCTGGTCTGCAGCGCGCTGCCTGTGGGCGGAGTGACGGCCTGTGGCGAGTTGAAAGCCGGGACCTCGCGTGAGCCCGGTCAGGAGCCCGGCGCTGCGCGGCCTAGCAACCGGAGATAGCGGAAGCGCCGCACCGCCGCGGACCACAAGGCGGACAAACACGGGGAGCACGACCGGACACTCCGACTCCCTAGCTGTGCGGAACTGCCCCGGAGGTGAAAAGTACTGTGCGGCGGAGCGGACGTGGAGCAGAGCTCCCGAACTGCCTGGCGGCCGGCCCGGTAAGGTGCACGGAGTAGGGGGCTGTCGGCGGGACGGGGCCCTGTCGGGTGCGGGAGGCTGTGCCTGTGCCCCAAGACCTGTGCAAGGACTAACAACGTGGCGGGGCAGGCGGACACCCCCGCCGAGCCCTCCCCCGACCGGGGCGCCGGCTTGCCCACCGCCCCTAGTGACTGCTGCACACTTGCGGTGTCAGACCGCGATTGAACACCTAATCCTTGGGCCTGGCCGACACAGACAATAGCGCTGGGCTGGATCTAATGTTTTGGCGCGAGACGCCATTTTGTGCTGCCGGACCCCGGGAGGGCTAATCAACGGCCGTGGCTCATCTGCAGAAGGCGCATAGGGGGGTGTACTGGCCCCAAACTGCAGGGCGCATTTACGTGCACAACAATAACCATCTACAGTGGCGCTGGAGACACCTTGGCTAAACGCGGAACCCCGGAATACGACCCACCCTCGACGTAACAGACGTACTGCTGGGATCCCTAAGCCCTCCCCGTCGAGATCGCCGGCCAAGATGGGGAAACCTGATACGAGGCAGCCAAAGATTACATTCGACAGGACCAAACAGAAGACGACTGGTCAGGAGCTGTCAGAAGATGAGGCAGCCAAGAGCGATACTGGGGGCGCGCAAGCATCAGAAATTAGATCTATGTTTCAAGACCTTAAAACAAGTATCCAAGGGATAGATCACAAGATGGACGACTTGGCGGCTCGCATGGACAGTCTGACCAGGCATATGGACAAGCAGGACGGCCGAGTAGACGTGCTGGAAACACGAGTGTCTGAAACGGAAGAGGGGCATACGGCCATGGACAAGAAAATTCGTGGCATGGATAAGATCCTGACGCTGATCCAGCAGAAGAACGAGGACTTGGAGGCCCGCTCAAGACGCAACAACGTCCGCATTACGGGTGTGGCAGAATCGACCAACATAGCGAAAATGGAGGTGTATGTGGAGACCATGATGTCAGAACTGTTCGGGACAGGCCTCTCCCAAATGTTCCTGGTTGAAAGGGCACACAGGACACTGGGCCCCCAGCCCCAACCAGGTGCACCGCCTAGAGCGATTATAGCGCGCATTTTGAATTACAGGGACCGCGACACCATTTTGCGCATGGCGAGAGATGTTAAGGACCTCCAATATCAGGGTAATCACATCTCGATCTTCCCGGACTTCACCATGCAGGTTCAGGCAGCGAGGAGGGAATTCGTCCCGGCCAAGAAGATATTCCAGCAAATTGGGACTAAATATTCGCTCATTTACCCCGCCAAACTGAGAGTACAGGGACCGGGCAAACCCTCCTTCTTTGTGGATGCCAAGGCAGCGTTGAAATACGCAAAACAATTGTCGCGTGACCAGAAGAATCAGCCATCTCCTGAAGATCCTGAGGCGAGGGCAGCCCTGAGTGACATAGAATGACTGTGAAGCGACCCTCGAAATACCAGAGATATTACAGAACGTTGCTGGAGAAAGGAGAGCCGGCTGACGGACTGTGACACTGCTGGTCCTCCATGCTGAGATAAGTTGGCCTAAATAGTTTCATGTAGAGTGTGGGGGGGGGGGGGTCCGTACGGGAACACTGTCAGGCTGGCGCTCGGTCGCCCTGGCAAAAGTACAGGGTTAGAGAGCGTACGACCCGCGTACCCCGAGGGATGATTCCCATTGGACTTGAACTGTTGGGGTGCCTTAATGGGTGTTTGATATTTGGGTGGGTGGGGTGGGACAATACTGCACGACCTGATTGGGGGGTTGGAGCGGGTGGGGGCGGGGGGGGCTTGGGACTGAAGAGCACTGTTGCTTTTTGTTTTGTTGAGAGATTTGAGACACAGGCAACATCTACTGACATAGATGTGCGTGGTAGACCCCAGAGACCGACAGCTGTCAGACATTGCATGGAGCCTAATCACGTTAGATTGAGCTGTCTCCTAGTATACACAATACGGAAGGGAGTGCCACTACAGAATCACAATCTCAGTTATGGCTCACATTAAAATGTTAACCTGGAATGTGCGCGGTCTGAACGATAGGCGTAAGGTCAGGCTCGTTCAGGCCTACTTGTTGAGGAAGAATATAGATATATGTTTTCTGCAAGAAACTCACCTGACTGCTAATGCGGCTGCACTGCTCCGTAGTAGTAGATGGGGCGACACTTTGCATGCGCATTACTCCAACTACTCCCGGGGGGTGGCGATACTCATCAGGAGGGGGCTCCGTTGGATAACGACAGAGGTGACACTGGACACTGAAGGGAGGTACATTATAGTGGTGGGAAATCTGTGTGGTATGAGGATGATTTTGGTGACTGTGTATGGCCCTAATGATGACAACCCTGAGTTCTATCACGACCTCTGGTTCAAAGTTCAGACTCATGGTCATGCAGCGATTGTGTGGGGAGGTGATTATAATGTGGTGCTCTCAGATACTATGGACAGGCAGGGTACGACTAGGGAACACCATCCTAAGGCGCCGGCTGCGCTCTGGGATATAATATCGGAAGCTCGACTGGTTGACTCCTGGAGGGTGCTGCACCCGGGTTCCCGAGAAGGCACATGTTTAACAATGCATAGAGCCGCGTGGTCTAGACTCGACTACTGGTTACTGTCTGGGGATGTCCATGCACTCACGACTGAAGTGACACACCTGCCACGATCATTATCTGATCATGCACCAGTCTGCCTTACACTATCCACACCAACACAGTACATCCAGCCTTTCAGTTGGAGATTCCCCTCACGAGCGCTGCGAGACCAGGTATTCAATCATGAGTTGAGGGCGAAACTGGAGGAATACTTTGCGCTGAACGAGGGGTCGGTGGACTCCCCGGGAACGCTGTGGGAGGCATGTAAGGTGGTTATAAGGGGTTGCTGCATGTCGCTGAAGACAGGGGTACTCCGCTCCATCAGGGACACCTTGCAAACACTAGAAACTGAACTAGCAGCGCTTGAGGCACAACTTCGAGAGACACCCACAGATGCAGTGAGGGCTGAGTTTCGTGCGAAGCTCACGCACTACCAAGAAGAGGCAGACAGAGAGGTGTCCTTTCTGGCAAAAGATGGACAGGCCCGACGGTACGGAGAGGGTGACAGGGCAGGCAGGACGCTGGCCAACATGCTTAGAACTCCCAGAGGTGCGGCCTATGTACTAGAGATCAAGGATGACGGAGGGGACATAGTGAGGGAACCCCAGGCTATCCTCAGAGTCATGACAGAATACTACCGCACACTTTACACATCCAAGATCACGCCTGACGACCAAACAATCACAGACTATCTTGACACAATCGCCCTGGCCTGGTTCAACAATGGGGCCAGACAATACATGGACTTGCCGTTCTCGCAGGAGGACATACGGGCAATCATAATGAGCATGCCGCCTGGTAAAGCACCAGGACCGGATGGTTTGACATCCGACTTTTACAAGGAATATGCAGACATTCTGGTACCAAAACTACATAAAGTCTTTGAGGAAGCGGTCGAGTCGGGGTTACTTCCACAATCAATGCGCGAGGCTCTGATCATTACCCTACTCAAGCCCGGCAAAGACCCACTGGAGCCAGATTCTTACCGACCCCTCTCACTCATTAATGTAGACGCCAAGATCTATGCGAAACTGCTGTCGGATCGGCTTAAATATATGCTGCCGCAAATAGCCCTCTCAGACCAGTCGGGTTTTGTCTTGGACAGATCCACATCACACAACCTGAGGGTACTGTTCGGGCTACTCCACTACCTGGACCCCAAGTCGAAAGCTGCTGCCGCGCTACTCGATGCGACTAAGGCGTTCGACTCCCTGGAGTGGAAGTTCCTTTACGCGCTCTTTACTAGAATGGGTTTCAGCCCGCTGTTTGCCAGGCGCATCGGCGTTCTGTACAATCGCCCGACTGCACGGGTGCGTGTAAACGGGCAGACTTCAGACTCCATAGAGATCACGAGAGGGACGAGGCAGGGATGCCCGCTCTCTCCCTTACTGTTTGCCATAGCCACGGAGCTGCTTGCGGCACGTATGCGGCAACACCACACTCAGAGGAGCATCGGCTTCACATCGCGAGGTCTGCTTATCTCCCTCTATGCGGACGACATTACAATTTACATGATGGAACCAGAGTCGAATTTCGATCCGCTGATGAGGGAGGTGCTCCGATATAGCGGCCTCACTGGGATTAACATTAACTGGTCGAAATCGACCATGTTGCCGCTAACTGATAGCACAGTGAAGTGCCACACTGAATTTCCGATAGACTGGGCCGTAGAACAAGTCAAATACTTAGGCATTAGAGTGAGCCGCACTGTTCATGACATCTGGCTCTCCAATTTTGGAGTGGCGATGGACTGGCTAGAGGGCAAAGTCAAGAAATGGAAGACGCTTCCGCTTTCACTGACGGGGCGCATAGCTATCGCCAAAATGGTGGTGGTTCCCAAATTCCTGTACCTATTCGTAAACATACCTCTGCCATTAACAATGGCGTTTTTCAACAGGCTCCGATCTGCGGCCATAGAATTAGTCTGGGCAGGTCGGCAACCCAGAGTGGCCTGGAACCTCCTGACTCTCCCATTCCGGCAAGGTGGATTAGCTGCGCCGGACTTTGAGTTGTATGCGTATAGTGCACAAGCCCAGTATCTTTACTACTAGCACCATCCGATCCCATACCAACCTCACGTAGCCATTGAGATAGACGTGGCGGCCCCATTCCCCATACGGTCGGCGGCGTACAAAAAATATAAGAGACCGCATGAGGACGTTGACACAGTCGAGATGGTCCGATGGGCATGGGCGGGTATAGCAAAACGAGCGGGAGTCAGCGACATGTATGCCCCGAGTATGCCGCTGGACGGCAACCCCCTGCTGGAACCACTTACAGACGCGGCAGTGGTCCGCAGAGCAAGCGAGAGAGGTCTGAAGGTGGCCGAGGACCTCTACCCGGATGACACTTTTATAGAGATACAGGACATGACTGTCTCCACGATCCCGACGGCTACGGAGCTCCTACTATATTACCAGCTGCGGGCGGCGTGCAAGCGTAGGTACCCGGGCTTCCCAGAGGCACCGCCGACACTAGCGGCTTTGGAGGATGTTCTTTCAAATGCCTCTTCACACAAATTGATAACGAGGATCTACAGAGCCACACAGAACACGGCACCTGTCCCGCATACAGACTCTAGGATGGCCTGGGAGCGAGAGGCGGGTATACAAATATCGGAAAAACAATGGACGTTTTGTTGCACGCAACTAGAACACCTATCCCCAAATTACAGACTCAGGCTCATACACTTCAATTATCTCCACAGAACGTACCGAACGCCCTTGCAGCTGGTGAGAATGGGACTAGCAGCCGACTCTTCCTGCTGGAGATGTGGGGAGAGGGAGGCAACATTTTTTCATTTGTCTTGGGTGTGTGGCCCGGTAGGTGCATACTGGGAGAATGTGTTTCGCACCATAGGATTGATGGTGCATGTCCCTTTGGGTCCTGACCCATTGCTAGGTCTTCTGGGTTTTGTGCTGCCGGTGCCGAGCGCGTCCAGAAAGCTAGTGGCGATGTTACTCCTGCTTGCCAAGCGGCAAATAGCGCTTAAATGGAAACAAAAGTCCCCGCCTACGATATCTGGTTGGCTAAAATCTGCTGTGTACTGTAAAAATCAGTTGTTAGCGTATGGGGAAATGATGCCACTCCGCTCTAGGCCTGCTGATATCTGGCAACCACTGGTGGACTGGCTGGCCCACTCGGGAGGAGACGAGAGTGACTGAAGGCAGTAAGGTGGGAACCCACGGGGGGGGAGTGGGAGGGGTGAGGAGAATGGCTTCATGCAGACTACCAGGGACTGCTGGTCGCGAGACCTGGGATAATTTAATGAACGCTGATTGGTTTGACCTGTGACAATCTCTCACGTTGGTTTATGTTAGATGTTATAAGTATATACTGTCTTACCTGAGCATAAAATGTACACATATGGATGACTTGCTCTTTGCAGGATGAAACATGTGCTGCCTGCCTCCGGGTTGTTGGCTAAATAGCGGTGTACATCTTACGAATACGAATGAAGGTTTTTGAAAATTAAAAAAAAAAAAAAAAAAAAAAAAAAAAACTTAAACTGCTACTTTCTATTCCCGCCCACGTATTAGGCTTAGGTCAGGTACACCGGGGTAGGCGTAGTTAGAAACACCAGTTGAGTACGATTAGTCAAATGTATATGTGTATGTATCTATTTTATCCATTTTAAACCACCTTATGGCTTAGAAACCATATAAATGTTTTTACAGTATTATTTTATACTTCTGCTTTTATTGTATGCACTTTACTTAACCATAAGTATTGCGATAATATCGATCCATTTCTCTTGTATGAGAAAAGAGACTGATCAATAAATAACATCTTTTATTGAACACGCCCGTCTCTTCCTTTTCTCTACAATCTGGTGAGACTAAGAATGCACGTACTGACTGAGTAAAATAAGTTGTCTTTTGTTTTCACACGACTCTAGAGATACACTCTTGATTAGGGGAGAGCAAAGTTGTCATGTTCTATGGTTGTCAGAAACTAAATCCCTTCTTGTCTATCCAGGGAGGTTCAACTCCTCCTTGCCTATTCGAGAAAGTTTCTAGTGAACTCTGAGCTAGCTGGCAAACCCAAAACTTTAAGTCTAATATCGACAATAGAAGACCTAGTTAACGTCTGGTCTAGGCCTATACTATTGAAGGTATTATTCCAATGCGCAGAGCCTATTGGGATAATAGGAACTACACTACACTACCTGGCAGAAACAGCTGCTGCAGGCAAACCACAAACAATACACAGCAATGGGGCAGTAGTCCTACTCCAGTTTCTCCAGCTCTTCTCCTTGGCAAAGGTTCCTCTTGATTACAGAAGCAGTGTAAATCTCTGGGGTTTTAGGTCTAATACTTATAACCCAAAATGTCTTTGTTCTCTTTGTGCAAGGGTCTGGAGCCTAGTGTGGTAAATAAATAAATAATACCTCTATTTTTGACTGGATATAACAATAACAGATAGCTCAATAAATAAGAGTCAAGATTCGAGGTAGTAGGAGTTTGCAGGTTTAATACAGCATAAAGGACAGGAACAGGACAACCTGCACGGGCAAGATCTGGGATGGCTAGCAACTTTTAATAACAGTGCACAAGCATATATACTAAAACAATTGCATTACAGTACATGCAGTAGGTGTAGCAGTGGGTGGGGTTCGTAGCAGTTCGCGAAAGATAAGGGTGAAAGTAGGTGTAACAGGAGGCGTGTACATAGACATGTGATGTAAACGTAACAGAATATGTCATAAATGGGGCGGAAACATGGAGGGGGCTACCTGAGGAGCCGGGACCTCTAACCTAGTGGTGCGCGCAAACTGGCAATGACGTGTGACTAGGGAGAAGCTGGGGGCTATGACTTCTGCGCTAGGAGCAGAGACTGAAGTCTGGAGAGTCAGAGCGACATGTACCTAAACACTATCTAGTATCTGATGTTTAGAGAACATGTTGATAGAATCCAAAAGTTATCAGGGTAAAGGCTAACAGACACTAAGACTGGTGCATGCATTATTCTACATGTAGTGTGTGTTGAGGAATATTAAATGACCATTAATACAGTATTTCTCTTACATGGAGACGTAAAGGCTAGACGATGACTGAAACTATTGATGCGATTCAGTAGCTTAGGAATGTAGGGAAGGAGAGCTGGACTGATAACTAGAATCATAACATACTCTTGGCAGACTGGCAGGCAGAGCCAGGCCGAGCCGGGCACTGTGAGGCAGGAAGTAAGTGAAGGGTCAGGGATACAGGTGGGGGCTGTATCGCTCCTCAGCGAGGGTTCAGAAGACAGGAGCTGAATCTGAGTCCGGGCCCTTTTGAGGCCTAGAAACGGGGACTTTTCAATGAAATAACGTGCACACTGAGAAACGTGGCAACATAGCTTTACATAGGCTCAATACTCGTAGCTTTCACGAGAACTGGAAACTGGCATACTAGAGATGGACACAACTATAATTGCGTCTTTAATCGATCATGGGGGATACATATGCATATTAATCATGCACATACAACATAGGATGGGGGACACGTAGGAACACAGAACATGGCAAAATTTACTTTTCCACATTCCCTCCTTGTCACTACGTTTCCATCAGGAAACATCAATATTCATGATACCATCTATCATTTCATACAGTATCATTTGCTCGTCTCGAATTTTCTTGGAACGGGACTTAGGACTAGGAATACAAGAGGTAGCACAAATGCCGCAAATCGCAGGGCCACATTGTATACAGAGGCAGCAACTGAATATGATCGCTACTGCAATACCTAGAAATGACAATACTTTCCATCCCCAGGCAGAAATTATACTCCAAAACCAACCGGACCATGTCCAGGTGCCTGGATTCTGGTGTAACTGATGGGCAATTTTATGAAGTCTGGTTATAGCTGAATAAACAGACGGCGCGTTATTAGGAATGAAAATGCAGCAACTAGATCCGATGACTCTACATGCTCCTCCTCTATCGGCCAGTATGACGTCAAGAACGAGACGATTTTGGAGCACGACAAATCTCATAGCAGATTGCTCTTCGGTTAAGTTACCTAGAGCAGAGGCAGTCTCATTCACTACTGCTTCAAGGGTTCTGGTCAATCTACGTATTAACTTACTATTCTGGATAGGTCCTATAAAGAAAAAGAATCCTTTATTGAAATCTGTATACTGTTCTAGAGCAGTTTCAGTTTGATCGACAATCGGGGACTCGATCTCCCTTCTATGTCTAATGTGTACTAGATGTGTGTTTCTGTGATAATCAGATGGGGCTAGGAAAACTGGTGGCAGTAGGAAGGCAATGTAACAGGTTCCCTCCCAATCGAGGGGCAGACGAACATATGCGGTCTGACCACAAACAAAATAAGAATGACGTGAAGCTTTGAAAATAGATTTCCCACTGTCACTATACTCGACAATAGTAGTACAATCACTATGTCCTACATGTACGGAACCATTATTTCTGACACATAATTCGCCTTTGACTGGTAGTACTGAAATAGCAGGTAAGTCTGGAGTAGGATCAGACTGAACATTCAGGACAATGAAATTCGAAGAATAATTACCTAAATTATAAACTTCATTTTCTAGATCTAACCCTGTTCTGTGGGGAAGACCTTGCTTGTCTGGAAAACATGTACTATTCAGAAGGGACATATCATTTGAAGATGACGTTAACATGGACCAGGCTCCACATGAGCCATTATGTGAAAACGGATAAGGAAACAGTGGCAGAACTCCCTTCGGTGTCTGGAAAGGGGGGAGTCGACCACACACCCAACAATTAGTGGCATTGCTGGTCTGGTGTGAATAATGTAACATGCGGATAAATGAATTGTTGCGCATAGCAAGACGATAGGATAGTTCGTGAGGAGGCAGATCACTAAACGTGTGCTCTACTGTAGCATTAGAATACTTATTTACATGAGAAATTGGAAAACATAAATGAAATGCATAGCTCGTGCAGGTAACCATCAGGCTGAGAAACAATATAAAACTTAGAAAAACGATACATCGGATTGAGTTTTGACTAACTCTCTCACTATGGGGGTCTATTTCATACATGTCAGATACCTGTCTAACCGTTTCACCTAGGGGAGGACTTAGACAATTAAACTGGCTGACTTATTTTACTAGACCGTAACTTCTTTTTATACTCCTGCTGCGGAGTTTCCTCTAACAGGGGAGGCTTGGTATCAATGTCTTTTGCGGGACAGTCCTTGAGAATAGTATTTTGGCAGTCTTTAGGTAAAATGCAATCCTTGGCAAAAGTTTTAGGTTTTAGTCCATGAAATTTCTTGACGTGAGACAGATGGACCCACCCCTTACGGCCCTCCAACTTCACGGCCGTACGGGTGGTCAGAAGGACTTGCTTTGGTTCCTTCCAGCGAGGCTCCAGCGGACTTGAACGATCAAAATTGCGGACGAGGACCAAGCTTCCTGGAACGATTTCATGCGGTTTCACCTCGGTATTGTCTGGAAATGCGGCGGCAACCTGTGAACGACAAGAGTGGAGGGCAGACATCAAGGAAGCTAGGTAATCTGTCAGCATATTACTGGAAACATCTGTAATACTTCGGGGTCTGGGTGTACCCCACATATTTGGGGGGCGGCCGAATACGACCTCATACGGGGACAGACCTGATCTGGAATGTGCGACCATGCGCATATAAAACAGAGCGACTGGCAGGGCAACTAACCAGTCTACACCTTTTTCTTGACAGATTTTGGCAATGCGGATTTTCAAGGTTTGATTATGTCTCTCTACGAGACCGGCTGCTTCTGGATGGCGTACACAATGGAACTTCCACTGGTACCCTAACAACAGGGAAACGTGCTTCATCAGTTCAGATGAGAATGGCTGGCCGTTATCAGAATATACGACCCTTGGGAGTCCATAGCGGGGGAAGAACTGCTTGGCAGTGGTCGCGGCTGTGTAATCTGGGACTGGATATGCTTCTGTCCACCTGGACAAGGCACATACAACTACAAGGACATACTTGAAACCTCGACATCGCTCCATCTGAATATAATCCATCTGGAGGACTTCAAAAGGGTGGTCAGGGGGTTGGAATCCACCTTGTTCCACCGGGACACTTTTACCTGGATTGAACTGGCAACATATCATACAGGTACGGACTTTATGCTTGGCTGCAGTTCGTAAATGCTTGTTAAACCAAATGTTCTGGATACTGTCTAACATGGCTTTTTCTCCTAAGTGTGCTGGACTATGTGCGGTATTGATAATGACTTGAACCATTGAGTCGGGGAGAAACCATGTGGCTCTACCCTTCGTCAACCATCCCTGATCTGTCTGGACCCCTCCTTGTTCGGACCATTTCTTAATTTCTTCGGGAGTAGCATGTAACTGGATATCTATGACATCTTGAGTAGGGTCCTTAACTGTCATACAAGTAGTCTGTTCTAGAGTGGATGTCGATGTCTTGTTAACTGGTATGTCTGGTGTCTGTGCTGTAAGCTTGGCTGTTCGATCTGCTAGATCATTACCTTGAGAAATAATGTCAGTAACTTTCGTATGTGCTTTGCATTTCATGATAGCGATAGCTGTCGGTAAATGTATTGCATCTAACAGAGCTTGAATAAGGAGACCATGCTGAATCTTGGTTCCATGAGAAGTCATGAAACCTCTCTCCTGCCAGAGCACTCCGAAGTCGTGTACAACTCCGAATGCGTAGCGTGAATCTGTGTAAATATTAACTGTCAGGTTCTTGGCGTGTATGCAGGCTTGAGTCAGAGCAACTAGCTCTGCTGCTTGAGCAGACAGGGTGTCAATACGATGTGTTTCAATAACTTCAGTGTCAGTAGTCACTGCATACGCGGCTACTAGTTCTCCTGTACTCGTTCTCATACATGAACCATCCACATAAAGTGTCAGGTCGGGATCTGGTAATGGAATATCTGTCAGATCTTGTCTCGGCTTAGTCATAGTGTTAACAACTTCCACACAATCATGTGTGGCAGGATTTGAAGTAACTGACGGTAACAGTGTAGCAGGATTTAAAACGTTGCAGCGTCTGATTTCTATGTGTGGCTGGAACAGTGTCAGTTCATAACCTGTCAAACGTGCAATTGTCAAGTGCTGAGTCTGTGTTCGGTTTAAAAGAACTTCCACGGAGTGTGGAACTTGTACTGTCAAGGAATGTCCTAATACTATGGAATCACTTTGTCTGATAGCTAGTGCTGTAGCTGCAACTGACTTGAGGCACGCAGGCAGAGCCTGGGCTACTGGATCTAGTGTGCTCGAAAAATAAGCACAGGGCTTGTACTGTCCGGCTTGATCTTGTGTGAGAACAGATAATGCTGTACCATTACGTTCTGTGACAAAAAGTGTAAAAGGCTTACTGTAGTTTGGTGTAGCTAGAACGGGAGCTTGGCATAAAGCTTTCTTTAATTCATTCAAACTAAGTGTATGTTCAGATGTCCAAGGGAGGACAGTCGATACGGCTGCCTCCTGTGTCGTTAACTGTATCAGTGGTTTGGCTAGAAATGCATACTGAGGAATCCATTGTCTGCAATAAGAAGTGAGGCCGATAAAAGCACGTACCTCCTTCTGGGTCTTGGGCTGAGGAAGACTCGCTATTAACTGGATACGATCGGGTGTCAACTGCCTACCCCACTTGGACAGTAAGTGGCCTAAGTAGATCACTTGCTGGACACAGAATTGAAGCTTCGAAGGGGACACCTTGTGCCCCATCTCGGCTAGGAAGTACAAAACTGTAAGTGATGCTCGCTCGCAGTCACGTTCAGAACGGGCTGTGATCAGTAGATCATCGACATACTGGAGCAGGGCAGTGTCAGTTGGCATGTGAATATTGTCTAGTTGTCTCTTAAGTGCTTGACTGTAAATACTAGGACTTTCTGTGAAACCTTGAGGAGCTCGTGTGAATTTATAGCTCCTTCCATTTAAACAAAAACCGAAAAGGTACTGGCTGTCTGGATGAATGGGGACACTGAAAAATGCGTTTTTGAGGTTTATGACTGTGAAAAATGTAGCCTCAGAATCAATGGCTGTCAATAGAGATGAGATATCTGGAACAACTGGGTACTGGGGAATGATACATTTATTGAGTTCTCGAAGATCAATCACTAATCGATATACTGGGGGTGCATTTGGATCAGTACGTTTCATGACTGGAATGATAGGAGAATTACATACATTGGAGTCAGTTTCTACAACTACTCCTTGAGCCATAAGCTCGTCAATAATTTTGGATAAGGCTGCTACAGCCTCAGGTGGCAATCTGTACTGTCTGATTCTTGGCAGGACTATACCTTGCTTGAGAGTCACACGATGGGGTGTGATTTGCATGAAACCAACATCAGTTGGACCTTGCGCCCATAGATGCTGCGGAACATTAGACAATCTTGGATCAAAATCTCGTAAAACATAGTGACCCTTGAAGTCACGTAAAAACAAACGTATCCCCTCTGGGGAACAGCAAATAACTGCACCTAATTCTTTCAATGTCTTTATACCTAACAAATTTTCTGGACAAGACTTCGTAAGCAATAGATCAGTAGTTCGGGACAATGGACCAACTTCTAGAGTAACTGGTTTTGATATCTCGTTTACAATAGGCTTTCCTGAAAATCCAAGGGAAACATTTCTAGAGCCTGAGAGCGGAGCCCCTGGAACCTCGTCGTGACTAATGGTAGTCCTACTTGCCCCTGTATCAATCAGAAACTTTCTGTCTTTCCCTAATACTTGACTGTGAACATAGGGACCTTCTTGATCTACAGGGATCTCGATGAGAGGCAAGCCTATCTCCCTCTCTAGGCTGTTTCATGAATACGCTTGATACTCTGGATACTCTGTCTGTGCATACTGGTACATTTGCTGTGTAACATGCTGCGCTGCAGCAATAGGCTGCGGTGCTGGAACTGTCTGTTGTGCATTCTGTGGCTGAGAAGTCTGTGAAACTTGTTCTTGTCTAGGCGGACGTGGTCTTTCTTTAGTTTTACCAGTGGCTATATTGTGTTTCAGAACTGCACACTCGTTTATAAAATGACCTGGCTGTTTACAATAATTGCATGTCCCTTTAACGGGAGCTGCAGGATGACTGGCTTGATTCGGACCCCTCTTCTGACTGTCTTGTGGAACAGATTGTGCAACTAGTACTTTCATTTTCGTGTCTTTCATACGTCTTCTCTCGTGTTCTTGCTCTTCTCTGATTCTATTCTGGTGATACTGGAGCATCTGGAGCATTTGTGACGGGGTACTAGCTTGCCATGTACTTTCGACTTTCAAAACTCGATTTTTAACTTGTGGACTTGAATTCTCGACTAGTTTAGTAACAAAAAGATGAGGGTATGACTCGCTACTCGTCTTCAAACCACTGTTTATTATGAAACATTTCTCAAATCTGGAATAAAAATCACTAGTGTCTTCGTCTTGTTTCTGTTTACAGGCTGAGATTGCATCCAAGTCTTCCTTTTTAGTGGCTAATAATCTAGGCAAAACTTGTATCAATAATTCTGGTAATTCTTTACATTTCTCTCCAAGACCGGTACCTGGTACTCGTATCTTATCTTCAGCTTCTAGAGCTGTCCAATCGATCTTTTTCTCTCCCACCTCCCAATCTTTTTCCTTGAGTTTTTCGTATACCCCTGCGGGCAACAGGACTTTTAACATTTTAATAATATCTGGATACGTGTATTCTCCCATACGGAGTATGTCTTTTAATTCTCGGTGGAACCCTGCTGGATCTTTGTCGTGACAGGGAATTAATTTCTTCATCTCTAAGAGTTCCATCTTGGTAACTGGGGTGTAAACAAATACTCGTTGCATTTCACCATCTGGTTTCCTAACTGGGTGTACTTCTCGTAACGGATGCTGTCTGTCTATGTAAAACGGTTTACTTTCTGGAGGTGAGACATGAACAAAATGCGGGTTCAAAAACGTTCTGTATTTGTGGCGCTGTTCTAGAATGACACTAATTAAATCGGTACCTAAACCTTTCCATCTATACTGGAGTAACTCGTTCAGGACATCATGTAACGGACCTGGATCAGAATGTTGACCCTCATACAGCGTAATGAGGTGCTGGATCATATACATACCCACCAGTCGCTGCTCGGCTGGGGGCAGTTTCAGAAACATTTGTGCCACTATTTCGTCTGGAAAAGTGGTAGAATCAGTAATCCATCGGACTGCTGATCGGGCTAGTTCTTGTTCATGCATGGTACTAAGTTCACTATAACCGATTCGTGATTTCAGAATGTGATCGGTAGCTTGAAATACTTGTTCTAGAGAACCTTGTTCTGGTGCTGGAAGATGAACAGTTTTCTTGTGTTCTAGGCGTAAATGTCGGTCTAGAATTCTAGATTTACCTACATACGCTATTCTGGCGGTATTCTCGTCGTCTACCTCTTCAGTAGAAGAGTCATTTTCTTTCTCGCTTACGTGTGCTTCTTTGCGTTGTTCGTGTAACCTTATTATTTCTTTACATATTTTCTTGTACATACTCTCTATACTATTGAGTGTCTTGTGCTTACCCTCGGCTATATTATCACTCCACTTTGTCAGAATTTTCATTTCGGTCGGATCTTTAGTCGGGGAATCTTGTTCCCTAATCAAACAATTGATCAGAAACTTTAATAGCATAAACTGGATCTCAGATTTCCTGAGAGACATGACTTCAGCAATACTTTCTGGATCTTGTCCTGTACGAATGAAACGATACATTCTGTCTAGATCTTCTTTCATATTCGGTAGGGTGACCAAATACTCGGACACCTGCCTTATACGTACGGAATATATAACCATACTATCCTCGCCTGGGACTGGATCATAACAGCATTCAGTAAGAAGTCGCCTGATTTCTGCAATAGTCTTATATTTGGGCGTACGCTGTAACGCACGTTCATGTAACTCGACTGCCCCTAAATGTCTATTTGGCGGCGGGGTACCAGGAGGACCTCCTCCCGCGGCCCCTATACTGGAATCGTCGACTGATACTCTTCGTGCTGGCAGAGTGACTGAAGTAGCGGGAATTTGTACTACGGGCTGGACCGGGGGTACCGTAACAGGTACTGCAACAGGTGCCCCGGTGGCTGGAAGACCATGAATTACATTATTTACAGGAGCTGGCAGAACAGGATTTGCATATTCTGGGACTGTGTCGTCCAAATAGGACGAGAGAAAAATATCAGCTGCGGTCGGTTTGTGACGTAGCTTGGTCGGAACTAAGGGTGGCGGAAAATTACATGGTGCTTCCGGGGTCGCTTTTGGCAAGCCCTCGGCAAGAAGAGGATACATACCCTTAATGAGGGCATTCCTCTGTCTGTCTGACTGTTCGGCTTTAACTCGTTCACCTATTTCGATTAATTCCCTTTCTTGGGCTCTTTCTAAGGATTCTCTACTTAATTCTGACTTTCTGATTTCTTTTTCGGTTCTTTTATGAGATTCTTTGCGCCATAACTCGATGGCATCTTTCTGTGACTGTCTGGCTTTCTTTTTCCATAATACTTCTTCTACTCGCATGATGCACTCGGCATCCCATGTACCCGATACGGGCCATCTGTACTTTTCTTCTAACTGTTTGGTGTACTCCACCCATAAATCTAGATATAATATGGCACTTATGCCATGCTTTTGATACATAAAATGACCTGGACTGTCCCTAGGCGGGACAGGAACTGCTTCTTCTAACAGACCTTTCCTAGTTTTTAACTGACGTAATTTGGAAAACAAAGGCATGACTGAACTGTAGTCTAGACACAATACAATACACAATGAACACGATAATTACACCACTTTCATACCACGACATTGAAATACATAAATGACATTTAAATTAACAGTTTTGACAAAATACTACCTGGAATACTGAAAACTGAATACATGAATTTCTCGAGAACAGAACGGACTAGAACAGAAACTAGATGCACTGCTAAAACAGTACGAAACTTACCGGTCTCATAAAGAGACACGTCAGGACCCGCATCCACCTAAGTGGACACTTCGTGTTGGATCTGTGTACCCAAACCCACGGACCAGAGACAATGCAATTGACCCTGTCTAGATACTACCCCAGCAACGGTACTCACCGGGCAGCAAGAACGGAAGGCCTCGGACTGGACTGGACTGCTACGACGCCGGACGGACGAACTTCGGACTTCTGTTACGGGTGGGCCTCCGGATACCTCGGACCTTGGACTCTCGGCTTGGGCTCTGGTCGGGACTCGCTGCGTTCCTCCACCGCCTCGTCTGGATGCTGGACCGCAACCTCCGTCTCCTCCGTGGGCCTGAGGGATACTTGAAGCAGAAATATCTGCCACTGCGCAGGATGGTTCCGTCACGACTGCAGAGGATCAGGGGGCTTGCGTGGCTTCTCCGGCGCGTGGAGAAAGGGCAAGTCCCTATTCGGGCGCCATTATGTGGTAAATAAATAAATAATACCTCTATTTTTGACTGGATATAACAAAAACAGATAGCTCAATAAATAAGAGTCAAGATTCGAGGTAGTAGGAGTTTGCAGGTTTAATACAGCATAAAGGACAGGAACAGGACAACCTGCACGGGCAAGATCTGGGATGGCTAGCAACTTTTAATAACAGTGCACAAGCATATATACTAAAACAATTGCATTACAGTACATGCAGTAGGTGTAGCAGTGGGTGGGGTTCGTAGCAGTTCGCGAAAGATAAGGGTGAAAGTAGGTGTAACAGGAGGCGTGTACATAGACATGTGATGTAAACGTAACAGAATATGTCATAAATGGGGCGGAAACATGGAGGGGGCTACCTGAGGAGCCGGGACCTCTAACCTAGTGGTGCGCGCAAACTGGCAATGACGTGTGACTAGGGAGAAGCTGGGGGCTATGACTTCTGCGCTAGGAGCAGAGACTGAAGTCTGGAGAGTCAGAGCGACATGTACCTAAACACTATCTAGTATCTGATGTTTAGAGAACATGTTGATAGAATCCAAAAGTTATCAGGGTAAAGGCTAACAGACACTAAGACTGGTGCATGCATTATTCTACATGTAGTGTGTGTTGAGGAATATTAAATGACCATTAATACAGTATTTCTCTTACATGGAGACGTAAAGGCTAGACGATGACTGAAACTATTGATGCGATTCAGTAGCTTAGGAATGTAGGGAAGGAGAGCTGGACTGATAACTAGAATCATAACATACTCTTGGCAGACTGGCAGGCAGAGCCAGGCCGAGCCGGGCACTGTGAGGCAGGAAGTAAGTGAAGGGTCAGGGATACAGGTGGGGGCTGTATCGCTCCTCAGCGAGGGTTCAGAAGACAGGAGCTGAATCTGAGTCCGGGCCCTTTTGAGGCCTAGAAACGGGGACTTTTCAATGAAATAACGTGCACACTGAGAAACGTGGCAACGTAGCTTTACATAGGCTCAATACTCGTAGCTTTCACGAGAACTGGAAACTGGCATACTAGAGATGGACACAACTATAATTGCGTCTTTAATCGATCATGGGGGATACATATGCATATTAATCATGCACATACAACATAGGATGGGGGACACGTAGGGACACAGAACATGGCAAAATTTACTTTTCCACACTAGTCGAAACCAGTTCTGTACTCACTGGTGCAGTATGACCACAGGGGGGTGGAGACAACATTGTGTAAGGGAGGCATGCCCTATTCAGGTGCAAGCCTAATCTGCAGTTGATTGGGATTGTCTGTATAATGGTCAGTAAAGTATTCAATCAAAAACATAAACCATATGATGTAGGGTGTACCTTATATAAATAAATATATGCAATTCGACTCTATTTGAGTGAATAATCTGCCCCATAGATGCTGGCAAAGGGCAAACTAGCTGCGGAAAGAGAGGGATTCAGTGGGGAAACAATCCTGTGACCTACCCCGCTCTGCAACCCTGGAGGGCCTGCATGCCATTTGTGGATACATATGCACGTGGGGAGCATGTATGCTGGACCTTAGATACGCTCCCAGTCCCTCCTTGTTGTTTGTCTAATCAGATCTGCCTCACTATAAAATTAAAACATGTGTTATAATATTTCTCTTTAAAAATACCATATTTAAGAGATATTTGGGCACATGTCAACAGCTGCCTAACAGCTATTTTTCAGAGGCACTGCCTTTGCTAAGTCAATGGAGTCCAGCCTTTCATTGCTGAAGTTCCCAGAGGGTCAGTGTTTTTTGCACCCAAAGCAGTTTCCACCTGGTGGCAGCCAGGTTTAAAACCTTTGACAGCAGGACTGGCATGCCATGACAGTATGGTGGACCTGTCAGCAGTTATTTCATTTTCTGAAGACAACCCCCCAATGCAGGAGTTTGTCTGCTTTTCCTGTTTTCTACCTTCATGGTGTACATGTTGTAGCTGAACAAGAAGGAAGCTGACTGATATGGTGTCAGAAATGATACCCTATGTTCAGGGGCGTTGCTTAGTAAGATTCGGGGGTGGGGAGGTGAAAGCAAATTTACCAACTAAAAAACAGAATGCCGAAGGCTGGAGGGATGACCAAGGTTTGGGATACACTGTTCCCATGAGGAACAGGCTCAATACTTATTTTCATCAGGTAGACCTATGTCTAAACTCCTAAATTCAATTAAACATTTTTTTTACAAGTTAAAATATTTTAGTCAAACGATGATGACGAGAAAAAATAACAAATGCATACAAGACCCAACTATGGGCCCCAGGCCCAACTCTCAAGCTAAGAATGCATTTATATGGGGGAGTGTCACACCCAAACACCCCACTGAGGCTGTGCCCCAGCCTATGTTGGGCATCCCTTTCAATGTCTTTCTAAATGAGCCTGCATTTGTGGATTTGAAATACAATAACAACATAGACAAAGCCAATAGTTTTGGCCTATGCACCCTTCACTATCACACCAAGAATAGATTCAACATGGTTAACACCAGTGCAAGCATCGTTCCTATACATACAATTTATGGCACAGACAGCATTAGTGTTTGTTTTCATTACTCAAATGGAAGAGGTGCATTAAGTTAATTGTGGGGGTAGACTTCTCACACACAACACACACACACACACACACACTCATCAGGTATGGCCTAGACAGAAGCATGGATGCTTCATTTACACAAGGAAAACATCTATCTCAGACAATGGTAGTGTAAGTTTCCCTCAGACAGAACAGGTGTGACACAGCAACAGAACAAGGTTCTCTCACACATACAAAACTGATACAATATGTGCACTGCTAATGTAACTTTCCATGCGTAGAACAGGTATCGCATGATTTCTCGAATTCATATACACTTACACAAATACATATGCACAGTGCAGCACTAGCTGCAGAAGTGCAATATTTTCTTTTGTAGTGTGGATGAACAAAGCAGACAAGATGTTCACACACATATACATACATACATAGAAACATACACGGGAATGCACATTCTCTGTGCATTGCTCTAAGTATAACTCATTGAGTTTCAGCAGTTATGGTTTTTAGATGCATCATAATTTTTTCAACAGGCAAATAAATTTACCTGTTGAAAAACAAGTTCCATTGACATCAGAAACGTACTCAGAGCTGGTTAAATGGAGGGTATAGGCCTTCCCAACAAAAAAAAGTACTACTGCGTAGCACAACTAACAGCTATTAACCAATAGGTCCATCTGACGGAGGGGGAGCCGGCATACAGGATAAACAGAGATAACATGCGATCAGGGGGTTATCTTGGAGCCATCTATGGGGGTTCAGAAGGCACGCCTCCTCCCAGCCCTACTGCGACTAAACTAGCCTTCTGGCACACCCCAATTCATGATATGGGGTGGAGGGACAAACTCACGCAGGCCAAACCTTACTGGATACAGCACAGTTGAGCCCCCTGGTGACACAAAGGGTATTCGATAAGTTGGACTTAATTGGTCTGTCAAGGGTGGATGATCTGTGGAAGCAGTGGGATGTAATTCAATTTTTCGGAGGTGAAAAAAAATTACAAGCTGGTACCCACTGAGACCTATAGATATTTACAAATCCGACATGCTCTTCAAAAGGCGATCCCTAGGGGTGAAGACCTCCCTGAGTCCTCCCTACTTGAGGAACGGTTACTAGATGAATACATGCTGAGAAAGGCGATCTCGCTTACCTATTGCAAATTGATAAATAACTCTCCTGATCCTTTGACCAAGCTGTGGACAAGGTGGGAGCGACACATAGGGGACTTGGAGGATGGAGAGCGGTATAAGGCCCTGGCTGAGCCTAGGGAGGTGGCCATACATTCAAGATTTTGCTTGGTACATTTCAAAATTCTTCACCGCAGTTATTCTGCATGTACTACACTGGTTAAAATGGGTAAATTAGATAATGCTCTGTGTCCCAGTAAGTGTGGTCAGGAGGGCATGTTTTTCCATGTGATGTGGAGCTGGCCAGTGCTCCAACAGAACTGGGGCAGGGTGCTTGCTTGCCTAAATAATGTTGTGGGAAGTGATTTGGCACTGTAAACCAAGAGATGACTCCTAAATGGGCTGAAACCGACCTCAATCATATGGATCAGCTTTGGCCCACATTGGGACTGATGGTGGCCAAGCAAATCCTAGCCGGCATGTGGAGATCTGAATTAAGTCCAAGTTTGGGAGACTGGAAGAGAGACATGTATTGGTGCAAGCTGGCTGACAGGTGGTCTATGCGGGGGGGGGACGGGGACGGGGGGATCTGTCCAAACAAATGGACTAAATATTGGGAAAGTGGGATGCTTTCAGGGGGAGCTCTGTGAATCTCTGGTGAATACTAAATATGATATGCCTTAATACTGAAGGTTTGGATCTTACTGCTGATCTGTGTATTGTTGGTACAATAGTTAAATGTCGATATGTCGCTATCATGATGGGCTTTGTCAGTGGATGCAGCTGTCTTTACATTACGATCAAGAATGTTTAAGGTCATCACAGTTTTCTTTGTTTAACCTTTCAATAAAAAGAAATTAAAAAAAGATCTATTGTAATCACACAGAAGGTGAGAACACAGATGCATCTTTAATCAGCCTCTTAATTTAAGCACGTTGTATTCTGATCAATGTCGTTCTGCATTACTGATTTGACTCTTACTACATGCCCCGTTTTGATTTGTTTGCAGGTGTGTGGAAGTCTTTTATATTTACTTCAGTGCCGGCCGTGTGGAGGAGCCTTATGTCAGCATTACCAAGAAGAAGCAACTGCCCAAAGATGGTCTTTCACATGAGGTTGAGAAGGAAATTGGTCAGGCTGAAGGCAAATTGTACACTCACAGGTCTGCTTTCAGTAGGGCCTCTGTGATTCAAGCTTTCCTGGGCTCTGCTCCGCAACTGACTCTACAGTTGTACGTATGCGTGCTGCAGTGGGACATAACAGTGGCGAGGGGTATGTAGGATTTTTACTACAGTATAGCATGTAAACTTCTATTTACCCAACCTATCTTTAAAAATATTGAATGCCCTTGAGTAATGTTTGCTTATCAGCACCCTAAATGGTAAATATATTGATGCTTAACACTGCCTAGTTGTCCAATGTGAATTCATTTCCAGAACTATCAACCAGTTTAACTCCAGTTCTTGAAAGCTAAATAGATGTGTGGTATTATCAAAGTGGGATTTGTAATGGAGACCGTTTTAAAGGTCTGGTTGTTGCATGATTTTCATCAGGTTACATTAGTATCTGGATTGATATCTGGCTGTGTTTCTGTCTAGTCCTCTTTCTATTGTTCATCACCAACATAATGTGTCAAATGTGCCTAATGACATATTATGGTGAGAGAACATGGAAGAATTTAAGGTAAGGTGCTAGACAACCTTTTTTAAGAATTGTCTGACAACATCCCTCGTAACTATGGGCCATATATAAAGAATTTAGGGATTGCAATTTCCTAATTGGGAGTCTTTGCAAATTGCAATTCCTAATGAGCAAAAAGTTCCACCATATATGTGTAAGGGTGCCAGACTCCCTTCCAACACAAATTTGGAGCCATCAAACATTGCCTTTTATCAAGAAGGGGTCATGATTTTGTATACATTGTCCCTGTGTTGAGCACATATAGATCAATTAGCTGCCCTAAAACACATATTCAATCATGTTTCATCTGCGATTTTGACTCTCTCAACTAAGCATATAGTTATGCTTAACAAGATGATACAGATTAAATATATTCCTTTTTGTATAAAGTAGGGATTCTAATTGAGTCTTGTTCCCTACTTGCCACTTCTTTCATGGTGCTAGTGTCCTCCCAATGGAAGAGTTAGGTTAGACGAAAACTGTCTTGTGTAAGATTAAACAGCTCTACACTAGTCTCTATTCAACAGCTAGTCATCTACAAAAATATCACCTGACAATGGAAGATCGTGGGCCTTCTATCCCAAAAACCCAACATTTATTGTGTGATTAATAATTTAATCAAATAATTAATTGGGGTGTAGGAGCAGGGTAGTATGACCTTGACAACCATGGTAATATGTCTTTCAATGACACATTTGCCATTTCCTTTATCTTAGGAAACCTCACAGTTTGTGTTAATAGGCACAGCTTTTGCCATAAGATTGGGTATGGTGCATAGCATAAAGCCATATTGAGAAGTTGCTCATATGCTTGATAAATGTAGTCTCTGGCCTGCTACAGTGATGTTAATGTGACTAATGAACGTGGCAACTGTGATCAGTTCTAAGGGGTTCTCCAAGGGATCTCTCTGAAACCTCATTCTAAAAGTCTCTTCTACCTTTTCCTAGCATGTTGTCAGGATCAGAGTTTTTTGTACTGCATATTGCAGATGATGGATGGACCTTGACACCAAAGGATGACATGTTTATCATTGGCAAGCTGTACTTCAAAGACCAAATGACGACAGTTGCTTTTTAGACAAAACCATGCTTACCCAATACGTGATCAATCTATGATTGACATAAGATTGCTACCAGGATCTGGCTGTCACTACTGGCAGATAAGTCCATGGCCCAGACCTGTGGTTGACCTTGACTTCATGATGAACAGCTTTAAAAGTTTCTTCACGGAACTGGTGGTGAGCCAATCAAACCACAACTCACCCTCAAAAAATTGCAGATAAGCAGCTACTGATACATTTTAATCAGCAGAACAGGCCTCTCATGTTTATCTGCCTGCCAACGTTCTAATACAATTCTCAGAGCATTCTCCTCAGCAGAACTTTCTTAAAAATGGCATTGAAGTGTAATTCAACTTAATAATAATATTCAACCACTTCTGTATTATTGTTTTTCCATCAACAACCCAAAATGAATTTTATAATATGTGTGAGGGGGATGCCAACACCCAGATTCAAGCATAACAATTGTGCCAATTAGTGCATGTGTTAATTAGCAGCCCAAAGGAACATAGGTAGAAAGATAATATAATTAGTGATCATCATTGTTTTATATTCTTTAGCACTGTGTCAGCTGTTTGACTATTTTTGTACACAGCCCACAAAAGTATTCATGTGATTATGAGTTGTTGAAGAACTATGCTTATTATAGCCTATCAAAGAGAAGGAGTAGTTTCTGTCCTGTAACTCCAGTTCTGTAGTAGGGGTATCTCTGTTATAGTCATAATCTAGTGAATAGTCCCGCCCATGTGCGTGGACCCCGGAGCAATCAAAAAGAATCTCTTACAGTGTCAAAAAATGCAGAAAAGCATAGACACTTAAGAGAGAATTTAAAGACAGATAATGCAGCCTAAAAAAGGCTACACTGCCCAGTACTTCAACTAGAAATTCCACCATAAAATCCGCAAAACAGCAAAAGCCTGTACAGATTTCCATTGATTTAACAGCAAACTCCCTCAGGAATGATAGAGAGAAGAACCTGGACAGACAAGCCCCATAGGCTGCCATTATGTGGCTCAAAACAGGATACTGTGCCTTTAAGAGAATCTTCCAGAACCTTCTCCCAGTATCCCAGAATGCACAGCAGGTCCAACTTACTTTCAGTTCTTTTTGAAGGCGTAACACGCCAGACCTGTAGCATTCCGTACATGAATATCTCGCTCCACCGGGGAGGAGGGCGGGCGCTTATGACTATAACAGAGATACCCCTACTACAGAACTGGAGTTACAGGACAGAAAGTACTCCTTCTGTAGTAGGGGATCTCTGTGTATAGTCATAATCTAGTGAATAGAATGGCAAGCCCATCCCCACACCAAAGCGGTGGTGGAGAAAAGAGAATCAACACCACTATTGCGCGAACAGATTTCGCAGCGAAGCCTGTCCAACCTGAGCATCTGCCCTAGCATCAGAGTCCAGGCAGTAATGCTTAGCAAAAGTATGAACCGACTTCCAAGTGGCCGCCTTGCAAATTTTTGCAATCAGGACATTACGGAGCAATGCTGTCGTGGCAGCCTTGCCCCTGGTGGAATGAGCCTTAGGCTTACCTCCTAAGGTCTTATTAGCTTTTTGGTAACACAGCTGTATGCAGGACACAATCCGCCTAGAGATAGACTGCTTAGAGGTCGCAAGACCCGTCCTGACAGATCCATAATTGATGAACAATTGGTCTGACCTACAAGTATCCCTGGTTTTATCCAGATAAAATTTCAGCACCCTCCTAACATCCAGGGAATGCAAAGACCTTTCCGCTGGAGATGAATGATTCTGAAAGAACGTAGGTAAAGAGATAGTCTGATTGATATGAAAATCAGAAACAACCTTGGGAAGAAACTTAGGGTGAGTACGCATAACAACCTTAGCAGCACGAAATACAGTATAAGGTTCTTGGCAACACAACGCCTGAATTTCACTCACCCTGCGGGCCGATGTAATGGCCACGAGGAACGCCGCCTTCCAGGACAGGTGCTGCAACGAAGCCTTATGAATAGGTTCAAAAGGCTCCTTCATCAACCTGGACAGCACCACATTCAAGTCCCATGAAGGCGAAGGAAGCCTGACAGGAGGGAACACTTTCTTCAAGCCTTCCAAAAAATCTTTGATCACAGGGATCTGAAAGAATGAAGTCTGTGAAGGGCATTTCCTGTAGGCAGTCAAAGCAGCCAGATGAACCTTAATGGAATGGACATTAAGGCCAGACTGCGCCAGATGTAGCAGATATGGAAGGATGACATCTTCCTTGCATGTCGTAGGGTCATAGTTCTTAGACTTGCACCATATGCAAAACCTCTTCCACTTGTAAGCATAAGAAGTCCTAGTGGAAGGTCGCTTAGCCTCCTTCAGTATGTCCATACAATCCTCTGGGAGATTCAGATGGCCATATTGCACTATTTCAGGAGCCATGCCGCCAAACTCAAAGACGAGAGGTTGGGGTGCACCATCCGCCCCCCGAACTTCGTGAGAAGGTCCGGCCTGCACGGCAGCTTCATGTGAGGAAGGAGAGACCGGTGAAGTAGGTCCGTGAACCACCACTGTCTGGGCCATTCCGGGGCAATCAGAATCATCTTCGCCCTGGATTGGGAGAGCTTGATGAGAACCGCTGGAATCAGGGGAATGGGTGGAAAAGCGTACAGAAAGCTGTTCGACCAGTTGATCCATAACGCGTTCCCCAGTGTCCCCGGCTGGTAGTACCTGGAGGCGAAGTCTCGGAATTTGCTGTTTTCGGCGGTGGCGAACAGATCTATGTCTGGAGTGCCCCACCTTGCGAAGACTTCTCCTAGTACTTCGTCGTTTATGACCCATTCGTGGTTTTCCTGAATCAGTCTGCTCAGCTCGTCTGCCTGAACATTCTGCACACCTGGCAGATGAGTGGCCGTTATCGAGAGTCCTCGAGCCAGAAGCCAATGCCAGATCGCCTGCGCCTCCTGAGACAGAGTGCGTGATCTCGAGCCCCCCTGCTTGTTGAGGTAATACATCGTGGTCGTATTGTCCGTCTGTACAAGCAGAGAGTTGGTCCGGAAGGACGGTTGAAAAGCCTTCAGCGCCAAGTGAACAGCCAGGAGTTCCAGGAAATTGATGTGGTACGTGGACTCCGACGGGGACCACGTCCCTTGAATCTGTAGGTCTTCGGAGTGCGCTCCCCAGCCTTGGAGAGAAGCATCCGTCACGATAGTCTGAGTGGGAATGTCCTTGTGGAAGGGAACCCCTCTGAGGAGATTCTCCGCTGAACACCACCACTTCAGAGACTGAAGAGCATGCAGAGACAGTCGTATCTTGTCGTCCCAAGATCCTCTCCTCTGGTCCCACTGATCTTCCAAGCACTCCTGCAGCGGTCTCATGTGCAGCCGCGCATGCGGTGTCAGGAAGATGCAAGAGGCCATCGATCCCAGCAGAGAAGACACAGTCCTCACTGTCATGGATGGAGTGGACATGAGAGCCTGAGCCTTCCGAAGGAGTGATAAACGTCGCTCTTCCGAAGGAGACACGCTTGCTGACAGCGTATCGATGGAGGCTCCCAAGTACTGGATGCACTGGACCGGAGTCGGGACAGACTTGGACATGTTGATGTGCAACCCCAGCTTGTTCAAGAGAACGCACGTCTTCTGGAAGTGTGCTCGAGCTTCCGAGAAGGAGGAGGCCTTGATCAACCAATCGTCCAGGTACGGGTAGACAAACACCTTGTTCTTCCTCAGGTGTGCCGCTACCACTGCCATGCACTTCGAGAACGTCCGGGGCGCAGACTTCAGCCCGAACGGAAGTACCGTGTACTGAAAGTGATTGGTGCCGACTTGAAATCGCAGGAACTTCCTGTGTTTGTGTGCAATGGGCACATGGAAGTACGCATCCTGTAGGTCTATGGCACAAAGCCAGTCTCCCCGCTGCAGCTGAGGATAAATCTGATGCAACGACAGCATGCAAAACTTTTCTCTGCGAATCCATTTGTTTGCCTGTGGCAAGTCCAGAATGGGCCTGAACTCGTTCTTGTCCTTTTTTCGGACCAGAAAGAACCGGGAGTACAGACCTCTTCCTCTTTGAGACAGAGGTACATCTTCTATCGCCCTTTTCCTTAGAAGGATGTCGGCCTCCGCCTGGAGCTCGCGCAGTTGATACTGCGAGCTGACCGGAGGAATCGATGGAGGAGGGCTGATGAACCGAAGACTGTATCCATTGCAAACAATATTCAGCACCCACTTGTCCTGAGTAATTTTTCTCCACTCTGCCAGAAAAAATTGAACGCTTCCCCCCACCGGAGCGGGTAACGGACGAAGGGGAAGTAACCGCTCAGGGGCGAGACCCAGCCGGGCCCTTGTTCGCGGTAGAGGACTGCTGTCCACCTCTACCCCTCTGACGTTTCTGGAAGGGTCTTCTGTATTGCTGCTGTTGTTGCTGCTGCTGTTGTTGCCCAGAAGACTGTCCCCTTCCTCTACCCTGCGACCCGAACCGTCGTTGGAACTGGCGGTAGGGTTTCTTTTCTTTTGGCTTCTCCAAGCCCACAGCCGTCAGGGTTTCAGCCTCGGCCTTCATCCTGGCCATTTCGTCATCTGCGTGTTTCCCGAAGAGGGTGTCGCCGGAAAATGGCAGATTTGCCACTCGTTGTTGCGCTTCAGGCTTGAGCGACGTCAGCCGGAGCCAAGCATGGCGTCTCTGATTGATACCGTGGCAGTATCCATGCGCGGCCAGCAGGGAGATATCCGCCCCGGCGCTGATGGCCTGGTTCGAAACCAGCATCCCTTCCTGGACGATCTCCATGAAGTCCTCTTTCCTGTCTCGCGGGACAAGGTCCGCAAACTGTTCCATGGAATCCCACAGTGCACAGTCGTATCGCCCCAACAACGCCGAGTCGTCCAGCTGAGTCAATCCAGTGACTCTCCTTATCCGGAGGCACAGTGGAGGACGGGGAGGTAGCATGTAGTTTCCGAGCCGCCGTCACAATCACCGAATCAGGCACTGTGTCCTTCCGTAAAAAGGCCGGGTCCGACTCTGGAGCCCTGTACTTCTTGACAAGCCTGGAGAGAGCAGCTTTCACCACCGCCGGCGTAAGGAAGAGCTGTTCAGCAGGCTCGACCAGTCCTGGCACCAAAGGCAGTAGGGGGCGAGACAGGTGCTTCGTGTGTAAAGTCTCGAAGATCACAGAAGTTGTGGGCGTAGGGGCCGTCACCTTGATCCCCAACTTCGCAGCCCCTCTCAGGAGAACCTCCTGGAACGTGCCAATGTCATCTATCGGAGACACCCTCGTCTCCGGTGAATCCGACAATGTAGGTGAATATGAACGGGTCCCAGAGGCCGAACAGGACCTGGACCTATGCCTCCTATGGCGATGTCTGGATCTCGAGGAGGAACCGTGTCCACTCCTAGATCTGTCTCTCCTCCCGGAGCGTGACCTCGATCTCCTGGGCCTGGGACGCTCCGCCGGTTTCCCCGGGTCGGACGGCTTGGGCTTAGGAGGAACCTTCGACTTAGGAGTCTTCTTCGGAGGTGTCGGAAGTCTGGGCATCGACACCGATCTTGGTGGAACCGGAGGAGGAGCACCCGGCACCGGGGCCTGCGGTCCTGACGGAAGAGCAGGTAGAGGAGGCAATGGAGGAGGGGTCGAAGCCCTCGGAGGAGGACCTCTAGGCAAAGGAGGAGGCGGCTTAACAGTCTTCCTCGGGATATACACCTCCGAGTACGCCGTTCCCGGCAAGCCACCATCCTGTCCTGACTGAGGGGAGCCCCCCACAGTCCTCGGCCTGTCCTTACGACCCCCTGACGTCGAAGACCGGTGTTCAGACGTCGACCGTGGGTCCTTCGACGTCGAGCGGCCCTTCGGCGTCGACCGTTTCACACGCCTCGGCGTCGACCGGCTTCTATGCCTCGACGTCGACCCCGACCAGATGGACGATCCTCTAAACCTCGACGACGGGCGCTGACGCCTCGACGGCGACCTCGACCGCCTCGACGACGACCTCTTCTATCGCCTCGACGTCGACCTAGAGCGCCTCGACGTCGACTTCTTCAGCGCCGGAGACCTCTTCCGCCTCGACGGCGACCTCGCCTTCCTCGACGACAGCCTCGACGATGAGGATCCCCTCGACGACGACGATGACCTCGCCCTCGACGGCGAACGGCGGTGTCGCCTCGACGGCGAGCGCCGACACCGGGCCCTCCGATGCCGTCCACTCGACGCCGACGAAGAAATCGACACCGGGTTCGACGGCGGCCTGTGTAGGTCCCTCGACGTCGACGGGCGACGTTTTCTCAACCCAGAGCCCTGGGGAGACTGGGAACTGGCCGTGGACCTTCCTCTCGACGTCGTGGTCAGAGCAACCGACCCAGATGGAGACCTTGGACGTTTGCTGGACTTCCTGCCCCTGGGGAGCCCCCCAGAGGCCTCAGCATGGGCAGTAGAAGCCCCTCCAGACCCACCTCGAGCCTTCAGTCTTCTTTCTTCAAGTCCCTGAAGTCTGATCTTCCTCCTGTCCTTCAGGGTCCTGCCAGAGAAGCCTCTACAGATCACACACTCCTCTGGGATGTGGGAAGAGGGAAGGCAGAGGATACAGACCTCATGGGGGTCTGACTTGGCCTTCTTCCTGGAGCACTCCGGGCATTTGTCAAATAATGCAGGCATTATGGACAACAAAAGAGTGCAGAAACCAAGAAGAAAGACACCAAAGTACTTTAAAAGTACACAAAATCGAATTTAGTGAAAAAACACCAACAAAACCCTTGAAAAGGGAGAGCTCAATGCTCCAGGGTCCTGCTTGCAGGAGCCGGAAAAAAGAACTGAAAGTAAGTTGGACCTGCTGTGCATTCTCGGATACTGGGAGAAGGTTCTGGAAGATTCTCTTAAAGGCACAGTATCCTGTTTTGAGCCACATAATGGCAGCCTATGGGGCTTGTCTGTCCAGGTTCTTCTCTCTATCATTCCTGAGGGAGTTTGCTGTTAAAGCAATGGAAATCTGTACAGGCTTTTGCTGTTTTGTGGATTTTATGGTGGAATTTCTAGTTGAAGTACTGGACAGTGTAGCCTTTTTTAGGCTGCATTATCTGTCTTTAAATTCTCTCTTAAGTGTCTATGCTTTTCTGCATTTTTTGACACTGTAAGAGATTATTTTTGATTGCTCCGGGGTCCACGCACATGGGCGGGACTATTCACTAGATTATGACTATACACAGAGATCCCCTACTACAGAAGAAGAATATCAGACAGCTAACCAATGTTTCGCCCATGTAGGCACACAGTATGGGACACTTTCAAGGCTGGAGTAAAGTATTGTAGGAGTCGGAATAGCCTTGGTCCTGTAGAGGAAGATCCAACTATTGACAAGCTTGTGGATGTGGGTGACTGAGAGTTACTGGCTGAGTGCTGAAGCTGTCAGATGCAAACCATCAGTGAGGGTGCTTGTCATCGTTCAAAAAATCTTCTTAACAAAACCTATGTGTCTCATCTATCCCAAACGGACACAGGCACAACAGATTTGTCGATGAGTGATAGTCCTGTGATTAGGTGTTCAGCGCACTGCTGGATATCTGGAAACCTGGTGTGGAGGATCATTTGACAGTGCAGCAGGCTGTGGCTTTTATTGTGAGAGAAAGCTAAATGTAGATGGCTTTGGTGCACTTGACCTGTCAGGGGTGTTGGAAGAGGGCCTAAGGAGGGCCAGTCATACCTGCAAACAGAATGTCCAGGCAAGGTCAGGCAACATTTCAGCATAGAGCATGTCACATTTGTATGCAAAACTATTGAGAATGAAACTATCTTTCAACAAGAATATTATGTCAAAAATAATGTAAAAAGAAATATTGTTTTACACACTTTGTTGTAACCTATCAAAATCTTGTGTCAAAAATATAATTTAAAGGAATATTGTCATAAAAAGATAAGCATTTTGAAATAAGCATATATAAATGGTATTTGTAATGTATTTAAAATATGTAAGTACAACATATTAATATAATTAGCAATTATTTTAAATATTAATGTAAATGAAAATTTAAATTCATACAAATACATATATAAATATTTATGCTTTAAAATATATAAAAAAAAGAAATGTGAAAAACAACATTACATTTTTTAAATGAAACGTATAAATATTTGTATATATATATATATATATATATATATATACACATATATATATTTAATTGACATCAAACTTAATTTTTAAACAAGTAACACCAATCACATATGATTTGAACACAAAACTTACAATGGATTTAAAAAAATCATGGAAACATTAAATAAAGAAACACAAACTAATTACTAAATAATCTAACAAAACAACACCAGAAAAAGTTTTGAGTGGTTACATTTACTATACCCACTCCAATCTAAACAGCAATAGGGAAAGGGTTGGACTTTGGAGGGGTGAATTTCAATATCTGCACTCAGAAAAAGCTGGGAAAGTGTTGTACTTTGGAGTGGTTATATCACCATTCCCACCACAACTTAAGCAAAAGTGGCAAAACGTTGGACTTTGGAGCTGTGAATGTCAATATTCCCACTGCAGTCTGAGCTGCAATAGGAAAAATGTACTTGGGAGAGGTAAGATATATCATTCCAATTCCTAAGCTCCAAAAACTATTTAAACACATAGCAAAATAAAAATATTTATAATTATTCAAAATAAAAAATATATAACTATAGATCAATTAAAATGTAATATGAAAACACATTTCATCTTACAATGATAATATAAAAATATTAAACATATTCAAAATATTTAAACTACATACAATACCCTTTAGGACTTACTTCAGATGGATGAAAAATAAAATTATGCCACAAATTAAGTGATGGTTGGTCTGCCAAAATGGTAATTGGTGAGCCAGAATCAGCCATGACAATGACCTCAGCAGAATCAATACAAATTGTACAATCCACAACGGGGAACGGAAACAAAAAGTCACAGTCTTGGGACAGCCACAGGGTCATATATCCCAAGTGGTTTGAAATATTAAATAGCAGACGTAGGAACAGGCCTGCGCAGGCGTCCAAATTGGTTTTAGAATTCGAGGAAAGTTCTCTGGACTAATTGTAGATTGTAGTCCCAAAGGCAACTGTAAAACTCCCACGGTGTGCCCAAAGTCAGGCATAAGGGAGTGCTTGAAGGTACAGGAAAACTAGAATGGTCTTAACCCTGCTGCAATGAAAAAACATCTTGTGTGCCAAGCACTGGGGTCCTTGAAGAGGAATCCAGTTATGCCCTGGGAGGGATGGAAGGTTTGTATGAGTTGGCGTATACATTTGCAAGATGGTCAGCCATCATCTCTCCCTGGTGTTTTGGATGGAGCAGACCGGGTCCCTGCACTATGGCTTGCTGGAACAACCAACAGCCTCCCCATAGGTGGGTCAGTGACTACTGCTTCCCCTCTAATATGGACAGGGGTACTTGTTGAAACAACCACCAGTTCAGCTACATCTAATTCTCTGCTGGGGGACAACATTTTAATGAAAAACAACACCACAGTTGACAGAGCTAATTATGTGCATGAATCAGCATGGGAAAATAAAAAATACAAGGTAGACAAACTTCTGGCCATTGTGGTAAAGTCAACGTCATCAATGGATGAGCAAAAAATTGGAGTGCACTAGAAAAAGTGAAGAAAGGGGAGAAGGATAACAAAAACATGACAGCGAAGAAGGGATGTATGTCTTAATTTTGAGTGCTAAAGTATCAAAGTTGTCACAATATTGGATCAAGAAAACTGTAGAAAAGGGCCCCTTTGACATGGTTACCCCCCCCACACACTTTTAGCCTGATATCTGTTGCAACTTTGAGAGTTTACTGGATTCCTGCTAACTAGGTTCCCAGTACCAGTGTTCTTTCCCTAAACTGTATGATTGCTCCATAATTGGCACACCTTTAGGATACCTGTAAGTCCCTAGTAAGTGGAACCCCTGGTACCTAAGATTTAGAACTAAAGTGGGCCCCTAAGGGCTGCAGCACGAATTGTGCCACCCTGAGGGACCCCTCACCAAGCTCATGTAAACTGCCATTCCAGCCTGCGTATCTTGGTGCACAGAAAACCGAAGGGTCAACATGGCTTACAACCTTGTGTGCCATACCTGCCAGCACTACATGTGGTATAGGCAAGGCAACCACAAGGCAGGCCTTGCAGCTCTAAGGCAGGGTGCACTATTCATATGTGTGAGCATATCTTTGAGAGTGGATATGTCCTTGTAATACCTACTTTCACCCTTAGATGCTGCCAGTGCACAGAGAAGCCATAACAAGTACATGGGCTGGACACTCATCATTACCAGTTCCCAAGCAACATGATGGCTTCACTGTACCCCAAAGTGTTTGACTTCACTGTACCCCAAGGTGTTTGGTACCAGACACCTTGACTTAATAAACCCACACTGATGCCAGTGCTGGATTTATTATTAATTGCACCCAGAGGGCTCTTGAGAGGTACCCCTTGAAAACATACATACTACTAGTGTGTTGACTGACTGTTCTTGACCAGCCAGCCACCATAGACAGGTTTCTGACCTCCTAAGGTGACAACCTTTGCTCTCGGATGACAGGAACAAAGTCTGCTCTGGGCGGAGGTGTTCACACCTCCTCCTAGCAGGATGGGCATTCCAGAGTAGGAAGCTTCAAAGGCCCTGCCGCTTTTATTATGCAACCCCATGCCTCTCCAGATAGTGGAGGTGTCCACCTCCCTTTCCTGACCCCACTTTTTGGCAGCAGGACAGGCAGTAAAATTAGTAAGATTCAGCCAGCACTACCCCAGGTGGGCAGCTGATGTGGACCCCACTTTTCAGATTCCTGCATGTTGTTTTGGATGGAATACGCCTTCTGCGGTCAGGGTTATGCCCAATTCCCACAGGCAGTGGTCCTACAGAGAGTTTGCATACCCTAAAGGTAGACAGCCCATTGGCTACTACCTGTCACTCCCTGCAAATACCCATAATTTGAGTATTTAGGTGGCACACCTGAACCCAAGGACTCAGATTCGGCGGATCAACAGAAGACGGACGAAGAAGAGTCACTGCCTGGCAAGAACTCCAGCAGAATTTTTGACTTTGGAGCAAAACCCTGCCGTTCTCAGACTTCTGCCAACAATCGCTACAGAGTGACTAATCCTGCAAGCTGAAAAACTACCAAAGCCTTGGGTAGCCTGCCAGCATATGTAAAACCACCGACCGTCTCAGCTGGAGCAGAGGAGCTACTCCCCTGCAGTCCGCAGCCACCAACATCCACCGTGTTGCAGCTTACCGGCCTGACCGACGCCACAGATAACCAGGAGAAGGTACTTGAGCTCTGGAAGGTCAGATGTGTCTCCCCACCAAGTGTGAAGTCACCGGACTAACCAGAGCAAGGCAGCACCAGCCCTTAGGGTACCAGACACCCTCCACCAAACACTAACAGTGAGAGTAAAGCCCGGATTCTCACTGCACCAGGACCAAGCACGCCAGCTATCAGCCTCACCAGCACCCTGCTCCCGGTAGAATCTGGACTGTTCCTAAAGAACTACTGGTAGCACTATGATCTTGGTCCACCACTATTCCGATCCCAGAAGATGAACGCCTGAAACCGACTGTACCTACCTTTATGCATCTTTGACTTTGCCTCCTTTTGGATTGCATTGTGCGTAAAAACGCACAGGTTTAAAATGCTTTACTTACCTGTGACTATTTCTATCGAAAACTGTACTCACCTTTGAATGAAGTTCTTGAGTTTGAAATATATATAAATAGAGGTATGATTTTTCTAAATTGGTCTCGGATTTATTCTTTGAATGTGTGCCCCATTTATTGCCTCTGTGAGTACAACAAATGCTTAGCACTACCCTCTGATTCGCCTAACTGCTCACCCACACTACCACAATAGAGAGCGTTAGTATTATCTATTTTAGCCTCTGTAAACTAATTGGGGACCCACTGGACTCTCTGCACAGTGTACTTCTTTGTAGTACACTATATAGAGAGCCAGCTTCCAACAAATATTGACTATCAAAATGTTGTGAAGGTAAGTAGTGAGGTATACATTTCTTTTTCTTCTTTTTTTTTTAACTCCACTGCTGTGCACCCTGAAGATAGTCATGCTGTCAAGGTACATAGATGTGGAGCGAAGAATAGTAAATCTATTCTTCCAACGTATACTTGGTAGTCAGTATTCTGGATAAACTATTGTGGCAGGAAAATATTAAAAAAGTGATATTGTGAAGAAGAAGGGGTGATTGAAAAAAGGAAGCGATAAAAGGTGACAAAAGAGAAATGCAACATGAACAATGTGAGCAAGGAAATATAATCAAAGTAGACAAAGTAACTGATGGGAAGAAAGAAACAGGGATAAAAGTGTATGATATGTGTGTGGGAAGTACAGCATTTGAGGAAAGAGGGGAACAGTGCAAGGAAGGCTAAGGCAAATGCTGACTGGGCAGAAAGCGGACTTGAATATATTTTGAGGTCTGAGGGTGACAATTAACGGGATATGTGAAGGGCTTGGGAAAGGCCTCAATTAGATTGTGGAATTATCTTAGCACGTTTATTGCTCCCATTTGTGTATTTTTTTTGGTGCACTGCTGATGGTATTGTTTATGTGTGCTATTATCTCTTGTAAAACTGGCTCAATGAATGTGGAATAACTTGCTGTGAAGTCACATAAAATAGCTCTCCATGCACTTCGTCTGCAACTTTAATGGTAACCTTGGCTTTACCATTCATACATTGCAGTACTGTTCTCGTGGTCATATTCTATCAGGATAAGATTATATTGACATTTGCAGTTTTATATCCTTATGCATGCAGACTGCAACATAGTTCTCTTATGTAAATGGATCTTGTCATTTTTATGCCTGAGGGAGCACTGTTGTACCATACCTGTGGGCAGCTAAGAGCAAAAGTGTGCTCTTCTTATATCTGGAGGTGAATATATCTGTGCCTGTTGAAAAGAACTCTCCCATACTAACTCCAATTCAAGCACACACAACAACAGCCACCTGAAATATCTGGAATTTAGTAACTGCCTCCAGTAGTGCAGGAACCTTCAATTACGTATTTAAAGTAATTTCTGAGTGTCTCAAAGAGTATTACGCCAACAAATACTAAAGGAAGTCATAATTTGACACCAACATTTCAATATACAGATGTTCATCTGCATGATCCACAGCAACCATGAACCTACAATTGGGTTGCTATGGAAAATATTAATATTATTGATTATATCAACAAAAGAGATGAACAAAGTTTACATTAATGCAAGTTAGCCAAAATATTTCATACCTAAAGAAAGGACCAAAAAGACAACTAATGTTAGCATATGGCTCTAATTAAAGTCAAAAAGTGGCCAGGTCCCTGTGTAGGCAACCTGGACTCAAATGTGCACAAGGGGTTAAATACAACAATATACACAGTTTTTACCAAAAATAAACCCAATGAAACGAATGTTTTCTGTTGTGTTTAGCATACAATTTACTGTTCATTGGGTGAATTTTCAATAGTTTGCTGAGTTCACTTCATATCATCACTTCAGTTGATCATTATCAATATCAAATGCAAAAATACATAATATTCTTGAGGAATCATACGAAATCATAAAGAAAATCCAGCCCAATGCATTTCGGGACTGCCTGTCCCTTTGTCAGGGGCGAATTTGCTGATGACCTTAAGTTGACAGCCACTGTCCTGAATGGTTAATAATCCTTAATGATGGACCTCAACTGAGGTTCTCAAAGATAAACTTCCAGTAATCACTATAACAAACTACAAATCGTGCTCTTCTCAGCATATTTAAAATGCTTGTCGACACCTCTGCTCTCCAGGTAGGGTGTCCAATGTATTCTACTCAGTTCACTCAGGGTAAACATGGCCTTAACATGGCAAAGCAAGGAGAAATGCTTTATTTAGCCTTGTTTTTGCTATTTCGATCTTGCTGCACTGTGTTGCACACATAGAAACAGCAAAACGCCATAAATGATTGTTTACCTGCACATAAACAATCATTAAAAAATGGCGATTTGCAACTTCTATATGTGCTGCACAATGCAGCACACATAGGAGTTACAGATCCCCATTTGTGATTGTTTATGTGCAGAATGGGACACCTTCCTGCACATAAACAATCATTCCCCCAATGCAGGCACCCTGCATTATGGTGCAAGGGTGCCTGCATTGGCGCTAGGCAGCTTAATTTTGCACCAGCGCTAGGGAAAATGCAAGGGTGCACCATACGTTTGTAAATACGGTGCATCCCTGCGTTTGAGAATGGCAGAGCGTGGCATTTAGCAAGTTTAGCTTAATGCCACGGTTCGTCATTCTGTTGTACACATGCCCCTAAATGTTTTACTTCTTTGAAGAGGAAAGGGTTCGTGAAGACAATCGCTTGGATTTGGGCCTTAGATCTTTTCCATGAAGAAGTTGACCTAGTTTAACTAGACTGTGGTAGATGGAAAATCCTGAGTTTCAGTTACAGGAGGTATGTGGATTTAGTCTCTTCCATGGATGCCCTCAGTGTTTTTCTCATTCTGAAAGGAAGTGATCATTTCTGGAAAGCAGCCTATTTTGTATGTGCTCCCTTTTTGGTAGGGATAATGTAATCGGAATCAAATTTAAATTGGTAAATTCTTACTACACAACACAATTTGGTGATTTGGGCAGGGGCCACATGAGAAGCAGTGTGGAAACTGAATCCTGCGATCCATGAAATGTTGTGTCTTTCTCATTTCATCGCCAACGTAGATCTAAATCCCCACCTGTGGGAGGACACACTTCCATTTTCATGTGGTTCTATTGCCATGACATGTACATGAGGAATCTTTGTGCTGGTGAGAGGCAGGTAAATCCCGATTACAAGTTGAGGACATGATGGTAACACTCATTGTAACTTCAACCAGTGTCCCAGGCATGCAGCAGTCATAGAGTATGTACCTCAGTGCACAGAAACATCCTGAGCCTTGCCATTGAGCCAAAGTTGGTAACATACCATCTGCTCCTGGCAAGTGATGAATCTGTCCCAGCCCCACCTTATCTGGTTGAGGTCTGTCAGGCTAGCACAGTGGTGGTACTGTATGAGGATTGCTGCCACACTGCAGAGTCTTGACATCTCTACTCATATAAAACAAACAGTTATGTGCATAATGACTAACTGCATACAGAAGCATTATGTAGGCCTCATGACCCCTCATAAATTCAGATGGAAAATGCTTCTCCAGACATACATTTATTTGTGAGGCACCCCCTTCACCACCCCTAGTTTAAAACCCTGTTGATGATGATGAAGAACTGTGTGGCTTCATAATATCTGAACAAATCCTGATGACATTCATGAAAAAGATGTATGCAAAGATGAACATTGTTGATGTTGTTGACCTTTGAGTCTGAATAGTACCATTTGAAGGCAAGAGTAACAGAGAATGTTGGTCAGATCTATAAACTGGAAAATATATACTTCCAAGAAGGTGATACAGCAGCTATTGGGGGAGAGATGTTGCAGGCCACAGAGATCCAGAGCCATATGCTGACTTCTATCATCCATTTAGAGAAACAGGTTGAGCATCTGGACAGTCAGTAGCGGTTCTGAAATTTCAAGATTCTAGGTTGTCCAGTAATGGATGATAGTGTGGACCTTATTGTGTTGTTTAGGTAGTTTTCTGATTGGAAGTGGTTACTGACTCAGATGAGGACTTCCTCAAACTAATCTAAGGGACAAGATATAAGAACCTCAGAGAACTGTGGCATGGGTAGAGGCATGATTCTGATTATGTTTCAAGAGAAGGGCATGTGTGAAGCAGTGCTGATGGTTGTTTCCTGCTGTGAAGAACACTTATGCAGGAGTGAAGGAGAGAGCTCGTACTGCATGTAGCATATGTCTTGGGCCTGTACCTTTCTCGTTGGAAGGTGTTCAGAAATGTAGCTGATGACTCGACTTGTGGAGAAGTTTAAGCAAAGTGAGGATGTGAGTTGAGGTGAAACGGTCCACCAAAATAGATGTTGGCAACATTATTCTTGCCAAAGTCTAAATGCAGTGTTCATGTCAACCAAATGCCTCTGAGGCACAGGGAGTTAGGATTATTGTGTTTTCTTTTTCATAGAGATCTGACAGATTGGGTTACATAAGCTCACATCTCCTTTACTCGTCGCCGTGATTCCTTTTTCTATAGTTTAATATATGGCATTATTTTTTGGGGAAATGTTTGAAAGAATATTGAAAGAATTTAATTAGATATAGTTAAAAATAGACACATTGAGAAGGAGTCCTGTGGACGTAAAATCCAATCTGAGGCCCACAGGGAAAACAAAAATTCCTAAAATATTAGGTATTGCTAGAATATAACCATTCAAAAATTGCGTGGGAAAAAGAGTAAGAAAAAAAGGTTGCAATAGCCTTTTATGTTGAATCCATGGCAATAGGAATAAAGCATGACAGAGGAGGAGGACGAAAGGAAACAGTGCAGCAGGGTATGAAAAAGGTAAGGCAAAATGACAAAAGAGGTAGGTTAACCCCTTCCATGCGGCCGCGATTCCCCTGCTGTGCGGTAAACACACGAACAGGGCGGGCCGTGACGAACCCCAGCCGTCATCAGCACACGAGCACCGTAGTGCATGACGGCTGGGGTTCGTCATCAGCATGGAAGGGGTTAAGGTTAGGGGGATGAAGTGAGGTGTGCGTGAAGGGGGTGGAATCTAATTCAGAGATAAAAAGAGGGAGGCAGAATTATTTTGGGCAGAAGGGTGGAGTACAGAGAGTGAGGAGGGGGGAGCAATCTTATCACCCCCATGTTGAGAAGGAAGTAATAAAAGGGAAGGAAAGAGTGGGTACTCTTGTGATGTAAAGTTCCTAAGGCTCGACTCCATACTGACCAGGTCCTCCAATCCATTTCAGACTACACCCTTTCCAAATTCTGTCATATCTTCTGCAAACCATAATACCATGAATGTCATCCACCCTTATCATTTGTAGAACTGAGAAGAGGACATAATGTGTCAAGGTGTTCTGATAATGACCCTGATAAGACATGCAGCCTGGAACAAGTGTTCCTTTATCAATATGTCAAGTCCAACAAGAACAAGAAAAAATTCCTACTTGACCTATATTTCTTCTATATATCTAAGTAGTGCTATATGTTCTCAACAGAAGGAACATTAGACAATAAGCATATATAATAAAAATTGCTTTTTCATTTTTATTGAACATTTTTCATATATGTTTTGTTTTTAAATCAGATAAATTAATAATGTATCTCGTTCATATATCCATTGTTTTGATCATGCTTTTATCTCAACATAGAACATTTGTTTGACATATACTGTACAATACACATCTAAAGATGTACAAGAATATGACCCCCATCCTACATCCACTCATCCATGCAAGAAGCACACCTATAATACCATCCTTGCATACCATATCTCAGCATGACGATATACAAGAAACAATAAAACAACAGGGAAGGAATTTATCTTTCAGCCGTTGAAATGTTGTGGCCTGAGACCACTTGAATTTCTTCTATCTGGACACCTTCTTTAGGACCACACTGAATGAAAACATTTCTAAGGGGGGTAATCTAAAAATATATATGAATCTCCCATCAGAACATACCCCAAAACATTTTTGGGGTACATCTTTTCTTTTTTAATTTACTATTGGGTGTTCCAAAGTCTAATCAAAGATTGTGAGCCTGTTAGTCTAGTGACTGACATAATGGTGCCGCCAGAGAAAAGTGTTGTTATGAAGGTGTGATTGATAGAAAGAACAATAGTACCACTAGCAACTCAAAACACCTCTGTGAAGACAATCCAGACCTTTAGTCCATTGCTAAAATAAGGCTTGCCAAAGGTCTAGTATAAAAAAACATGCAAGAAACATCCAATACCATTTAATATAAAAACAACAATCACAGAAAAGCAACACCGTGTCCAGAAAGTAGGGCAAGTATATGCAAGCATTGTTGACACATATCAAGTCCATGATTCGTAATACCCTTCACCTACAAATTTCTAAAGAGCTCACTCACGCTTTAATTTGAATTCTGACGGACACAAGCCAGTAGAAAAACATCCTGATGTTGATCACTGTGATATCTGCTATCATCTTGTGGTAGCTGTCCGAGCCAACCAGGTAGATGTATTATAGGACCCTCGGAGTGGAAAACAAACACACATAGGAGCCTACGTGAGACCTCAATCGAAATATCCTCTGCTGTATCCATTAGCTAAGAGCTATGTGGGACTCTGAGCCCTGAATTACCTTAAATCGCAAAATCCCTGCACCTAGGGACATAATATCTGTGTGCACTGCTTTCACGGGTCATCCAACCTCATATCAAAGTAATGCTTTTGTGTAAAAATTGTTTTTCTGTTTACACGCTACTGTTCTGTAGGTTAAAGAAAGAACATGTGTACAACTTATCAGAATATAACACATGGAACTAAGTCAGCCTCAATAACGAAAAGTGCCTCACATCTCCTCAACTAACACAATATCATTACAGCGAGCCAATACATATATTGTAGTCTTGGTGATTAATCCTTAGAGCAGTTAATGATAGACAGTGCCCATATTTTATGTGGGCTAAGATATACCAAACTACTAAGAAAAATTGAAAAAATTATTGTTGTTATATTTATCTCTTAACTGGATCTGTGCTGCTAGTTTAGGGTTGGTTAGACACAAGAGCCCACCCTTTGTAGTGGTGCTAATAAAGAGTTGATCCCTTACGGCATTTGGGCATTGTAAAGTAACATTTGGAAACCCTATTTATATTAAAATAAAGATATACTTTGCTTAATGCTCAGTATTCACACTGACATAACACTATACTCACAAACTTTCTGTGATCCTCTTTAATGAAACTTAGTTATATACCCTACCTAGTTCATTTTGTTGCTTCATTGTACATATTTTTTATTTTGTCTTTTTCAAAATAATATTTGTATTTCTTTTCAGACTTTAATGTGTTTCAAATGTCAAAAGTATAAAAGTTATTAGATACAAAAAATTTTAAAAAAACGGAATATGTAATTCATGTAACACCTTCGCCAGTGGTATCACAGTTTAAAAACAGCAAATGTGTGGTCATCACACGTATATTCCACTCATTACCATCAAGACAACACTAATACGTTAACTGACAAACATTTAATGTATAGGTTTTTTCATGATCAGTGATCTAGAAATTGTTATAAGATTTGACTTTTCCTTGTTGACACAGCATTTTAGCTCTTCAAAAAGTGTTTAGTCTTCTTCAGGAGTTCTTAGTATAAATAAAATTGTTCATTAACAACACTTTTATGTCATCCTTAAATGGGTTAGGAAGTATTTCCAAAAACCTAATAAAACATATATAGCATCACATCATACATCATGTAAGTGTATGTCTCTAATTGCACAGTCCTTGGGCTTCTCCTGTGGAATGGAGAAAAGCTCTATACATTGAATTCTTATGTGCCATTTTGAAAACTTAAAATAAAATTGAAAGAAAGAGGGTGGAAGTAGCTTTAGTCTTCAAGTATCCATCTCACATTGAAATTCATTTTTTTATATTGAAAGCAGACATATTATATATACATTATATTCTTATAGCATTTGCTTTTTGCATATTGTACTGGCCAGAGTCTTTGTTACTTTATATCCTGATTATACTTTCTTTGCACTTATACATATTTATCCAATCCCTTGCCTATCATTTCTTTCCATCCACGCTAGCAAAGGTTCCCATAAATTCATGTCTTTTCTCATAGCCCTTAAATCTTTCACAATTATACAGAGAGATTTGCTGCCATCCAACATATAATAATCTATATAGCCAATGATAATATGTGGGGGACTCTCTGTCCTTCCATGCGGTAGCAACCAGCAAGCGGGCTATTGCCAATGTTAAAAACACAAAGTCCCTCCCCGTCGGATCTAAGTTCATTCGAATGTCATAAACCGAGAGAATCAGAGTTGGGGTGATTTTTATCTCCTTATTCAGTGACAGAGCAAAACTTTTCAATACCCTCTTTTAGCAAACCCAATTTTTCACAAGAATAGAACATGTGTATACTATCTGCCGGGCCCAGCTGGCATCTTGGGCATTCATCCGTCTGTCTTTTTCTCCACCCGAATAGTTTGGCTGGCGTATAATAAAGAGTATATACAGCTTTGTATTGTTGGGCTTTAAGATTAGCTAACATAAAAACTTTCATCCCGATCTCTAAAACCATGTCTATATCCACCCCCCCATCCCCGAGCTTGCCAACCCATTTTGATTCTGTTTTGGCCATATCATCTGGTATCGTGTTTAATGGCTCTTGATAGAAATCCTTAATTTTTTTAATAATCTTTAGTAGAGGGAACGGCTCCTTTGTAATGAGCCCTTTAGGAAGCCCTTTTATGCGGTTCTGTATTTGCAAATACCTAAAACATGAGTTCCTGTATATACCAAACCCTTGAGCTAATTCTAAAAAAGCCTTTCTTTCTTCATTAGAATAAAAATCTGCCAATGTGACGATCCCCGCTTGCTCCCACTTCTTTGCCATATCATCGTAAATTCCTGGTGTCAAAAAATCAGAGTGCCAAAGTAATTTATACTTATTGTATCTGCTAATTTTGCAGATTTTTCCCACTTTTTTCCAGATCTTTAGCGCACTCTCGATACATTTATACCGAGGTTTTTTATGATAGTTAGGATCGCTTTGACACTGAAATAGTCTGCAGCATCCCCGATTGCAAGCTGAGAAATAGTGGGTATTCTCGACCGCCCCACCTCTCCATTTTGAGTAAAGTAAAAAATTCCAAATTGTTGTAAGGCAATAGCCCAGTAATATAACTGAATACTGGGGGCTCCCCAGCCGCCTCGTTCTATAGGTAGCGTCAAATATTTATAAGCACACTGTACCTTTTGATAACCCCATATGAATTTAGAGAGCATTACCCCAATTTTATGTATTTTGGTGGCAGCTAATTCCAGCTGTAACGCCCGTACTAAATATAAAATCTTGGGGAATACCTACATTTTTATCACATTGATTCTGCTGATTAATGTAAGATGAAGATCATCGATACGTCTAAGCTCTCTATTTATTATATCCAACACTGGGTCAATATTAACCTCCCAGAGACTATTTATTTCTGCTGTTATTTTAACTCCTAGATACGTTGCTATCTCAGTTACTGGAGAATCTTGTAGCCGACATTTGGAGGAACATACAATTTGTGTTTTCGCTTTATTTAAAAGATATCTGGATTTCTCCCCAAATTTTTCTGCCATATTTTCATTCTCTTTGAGAGCCTCTCGAGGTTCTGCTGTAACTATTGCATTATCATCTGCGTATGCGAGGATTTTCGTCTCATAGCCATGTGTTATAAACGGTTTAATTAATTGGTTATTCAGGACACGAGTAATGAAGGGATCCAGATAAAATGCAAATAAAATGGGAGAGCAGGGCAGCCTTGGCGTTTGCCTCTGGCGATCTCCACCCTCCTGGAAGTGTGCCCCATTATTTGAATCTGAGCTTACGGTTTATAATACATAGCCTGAAGAGCCCTCATAATACGGGGACAAAATCTTCTATCTACCATGTTCCCCCATAGATATTGCCAGGCCATCTCGGTCAAAGGCCTTTTCTGCGTCCAGGAGGAGCACAGCCAACTCCTTATCCTCCACCTCTGCTATATCCAATATTGAGATAACAAGTCTTGTATGGTCTGTGGTCCTCCTACCGGGAACAAAGCTGTGTTGCTAGGGTGATATAAGTGCAACTATGGTCTTTTGTAATTGGGTGGCCAATATTTTGGTGTCTACTTTCGCATCCGCATTCATAAGCGATATTGGGGGGTACGAGGACGGCGTTTCTGATGGTTTGCCTTTCTTAAGAAAGACAACCACAGCCGTACCCTGCCACAATATGGGTGGGATCCCTCTAAATTGTATGCCCATGAATAAATCTTGCATAATAGGGAGCATTTGAGATGATAGCATTTTATAAAGTTCCACCAGGATCTTAACCAGGCCTGCGGCTTTACCCGGGGAAAGGGACCCCAATGCTTCCTGCACTTCTTCTATGGTTATTTCCTGTTCTAGTTCCAGGGCTACTTCCCTGTCCAACCTTGGTAACATAAGATTCTCATCTTCTATACCTGCATGTTCTTTCGAGAGTTTCTCCGACTGTGGTTATTTCTGTCCCTTATTTTTAAAATATTGTCCCTGACACTTTTCGGCCTGGTTCTTAAAGCCAGGAGCCACCCCGTGGTCTCCCCATATTCATATAGTTCCCCCGGTCAGCTTGAAACATTTGAGCCACTTTCTTCTGAAAATATGAAATTTATTTCTGATTTAGCCAGATCTAGTTTAGTCAATTACTCGCCCAATAAACTATCGGACCCCCTAAATTTATTATTTGGGCATGTTCTGCCTCTAATTCCGACAGTTTACTGATTAGCTGGTCAAACTGCGTCTTTCGTTGCTTCTGAGTACAAGCTACAAATCCAATTATCTCACCCCTCTCAAAGCGGCCTTAAAAGTATCCCATACCATCTAATGGGAGGCACTGTATTTGTTACAATCAAAGAATTCCTGAGCCCATTGCTTGATATATATGCAAAATTCCTCATCGTTCAATAACTTTTTATCAAATGCTCATGATGTTCGCTGCGTGACAGCCAGCGCCCCCTTTATTTCCAAAACCAGAGGGTTATGATCAGGATATAATTGAGGCAGTTTTATGATATCTAAATTGCCCATCAATAGATAAGAGGCTAAAAAGTCATCCAATCTCACACATTTCCTATGCGGATGGGAAAAATATGTAAATCCGGGGTCTTTTGGTTGTTTTTCTGCTCATACATCACACATGCCATGACTAGCTTTGAGTGCCCTGATTGCCATATAAAATTGCGGCTTCCACCCCACATAGATCTGTTTTTCGGGTATTAGCCACATCTAGATGTATATTTAAATCACCGCACACTATCAATCATTGGGGTCAATTAGCTAATTCTATTTCCAGTTTGTCCCAAATACTCGCATCATCTAAATTAGAGCCATAAACATTCACAACAGTCAGCCCCATTGACAGTTCTACTATGGCCCAGCGCCTCCACTTATCTGCAGCTGAACGCGCAACCAACCCATTACTTTGCCGGGTAAATATAGCAACCCCTCTGGTCGTGGTGGTTTGGGAAGACCACGCCGCTAGACAGTAGCCCTGATCTCAAGAAAAGCTTTATTGCACCATGGGATATGTGTTTCTTGTAAACATATCACGTCTGGGTCCAGCTTTCTAAGTATCTCATATACCCTTTCTCTTTTTTTCTGTCATTTAAACTGCCAACATTAGATGAGCATAGCCTTAATTTATCCATAATTTACGTCAGTTTCCCCCTTGCCTGGCCATTGCTGATCTAACAGCTCATTGCTGTTTTTTCCATTATAAGTGTATACCTCTGATTTTCATTTTTTTGTTTATCCTCTCCTTTAGCCCCCCTTATCTTGCCCTCCCCTAAACCCTTGGCCTCCCACAGCACCCTTCCAACCCCCCACCTATGCCCATACCAGAACCCCCCCACCCAACCCTGTACACTCCTCCACCACCCACTCCCCCATCCACCCATTTCCCACTACACAGGCAAAAGGGTCAATGGCCCCTAGGATGGGGAGAGACTTGCGGCTCTGTGCCCCCCTTCTTCATATACCTAGTGGGTTTTTTTTTTAACCATGCATCTATCTGCTTAGTATCATGCCCGGTGGTCTCTGACGACCTAATTTCCTAGCTTTTCGCATGGAATCTAGGCATTCTTTGGCTTGAATCTCGGACAAGAAAAAGCGTGTTTGGCCTTTATTAACTACTTTTAGTGTACCTGGGTTTAACAAAAAAGCCTGTGCGCTCTTGTTCTGGAAAGGTGTTATAAGCTGGCGCAGCTGCCATCTTTTTTCAACGGTGTGATGACAGAAGTCAGGTCTTACAAAAAACTGCACCCCTTTTCTCTGCCGCTTCCTATCCGGTCGGGCCAAATCATACAGGGCCTGGCGTGCTAAAAAGTTGCTTAAACAGATCAAGATGGCCCTCTGCTTAATCTCGGTTTGTCCTCTTTTAGTAGTCAATTGCTTAAACGGGAACCTATGAGCCCTCTGGATCTCAGTGGACCAGTTCCACATTGTTAAGTCTAGGAAGGCTTCTGTGAAAAGATCGATCATAAATTTACGGACATCTGTCCCTTCAATACCTTCGGGGATACCTAATACTCTGAGATTATTGCGGCATAATCGATTCTCTAGGTCGACCAATTTCATATGAGTATCGTCTCTGTGAGAGGTCATAGTTTTTAAGGTGGTTTTTTTGTGCTGCCATGTCATCTTCTAAAATCGATATTCGCCCCTCCACCTCATTCATTCTGTCTGTAAATTTGTTGCAGGTGTTTGCTACCCTTCTGACAGTGTTTTGGAGCTTCCGACAAGCAGTGTGTCTTAAGATTTTCCCTACAGGTTTCAAGTCTATGGTCTACTATGGATTGATAAATTGTAGCTAGAGATATTTCTTCTGACTTGCCACCAACAGCACCCATAGATTGATCCTCAGCTTCCGTGCCAGGAGAGGTGGTTTCAGGAGGTAGAGAAATCTCCCACATCAGGCTCTTAGCTGTCACGAGGTGGGGCGCCTTCTCCTTCTCTTTGTTTGCCAGTTCATTATGCACCATAGTAATATCCAAACTTGTTTCTTCCACATTTGAAGTTTTAGATTCGCTCCACAAGCTAATTACTGACCCCTCCAGAGATCCAGATCTTGGCCCCCCTTCTTGCTCCTCCAGCTCATCTTGCTCGTTCTCTGATGTATCCGAGGGTTCTGAAAGCGAGTAGAATTCTTCACCTGAGTCACTCTCTTTACTAGCCTTTGTTGCGCTTCCTAGATCCTCCCCTTCCTTCATATCATGTTCCGTGGAAGGAACCGATATAGACACGTCTTGAACACATTCTGGATCTGAGACTGTTTCACCATGTCTTGTCTCTAATATGTTCTGTTGTGACACAGGGGTACCCTGATCCGGAGTCAGATCTTTTTCCTTGTCGGGTTGTGCATAATCCTTCTGGCTCCCTCTTCATCCAAAAGGTTTAAGTGTATTGAGGTATTGGATGGCGTAGTCGTGTTGTTGATGACATCAGTGATATGGGTGACTACAACTGCAGCCACAGCTTGCACCATTTTTTCTTTAGAGCCATTCGTATTCCCTACTTTATCCTTTTTGAATTTACAAACATTTGAGGGACTTTTTTTTTTTTTAGAATCCACATTGTGTTCGTCCCCTTGCGTGTATCTGTCCAAATCACCTACTGCACCCTCCAGAGCCGCTTTCATGCTGCTTCCTGTTTTTGGCATAGCCTCTGTTCTAATCCCAGCCTGGAGCTCCGATAATCCCCGGCTATTCCCACCACGGGCTGATTTTGGGGGTATGGTAGCACAAATTTACAGTCAAGTAGTTCAATTAAAAGGAATTGAGATTTCCCCTTTTATCTTATTTGTATCACAAGTCACCAAACTGTATGCTTTTGTCCCCAGATCTTAGCACCAGAGCATAAATCCTTGAAGACCTCTGCGTATTTAAATACAGTTTTCCCCCTTTTATTAACCACTTTTCAGCTTCAGCTGCAGTACAATGGCATTCTGTACCGTCGATGCAGGCCCCCTTTAAACGATACGCTTACCGGCAGAGCTTTTCCAGTATGATGCCTCCAGGGGGCCAGAAACATTCGGTGTGCAGCCTTCTTCCGTCTGTACCACCTTCAGTTAGTTGCTCGCTCCGCACACACAGCTTCCGCCTCCTACAGCTGCGGCTGATAGCTGACAGCGTATTGTATCTCCCAGTACCAGGTACGTCTACCGGCAAGTCTCTCAGCTCCACTTCCTGCGTCTGTGGCTGAATGGCTGACGGTGTATCGTATCTCCTAGCACCAGGTACGCCTATCGGCAAGTTTCCCAGCCCTCCGTCTGTGCAAGTGAGCAGTTAGGCAGGTAGGTTGATCCCGGAGCTGCCGCTGACACTAATCCTCTTGTGTTAGTGGTGCTGTTATCGTTTGTTATTGTTTGTTTGACTTTTCACTCAAATCAGGTTTTGCCATCAGTTTCCTTGGTCTTGGTTATCATCAGAAAATCAACAGAGCATTTTTTCCATTTGAGTCTGTTGAAGAAGGGGAGCGCTGTGTGGAGCTCATTGCTCTCACGTCCGACCAGCGGACGCCATCTTTGCCCACCAGCATCACATCGAAATTCAATTGAATTTTAATTTTGAAATATCTTATACGTAGTGATTTGTTGAAATATTATATCCATATGACACATAGACTTTGTGAATGCTATATCTATATAATGAGGTGTTTCGGTATTCAGAAAGACTTTAGCCACATTAATCATCTCCTACTTTTCCGAGAATGCAGGCACAGCTACCACTCGTCAGATAGAATGGGAGGCCTTCAAAGTAGTCATCCGCAGGGTCTCAATGAGCACTGTAGTGGGGCCAGGTAGGAAGTCATTTGGGATATAATGGAGCTAGAGACAGAGTTACAATCTCTAGAGGTAGCATCTCAGAATTATGCATCGAAGGAAGTGGAGCTGAGAGAGGCAGGAGTGAAATATGCAGAACTCTTGGAGTGCTTGCGGCTGATCGACCTAAACATCTATACCCAACGGGCACACTCTGAGGCAGACAGGTTGGATACATTAGTGGCTCATCTAATACAGCCTCAGCCTTCTCCCACACCTATACTATCAGTTATCACCCTTGTACATGGGTTGGTGACTACGCAACTCGAAATCAACACGGTGTTTCATGATCATTATACAGACCTATACACCACTTCACTACCAGCCTCCCCGGAGGCGATATACACTTTCCTCATGGCGCTACCCCTTCCCATAATCTTGGCAGTGGATGTTAAGGACCTGGCGTCCCCAAACACAAAGACAGAGATTCATTGGGTAATTAAAGAGATAGCTTGCAATAAGGTGCCGGGCTTGGATGGGCTTCTTATAGAATTTTACTCTACCTTTGCACCACAACTGACACCGAAACTGCAACAGCTATACGTATCGCCCCTGGAGGAGGGAGCCTTGCCCCCCACGATCAGGGAAGTAATAGTAACCTATTTACTAAAACCAGATAAACTTCCTAAAAAGTTATCCTATTACAGGCCCTTATACACCCTAAATACGGAGTATAAATACTCAGTAAAATTCTGGCTCGCCGCCTACTTCCCTTGCTCCCCAGGCTGATTCATACAGACCAATGCGGCTTTGTACCGCGTTGCAATACTTCTTTAAATATAAGCTGCCTATTTGGCTTGATTGACTCATCCAGCGACCATTTCCCATATGCTGACTGTCTATCACTGGACAACCGGCAAGCATTCGAAACCTTAGGATGGGACTACATGCTCGCAACGCTACGACTATATGGAACCCCTCCTGAATAGAGCTGCTTTATACTCTGCCCACGGCTAGTGCCAAAACCGGCCAATATATTTCCCCATCATATCGGATATTCTGTGGGAGCCATTAAGGATGTCCCCTCTCACCACTTTTGCTTGTATTAGCAATAGAGCCACTGGCTCAACATCTTCGCCAGGTGATGCCAGCAATCAGGATACCAATAGCGCGGGTTATACACTCAGTGTCGTTGTATGCCAATGACATGCCCTTGTATCTCAGAGATCTAACGCCTGGACATGCACACTCTATCCTCTCTGCTTACACGACTCAGTGCCTTGTCAGGACTGCTGATCAATGCCTCCAAATCATGTGTACTCACTCTACTTTTCTTACACAGTGCCTGTTTTGCAGTTTGGTACGGTACAACTGAAAGTGGAGCCGGTCACCTTCAGATATTTAGGCATCCAGATTTAAAAAGATACACAGGACATCCTGGAAGGGAATATAGTATGCATGATTAACTCCTTGAAGTCACAAGTGGCCTTCTGGGTTAAATTACCATTATCCACGACGGGTCAACTAGCAGTGGCCAAGATGGTAATGTTGCCGAGATTGTTATACCATTTTGTAAATTTGCCAATAGTGCTCCCTGCTTCGGTATTTAGGCTCCTGGACTCTTTATTGATAGGCTTGATTTGGGGAGTAGGTTGTCGTAGGATTAGGCTGTCTAAACTCCAATCACCAGCAATTAAAGGCGGTATGGGGGTCCCAGACTTTAAAGGCTATTATATAGATGGATAACTCCAATGGTTGGCTGGCCACAACCTGTTTGAGATCGGCTACTCACCCATACAACTACGATAAGGGACACTTTAAGCCCTACTTTGCCCAGACTCCTCAAAACAACAGGCAGACTTGTTGTTCCTTAAGAATGCTATGCACTACTGGAAATTGGCCCTAAAATATACTAACACGCCCACCCCTTATGCACCGAATATTCCACTTTGTGTTCTACCCAAAACCAATGGGGACGCCGGTGACCTGCGGGCTACCCTATCAGAGAGGGAGACGGTGGTGACAGTAGGATCCCTCTTTACAGATGGCACTCTTATGCCACACGCAGAATTTGTGAACACCCACGGGGTACCCGACACATTAATTCTAACCCATGCTAGTGACCTCCACTAAGTCCGTCAACACTGGGCAGTGCAGAACAAAGAACCCTGTGCACCTTTGAACTACTCCAAACACTTCACACAATGTGTCACGGAAGCCGTCTGGTACACTTGCTATATCGGGGCCTAAGGGAACATCTTTCAACCTCGTTGTTCCCCTTGAAACAGAAATGGGAAACTGACTTAGTGAAAGCCCTGTCTGTTTTTTTTTTATTCAAGCTTGACATAACATAAACATAATACAGGAACATAATAAACCGTGGCAAAAGATTGTACAGAGCCAGCAAGATACAGGCATTTAGGAAGAAGAGAGAATAAATACATACATAACCCAAGGCTGTGGGGCAGGCAGAGAAAAAAGGGACAATAATGAGCAAAAGGTGAGAACGGAGGCACAGACAACATGGCAAATCAACAAAATGCCGGGAGTGAATAATTAACCAACATAAATCAATATAGTTTCTTATTATTATCTGAGCCACTTCACCAACGGGGCCCAGATCTTCTGCCCATCTCACGCCTCCTTCTGCCCCACCTCTGAAAGACTGCTGACTCTAAATTATGAAGGGCCAAAATCCTCGCTCTCCAATTAAGAAAAGTAGGAGCATCTGGACTAATCCATTCTGAGGTAATACAAAGCCGTTTTAAACAAGGAGAGAGGTAGGGAGAGTAGAACAACACTCTTAGTCCCTGGTTATTATAATAATATATATATATATATATATATTACCTACTGGCGGTCGCCAGTAGGTATATATAGTTAGGATTTTTTCTCTATGGGTTTTTTGAAAATTCTATGTCTAATAACTTTGGCGTTTGTGGACGGAATTGGCTGAAATTTTCAGGAAAATGGCACATTTTGTTTCTGAGCAGCCCTTGAAAATTTGGGGGGGGTTCGTCCAGTGGGGGCCGAGAAAAAAGGGGGGTCCCAAAACGTGTTTTTAACATTGAGTTTTCCATAGGGCGGTTGGCCTCACTTTTAGCCCGAACGGCTGAATGGATTTGCACGAAACTTGGCAAAATTGTAGGGACTGGTAGCCCGATGTGCCTTTTGTAGGTCTCAATATATGTGCTCCAGTGGATTTTGAGAAATTAACGTTTAAAAAAAGATATATATCTGTAACAGCGGACCGGTTAGCGCTCTGGTTCGCGGACTTTTCGCGCAACGGAGCTTTGTGAAGCGAAGCTGATTGGTTCTCCGGCGTCTGTCAACATTCCAAACAGTCCGTAGCGGCCGCCATCTTGTCTCTCGGTAGGATCGAGAGACAAGAGGAGGTCAAAACAAAGGGGGAAATAACTATAAGGGGGCATAGTAGATCCTCGCTGACCCCCTAGGTTTGATGTGGAGGTTTTAAAAGGGCCCCGCGGGGCAAAAAAAAAATAAATAAATAATAATTGAACGGCTGAATGGATTTGCACGAAACTTGGCAAAATATTAGGGACTGGTAGCCCGATGTGCCTTTGCTAGGTCTCAATATATGTGCTCCAGTGGATTTTGAGAAATTAACGTTCAAAAAAAGATATATATCTGTAACAGCGCTCCGCTTCGCGTAACGGAGGTTTGCGAAGCTGATTGGTCATTCTGTCACTGGGCTATAGTTGGGCTACATCTGGCTGATATTTGGGCTACATTTGTTTTTTTGTGTGTCTGGCGGCCATCTTTGGGCTACATTGGGCTACATTGGGCTACATTCGGCTAATTAGCAAATAGCTCATCGCAAACTAGGAATGGTAAAGAATCGCTATTTATTCCTTAAAGTTCGCTATTTAGGAAATGCAAATAACTTTGATGATACATATGGCGGTTCATCTCTAACAAGATAAGAAGCATAGGGATAGATTTATGATGACTGGCGCATCACCAGGGATGTGTTAGTCATTCTGTGCCGCTGTTCCGTCACCTATGGTGTGCTGCATTTACAATGCGGCGCATCATGGGGCAAAAACAGCACAGATGCGTGATGTATCTGTGCCCTAAAGGTGGCGCATTGCTGGAGTTGTATCGCAAGTGTGATGAAGGTCCAGCAAGGGTCGGGGGTGCCCCTGTCGCAGGGTTTCTGTTCTCACACAGAACTGTGGACAGAGGATTGGAACCTCGGCGAATTAGGGTGTCCCAAAACTCACGTTAGTAATCAAAAACTATTTAGCAAGCTAGGTACAGTGTCACATTGGATATAACAAACTCTCAATGTTTAGACAATCCAGAATATGAACTTATAGTACCTCAGGATACGTGGAACTCATGAACAGTCGGTCGTTATATATTTCTTAGAAACCAGAACATGGAGTTAAGAAGAACACATGTGTATTTGAAATGTTTATTTACTAATGCCGTCTTCTCAGGCGTAGTACCTTAGATAATAAAAGTACACATATTATCAGTAGCAAAATTACCAGCATAGTTACTAGTACATAAAAAGTGAATGGTGATAGTATGTTAACATGCTGTAAATGAATAAGAGTTAGCAACACTTATAAGCAGCCGCGGGCCGTGGAGGGAGTTACGGTGAGGCAGGGAGGCGGGGAGGGGGAGAAGCAGGGTGGAGAATACAAGTACACATATTATCAGTAGCAAAATTACCAGCATAGTTACTAGTACATAAAAAGCGAATGGTGACAGTATGTTAACATGCTGTAAATGAATAAGAGTTAGCAACACTTATAAGCAGCCGCGGGCCGTGGAGGGAGTTACGGTGGGGCAGGGAGGCGGGGAGGGGGAGGGGCAAGGTAGAGAGGGCTCCACCCTGCTTCTCCCCCTCCCCGCCTCCCTGCCTCACCGTAACTCCCTCCACGGCCCGCGGCTGCTTATATCTCACCCTCCCTAATACACATATTATATTATTTGCTAAGAAGGTCTCTTTGTGTTGGTTTAGGGCGTGCCCATACTTTAGTGTCTTAGATTTGAAGGAATCACATCAGCATACACCAGCTCTCTCTTCATGTGAACCGCATCAACTGTTGTGTATGTGTGTTCGGCAAAGCAATATAAAACCCGCCTCATGCCCAGAATTGGCAGAAGTTGCACTTATGTTATGAGTATGAAGTCGTGGAGATCAGACCTCATAACAATTCTGTATCGTGTTGTTCTTGAAACTTTAGCACTCGCTGTACAGATATAGTTTAACAAGTAAAGCAGATAGTAGACCAATAACATATTATTCTCATGTAAACCACGATGAACTACTAGGTGGAAAGCTAAAGCAACAACTAAGTGTCGTGTGCAGAAGTTGCAAAAAAGGAAAAATGGCGTTTAAACCGGTAATGAGCCCATGCTAACTTAACACGGTGTAAAGATATCCAGGACCTAGATGACACCTCCTCATGATCCGGAAACGAACTGAATAAGATAATAGAAGTGCCATCTCATGAGAGCAGATTGCAAGTTTATATGTGGACGGTCCGCAAGGTAAAGCATTAAAAACTAGGAAAATTCAATGCTAAAGAAAAATAAAACAGCCAAGTACTTTATCGAGTCTTAAGCCAATAGGCAAGGTAAATAATAAAAACTTGACAAATAAGTCAATGAATTGTCAATGAAATGCTAGTACTCAGCATATGAAACATGAAAAAGGTCTATGACATAACTGTGTATGCAAAATAAGCTGCAACAGCCTCCAATAGGAAGTCACCGTCTTCATCCGAAAACAGTTCAGCCATCCAATTTAAAAGCGGAAAAGAACATACGTGCTCTCCCAGCACCGGATCCTCTATCACCATCAGAGGACAGCTCGGTGGGTTTTCAAGAAAGCTGTGTTCCAAGAAAGACTGTGCTGCCGCCAGTAAATTCCAGGGACCAAGTAGTCCATGCATCAATGCCACAGCCATAATCCTTTCGCCAGGACAAATCAACTCGTGAGTAATGATAGGAGTCATCAGCTGATTAAAGTCGACGTCAGGAGAAACCGGTCCGCAGAGACACAAATCAATGGCCCAATCGAAATCACAGGTCAGGCAGTGAAATACAGGCTGGACACAGGTGAAGTAGGAGAACCGAAAAGATAATCCATATGCCGTGCTTAATATCGCCAACGGCATTGTGCCATAATATTGTAGCATGCGATTGCGGAACAGTGTCAGCAGCTGCAGGGTCGGAGGTTGCATAGGAGGGACATCCATATTTAAAAATGTAAAAAAGCACAAGAGCGTCCGCTGGTAATGCAAGTAAAAATGCAATCCACGAACCAGAGTGCAGAAAATGGAATGAAAGGGAGCAGGGATGACTCCAAAGATTTTCTCAAATGAAGTCACGAGACCACTGGTAACAACTTTAAAAAAGTGTGCCAGGGATTTTGTGGAGGATGCGTTAAAGATAGTCGGAAACATGTTGCTGAAATTGAAAGGCAAACCTGTGTACGGGTGTTCGCTATGTGAAGTACGAAAGTTTCACGGGCCGAACTCAAGGCCACCTCTCTCTGAGACAAAAGAGCTCTTATTCTTGTCATGCCGTTGAAACGTGTCCCAAGGTTGGTATTTGTGGCCAGATTGAAAACTCCCTATGTTCATGTGTGGGAGGAAATAGAACATTTCTGCAGCAAATAACCCGTTCACTTACTGTTACGATAAAAGGAATACTTTTAATTAACTCAGAACAATCTTCATTATTGAGCATCAAATAACTACCATTTTCCAACAACTTGAACGTGGGGATGATAGCAGGAACTGGCGTGCCTTGCAACACGCAAGCCATATTTGGTCGGTGTTTGTTGCATGAATCGTGTAACTGTATGTGCCTACACATTAGTGAATGATCTGGCGTCTCAGTGCATTCCTCTCCATTCAGATAAACTTCTTGATCATCTTTGAAACATCTGTATGTGTATGGAAGCGACCAGACCTCATGAACAAAAGCACTACCTAAAGGTTCATAAAGACCTATTGGTATATATTTCATACAATTTGAAAACTTATATAAAGCAAAAGGCAGCGTTATTAAACCGTGGATAAGGCATGTTGCCAAAAAACCCGCAATCCTCTGCTGATGATGTCACTGAGCATGTCATGAATGATGTAATATGTGACATCATCAGTAGTGGATTATGGGTAATAGTATCTCTAGTTTACTCCCCTATAGCTGTCTTTCTTTTAACATAAGTGTGTGTTTCCTTCCCTTATACTTACTGTTTTTGGTTCGCTTCCAGTTCGCGTACCAGCGAGCGAACTAGGAAGCGAACTAAGAGAAATAGAGGTTGGCACAGTTCCAAATATTGTACCAATTTTTTAATAACGGGGAGGTAGTTCTGAAAAGAACTTTTTTTTTTATTTTTCTGAACATTTTTTTACTGTTTTTGAATTTTTCGGAACAGTTTTATATTTTTTTGGGTTTTTCTTGGAGGGGGCAATGAAAACGATTCATTGTAAAGGGCTCAACAGGAGCAACAAAACAAAAAAAAGAAGTATTTATTATTTTGGGCGTTTCGGACAAACTTGCATATGATAGTCAATAGCTCTGTTGATCAGAGTGATGCTTCTTTCTCCGTAGGAAATGAATCCATCGCAAAATACGCAGGTGTGTTTTACTTCACCAAATCTCATTTGTATATTTGGCACCATCTCCCTGCCCTCTGGTCCCGTTACTTCCGGTACAACAGATCTTCTGGCCATAATAGGGAGATTATCTAGGTCGTTCCGAAACTGTGCAGCACTGTAGTTGTTAGGATGCCACCTAGTCATATGGCGATGCATTGTGTAGTTTCCGAAACTGTATTTTTTGTCGGTCCCTCTGGACAGTCTATCTTGACATATAAGGCAAGTTACGTATCTTGCATTTACTTTTTTCTGACCTTTGGGAATTTTAAAAAATTGCCAAATGAAGTTTTCTTTCCGGTGAGACGTCTTGGGCTGCTCAGGCAAAAACTGCCTCTCTTCGTGCTCGTCCTCCTGTTCCTCTTCTTCTTCTTCTTGTTGAATTACAACTTGAGCAGGTGGTCCACTCTTCCTTGGATGTGGTGGAGGTGGTGGGGAAGCACCAGCTGAAGCTACTAAAGAAGCCATTGCTCAGTGATCACAAAGGGTCTTTCTCTCACAATGATGAAAGTCAGAGTGAGGAAAGAAGGAGGGATTTTCATCATTTGGGAAAAACAAGAGTTCTCAACCAATCAAAAGTGTTCATTTTAGATTATATGACCTAGTCTTACATCATTAGGAAACCAAAAGTGAAATGAACCAATGAAAAGTGTTATTACCAAGTCACATGACTTGCTGTGTTTACGTTAAGCGCTTTGCAGGGCCTCCCTGTTTGCTTCCAGAAACCTGCGCTTTGGCACTCGCTTCGCGTACCAGTTCGCTAACGTAGCACGTCATATGACGTATCAAGCGACAACGTGGAACGTCATGCGGACGGGAGGCGTCACGATGTTGTTTTCTAACGCGGCACTTGCGGTAAAGAAACGTTTACCGGCTCGCGGTCTATTTCGCGGCATCAAGGTCAGCTAACGGGAAGCTTCCTGATTCGCGAAGCGGGAACGAAGAAAAAAAAAATATTTAAAAAAAAAAATATTCATAAACATATAAAATATATTTTTGGATTTAAAGAAGAATACATTTTACAGCTACAGATATTAGCTGTTAAAAAACCAATGAAATTCACTGAAAAAACCATAGGTTATAGACCATATATAGTTAGGAATTAGCATTTACAAAACCTTGAAAATTCACTGAAAAAACCATAGGTTATAGACCATATATAGTTAGGAATTAGCATTTAAAAAACCTTATTTTACTCACACAAAACCATTGAAATTCCATATATAGTTAGTTGCACTAACTATATATCGCGCACCTGCAATCCACTGCTGATCATGTCACATATTACATCATTCATGACATGGTCAGTGACATCACTGATGACATCACTGATGACATCTCAAATGACATCACTGATGACATCACTGATGACAACATCCAGTGACTGTATGTTTCTGTAAAGTTAAAATATATCTTACATATTGAAGAATGAGTGGATGTATAAGTGTCTGGATGAAGGATTTAGTAGGTGCGTGACTGACTGTATGAGTGAGTGATTAAATGTGTCTCACTGAATGCATGGGTTAGTGACTAAACTGTCTTAATTTGTGCATCATTATGTCTGTTGTTCTGTAAACTGCTGCATGTGTTGATCATTAGCTATACGAGAGGCTATATGTGTTATTAATTGCTTGCCCAAGTATTTCTATGGGAGATTGAGTTTGTGTGGGGGTGGCTGGAAGGTGTGTGACTCTATGCATAGATGTGTGAACAGTTTATTCACTAGGTGTATGAGTTCAAGAGTGCATGTGGAAACAGCTACATGGGCAGTTGACTGTGTGCATGAGTGTATTGATGAGTGAATGGATATCTCAATGCTACATGTCATAGTAAGTACATATGTAAAACACAGTACATGTGAGAGTTGGCATATATAAATAACTGTGCATGAGAGCCACCGAATGAGTGAGTGGTTGTATCGATCATTGTGAACTTGTATCAGGGATTGTATAAGAGAGTAAATATGTGTTAGTATATGTTTCAATAAGTAAGGTGTGTTTAACTGTATAGTTGAAGAAATGGAGATGAGATTGTTTCTTTGCATGACTGACTGGGTGTGTGAGTAACTCCATGGATGAGTGGAAGTGTGTGTGTCTGTATACACTGAGTGTATCTAAGGTTATATTAGAGTCTGAAGAGGTTTATCGTATTAGCACAAGAATGATGTCAAATGAGATGTCATCAGTGATGTCATCAGTGATGTCATTTGAGATGTCATCAGTGATGTCATCAGTGATGTCACTGACCATGTCATGAATGATGTAATATGTGACATGATCAGCAGTGGATTGCAGGTGCGCGATATATAGTTAGTGCAACTAACTATATATGGAATTTCAATGGTTTTGTGTGAGTAAAATAAGGTTTTTTAAATGCTAATTCCTAACTATATATGGTCTATAACCTATGGTTTTTTCAGTGAATATATATATATATATATATATATATATATATATATATATATATATATATATATATAAAATTATAATCGCTCGGCACCCTCAGTGTACCTTCGGGGTCCAGTTGAGGGTGATGCAGGTACACTGAGGGTGCCGAGCGTCGAGGGCGGTGTGCCAATTACGTTCCCACCCCCCTCCTGTGACCCATGGTGTACTTTCCCGACACCATTTAAGTGCAGAAACCATGAAGTTGGAAGCCTCCTAAACCAGGAGTAATTAGGAAGCAATCATTTCTTCCTAATTTTTTGCACTTTTTCACTTTTTTTGTTGTTTTCACTTTCACGTCCCTAGGTAAGGGTGGGCCTTAGCGTGTCCATACCGCCAGGGTTTAATACACCAATAAGACCTGAAGAATGCCTGGTAACATTACACTGTTTCATGGCTGAAACATGTCGACTGATTTATAAGGAAACTACCACTCAATTAACTGTGGACTCTTTTCCAAACACCTAATTTTAATGACTTGTCCTTAGTGATCAAAAAATAAAATTGTTTCTGGTACACTACTGACTATTTTTAAATCCTCACCACTCATTAGTTTAATTTACTTTACACAACACGCCCGAATCTCACTTTCCTGCTCCGCAGTAAATCTGGCGTCGCAGCACACCAAAGAGGCACTCTGTCTCTTTGGTGGGGCCCGATGATGAAGCATGTCATCACTAGGTGGTGAGTGAGGGCCTTCCTGAAACGTCCTGAATTTGGCCGTCAATAACCCCCCTTTCTTAGTTGCTCCTAACTGTGGTCTGTGTGAACCACTCAACACTCTTTTCTTGTTTACTGGTAATACAAAGCCGGACTAAAGACATAGCAATAAACAGAAGGGCAGAGGTATGCCTCGATCTCTCTGCGGGTCATTACTTTCAAATCCAAATATCACCATCTCTGGTGAAAGGACAACCGGGATACTGAGCATGGAATTTAAAAATCGCTCTACATCCAAAAGAAAGACCCCCAATTTTGGGGAGCCAAAGAACATATGTACTTCATTGGCTGCTGAGAGGCTGCATCTTGGACAACAATGGCCCCCACGGCCCCCCATTTTGACATTTCAGCCGGCGTGTAATAAGGATCCAGCAAAGCCATACAGCCTTAAAATCGTAGACTTCCAGATACTAACACACTGCTGGCCAGTTCAAGAGCCTGACTAATGTCCACCCCTGTATTACCCAGCTTAGCCTCCCACTTGGCATTCTGTAGAGAAAGATCATCTGGAAGGCCTGATAGTAAGTGCTGATACACTACGCCAATTCTTGACCTCCTCTGAGTCAATTCAATCAATGTAATCTTGTCAAACAAGGTGGTAGCTTGACCCTTCATTTTAACAACAAAACTTCGGATCTGCAGATATTTAAAAAAATAAATCATATGTATTGAGATAGAATTTATCCTTTAGAAATTAAAAGGAGGCCATTTTCCCATCAAAGCCTAAATCACCAAGAGCTCCCAACCCTAGCGACAACCACCTAAAAATGGTCTGATCTTGAAAAATGGACGGCAAAGAGTCTAGCAGCGGTGAATGGTGTATAGGAATTAATATTGGGAATCGACCATTTACGCCGAATCTTACGCCAAACTGAAAACATGGCCCCAAAAACCTTAAACTTAGTCTTCTTATAATAGCTGGGTTCAAGAATCCGCAATAAGATCCCCTTAGCATCCTCTCCAAGCCCTATTTCATAGATAGTAGGTCTACAGAACGACTGCACCACCGCCCTGTCCCCGAGCAATGGCAGGCCAAAATGTTGGAGCAGGGCGGACTAGTAATATAGCAAAAGATTCGGAACTGACCAACCCCCTCGGACTCTCGAGAGGCCCATCCACTTAGCTGCCCTACGAGGGCGACGATACCCCCAGAGAAATCTATTGCAGGTCCTTTCTGCTCTGGCCAGGCTTATTTGTGAGAACTCCATTGGAATGGTTCTGAATAGATATAAAAACGTAGGTAGAACCAACATTTTAAGGACGTTACACCTACCATACAAAGAGAGATGTAAGTTGTCCAATCTTACTAGGATAGAGTTAACTGATTCAATAACCCGCAAAATATTCAAATCTGGAATATTGCCAACTAGGGCAGAGATTTTAACCCCTAGATATGTTGCAACTTGAACCACTGGGGCTTGAGAAGGACCCATAGCGGCAGTTTGAATAACCTGGGTTTTGGTGATATTGAGCTTGTAGCCAGAGAGCTCACCATACTGTTCTGCTAGGTTCTTTAGGACAGAGAAGGCAGATGCAACATCCCTGGTTAAAGCTACAATATCGTCGGCATAAGCCAATGTCTTGTACTCGGTAGCATTGACCCTAACCAGCAGAATATTTAAAGAACACTCAATTTTGCTTAAAAAAGGGTCGATGTACAGGGCAAAAAGCAAGGGCGAGCAGGGACAACCCTGCCTAGTGCCCCTGCTAATGCTAAATATTGTTGACACCAGACCAGAAACGCAAAAAGTGGCCACTGGAGCAATATAAAGCGATTGAACTGCCTGGATAAACTCAAGACTAACACCTTTCCAACGGAGAACTGCCCACAAAACCCCCCAAGCGGCCCTGTTGAACGCCTTCTCGGCGTCCAACAGGATCGCTCCAAGGGGAGACTCAGTAACCTGAGCCCAATTCAGAAGTGCGATAACCCGGCGGACATGGTCGGCCATATCCCTGCCCTGGATAAAGCTGTGCTGCCATAATGAAACCAATGGAGAGATCACCAAGGCTAATCTGGTGGACAACATTTTGGAATACATTTTACTGTCTGTATTTATAAGAGATATAGGGCAAAACGAGGAAGGGTCAAGCTCTGGTTTGTCTTTCTTTCTAAAGAGAACGATAGTAGTTTGGCGCCATGAGTCCGGTATGTTGCCTTCCTGTGCAGCACTAAGAACTGAGAGAAAATCCACCCGAATCTCCAAGCGGAACACACTATAAAATTCCAAAGGAATAGCATCTGAGCCTGCAGCTTTGCCGTTCGCTAATGAATTCATTGCTAGCTCAATCTCTTCCCATTCTATGGGGGCAGATAGAGCTTCATTCTGTTGGGCCGTAACATGAAGGGTATTAATGTCCTGAAGAAAAGTATTTTCCTCTGTATACAATGTGCGATAGAACTGCTAAAAAACACCCATCCTGTGTGTCATGAACATGGCCTTGATAATCTTGGATCTTAGTGATACGGTTGGCCAGACTCCTCTGCTGGAGTCGTTTGGCCAGGACCCTGCCAGATTTTTCCCCAAACTCGAACATCATAGTACAAAACTGTAAGAACTTAGCAGCCAGGTCCTGACCAAAGAACTCCAGCAGACCAGCCCTAGTTTTAGCAACCAGTAACTGACTTTGACCTTTGTCCCGACCCTCCTTAATAGCACCTATTAATTGAACCTCTGCAACCCTCAACTCCTCAATACGCCTTCTAGTTTGTTCTTGGATTGTCCTCCGTTGACAGGCCGAGAAACTCTGCGTCTCCCCCCGGACTGCAGCCTTAAGTGTATCCCAGACTGTGTTACCAGAAGCTGTCCCCCTATTAATATTTACAAATTCAATTAACCAATTCCTCATGTGTTCTAAATAAGACTGTTCCAGTAATAGTTTTCTTTTGAATGTCCAGACCCTTGGGACACCAGGCCCGTGAGAAAGAGGACATTCGACGATCAGGGGATTGTGATCTGACAAAATTCTTGGGGGGGGCTGAAATAGAAGTAACCTCAGCAAGCTGATCCGACATAAAAAAATAGTCCAACCGGGACATTTTATTATGAGGGGCAGAATAATATGTAAAGCCATCTTGATTTTTATTATGGCGAAACCAGAGGTCAATCAAACAGTGCTCTTGAACCAGAGCTTGGAGCGCCCTAATGACTTTAGGCTTCTTGCCCACATATCTTTGACCACCTGCTAAATTCAAATCAGCAAACAAATTAATATTCATATCCCCACACAAACAAATAGGATGAGGTCATAATGCCAGCTCTACATTCAAATAATATACTACTGCCGGGTCGTCTAAATTTGAGCCGTACACTGTGCAAACAGTTAAAGGTCTGCCATTGATTGTCAACTCAGCGATTACCCATCTCCCTGCGCTACCATGACTAGTTTTCCTACATGATCCAACCCCCCGTCTCAATAGAATTGCCACCCCTCTAATCATAGAGGTCTGGCGGGAGCATCCGATTAAATCAAACCCTGGAAATAATCACGATTGCTCCAGGGAACATGCGTTTCTTGCAAACAAAGTACATCTATTTGCAGAGCTTGAATGATTCTCGAGAACAGGGCCCTTTTCTTACCATCATTCAGCCCACATATATTCCAAGAACCTAGGCGGAATTTACACTGCGCCATTTACTATCATAAGAGAGCCTGACCCGAAAAGTGCGTACAGAACAATTTTAATCCACCCTTCTAGAAATGAACATACTCTAAGGATACCAGTACCAACAAAAGTGCCACGAATATACTTTAAATTCAAGCATTTTTTTTTATTTTTGAACCCCTCCCACTCCCCCCTGACCACCCTCCCAACCCTTAGCCACCCTAACCCCACCCACCTGTAGCCCCCCTACCCCCGCACCCCCCATGTAAGGCAATAGGACCGAGGGCCTTGTGATGGAAGGACTGGTTTGGCACAATTTCCCCTGGTGTCATTGCCAAGCTATTAATAACGGGTTGGGGTTTCGGCCGTGGGGAGAAAAGGAGAAAAGAAAAAGAATATAGGAACCAAACTCTTCCCCAACAAATGGCCAATACCCCCACTTAAGGACCCTTAGGTTCTTGAAGAAAAAAGACATAGGAAAACATAGCTTTAGAGCCTAAAGTGAGTTCAAAAACTCCTTAGCCTGAACTTCAGAAACAAAAAATCTGGTCTGGCCCTGATAAATAATTGTAGGTTTAGAGGGAAAGAGCAACAATACTTGAGCTCCCTTTGACTGGAAAGGTGCTATTAGCTGTCGGAGATGCCACCTCCGCTCAACAGTAGCTGGACAAAAGTCAGGCCTGACAAAAAACTCACATCCTTTCCCAGCCCGCCTCCTATCTGGCCTGGCTAAATCATAAATCTTTTCCCTGGCTAGAAATTTATTCAAGCATATTAAGATAGGGCGAGGCTTATCCTCAGTTTGGGCAGTCCGTTGCCTCCGCTTAAACGGAAAGCGATGTGCCCGCTGGACTTCAGGTTGCCAGTCCCACTGTTTAACCTCAGGAAATGCTTCAGTGAACAGTTCGACGACAAACTGCCTGGTGTCCGACCCTTCCATCCCTTCCGGGACTCCCAAAACTCTCAAGTTGTTCCTCCTTGCTCTGTTTTCAATGTCTGTGAGTTTCCACAGCATGTCGTCACTTTGAGTTTTAATGAGGTCTGTAATGCCCCTCTGAGTGTCCATGTCATCTTCTAGAGTGGAGATCCTCTCTTCCGCCTCCACGATTCTTGAGGCAATATTCGAGCATGTTTTTGCTACTCTCCTGATAGAGTTTTTCACCCTGCGGCACGCGCCCACAGCGTCCCCGCCAATTCCCGCTCCCGATACTTGCACTGCTGGGGACTGTTCCACCACAGTGGCTAACTTCAAAGAGCCGGCCCCCCGGGCTGTCGAAACGCGTCCTGTGGAGGCAGAAGCCGGATTCTTCACCTGGGCTTTAGGCGGCATGACTAGTAAGCATGGGCGTAAAATCCGTTCCGCTCGCGGATTTTCGGTAAATTCGCAATCCGCGAACTCTCGCGAACTTGCCGAAAATTGGTAAAATCCGTGCGAAGCGGATTTTTTGCTTGGTCGCACTTGCCAACTGAATACTATACAATTTCGCGGGAGTAAATACTTGCGAACACGTAGATGCGGCGGGCAGCGACAATCTCGCAATTGCGAGATTGCAAAATTTGCAATTTCGCACAAGAAATCCACCAGCAGGCAGCATAAACCTTGAAAATTATGATTTTTATCAGAATAACTCCTCAGGTTGACATTTGCCTGCACTTTTTCTTTGCAAGGAGTTCATTTTGGGGGGTGGGGGTGGGAGGAAGGAAGTGCCCCACAGTCTCCAACTTCCTGTTCCTGTCCACCAGGCTCCTCCCAGTGCTTTCTTCATGTGCTGGTCACTTTGATTTGGATCTTGACCTGGAAGGATTACTTTTGTGGATGCTGCTGGATATTTGGATTTTTGCAAAACTGAAAGCACTCAGCAGGTGCAAAAGTTCAATCTTATCATTAGTAACCATTCCCTGTAGTGCTTCCTGAGGGGCCCCTTCAGAGTTCATTTGCCTACTTGCAACTATTCTATGACCCTGCTCTGACCCTCACAGCAGGCTCAGAGAATAGCTACAAGTATACAACAAAGGTCCTGTTAAAAAAATTACAGTGCAACAGAAAGCAATTACAGACAAAACTGAAAGCACTCAGCAGGTGCAAAAGTTCAATCTTATCTTAGTAACCATTCCCTGTAGTGCTTCCTGAGGGCCCCCTTCAGAGTTCAGCAAATTACAGATAAGGAAGCAGGTGCCAGCCAGACTGGAAGTTTAAATTCAGTGACACATTAATCAACCCCAAATTAATTCATGTCAGTTGAAGCAGGGCAGGTGTGCTTGCTTTTTTTCACCCCCATAATCTACAGTGATAAACCAACCAGAAGGTGGCAGTGATGTACCAGAGGGTGGCATGGGTGTACCAGAGGGTGGCAGTGGTGAAACAGAGGGTGCTGTGAACCTGTGATGATGAACCAGATGTAGAAACAACATAGTCGCGGCCGTTGCGAGCCGACAAGTAAGTTCGCAATTGCGAACTGGTACAGAACTCTCGCGAACTGGCAGAAATCCTTGCGAACACAAAAAAAATTCCGCAAATTCGCAAGAGTTCGCGGATTTTGCGATTGCGAATCCGTAAATACGCAAGTTCGCGGATTGCCAATTCGTAAAATCCGCCCATGCTTAATGACTAGGCACGGAGAACCAAACAGCTGAAAGATGGAGCCGCAGCCAGAGCAACAAGCGGAGGAGCCCGTCCGCAGAGAGAGAATCCAGCTGGTGAGTCGATTCCTAGAGACCAGGGGCCCCCACAGCATAGCATTTTTTTTTAAACTGAAGTAACTGAAGTTATTGAATAGGTTTTCAAAAGTCCTGCCCAATTTCAATCTTCAAGAGCCATAATACACCGTAGATCAGCGAGTAAACCAGGAGAGAGTGTTTCACCCAGCTCACTCAGCCGAGTGACCGGCCGCCATCTTGCCCACGTGAAAGCCCTGTCTGATATGGAATGGGCCACTATTCTCAAATACCCATAAGCAGATTTCCCGTAATTCCCAGTTCAAGTTCATACAGCTCTCAGTACTACATAGAGCATACTTACTTAACACCACACAAGGTACATGTGATGTACCCATCGGCCTCTTCAGGGTGCCCACGTTTTCATACACCTAACGCAGACTTAATTCATATGATCTGGTCATACCCATCTCTGTCTGTTATTGGGGTAAGTTTCAGAGGGTCTCTCACATCTGTCAATGATAACTTCTTGGTGTCTATGGAATCCTGGGTTTGCCCCTCTCCCCAAAACAGCTAAAGTGATCCAATTCTTCGCCAACCTTACCTTACTATTGGCAAAAAGAATGCTCACACAATGGTGGAAGACAAATAAGGCACCAAGATAGGGGGCTTGGGGTGGAGGTTCTGTGCTGGGACACTGCAAAAGGCACAGCTCTGAGGCGAGAGTAATATAGAGGGCTTCGTAAAAAAAACAATCTCGATGGATTGGGCTCACCTGCTGGAGTAATTCTGGGCACACATATCTGATACCTAGCAGGCATAGAGGAACGTTTATTCTACTCACCTAACTGCCTGCATATTGGGCGCATACCCACACACTGCCATATCGAAGCACTTTACAAGCCTCCCAATCATGTACACCATGAACCAAAATGGACCACTCAAACTAGTTTTGGGAGTTAGGGAGGGGTTGTTTAATCTTTTTGTCTGTGACTGTTTTTCTCTTTGTAAAACAGCGTTTAAGAATATATTGATTGCCTACTGTCTTAACCCTGCCAACTAATATGTCTTATCAAGAACGAGGTATAATTTACAAACATATCTGCAATGAGTCAGTAATAGGAATGGAATAAGTATGTGAAATACCTGTAAATTGAAAATCAATAAAGTAAGTTTAAAAAGAAATTCAAATCTATATAATGAGTTGCATAGATTATGAATACTTAAAGGCAGTGATTATCACTCTGCACACACACACAGACACACAAATGCTGTGTCTTTATTGGTCATGTCACTTGCATGTGCTCGATTGTTTGACTTTCTGCTTTTCACTGCAATGCTGTTATTGAAATTGTATTTTGATGTCAACTAATGTTGCTCTTAAATAACTTATTAGTAGGCATTTTAAAAAAAAAACTATTTACGTTTTACTACCTGAGCCAATTTAACATTTCACCAATGTATTATGCCGTCCACTATGTAAGTTCATACATTATGGGTGTTAGATAGGAAGCAGTGACATTTTTTAGTAGAACATGGCTTTGATTCTATTCTATTGTCAGTTTCAGCACTGCAGGAAGTCCAATGTTTGTTTTTTCAAGTGTGCCAAAGAGGAGGCATTGAACTGATATGGCACCATTTTCTCAGCTCGTACATCATGTCTGAATTGTATTACTTGCCAGTTATTCATTACATTTGTATGTTCTTATCTATTTCTGTCCTATAATCCTTTGTTTCTCTAAAACATGCTTTGTCAAAGTTAGCTTTGGAGTAACAGTGAAATCTTAGTGTATTGGCTATTGAGATCGGTAGTCTTTCGCGACCTGGAGAATGGGGATGGCCAAATATGCATTCCAAGAAGTATGCAATATGTACCCACAATATGTTTATTATAGATTTGTGGGCGCTTTTCCAGTTATCAAAAGCCGAGATTAGGGAGAATGCATAACAATGAAGATATTTGGGTGACTACATGCTCCATCCCTTTGGGCACTAGTTTTCTAGCTCTATGATTTCTTGAGTTGGATTCTGGTACAGACCAATAGGTGTCTTAAAAGCTTCTAAGGCAGTGTTTGGTTAACTAAACGGACTAATAAAATGGTGTTCCCATAACATGAAGCAGTGTAATCACATAACAAATCCTTCTGCTACAATCCTATTTGTGAGCAAGCTCTATCACCAGATAGGATCAGTAGCTCACACGTTAAGTTCCTATTAACTAAATGTGAGTGACAAAGTAGGTTTGAAAGAAAGATAACAGTGTTACTAAAAAATAAGAAAATGCTACTTTGACATTCCTAAACCTCAGACATGAAAAATTAAGACAATGATACGCGGTCTAATTATTCCACCTTCTTACAAATTGGTTCTTTTGTAATGCACTGGTAATACCACAGGTGGGATATCCGTTATACTTGTGACCAAGCACCCAATTCTAAATCAGGCCCTAGATTTGGAGCAAGAAGTCACACATTCAAATCTAGGCTTTACTCACTTTAAAAAAACAGGATATTCCACGCAAATTACTTAATCTCGCTCTGCCTCAGGTAATTCTTTTGTCACAGCCAATATGGTCTAGAGGCATACATTAGGAATATTATATACGTACACCTTTTCTTGTGAAGTGTGCCCAGATGACACAACATCTGATGGATGAGAGCTGTGACCTTGTGTCTCTTATATCTCAGATAGAGCTCCCTCCATCATTGAGGCATGGCGACATACAGTAAAATATCTAAGTGTCATTTTACATTGATGATATCAGTTTGACCTCTTGTATAGTTTATGTCTCTGAGGAATCATTCAGTGTGTGCATGAGAAAGTCCTCTGCATGTTCAAAGATCATCTGTACTCACCATACTTTTTTTTTATTTACAGGTTTCTGTATGACCATTTCCCTGCTTTCCATCGTCTATGGTGCTATACGCTGCAACATCTTGGCAATTAAGATCAAATATGATGATTACGAGATTAGTGTGAGACCTGTGGCCTACCTGTGCGTATTCCTCTGGAGGAGCCTGGAGATCGCCACTAGAGTCACTGTCCTGGTCCTATTCAGCTCTGTCCTACAAATCTGGATCCTCCCAGTGGTGCTGGTGAACTTCTTTGTTTTTTTCTTTTACCCCTGGGTCCTCTACTGGCAGAGCAAGTCCCCTTTCCCTGAGAATTTAGAAAAGGCCCTTTCAAGGTTGGGCACGGGAATCGTTCTGTGTCTTTTGACATTCTTGTATGCGGGCATTAACATGTTCTGCTGGTCAGCTGTTCAGCTGAAACTAAATGATCCAGACTTGATTAACAAATCCCAGAACTGGTACAGAATGGCTGTGTATTACATGCTACGGTTCATTGAGAATGCCTTTCTCTTGCTTTTGTGGTACATCTTTAAAACGGATGTCTACACATACGTATGTGCCCCTTTGCTGGTGCTCCAACTACTGATATGTTACTGCTTTTCTGTTTTGTTCATGCTTGTGTTCTACCAGTTTTGCCATCCTTGCAAGAAGCTCTTTTCTTCCAGCATCTCAGAGGGCTTGCTTGCATGCTTCAAGTTCCTTTGTTTCATATGCAAGCCTCTAAATTCTTCTGACTCACTAGAAAAAGGGGACATAAAGTCTTTCAACGATTTTGGTGATAATGTGCCAGCTGGTAGCAAAACCAATGAGTCCCAGAACGTGAATGCCGGCGAAGAAGCGGTTGCCAATTCCTGAAGCTAGGAACAGGCTTATTCTCACAGTGCAGATGGCATTGCAGCCATTGAGTATCAAAACACAGAGGTTATCTGTGTTCTGTGGTGTCTGGGCACCGTTGTTGCCCACTCAAGAGCACCTGTATAGGGATGCCATTTTGCCAGAAAGTAAAGCGGATGCTGTGGTAACGTTTACATAGATCTCATACAAAGATGGTGGCAGCCTCTCCACAGTCCTCATGTCGGTACATTTTGTGTTTTGCATTTTTGGGACAGGTTTGCCCCACAAAGGGGTGTTCTGGTTTGGCATTTAAGACAGATATCCTTTTTGTGGCAGGAGATGTCATTTCAGTAGTATTTTGTCTTATTAATGACAATGAAGGTTGGAGAACAAATGACAAATTCACATTTCATGAAAGTCAATCAGACTCAGGGTTTGTAACGTTGGGAGTCACAATATCGAAGTTTTAACATCAACCTGCACTCCTATTGACGCCACAATACCGACCACCAAGATATTGCCAAGGTAAGTAGTTAGAATAGCAATTCTTCCGTTCCCTATATGTGCTTACCATGACCATATAGAGGTATTTTATATTGCTGTGTGGATACGTGTGCAGGTAAAAATTATTGGCCTTGATATTGTGGCGTGACGCCCATTTATACAGCTTGACAAGTACTAAGTATTTCTACGAGCTACTCCTTTTACTCTGTAAATATTGTGTGAATAGTGTTGAACCACAGTGCCTGAGGGGCAATTGGTTAGGCAAAACTGTGTAACTAAAAGTTTTTGTTGGTGGCACAACAAAATTATGGTAAATATTGTGGCCAACATAGATATCTTGTTCGGTGCTGTGTACTGTGCACTGTCTGCACTCTAGTCAAATAAATCATTGGGAATATTTTGTGTGGAGGAAAATGTTTTACTGCATTTTTCTGTATTTCTACCTGTAACTTGCAACTGTTTCTTATACTTAGCATCTTATGGAACTTATACCTGCTAGGCTTGAGAAAGTGCTTAGCTATATTGTCTATTCTGGCCTCCCTTGTTTTTCGAAAGAGTGCCAATCAGTTCCAGTGGGCACTGACATATATTACATAGCAGTATCTTCAGGCCAACATTTAAAAATTATGAATTGCCAGAATATGATCAGTTATATGGTAGTTGTCAATAGACACATTATTAAAACTCCGCAAACTCATTTGAAGCTTTGCAAATAATTTTCCATGGCCATAAACATTACTCCCTGGCCAGAAAATACCTTGTGCAAAGGACTTTCTATCTAACAAATACCCTGATTTCACTTTTTCCCACAACAGCCCTTCTAAATTTTTACAGAACCCTCCAATGCTTTTCCCCTCTAAGAACTGGTACAACCTGCCTTCAAAATAAATGGATGGCGGCTGTGATTACCAACTCTAATTGGAGCTTCTTTAATAATAAAATATGCACAAGGTAGAAAATCGATGCTAGGGCTGCCATGGAACCCCTGACTCATTTTGTTTTAAGTTTTAAAAGTAAAGTTTATTAAGTAGGAAAAATGGAAGTAACAAAACCACAGGTTCACAATTTAATATAATAACAATGTTCTGAAAACATCTGAATAATAATAAGATACAACAGGAAAATATTTGCAATTATATGTAGAAAACAGGATAAGGATGAGAGAAAAAGAAAATAGAAAGATGCATAAATAAAAGCACTTCTCGTACTGCAATTAGCATCATTTTAAACAGTAGTGGAATTACAAAAATCATAGAGTACATATTATCAGGGAAACAAAAAAGGCAAAACATATTACTCTTAGAATTGAATCTCTGATAAGAAAAAATATATATTCAAGGAAGTTTAGATACTTCATAGGTTAAGGGCTGATGTATGAAAGTCTTTAAAGTGGAGGAATCTAGAAAAATGGTTACTGGAGACCAAACAGAATTTTGTTTAATAGTTAGAGACATTGGGACAGTAAACGCTCTATCTAGTCTATGATCAGAACAAACACCATACCACCATGCTTGAAAGGAGATATGCAGAGCATTCTTCCAATTTTTTGTAATCTGTTGAAATGTGACGGTAATTAATAAGTCTACAATTTGGTGTACAGTCTTAATATCGAGTCATTTATTTCGACTGGACATAATATCGACTAGAGAATATCGAGATGGCATTAATATCGAGGTAAGTAATATCGATTTTTTTTTTATCGATTGTTATGTATGTAAAAAATATCGACATAAAAAATATCGAGTAAGTAATATCGTCAGTAAAAAATATCGATATGTGTATTAGTTTAAAAATATCGAAAGTTGTGTTATCGACTGTCACAATATCGACTCTCATGATATCGAATTTTAATATGTATATATATAATATGTAATAGTTCAATGTACATTGTTTTAATGTTTTATAATAGCATTTTGTGTTAAAATGTATTAATTTTATTTATTTATTTATATAGAATTAATGTTAAAAATTATTAATAAATAAAAAAAAAATTATATTACTATAATAATTTCTAGGAGCGGGTAGTGGGTTTTTAGGGGAATAGGGTGGGAAGTATTTTAAATATAATTAATTAATTATGTAAATATATTAATTGGTATTAATTAATTAATTATGTAAATATATTAATTGGTATTAATTAATTAAATATGTAAATATATTAATTGGTATTAATTAATTAAATATGTAAATATATTAATTGGTATTAATTAATTAAATATGTAAATATATTAATTGGTATTAATTAATTAAATATGTAAATATAATTATTAGTATTAATATGTAATTAATTGTTAAATTACTATTTAATTAAATATATAATATGTAATTGGTAAATATGTTATTTTAATAGCTTATTTTAGAATTATGCTTATTTAAATAATTTTTTTCATGTAGCCGGTTGTGGGATTATAGGGGATTAGGGTGGGAAGTAATTTAATAGTAAGTAATTAAATCTGTTAATTAATTAATTGGTAAGAATAAGTAAATACTTGTTATTTATCTAAAATATGTTAATTATATATAATTTAATTGTTAATTTATTTAAATAAATGGAATTATTGTTGAATATGTAAAATCAAACTTTTTTAGGATATGTAGTGGGTTGTGGGATTATAGGGGAATAGGGTGGGAAGTAATTTAATTGTAAGTAATTAATTATGTTAATTAGTTAATTGTTATGAATAATTAAATATTTGTAAAATAAATTAAATATGTAAATTATATTTTATGTAATTGTAAATTTATTAACATTAATGCTATTATAGTAAATTATGTTACATATCACATTTTTATGTTATGTAGTGGGTTGTGTGTTAATAGGGGTATAGGGTGGGAAGTTAATTAATTATAAGTAATGACATATGTTAATTAATTAATTGGTATTCATAATGAAATAATTGTTAAAGACTTAAAATATGTTAATTATATAGATATAAATAGATATAACTAATATTATAATAATTAAATATAAAATATATATATATGAAATATAATTGTCTAATTACATTTAATTACATATATATAATATATTTATAATTAGATATATAAAGATATATATAACATATATATATATAATTATAGATATTCTCATATATATATTATTTTGTATTTGGGGAAAGAGGTTGGTTTAGTCTTCTGGGTTACTTTTCTGTTTGGTTATTAAGGGGTATATGTTGTGTGCAGAGTCAGTTGTAAAGGGGTATTTTTAGGGGTCAGGGTCAGTTTTCAGTTAGTGGGTAAAGGGGTATTTGTAGGGTTCAGGGTCAGTTTTCAGTATTTGGGTAAAGGGTAATTTTTTTCTTTCAGAGTCAGTTTTCAGTTTGTGGATAAAGGTGTTTTTAGGGGTCAGGGTCAGTTTTCAGTTTTTGGGTAAAGGGGTATTTGTAGGGGTGAGGGTCAGTTTTCAGTTAGTGGGTAAAGGGGTATTTGTAGGGGTCAGGGTCAGTTTTCAGTTAGTGGGTAAAGGGGTATTTTTAGGGGTCAGGGTCAGTTTTCAGTTAGTGGGTAAAGGGGTATTTTTAGGGTTAAGGGTCAGTTTTCAGTATTTGGGTAAAGGGTATTTTTTTTGGTTGCAGGGTCAGTTTTCAGTTAGTGGGTAAAGGGGTATTTTTAGAGGTCAGGGTCAGTTTTCAGTTTTTGGGTAAAGGGGTATTTTTAGGGGTTAGGGTCAGTTTTCAGTTAGTGGGTAAAGTGGTATTAGTAGGGGTCAGTGTCAGTTTTCAGTTAGTGGGTAAAGGGGTATTTTTAGGGGTTAGGGTCAGTTTTCAGTTAGTGGGTAAAGGGTTATTTTTAGGGTTAAGGGTCAGTTTTCAGTATTTGGGTAAAGGGTCTTTCTTTGGTTGCAGGGTTAGTTTTCAGTTTGTGGGTAAAGGGGTATTTTTAGAGGTCAGGGTCAGTTTTTAGTTAGTGGGTAAGGGGTATTTGTAGGGGTCAGGGTCAGTTTTCAGTTAGTGGGTAAAGGGGTATTTTTAGGGGTCAGGGTCAGTTTTCAGTTAGTGGGTAAAGGGCTGTTTTTAGGGTTAAGGGTCAGTTTTCAGTATTTGGGTAAAGGGTATTTTTTTGGTTGCAGGGTTAGTTTTCAGTTTGTGGGAAAAGGGGTATTTTTAGAGGTCAGGGTCAGTTTTCAGTTTTTGGGTAAAGGGGTATTTTTAGGGGTCAGTGTCAGTTTTCAGTTAGTGGGTAAAGGGGTATTTTTAGGGGTCAGGGTCAGTTTTCAGTTAGTGGGTAAAGGGTTATTGTTAGGGGTCAGGGTCAGTTTTCAGTTAGTGGGTAAAGGGGTATTTTGTGGGTTCTGGGTCAGTTTTTAGTTTGTGGGTAAAGGGGTGTTTTTAGGGCTTTGGGTCAGTTTAGGGTTTTAGGTTAGAGGGATACAGGGTAAAAATATGGTCAATTTAAATGTCTATTAAATTAGTTACTTTTTCATATATTTTATATAAAATATTTGAATTAATATACATTAAAACAATTATTGGTATTGTAGGACTTTAAATATTAATAAATTTTTAAACATATTTAAATGTATAAGGTATTTTTTAATAGATTATTTAATATGCAAATAATATTTATATACAATAATAAAGAAGGAAACATAGACAGGGTTAAATGCCATAAATGAAAAATTGTTTATTCACATATACAAATTTATTTGTAAGTAGAGAATCCTTTTTTTATTTATAATCAAAAAATTTCATTCAATGTTTTTATTAACATAACAAAAATATGAAGTACATGTATATGTTTTTAACACATAAATTATATTAACATAATTTTTTTATCTTTTACATATATTAACATTTAAATAGTTTCTGAAACAAATTGGTAATATGTACTTTTTATTTAATAACAAAATATTTATTCAGATACACATTGAATTTATTGTGATTGCAAATTATGTACATTTTTTTGTAATTGTAACATTTTTGTTTATTACCAAGTCATGTTATATTTTTGGAAATAATTATTATGAATATTGAACATATTTATAATATTCATTTTTAAATACATAAACACCAAAAACATTTATTATATACATACATAATGTTTTACATAATATTTGCAAATTTAAAAAAAACATTTCTTGTAACAAACTTATATATGCAATTTATTTTTACATTAACATTATTTACTAAATGTATTTATAAATCAAAAATTAATTTTTTAACTATAACATAACAGTTGAATAATTATTTCAAACTTATGAATAATTCTGAAATAATTTTATACACTTTAAAAAAATATTTACACTTAATATAATACTCTGTGTATTTTTTAAAGTGTTGGAATATAGAAATTAAATAGCATTTAGCTGTATACAGGGACTACTTTTTAACCGCGTAATGTTACTTAGGCGTATTTGGTGCTTCAACAGATCGCGGTTGGGTGCTGCTTCGCGTTAGAGAGGGTAAGTTTGTTTTAATTGTGTTTTATAAGTTTCTGAACTTATTGCTAGTGTATGTGTGCTGTGTTTATGTTTATGTAGGTAGAGTTAATTAGAGAAGATTGTGTGTTCGGTATTAGGTAGAGTGTACGATATTGGATTTTTACCGCGTTTTTGTTGTAGGTGTGTGAGGTGAGGTAATATGTTTAAATGTTACTAAGATAATATGTTTGATGTATAAATATGTGTTTTTATATATGTATGGGTGTTTTTATGTGGGTGGGTATGTTATTTATTTTTTCGAGGTTATCGTCGCGTTTCGCTGTTTTGGAGGACTCCCTTCTTTTTTGATCACAGCTGTGTAACGAGTATTATATACTCTTATTTTTGCACACTATTTTTTGGGTTTTTACATTTTCTTGGAGCGTTTATTTTTCGCCATTACGGATTTTTGGGTTTTCTATGGTATCTGGTGTCTACTGAAGTGGAAAGGAGTCGCTATGCATTTGCTTGTATTTTTGCATTTTTTTTGGGCTTTCATGGATTGTATGGGTTTTTGGAATGGTGTCCTATGGATTGCTTGGAATTGGATTACGTTTGAAGCTGCATCAGAAATATAAGTATTTTCTGGATTTTTAATGGGTGGGAAAACTGTTTTTAATTTTGCTTTACTTACGTTGTATGTAACATTTTGTAAATACATTATCTAAATACATTTTATATATGTTAATATTATGTATTTGATAATTTAATTGCAATTTGTTACATATTATAATGAAGAATTTTAGGAAAAATATGTTTAGTTTTACGTGTATAGTTATGTAATGTTTTAAAGAATAGTTTTGGCAATCATTGATAGATATTCTAGTCCTTTGCTAGTTGGATAGAGGGTAACTTGACTTTGGAGTGTGTTATACATTTTTTTAGTTTCTTTGGTGAGTTTAGGTCCAATCAAAGTTACTGATTGCTCCATTCGGAGCTCCTGGTAACTTTGTTCTTTTTGTAAGGATTGTATTAATTTGTGAAGGGTAGGCGTTCCTCGGCCTGTAGTTGCTTGGAAGGCATTGTGCCATCCTTCAACTGCATTGTTTGTTTTTGCTTCCTTATTTAGTGTGCTAAGGTAGACATTCCACCAAGCTATTTGGTATTTGGGTTGTCTTCTGTGGCCTGATCTGTGTAGCCTTCCTACCCATGTGTCTTCGAAGTAGTCAAGCATAGGGCTTAGTTTATCTTCGTTTCTTTTATAGTAGGGGCTGTCTATTAATAAGTTATAGTGCTCAGTAACATCTGTTAGTGGAACATAGGCTAGGGCGATGAGTTTTTTGATTTGATAAGCAAATGTGCTATCAGTGGCGTATTGGATACTCAAGGTTGATTTTTGTAGATGTCGCCAGATACATTGATTAAAGTGGTAATAGCAACCTTGTATTGCTGTGTGTGGGTATGTTTTAAGGATGCTGTTTATCATAGCTTTTTCAAAGTCAATGATAATTTTTTGTGGAAAATAGTTGTTAGTATGTTGCTTGACTTCAGTTAGTATTTCTTGATAGGTAGTTTGCTGTTTGTTTGGTAGAAAGGCATAAAGGAATGGAATATTTGCATTTTGGAAATGACCATGGATGGTGTATAATTGATAAAAAGGTTTGGGGCATACAGAAAAAGTACCGTCCATCATCCAAGTTTGGCATTGGGTAAGTTTTGTCATGTTGTTTGCTGTGGCAAACAGTATAATTCTTTTATCTTTAGATTTGTTGTCATAGAGTATAACATTTTCTTTATTGTGAGTTACAGAGAGTTCAGGTGGAATTTGGACTTCTTCTAAAGTTTTTGGTGTGGGAGGAGTAGTGCATGTTGCTCTTTTTTGTCTAGCTACTGTTCTTTTAAGGGATTCTATAGATGGTAATTGGCTAGAAGCATGTTGGGGAAGTACACTTAAATGGTGTTTCAGAATAGCAGTTGTTGGTTGATCAGTGCTAGTACTAGCTTCTTTAAGGGAATCTAGCATTTGTCTAATCTCTATTTCTGTTACATTGGGTGGGTGATTATGTTCTTTAGTATAAGTAACAGTAGTTTCCTGAGTTATAGCTCTACCATAACATTTGTTGGCATAATATTTCGTACACTTCCAAAACACTTTCAAATCTTTTTGTTTCTCTTGAGTGTAGACATATCCCATGTAACAAAGAAGCATTGTCCCTTTTTGTGAATAAATGAATTTAGCTCCTTCAGTCATGATAGTATTGTAGTGCTAGGAGGTAATTAAAAGAGAATGTAAATATTTTTTAAGGAAAAAAAATGTTCTAATCACATTATACAGTTTCACACATTTGTATTTTACCTGTAAATGTTTTGATGCTTTCAAGTCGTTATTTTCAGCTGTTGATGTTCTTCAAACTGTTATTTTCTGTGTATATCTTTTTGTACCTGTGGAAGTTGAGAAAATGTGTAGATATATTTTATTACTATTTATGATAATTTGTTCGACGTTTTTTGCTAGTTTAGATTTAGTTACCTATCTATTAATTCTCGATTTTACATTTCTAATATATACTTACTTTTTTATATGTAACTTTTGATGTCCAGGTGTTGTGTAGGTCTTCTGTTTTCTTTTTTCATCTGTAGGATGAGTGCTAAAAAAAAAAGATATATTTGATGTATTTTGCTTTAAAATATAGGTGTGAGCTTTGAGATTTACATTTTCGCTGACTAATAATGTAGTAGTACTTACTTTAGATATGTGTAGGTCTCTTTCTGTTGAAGTCCATCAGTTTTCTTCCAGAAATCCAGCAGAGTTTCGTCTTCCTTTACTTAGGAGATGTATACTGCGTTTTTAGTTACTTATTATTTCATTTATATAGTATTAGGTTAATTGTTTCAGAAATAGGATTGGTTGTTTAAATGGATAGTCTGTTTTTATTTGTTGATTTGAATTTTTTTTTCTGTTATGCTAATTGTTTTCCTTATATGGGTGACGCCAATTAACGTTTATTGAATGTGTAAGGATTTATTTTGTATAGGTAATGTTCTAGGTAATGTTATTTTGATATTTGTAAAGTGGAGGAATATATATAATTAGTTGTAAAAAATGTGTAGAAGGTTGAAACATTGTTTATGTATTATAAAATGTATGTTAGTATTTATTGTGTATTGTAAATGTTATGAAAATAAATAATATATGTCATCTATTTATATTAACTAAATCTGGTTTTTTATGATCAGTATGACTTAATTATTAAATAATAAAGTCATTTATTTTAGGATCTATTAATGTCGATTTTTTTACAATCGATAAATTTGCTATCTATGTTTGTGTAATCGATATTTTGACTGTTGTTATATAAATATTTAATAATCGGTGTTTTAGAAATCGATAATGTTGTGAGTCGATATTGTTGTAGTCGTTGTTTTTAGTAGTCGATATTGTGTAGTCGATATTTTTGATGTTTGTTGTGTAAGTATAGTAAATCGATAATTTTGTTGTCGATAATTAGTCATCGATATTTTGTCCAGTCGATATTCGGTCTGTCGAGGTTATGTCAGTGATCCCTACAATTTGTATATTAAAAGTACAATAATGCCAATCATCAGAAAGACTACCTAAAAATAAATTAGTACAGGAGAATGGTATATGTGTATGAAAAATAGAGTTCATTTGTTTCCATACTTGTAACCAAAATTGATAGGTGGTGGGACATTCAATTAAAATATGTTTAATGTCAGAAATTGATGCAGAACAGAACCAATAAGAGTGGCACTATCAAATTTGTGTAAAAACGCAGGAGTGATTAGAAGACGGTTATAAATTAAAAAAGAGTGTTTGAGTTGTGTTGGCAGCACGTGATGATCTTGCAAGTTTTAAGCCATCATTTGTTCCACAAGGGAATAGGAAAGGAGGTGTGAAGATCTGCTTCCCGCTGTAATTCTAGATTTGATCGATCAACAGGGGGAGAGGTATGGTGGGTTTATATACGAGAAGCTGTACGGGCAGTTAGCCATTATGTTGGTATAGGTGAAATAGAAAGAGAGGAAGTGGGTAACGAATAAAATGAAAGGTGTGTGGTAGAAATAGAAGAGATCAGTGACTGAAATTTGTGTTGATATGAAAAAGGGAAGTGAAAGATGGATAGACCTGTGAAAAAGAGTTAGGCGAGGGGTTATGTATCAATTGATGAGTCTATAATAGATCTTTATCTCTCCAGGCTTTCCAAAAGATAGTTTTATTATACATTGTAATTAATGTATCATACCAGATTGAGGATTGTAGGAATTGATCTAGAGGTGAAAGAGAAGAAATATAAAATGGATGTAACATTCAGAGAGAATTTTTGAGAATAGGAAGAGAAATGATCGAAGGGTGTTGAGTAAAGAACAAAGATTCTGCAAAGGAGAAAGGTTGAATAAAAGATAACTCCAATTCTGACCATAAGGGAGATGAAAGTGTGGTTAGGCCATCTTGAAAATATATTGACTGTTTTAAAAAGAAAGCATTTCTGTAAGATTGAAAATGAGGAAAATTAACTTCTCCTTGCTGCTTTTGCAATTTGGACAAATATATACAATGCTTTTTATTATTCCATAAGAATGCAGGGAGAATAGATTTTTTTTTAAGTAGAGGTGGTAAACTTAATTGGAATTGGATAGATAGATAGATAGATAGATAGATAGATAGATAGATAGATAGATAGATAGATAGATAGATAGATAGATAGATATTTACTTTTGCTTGATTAACTAAAATCTTTGTAAATACATAACAAAAAACAAATTCCCATTGTCGACAGATAAATACAGTTAAAAGCAATTAAAAACCACATAGTATCAAACAAGGTCATCAATTGCATATTCCTAATTTATACAATTTAGCTGTTTTTAAAGGAGATTCTCGTAGACTCTTACGTCTTAAGTAATACTGGCAATAACTGCCACAACTTCTCAGGGCAAGTGGCACAGCTTAACCAGGTCCATTGTCCAAGTTAGAGATTTGATAATTAGAGTGCAAGTACGACTAAAACAAGATAGAGAGTTAATATTACATTTAAAAAACATATTAGAGTGTTTCGGGTAACAACAGGGTTTTAAGTCTCTTTGTCTCTATCTCAAAAAATGTTGTTACCTGACAATTAAGCTGGACGTAAGTGGGGTTAAAGCAAAGCTTCACTTTCTGCCTACATGTCTGGATACCGTAATACCTAAAAAAAGGACGTAACAAGGTGCATCTTATGTCCTTTAAGTTGGGGCAGTTGCAGATGACATCAATAATGTCTTCCTTCCCACTTCCGCATAGACGACAAGTCTGAGTGCCTCATTTCCTTTTCCATGGTGGAAGATGGGGTTTGATCGGAATTACACCCAAGCACAACCTTATAAACTTTTCCTTCCTGCTTATCTTAATTCCATCACTCAAGTAGGCTTGGGGTTTTGGCCTTACATAGTCACTGAGTACTCTCCATCCGTGTGCCTTTTTAGTAAGAATTGCTTAATCTTTTAAAACTGATAGCATAGATGTTGTTTTTCTCACTGCTTTTTTAAAGGATAGATGATCCGTTGGAACAGCCCAAAGTTCGGACAGACCCAGTAACTCAATCGATTCAAACAAATAAATCCCTTGATGGACATTTTTCTTGATTGTGCATGGCTTTCCAAAGGTGGAATTTAAAGATCCTGCCTCAGCATTTCGGATTTTGTGCCAATATTTAACGTAGGTGTTCCTTCTTTCCACCGCTTGTCTTTGAATCCCGAATTCTAGCCGGATTTGAGCCGGGGAGACATATTTAGGGAGATGGAAAATAGCTCTATAGGAATTGGCTATTATGACATCTAAAACTGCTGCATCTTTACCTTTTAAGGCCTCACTCCCGTATGTCAATGTCGGCAGCAACTTAGCCCTCAAGACCTGTAAGAAGGGATCAAGCATAAGGTCGGGTTGCCGTCTCTTCAGTGACTTCAATGATAAATATGTTGTGGTCTCTTTTCTTTGCATGGCCTCTAACTGGCCTCTAACTGAAGTTTGAAAGAGCATTTGTCATCCATTAATATTCCCAGGTATTTATAGCCTTGTACTTGATCCAGACATTGGCCGTCAAGGAACCAGCAATTGGTCTTCTTTTTATGGTAATTGACTGTCATAATTTTGGTCTTCTTGAGGTTTATTTTAAGAGAGTTCCGGTTAGAAAAACTGCTTGTTGTATTTAGTAGGTGCTGAAGGCCAATTGGCGTCCGGCTAATTAGAACCAAGTCATCAGCGTATAACAAGTTTGACATTAGCTTGTTTCCCAGTTTTGGTGCAAGGGATGCACAACAGTCCAGTTCCCCAGATAGATCGGCCACAAAGAGATTGAAAAGGATCGGGGCAAGGACACACCCCTGCTTGAGGCCTTTCAAGGTCATGATTTGATTTGAGAGATGTGACCCTGCGCCTAGTTTGACCCTGATTCATGTGTCTGTGTGGAGCTGTTTTAGCCGTTCCAAAAGTGTGTTTGCTATACCCCACTTTTCCAGTTTTTCCCAAAGTTGGAACGATCAACATGGGCAAACGCGGCTGTGTAGTCAATGAAACACAGGAAGAGAGGCATTTTTGATACTTTGGCTGCATCCATTAACAGCGTGAGAGCCAGTATATTAGTTGTAGTTCCCTGGCCACAACAGAACCCAGTTTGATTAGTGGGGATAATAAAGTTATCTGAAGCCCAGGATGATAGCTCCTCCAGGAGTGTTCCGGCATAGTATTTGGCATCTATATCAAGAAGGGCAATTAGTAATTTCCTTTGCCTTGTTTAAAAATTGGGCTAATAATTGATCCTTTCCATGATTCTGGAATGGTGACTATGGTGTTTAAGCCCTTGAAGACTGGTAAAAGAGCCTTGCTCCAAAAGACGGCATCGTGTTTACACAATATCGGTGGGATCCCGTTGGGGCCGGGCGCTCCCCCATGTCTCTACACTTGGCTATTAAGCCTTTTATCTGTTTTTCCGTAGGAGCATATCCTTCCTCGTCAGAGGAGTCTGTAGAGTCTAAGTAACCAGCCGACAGGGATCCCTGCTGTTTATGGATGCTATTACTGCTGACCAAGAGAGCTTTGGTGGTATGGTTTTGTATCGCATTTCCCTTGTTAGGGGTACAATGTCCGGTGCCGCGGTGCCTGCACCCTTATTTAGTTTCCCTTCCTTGTTGAAATGGGCGGAGAGGTACTCTACCCAGGCAGACTCTGTTATATTGGAGCTAGTTCCTGGATGGTACGGTCTTTCTAAATTGTGGATTGTTTGCTGTTGCATTGCTTGGCATCATGCAATAATTTAGCCCATATTTCGTCGTTCTTTTGCCTTATTTTTCTCCACTTCCTCCTTCTCAATATCACCTTCATTTGTCGAAGGGTATACTGCAGCTCCAGGTTCCCTGGTGTTTTTCGCAATTGTCGAAGTGTTTGATTTACGGTGCATTTGAGGCTCCTATTTTCCGGGCTGAATTTCACTTTTGTTAGTACGTCTGATTGTCTTGGTTTAGTCCCGGTCGCAAAGTTACCACTGAAGGTCTTAATGAAATTTTACCATGCTGTTACTATTGTAGTTCCAGTATCTTTTTCTCTCTCAAATAAAGTTTTAGCAGAAGCCGATAGGGCTTCAATATTGTTGACATTGCACCTTAAACGCTTTAGATTAGAGACTTCTTCGATTTCAATCGAGTTCCAGGTGTCTAGTGTGGCCGCTGGTCTTGCCTTTAGCAATACTTCTTGTGGGAGATGAACGCTCTGGACATTTTCACCTATTTTAAAGGTTTCTATTTTATCATACATGGCTAGTGTTACAAACTTATAATCTAAATAGGAAGATGTTTTTGATGAGTGAAAAGTAGCAACTGGTGGAGTATCCTCCAAGAAGCGGCCATACAGTGTTCTTAAATTTAAATGCTCTAATTCTTGTAGCAGGTATTTGGCCCATCTTGAAGGTTTGCTAGGGTTTGCTTGACTCTGAGTCGGTATCCCCCAGAGCGATGTAAGTTTGTGCATGGGACCGTCATCCTGGCTTGTCCCAAAAAGGTGTAGATTGAAGTCACCAGCAACAATTATGTGATCTTGTGTCTTGCTCGTCCATAATCCTTTTTATTTCATTTGATAGCTCTTTTACAGCTTTTTGTTTACGTTTGGGGTGCACGTAAATGTTTATTATTATAACTTTTTGTATCGTGTTTTTAAATTTGAGCTTTATCTGTGTTGCGAGGATTGCGTTAGGTGGCATAATTTTTGCATCTATAGTCTTTATTGACCCCATTGTGGCTATTGAAGCCAGCATCATTAGTCCCCACAAACAGCGACCAAGTTAGAGTCTTTTGTTGCTGGGACAAAGTAGGAGGAATATCCTTGGAGCTCCTTGGTTTTATCTTCCCAGGTCTCCTGGAGAAGTATTAAATCGAATGTTTTCAGGTAACTAGCTGCTTCGTAATTGACCAATTTGGCTGCCAGGCCATTGATATTCCAAATGCATATTTTAATTTGACCTTGCACATTTGGAGCCATCTGAGGGGTATCGCACTCTTGTCAGTTTGGATGGTCTATTAATATTGTGTGTGTTATTTGTGACCGAGCTCCTGTTCCCACTTTCAAGGTTGGAATTAATGACCCTGAGCATCTGCTTAAGTTGGAGCCCTCTGTACAAGCAGTGAGTTTGCTGGGGGTTCTGCTTCTTGCCCCTCTTAATACTGAAGTGATAGTTTTGTCTGGGACGATAACTCAGACTTTTAAGAACGGAGTTGGGTAAGGAGATTTCAATTCAACTGCCATTTTTATGCCCCATTGTTTGAGCGTACTTTCCTCTTCCTTGATTTTATTCGCGATTGCACTTGAGCTCCATTTTGTCCTCGTTACCTCCGGGCCCAGGCAGTCCTTATTTGGAAGAAATTCTATGGAAAGTAGGTCCAATTAATTTATGTTTCCCAGGCTCGGGATGGAATTTAAGAGTCGTAGAACGTTCCCTCTGTTTAATATGTCATCTCTTCCCTGTGATTCATATTCGGGAATGAGAATGATACTGACCACTTCTTCGGTTGTATTTTCCTTGATTTTGTAAGTGAGGGATTCGTCCTGTAGTTGAGGCCTTGGTTGCAGAAGGTTGTTCTGTTCTACTCCTTGAGTATAAGATTTACGAGAAATTGGCGGGAGGGCAGATAGAGACTTGATTTTGCTGAGCGAACCGCTTTGCTTTACAGGGCCCTCCGTCAATTGTTTCTGATGGTCCTCATTTTTTAACAAGTGGGCTTCATTGAATGGTGCCCCCTGGGGTTGGTATTCCTTGATGCATTTCGGGATTACTGAGTTTTTTACTATTAATATTGACTCCTGCCTCTCGGTCATTGTTGAGATGTTCCTTCTTGCTGAATCGTTTTCTGTTACTGTTAGCTCCTCTCTCTCATTCACTGTTGGATCCTTCCTTCTTACTGGGCTCGGTGGTTGCTCCAAGGTGACAGCCGTAATTGTAGGGGACTCCGTGATGGATTGATCCAACCTGCCCGGCAAGGCGGAACAGAAATTGGACCCGGTTTTGTAAAAATCGGGGTCTGGTTCAACCATAATGACGGATGGTTTGCTCAATGTGTTTAAAGTAAGAGCTAGTGGCTTCTTGTTGCGTCCCTTCCTTTTTTGTTTATTACGGGCTTTCAGGGGTGTAGGATTTTTATTTGGAGGGGCTGTTGTTATTTGGGCCATTGTTGACATTGCGTCACTGTCTGCAGCAGTGTTGGAAGAGCTAGTTGCTGTTGGTTCAGTATTTTGGGGTTCAGACGAGGCGGTTCCGGTCTCGTACTGATCATCTGTAGATATAAGGGGCGGTGGAGCACTGCCTTTTATTTCCGATTGAAGATTCCCTAACATAGTTGGCAATGTCGTTAGCTTGTCAATTATTGGTGCACAAGTGCATTCGAGTTGGATGGTTTGGTTGCCGTGTCGCGCTTCTTGTCCTCGCTTAATTAGGTCATTGAGCTCAAATAGTTTTTTGTCGATCCCGGACGTGAAGTTGGCCAATGTCTGAAGGACCGTAAGTTGTAAATCCATTTTGTGAGATTGATATTGTAAAGCTGTTGTTGAGTATTGCATTGAGTTTAGGATTGCCACCCAAATTGATTCGGTGGACATAGTGTTGCTGAGTTTGCTTCTTTCATGCAGTGGTATATTAAATGATGCAGGATATGTGTTATTTTGATCAGGTTTTAGATTAAATGAGGCAACAAGCTCCTCCCATTGCTGTGAGGCCAGGAAGGACAGGTCCGGACTTGATATATCAGAGTCTTCATAAGGAGACATTGTGTGGCGCTCTGATGGCTTACTAGGCAAAGAACTGTGGGAGAGCTCTGGGTAAACTAGTGCACCCGGGATGCCTGGCTTTAGTTTTTGCTGCTGAGGTGGAGAGCTGTTTTTAGGAGACAGCAGAAGAGCCATTCCCAGTTGGTCAGTAGGCTGGTTCTGGGGCGTACCCCCTAGCGCATCGGTTCCAGCTCTTGCCCCTGTAACCTCTTCTAAGGTATTTCCGGCTATCCTGACATCAACAGTGCTTTTTGGTGTAATCTAGCCATCTGTCCTAGGTGTGTTCCTTTGGACAATTTTGTCTGGATTTCTCACTTGGTTACTGAGTTGGTAAGGTAAAGTTTGGGGTTGGAGTTCAAATAGCGTGGTGAGTGGCATAGGAGGAGCCTGGTCGGCTGGCTGGTTAATTAACTGATCGGTTGGCTGGTGATTTGGTCCAAACTTCTCTGGCTGTAATGGCGATCGCAACCCCTTTACATTTGCACTTTTGGAATAGATTGCTGTACCCGGATCTTTCAAAAATGTACATTTTGTGTAGATTTTGGGTTGGCAGGTGCAAAGTTTTTTCCTACGCGGGATCCCGTCAATTTTTATAAGGGCACAGTCCTCTTGACTTCCTTGCATTCCAGGTGACTGCATCTGGTTAGCTGGTAGGTGAGAAGTTGATTCTCCCGTTCTTAGCTTTGTGACATCATCTCCATTGGTGCGAGAGTTTGTGCCAGAACAAGTGCTGGTGAGCCCCATGACTGGGATACTTTCTGTGATTTCTATGCTTTTTTCCATCCTTGGCCCAGTCAACTGTTCTTTATTCACATTTGCGCTTCCTTGTTTAGTTTTGGACTTGGGCCTTAAGTTTGACTTTAAGGGAGTCTTCCTTACTCGGCCCGATCTCATAGTTGGCTCTGTGGGCAGTGTCTGGTTTAAGACGTGATGTATTATAAGTTCGAGTGTGCTGTGTAGAAGGACGTTTCCGTATGGAAATGAGTGTCTACTGCTGTCCAGATTGCTGAGGCTGCTAGACACTGTTGTTTTACACTCCACACACTCCACATGCTCCTCACACTCCTCCTTGGACCCAGGGAGGTACCGACCGCAGGGGTGGGGTACCGGGTGAGGTGCCGGAGGGGTGCTGACTGCTAATCACGTTCCTCTCCTTCCTTCCTGCTGCTCTCTAGGCAGCCCCAAAACATCTAGCAGCAGTCCAGCAATCCAGTAGTCCAGCCTTTACCCCAGCACAACTCCCCCTGATGTGCTCAGTGAGCTGTGCTACACTACAATGGGGGGCTGACAAAGGGGCTGATGACGAGGCTGGTAAAGCTGGTAAAGGCTAAGGTAGCCCAAAGTAGTCAGGGAAGCCAGAAGGTGAGGCGAGAACAGTTGTTTTGGGATTCGCTACCCCCCTCCTGTGGTGGGGCACAAGCCGACCGTGGCCAGACCGTCTCGCCTCCTGAACCTCAACCTTTCTGCGCTGTCATGCTGGTGTCATCCCCAGGCTCAGCCACAGACCCGCTCACCCCCTTACAGTGGGCAGGAGAAAATGAGGCAGTCGGCAATACCGCAGTTTTTTTGTCAGGCAAAAGCTGGGGCCGTTACAGGCGGCAGCGGGACTGAGGAGAGCTGGGAGCAGCACGACACAGCACAGGTGGCAGGCAGGCAGGAACGGAAGTGCAGCCCGAGGCTGCTAGTGGGCTGGAGCAGGCGACAGTGGGCTGCAGTGGCTGAGTGGCAGGACTGGGAAGGAGCGGACCCAAAACCCCCGCTTACCACTACCGCTAGCCGCCACTTGCCGCCGCTAGCCTGCGCCGCGCCGTGTAATCCGTAGTTTCGGGATCCGATGCCAGGGCCCTGGTGTGTTGGCCGCAGGTGAGATAGGCTGCGGGTGGCAGTTCTACCCGCTATCTCTGGTTTTGGTTTGTGCGCGGAGAAATCAGAAGAGGCTCGAGGGCGGAAAGCAAGGAGCCACTCCGCTCAACCGCTCAGCTGTCAGCAGCAGCAGAAACTCGGCAGAAGCTCGGAGTCGATCAAGGGCAGGTAGCAGCGTAACAGTGCTCTCCCTCCGCAGCTCCGCTCACTGCTCACCGCTTGCTACTCCTGTGACTCGGCACCTCGGCTGGAATTGGGCAAAATACATAAATGAATAATGGGGACTAACATCATCTAACTACAATCTAACCTACCCCACCAGGAGAGAAATAGTGGATTCCATTGTGAAGTACGGTTAGCTAAAGTAGACAGTAAAGTAATAGTGTTGAGTGATATAGTGTCTATTATAGAAGTAGTGAACCAAAGGCGCAAATATTTAAATATGTCTGGTTCCAAAGAAATCCTGAAGGGAGGAAATTGTGTTTGATACACTATTTGTTAAGAGGAAGGATTTCACATTTGTCAGAATTGAGTTTATAACCTGAAAGTGAGGCAAAAGTGGAAACTGCATTTAAAAAGGGTTGCAAAGAACAATCAAATCAAAATTTCTTTATTTGGTTTTCAATGTTAGGAAAAACCATAAAAGTTCATCTTTTAAAATATACAGTCAGATACAAAACGATAAAAAAGTGGAGGGTAAAAACATATTAGATATTTACAAGTTTCTAAGCATACCAGTTCATATCTACATTAGTGCAAGCTCAAAATGGGTAATACACTAGAAATGGATTAAAAGATACAAAAAAATAAAAATATGTTGCATCATAACTACATCAGTGCTACTGTTCTAGATTTGGTCTATGTTTCAGACACAGTTTTAAAAAACTTGCCATGGTAATTGCAAAACACTCTCAGCCTGATTCATCAATCTCCTGTTTTGCGAGTCTTTAATAGCGATTCATAAGGAATCGCTATTAAGGACTAGCAAAACGGGATTCATGTAGGAATTGCAAAAAATATTGCGATTCCTACATGTTCTTTATTTGCGATTAGCAAATTGCTAATCGCAAATAAGGAATAACTCCCCATGCATTCCAATGGGCCTAAAGGCTCATAGGAATGAATGGGGAGTTATTCCTTATTTGCGAATAGCAATTTGCTAATCGCAAATAAGATAGCGATTTCAAGGGTGCCAGGGGTGTCCAAAGGACACCCTGTAGCACCCCTGAAATGTAATCTACATTGGTGTTGCGCACACACATGTCCAAAGGACATGTGTGTGTGTAACATGCAACTTAGAAAAATGCATTTAAATGCATTTTTCAAAGTTTTCGCTATTTACCACGAGGTTTGACCTCGCGGTAAATAGCGGCCCAAAATAGCGATTTCGGTATTTTAAAATGGTTCATGAATTGCATTTAAGGAATCTCAAATAGAGATTCCTTAAATGCAATTCCTCGCAAATATGCGAATTCTTTAATAGCGAATTTTGCATTTGGGATGATGAATCCCAAATGCAAAAATTGCACTCGCAAAGGGCCAGATTCTCAGAATCTGGCCCTTTGCGAGCGCAGTTAAGCTTGATGAATCAGGCTGTCTGTTTCTAAGAATTGGAGTGCCAGGAAGGCAGGGCGGCATTGTCGCATGCCTATGATCTTTAATATTGGCATTATGCAAAGCTTTCTTAATTCATAATAGAATTTGCAAAACATGACAACATGGAATGTAGACTGTGTAGAAGCTGCGTCACAGGGGCGAACTGATAACGGATGCGACCAATCATTCATTTTTGGAAATGTGACCAGGCGATGAAATATATTCATTCTAAATCGGGTAAGCACAAACCTATCGTAACCATTTAATGTAAAGGTTAAATACGGTTGTATAGACAAAGTGGTTTGTATTAATAGGCTGAACTGAGCTTTTCGATAACTCAGTAGCCAGTCGCAGTTCCTCCATATGTGCTAAACACATCTTCTTAAACTTTTTTCTGGGAAACTCAATTATCAGTAAAGTATTATGGTAGTATTTTATGAAACCTAGGTCAAACAAAAAATTTTTAACATACAGGAGCCATGGTATTTTATCTGAGTTTTCAAGAGACATACAATCACTCAGAAGTTCCCTGTTAAAAACTAATTTCGGAGATGTCCAGATGTGATACCATAATAAGATAGGTTGGAGTTTCACCAGGTCTGTGATGTGTAGCAAACCCATTTCCATATGGCAGCTAAAAGTGGAGGTGCTATGAGGGACTGACAGGATGAACCTCAGAATGGTATTCTCTACCTTTTGAAGAGCATCCACTCTCGCAAAGCCCCATACCCCTGCTCCATATATCACCACACTAACACATTTAGCTCGGTAGATTTGTATAATTTCTACCGGTTGTCTTTTGCCAAGTCTGTGTACAAAATTAACCAAGGCAATGGTAGCCCTAATGAACAAAAGTTTCCTGACCTCTATTGCCTTGGCCCAGGAGCACTTATTGTAACTTAAAATTCCAAGATAGGGGTATACGGTGGTGGATTCAAGCTTGATTTGATCTATGTAAGATGTCATTACAAAAGTTTTTTTGATGTTGACCTGTAAATCTAGATTGGCCACAAAACTATAGTATCTATTGACAGCGTGTTGGAGTTCAAGAGGAGTTTGCGCAATGATCACAGCATCATCCGCATAGAGTAGGGCGGGGATTGGTCATTTTTTCGTGCAGAGTAGGTCCTGGCACCCCTCTAACATTGATTCAATCAACTGGGAGGGTTGAGGAAACTGTGTACCCTTTTATTTCCCCATGGTAAGAGCAGTAATTTATCAAAGGAAAAAGGGGACACTTGTAACACTTCAAGACCCCAGATCCGGGTGCAGACAATGAATCAACAGGGAATAACTCTTCAAACAATTCCACGGCAAGTTCTGACGACTACACTCCCAAAAGAGGCCGAAATAATTACAGACACCAACGACCCAGAAGGGGGAATCGGTGGCAACGACCATATTACCCAAATTACAACCTACCATTTTTTCAACCATTTGCACCTCAATATGGAGGCTGGATGGACCCATTCAATCAAGGGATGCAGCAGATGCCTCAAATGCCAGACCATCAAATGGTTGGACAACAAAATCAAGGGCAACAAGACCAGGCTTTTTTATCCAGAGGCCGCAATCAATCCCGAGGAAAAAGAAAGCCTGTAACCTGGCAAGACCAACAAAGGAACGTGCAGACCCGGAGCATGGCAGCAGCACAGCCAACAACCAGCAAGACAAATCACTGATCGTCAACCTCTCAGATACTGAACTCACGGAGGACCAAATAAGAGTCCTGAATAAAGGCCTGGGCTTCGTCCCGACCCCCCAAATGGATACTTTCAACTTAAAATGTGAATTGGCTGAATTCTGTAGAGTACTGAGATTAAAAGCTTATTTCTCGAACAGTACGTCAACACCACAAGAGGGTGACACAAGCTTACGCAACAAATCATCTTTCAACCCCCCACCTTTCTGTGTGCCTCCTGAACTGCACACTTTTGAACAAGCTTTACTCAAAGGGGTGGATAAGATGACGCCAAAAAAACCTTTCCAAAATTTGACAAAAAAGGAACGTCTAGCAATAGAGACACTAAGAACCAATGCAGCAATTGTGATAAAACCAGCCGATAAGGGTGGAGGCACGGTTATTTTGAGTAAACCGGGCTACAACCAACAATGTCTCACCCTGTTATCGGACACGAGATTTTACAGTAGGATCATTGAAGACCCCACACCGAGACTCCAAAACACCATATCAATGATGGTTTTTGAGGCTGAAACAAAAATGTGGATATCGAAAAAGGAAGCTGAATTTTTAGTGGCTAAGGAACCGAAAACTCCCTACTTTTATTCGCTTCCAAAAACCCACAAAAATAGGTCGCCACCCCCGGGACGACCCATAGTTTCGGGTATAGGGTCAGTATTAGAACCCTTATCCAAATTTGCAGACGAATTCCTCAAACCTTTGGTACAGAAAACCCAAACATACCTCAAGGATACTAGAGACCTTCTGATACAAATATCAGACAAACAATTTGACCCAGAAACAATGCTATTGGTAGGTCTGGATGTGGAATCCCTTTTCACAAGCCTACCTCAGGACGAAACAATACAGATGCTCGAGGATGTCCTCTACACACAAAGCTGGCAATACAATACACCAAGACACTTCATCCTTGAATGCTGCAAACTGGCCTTAAAAGAAAACTTTTTTGCCTACGAAGACAAGCTTTATTTACAAACCCACGGCACATCGATGGGCAGTGCCTTTGCTCCTTCGGTAGCAGGGCTGTATGTGAGCGAGTTTGAAAACAAATTCGTCTTACACGAATCGAATCCTTTCTCTTCCAGTATTTTATACTGGAAGAGATATATTGATGATATCCTGTTGATTTGGAGCATAGAACAAGATCTTGAGCAATTCACAGTCTGGCTCAATCAACTAGACCCCTGGCTCAAATTTACACATACGTCCAATAACAGCCAACTGGACTTTCTGGATCTCACAATATTCACGGAAAACAACACCTTGCACACTAAGACCTTCACTAAACCAACAGCTAAGAATAGCTTACTTTCATACAACAGTTTCCACCCGAAACCGTTGAGGGACAATCTCCCGTATAGTCAATTTTTGAGGATAAAGAGGAACTGCTCAAGAAATGAAGACTATAAAATGCAAGCACGAGAACTCAGTACAAAACTAAAGGACAGAAATTACAGTGAACAAACTATCCAAAGGTGTAAAAAAAGAGCCAACAACCAGCCCAGAGCCTGTTTACTGCAAATCCACCAGAAGGAACCTATTCAAGACCTTACTACCTGTGTCACCACCTTCGGCCCAGCGACCTATGAGGTACAAAAAATGGTGAGAAAGAATTGGCATATTCTAAACACTGGCAGATTTGACTGGCCAAAACCCAGATTTGCCAACAGGAGAACCAAGAATTTAAAGGATGTCCTAGTACATACCCGGCCCACTAAAAAACCAAGCATACCTATAGTGAGAGATGCGAGGATGACACCTCTCACAGGGCATTATCCTTGTGGTACATGTGTCTCGTGCAAAACAACAACTGCCACGAAAACATTGCAACTATCGGAAACATTGGTCTGGACTCAGAGGCAATTTACAAACTGCAACTCGTCCCATGTTGTCTACATGATTATCTGCCCCTGTAACAAAAAATATATAGGGATGACCTGCCGAAAAGTGAAAACCAGAATTGGGGAGCATAGGAGTAACATCCGATTAAAAAAAGAACACTACGAAGCTTTGTTCACACTTCATAGAACAGAATCACACCTGTGATGAACTGCGATGGACAGTGATTGAAATGCTGTTGGACAAGTCACGCAACCCCGAAAAAACACTACACGAGAAAGAACAAAGGTGGGTGGACCGACTTGCCACCCATGAGAATGGCCTCAACGATTCCGTTCCGTGGCACCAGTTTGCTAAAAAATGAAATTGCTAAAAAATGAAAGAGGTAAAAAATGAAAGAATTAAAACACCATTGAACTGTGTGCAAAATGAAAATAATGAAACACCATAGAATCCTTCCTCTGGTGCTATGGCGGCACTACCATGAATTTTCATTAAGTTCGCATTAATTTTCCATTATCAACATCGTAAATATGCAATTAATCAGTGGCTCAGATCCTAAATTCTGCATAAGTAACATTTTCCCTAAAGAAAACATAGTAAAACTTCGTTTGTCTCTTTAAATCATTGGACTACGAAATGATGCTTGGGCCTTTAATACACGAAGCCTCTGACGTCCCTCTGACATCCGGGGGCAGAGCCAGCACAAGTTGGAGGAAAAGCCTCGTTGCGGGTAATGGAGTCTCCTGCTTACGAACCGCCACGGGTAAGGGGCGCGAGCCACTTTTTAATCGGGTCTCCCTCTCCCCTAGCACTGCGCTTATTAAAGCTGTAACCCCGTTGAGGAGAAGCGTCCATACAAAACAGGTAGGACCAGCTTTTTTCCTTTTTTCCTTTTTCAAAGCATTACGTAGCTTCAGTACTGCGAGTTAAAAATAACACCATGTGGCATATTAACGCGAGAGCTTTTCACCATCTGCCTTAACATGAGGCGCGATTCCTGCACAGCGGTTAAACTTAACTTTCAGAGTGGGACGCAGGCCAGCAGCACTTATTCATTCATTTTGCACGAAACGTTGACTGTGTATGCCACAATCATAGAGTGAATTATGAAACTAGCGTCTGGGGGTAAAGATTAAACACCTGACACTTTCCCAGATGCATGCAATGTTAACAATGATACCTTTTCTCGCTATTTTCAGAGGTATATCGGTTTATGAAAGCAAACAAGCTGCATTTCCCAATTATTAGAACAACAATACCCCTTATCATGAAACAGCATAAATCGTGCAATGCACTACTGCTAATGTCCTTAAATGTCAATTGCTCACATTTTATTAGTCCAACTCACAAGCGCAAAAGCTTAGCAAACAAAAATTGAAAATAAAAATGTTATTAAATCAATTATTGTCCCACAAAGATATAACATGCAGACAATTTTCCCTGCAGCACAACCATACTGTATTGATAAATATGATTTGTTGTGTGTTTATTTACTACTTTTTTTCAGAAAACGCTGATCCTAGTATCACGATTGGTAAAGACTGACCAATTGCAACATACCGCACAAATCGTGTGAGTATTAGTAGTTGTTTGTTAGTCCTGACGAAAGTTTCATAGACCCCCGGGCCAAAGGAGCTGAAACATGTCGACAATTTTTTAATACCAATAGATCCAGTAACTCGATCTTTTTCAAGTATGAATACGATTTAAATCTGAGGAGAGCTCACCACCATTAAACTTTTTGGGTGCTCTTCCTCTATTTTTAAAGATTTTTTCCTTTTTTGCAAAGTTTGTATTACACACTTTTTTGTGGGAAAAATCCTCTATCTCTGACACTGCACTTTGAGACTGGAGGTACCTCTGGTTGAGGTCGGCACCTACCATTCTTTGGAATACCCAATGATAACTGCCACGACTTCAATGTGGGGCGGATGAAACACATATACCGCACTCCCCAAATTAACATTGTTTTCTTTGAGGGTTTCCAATCACTTTTTCCGTAACCAACGGTCTTGAAGTGTTACAAGTGTCCCCTTTTTCCTTTGATAAATTACCACCCCTCTAACATTGCCCGCCCCAGCCCATTCGTATATAGCGAGAAAAGAAAAGGGGCCAGGACACATCCCTGCCTTACCCCTCTCTTGACTCTAAAGGGTGCCATGAGTTCACCTCCTGTTCCAAACCTTACTTTAGCCGTAGCATTTGAATACAGTTCTCTCAGAAAGTTTAATAGTGCAAGATCTATACCCAGGTCGCCCAGTACCTTCCATAATTTAGAGTGGTTGACGCAGTCGAAGGCTGCTGACAGGTCTACATAAGCCATATGAACACTTCCCCCCTTTGCATTTGTATATTTGGCAATCAATAAGGTCAAATTAAGGGCTTGTTCTGTCGTGCCTATACCTTCCCTGAAGCCAAACTTAATGTCGGACAGAATGTTATTCTCCTCTGACCATTGGAGTAGGCGTTCAAGAATGATGCGCCTGCCACCTTAGCCAGGGAGTCTAACAGTGATATGGGCCAATAACAGGATGGGCTTTGGCGGTCTCCTTTTTTGAATATCGGCACCAATATTGATTGTGACCATGATTCAATAAGGCCTACTGTGCAGGAAGCTTCTAGGACCTTTGTGAGGATTGGAGACCAGAGGTCCATATTAAACTTAAACAAATCAACAGGGACCCAATCGGGGACTGGGGCCTTACCCCCTTTACTGGCCTTTAACGCACTGTCTACTTCCAGCAAAGTAATATTAAGGGTGATCGGGAAAGGTGAGGAGTTAGAAGGAGAGATTAACCTGTTATTTTCTCCTACAACAGTCACTTCCTTATTGTTTATTCCAAATATTTGAGAGAAATGTGCAATCCATTCTGCTTCATCTATCGCTACTTCTACCTTGGGAAACTCCCTATCTTCAGATAAAAAGGGGGACTTTACAATTTTCCAGAACGCTGCACTATCTTTTTCTGTGCAGCTTTTTTGTAATTGTTCCCATGCTTCATTTTTTAATTCGTTTTTCCTTGCTTTTATGGCTTTTTTATACGCAATTCTAAGGGTTGCAATTTCTTTTTTATCCCTTTTTATCTTGTGTAGGGAAAGTTTTAAGTCGGAATATGCCTTAGTGCAAATACTGTTAAACCAACCCTTATGTTTGGCAGTATTCTTCAATTGTATTGACAAAGCGTCTTTAATAGCTCTACTTATAGCCTCAAAGTTAATTAAAATCTCTTGATGAGAGGTGGAGTCAGCCAGACAGATTGCTATTGATTCGTAAGAATTTTTCACCACCGTCGTTGTTACCCCTAATGGATCAATTTTAGCCCATTTAAGCGAGTAACCATTTAACCTGTCTAAAACCAAGTTGTCTTGTCGGAGTAATCCGAACCGATCATTCCCACTATGTACAGTTGGGCAATATAGCTCAATGCTATTTGGATAATGATCACTGGTAGCATTGGCGTGAGTTTTAAAATTTAAAATACGCGACGCGACGTTTCTAGTTACAAATATAAAGTCTGTTATAGTCATAGCTCCCCTACCATGAAAGGTCATTGTCAACGAAACCTAGGGCGTCACTAAATCATTGTCCATACCAAGGTCTAATGTAAACATCGTTTCATTTAGAGAATTCCCTATTGTTGTGTGTAGGAAATGCGTTAAGTTGTTCCCGGCCTCATCTATCAAACCACACAATAGATCGTTATTGTGGCTGCATGGAGATAGATTAAAGTCGCCGCCCCATATTATTGAGACCCCTTTAGTGCTCTTGTGTGTGATGTCAGTCAGAATAGTACTGATCTCCTTTATTACGGAAATCAGCTGGGCATTGCACAGATTGTTGTAAAAATTAACCAGAACATAGGTATCACTTTTAGACGGACTAAGGGTGATAATTCGGTAGTTTGGCTCAAGTTTAAGGGGGACTATTTCTTTAAGATCTAGGAGGTTTGATATAAAAGTAACCAAACCTCCTTTGGCTCTCCCAGAAATAGAAGGAATTGCGGGGGGAAAATACGTCTTATATCCCTCCATATTCAGGGCAGAAGTAGTCCACGTCTCTTGTAGACAGAGAATTCTAAAATGTTTTACAAAACTGAGCCATGCATCATTAGCAACCTTACTTCTCAGCCCTGCTACGTTCCAGTAGACGATGCCAAGTCCGGACTTGCCCTTTTGTGCTTTCTCAGGTAAACCATAATTCGTGGCCCCCCCTTGGGATATGACATCGAACAAACCTGTCTCCTCTTCCATAATTGTCACATTTTGATCAGCATTAACATACAGGGTAGATGGTACATCCTCGTTCGAGCACCATTTCTGTGAATTCCGGGGTTCTAGTTCAATTAAAGAAATGGGTGATAATGTATTGGGATCATGATAGGCCATATATAAAGGGATTTCATAAGCGTAGACTGAAAATGTAATTTGTTTATCTCAATATTTGAATCCCGGTATGGCAGTATTTTGTCGAATTTTAAAGAGAAAAGGTTCAAGAGCCAGAATATAAAGAAGATGCAATAGGGGGACAGCCTTGTTGTACACCTCTGTGTAAAAGAAAAGGAGAGGAGATTAGGCCATGACAAATATAGATGCAGAAGGGGAAGAATATAAAAGAGAAACTAAGTTAATGAACTTTTCCCCAAAACCAAACCGTGAAAGTGTAGAAAATAAAACTTTCTAGTGTATCTGATCAAAAGCTTTCTCAGTATCCAAGGAAATGGCTTCTAAAGAACGTTTATAAGCTTTAGATTTACTCAGAACATCTAAGATAAGCCTGGTATTATCAGAGAGTTGTCTACCTTTAACAAAACCAGCTTGTTCACAGCCACTTAAATTGGGGAGGAGAGAATCAAGGCGTAAGGCCAGAATCTTGGAAAAAATCTTATAATCAGAATTAACAAAGGAAAAAGTCTATAACGTTTACACAACTTATGATCTTTATTATCTTTTGGTATAAGGCATATTAAAGCTACTTGAAATGTCATAGCAGCAGAATTGGAAGAAGTAAAGAAATGTAGGGATCAATTGTTTAGGGAAATGAAGGAAGAATTCAATAGGAAAACCATCAGGCCCAGGACTGTTACCTTTTTTAATAGAGTTAATGGCAGTATGAATATAATAAGTTGTGATATCAGAATCAAGGGAATTAAAATCAGTAGGTAAATTGAATTCCCTATGGATAGAAGAAAGATTTGAGTTAATATCAGATTGTAGAGGATCTAATTCTGGCGTGTAAAGATTTGTTTATAGAATTTAGTAAATTCATTAAAGATATCATTGTCTCTAAAAAGAGACATTGAATAATCTCTTGAAATAGTTTGTGTTTTGGTTTGCTCTTTTTTAATTTTATGATCATTTACTAAGATTTTACCTGCTTTATGTTGACCACCATAGTATCTGGAACTAGATTTGAGGAGATAAGATTTAGCTCCTTCCATGGAGAGTTTATGAAATCAAATTTGGCCTTAATTAAATTTTCTAATCAAGTCTTAGATTTGTTACCAAGTAGGATTGTTCTAAGGATTAAATATGTTTTATTAGATCCAGTGTTTTTTTATTAATTTTCTTTTTGGTGGAAACATAAATAATGATAAAATCTCTACAAGCAGCTTTGAATGTAGCTCAAATAATTGGAAATGATCTTCATTCATTCAGTAAACAAAATCTGTTATAAAAGTATCAAAACATTGTGTGAAAGAGGTATCTAATAAAAAAAAGAAGTATCAAAGAGCCAACATCTAAGTTTGGGGGGAAAGGGGAAGGAGGTCTAGCTCTAGAATTACCGGTGCATGATCAGAAATTAAAATGGTGCATATCTCTGCTCGTAAGATGTGTTGAGATAAGGGTTTAGAAACAAGAAGGTGATCAATCCTAAATTGGGAGAAATGTACAGGGGAGACAAAAGTATATTCTTGTAAACAGGTGTTGCAAATTCTCCAGGAATCAATAAGGGATCTTTGTTAGATGGTTGTGGTGAATTCTTTGTGATTATAGGAAGGGACAAAAATAAGACTTGAAGGAGGGATTTTAAAAAGGATCCATTACCGGATTGCAATCCCCACCAAGCTCTAAGTAGTCATCAAAAATAGACATCAGTTTGGGTGTAATTGATGGCCAACATGTTTTATCAGGATGTGTGGGTGCATAAGTATCAAAAACAGATATTGGTATTTTATTTACTTGTAATCTTATGAGAAGCCACCAACCTTCGTGATCTGTTTCTTGTGATAACAAGATAACATCCAAAGATTTTTTATACAGAATAACAACTCCATTACATTTTCCATTACCTGGTGAGGAAAATGCATATCTCACCCAATGTCTAACACGTTTTTTGGTCTCCAATTCAGTAACATAAGTTTCCTGTAACAAAGCAATATCAGCATTTAATAAGTTAACCTAACCCTTCTACATTCCAAGTAATAATGTGTAAAGTCATGAAGAATTGCAGTTCTTAGCAGAAAGAGAAACATAACAGAAAAGAACACGGTGAAAGAGAAGGAGCAAGATGAAGAATAAGAAATATAGAAGGGAGAAAACATAGGATAGAGTACGAAAATAGAATGAAAGAGAAGGAAATGCAGATAGAGAAAATAAAAACATGAAAAGGATAAAAGAAATAAGGATGTTGACAGAAACAAAATAAGACAAAAGACATACTAAATATGAGGACAAAATAATTGGGAGTGGTGCCCCCACAAAAGGGAAGATGACAACAGCCGGGTTCCAGAGGCAGCGGGAAGGGAGACATCCAGACCATAGATATGGGTATAAAAATAGGAGGATTTGCTGGAAATGACACAAAAAGAGGTTCCTTAAGATGTGAAGAAAAAGATATACATTAACATCTTATACAAAGATATAATGTGAAAAGACTAATAAAACATGAAGTTAAATAGTAGGTTAACCTAGACATTAACAAATACAGAAACAACAATGTGAACCATAAAAAGAAAGTTATATGAAGCCTTCAAGTGAAGCCAATGTTTCTATTTTATCCAGACATGGGTCCCTTGCTCACTTTGCCACTGGATTCAAGCTAGCCTGGCTGAAGAGGGCTGTTAGCCCGTAACCCGTCACAGGATGCTTGTTTCCGGTCCAGGGAAGACATGGCTTGGCAGTTCGGGCTGTACTGTTCCCATGAGGCACAGGGTCAAGACTGATTTGCATATAGCTGTGTCTGAGCTGGGGTGGCAAAGTGAGCTAAAGAATGATGATGGATTCAACCCAGATCTGTGACTGGGGGTGAGTGTTTGAAAAGTTTCAGCACTCTGTCCATCATCTCATTGTGTTTGCTTTGTTCGCCCTAAGTTGGCAGGGTATGCCCAGCTGTGGGTCCCTTGCTCACTTTGCCACTGGATTCAAGCTTGCCTGGCTGAAGAGGGCTGTTAGCCCGAAACCGGTCCTAGGATGCTTGTTTCCAGTCCAGGGAAGACATGGCTTGGCAGTTTGGGCTGGACGGTTCCCATGAGGCACAGGGTCAAGACTGATTTGCATATAGATGTGTCTGAACTGTGGTGGCAACGTGAGCTAAAGAATGATGATGTATTCAACCCAGATCTGTGACTGGGGGTGAGTGTTTGAAAAGTTTCAGCACTCCATCCATCATCTCCTTGTGTTTCCATTTTACAGTTGTTAATAGATTTCTGCAGCATGGAGGGATGGTTGTACATTGTCTTTTTGTCAATGTAAGTTACATTAAAGAAGCACGGATGGAAAAGACCAAATCTGGCTCTAGAGGAATGTAACTTCGGCTGCATGCCTAGATATTTCATGCATCTTTCTGCTGTAGCTTTAGCCAGATCTTGAACAAAATATAATGGGTTTCCTGAAGAAGTAACACGTCCTCTAGTTTTTGCTGCTTTGATAACTGTGAGAAGATCCTGATATTCCTGAAAAAATATTATGACACCCCAAGGTTTTTGTGATGAGTAGTCTATGAGCACGTTATATGTTAAGCTTAGAAAATTTAGGCATGTCCAAAACTTTTGGGAGGACATTTTGTAAAAAAAAGGAAATAGGTTTCCTCTGCAAGACCATAAACCCGAAGGTTGTTGCATTGATTTCGATTTTCTAAATCGTCAGAAACTTTCTTAAGATATGACACTTTGAGGTGCGTTACATCTTGAGCATTATCCTGAATAAAAAGCATCTGATCTTCTATGTTTGCAACTCTATTTTCCATCAGAGACCATTTGTCATCCAGTTTCTGAAGCTCTGTATTAGTGTCCTCCATTTAGAGTTTCAAGGCACGGATCTCATCTAGAAGGAGCTCCTTTGAGATAGAGAACTAGGTTTAACATGTGATGGAAGATCTTTTTTTGGCCTTTTGTTTGCTGTTAGTGGAGCTGTAGTTGGTATTTTAGAGGCCTGCTTAGAAGAAATTGTTGAGGTGCAGGAGGAGGATGAATGAGAATCTTAAAATACCATAAGGATGTTCCATATTGGATTCCAGTAAAGAAAAAGAGTTTTTAGTGTCCACTGTACAATGAGAGTGAGCCATGCCAGAGGTGTGTAATTTTAAATTCCTAGCTTTCCGCCTACATAAATATAAATGGTAAATAAAGGGAAGTGGTATAGGGTATTAACTCTAAATGAACTGCAGTGAAAATGTAGTTAAAGCAGTCTCACATGGCAGTCTGTTGCAATGCTTCAGAATATAGAATTCTGACTTGAATAGATAGACTTGGTCATCAATCTCAACATACCTACTCATCTCCCCACAGTCTGCCCGCCCAGCACACACCTACCTATGCTAAGCCACTTCCCTCTTCTGGACTTAGCATCTCTCGAACCTTTAGCACGGAAAGTAAAATCCGGGTCCCCGAATGACCCAGCCCCTCCAGACATAATAATGGCTGCCGCACACACGACTCTTCCCATCATAAGGGAGGTCTTAAATACCTCCATCTCCTCCGGTACGGTCCCAATAGCGTGGAAGCAGGCTATGGTTAGAGCCCTGCTGAAAAAGCCCAACTTGGACTCCGCCGACCTGAGCAATTATCGCCCCATATCACTGCTCCCATGGCTAAGCAAGATCCTAGAGAAACATATAAACCAACAACTAATAAACTTCCTAGAAGTTCATCATCTACTGGACCCAACTCAAACAGGCTTTAGACCAAAACACGGGACCGAGACCGCTCTCCTCATGGTCACCGAGGAAGCTAGACATATTCTGGATCAGGGAGGATCAGTGGCAGTGATCCTCCTTGACCTCAGCGCGGCCTTTGATACGGTCAGCCATAACACCCTGCTGTACCCAGGTCGGCATTAAGGACAAAGCCTGGTCCTGGTTCCAGTCATTCTTAGAGGATAGGTCCTTCCGCGTGTTTGACGGCGAGTCTGTCTCCACTAGCAGGCCCCTGAAATGTGGAGTCCCCCAGGGTTCCTCTCTAAGCCCCGCACTCTTTAACCTGTACATGAGACCACTAGCGGATGTCGTCCGTCCTTTTGGGATTAAGATCATCTCCTACGCGGACGACACACAGCTAGTGGTCTCCCTGACGCAGGTTGCCAACCCTTCAACACAGGGCGGGCTTAGAGAGTGCCTGGAGGAAGTGAAAACCTGGATGTCCCGTTCATCTTTAAAATTGAATGGAGACAAAACCGAGCTGATGCTCCTCGGGCCCCCAGACCACAGTTTTCCCACCTCCATGTGGCCACCTAGTCTGGGCCCTCCACCTACCCCTAAAAACAGCATCAAGAGCCTCGGAGTCTGGCTTGACAGATCTCTGTCCTTTAGTACGCAGGCCACAAAACTCTCAGCAACTTGCTTTAGCATCATGAGGATGCTGAGGAGAATCCTCCCTCTCCTTCCTATGGAGGCCAGACAAACAGCTGTCCAAGGTCTAATCCAGTCGCGCCTCGATTTTAACAATGTACTTTACCTCGGGGCCCCGGAATACACTCTGAACAGGCTTCAGACGGCCCAGAACTGCGCAGCCCGCATCCTACTCAACATTCCTCGCAGACAGTCAGCCAGGGCCGGACTGATAACCCTTCACTGGCTTCCAGTGCGCCAGAGAGTTATGTTCAAGGCCATGTGCATAGCTCATCAGTCCTTCTGGAACACTGGCCCCAGTATCACTCAAGATCTAATAACCCACTACACACCCAACAGAAGTCTACGCTCGAGTCAGACCTTCCTGGCAATAGTTCCCAGGATAAAGAGATCCAGATCCGGAGGCAGATCTTTCTCACATAACGCCGCGAGGGCCTGGAACGCCCTACCGCTGCATCTTAGAGCCAACCCTAACCTTCCAGCCTTCCGCAAACAGCTGAAAACCTTTTTATTTCACCCAATCTAACCTACCCCCCCTTCTCCCCACGGGTGCCTCAGTTTGGTCTTACGGTATTCTTAGCGCTTGGACGCCTCCGGGCAGCAATTCGCGCTTTACAAATGCACATCCAATCCAATCCAATCCAATAAATTGCTTACACAATTAAACTTCCCATGACAGTCTATTGCAGTGCTTCAGGAAATATAAATGCTGTCTTGAATAGATAAATTGTTGAAAAGGAAACTTCCCACATAGTCTATGGCAGTGCTTCAGAAAATAGAAATGTTAACTTGAAGAGATAAATTGTTGAAAATGAAACTTCCCAGCACACAGAACAGCAGAGGGATGTATGAGGGCTGTAGGGTCAAAAGGTTATGCTATTAGTATCAAAGCTGTGTGCTCAATTTAATAAACACCTCTTGTGAGGACATAAGACGGACCAGAAAACATTCCTCTCAGTAAAGTTGATAACGAGCTCATTATGCTGTCACCTGTGAATGTGGTTGTGGTCCAAAGTATTCTGCTTCATGTGGAAATTAAAAGTAGCAGTCTGGTGACAAAATTGTAGGCATGTGATGAAAAATACCTCACAGCTGCTACAGAGCTCCGTTAGCCTGCTGCTATCTTCCATGGGTGCTAAGCCACACCCAAACCCCTTGACTCCTAACTATCAGTATTTGTGCTGTGAGGTAGCACACTCTCAGGTCTGTTGACACAAGGTGCTGTATGATAGCATGGGAGTTCCTTTAGGGGTCAGACCTCTGACTGTTTCCATGTCCTTACATCCGACCACCACTTTTGCGTCATTTCCTTTTCATTAAATGAAGAAACAGCAGTCTTTGTGGGCATAGTTTTCAATTTTGTGGCCATACTTGGTAAGAGTCTGTCACATATTTAAACTAATATATACTAATCCAATAAGATCACAGTACAAACTATGGCAAGATGTAAAATCTCTAATTAAATTACTTTTCTTTCTGCAACAAGAGTCTGCTCTGTTTTTTTCTATTATTCCTTTCTTCTCTGCCTGGTTTTTGGTTGTGTTTTTCCTCTGTCGGTTGCATGTGATACCCCACACTGAACCACCAGTACATCCACTCTGCAAACCTTTCTGTCACTATGCCTGTCTAACTGCCAGTGCTTACTTAAATTGTTTAAAGAAATAAAGAATAAATAAGTGTGTGTGTGTGTGCCTGGGAGTGTGGGGGATTTCCTTAGGAGCCCATCTGGAGCACTGCCAAATGCAGCAGTTGTTCAATATCTAGGCACCCTAGTCTAAATTCCACCTTATGCTTCTTTCTATCAACAGCATACTTTTCCTGGCTCTACATCTCACTCTAGCAAGTTCTTTTTCAGCCGCACTTTCTCCATTTGTCACTGTTTTACTACTTTTCTTTTCCTACACATTTCTGTCTACCTCTCTCTTGCTCTGGGTCAAAGTCTGATATTGAAAAATAAGTTCCGATCTCCAAACGTTAGGGCCAGCGCCCGCCACCTGCAACCACCAGGGTGAATAAGACATTACTTTTTTCTGAGCCACCCTTTTCTCATAAACGTCCTTGTTTTTATGCTTCAGTGAGGAGCCACCCGGGACCATCCTACCTTACACCAACCCTTTCTTACTGTATTAATTAAACATTTTGACATTTTGACTTTTAGATACCCCTGAATAACCCAACAACAACTGTGAGTTCAACAAAATGAACTAATTTATAGCCGACTACAACACAGAACCTTAAATCTTTAGTTACAGCATAAGTATTTCTGCGGAACTGACTAACGGTCCTCTGTCTCAGCTGACACACATTTCTACACATTGTGACAACTAAGGTGGATATTATTTAAGGTTTGTGGTGAAGCTTGTGTGGCGCAAGGCATTGTGTTGATTTTCGAACAAATATAAAAGGCTGTGGACAAAACACAAAAATGTGCATAGCATAAATGGGACCCTTGGTAAGTCTAGGCCTGTGTGTTTTTAGGAGAGGATTGTTTTGAGAGCCACGACTTGACATGTATTGTTTGAGTGCCTGTTTCTGTTACTTGAGAAAAAAGGCTGGTAGTAAGAAAAATATATATAAATAATGTAAAGAAGATCATACGTTGAGGAAGGCTTGCATATTAGGGGAGGGGCTTCATTGGCAATTACGTGCCACCAATTCAATGTTCATGCCGACGTTGTACAAAGCAAAGTAATTTACCCCTGTGCTGCCCATTAAAACTGTATGAAACTAAAATTAGGAGGAATTAAGAGGAATGTGTAAATCTGCCAGTTTATTGTGAATTCTGTTGTAAATGAAAGACGTCACGTAGCCAGGTCACGTAGATTATAGAATTTACGTTTATTGTATAAGTCATATCTTAGTTACAGGTTATATTAATTGCCCCACCAGGAGCAGCATCCTTGCTGTTCAGCCCACTCTCTCCAACTGGCACTCATAGCAGTCAGGCACTCATCAACATTCCAGTACAACACACTTGCACTGGCTGAGCAGCAGGGAACTGGGAACTATGGAGAGGAGGTGCAGTAACAACACAGGTTACAACACATCTCCTCCCCTTAAGGGAACATTTTTAAATAACAACAGATGTAAGATGGAAATAAATAATGAATCAGACCCCTGAATATTCAACTCAAAATAATCAATTAGAAAAGGACAAAAGATGGAAGTAAATGATCAATCACTCCTACAAATATTCAACTCTTAAATAATCAAAATAGGTAAATCCTCTGCAGGACGTAGGGAGCTAAAACCACCTCTAACACACACAGATAATCCTTGACCCTTAGGAATGACACTTGCAGTGTCACCAGGGTGCAACACACCCACACCCACACTCACCCTATAATGCATCACACTAGAACATTAGGGTGCACACACACTCACACACACACTCTACCTCTACACATCTCCTTAACCCCTTGGGAACAACACTGCGCAACATTAAGGTACAACACACATGGCCCTACAACTTGTCCCTAACCCTGAGGAAGGACATTACATAGGATTAGAGGGTAACAACATGCCCACCCAACAAATCGTTCATAATCCCCTAGGAATGACACTTGTGACACTAGGGTGCACACATGACCCCGACACTTCTACTTAACCCCTTAGGAAGGACCCTAATAATGCTAGGCTGCAACACATGACCCCCACACTTCTTAAACCCTTAGGAAGGACACTCCATAACATTAAGGTGCAGCCTTAACACTCACCCAATACAGCATTACACATGCCACACACCTAGCAGGACCTGGGTTACTAGACCACATCACCCCCTTCTGTCAGCGTGGCAAAAATACTCAGGTAGCAAATTTAGCATTGCATTAATAAACATACACAGCCAGAAGATTAAGAATAGCCTTCAAAAATACCCTTATCATATACTGAGCATTCTAAAAATATGCACATGCAGCAAATCCAGAATTACATTGGAAATTCGCTCAGGCATCACATTTATCAAGGCGTTAATAAGAAAACTTAGCATGCATGGAACAATATCCACCAATAACACCCAAAGTCCCCGGTGAGAAACCTCTCATCCGAAATTGGTCTAAAATCTCTGATAATTGGGGACGCTTCATAGTTTTTCCAAAATATGGTGGAATATTCAGTCAGATGTTTGCAATCCTTGCGTAGCAGAACTTCGAGTTTTTGAAAAATGATTCCCTTACTGTCAAGCCTGGTCCTTTGCGTGCTGTGCCACTGGATTCAAGCTAGCCTGGTTGATGACGGGTGATACTCTTAAACCGATCTCAGGAAGACCTGGCCTGGCAGTTCAGGCTGGAATGTTCCTATGAGGAGCAGGGTCAAGACTGATTTGATTATGGCTGGGTCCAAACTAGGGTGGCATAGTGAGCAAAAGAACAATGGATTAAAGCCAGATCTCTTGACTGGGGGTGAGTGGTTGAAATGTTTCAGCACTCTGCCCATCATCTTTTTGTGTTTGTCTGTTAATGAAGACACTTCGGGCATCTACTACTTTTTCAATTGCTTTCCTCTTTGCTGCTTAGAGTAGGTTCTTCAATATCTTCAGTCTCCTTTTATTATTGCTACAGTCTTCATACATGTGGCTCCATTTCTAAACCGTCACCAGTGTTGTAACTGAAGATAATCTCTTCTGGGCAGGTAGTTAAGTAGCCAAGTCAAGTTTATTATACGATGTAAATTTACTGTATACGTTATTTCTTAGTTATATGTTATATCAATAGCCCTACGAGGAGCAGCAATGCTGCTCAGCTCACTCTCTTCAACTAACACTCATACCAACCAGACACTCATAAACATTCTATTACATGAGACTCACACTGAGGGAGCAGCAGGGAACTGAAAAAAATGGCTACAACATATTCCTTTCCTAATTATATTATTACATTGATTTTAGGGCAAATGCCTGACCTTTGTACAATGAATCGCTCTATAAACAACTGATGAATTAATTTTGTTGGACCAGAAAATCATTGATGTTGTACTGAATTGACTCACAGTGAAAATGTGGCAGCCGGAAAACTGATCGTAAATGTGGTCGATCTGTCTCGTAATAGAGTGGATTATATTTAATCTGAAAATTATAATCACAACGGACTGATCTGAAATTTCTAGATTGCCTAGAAATCAGCATAGAGCCGAAATCTCTCAGTGAACAGAACTAAATATATCAAGTAATCGTGGTTATTCAGGCATATCACATGCATGAAAGAAATACAACATAATTAATAAATAACGTACAGTTTTTATACCCTTGCAACACCATTCAGTATGTTCATACGTTACAAAGAGGTAGTGATAAAAAGTATTATTTAAAATGCATATTTTAAACAAACACGTATTTCCAATAATATGTTTACCATATTTGATATGTATCTGTAGTGTGACCCATAATGCCCATTGTGCTTACATCTGAAGCTTTGTAAGAATGTGTTTATTTGTGCATTGGAGTCAGATGCTGTTATATATTGTTGTTAAGCGTGGGGTGGTAATATGTCATGGGTTATGCTGTATCTTCTACAGTTCTTCACATGCATAGAATAGGAAACATAATTTAACACACAGTCTGAACCACGCAGTGTCTTTATAACGTAGGCGCTACAGTGACTGCAACGTTGCTACGAGTTCCATTAACAAGTAAGTCACTGCAACGACTTGCTTTAGGGAATGCGGTGTTGAACTGGTGTTGGATTTTAAGTCCAACACCTTCCATATTGATACGCAGACTGTAGTTGGAAAAGTAAATTATACTATTCCAAAATCCAGCATTGTATTGACTTGCGTGCTAAAGGAACGTATGGTAACAAAGAAGTCACTGTTCAGGCTACGTTGTTAAGGCACGCGTGGTTCAGGCATGCATGATTCTGTCATACAACTGCATAGAATGCCTTCCAAAAGTAATGACAGTAAAAGGAATAACAACAACTACATATGTAGCCTGAGCTCAGATTAACACTATTTTTTATTTAAATTCTCTTGGTTAGTGGGTGGCACCAAAATCTGTGAAATCAGATTTCAGTTGTCATTGACTGTGCACTATTGTTCAAGTCGCGAATACATTTGATTTATTTATTTTTGTAATTTTGTGTTGCACGAAGTCTGCCCCAGGGCATTGGCACATGAGCACCTATTTACAGAATGTCAGAATCATAATTTTTTTAGGTACAATTGCATTGGTGATACACCTAATATAGAAATGATTGTGCATTGTTACGTTTAAACAGCAAATTATCTGCAAGAATATGTGGCCTAGCCTACTGAGTCATTGAATTCCACTGGAGAAGAAAAAGGTTCTCAGATGCTGTTGCGCAGGGGTTACAGTTTTCTCTTGGCAGCCAACTATGCCGCTGCTGAAATCTGTAGTTGCTGACTACCAAAGTGGTTTAGTTTTGATTTCACCTAATTCCTTTTGTCCACAACCTATGCTTCCTGTGTTTTTATTTTCCTCTTTCATTGTTTTTTTCACCACCCCCTTGTCACTAGTTTCCTATCTTTCTCCTACGCTGAGTTTCTACTTTGCCTGTATTTCTCTTCCTTGCTCTGGGCCGAAGTCTGATGATGAGAAATAAGTCCTGGTCCCCAAAATTGAGTGCCAGGGACCAGTACTTGCAACCACGTACACAATTTAAGCACTGGATGTCTGATGGACCTTTGCCATCTACAGAGTAGGGGTCGGGGGCTTAATTCTTTCTCAGAACGTAATGCTTGTTTGATTGATTTCTGTAAGTATGGATCTCTTAGGAATTTCCCTAACTAACAATTCAAATGTATTCAAGGAAGTTCATGAAGAGGATGGGGCCTTACATTCCGAAAATTCTGCCTTATGAAATGAAAGCGCTGGACCAAAAGTCCTAACAAACACATGATTTAGATTTATAAACTGCTTGGAAACCTGGTCGATACCTCAACCAAATTTGACTCTAGTGAACGCCAGCCTTATGGGACTGGGGTTCCTTGATAATATCACTAGGACCACACACTGTGATTCCACCTGTAGGTACATAAGTAAATACCCCTAGTGTAGGTCTGAAAGTACCTTTAACAAATGCAAATATTACCATGAAGACCCACAAGCGCACAAAATATTTCTTACCAAGTGCTAACTTGATTACTTGTGTAGATCAGATTTATTTCCTAATCTACACCATAAGGTTGGTTTCATGTACATATGTGGGGTCATGAAGACAGGAAAATGGCCATTCTGAGTTGAAATGAAGAAAGACTCTTCTACAATTTTAATGGTTTTAAAACATACCTTAGACTGCTAGAATAACCGTTAATCAATCAGCTACTTATGTGCAGATGAATAGCCGTCAAAGTAATCAGAGGGTCTCATTACCTGTTTAATGCACTTCAAGCAACTGAGTTTGGAACCAGATTGGCTGAAAGTAAAATGAACATCAATATTTTATTGAGTACTGTTTGATGCCCGATGTTTGGTTCTGAGCTCATTGACCAAGTCTTTCAACTCAAACCCTGTCTGAAAACTGTTTGAATTATGACACTGGTAAAAAAACAAAAATGCACATATTAGAAATAAAAAAATGAATATAAAGCCTTCTAATGAAATAGAGAGTAATTTTCGAAACCTGTGCAGATCAGGAAAATGAAAAATCCCAATATGCTACCTAGACAACCTATGGTTGACTTGTTCTTCTGTAATGTTTGTATTTTTCTTAGGTACTTCGCTTAGGAAAACCAATCTACCCATCAGTAAAAGCTTATTGAGTTCTGGATTGCCACTTACCCGCCAGTTCTGCACTGTTTTGTACCAGCTCTGTCTCATGAGATAAGGGCAATTCGTTCATATTGATGACCAAATTTACCGGCTTAAGCTACACATATAGAATATGTTGCTTTTTCACCTTAATACAGAGATCAAGGAATCATTTTGTGTCGTCTTCAACCCTACAATTTTCTCTTGAAGCCCTAATCGTTCAACCCCTCCTGAAGGTTATATCCTACTTCTACTGATGAGTTCTTATTTGAATCCATATTGTGTCCTATTGAAAGTCCTGTGCACTGATGGCAATCACACTGAAACTTCAATCTTCATGTTGAAATTGTTGGAATTCATCCACAGTTTTAAGCAAAAGCTCACAGCCTCGAATAGTTTTTGTCTGTGTAAGTATTTCAACTTGTTTACTTCTGTGTCTGTAACACTGTTTTTTAGCACTGAGCATGCTTGCAGCGCTGGGTTAAATCCATAGTGTCCTCACATTGTAATGTATTGTTTTATTCCTGTGGTAATTGCACCTGAATAACTATATCTAATATGTTTATACTAACCACAGTCCCTCATCACGAGCCTCTTTTCCAAGTTTCTTTTTGTATACTCAACACCTAACATTTTAGTGGAGAGACATTGTTGGGTTTAACAGAATCTTGTATGATTTATGACTTTGATAAAGTGCAAAGAAACCATGTAAAATCAATTGTCCTGCCAAGAACAAGAGCAATAACAATAGCTGATATCCACTTGTTTGGTAAGTTAAGTGATGCACAGCCACAAACCATTGTCAACATCTTCAAAATGGCACTGATAAATTTAATCCTACAAGCAACCATAAACTTCCAAGACTAAGAATCAGGAGATTAAACAATATCAGGAAATGTGCAAGTCATATACAAATTCTGCTATCACTGATGTGTGGATGAACATGATCTAACACCAAGGCCAATCAGCATACAAAATGCACATATATATCTAACATGTACAATAAGTCATGCAGAGATGACCTAGTTCATTTGAGTCAAAACTTCTGTGTTTAAACCGATCCTCCCATTGACGGGACCCACAGGCCTTGATCAACATTTTCACTGTCAAGTCTCTACAAACAAGTTATCTTTTCCATATTGCCAGACACCCTGATTCTTTGAACTAAGTACTAAACAGTGACTACATTCTTCTTTAGACGTGTGCACATGAGCAGTTGGTCAATAGCAAACTGGATTAAATGAGGCTATTCTGCTGAAAGCATATGAAAACTTTGGCAATATTTTCAATGGAAAAGAAGGAAACATGTTATATCAAGACTAGCCAATTGACTGTTAGATGAGTGTGGGATCCACGGTCATAATTCCAGGACTCCTAATATACACACTTACAGAAACAGATATCTGGGGAATGAATTCATGCATTACTCAAAATCTCTAGCGGCTTCACTGTGTTTCTGTAAGGCGGATCATTCACTTGAATATATTAGAGGGCAATAAACAAGGTTTCTAAAGAAGACAGGTATCTATTGCCAAATTCCTTCTTTTGGACCTAGCGAAAATGAGATGAGAGGTCCAGGATAAACTCAACAGCGGGAGATGACATTTTTAAACTAACTTCAGATGTATAAATATCACGTCGAACTATTCAGCATTTGTAACGGTCTTTCTGATTTCCACACTGTATTATCAAAGTTTTCCACAAGTTCATATAAGCATGTCTAAGTGTGTTAAACAGCAGCATCAGTTTATTCTGAAGCAACCAACCCTTGTGAAACCATGGAAGGAGCATTGAGTTTACACCACATATTCACACAAAAAATAAAAAATGGCAACAGCATGCACACTCCATGAAATGCCATAGAATGTATAGTCTGGATACAAGGGGCCTCATTTATGAGGCTGTGCGTCACTTTTACGCCGCCGGTGCGTCACTTTTTGTGGTGCACCAGTGGCGTAAAAAATGCGCCTTGTTGCGCCATATTTACAAAGTGACGCATCTAGGTAGATGCGTCACTTTGTAAACCCCTGCGCCACATTATACCTGCGCCAGGTATAATGTATGCAAGGGGGGCGTATTGACGCAAGAAAGGTCGTAGAAGTGCGCAGTGAAATCTATGAGATTTCACTGCGTCACTTCAAGGCGCCGTTGCGTCAAAATCTTGCGCCTGCCTCACAGCAGGCGTAAGACTGACGCAGGCCCTTTCACATGGGGCTTGCCCCATGTGAAAGGACGCATTGCTGGAGTTGCGTCACTTTTGTGACACACTCCAGCAATGCGTCATTTTTGCGCTTACAGATACGTCAGAAATACTGACGTATCTGTAAGTCCTTGCGCAATGATGCGTCATATCGTAAATATGACGCATCATTGGGGTCGCAAGGAGGGCGCAATGAAAAGTATGCATCGCTGTTCTCTCGCAGCAATGCGTCACTTTTCATAAATGAGGCCCAAGGAGTCTAGTGGTTCCAAAAGGGCCCAAACCAACACTGCATAGTGATTACCTGAGAATATATGTGTTGTCTAGTGCCTTTTGAATTTTTCAGTTATCAATGGTTCATTAAGCACTTTTCATATATAACCCTGGTTTCACAATTATTTTGTAAGAGGTTTTTCTGTTCAGGATTCCACACACGAATCAGCGTTTATAAATTTGAAACTACCTTTTAGTCCTTCTCCTGCTGTTCTTCTATATATATATAATAGAAACAGATAGTGTTGAAGCAGATGGTCTTCTCTGTACATTTATTACCTCTTATACACATGGGGCCTTGATATATGAATGATTTAGGAGTCTGTCATCGGTCGCAAATGGGTTTCCAACCGCTAAAAATGCCATTTCAAGGAGGAGGATGAATGAGAATCTTAAAATACCATAAGGATGTTCCATATTGGATTCCAGTAAAGAAAAAGAGTTTTTAGTGTCCACTGTACAATGAGAGTGAGCCATGCCAGAGGTGTGTAATTTTAAATTCCTAGCTTTCCGCCTACATAAATATAAATGGTAAATAAAGGGAAGTGGTATAGGGTATTAACTCTAAATGAACTGCAGTGAAAATGTAGTTAAAGCAGTCTCACATGGCAGTCTGTTGCAATGCTTCAGAATATAGAAATTCTGACTTGAATAGATAGACTTGGTCATCAATCTCAACATACCTACTCATCTCCCCACAGTCTCCCCGCCCAGCACACACCTACCTATGCTAAGCCACTTCCCTCTTCTGGACTTAGCATCTCTCGAACCTTTAGCACGGAAAGTAAAATCCGGGTCCCCGAATGACCCAGCCCCTCCAGACATAATAATGGCTGCCGCACACACGACTCTTCCCATCATAAGGGAGGTCTTAAATACCTCCATCTCCTCCGGTACGGTCCCAATAGCGTGGAAGCAGGCTATGGTTAGAGCCCTGCTGAAAAAGCCCAACTTGGACTCCGCCGACCTGAGCAATTATCGCCCCATATCACTGCTCCCATGGCTAAGCAAGATCCTAGAGAAACATATAAACCAACAACTAATAAACTTCCTAGAAGTTCATCATCTACTGGACCCAACTCAAACAGGCTTTAGACCAAAACACGGGACCGAGACCGCTCTCCTCATGGTCACCGAGGAAGCTAGACATATTCTGGATCAGGGAGGATCAGTGGCAGTGATCCTCCTTGACCTCAGCGCGGCCTTTGATACGGTCAGCCATAACACCCTGCTGTACCCAGGTCGGCATTAAGGACAAAGCCTGGTCCTGGTTCCAGTCATTCTTAGAGGATAGGTCCTTCCGCGTGTTTGACGGCGAGTCTGTCTCCACTAGCAGGCCCCTGAAATGTGGAGTCCCCCAGGGTTCCTCTCTAAGCCCCGCACTCTTTAACCTGTACATGAGACCACTAGCGGATGTCGTCCGTCCTTTTGGGATTAAGATCATCTCCTACGCGGACGACACACAGCTAGTGGTCTCCCTGACGCAGGTTGCCAACCCTTCAACACAGGGCGGGCTTAGAGAGTGCCTGGAGGAAGTGAAAACCTGGATGTCCCGTTCATCTTTAAAATTGAATGGAGACAAAACCGAGCTGATGCTCCTCGGGCCCCCAGACCACAGTTTTCCCACCTCCATGTGGCCACCTAGTCTGGGCCCTCCACCTACCCCTAAAACAGCATCAAGAGCCTCGGAGTCTGGCTTGACAGATCTCTGTCCTTTAGTACGCAGGCCACAAAACTCTCAGCAACTTGCTTTAGCATCATGAGGATGCTGAGGAGAATCCTCCCTCTCCTTCCTATGGAGGCCAGACAAACAGCTGTCCAAGGTCTAATCCAGTCGCGCCTCGATTTTAACAATGTACTTTACCTCGGGGCCCCGGAATACACTCTGAACAGGCTTCAGACGGCCCAGAACTGCGCAGCCCGCATCCTACTCAACATTCCTCGCAGACAGTCAGCCAGGGCCGGACTGATAACCCTTCACTGGCTTCCAGTGCGCCAGAGAGTTATGTTCAAGGCCATGTGCATAGCTCATCAGTCCTTCTGGAACACTGGCCCCAGTATCACTCAAGATCTAATAACCCACTACACACCCAACAGAAGTCTACGCTCGAGTCAGACCTTCCTGGCAATAGTTCCCAGGATAAAGAGATCCAGATCCGGAGGCAGATCTTTCTCACATAACGCCGCGAGGGCCTGGAACGCCCTACCGCTGCATCTTAGAGCCAACCCTAACCTTCCAGCCTTCCGCAAACAGCTGAAAACCTTTTTATTTCACCCAATCTAACCTACCCCCCCTTCTCCCCACGGGTGCCTCAGTTTGGTCTTACGGTATTCTTAGCGCTTGGACGCCTCCGGGCAGCAATTCGCGCTTTACAAATGCACATCCAATCCAATCCAATCCAATAAATTGCTTACACAATTAAACTTCCCATGACAGTCTATTGCAGTGCTTCAGGAAATATAAATGCTGTCTTGAATAGATAAATTGTTGAAAAGGAAACTTCCCACATAGTCTATGGCAGTGCTTCAGAAAATAGAAATGTTAACTTGAAGAGATAAATTGTTGAAAATGAAACTTCCCAGCACACAGAACAGCAGAGGGATGTATGAGGGCTGTAGGGTCAAAAGGTTATGCTATTAGTATCAAAGCTGTGTGCTCAATTTAATAAACACCTCTTGTGAGGACTTAAGACGGACCAGAAAACATTCCTCTCAGTAAAGTTGATAACGAGCTCATTATGCTGTCACCTGTGAATGTGGTTGTGGTCCAAAGTATTCTGCTTCATGTGGAAATTAAAAGTAGCAGTCTGGTGACAAAATTGTAGGCATGTGATGAAAAATACCTCACAGCTGCTACAGAGCTCCGTTAGCCTGCTGCTATCTTCCATGGGTGCTAAGCCACACCCAAACCCCTTGACTCCTAACTATCAGTATTTGTGCTGTGAGGTAGCACACTCTCAGGTCTGTTGACACAAGGTGCTGTATGATAGCATGGGAGTTCCTTTAGGGGTCAGACCTCTGACTGTTTCCATGTCCTTACATCCGACCACCACTTTTGCGTCATTTCCTTTTCATTAAATGAAGAAACAGCAGTCTTTGTGGGCATAGTTTTCAATTTTGTGGCCATACTTGGTAAGAGTCTGTCACATATTTAAACTAATATATACTAATCCAATAAGATCACAGTACAAACTATGGCAAGATGTAAAATCTCTAATTAAATTACTTTTCTTTCTGCAACAAGAGTCTGCTCTGTTTTTTTCTATTATTCCTTTCTTCTCTGCCTGGTTTTTGGTTGTGTTTTTCCTCTGTCGGTTGCATGTGATACCCCACACTGAACCACCAGTACATCCACTCTGCAAACCTTTCTGTCACTATGCCTGTCTAACTGCCAGTGCTTACTTAAATTGTTTAAAGAAATAAAGAATAAATAAGTGTGTGTGTGTGTGCCTGGGAGTGTGGGGGATTTCCTTAGGAGCCCATCTGGAGCACTGCCAAATGCAGCAGTTGTTCAATATCTAGGCACCCTAGTCTAAATTCCACCTTATGCTTCTTTCTATCAACAGCATACTTTTCCTGGCTCTACATCTCACTCTAGCAAGTTCTTTTTCAGCCGCACTTTCTCCATTTGTCACTGTTTTACTACTTTTCTTTTCCTACACATTTCTGTCTACCTCTCTCTTGCTCTGGGTCAAAGTCTGATATTGAAAAATAAGTTCCGATCTCCAAACGTTAGGGCCAGCGCCCGCCACCTGCAACCACCAGGGTGAATAAGACATTACTTTTTTCTGAGCCACCCTTTTCTCATAAACGTCCTTGTTTTTATGCTTCAGTGAGGAGCCACCCGGGACCATCCTACCTTACACCAACCCTTTCTTACTGTATTAATTAAACATTTTGACATTTTGACTTTTAGATACCCCTGAATAACCCAACAACAACTGTGAGTTCAACAAAATGAACTAATTTATAGCCGACTACAACACAGAACCTTAAATCTTTAGTTACAGCATAAGTATTTCTGCGGAACTGACTAACGGTCCTCTGTCTCAGCTGACACACATTTCTACACATTGTGACAACTAAGGTGGATATTATTTAAGGTTTGTGGTGAAGCTTGTGTGGCGCAAGGCATTGTGTTGATTTTCGAACAAATATAAAAGGCTGTGGACAAAACACAAAAATGTGCATAGCATAAATGGGACCCTTGGTAAGTCTAGGCCTGTGTGTTTTTAGGAGAGGATTGTTTTGAGAGCCACGACTTGACATGTATTGTTTGAGTGCCTGTTTCTGTTACTTGAGAAAAAAGGCTGGTAGTAAGAAAAATATATATAAATAATGTAAAGAAGATCATACGTTGAGGAAGGCTTGCATATTAGGGGAGGGGCTTCATTGGCAATTACGTGCCACCAATTCAATGTTCATGCCGACGTTGTACAAAGCAAAGTAATTTACCCCTGTGCTGCCCATTAAAACTGTATGAAACTAAAATTAGGAGGAATTAAGAGGAATGTGTAAATCTGCCAGTTTATTGTGAATTCTGTTGTAAATGAAAGACGTCACGTAGCCAGGTCACGTAGATTATAGAATTTACGTTTATTGTATAAGTCATATCTTAGTTACAGGTTATATTAATTGCCCCACCAGGAGCAGCATCCTTGCTGTTCAGCCCACTCTCTCCAACTGGCACTCATAGCAGTCAGGCACTCATCAACATTCCAGTACAACACACTTGCACTGGCTGAGCAGCAGGGAACTGGGAACTATGGAGAGGAGGTGCAGTAACAACACAGGTTACAACACATCTCCTCCCCTTAAGGGAACATTTTTAAATAACAACAGATGTAAGATGGAAATAAATAATGAATCAGACCCCTGAATATTCAACTCAAAATAATCAATTAGAAAAGGACAAAAGATGGAAGTAAATGATCAATCACTCCTACAAATATTCAACTCTTAAATAATCAAAATAGGTAAATCCTCTGCAGGACGTAGGGAGCTAAAACCACCTCTAACACACACAGATAATCCTTGACCCTTAGGAATGACACTTGCAGTGTCACCAGGGTGCAACACACCCACACCCACACTCACCCTATAATGCATCACACTAGAACATTAGGGTGCACACACACTCACACACACACTCTACCTCTACACATCTCCTTAACCCCTTGGGAACAACACTGCGCAACATTAAGGTACAACACACATGGCCCTACAACTTGTCCCTAACCCTGAGGAAGGACATTACATAGGATTAGAGGGTAACAACATGCCCACCCAACAAATCGTTCATAATCCCCTAGGAATGACACTTGTGACACTAGGGTGCACACATGACCCCGACACTTCTACTTAACCCCTTAGGAAGGACCCTAATAATGCTAGGCTGCAACACATGACCCCCACACTTCTTAAACCCTTAGGAAGGACACTCCATAACATTAAGGTGCAGCCTTAACACTCACCCAATACAGCATTACACATGCCACACACCTAGCAGGACCTGGGTTACTAGACCACATCACCCCCTTCTGTCAGCGTGGCAAAAATACTCAGGTAGCAAATTTAGCATTGCATTAATAAACATACACAGCCAGAAGATTAAGAATAGCCTTCAAAAATACCCTTATCATATACTGAGCATTCTAAAAATATGCACATGCAGCAAATCCAGAATTACATTGGAAATTCGCTCAGGCATCACATTTATCAAGGCGTTAATAAGAAAACTTAGCATGCATGGAACAATATCCACCAATAACACCCAAAGTCCCCGGTGAGAAACCTCTCATCCGAAATTGGTCTAAAATCTCTGATAATTGGGGACGCTTCATAGTTTTTCCAAAATATGGTGGAATATTCAGTCAGATGTTTGCAATCCTTGCGTAGCAGAACTTCGAGTTTTTGAAAAATGATTCCCTTACTGTCAAGCCTGGTCCTTTGCGTGCTGTGCCACTGGATTCAAGCTAGCCTGGTTGATGACGGGTGATACTCTTAAACCGATCTCAGGAAGACCTGGCCTGGCAGTTCAGGCTGGAATGTTCCTATGAGGAGCAGGGTCAAGACTGATTTGATTATGGCTGGGTCCAAACTAGGGTGGCATAGTGAGCAAAAGAACAATGGATTAAAGCCAGATCTCTTGACTGGGGGTGAGTGGTTGAAATGTTTCAGCACTCTGCCCATCATCTTTTTGTGTTTGTCTGTTAATGAAGACACTTCGGGCATCTACTACTTTTTCAATTGCTTTCCTCTTTGCTGCTTAGAGTAGGTTCTTCAATATCTTCAGTCTCCTTTTATTATTGCTACAGTCTTCATACATGTGGCTCCATTTCTAAACCGTCACCAGTGTTGTAACTGAAGATAATCTCTTCTGGGCAGGTAGTTAAGTAGCCAAGTCAAGTTTATTATACGATGTAAATTTACTGTATACGTTATTTCTTAGTTATATGTTATATCAATAGCCCTACGAGGAGCAGCAATGCTGCTCAGCTCACTCTCTTCAACTAACACTCATACCAACCAGACACTCATAAACATTCTATTACATGAGACTCACACTGAGGGAGCAGCAGGGAACTGAAAAAAATGGCTACAACATATTCCTTTCCTAATTATATTATTACATTGATTTTAGGGCAAATGCCTGACCTTTGTACAATGAATCGCTCTATAAACAACTGATGAATTAATTTTGTTGGACCAGAAAATCATTGATGTTGTACTGAATTGACTCACAGTGAAAATGTGGCAGCCGGAAAACTGATCGTAAATGTGGTCGATCTGTCTCGTAATAGAGTGGATTATATTTAATCTGAAAATTATAATCACAACGGACTGATCTGAAATTTCTAGATTGCCTAGAAATCAGCATAGAGCCGAAATCTCTCAGTGAACAGAACTAAATATATCAAGTAATCGTGGTTATTCAGGCATATCACATGCATGAAAGAAATACAACATAATTAATAAATAACGTACAGTTTTTATACCCTTGCAACACCATTCAGTATGTTCATACGTTACAAAGAGGTAGTGATAAAAAGTATTATTTTAAATGCATATTTTAAACAAACACGTATTTCCAATAATATGTTTACCATATTTGATATGTATCTGTAGTGTGACCCATAATGCCCATTGTGCTTACATCTGAAGCTTTGTAAGAATGTGTTTATTTGTGCATTGGAGTCAGATGCTGTTATATATTGTTGTTAAGCGTGGGGTGGTAATATGTCATGGGTTATGCTGTATCTTCTACAGTTCTTCACATGCATAGAATAGGAAACATAATTTAACACACAGTCTGAACCACGCAGTGTCTTTATAACGTAGGCGCTACAGTGACTGCAACGTTGCTACGAGTTCCATTAACAAGTAAGTCACTGCAACGACTTGCTTTAGGGAATGCGGTGTTGAACTGGTGTTGGATTTTAAGTCCAACACCTTCCATATTGATACGCAGACTGTAGTTGGAAAAGTAAATTATACTATTCCAAAATCCAGCATTGTATTGACTTGCGTGCTAAAGGAACGTATGGTAACAAAGAAGTCACTGTTCAGGCTACGTTGTTAAGGCACGCGTGGTTCAGGCATGCATGATTCTGTCATACAACTGCATAGAATGCCTTCCAAAAGTAATGACAGTAAAAGGAATAACAACAACTACATATGTAGCCTGAGCTCAGATTAACACTATTTTTTATTTAAATTCTCTTGGTTAGTGGGTGGCACCAAAATCTGTGAAATCAGATTTCAGTTGTCATTGACTGTGCACTATTGTTCAAGTCGCGAATACATTTGATTTATTTATTTTTGTAATTTTGTGTTGCACGAAGTCTGCCCCAGGGCATTGGCACATGAGCACCTATTTACAGAATGTCAGAATCATAATTTTTTTAGGTACAATTGCATTGGTGATACACCTAATATAGAAATGATTGTGCATTGTTACGTTTAAACAGCAAATTATCTGCAAGAATATGTGGCCTAGCCTACTGAGTCATTGAATTCCACTGGAGAAGAAAAAGGTTCTCAGATGCTGTTGCGCAGGGGTTACAGTTTTCTCTTGGCAGCCAACTATGCCGCTGCTGAAATCTGTAGTTGCTGACTACCAAAGTGGTTTAGTTTTGATTTCACCTAATTCCTTTTGTCCACAACCTATGCTTCCTGTGTTTTTATTTTCCTCTTTCATTGTTTTTTTCACCACCCCCTTGTCACTAGTTTCCTATCTTTCTCCTACGCTGAGTTTCTACTTTGCCTGTATTTCTCTTCCTTGCTCTGGGCCGAAGTCTGATGATGAGAAATAAGTCCTGGTCCCCAAAATTGAGTGCCAGGGACCAGTACTTGCAACCACGTACACAATTTAAGCACTGGATGTCTGATGGACCTTTGCCATCTACAGAGTAGGGGTCGGGGGCTTAATTCTTTCTCAGAACGTAATGCTTGTTTGATTGATTTCTGTAAGTATGGATCTCTTAGGAATTTCCCTAACTAACAATTCAAATGTATTCAAGGAAGTTCATGAAGAGGATGGGGCCTTACATTCCGAAAATTCTGCCTTATGAAATGAAAGCGCTGGACCAAAAGTCCTAACAAACACATGATTTAGATTTATAAACTGCTTGGAAACCTGGTCGATACCTCAACCAAATTTGACTCTAGTGAACGCCAGCCTTATGGGACTGGGGTTCCTTGATAATATCACTAGGACCACACACTGTGATTCCACCTGTAGGTACATAAGTAAATACCCCTAGTGTAGGTCTGAAAGTACCTTTAACAAATGCAAATATTACCATGAAGACCCACAAGCGCACAAAATATTTCTTACCAAGTGCTAACTTGATTACTTGTGTAGATCAGATTTATTTCCTAATCTACACCATAAGGTTGGTTTCATGTACATATGTGGGGTCATGAAGACAGGAAAATGGCCATTCTGAGTTGAAATGAAGAAAGACTCTTCTACAATTTTAATGGTTTTAAAACATACCTTAGACTGCTAGAATAACCGTTAATCAATCAGCTACTTATGTGCAGATGAATAGCCGTCAAAGTAATCAGAGGGTCTCATTACCTGTTTAATGCACTTCAAGCAACTGAGTTTGGAACCAGATTGGCTGAAAGTAAAATGAACATCAATATTTTATTGAGTACTGTTTGATGCCCGATGTTTGGTTCTGAGCTCATTGACCAAGTCTTTCAACTCAAACTCTGTCTGAAAACTGTTTGAATTATGACACTGGTAAAAAAACAAAAATGCACATATTAGAAATAAAAAAATGAATATAAAGCCTTCTAATGAAATAGAGAGTAATTTTCGAAACCTGTGCAGATCAGGAAAATGAAAAATCCCAATATGCTACCTAGACAACCTATGGTTGACTTGTTCTTCTGTAATGTTTGTATTTTTCTTAGGTACTTCGCTTAGGAAAACCAATCTACCCATCAGTAAAAGCTTATTGAGTTCTGGATTGCCACTTACCCGCCAGTTCTGCACTGTTTTGTACCAGCTCTGTCTCATGAGATAAGGGCAATTCGTTCATATTGATGACCAAATTTACCGGCTTAAGCTACACATATAGAATATGTTGCTTTTTCACCTTAATACAGAGATCAAGGAATCATTTTGTGTCGTCTTCAACCCTACAATTTTCTCTTGAAGCCCTAATCGTTCAACCCCTCCTGAAGGTTATATCCTACTTCTACTGATGAGTTCTTATTTGAATCCATATTGTGTCCTATTGAAAGTCCTGTGCACTGATGGCAATCACACTGAAACTTCAATCTTCATGTTGAAATTGTTGGAATTCATCCACAGTTTTAAGCAAAAGCTCACAGCCTCGAATAGTTTTTGTCTGTGTAAGTATTTCAACTTGTTTACTTCTGTGTCTGTAACACTGTTTTTTAGCACTGAGCATGCTTGCAGCGCTGGGTTAAATCCATAGTGTCCTCACATTGTAATGTATTGTTTTATTCCTGTGGTAATTGCACCTGAATAACTATATCTAATATGTTTATACTAACCACAGTCCCTCATCACGAGCCTCTTTTCCAAGTTTCTTTTTGTATACTCAACACCTAACATTTTAGTGGAGAGACATTGTTGGGTTTAACAGAATCTTGTATGATTTATGACTTTGATAAAGTGCAAAGAAACCATGTAAAATCAATTGTCCTGCCAAGAACAAGAGCAATAACAATAGCTGATATCCACTTGTTTGGTAAGTTAAGTGATGCACAGCCACAAACCATTGTCAACATCTTCAAAATGGCACTGATAAATTTAATCCTACAAGCAACCATAAACTTCCAAGACTAAGAATCAGGAGATTAAACAATATCAGGAAATGTGCAAGTCATATACAAATTCTGCTATCACTGATGTGTGGATGAACATGATCTAACACCAAGGCCAATCAGCATACAAAATGCACATATATATCTAACATGTACAATAAGTCATGCAGAGATGACCTAGTTCATTTGAGTCAAAACTTCTGTGTTTAAACCGATCCTCCCATTGACGGGACCCACAGGCCTTGATCAACATTTTCACTGTCAAGTCTCTACAAACAAGTTATCTTTTCCATATTGCCAGACACCCTGATTCTTTGAACTAAGTACTAAACAGTGACTACATTCTTCTTTAGACGTGTGCACATGAGCAGTTGGTCAATAGCAAACTGGATTAAATGAGGCTATTCTGCTGAAAGCATATGAAAACTTTGGCAATATTTTCAATGGAAAAGAAGGAAACATGTTATATCAAGACTAGCCAATTGACTGTTAGATGAGTGTGGGATCCACGGTCATAATTCCAGGACTCCTAATATACACACTTACAGAAACAGATATCTGGGGAATGAATTCATGCATTACTCAAAATCTCTAGCGGCTTCACTGTGTTTCTGTAAGGCGGATCATTCACTTGAATATATTAGAGGGCAATAAACAAGGTTTCTAAAGAAGACAGGTATCTATTGCCAAATTCCTTCTTTTGGACCTAGCGAAAATGAGATGAGAGGTCCAGGATAAACTCAACAGCGGGAGATGACATTTTTAAACTAACTTCAGATGTATAAATATCACGTCGAACTATTCAGCATTTGTAACGGTCTTTCTGATTTCCACACTGTATTATCAAAGTTTTCCACAAGTTCATATAAGCATGTCTAAGTGTGTTAAACAGCAGCATCAGTTTATTCTGAAGCAACCAACCCTTGTGAAACCATGGAAGGAGCATTGAGTTTACACCACATATTCACACAAAAAATAAAAAATGGCAACAGCATGCACACTCCATGAAATGCCATAGAATGTATAGTCTGGATACAAGGGGCCTCATTTATGAGGCTGTGCGTCACTTTTACGCCGCCGGTGCGTCACTTTTTGTGGTGCACCAGTGGCGTAAAAAATGCGCCTTGTTGCGCCATATTTACAAAGTGACGCATCTAGGTAGATGCGTCACTTTGTAAACCCCTGCGCCACATTATACCTGCGCCAGGTATAATGTATGCAAGGGGGGCGTATTGACGCAAGAAAGGTCGTAGAAGTGCGCAGTGAAATCTATGAGATTTCACTGCGTCACTTCAAGGCGCCGTTGCGTCAAAATCTTGCGCCTGCCTCACAGCAGGCGTAAGACTGACGCAGGCCCTTTCACATGGGGCTTGCCCCATGTGAAAGGACGCATTGCTGGAGTTGCGTCACTTTTGTGACACACTCCAGCAATGCGTCATTTTTGCGCTTACAGATACGTCAGAAATACTGACGTATCTGTAAGTCCTTGCGCAATGATGCGTCATATCGTAAATATGACGCATCATTGGGGTCGCAAGGAGGGCGCAATGAAAAGTATGCATCGCTGTTCTCTCGCAGCAATGCGTCACTTTTCATAAATGAGGCCCAAGGAGTCTAGTGGTTCCAAAAGGGCCCAAACCAACACTGCATAGTGATTACCTGAGAATATATGTGTTGTCTAGTGCCTTTTGAAATTTTCAGTTATCAATGGTTCATTAAGCACTTTTCATATATAACCCTGGTTTCACAATTATTTTGTAAGAGGTTTTTCTGTTCAGGATTCCACACACGAATCAGCGTTTATAAATTTGAAACTACCTTTTAGTCCTTCTCCTGCTGTTCTTCTATATATATATAATAGAAACAGATAGTGTTGAAGCAGATGGTCTTCTCTGTACATTTATTACCTCTTATACACATGGGGCCTTGATATATGAATGATTTAGGAGTCTGTCATCGGTCGCAAATGGGTTTCCAACCGCTAAAAATGCCATTTCAATGTACTACAGGGATCTATGGCAGGATTTCTGAAAGTAGTACAACAAACCGAAAAATTACCAAATCAATATTTTGCAAGCTGCTTTAGCCACTCCTAAATACAGGCTCTGTATTAGTGAATTGCTATTCGTATGTGTTAAGCATTCACAATTAGTGGATAATCAGAAAAAATGGAAATTGCACGTGCACAATACCATAAACTTGAAACAGGTGGCAAACAGGTGCAAAATATAAAAGGGGGGAAACTCACATTGCAAACTTTTAAAATGGCTGCGCTCTATGCTCTGGTGAGGCGGATGAACATAATGACTACAAAACAAGGGCGAAAGAGGATAAAGGATAAAGGAAAAGGTTTTTAGGGTATGTTACTTTATCATTGCAGACGAAAAGCCTTTACTAAATACAAGTTGAGCAGGCAAGTCATTATGGATGTCATTGATAAACTTAATCCAATTTTACGAAAGAAAACACAGAGTAACCAGGCCATCCCGCACAGATATAGGATAGGTACTTTGTTCCCTCCACATTCTAGCCTCAGGCAGCTACTAGGAGATAGCGGCAGTTGCAAGGGGGGGGGGGGGGGGGGGTAATCATAAAGCGTCCTTTAAAGACTTTTTTGCCATGTGTGAGAAAGTGAGTTGTTGGTTGAGGAGGGTGTGAGCCCTCCTCAAGAAAACAGGCACAATCCCCGTCAGGGTGATCCACAAAAAGTCACTAAATTAGATTGTGCTTACCATCTGGTAGCTTGGCAAAAAAGCAGTCAGGGTTAACTTTGAGGCAATGTGTAAAGTATTTATGCTGCACACAACCAGCAATAAAGTCGAAACAACGCAAGAAAAATCCCAAACCAATTTAGAAAAATAGAGTACATTTTAATAAATTATTTGACATAAAATTTACAATATAAACTTGTTACATTTTAAGTGAAAAATAACACCTAATTATCAAAGCGCCAACCGCGGACATTTAGTCGCCTGAGTCCAGGGTAACGTTGAAAGTTATGGCTGACCGTGATAGAGCGCAATTCGGATACACTAAGTGGATTGGGCCCGGTCTCCGCTTTACTTCATACTTAGAAGAAATTTCAAGCAAAAATTTCTGGGTCGGATAAAGTTCAGCTGGCAAGGCAGCTCACAGTGTCTGAGAAGGAGGAGATGCTAGATGAAGTCACAGTGAAGATTCCTACGCTTCCTACGTTCCGACTTAATTTCTTTTCCGTAAGTCAAAATCTCCACAGTGACAAGGCTTAAACTGTTGCCAACGAGGGCTTCATTAAACCGGATACACCTTCTGCACGGAGGCGCTGAACAGGATTTGCTGCGGGGGAGAAAAACATAGCAGGAGCTGCAGGGAAGTCAGCCTGACCGGCGATGCACCTCAGGCGTGTCGACGAGCAGGTAGGACCTGGTCTCCTCTTGGTTCTCAGACTATTTTTTGGCAGAAAATCTTTCAAGTCCCAAGTTCTGGATTCGGGCTATCTGGGCACCTTTAGCACCCATTACATGAGTCCATGACTTGAGTGGCATCTCTTGGAGGGCCAGGACACACCCAGGCAGGGTTCAGATGCGGGTTCAAAATGGTTGAAGCCATTAGCGGCCCGTAGTGGGAGTGTTGCTGGGTGCTGACGTGGGGTGGGGGAGGGGCAGGGTTGGGGTAGTAAACTTTGGAATACGGCCGCACAGAGGTAAGTACACAAACAAATAAATAAAACGAATGTTGTTGCGCGCGCTGCATCGCATTTGGCGATGCAGCGCGCGCAACAAAATTAGTTTTGTTTATTTGTTTGTGTTCTTACCTCTGTGCGGCAGTATTCCAGAGTTTACTACCCCCACCCTACCCCTTCCCGCTCCACGTCAGTGCCCGGCAGCACTCCCACCACGGGTCGCTACTGGTTGGAGCCTTTTCTGTACCCGAGGCTCTGATCAGGAGGCCAGCCACCTAGCCCTTGGAGCCCCTTTCAAAGTCCTGGGTTCAAGATGACGTGCAGGGTTTAAGTAGCAGGACACACCTGTCTGGTGAAAAGCAGGCTTCAGCCAAGACAGCAGTCCTTCTTGGTGCAACAAACCAGTCTTCTGAGGTACACAGCAGCAGGCAGTCCTCTGAGCACTGGTCCTCTGAAGTTCAGAAAATTAACAAAGGAGTGGGCCTGAGCGTCCCCTTTTTATACTTTGCGCCTACTTTGAAATGGGGAAACATTCTGGAGGCTTCCCCTCCAGATGTGTCTGGAATTTTCTGCCTACCTTCCCTGGCTCCTGTCTGTCTACAGGCACAAAAGGGTAGTGTGAAATTCTTTGTGTGAGAGCAGGGCACAGTCTATTGAAGTGCAAGTGGGGCTCCTCCCAGCTCTGCCCCTATCCTGCCTGAGATCGCCCATCCAGGCACACCTAATCCTTCTAGTATGTGGTTGTCTGGGAGGAATAGACAAAGTCCAACTGTCACTCACAGCTAGTCATGTGACCCAGGAACAGGCTGCAAGCACCAAAAGGTTAGGGCACACAAATGACAACTTTCTAAAAGAATGTGGGAACTAGATGGAGTGGTGTTCTCATTATTTAACACGAAGTCTGGAACACGGTACTCCACCCTCCATGTATGCCAGGGTACCCCCCTTTTAGGTTTTACACTGCTTAACATTGGAAGGTAAAATACTGATAGTAGAAAGTGGCAGTCAAGATTGTACGGGACGATCCATCTAATGAGATGTAAACATACAAATAGGGATTGAATTATGAAATGATGTAAAAAATGAATACGGTAACATCTGATAGTGCTAATTGAGCTAGTAATAGCATAATGACCGCTGATAATCAAGTGGAGTGGCCATACAAATTGTAAATAGATGTATATTTTAATTGAATACAGGTCAAATTGAACGAGGGACCACAACCCAAAATACAGTACTGGTAGAATTAAAAGGAACCCAGTCACGCTGCTTCAAGGGCTTCACATCCCTGTTTTCAGGGTAAGTATTATGTCTTGTAGAGGTATTAGACCAAAAAGGGGCCTTATAAAATACACAAAATGTTTAAAAATCGGATTTTTACTTTGACGTTACAGACATCCGCAGACTTGTGGCTTCGAATGATTCACACCTGACGTACAGATACAACTGGACAATAGGTTAGTAAGGCCACAGACTCTAGAGATATTAAAGAGTGTGTTTATGGAACCACTTGAAAGACCTTAACATATAAACGGGTCTCCCCATAGTGATATCTCGATAACAATACGGTGGCTCCCTCCGGTCTCATCCTCTCCACAGAGCACCCAAAATTGAAAAGTAATACGGAAGGAGTCGGCTAGCTAAATTCTAGGCCATGTAAAGTAAAAAGCCGAAATTGAAAGAGTCGGCCATCTAACCAATAGATGTACTTGTTAATTTATCTCGCCCTAGCAAGGATACTGTGGCAGAAGTGTAAGAACAGAGCTTTTATTTATTGAGGCTCCACGAAAAAACCTCTAATGTAAAAGAGAGGCTGAACAACTAACCTAAGATATGCATAATAAATCATCCTTATGTGCTACCATAGAGTGACATAGGTCATTCCTATTCGAGCCCAAATGTATAAACCCACGTAACTCAACCACCATAACTATAAAAAACAGGAGTGCATAAATATTTAAAAAAATTCTTTGTGGTATAACCTAAAAATGTGTTATTACTTATGTGTGCCATAGAATATGTAAAAGATACCTTTTCCTTAAAACCAATGTCTGTTTCTAACTGTATGTTTTTTTTAATTAGAACCTTGTCCTGATGAAGGTGCTATCGTAATAAACCGAAACGCTACGTCGACAACCTTGAACTTTGTAATTTTAATGTTCTTTATGTGTATTCGCACATTTTTTGACAACTTTGAACTTTGTAATTTTAATGTTCTTTATGTGTATTCGCACATTTAAAAAAAAAAAATGTTAATGAATGGCACTGCATCACTGTTACCAAATATTCAATTGAATCATATGTAATAAATTGTTCACATTTTTTTTAATATTTGTTTTTTTGAATTTATTGTTTCTATGTGTTAAATTGTTTATTCTCCTGGTTATATGGTCATTATCAATTTTGGTTTCTTGAGTTATGAGGGGTGTATACAAGAGGTCCTTTCAAAGACTGAACATCGGGACTTTCTTTAGTTCTTTGAGTTAATCCTCCTTGTCCCTAATTGGACTACTAAGGAGACCTCGCTTCTTTTGATATTTGAAACTTTCTAAAAGTGACATTTTTAGAATTGTGACTCGAAATCTGACTTTACCATTAGAGAGGGGTTTAAATTACAATTCCTCAGACACCAATCATGCCTTTCCTAGCACTTATTAAATGTAATAAGGTAACTCAATGATATCCTATGGGAGAGGTAGGCCTCATAGTTTTGAAAAAGCAAATTTGTGAGTTTTTCACTACCAGGACATGTAAAAATTAAAAGTACATGTCCAACTTTTTAAATACACTGCACCCTGTCATATGGGCTATTTAGAGCATACCCTAGGAGTGACTTTTTGAGTATTAAAAGGGAAGGTTCTGGTCTGACAAAAGGTTCATTTTGCCAGGTTGGAATGTCAGTTTAAAACTCCACACACAGGCTGCAATGGTAGGCCTTAGACATGTTTAAAAGGCTACCAAAGGTGGGTGGCGCACTTAGTGCTGCAAGCCCACTAGTACCATCTAATTAACAAACCCTGGGTACATGTAGTAGCAATTTACTATGGACTTTCAAGCAAATGTAATATGCCAATCAGGTTTAAGCCAATTTAACCATGGTTAAGGGACTGAGCACAAGCTCTTTAGCACTGATTAGAAGTGGTAACGTGCATAGAGTCCTTATGCCAACAAAAAATAATTCAGAAAAATAGGAGGGTGAAGGAAAATGTTTAGTGGAGGACCACCCTATTGCTGACAGGGGTAACACCATGTTATCTAAAATCTATCTGAAAATGTATTTTCAGAGCAACCCAGCAGAAATGAATGCTACTAAGATAGATTTTTATGCAATCGCTCAGTTTCTGCATGTAATAGGATGAGCGGATGGCACTCACATTCAAATATGCCCTTCTTCAGAAACTGAATGTTTGTATTGAAATCGAAATAATTACCTACAACTGACTATTGAAATAGTTTGAAATGCTGATTGTATTATTACAGATTTAGTAGCAAAATATCCAGGGAATAGACATGTTTCATTCTTTTTCGTCATTTAGAACTTTAGAGCCAGCTTGCAAGGGGAGAGTTTGAAGACTGGTACTTTCTTGTAAAGTGCCCTTACAATTGAATCTTAAGCTATAGCATGCATTGTTTGTCCATAAGGTGTAATGCTTAGTTCAACAGAGCATATTCTATTCGGCCATGGGTTATGACCCCTTACCTAAATGCAGGCACTGCAAGGGAAAACACATACAATAGTGCACAAAAGTGAACAAGATCAGTAATAAAACTCACTTTTGCAATTGTGAAGGAAAGGTTTCATTGCCTTCATAAAAGTCGCATTGGAGCACACACCTGAACCAAGTTGTACAATTATAACTACCTGCACAATTCTTCACAATATAGAAATGAGACAGGGCCTACTACTTGAACCTGTGGATGAAAGCTATGATGAAGATGACGATCAGCTCCTTCCCCCAACACAACCAGGGCAAGAGGCAACTATGGCATCAGAGGGCAGGACACTCCATAAGGTAAGCATTAAAGAAAGCAGCACTCAAAATATAGATGCTGCGATTTCTACATTATAATAGTAACACAAGTGTATTCCCCACAGATGAAAAACAGGAAACTTCCCTTTAATCATGAGGTTTTTTCATAATTATATCAAACTTGTGAAACAGAAATGCAAGTAAATTGCACAAAAACTGTAATACATTCACATAAAAATGTTTTTTCTTTCCTTTACCAGTCATCTGATGTGTTTGTCTTCTGTTGGCATCGCTACTCTTACCCCTTCTTGACTTTGCAACAGTAACCTCTGCCAATGTTGTGTTGAGTAAATTAGACACTTCCTCACTTTCGCCTGGTGAGATTGAGCTTTGCATAGTGACGTTGGTGGTTTGAAAGTCCTCCAGGACAATAGTAATATGGCTGAAACTACTTGGATACTCCCCACTTTGTTTTCAACATCAACCTGCAATTTGGTTTTGCAGAATGTGTGTAGCATTTGCAAGCAGATCCACAGATCTACACCTAGCTTGCTGTTGTTAGCATCTTTATTTCTACTCTTTGAAAACCTGCTGTGCCAAGTACTACTTGGGTTGATCTTGTACTACCGTGAGTGCTTCCTACTCTTCTTCTTGCATCTGGTGTACAAGCTGTAGAAATCCCTGCTGTTAACTCACAGTAGTTGGGGTGATAGTAGTTGGTTGCAGAAAACATTCAGGCTCCAGTGTTGCATTTCTGGTGGTTCCTCATGAGTAACAACTCCACTTTCCCTCTGTGTACCACCTGAGTGGCTTGACTCAGGAGCAGAGCTACCTTCTTCTTCTGTTCTGTGTTCAAGTCAAGTCAAGTCAAACCACTTTATTCGATTACTTAAAATCATAAAAGTGTGCTATACATATACAAAAATGTTAAACATTTTGTTAAAAATATATTAAACAAGCTAAAAATGTAATACAAATTCATTTAAAAAAACATTAACAGACTTTTCTTGAATTTAAAGCCACTGATTGCTATACATTGTCAAATATAATTAACATGGTTGGATTTCTTGTGCGGCTTTCTGTCTAACCCTCCTTTTTCTAACAGACGCTGCAAGAAAGCTGGCGACACAAAACATGGTTATCGGGGATTCCAACAGTTGTAAAAACAATAGAGCAGGTTTACACTGAATAAAATTCATTTTTTTCAGTAATGGGAGGATAAACCTTTTCCTGGCTTCATGGTACAAAGGACAAAAGATCATAAAGTGCATGGTGTCTTGGGGGTAGAAATCATCACATTTGCATGGTGCAGCTTCCTCAGGTCTACTCCAGCCCTCTACATCCCATAACACAAAGTGTATTTGGTTGAACCGGAATTTTGTCAATAGCCATCTGTGAAAAGGATTAGTCACTATAGACAGGTAAGGTGACATCGCTAAAGACAAAGTAACCAGGACCTGGCCCCTAACAGAAGATTTACATAGTTCTACTGTTTCCCGCTCTGCCTCCCTTAGCTTAATAAAATTAATTTTTACCCACTCTAGGTCAGCCTTGCATAGAGATTCTGGATTGAAGAAAATCTCAGGTCGCCCCATATACACAGCTAACATTTTAATATACGACAGCCACTGGATTTCCTTCATGTTATCAAGGTTGATACAGTCCTTTAAAATCTTGTGGTTTAGGGAAAGGTTCGAATTCAACCATATCTTGATCCATAGCAGGATGGGGGCTATTTTAATTATATCTGCTATGTAACCTATCCCCAATTCAAGATGGACAGAATGGGTAGCTGTAGATTGCGGGAGGCCTAGGAGAGACCGTAAAAAGGTATTTTCTTCTGTTTGAATGAGGTCGGAATTGGTAAACCCCCATATTGCTGCCCCATACCTTGCGATAGATATGGTCTTGGCTTTATAGATGGCCAAGATCGCCTAATATGGTTTCCCTCCCAGCCTTTTAGCAAAACCTAGCACTGCAGCCGAGGAACTTCTCACCGCATTTACCTTTATTGAGAGCTGTGGGGACCATGTACCCCTATCATCAAAAACTACTCCCAAGTAGGTAAATACCTTTACTCTGGTGATTTCCTTACTGCCACAGTAAAAGGTCTTGACTTTATTTTTTGAGGCACCCAATGACATAACATGAGATTTGCCATTGTTTACCACCAGATCCAGGCTTTTCATAAAAACCCCGAAAGAATCCAGCAATCTTTGTAGGCCCAACGGGGTCCTTGCTAATAAGACAGCGTCGTCCGCATACAAGAGCACCGAAACCGGTGTACCTCCCATGCGTGGTATGTCGGGCGTCGCAGTTAACGGATTTACCTCCAGCGAGTTTACATACAGCGTAAACAGCATGGGGGCCAAGATACATCCCTGACGCACCCCTCTACTGGACTTAAAACTTGACGTGCATTTCCCCTCATTCATCATCCTAATTGAGGCATTTAGGTCTTTATGCAGCTCTGCCAAAAAATACACAAGGGGTCGATCAAGGCCCATCTCCAGGAGCATTGTCCATAGCCTTGACCTATTGACTAGATCAAAGGCCGTGGACAAGTCCATGAAGCCCAAAAAAATAGAGCCCCTAGCCACCTTCGTGTATTTAGCTATAATTAGGTGAAGATTCAGACATTGGTCCTCCGTGCTCCTCCCTGCTCTAAAGCCATACTGGGCATCGGACAGTATGTTATTGTCCGAAGCCCACCCTGTTATCCTTGCTAGAATAACCTTCCGCAGGATTTTTATAGAGGAGTCCAGCAAGGAAATTGGCCTATAGCATCTAGGGTCTCCCCTTTGACCCTTCTTAAACACTGGGATTATTATTGATCGTGACCAAGATTTAGGGAATCCTGCACAAGCCGAGGTGTTAAAGACATTAGTCAAGATATTAGCCCAGTACAACTGTTAAAACCTAATTCGGGTCGGGGACAATCGATATTTGCCCGGCGGTATTGCCTCTGTGACCCTCTAGTTATTTAGTCAATGAAGAGGCAGGCGCTGGAGACTGAAAAGCAGGAAACAAGGATTTTTATTCTCTCCGGAGGAGAACACAACGAAACGGACAGAAGGTATCGTTCTGAGGTGCTCTAACTGCATCCCTGAGGCCTGGCCTCTTATACACAAGTTTATGACTTTATTGTAGATTACACATTCATGTTAAAGCTTTGATGTATGGAAAAGACATTCCCGGAAATCCCCTTTGGGCCCGTTCCCACACATATTTACAGTTGAAGTCCCTACCCTAGTCACAACAGGTGATGAGTATCACGCAGCTGGATAGTCCGCCGATTCACAGAATGTGGGGGGTTTGATCGGGTCTCATGGAGTGGGGGCTTTGATCAACCCGGGGATCCTTTGATGGGGGAAGCTTTCTATTGTACGGGGAGGGGCAAGGAATGGTATCGGCAGAGCTGGGTGTCGGCCTGGGAGCGGGGAAGACAAAACGGGCACACGGGGGAAAAGGGGGTTTGCATCTAAGGGCCGGAGATCATGAAAGGGAAGCAGGGAGGTGTCGCGCTGGGAACAGGATGAGGGCCTGGGGCAGAGCAGCGCCGAAGAGGGGTTTATGATTCAAGGCAGGTGCAAGCAGGGGGGGTTGGTCAGCGAGCAGGCTTAGTGAAGGCGAAGGGCTATGTCGGGGGCCAGCGGCATGCAAAAGGGTTCGTTCTGATCGGGGCATCTTAAAATGGCGGGTGCGCACGACAAAAAGTGTGGCATCAGGGGAAGAGGCAAGATGGCGCAGATAATGTTCACCAAACCGTGCTAATTTTCAACAGTCCTCCCTTTAACATATTCAAGACATCTTGCTGGTTCATTTTCTATTCGGTTCTACTGTGGTGAGCATGAGAAAGAAAACGGTAGGAACCCTAGATGAAAAAGAGTTGTAAACAATACATTTTAACATTTCTAGTTATTAGGAGGTGGGCCTATTTGATAAACTTTGATAAACTTGTTCAGCAGGAAAGTCATAGGAATGTAATACAAAAACGGTTCTGCAGCGAGAGCAGCAAGTACATATCATAACGTGAACTGGCAGGTTATTACATATTTCAGATTCGGATTGGAGCAGGATCAATACAATGGTGGCTGGGAGGGAAATGAGGCATAGCAAAAACGGTGATTGAGGATGTCAAATGTTCGAAGTTTACGAGTTCTCATTGTTCTTTGTGGTCTTTCGTTGGCGCTGTTGAGCACCGGCGGTGGAGCTACAAGTCCAGCTCTGTTCTAAGTTCTGCGTTGCAGAGCACGACCCTTTCCTCGCGTTTCTGGTCGGAAAGGTCCTTTTCGCCCTGTGTCCTCTGAGGTGATTGTCAGAAAGTTCAGATGGAAGAAGAGCGTACAAAACAGTCCATAGGGTAGGTCAGAGGAAAAGGGGGATGGAGCAAGGCCAAATTAGGAACAAACCAGGGGAACGAGAGACTTCAAATAGGCGAGCGTGTGACCGAATTCAGAGAGCGGGGACTGGTCGACAGACACTGGACATCGAGCAGGGGCATCAGGTCGACCCTTTCTCCTTATGTTGTCGAAAACAGTGCCTCGTCCTGTAGCTCTTTTCTGTCGTGGTCTCGCCTTGGCTAATGTCGCAGGTGTTCCTTAGTCTGCAGTCAGGCCTCGTGCTCCCACATCCGGTCCTTTTCTCCTCCAACAGCAGTACCCTTAAACAAGTATGAAAAGACAGTCTTTAGAGAATTTGCAGATGAAGATAATCAAAAAGTCCATTTCTCTCCCAGCTCCAGGCAAAGAATGAAAAATGCCCGTTGTGTTAGTGTTCACAACTGGCATATGAATGACCGGTGACGGGTTTGTTGGATTTACTATGACTTTCCTTTACAATTAGTTACTACACAGGTATTTTGCTGAGAGACGAACATGGCTAAACATTTCCTTTCTATTGATGCATCCTGCTTTTCAACTACTACGGGGTTCATTTTGATGATTTCTTTACCTTGGACTAGTCTGTTAACCTTGTAAAACATCATTCTGGGTCCTACGTAACCTTTTACAGCCCGATTACTTAATTAGGAAGGACAGGGGTTTTATGGGAAACAACCAGGGACATATACAGGGGAGGTAACGGGGGTGATCATTTTTCCGGTTTGGGTATTGCGACAATTCGGGGAGGGGAGGGTCGCGTATTCTGAGGTCCTTGTTTTATACCATAGGAGCCGTTGACATGTAGTTCCCTTATTTCGGGTCAGATTAGGGCACCTCTGCCGTCTTACCTGTCCTTTCCCTTACGGCCCAACCTGGGTTCATTGACTTCTAGCGGAAAAGGAGAGGTAATGACGCGGCCTCAGGGTGATTGTATTAAAGACAAGTTTTTGTGCAAATACTGACGGTATTTGAAGCCAATTAGGTGGTGTGCTAGGGGTGGCAGTCTGCCAATTTCGGGGCTAATCACTCGGAAGAGTGGGAGTGCAAAAATAGAGGGAGAGAGAGAGAGAGAGAGAGAGAGAGAGAGAGAGAGAGAGAGAGAGAGAGAGAGAGAGAGAGAGAGGGAGAGAGAGAGAGAGAGAGAGAGAGAGAGAGAGAGAGAGAGAGAGAGAGAGTGCAACGGCAGGCTAAATAGTACACGTGCAACAGAGAGGGTGGCAGTGTATTCAAGAAAGGCTATTTAGTGCATTACACAGTAAAAGGGCATTCACGGGTCTGCGTTAGAATCTTGTAATCATGCAGTTTGAGCATTAGACAGGGTAGAGGGGACGTGCCTTGAGAAAAAGGAAAGAAGAAAGGAGGTACCATTTTGTCGCACTTTCGCATTCTCGGTCCTTCGACCAGTTGGGTCAACGTCTCAGTCACACACACACATTCCCTCATAGTTTCGCATCATACGTGACATGGGTTCATTCGTCCGGTCAGGTTTAAGGGTGATCACTTTTTATCAGGTTGTGCTAATTTTTCGGGTTTGTTCGATACGTGAGTAGTTTGCAGGCGTGCTTAGACACCACCTTGCGGTGCTAGTCCGCTTCGTGCATTAGACATGGCAAGGCTTCAGATCTTCGCCACACCTCGGCTGTAATTTCTGATGTGACCTGCAGAGGGAGGAAAAAGGGGGGTGGGGGAGACAGCATTCGCGCGCATTCAAATACATGGATTCATAAGTCCTTTACTTACCTCTTACTCGTCTTTCCTCCTCGGGGCAGGGTCCCTGGGGATATGGTTTCTGGAGTCGAGGGGGGTAGTGTGTCCATATAGGTCGTGCGCGGGGAAACGTAAAAAGGAAACCAGAGGTGCCTAGTGCGAGGTATCTAGTCAAAGGGTGTATCTCACTATCGGGGTCCTTAAACCTCTTTCAACGCTGTGGCGTTCTAAGGTTCTTCGGTTCTTGGGTCAGCTCCGTTCCCTGATACTTTGGAACGTTGTACTTTATAACATTTACATTATTTCATTTCACCCTCCTTTTACATTCCCTCATTTACACCGTTCGTTTTACCCATCCTTGGAAGTCAAGGTCTTCCTCTACGCGAGAGTTCATGGGTCAGTCGCGTACTTTTGAAGGCGGAGTGTCGTGTTGTCGATCCGATCCGTCCTCCAGGGCTGGGCAACCATCTTCTTTTAACCTTAAAGAGAGAGCAGAGTAGGGTGCACAGAAAAGAACCTTCCCACCGATCCCACATTTTTAAAATAAAGCATGCAAGACCCGTCCATAGTTTCAAAAACTTTATTTTGCAAAATCATTTCAGCATATGGATTATGAGGGTGCGGTCGTATTTGGCCGGTCGTGGCAATGGCTAAAGTGCGTACAGTGGGGGGTGTCGTTTGCGGCAATAAAAACATCGGGAAGTTTTACTCATTCATTTTGTAAGAAACTAAAACGTCTATTAATTGGCTGGGGGTTCGGGGGCATTTATTTTCATAATTAGAAGCATAATCACAATAGTTGTAATCAGATTTCCTATATGCATACCGTACGTGTGCGTCGTAAATGAGGTTTACATCAGTTATAAAAATATAATACATTTGTACATTTGTAATCAACATTTGTAACGGGGATCCTTTCATACTGGTCGTCGAGTGAGTTCTCCTTGTCTTTTCTAGCCAAGTGTACAAAGGATCATATAAAATTTCAGAACATCAAGTTTATATTAGTGCGAAGGAACACCACGAGGTGTTCGTAAGTTCCGATTAATACCAGCGCCATTTTGGGCGGGGCCGGCTCAGTCCGGAAGCAGCATCAGGGGAAATGTTTCCCATTACTGGCAGTTTGGACCAGAGTCCTTTTCGGCAGTTCTAGAATTCGTGCTAACAGAAGGAGTGGCAATGTCGTGTTTGTTTCGTTGGCGATCAAGGCAGCCGTCCCTTACCGGAAACCTGCAAAGGCCGAAGGTTCCGCCGGGGACCTTTGTATGATCTTCAAGGCTGCGGAGATGCTGTCGGAGATGGGGGCTCGTGCTCCAGGGGGCAAATGTTCGAGTTATATTGCTGGTCAAAGTTACTCTAGTGGCCGGGGCCCGCCTTCCAGCGGACCCAGACGCCATTTTGAGGCCCTACAGGGGCCACTCTCGTCGAGTTTGCAAGAGTGGGAGAGACCCTTCGGAGTGAAAGGAAGAGGTCCCTGTTTTGTGAGAGCGGGACGTTCGGCTGGGGTGCAGCTGTGATGCCCCCACCTGGGGGGCGAGGGAGACTCGTCCGCATCGTCTCCTTCTCCCGGTGCACTCCATGCCGCTCCTTTTCATCGCCCCGCATGAAGGCCTCTCCACATCCGGTGTTCCCCAAGCCCTGTGCTCGGTGCTGTGGGAGTATGGCCACCATTGCACGTTCGGTGCTGCGCAAGTACTGGGGTGCCACCATGGTGTGTTCGGTGCTGTGGAAGTATTGGCACCATCGCCTGACTGGGGGTGTTCGGCGTCGGGCCGGGGGCTGGGAAACCTCCTATCGGTGGAGGTGGGAGAGGCTCGTCCGCGTCGCCTCTCCCTCCCAGCCCAACTTGGACAAATTGTTGTGGAGGTACGTGCAGGACATCCCGCCGTCCGGAGCTGCTACGGCTGTCACGGAAGAGAAAAGGAAGAGGTGCCTCGTTCTTCTCCGGACATGTGGCGGGGCTACTTAAGTCTATCCAGGCCCGTTGCGGCTGGCTGAGGAGACATGTAGCGGGACTACCTACAACTGCCCGGGCTGCTGGCTCCTGCCTCTCCTCCGGCTCCCCCATACGTTAAGATTTCCTGACCAAGAGTTGGCGGCCGGGCCCGCCTTATATGGGTTGCCGTTGGTTGGGCGTAGCCGTAACCCTGCCCTACTTTGGAAGGTTCCAGAATGGGGGGGGGGGGGGGCGAATGTTCTGTTTGACTTTCATTTTCTACAGTTTATCGTTATTATTCCTTGTTTGTTGTGTTAAATTAAAAGTTCAAGTTCATTAATGGTCTACGGATTTTGTTTTACCATTTCTTTCTTTTCAGGTTGCTTTTATGCTAAGTTTCTGCTAACAGAGGTTGAGTAGCACGGAAACACGTGTAGAGGGATGACGCAGATTTGTACATTACATACACACAAACTCAGACGGGGGACAGTACAAGTACGACATACAAAGACTCAAGACGAATATAAAACAGTTATTGGTCATAATTATCTCTTTCTGTCTGTGAATTTGAAGCGAGGCTGGGTTCCCGTCTTGACGTTGCCCGACCTAGGAGAACTTGAGCATGCCGCTGAGATTTTCCTGGCGAAATCTGTGCCATCGGGCATAATCAAACGTGGTGGTTCTGTCTGGTCTGTCTATGTAAGTCGGGTTCTTCTTTGTCTCGCGCTTTTTCCCGCACTGCCGGTCTGTCGTTCCTGTCGGCCCTTTGCCTTTACTCACGCTCAGTAGAGTCGGGCATTGGGCTTTCCAGTGTCCGACATACCTACAAAAAGCGCATTGGTCTGGCCCTAAGTCTGGTCGTCTTTTGCATAGTGTCGGGGGATAAGTTGTGGGTAGCAGTGTCCTGGGGTTGTCCTGTCGGTATATTTCTCTACTTGGTTTGTCCTCGTCTTTTCTCTGTCGTTTCATAGCCTCTCTGCGCCACATACCGAGACTGTCGAGCATAATTGGCGTTGTCTTATTATTTCGAAGGGCTATTTCTAATGTTTCTATTTTATCAAGGTCAAAGGATCCTGTCAGTGGCCACTGTTTGTCTTGACTCTCTTCGGTATACCTGTGCCACAATTTATTATAGGCTATGGTGACTAATCCATAGTTTATGAACATGTCCTTATTAGGGGTGCCTTCTAGTGGAGCTATATGGTCCACCTCTAATACGCGGTCCGGACTAAACAGGCTATTTATCAGTGGGGAGAAGACAGACATGACGGCTCGTAACGAGGGACTAAAAAGTCAGCACTGCCTATCTTATCACTAGGTGCAAAGACCGTACAGAATATTTCTATTCAACGTTGTTTGCAGGCAGTGAATACCTCATGGATCAAAAAAAAGAATAATAATAAAAACCAAACGACCAATAAATAACAATGGGGAGAATGAGTAGGTCCGCAAAGATCTGCGTTACCTACCCTTTTCACTATCTGCAAAAAGGGTGGTCTCTTCCCTGTTTGCAGACAGGGAATCTCCAGGAAACAATAGTTTTGCGAACAACAGTTCAGTTTCAAGTAATTATTGAGTGGGGGAGAAAAAATAAGCACGGCTGCTGCCCTACCTATCCTCCACTGTTTGCAAAGAGAGAGCCCGTTGTTTCTCCGTTTACAGACAGTGAATCTCCAAACAAAATAAAAAGAGCAATACTAGTATTTTTAACAAACAAGCAATCAAACAAAATTTTTTTTTTCGCAACTTGTCGTGGCAACACGACCTTACCCGGACCGCATGGACAGTTTCTTGTCTTCCGAATCCAGCGCCCGATCGTCCTCTTTTTCTCGTATTTCTCACGGCACTCCTGATGGTCCCCAGTCAGGACCGTAGATCACTCGAGAGAGGTCTGTTCGGAACTAGTGAAGTTCGGATGATCGGCTGCCAGACGAGGGTCTATTGGGCAAGAGCTCTCCCGATCGTTGCAGTCGTTCACTCTGTCGTCGGGACCTCTCCCACTGGATCCACGAGTCGCTGATGGGCCCCACGCTTGGGACGCCAATTGTTAAAACCTAATTCGGGTCGGGGACAATCGATATTTGCCCGGCGGTATTGCCTCTGTGACCCTCTAGTTATTTAGTCAATGAAGAGGCAGGCGCTGGAGACTGAAAAGCAGGAAACAAGGATTTTTATTCTCTCCGGAGGAGAACACAACGAAACGGACAGAAGGTATCGTTCTGAGGTGCTCTAACTGCATCCCTGAGGCCTGGCCTCTTATACACAAGTTTATGACTTTATTGTAGATTACACATTCATGTTAAAGCTTTGATGTATGGAAAAGACATTCCCGGAAATCCCCTTTGGGCCCGTTCCCACACATATTTACAGTTGAAGTCCCTACCCTAGTCACAACAGGTGATGAGTATCACGCAGCTGGATAGTCCGCCGATTCACAGAATGTGGGGGGTTTGATCGGGTCTCATGGAGTGGGGGCTTTGATCAACCCGGGGATCCTTTGATGGGGGAAGCTTTCTATTGTACGGGGAGGGGCAAGGAATGGTATCGGCAGAGCTGGGTGTCGGCCTGGGAGCGGGGAAGACAAAACGGGCACACGGGGGAAAAGGGGGTTTGCATCTAAGGGCCGGAGATCATGAAAGGGAAGCAGGGAGGTGTCGCGCTGGGAACAGGATGAGGGCCTGGGGCAGAGCAGCGCCGAAGAGGGGTTTATGATTCAAGGCAGGTGCAAGCAGGGGGGGTTGGTCAGCGAGCAGGCTTAGTGAAGGCGAAGGGCTATGTCGGGGGCCAGCGGCATGCAAAAGGGTTCGTTCTGATCGGGGCATCTTAAAATGGCGGGTGCGCACGACAAAAAGTGTGGCATCAGGGGAAGAGGCAAGATGGCGCAGATAATGTTCACCAAACCGTGCTAATTTTCAACACAACGGGTTTGCCTTGAACATATCTGAGGGTACCCCATCTGGGCCTGGTGCCTTTCGTCCTGCTGTGCCCTCAATTGCTTTGACAACTTCCGCCAAGTGAAACCTTACTGGCATAACAGGAGATTCTGAGGCTGGGACCACAAAAGTATCTAGCTCTAGATGACTTCCATAAATTTGTTCAAAGTGGCTCAACCAGTCCTCCTCTGCTATATTTAATTCTAAAACATTATTTTGGGTACTGGAAAACAAGGGAGTGTTTATAATGGACCAGAATTTTGCAGTATCTTTTAAAGTTGCTTTATCCATAAGCTCAACCCACGCGTCATGTTTAATTTCATTTTTCCTTTCGTGTACTACTCTTTTGTACTCTCTTCTAAGCTGGGCAACCAGAGCTTTATTCCTTGGTTGCTCCCGGAGAGTTTTTTTGAGGAGATTATAGGATTTAGTGCATTTATGATCGAACCAGCCCTTTACCGGTTTATTTTTAGCTGATCGATTTTTAAGCGTAAGTTCTTTAGCCACTTGGGAGCAAATAGCTTCATAAGAGGTTATTACTTCCTCCCCATTTGAGAGGGGATCTCCACAGATGTTTAGATCCTGGGCGACCTTAATGGAGATGATATTAAAGAACTCTTCTGGCACAACCTTACTCCAGTTTAACCTCCTCCCCTGGTCTTTGGCTTTAACCTCCACTACAGCCTGTGGCGGAACAGTTTTATTTAAAAGAAAAAAACCGTTTACCAGCTCAATGACCACTGCATTGTGGTCACTAAAACAAGAGGGTATAGCGTTATATGAAATTACATATTTTAAAAGTCCGGAAGAAAGAAATATGTAGTCGATTATTGTTTCACAATCCCTGCCTATATACGTGGGAACACGAGTATTTTTATCAAAAAACCCTGCTTCAAACAAATCACTATTAGACAGGAGATTCTCCAGGGCTTCCCCCTTACAGGTATGCTCAAAATGCTGCGGGGATGTGAAGTCTGGCCCATCATTATCAGTTAGTAAACAATTCTGGCTACATAAATGCACATTAAAATCGCCCAACAAAATGTATTGGCAAAAAGTGGTTTGCTTTCCCTTAAAGGTGCTTAGAAAATCTGACAGCCACACCAAATGTTCATTTGGGGATTCCCCATTCTGCGAGTTATAGCAGTTCACTAGAATTAGTTTTGTGTTGTTTGTGAGCTTTATTTCCAGAATAAGAAAATTGTGGGACACACAGTTTACCCTTTTGACTTTCCCCCTTACCTTTACAGATACCAATAGCACGAGTCCCCCTCTACCTCTCCCAGCTGACGATCTTAAAGCAGGAACTGAATGCGAGGTGAAGCCGTCCAACCAAAAGTCACAGTTCTTATCCCATGTCTCTTGGAGAGCCACAATATCATATTGTCCAACAAAATTTAACCAATTACTATCCTATCGCTTGGAACGCAAACCAGCAACGTTCCAACTTAACATTTTAACCGTTTCTCCCACAACATTGCACGTAGTTACGGGGTTGCAGTGGTTAGCGAGAGGAGTCAAAGTGAGGTGATCATGGACCGAGGGAACCAGGATTGGAGGAGACTCTTCCCCCGGACCCTCATCATCCTCCCGTCAATCACACAACTCTAAACCAGACAGTACATCATATCTGTTATATGTGGCAATATTAGGCCCATATTTAAAAAGGTTATCTCCATCAGATCCCTGAGATGAGCCTGGCGTCTGAGCCCTAACAGGAGTATATGATCTCATTCTCACACTATGCGGAGGCACTCTTGTGCTGTGATTATAAAAAAAACCAAGAGGTCGCACACAAATACTATTTGCATCGTACGTCCAGGAGGCTGCCCTTAACAGAACTGTAGCCACATGTTGTGGGTGTCTGAAATTTACAATTATGCAGTCCCCAATACACGTCTTCCTAGAGGGCCCAATCCAATTTGCCCTTCTAGTTGTTATAATGTCAGGGGCAAATTTTATAGGGAAACCACACCTCCTATTTAACCATGACACGGTTCTATTTTTAAGGGAGTCATGCGTTTCCTCAGATGACTGAGCTGATTGCTTATCATGGGGCGGAACGTTGGTTAGGACAACTACGTAGGGAGTACACTCTGGGGGAAGGTTTACAGATTTACATCTTCTTGCCAAATTTACGCTGGAAGTGACATCAGGCCCTGTAGTCGGTCTTGTAGCTACACTCACTACAGTGGTAGGGCCCGTTATAACTGGATCTGTTCTAGTTGTGATCAGGGTAGATTGCTGCGAATTAGCAGCTCTAACTTCCTCTACTGTCCCTCCTATGTCCTTCCCAACCTGTTTATTACTATCAGCCACTGCTAATTGTTTGGATAACAGCCCTCCTAGCCTCTTTACTTCGGCAGTGACACTATCAAGTTTGCGCACTAGGGGTTGGAGATACTGTTCTAATTTGGCTTCAAACTTGGCTTCCAATGAACAAAGTAGTTGGGAAATATGATCTGGGCTTAATATGTTATTGGCCAGATTGCTTTCACCCTGTACTTTTATGGGCTCATCTGTATTATTCTTTGCTGGTAAGGGGGTATCTGCCCTTCTTTTTGAGTGCTTCCCCCCCTTTTATTTAGTTGTTTCCTACAGGTTCTGACTGGTCTAGTGCTAGGCAATACTTCTTCACTATCATCGCTCACTAAGTTTAAGTCAACTACTGGAGGCTCGATGTGAACCTGGGCAACCACCGTGGTAACCACAGTGGGATCCATTTCAGTGGTAGCAACCTCTGTGGGATTCTCCAAGGGGGTCGGGAGATCTTAGGTGGACTACCCCTTCCCAAGGAGGCCCTCCTATCGTTATTGATTTTATTTACCATCTTCACCAGGTAATTATCAATAGGGCCAACCCCCGCTATGAATTTCTCTTTTGTCCCACTAGGCATGATTTATCCTATTTACCTAAATTAATAATGCTAAAATATAAAAACAAAATATATGACTAAAAACAGAACACGGTGGGTAAAAGGTAAGCTATATCGAGTCAACACTTTACCGGATCTGTATGTCCTGAAAGTCCGAAAGTCCTGACACGATTTGACCAGGGTATATGGCCCAGCCCTGTCTATGACTGTCTTGGACTGTCCCGCACTTGTCCCGGGCTTCTCCCGGCGCGTTCCCGCGGGACGAGGGACTGGCGCTGCCTTTATGCGCCTCCTGGCGCTGCAGAGGGCGTCGCTGGAGGTGGGAGGGGCCCGGCGGAGCCAAGCCCGGCCGGGAAAAAGGCGGAGCAAGGCCCGGCCCTTTGATGCTAGTGCTGCGGCGGAGCTGATCCCGGCCGTGAAGAAAGCAGGAACCGTTGGTAATGACCTCCACAGGATTCGGCCCTGGCGCTGCCTTTATGCGCCTCCTGGCGCTGCAGAGGGCGTCGCTGGTGGTGGGAGGGGCCCGGCGGAGCCAAGCCCGGCCGGGAAACAGGCGGAGCAAGGCCCGGCCCTTTGATGCTGGTGCTGTGGCGCTGCGGCGGAGCTGAGCCCGGCCGTGAAGAAAGCAGGAACCGTTGGTAATGTGTGTAGCATTTGCAAGCCGATCCACAGATCTACACCTAGCTTGCTGTTGTTAGCATCTTTGTTTCTACTCTTTGAAAACCTGCTGTGCCAAGTACTACTTGGGTTGATCTTGTACTACCGTGAGTGCTTTCTACTCTTCTTCTTGCATCTGGTGTACAAGCTGCAGAAATCCCTGCTGTGAACTCACAGTAGTTGGGGTGATAGTAGTTGGTTGCAGAAAACATTCAGGCTCCAGTGTTGCATTTCTGGTGGTTCCTCATGAGTGACAACTCCACTTTCCCTCTGTGTACCACCTATGTGGCTTGACTCAGGAGCAGAGCTACCTTCTTCTTCTGTTCTGTGTTGATTTGGGTCCTAATATGCATCACCAGTAGTGGCATTTGTAACGAGTCACAGTTCTGACATGTCATTGCAATGTGTAAGGACATTCGCTTTATTTACACATTAATAGTGTTTACCATGTTTTAGGGAGGAATACTCAAGAATTCCTGATGTGAAAGACTTATATGCTCATTGGTCATCAGTAATATTGCATAGAACATATGTTGACTTGCTAAACTTATTAAATATATATACATTTGTAAAATAGCTTTCTTCAAGAGCAAATATTTTTATTTAATAATCCTGATTAAGGGACCAGAATACATTGCGAGGGTCTATATAAAATGCGTACTGCATTTAGAAAGTTATTTTACACATTTAAAAAAATATATGCGTGAATGAACGAGTTGAATGTGTGTATGATGTGTTAAACAAAAAATAGAGGGAGAAGGAGGTTAAACCCAACCAGGTCGGCCTCCAGTCAGTATTTGCAATACAGGAACCCTATGTGAAGGGTCCGGAGACCTGGTGGGTGTTGTGTGGTTACTGCTTACTAAGTCAGTGTGTACCAAAAATGTAAGAAAGAAACATTTCTTTCTAGAGTCCCCTCACTCACCGGGGTTGCCCCACGGTGACATGCTTCATCATTGGGGCCATCCCAGTTCTCTACGAAAAGGGGCGTGCTGCGACAAGGCGACTACGCTGGAGCACTGGTTTTGTGAGATGACTATGTGTGGTGCTAGTGTGGTGATGGTGGAGTGGGTGTGAAATTAAAAATACCGTGCTAGTGGGCCTCAACAATTTATTTTGCTCCTAGTGTGGTATAAAAATTAAAAAGGGGTAACACTGTGTTCTAACTTTTACTGAGCTAGATCAGTGTTAAGGTCGACATGTTTCAAGCTCCCCCAAGCTTTTCCTCAGGACCATACAGGGTCCAGCCCTGTATTGCCACTCCTGTTTTCAATTGAAAAAGTATAATAATAAATACTAATTATTTATATTGATAATAAACGCTGTTGATAAAAAAACATGCGTGTAGTTGTACATACGGTTGGTATTGTACTCGTAATGATAAACGAGTGTTTTTTAACACCCCATGGTCTTAGGCAAGGGCAGGAACGCCTCGTGGAAACATTGTTCCTATCGGCAGACCCGCTCGGTAATACCTGATGCTTCCTCACCCGACCGCATAAGTATGCCTAAGACCATGGGGTGTTAAAAAACACTCGTTTATCATTACGAGTACAATACCAACCGTATGTACAACTACACGCATGTTTTTTTATCAACAGCGTTTATTATCAATATAAATAATTAGTATTTATTATTATACTTTTTCAACTGAAAACAGGAGTGGCAATACAGGGCTGGACCCTGTATGGTCCTGAGGAAAAGCTTGGGGGAGCTTGAAACATGTCGACCTTAACACTGATCTAGCTCAGTAAAAGTTAGAACACAGTGTTACCCCTTTTTAATTTTTATACCACACTAGGAGCAAAATAAATTGTTGAGGCCCACTAGCACGGTATTTTTAATTTCACACCCACTCCACCATCACCACACTAGCACCACACATAGTCATCTCACAAAACCAGTGCTCCAGCGTAGTCGCCTTGTCGCAGCACGCCCCTTTTCGTAGAGAACTGGGATGGCCCCAATGATGAAGCATGTCACCGTGGGGCAACCCCGGTGAGTGAGGGGACTCTAGAAAGAAATTTTTCTTTCTTACATTTTTGGTACACACTGACTTAGTAAGCAGTAACCACACAACACCCACCAGGTCTCCGGACCCTTCACATAGGGTTCCTGTATGATGTGTTACGCATCTATAGGTATATTAATTTTTTTGCAATATTACAGCATATATGATTCGAAACTTACCATTGGTACTTGAAGTGTTTTCAGATGTGTCAGTAGTACTGAGACAGGTCACTGCCTTTGAATTGAGAGTATATTCAATCAGTTACTCAAGAAGTGTCAGTGGAGGTTCAGTACTTGGTCCTCCTCCAGTATGTGTAGTGTCTTGTCTTCTTCTCGCAAGTACTTCCTTTGGGTGTGACCGTAGATCACACCATCTTTTTTTAATTTCTTTCTGTTTGTCACACCAACTGCATTTATCCTGTTAGATACTTTCTCAGATTTGTCAGTAGGTAGCCTCAGAAACAGTTGCCGATGACTTGCCCAAAAATGTATCATTGTCACCAACACATTTTACTCTTAAAATTTCAAGTTGCTGTTCGCAAATGTCCTTTTACTCTTTCTACTTCTTCCATCGTGGGAATTTTGGCTAGCTGTGACCCAGGATGCTGGTGGATGGCAATGGATTCTTCTTTCTAACTCTGACAATGCTTCACCCATGTAGCCTAAGGCACTCCTCCAGTGTCTTTTATAGTCTGATGTCATAAATGGGAGATACAGCTACATTCGCTATTTGCGAATGATACGGATTCCTACATAATAAATCAGTATTCTCAAACAGCGACTCCTAAGAAATTGTTTTTTAAGACACTAGTCTCATAGTACATAACATTTTGCAAGTTTTAAATAGTGATTTGGTATTACTCACTAATTAGAAATCAGAAAATGTTATTTTTGTACATCAGACTCGTGGCATATAAAAGCAATTTCAAAACAATGCACAGTCCAAAAAACAGTGGGCGTCTTTCTTGTAAATTGTTGGCTGCTGAAATTCATTATATTGCCACACAGTGGCCCTTAATCTGAGTTAGGTGGAGCAGTATCTCCTTATGCGATGCTGCCACCACGTAATTAAAAGATTTAACAGGTGCAGGAACCCACCCAGTAAAACCAAATGCATTTCAATGCACAATTTGCTCCTGCTGTAACCAGGAGGGAAATGTGTAGAGAGTGGGCCTAGAACCGGGAACCACATGAAGAATTGAACTTTGTAATCCTGGGTCCACCATGTTATTTTCCATTGCACGCCAAGAAACATTGAATGTCCTGTAATTGGGTTGCAGAAACCAGACTGGATTATTTACTCTGGTACTAGTACTTCCGCTTCCAATTACTGTCCAAATTGGAATAGGAAGCAGGATGATCTATTGGATGTAAAAACAAAATAAGTGCTATGTGTGTGTTTGTCTTTGTCTTTTCATGTATCTGTTCCTGAATACTCATTAAAAAATGCGCATATACAAAACTCCACAGATTGAGTTAAGGTCATGACTTTATTCCCAATAAAGGAAGAAGGAGGCTAGCAGATAGCATTTGATTCATTCATTTAAAAGTCTAATGTCAGTTTTAAATAACCCTATAGTCAATCCATTATATAGCATTATGATTACAGTGTGAATGTATAACAAATAAAGTAAGGCTGGAGAGAAGGAAATGGAAGAAATGTCCCTGGCTCTGTTATTTAAATTCGACGCTGGAAGTGTTCCAGTGTGTGATTGGAAAGAGAGTAGTGTCACAGAGAGAGGTTGAGGAGGAAAGGAGAGACATCCCATCTTTATTGTGGGATGATCAGGGCCACATATGTAATTAACTGAATTAAGGAGTGCAACCACATAGGGAGTGAAACATTTAGGGCCTTATTACGATGTCGGGTGGATGCCGGAATCGGCACCAACAACCTCTGGTTGTCAGTCCCGACCACAGCATTACAATGAGACTGCACATGGTGCGGTCACATCTTTGCACTGTGTGGCAGGAACCTCAAGGGGACTGCCGCACGGTGCAGGGATTAACAGGGGGCACCATAGGTGCCCCTTCGGCTCCCAACCAGAGGCCACAGGTTAAGGGGCCCTGCTAGGAGCCACCAAAGTCGCTTTCCGAAAGGCTTTCCATGTCAGACATGTCAGCCCGACATGGGAAGCCTGTCCCAAACCGGCATCGTAATCCCTACAGCGGAAACGCCGTCCATAGGAATGAAGGTCAGACCTCCGACAGGCCGACAGGCTCCGTGAGCCCATTGGAATCCAGCCGGAATGAGTATCCGGTTTCACTTTTGACCACCTGCATCGTAATACGGTGGTCGAAAGTGCAAGTGAAACCAGCGATTATTGTAATGAGGCCCTTAGTGTGTATTTTGGCATTGTACAACTGATGGGGACAGGGAAGTTGCTGGGAGAAAAGATGGGGTCATGGTGCGGTAAAAGCTCCTGTTACCTACTCAATCTGCCTTGTTCATTAACTTCTCTGACATAATATTGACATAAATTATATCAACATAAAAAAATATTGAGGGAGGAGGAGCTTCGCGGGCATCCAAGATGGTCGCGTGAGCACAGAGCTCCCCGGACCCGCGCCGCCCTTCACGGATATCCTGACTACATCCTGATTTTAAGGACGGGCTTTTGTTCGCACATCCTCGCTGATCTTCCTATCCTTTGAAAAATCGAATTCGGATGCTGGGGTCCACTTTTACATCGCTGCTACTTTTTGCGGTCCACCCCGAAGCAGACCGGGGGATCAGTTGCTTGGCGGGCCGGGGAGTAGTTGAACAACAACGGCTGAGGGGGTCTCCCTCTGGTTGACCCCCTCTTGACTTTCGGTTTTGTTTTCTACTCCCGGCTCGGATTGACGGAAGCGCAGCCCTGATCCACCTTTGGCTGGCCTGGTGTCTCTCTGCTGTGTAGTGCTGGCCCTATTGAGTGCCCAAACTCCGACTTTCTTGGTGCCTATGCACATCTGATCTGGTCTTGTTTTCTGTCTGGCCACTCCACGACCGGCCATTTTTACCAGGTCGCGAGGACCCCTTCGGGGTCCCTTCTCCAATATGGCCACCGGACCTGCTCCCGAGAGGCGCAAGATCAAAACACCTCTCCGTGGGGGCCAAACCCAGACGAACATTATGGACCACTATTTGCAGATAAAGGGGTCCCCTGGCGGTTCTGGTCGCACTTCAGACGATCCTAAGACTGTCTCTTCAGCGCCTTCGGTAATATCCTTGCAGGACGTCATGGGCGCCATTACCAACATGCAGGCCTCTATGGGACAGCAGTACGAGGCCCTTGCCTCTAAGATCGACACGGTGGCCGTCGACATCACGCTGATTAGAGCGGATCTGGCGAAGACCAACAAGAGGGTCAAGTCATTGGATTTGAAGACTTCTAGTCTCATTACGGATGTCACGGAGGCCCAGACTGAGAATGGTAATCTGCGTTCCTCACACGACCTGATGGCTCGTCGTCTCGAGGATTACAAAAACAGAGCCCGTCGCAATAACGTACGTCTTATTGGTGTCCCGGAGAATCCCGAGATGCTGGCGGTTGACCTTTTGGTGGAGGATCTGGTTACGAATTGTCTTGCTCCCGCCGGACTTAGCAAATTCTTTGCTGTTGAACGCGCTCATCGAGTCCCTGGCGGGAAGGCGAGGTCGGGTGCTCCCCCGAGGCCCATTATTGCCAGATTATTCCACTTTAGGGATCGGGATGCTATTCTTCGGGCCTCTCGGGATAAGGGCCCAGTGAAATTCGAAAATGCCTCTGTTTCTTTTTATCCTGACTTTTCACTGCTTGTTCAGAGACAAAGACTTGGATTTCAGGGTGTGAAGAGACGATTGCGGGACTTGGGCCTCAAGTACGCCATGTTGTTCCCGACCAGGCTTCGGATTGAATATGGAGAACGTACATTTTTCTTTGATCGCCCGGAAAATGTTAGTGACTGGCTTGACTCCCTGCCTAGAAGAGACAAACGTACTGGGCACCCCGGAGGTGCCGACGGGGGCGCGCCAGAGTGAAGGTTGCCCCGTGGATCCTGGCGTCTGAACTTTTCTACTTTTTCAGCTGAGTCTGGACTTTGGTCTTTTTCTTTTTTAAGCCTAGATTAGCCTGGGGGTGGCGGGGGGTAAATGGGGACTCTTCCTCCTCCTGGGTTCCTTGCGTAGCTTAGTTTAATAATGGGGCGACAGGCACACTGCAAGTTGGGGTGGCTTATGAGTCGTACGCAGGGGTGCAGGGTGGGGGGTGTTGTAACATGTTCAAGTTGGGGGGTTGTGGGATAGGGTGTATGTGTTTCCTTATATTCACGAGGCATCGTATTGTTTTCTTCCTTTGATCTGATCATTGGGCCCTGTGTGGGTGCTGCTCTGCCTACTTCTCGGGGATGGGGGTGGCGAGTTGAGACTGCTATCCTGGAATGTTAATGGATTGGGTGACAGAATTAAGCGTGGGATTGTGTTGCGGTTCCTTAGGCGTCATTCTCCCGACATTGTTCTCCTGCAGGAGACGCATCTAATAGGTAATGCATGTCAGGCTATGAACAGGCGCGGATATCGTCTGGTGGCCCACGCTGGGTTTACTTCTGGTTCATGGGGGGCCGGTATTCTTATCCGGTCCTCTCTCCCTTTCGAAGTTGATGAAGTAAGGCTTGATGACAGGGGGCGCTATGCGGCGCTCACTGGTAGATGGGAGGGGAAGACATTGTCCATACTCTCAGTGTATGTCCCCCTGGGCCTACAGACCTTGACCTTCGCTGATCTCTGCAGGGTCCTTTTGGAACTTCCTGAGGGCCCTCTGATCATGGGTGGGGATTTTAATTCGGTTGTCTCCGGCACCTCTGATCGTCATCCTCCTAGGGATTTGCCCAGGGCTCAAATGTGGCTGAGTGATTTGCTTGAAACCTTCGGGCTGGTAGACGGCTGGAGATTACTGCACCCCACACAACTACAGTACACTTTCCACTCTGGGGCACATGGTAGTCTTTCAAGATTGGATTACTTCTTAATGCCATCGGTCCAATCCTCCTCCATTAGAGAGATTTGTCTGCTCCATAGGGGTATTTCCGATCACTCCCCCTTGTGGCTTCGTTATGAGGTCGGGGCGGGCAGTGAGGGTAGGGTCGCCCCTATCAACCCCTGGCACTTCCGCAATCCTACAACCCGCTCTGAACTTGTGAAAGCAATTGAACATTATTTTGACGAAAATGTGGGGTCTGTTTCTTCTGCTGTTTCATTGTGGGACAAAAGGGGGTGGTGATGGACGGAGCATCAGAACCAATCAAACACTCACACCCAGTCAAAAGATCTGGGTTTGATCCATCACCGTTCTTTAGCCCACTCTGCCACCCCAGTTCAGACATGGCTATATGCAAATCAGTCTGACCCTGTGCCTCATGGGAACAGTCCAGCCCGAACTGCCAAGCCATGCCTTCCCTGGACCGGAAACAAGCTTCCGAGGACCGGTTTCTGGCATTACAGCCGTCTTCAGCCCGGCTTGCTTGAATCCAGTGGTAAAGTGAGCAAGGGACTCACGTCTGAGCATACCCTGCCACACTTATGGTGGCCAAAGTGGTACAAAAGAGGGTGGTGATGGACGGAGCATCAGAACCAATCAAACACTCACACCCAGTCAAAAGATCTGGGTTTGATCCATCACCGTTCTTTAGCCCACTCTGCCACCCCAGTTCAGACATGGCTATATGCAAATCAGTCTGACCCTGTGCCTCATGGGAACAGTCCAGCCCGAACTGCCAAGCCATGCTTTCCCTGGACCGGAAACAAGCTTCCGAGGACCGGTTTCTGGCATTCCAGCCGTCTTCAGCCCGGCTTGCTTGAATCCAGTGGTAAAGTGAGCAAGGGACTCACGTCTGAGCATACCCTGCCACACTTATGGCGGCCAAAGCGGTACAAAAGGGGGTGGTGATGGACGGAGCATCAGAACCAATCAAACACTCACACCCAGTCAAAAGATCTGGGTTTGATCCATCACCGTTCTTTAGCCCACTCTGCCACCCCAGTTCAGACATGGCTATATGCAAATCAGTCTGACCCTGTGCCTCTTGGGAACAGTCCAGCCCGAACTGCCAAGCCATGCCTTCCCTGGACCGGAAACAAGCTTCCGAGGACCGGTTTCTGGCAGCTTGGCAGAGTGGGCTAAAAAACGGTGATGGATTAAACCCAGATCTTTTGACTGGGTGTGAGTGTTTGATTGATTCAGATGCTCCGTTCATCACCACCCCCTTTTGTACTGCTTTTGGCCGCTATAAGTGTGGCAGGGTATGCTCAGACGTGAGTCCCTTGCTCACTTTGCCACTTGATTCAAGCAAGCCGGGCTGAAGACGGCTGGAATGCCAGAAACCGGTCCTCGGAAGCTTGTTTCCGGTCCAGGGAAGACATGGCTTGGCAGTTCGGGCTGGACTGTTCCCATGAGGCACAGGGTCAGACTGATTTGCATATAGCCATGTCTGAACTGGGGTGGCAGAGTGGGCTAAAGAACGGTGATGGATTACACCCAGATCTTTTGACTGGGTGTGAGTGTTTGATTGATTCAGATGCTCCGTTCATCACCACCCCCTTTTGTACCGCTTTTGGCCACCATAAGTGTGGCAGGGTATGCTCAGACGTGAGTCCCTTGCTCACTTTGCCACTTGATTCAAGCAAGCCGGGCTGAAGACGGCTGGAATGCCAGAAACCGGTCCTCGGAAGCTTGTTTCCGGTCCAGGGAAGACATGGCTTGGCAGTTCGGGCTGGACTGTTCCCATGAGGCACAGGGTCAGACTGATTTGCATATAGCCATGTCTGAACTGGGGTGGCAGAGTGGGCTAAAGAACGGTGATGGATTAAACCCAGATCTTTTGACTGGGTGTGAGTGTTTGATTGATTCAGATGCTCCGTTCATCACCACCCCCTTTTGTACCGTTTCATTGTGGGAGGCTTTTGTACGTGGGCAGACCCTGTCCTTGATTGCCGTTGCTAAGAAGGTTGCAAATGTGGAGGTGGTGCGATTGGAATCTGAGATAACCGCACTTGAGGACGATCTTCAGACAGGCGTCTCCAGTGTAAAGTTGCATTCCCTTGCCTTGAAACAAGCTGATTACAGGGCTCTTGTGACTGATGCGGCGAGAATGATGTATAGGGAGCAGCAGGGCGGGCTGTATGATGTGGGAGACAAGGCGGGTAAATTGCTTGCGTGGTTGGACAAGAAAGAGAGAGTGAATCGTGTTGTTCCTGTGATTGAACGGCCTGATGGAGAGTGTGTTACTGACCCAGTTGGGATCGTTCAGTGTTTCGCGGACCACTTTAGGACTGTGTACACCTCGGTTTGTGGTAGGGATGAGGAGGACTCTCGTTTGCTGCTGCGGGATATCGCTTTGCCTTGCCTTTCTGACGCTGACAGGGACCTCATGGATGCTCCGCTCACAGTGGACGAAGTCGCTGTGGCTATTCGTTCCCTCCGTTCCGGTAAGGCGATGGGCCCCAATGGTTTGCCCATTGAATTGTACAAGCTGCGACCCGACAAAATGGCGCCCTACTTAAGGGACATGTTCCTTGAGGCTTTGGAGTCTGGTTCCCTCCCCCCGGACCAACAACTTGCTACCATCGTAGTTATCCATAAGGAGGGTAAGCCGCGGGATTGTTGTACTTAGTACAGACCCATTTCTGTGCTCAATGCCGAACCTAAAATTTTGGCTAAATTATTGGCCAATTGTTTGATTACTGTGATCGGGGACTTGATCTATCCAGATCAATCCGGTTTTATCCCGCACCGCAATACTGCTTTGAATCTTCGCAGACTCCATGGAGTTCTCGCGAGAGCCGGGACGCTCACTGAACTGGCCATTTTGGCTTCCCTTGACGCTACCATGGCCTTCGACACCATCGAATGGCCTTATCTTTGGTCGGCCCTCTCGAAGTTCGGGTTTGGGCCGGGATTCATTGCCTGGGTGAAACTTCTTTACGAGATGCCCCTGGCTCAGGTGGTAGTTAATGGGAAAGTGTCTTGCGTTTTTACGCTTGGGCGTGGTACCCGGCAGGGCTGTCCGCTGTCTCCATTGCTTTTCGCTCTCGCTCTGGAACCTCTGGCGGAGTGGCTCCGTTGGGAGCCTTCTATGCGGGGTATCCGATGGACTCCCGACTTTGAGGATCGAGTCTCGCTATATGCGGATGACATCCTTCTCTATCTCACCTCCCCTCGGAGTCGGAAGTAAGAGGTTCAGACTCCTGAGGCACAGCCGGGAGATCGTATTTTTAAAACTCTGTTTTGATTAAAGAAAATATTGTTTTTATTTGTCTTTCACTATTTCCTGGGCACTCCCCTGTCCTAACCTCACCCCTCATTCGCCGCGCAGCCGATCTTAACGCTGTCACGGCTAAAACTTTTCCGCCGCCATTCTTCCCCATCAGACCTAGGCCACGCCCCCGAGACCACGCCCCCACCGGATTCCTAATACATAAAGGCGCGCCCTGCGCTCGCTCGCAGTAAGAGGTTCAGACTCCTGAGGCACAGCCGGGAGATCGTATTTTTAAAACTCTGTTTTGATTAAAGAAAATATTGTTATTATTTGTCTTTCACTATTTCCTGGGCACTCCCCTGTCCTAACCTCACCCCTCATTCGCCGCGCAGCCGATCTTAACGCTGTCACGGCTAAAACTTTTCAGCCGCCATTCTTCCCCATCAGACCTAGGCCACGCCCCCGGCCCTGAGGCCACGCCCCCCGCCGGATTCCTAATACATAAAGGCGCGCCCTGCGCTCGCTCGCAGTAAGAGGTTCAGACTCCTGAGGCACAGCCGGGAGATCGTATTTTTAAAACTCTGTTTTGATTAAAGAAAATATTGTTATTATTTGTCTTTCACTATTTCCTGGGCACTCCCCTGTCCTAACCTCACCCCTCATTCGCCGCGCAGCCGATCTTAACGCTGTCACGGCTAAAACTTTTCAGCCGCCATTCTTCCCCATCAGACCTAGGCCACGCCCCCGGCCCTGAGGCCACGCCCCCCGCCGGATTCCTAATACATAAAGGCGCGCCCTGCGCTCGCTCGCAGTAAGAGGTTCAGACTCCTGAGGCACAGCCGGGAGATCGTATTTTTAAAACTCTGTTTTGATTAAAGAAAATATTGTTTTTATTTGTCTTTCACTATTTCCTGGGCACTCCCCTGTCCTAACCTCACCCCTCATTCGCCGCGCAGCCGATCTTAACGCTGTCACGGCTAAAACTTTTCCGCCGCCATTCTTCCCCATCAGACCTAGGCCACGCCCCCGGCCCTGAGGCCACGCCCCCCGCCGGATTCCTACTACATAAAGGCGCACCCTGCGCTCGCTCGCAGTAAGAGGTTCAGACTCCTGAGGCACAGCCGGGAGATCGTATTTTTAAAACTCTGTTTTGATTAAAGAAAATATTGTTTTTATTTGTCTTTCACTATTTCCTGGGCACTCCCCTGTCCTAACCTCACCCCTCATTCGCCGCGCAGCCGATCTTAACGCTGTCACGGCTAAAACTTTTCCGCCGCCATTCTTCCCCATCAGACCTAGGCCATGCCCCCGGCCCTGAGGCCACGCCCCCGCCGGATTCCTACTACATAAAGGCGCGCCCTGCGCTCGCTCGCAGTAAGAGGTTCAGACTCCTGAGGCACAGCCGGGAGATCGTATTTTTAAAACTCTGTTTTGATTAAAGAAAATATTGTTTTTATTTGTCTTTCACTATTTCCTGGGCACTCCCCTGTCCTAACCTCACCCCTCATTCGCCGCGCAGCCGATCTTAACGCTGTCACGGCTAAAACTTTTCCGCCGCCATTCTTCCCCATCAGACCTAGGCCACGCCCCCGGCCCTGAGGCCACGCCCCCTCCCTCTCAATATAACAATGTGCCCTCCCCGGACGCGCAGCGGACGCGCGCAGCGGGCTCGCCGTCTGCGGGCCGAAGGCGCGCCAAAGGAAAGCCTGTCTGCGCCCGTCCGCGCCAGACCGGGCCCAGGGGCCAGTCCTGCCGGTCACTTGATCTCATACCCTGCTAATTCCCTCAGAGACCTACAACACACCCATTTCACTCCCTCTCCTACCACCTTTAAACGTATCGTTACTGCCGGCATTATTTCATCTGACCGGTGGGCCACCAGTTGGAGCATGCCCCCCGCCAAACCAGCCGCGGACGACTCCACCATCCGGGTGCTATATCTGAATACCCGCTCCATGGTAAGGCACCACGCCGATATCTTTATTCTCCTCTCCTCCGAGAAGCCGGATGTGCTCCTACTCACGGAGACCTGGTTGACCCCAGACTCCCTTCCTGACATTTTGGCGGCACTCCCCCCGGATTACTACATCCTTCGCGCTGACCGTCAAGGCAACCGCCCGGGTGGTGGAGTGGCCGCCATAATATCCAAACATCTTAAATTCACTTCCACTTCCTCTCTCCCCCTCCCGGGTGTCGACAACCTTTCCCTCAGCCTAAAAACGGACCTAGGTGCCTTAACACTCCTCCTCCTCTATCGACCCCCCCAACCCATGCCTTCCTTCGCAGCCACCCTGACCGACCAGCTGATCTACCTACTTACCTCTAACCCCAGACTCGCCCTCTTTGGTGGCCTCAATTACTGGTTCGACGACGTCAATGCCGGGCCTCATGCTCTGGAGACCTTTGAGGCTCTTGCCAGCCTCAACTTAACCCAACAGATCACCTCGGCTACTCATATTAAGGGCCACATCCTGGACCAGATATGGTCCCATAACCTGTCCGTTTCTCCCCCACTTGTCTCCCCCTGCACTTGGTCAGACCACTATCTAGTGGACACTACCCTTACGATCAAAGGCAAACTGCCCACCCCACTAATGGCAGGTGGCCTCTCTCGCAAATGGAGCTCTCACGACCCCAAAGGCCTGCTCGCGACTCTTTCCGAGACCCGGCCTACTCTCTACCAGCCCACCAGCTCCAATATTGACGAGTTGGACCATGAGATCGGCTCCTGGCTGAAGTCAGCCAGTGATATATTTGCTCCCCTCACCAAATTCCCACCGACTAGACACCATCATTCCCACAGATGGTTTACGGAGGACCTAAAAAAACTCAAGCTGAAAGTGCGCCAGCTGGAAAGGACATGGAGACGGAATTACTCTGAAACTGACAGACTGCACTACGTCCTAGCACGGAAAGATTACAAAAACGCAATCTCCTCAGCCAAATCATCTCACTTTGCCAACCGAATTTCCTCTTCGGACAATAAATCTAAAGAAGTGTTCCGCATCATGAACGAACTCACCTCTGATGACAGAACTCTTCCAAGTCAAACCCCCACCCAAGGAACCTGTGACGCCCTTAACCTCTTCTTTATCGAGAAAATCAAAAAAATTAAGGCTTCAATCATCACCCCTCCCCGGACCCCCCTCTTTGACACCCCCTGTAATAATCTTTCTATATACTCGGACTTCCCGTCCCTCAACGCCGCCTCCTTGGCTCAGCTTGCGTCCCGGGTAAAATCAGGCTCCCCGAACGCGTCTGCCCTCCCCCGATTCTACGGAGCATCTGCCACTCCCTACCCGAATGTATCCTACCTCTGCTGAACGGTTCACTCAGCACCGGCACCGTACCCAGCTCCTTCAAAGAGGCCGTCTTAGTTCCGCTGCTGAAAAAACCTGGCGCAGACCCAGCAGATCTGTCCAATTTCCGCCCCATCTCGCTCCTACCCTTCCTGTCCAAAATAATTGAGGCACATGTCACCCAATCCCTTTCCCAATTTATCGAGTCATCTAGCTACCTGGAACCCAACCAGGCAGGCTTCCGGCCTACCTTCTCAACGGAGGCTGTTATCTTGGCCGTTCTCGACACTCTGTGGAGGAACGCCGATATAGGGACCCCCCAGGCCCTCATACTCCTAGATCTATCAGCTGCGTTCGACACGGTGGATCATAACATCTTGCTCCACCGTGTCGAACAGGCCGGCATCCAAGGCCTCGCGCTGAGCTGGATACAATCATTCCTGGCCGGAAGATCACAGGCCGTCCGACAGGGCCCCTACACAGCGTCCAAAACCCCCACGACATGCGGGGTTCCCCAAGGCTCTTCCCGGTCACCCTTACTGTTTAACCTTTACCTCCGGCCCCTTCTTCACTCTCTCCACACCTGGGACATCACAGTATATAACTATGCGGATGACTTACAGATCATTTTCCCCCTCAATTCCCAAAACGCAGTAGCCAACTTCCACGCCGCCATGGTCCATATACAGGAATGGATGAACACCAACCATCTGAAATTGAACCCCGGGAAAACAGAGCTCCTCCTTCCGGGCCCAAGTCCCTCCGCCTGGGGGGCGCATTTCTGGCCCATGGAACTTGGCACCCCACCCACTCCCGCAAACACTGTAAAGAGCCTGGGCGTGACCATCGATGCCGAACTCTCCCTTCGATCTCAAGTTGGCTCGGTGGTTTCATCCTGCTCCTTCCAACTTCGTAAGATCCGCAAAATCAGTCATCTACTCCCCCCTGCCGCTCTAATCCAAGTGATAGTTTCCCTAGTGCTCTCCCGCTTGGACTTTTCCAACTCCCTTTACCATGGCCTTCCTAAAACACTTCTCCACCGCCTACAGGCAGTCCAAAATCAAGCAGCTCGCCTTATTCACAAATCCCCTAAATGGCAATCAGCCAAACCACTGCTGCATAAACTACACTGGCTGCCTATAGAGCAGAGAGTGGCCTTCAAGGTGGGTTGCCTTACGTTCAGAGCACTTCATGGCACCAGCCCCGTCTTTATATCCTCACTCATCCACCCTTATCGCCCCACTCGCGATTTACGCTCCTCCCAGCTCCAAAAGCTTGTCGTGCCCAAAATAAGAACCAATAAATTTGGTGGACGTAGGTTTGCCTCCTTGGCCCCAAAATTCTGGAACCCCCTCCCTATGGCCATTAAATCCAGCAGTTCCCTCCTTCTCTTTAGGAAACAGCTCAAAACTTTCCTCTTCCCCCCACCCTGCTAATCCTTGTAAACCTCCTCAGTCTGTCCCCCCTTTGTTTTACAGCGCCAGGAAACTCACGGTGTCAGCGCGCTCTATAAATGTCACTTAATAATAATAATAAGTCCCTGAATGTACTTTTTGATGTTCTGACCTCCTTCGGAAAGAACTCGGGTCTCATTATTAATTGGGCTAAATCCTGCGTCTACGTTTTGGCGGGAGATCTCCCTCCACTGCCGCGTAGATTTCCGATTCAAGTAACTGAGACCGGTTTTAAGTACCTGGGGATCTACGTTTCCCTGGACCCTTCTAAGCGATATGAGCGTAATTTGCTACCCCCCTTCAGCGGCTCAAACTGGATGTTGCCCGCTGGCGTAGGTTGCCGTTATCGCCCCTCGGTAGAGCGGCGCTTTTTTAAAATGATGTCGCTGCCTCGTTTTTTATACGCACTTCAGAACTCCTTTGACCCGATCGCCTCGGGCTATTTTCGTGAAGTAGAGAGCCTGCAGAGACAACTGGTCTGGGATGGGCGTGCCCGTATCGCTCTTTCTAAACTCATGCTTCCGTGGTATGATGGCGGTATTGCCCTCCCGGACATCAGGCGTTATTACTGGGCATCTCAGTTGAGTGCGATTAACCATGCGACCTACGCACCGGGCCCTACCCCAGCTTTCTCCATGGATACATTTCTTTTGCCAGGGGGGACCTTTAACAGAGAGATGTACTCCTGGGAACTCCATGGAACACTGACTGGTCCCACCAAAATTGCTGTGAGGGTGTGGCGGGATGCGAATGCGGCATTGGGTTGGTGTGGCAGATTTACTCGGGCTACCCCTTTGTATGATTCTGAATGTTTGGGACATCTTTGGAGAACGAAAGGCTTCGATAAATGGGATATGATTGGTATAAGCAAGGTGGGTGATCTGTGGTCGAAAGGTACCGTCAAGTCCTTCGACGTGTTGAAAGTGGAGTACGAGCTTGGTACACGGAATTCTTCAGGTATGCCCAGGTCCGTCACGCTCTATTATCTGTGTTTGCTGCGGGTGATGATATTCCTGAATCCTCCCCCCTGGAGGACCGTATTCTGGAAGGCCATGTGCCCGACAGCACGATTTCATTGATCTACAAGAAACTGATCAATAATAGAGCTGACTTGCTGGTGCGCCTTAGGGCCTCGTGGAGCGCTGGCGGACTAGAACTGGATGACAAGGACTGGCAATCTGCTTTGTCCTCGCCCAAGGAAGTTGCTATTCCTGCTCGCCTGAGGTTCGTCCAGCTTAAGATACTCCATCGAGTGTATGTTACCGGGCCGTGTCTGGTTCGAATGGGCTATTCCTTGGATGGGTTGTGTAAGCGTGGCTGTGGAATGTCTGGCACCTTCCTCCACATATTGTGTGAATGCCCGGAGGTGGTTGAGTTTTGGTCCCGATTACATGTTGTGATAGAGAATGTCACGGGTGTGTCGCTGCTGCCCGAGGCCAGGCGTTGTCTGTTGAATGTTTGGGAGCCCAATGACTACAGCACCGCACAGATCGCATGGGCGACCCTTGGAAATATGGTCGCAAATAGAGACATTGCTCAGCTTTGGGGATCTCACAGACCGCCCACCATTTCCAAGTGGAAGGAGAACATGGACTGGTGCATGTTCCGGGAGAAGACTGTGTACCTTTCCCGGGGCCGGCCCAGGAAATGGGGTAGGATCTGGTCCCAATGGAACGCTTATCGTGGGAATATATGTACTCCCCCACAGGATGTAAACCCTGGTGTTTCTACGTCCCCCTAATTGGCATCCAGCTTTCCTTTATCGTCAATATTTTTGCTTGTTTCCTTGTCCGCCCCTTTTACCCCACGCTAATTGATTGCAATACATGTATCTAACTCTGGAGCTCTGCCCGCATGGACTCATGATCATGTAACACTGTACTTTTGCCTTGTGAGTTTTGTTTTTTTCTTTTGTATGTTTGTTGATTTAATAAAATGTAAAAAAAAAAAAATAATAATAAAAATAAATATTGAGAACACAAATAATAGCAGGGTTCTCATCGTTTTTTGCTGAGCCCATTTGGAGCCAGTACGAGCCAGACGAAAGGTTGCCTGCACCATCCTGTGAATATCTAAGGAAAATACCGTCACAGGAGATTTAAGCGGCAGCCTTATAAATGCAACATGTAACACTCGGCGATAACTATCAGACATTTTATACTCAACTATTCAAGATTCAGGTTTTGAAATTCGATCATTACGATTTGCTTCATTTTTTAACGAACTCATTATTTAGACGCCGCCGCCCATCTGGGACTCCAACTTGAGGAGTGTTTGATACCGTCATCTAGATTGAAAATACGTGGGCCTGTCGCTCTCTTTTAATACGCATCTTAGGGCTGACACCGTGATATCGTTTCATCTAATAATAACATATTTATACATGTGTACAGAGTTCTGTCCACATCGATATTCTGACTGAGCTGAAACCACAGCATATCACTGTTTATCATCTTCCTCCTGAGTAGTGGACGGCTACCTGATGAAGACATGTATGCCGAAACGCGCGTTGTAGACATCTGCCGCACTGCCTGAGTCAACGTTTCCGTCTATCACATGGAATTGTATATATTGTTGACTATGTATGAATTGATTTAGATGTAATTATTTTTCTCAAATGTCATCCACTTTTATATAATTTTGTACAATTCAAAAAAAAGAAAAAAATATTTATATAACAAGAATAAATAAATAAATTGATCTATATAACTGCTTTACACTTATTATGTTGTTGTAGAGTGCTTGTGTCATACATTTATATATTTCAGATATTGAAGGGTATTCTTTAGGATAGAAATTGTTTAGAACATTCTTCTAGCTATAATTTTCTTTCACTAGTTTTCATTCCCTATGTTATAGCTAATCTGTTTATAGGGGTCCCTTGTTTCCTAAATAACACAAATAATAGCATCCTTTACATGTGATCAAAATAACATATATAGAGTACGAAAATATTACCATCAAATATATCTAAAATGCTTAAACATTAACAGCTAAAATATACAAATACTAAATATCATGATTAAAATAAAATATAAAAAACATGAAAACCATGAAATTAAAAAAAAGTCAAGCAAAATATTGCTAAAAATAATGTAAAAATCCTGTGATCCTCTTGTGAAATAGGAAAAAGCAAACCAAAATGGCAGCCGGGTCTTATAAGCCCCTGGGAGCCCACTCACGGGGCTGTATTTATATAGGTAGAGGGGGACTGCACAGCCCCCCTCCCTAAGCTTCCAGAGGCCCCAGGGAGCTCACTCCCAGAGCCAAAGATACTTTATATGGGGGGGGAGGCTGAAATGTAACAAAATGGGGAGGGGGCTGGAATGTAACAAAATGGGGAGGGGGCCATGTGACTTCCTTACCTGAGCCATTAATGGCCATGGGGTCCCATCCCCCAGAGTTGGCTCAGGAGCTACGTCCCAGGGAACCCACCCCCAGGACATAGTTGTTTCCCTGCCTGCAGTGGTGTGGGCATGGAAACCTGTGTGGTGGAATGATTTTTTAATTTCCTGCTAAGAGAGAGCTTCGAAAATGCTCCTGCTTGCTGGAGCAAACATTTGATCTGTTACCCTGCCTCCACTGAGGCGGGCAGGAAAACAGATCAAAATATGGCAGCTGCTTGGAGGGAGCAACATTAGCAGCTGCTACCTCTGGCCTGGAGCAATGCTGGCTTCCGCTGCATGCAGGGAGCCAGCTGGAGCCTTGGGGACCCAGCCACAGTCCGGAACAAGAGTATGGTGGGTGCCCTGTGTGAGCACCAGGGTACGTACCCTTAAGTGTGAGGGCCCCGGGAGACCTGCACAGCTCTGATTGGCTGCCAATAATTCAGCCAGGAAGTGTTGGCAACCATCTTGGGACTTGGCTTTAACTGAGACTAAAAAAGAGTTAAAAAAAGAAAAGGGGGCAGGGTAGGGATACTCTGACCCTCAAGCCTGGGGGTCCCAGAGGAACCCCAGTGGGGCAAAAAGGCATTTTAATAAAAAATGCCCCACTAATTCAAGAAATTCACAGCAACCTCCCCCCCACCCCCAAACAAGCGCTTGTTTTGAAAAGGGCACCTGGGTGGGCCATGTTCCGGGGGCATTTTATTATTTTTTTAAAGAAGGAAGGTGGGCACGGGCTCCCTACTGAGGCCCTTTGAGCCCTGGAGCTTTATTCCAAATAATGGAGGGGGTGCGCGAACTCCCCTCCTGGGCTTCTAGAAGCCCCCAGGGACCACCATTTCCACCTCCTTGGGGCTTTTTTTTCAATAAAGGAGGGGGGCTGCGCTGACCCCCCCCTCCTGGGCTTGTAGAAGCCCCGGGACCACCACTTCTCCGGGGCAATAATAATTTGTTGGGGCCACATGGGCCCCCTGGACTCCAGGGACCATCACTTTCCTGGGGCCTAAATATTAAATAATACAGGTCGCCCTTCTGGCCATATACGGCCCCGAGGACCACCACCCCCCCAGGGCCAGCCCATACGCAGAGAAGGAGGGGTAATAGATGGCCCTCCTCCTGGAGCCATATATGGCCCTGGGGATCACTACCCCCTAAGGGCCACCCCCTGCTATATCCAAGGGTGCCCACCCCCAGGGACATAACGGTTTTCTTTTGATTTTCGGGAGCTGACAGCTCCTGCCAAGAAAAGGCTAACACACCAGTTCTAGTGGGCGGGAGCTGTCAAAGTGTTTCTGCCCACTGGAAGCAGAGGCTTAATTTCTTTCCCTACCCTCAGACAAGAGGGCAGAGAAAGAGATTAAATGATTGCTCTTGTACACAAAGAGCTGCTCTTCCAGCAGCTCCCTATGTGCAATAGCAATGCCGTCTTCCGCAGTAGGCAGGGAGCCAGAAGGGATAGCAGGGGCCTTGAGGCTCCCACTGCGGTTCCCATCCTGCACACTGGGTGCCCTGACTAGGACCAGGTCATCCAGGGATAAATGCCAGGGCCCCAGGGGATAGGGTCCGCTGCCCAGAGAGAGGGGCCACAACGCTCCCCTCCCCCATTTAGTTTAGACTAGGCCCTAGGGAATGGAGCCCCTGGGGCTGTATGTGTCAAGAACACAACAATTCGTGCTTACCTGTAAGTCTGTACTGTTCAGTTTGCAGGGACATTATGGACCAACCCCCATGTAACCTACCTTTCTGCCTGTGGGGTGAATATAAATGAGGGAGATTTAGTAGGGATCAGGAAAGAGGGTGGGGTGGTGGATGTTGTGATGTCTTCCACCAATTGTCAACCTGCAATACAATAGTGAGACACGTAAGTTCTCTGGGGCATCAATAAGCAACCCCTCTCCCATTTGTGGTTATTCTGGTAAGCTGTCTACTCCATTCTCCTACCTTCGAACAACTGCTTTAGTGTTAGACGTCCGATGGTTTGGTTTGGTGTGTTGTGATAGGTCATCTGGAAGTGCTATATCTTTTAGGATTCTTGCTATGTTGATCCGTAACCGTGGCTTTATATACTCGTGCCACACCCAACATGCTGCCACACGCTGTCAAAATCCTGCGAGATTTCAGTGGTGTGTACATGCAGCTATACGCAAGGAATGCAACAAGGAAGGTGCTGCTTGGTAACAGTAATACTGATTCATGATAACAGCACAGGTTTTTGGCAGTAATGTATCCTGGCATAATGTTCACATAAGTACATGATAGCACAACAAAATAACAGTCAATGACAAACACCCGTTAATGAACATCGTATTACATTACGCTTACCTTAACATAAGGCAGTGTTGTTTGCATGGTATAAGGGTGGGCTTACCAAAGGGGAAAACTGGGACTGTGAGGTCCTGATCTGTGTGTATTCTGGAAGGGTCGGTGACCGTGGCTGTGATGTGTTGGGGTTGGGACTCATGATGGTATGTGGCAACCATCTCAATTTAAAAAATGTAATTGGCCCCAGGGAAGTGGTGGTTACCAAAGCCAGGGGGGGTGCACAGCACCCACATTATTTTTAAATTAGCCCTGGGGATGTGGTGGGCCATGGTGCATAAGAGAGCCCCAGGAGGGGCGGTCAGTGTAGCCCCCCTCTTTTGGTTTGAATGAAGCCCCAGGGAGGTGGCGGGTCCCGGAGTTCTTGGAGCTCAATGGAGAGGGGTCCCTGCGGCCCACTCCTTAAATCAGTAAAGCCCCAGGAAGGACTCATAAGAGGAACAACAGAGGGAAAAATGAGCAGAAAAGGCTAAACAGTTCCTGGTGACAAGCCAAGTCTTGTCACCACACCTTGCTGTCCACGACCAAAGGCTGTGCGCAGCATGGGGGTGGCTGACTGCATGAAGTTGGAAGCGGAATCTGGCTTCAAGGCAGGTCCTGTGGCTAACCCCATGCCACACACGACCAAAGACCATGCATGGAATGGGGTTGGCTGCCTCCACATAACTGCCTGCGGCAACCCCACACCACATCAGAGGCTGTGCGTATTTTGTGGTTAGCTCCTGTGGGGAGGTTGGCTGCCTCCAAGTGGGTTGACCACAGAGCCTGGCTGCTGGCCAGGCCTTGTTGTCAGCTCCCTACTGTGCACGGCCAAACTTTACTGTTAAAGTAATGTTATAGTTAAGTGTGATAAAAAGATCTTTTCTTGATAAAAAAACCTGAAAATTCACTGAAAAAAACAAAGGTTAACGTTTTGCTATAGTTAGTTGAATGTTGGTGACATTAACATTATGAACTCAAAAAACGCAGAAATTCACCAACAATAATTAGCGGACCTAACTATGACTTGCGCCCAAGCCATGAACTGCTTATGACCTCACATATTACATCACTTATGGCATGTTACATGACATCATTTATGACATCACTGATGACATCATTGATGGCATCATTGATAACATAATCCAAGCATCTTTTGTACACATTACTCTATAAACTAGTATAACATTACATGCCTGACAGTAAGTACACAATAGCTCAGAATAATATGAATCATGATTGATGCCATCAAGATGCAATTCCCTTAAGTGCATAAAGCCTAGTTCACATTAACAATCAACCACAAATAAATGGGAAACCCTCATTGCACACGATGTATACAACTATATGTATACAACTGTTCAGAGAAAGCCAAGTTGCTCATGACACTCAACATCTGTTCCAAAATTAATACCCTACTACAGACAGCTTTGATCTGTATCAAACCACTCACAGTCATGGAACCTGCATTGAGAAATGAAGTTGTTATGAACAGAAAAGTAGGTTCTGTAAGCAGTATTTACTCTATGGAGAGTGTTTACTCTGTACCACACTGTGTGCAGACAGTGAAACTCTCATGAGAAATACACCACAGAATATTAAAAAAGTATCTACCAAGAACAGTGTACACTCTATGTAACACTTGTCAAAAAACACACTATTCGCTTAAAATATCCAAGGTCTGAAGGTGCTAAAAATCATACTACCTAGCCTTCATACTGTGGTCAAAGCTTTACAGATAGCCCTACGTCAGAAGCAAAAGAAGCACATGTACATAGGTTAGTACCTGGCGCACACAATCTTCTATGTTATGTAGAAATTGCCATGCTGAGACGACTCTGTCTAATGACTTAAGGCTGCTTACAATACTTAGTATGTACTATCTAGAAACTTTGCCCTGTAGGAAAATTTTTCTTCTGAACAAAAAAACGTACTTGTAACATACTGGACACAAGTCAACAAGTCATCAACTGTCATTTGCACACAGAGTTAGTATTCAATGCAAAGATTTATAACATGTTCAAAACCTCCACACACCACACACCTATGATTCATTTGAAGTACATGCCATTTGTAAACACTTCCACCCATTAGCTGGACACAGGCTGTACAAAACAAGGTTGAAAAGTAATATGGTAGTCACCTGCCACTATATACATTATAAAACAAATTAACACCCTCATTAGATGATGCCATCAGGGAAGTCATCAGTGATGACATCATTATCATTTGAGATGTCATCAATGATGTCATAAATTATGTAATAGAACAAGTCATGAGTGATGTAATATGTGAGGTCATAAGCAGTGCATGGCAGGGCACAAGTTATAGTTAGCTCTGTTAACTATAGCTGGTGAATTTATGTGGTTTATTGAGTTCAAAACGATTATGTTGTTAGTGACATTCACCTAACTATAATGTTACTTTAACCTTTGCTTCTTTCACTGAATTTCTAAGGTTTTTTTAAAAACAAAAACAGTTCCTATTATCACACCTAAATAATGTTACTTTAACCTTTGTTTTCTTAATAACTTTGGCATCAATAAACGAATGTGCACTTAACTTTCCCCAAAAAGTACATCCACTTTGAGTTTGTTTAAAAATCGGAGAATTTGTCCCAAAAAACACAATTTAAGTGAAGTTACGGTTAGGAATTAAAACAAACAAACAATGAAATCTGTAAGTTATGGTTAGGCATACAATCCATACCTCGAACAACAGCCATGCAAACATAACATGCACACCGATTGCAATGATTATGACCTCACAATATTTATAACAATAAATAACAACACCTAAATGTGAAATATAATTCAACAACAACACAGAATCAACTCAGTTAATGATATAACATTCAGTCATCCATTTCAAAATGGTATTTATAACGTGAAATGTAAGATTAGCTGGGAGATGATTTATAACATTTGCAAACAGTTTAGTTAAAGTTGAGCTCACGAGTACTACATTGGTGTAGACATCTCCTAGCCATCATTTCAACTCCTAAATGAGCTGTTGTAGGGCTTTTTGCCTTCTCATGCTTTCAGGCTCAAGTCCAGTGTGGAGAGGGAGGAAATAAACCAAAGAGGAGCATTACTTGAAAGTGCCAGTTAATCATATAGATCAGAGTGACTAACTAGCACCCTAAACTGATGTTTAATGGATAGACGCTGCTTTTCTGAACACAAGGACAATTTGAGACCAGGAGGATTAGAACACTTAGAAGGCTATGACGTGGCCCAACATGGCGCAATCATCTCCAATCACAACATGCTCTCCCCTGCAGTCTATCCTATCCTCAGACTGGTCTGATCATCATCTACTATTATTCCCGCTCAATACCTTCCAGTCAAAGGCCTGCCCCAAACCCAGCCGTCCCAAGCGATGGGTGAGGAACTTCCACTAAACCCACCAAGCAGAGTTAGAATCTCTTGTCAACTACAGAATCCAACCTCCACCGGCCTCTACTCCACCAATGACCTTATCGGCCACTACAACACAAAAACGGCAGAACTTGTTAAAGCAATGGCACCTCAGAAACTCAAGAAGTAAAGAAGTATCCCCTTCAGATCCTGATTTAATAACGACTTAAACATTGAAAGGCAAAACTTTGTGCAGCAGAAGGAAACTGTAGACAGCAGCCGTCTGAAGCTAATCTCTTGATTAAGGCCAAAAATACAAAAAACATATCATCAAAGAAAAATCTTCCTTCTTCTGGGGCCAACTGAACCGGTCAAAAACAGACCTAAAGATCTTTTCAATGTTATAAAGCAGCAAACATTCTCCCTACCTAAACCTGCGATTAACAACTAGACCAAATTCTGGGAAGAATTTGCAAAGTTTTTCTCTGAAAAAGTATCCATCATCAATCTCTGCCTTGAGCTGCCACCTAACACAAAAGATGCACTATACAGAAAAGGCCCTACCAAACCCCATCTACTAAATGCAGATCATATCCCTCCTTGTCAACAGCTCTCCCTTCATCATCACAGCTCCCCAACTTCAACTCCCTACAAACAAAAAACAATGCCACCTGGTCTGAATCCAACCATTCTCAGTGATGAAGATGTCTGAAAAACACTTGCAAACCTGAAGCCAACAAATCAAATCTCAGACTCTCTCCCGGCAATACTTGTAGAAAAGCTCAGTCACATCATCTCTCTTATATGGACCAACATCATCAACTCCTCCCTTTCAAGTGGCTCTATGCTGGCTTCCCCCAGACTCGGCCAAGTAACATTACTCATCAAAAAAACGGACGCCGACCGCAAATACCTTAATACTTATGATGCAGCGCTACTCCAAAAATAATTTCTGAAACCATATCACTTATCCCTGAAACACCACAACATACATTCACTCACCAGTGGGGGCCATATCACTGTGAGTTCCGTTCTCACAATTTCTATCTCACTCTTGGGATCAGTGAATCTCAATGGAGAGCTGCTGTATCATAGCAAAATGTCTAAATTAACTAAACGTTTATATTATATACATCTGCAGTTTTGAAAAGTTTACCATGGTTTTATCATCAGAAAATATACATTTAGACATATCGCCATAAGGGTTGATGAGTCTGCTAGTAAGAAAATTAGGAGTAGGAAAACTCAAGACCAGCTTTAATTTCCCATTTATCTAATTTTATTAGAGCAATTTTAACATGTCTAAAAGTTTCTTTTCTTTATTCATTAAATCTTTAATGGCATTTAACCGAAATTTTTAGTTCAAAAACAGTTAATTTAATTTAATTTAGAAAATTTCAGAAATAACGTTAACATTTTAGGTTCAGAACACAAGTATTAGCAAAAGACAGATAGTTCCCAAAGTCCATTCGCCTAACTCCCTAACTAAAATGCCTCACTAAAGTATCTTTCCTGCAAAGAAAATCATAAGTCGAGAAAAAGGGTCTTACATCACAGGAACATCAGCAATCCGACAGCATCTCTGGAGGAAATTAGGAAGAACATTTTTTTACTCGTTAAAATCAGCACTTTTTATACCTTTTTCACTAGCTCTATCTATCCAAAAGAGTAACTTTTAAAGAAAAGTCGAGTACTCATTGGTCAGTTCAGGGGTGGATGAGCATAACCTCATCTCCACATTATACAATTTCTTCCTGTCAGGGTTTTTTTAATGCCCCCATTGTCTCTTAAAGTCCGGCCTAGTCGAGTTTCCTCAACTCGCAACTTCAAGTAAAATTCTGACGTTCAGAACCATTGCTCTCATCATTTGGCAGCCATCTAGACTTCCAGGCCAGAGCGGCCTTCAACTGCCTTCCGCACAGGCCCAAGCAGCTCGCATTCATTCTCATCTCTTCGGCTGCGCATGCGTTCTGTCTTTGGCTGTCACAGTAAACTAGTGACTCCATTTTGTCACAGGCCTCTCGAGTCAGAATGGGAACTATCAGAAACAAATACAAATAAACGTTACATTTTGAAAAGTAGCCTTTCTGTTTACCTCCCCCCTTACTAAGGTTTTCCCTATTAGTAGTTACCTAGCGGATAAGCGACACTTATGCGTTATATACTCACTTTAAGTCCCGTTTCTGGCCACAAATACATAAACAAAAGGACATTTATGCTTCATTCCATTATATCAATGCAGCATATTAGTACAGGACACGACACAATTACATAGTTAGTGAATTATATTTGCAACATAAGCAGAGATTAGTCTCCCACGTGTGTATATGTCCAAGGTTTTATTCTAGGTTGGTTATTCTCATGCACCACTCTATTAATTCAGATTACATGTTATCGAAGTGTGACTTCACAAGGGGTATACAAAATTTTGCTTTTCCACCTTGCTCCATCAACTCCCCCCTTTGGTGATTTATCACCAAATATCTCCCAAAATCTGCAAATTTTATTCAAAACATGTTCCAGGTTCTTCAGGTTAATAAGCCTTCATACTTTAGTATCTTTTTCTTTAGTCTCTTTAAAAATCTTTTCTCGAAACTCCTCCATTTCTATGTCACCCTTTTCTCTTTCCCATTCTTGTTTTTCTTGAATTATCTTCTTTAATGACTTTCTAACATTCCTTCTTTTTCTGTATATGCAGCATAATATTATCACTAAAATGGCTAATACTATGACTGTTACTGGAATTAGTATTTTGCCAATATTTGAACTACCTATTTCTTGAAACCAATGTTTAACTGCTGTAAAACCTCTACTAAGACAATCAAGAATACCATCAACCTCCAATGGTTCAATTTCTCCATGCAAATTTGTAACGTTTATTATGTATTTTTCAATATTTTGACTTTTATCTGGTATATAGGTACAACAATGCTGCACCTTTAATATCCCACAGACTCCTCCTTCTTTTGCCAATATAATATCAAGAGCAAGACGATTTTGCATTACCATAGTTCTCATAGCAATCATTTCGGTGTTTACCATTAGGAATCCACCTGCTGTGTCTGTTGACAAACGATCTACTATCGTTGACAATCTTCGAATTCGATTTGCATTGAAAGATATTCCCACTGCTGGTATCAGTGCTCCAAAAACATCACCTATTATTTCTAGAAAACTCTCTCTTTTACTACGACTTAACGGTTTACCTATCTCATGTATGCCATTTGTTCCCCTATCTACATGAAAGATTTTTGGAAAGACCAAACCCACATAGCATATCCCATACCAATGGTCAGGCAACCTGTAATAAGCTTTATTCCCACAGATAAAATAAATTCCAGGAAAAACAGGATCATCTCCTCCTTTAAATCCCCAACCCCCTATTATTCTATAGGTATCTTTACATTGACTCGCTCCTACAAAATAATTGTCATCCACAGTATTATCCCTCCTAATACAGAATTTTCCCATCAATGGAGTGTCAATATTTATAGCTATATTCACATTTCTTTAATCAATATTTTCATCATTGAATGTCCAATATTTTGATCACTCTTTCTTTATGCTTATAAGCTATTCTTCTCTCTTTAACCATGTCTAAAAATATATTTTCCTCCACTCTCATTTTACATGTCCATTTCTAGAAAATATTCTCCCATAACTGTAGCAGGCTTTCTTTTATTCAGTGTTTTATCAATTTTTAATTTTGCAAATACTTCATCTGAATTAGAATAATGGTATTCCAATTTACCTGTTTGGTAAAACAGGCTTGCAATCACACTATATGTAACCCCATATGTAAGTGGAAGGTTATGGTAGGTCACCCCTTCAGAAACAGATGCAGGCAATTTTACACACACATAACAATCACTTGCATCCATTGTTCTAACATACTCTGATAATAATTTTGAAAAAGTATTCTTTGAAAAATTGCTTATCGAACTATCCTGATGTATCTCTGGCCTATATACATGCTGTTTGTTAGATTTCGATTCTGTCCTCTGTTCGCTTGAACTTACATTCTTTTTCAATTTCACTAAGCTATCCTGGAAAGGAATTACAATAGCCAAAATTATCCATGTTATCATTAAAAATCCAGTACAAACCAAGCATAACCTACACCATTTTCTAAATATAGATCATTTTGTCTTGTGCTCGTTATTAACCATTTGTTTTTTCTACACAGCAATTTTTACTGACAATTTTTCTTCGACCTTGTGTCACCTACAGAATTAATTTTGTCTACAGAGTTAGTTTTGTTGCTTCTAACAATATTTCTTCGACCTTACGTCACTTACATAATTAATTTTGTTTTTATTTTCTAACAAGCTTTCTTCGACCTTATGTCCCCTTAAAAATGTTCACTTCCCTATATAATACCTTTTCTTTATCTGATTTTTCAAGATCTATTCTTTTTATCTTATATTTTGAGCAACCGTGGTTCTTTTCAATAATTTGCCTCTTTACTCACTTTTCTCACTTGTCTTTGGGCAACTCAAATCTTCTTGGCTACTGTTCACCTCCTCAATCCACGGTAGGACAATATATGTCCAGTCGGTTGATTTGTACTTCTGATTTGGTCTTCTCACTCTTTTGGGTCTATGTACCACCTCAATCTTTCTTCCCAAAGGTTCTCTTTGACTTGTTATTTCATGAACTTGCTCTTCTTGCTTTCTTTCTCTGTTAACCAGTTTGATTTTCAGCTCATCAATTTTCTTAGGCCAATTATCTCCTTTACAGAATCTTTTTGTCCTAGGCTCTGTGGTGTTGTGTTCCACTCTCCAGGCCCTTTTTCTTGGACTCCTTCTCACAGAAGTTTCATCTGTACTGTCATCAGTTTCGCTGTCAGTGTCTTCTGCAGTTTCGTTTATGATAAACTTCACAACGTCTCTGTCTTTTCCAGAGTTAATTTTCTCTTCTGACAGTTCTTTCACTCCGTAAGGAACATTTCCATAACTGGTACTTGGATTCTCATCCTTGTCGTGAGTTACTTCCGCTTTTCCAGTATCAGGATTTTCGTTCCTATCTTCCGAGTTTGCAGACTGTTCGTCAGAGTTTCTCTGGTCACCAGTTTCCTCTTTGTTCTGCTCACTGTCCTCACTGATGTTTTCCTCTACCAATTCTCGATCTTCCGATTGATCTTCAGAATGCGGTACTTCAACAGTTTCCTCTTCTCCTTCAGACACAGAACTAGCCTCTGAAACATCCAGATGTCCACGTTCTTGTCGAGCTTCAGAATCTGGACCTTCTTCTGGTTCACCTTCAGAGTCTGAATCAGTGGTACTTTCACCTTGGTTTGGATTTTCAGGTTCAGGCACACGGATTGTATGGCTCACGTGAACCCACCTTTTCATTCCAGTACATTTAACTGCAGTTGTGCTAACCAGGATAACCTGCAGTGGTTTCTGCCAACGAGGCACCAAGCAATTTCTCTTACGGTGCACCTTGATGCGGACCAAGTCTCCAGGCACTAGGTCATGAGCTGGCTTTTTCTCTGTCATGTCTGAATCAGTTCCCACCTGATGGAACACAGAAGTCACTACATCAGACATATTTTTGCAGTAATCCAGTATGATGTCATCACTAATAATTATTAACTTATCAACTGGTACATATGCCTGTCTCATTACCCTTCCCATCAGAATCTCATGTGGACTCAGTCCAGTGTTTCTGTCTGGTATGCTCCTCAAAGTCATCAGAACAAGGGGCAAGGCGTCTGGCCACTTCAATTCTGTTGCCAAACACATTTTTGCAATCCTGTTTTTAATTGTCCCATTTACCTGCTCATCCACTCCTGAAGCCTCAGGCCTGTATGCACAGTGTAGTCTTTGGCGTATATCCAGTGCTTCACATACCATTTGTATGAGCTCATTTTGGAAATGGGGACCACGGTCTGTTTCAATGGTCACTGGAAAACCGAATCTAGGTATAACCTCTTGTAGAAGTAATTTGGCAAAAGTTATTCCATCATTCCTCCTTGTGGGGAAAGCCTCCACCCACCTTGAGAATAAACAGACAATCACCAGAACATATCTGAGTCGATTACACGGTGGTAACTCGATGAAGTCTAACTGGATTCGTGTGAATGGACCTCCCTCCCGTCTAATGGTTCCCAGACTCACAATAGTCTTCCTGTTTGGATTGAACTGTTGGCACACCAAACACCTCTGGCACAAACTCTCTGCAATCATTCTAAATTTGGGATTGTACCACGTTTGTCTAAACAGACGCAACATAGCATCTCTTCCAATGTGAGCTTGACCATGGTATGCTGGGGCCATATTTGAGATCATGCATTACTGGTCTTTCCTCTTTGTAAACCCAGATTTCATCTTCTTCTCTTTGTCTGCATCCTGCTTTTAGCCAAGTATTTTTCTCTTCCTCATCTCCCTCTTCCTGCATTTGCCTCACTTCCTGCTAAGTATCTACTACTGTGGTTAGCATTAAAGGACTTGGAACATGTTCTTTCTCTCTGTCCTTATTAATTGAAGCCAAATTCTTTGCATAGTATTTTGCAATTGCATCAACATAACGATTACCTCGGGTGATATAATCATCCCCCTTTTTATGTGCTGCACATTTGACCACAGCGATTTTATCTGGTAACTGAATTGCGTTGATTAGCATTTTTACAATCTCAGCATTTCGTATGGGAGATCCTGCTGAAGTCAAATAACCTCTTTGGGACCACAGTTGCCCATAATCATGGACAACTCCAAAGCCATACTGACTGTCAGTCACTATTGTGATTTTGATCTCCTTTCCCAATTCACATGCTCGAATCAAAGCAATCAAATCCGCTATTTGAGCAGAACGGATCCCTTTCAGACAGGATGCTTCCAGTACTTTTGCTACAGTGCACACAGCATAGGCTGCACTTAAAGCACCTTCATCCGTTCTCAGACATGATCCATCCACAAGCATCACATAATCAGACTCGGGTAATGGCTCATCTCTGATATCTGGTCTTGGTTTTGTACAGTATTCAAGAACATCCAAACATTTGTGATCAACCTCGCCTCTCACGTCAACTTCCTGAACATCAGGTAATAGTATGAAAGGATTTACATTTACACATCTAGAAATTGTCACATTTTCTGCTCCTAGAATTGTCTTTTCGTACTTGGTAATTCTGCTGTTGGTCAAGTATTGGGTCTTTGTCCTAGTGAGGAGAATCTCCACTGAGTGAGGTACATACACCCTCACAGGAAATCCCATCACTATCCCTTCACTCTGTTCTATACTGACACATGTAGCTGCCACTGCTTTTAGACAACCTGGCAATGCCTTTGCAACGGGGGTCCAAAACAGCTGAGAAATATGCATTTGGTTTTCTCAGTTTTCCATGTCTCTGAATCAGTACTGACAATGCACATCCTTCTCGTTCACCGCAATACAGTTCAAACTCTTTTTCATAATTTGGCATCCCTAAAGCTTGTGCTTCGCAGAGGCTTGTTTTCAACTGTTCAAATGCTTCCATTTCAATTTGCGTCAAAACAATAGGGTCTCGAATATCTGCTCTGGTTAACCTCTGCAATGGCTTTGCAATCAATGAGAATCCACTAATCCACTGTCTACAGTTACCTACCATTCCCAGAAATATTCTCACTTGCCTTTGAGTTTTTGGTGGTTTCATTGCCTGTATCATTTTAATTCTTTCTGCAGTAACTTGTCTAACTCCTTTGGCAATCTTATGACCTAAGTATTGCACTTCTCTCAGACAAAATTGTAATTTCGATGGAGACACTTTATGTCCTTCTTCAGCCAAATGATTCAGCAATGCAATAGTATCAGTTATACATGCGTCTTTTGTCTTCGATGCCACCAGAAGGTTATCAATGTATTGAACCAATACGGACTCTCCAGGCATGCTCAAACTTTCTAATGACTTCTTCAGCAATTGATAAAAAATTAATGGACTTTCTATATACCCTTGAGGAATTCGGCACCATGCCAAAATACGATCTCTGAACCGGAACGCAAATATTGGCTGGCTTTCTGGATGCAATGGAACTGTGAAAAACGCATTACACAGATCTATGACTGTGTACCACTCTGCATCGTAAGGGATCTGATATAAAATGACTGCAGGATTTGGTACAATCGGACAAAATGGGACAACTATCTTATTAACTTTTCTCAGGTCTTGCACAATTCTAAAGGTTCCATTTGGCTTTTTCAATCCCATTATTGGCGAATTACAAGGACTACTCTCTATTTCTCTCAGTATTCCCTGCTCAATCATCTTGTCAATCACTGGAGTTATCCCTTCAATTATTTCTGCAGTCATTTTGTATTGGGAAACATTCGGGTAATTCGCACCTTCTTTTACTGAGATTTTTACAGGGTCTACATCTTTCATCAATCCAATATCTTCTCCTGTGAAATCCCACACCTTCTCTTTCACTGTCTCTTTCAATGGATCGGGTATCTTTTCTCGGTCAAACACAGGGAACAATTTATTCTGCTCAGCCTCAACCATGAGCATAGTCATTTTATACAGGCTATTTTCATCTGGGGTCTGCAATTCTATGCCATCCGGTGAACAGTATATGGCACAGTTCATCTAACACAAAATATCTCGTCCTAACAGATTCACGGGACTGCTATCACATACCACAAATCGATGCATATCTCTAAAATTTCCAATCTGGCTGAGTCAAAGGTGTTTTTATCTGTCTGTTAGCTACACCTACAACTTGGATAGAGTCTCCTGAGAGGAAGATTTTGGACTTCCACTGATCTAACAGTAGAACGGGTAGCACCAGTGTCCACGAGGAAAGTTATTTCTACATCATTCACTTTTCCATTCACATATGGACCAGACTGATCTACCTCAAGAGTGGCTCCAAGCACACACTCTTCTCCCTCTCTCAGGCACCGTCAGAAACTTTCATCCAACTCACTTTCACCCTCCTCCTGTAACTAATACTGGGGACACGTATTCACTCTCTGCAGTCTTGTTATCTGATCACCTCCGCCGAATCCTGTCTCTGCACTGTATCTCTGTTGGTTTACATTGTGTGGAAGTGGCGGTTGTGGTACCTGACTTTGCTGATTTACTATCTGCTGTTATTGTGGTTGCTGTTGGTTTACTGCATACTGCACCTGTGTATTCAATGAGGGGTTTTCTGGATTAACTCTTGGTGGATACTTACACTCTTTTCTCCAATGCCCTAATCTGCCGCAATTGTGACAGGGATATTTCTTTTTCAGTTCTTCAATGTTTCCTACTAATTTTGGTATTACAAAATTACACTTTGGTTTTCCCTGATTTGCATCTGCGCTCTTATTGTCTAATTGTGCTACCTACACTGTGACCTTTACCTGTGCCCACATAGCTTTTTCTTTTAATTTCTTTTGTTTTGCATCAATTTCTTCACTGCAATATTTGGCCTTTCGCAATACTTCATCAACTGTGCTCGACTGCCACCCTATTAGAGTGTGTCAGATCATGTCTCCGAGCTCTGGTCTCAATCCATACACAAATCTATATACAAAGTGACTCATGTCCTTCTCACTTAACTCTTCATATCCACTGTACTGTTTGAATACCAGCAACAGTCTCTCATACAATGCATGTACAGATTCTTTTGGCTCTTGGGTTGTCCTATCTATTTTAACCCAGTCTCTCTGTTTTGGTGGAATTTACTTTTTTAAAAACACTATCACTTGTTCATATTTACGCATTACATCTGGTGATGGAGCACATGTCACTTTGTTTCTGGGTTACTCTTCTCTTGGCCAATCTACTGATATTTTACATTCAGTCCATAAATCTGCTGGCACAACTATGTCGAATAATCCATCCGAATCAACCCACAATACTTTTGAAACTTTCACAAAACGATCCACCTGTCGATACCATTCCACTGGCTATATTCCATCATTCCTCCTTGAGAATAAACAGACAATCACCAGAACATATCTGAGTCGATTACACGGTGGTAACTCGATGAAGTCTAACTGGATTCGTGTGAATGGACCTCCCTCCCGTCTAATGGTTCCCTGACTCACAATTGTCTTCCTGTTTGGATTGAACTGTTGGCACACCAAACACCTCTGGCACAAACTCTCTGCAATCATTCTAAATTTGGGATTGTACCACGTTTGTCTAAACAGACGCAACATAGCATCTCTTCCAATGTGAGCTTTACCATGGTATGCTCGGGCTATATTTGAGATCATGCTATCAGGCATTACTGGTCTTTCATCTTTGTAAACCCAGATTTCATCTTCCTCTCTTTGTCTGCATCCTGCTTTTAGCCAAGTATTTTTCTCTGCCTCATCTGCCTCTTCCTGCATTTGCCTCACTTCCTGCCAAGTATCTACTACTGTGGTTAGCATTAAAGGACTTGGAACATGTTCTTTCTCTCTGTCCTTATTAATTGAAGACAAATTCTTTGCACAGTATTTTGCAATTGCATCAACATAACGATTACCTTGGATGATATAATTATCCCCTTTTTATGTGCTGCACATTTGACCACAGCGATTTTATCTGGTAACTGAATTGCGTCGATTACCATTTTTACAAACTCAGCATTTCATATGGGACATCCTGCAGAAGTCAAATAACCTCTTTGGGACCACAGTTGCCCATAATCATGGACAACTCCAAAGCCATACTGACTGTCAAGCCTTATGGTGATTTTGATCTCCTTTCCCAATTCACATGCTCGAATCAAAGCAATCAAATCCGCTATTTGAGCAGAACGGATCCCTTTCAGACAGGATGCTTCCTGTACTTTTGCTACAGTGCACACGGCATAGGCTGCACTTAAAGCACCTTCATCCGTTCTCAGACATGATCCATCCACAAACATCACATAATCACTCTAAGGTAATGGCTCATCTCTGCTATCTGGTCTTGGTTTTGTACAGTATTCAAGAACATCCAAACATTTGTGATCAACCTCGCCTCTCATGTCAACTTCCTGAACATCAGGTAATAGTGTAGAAGGATTTACATTTACACATCTAGAAATTGTCACATTTGCTGCTCCTAGAATTGTCTTTTCGAACTTGGTAATTCTGCTGTTGGTCAAGTATTGGGTCTTTGTCCTAGTGAGGAGAATCTCCACTGAGTGAGGTACATACACCCTCACAGGAAATCCCATCACTATCCCTTCACTCTGTTCTATACTGACACTTGTAGCTGCCACTGCTTTTAGACAACCTGCCAATGCCTTTGCAACGGGGTCCAAAACAGCTGAAAAATATGCATTTGGTTTTCTCAGTTTTCCATGTCTCTGAATCAGAACTGACAATGCACATCCTTCCCGTTCACTGCAATACAGTTCAAACTCTTTTTCATAATTTGGCATCCCTAAAGTTTGTGCTTCGCAGAGGCTTGTTTTCAACTGTTCAAATTCTTCCATTTCAATTTTCGTCAAAACAATAGGGTCTCGAATATCTGCTCTGGTTAACCTCTACAATGGCTTTGCAATCAATGAGAATCCACTAATCCATTGTCTACAGTTACCTGCCATTCCCAGAAACATTCTCACTTGCCTTTGAGTTTTTGGTGGTTTCATTCCCTGTATCATTTTAATTCTTTCTGCAGTAACTTGCTTTGGCAATCTTATGACCTAAGTATTGCACTTCTCTCTGACAAAATTGTAATTTCGATGGAGACACTTTATGTCCTTCAGCCAAATGATTCAGCAATGCAACAGTATCAGTTATGCATGCATCTTTTGTCTTCGATGCCACCAGAAGGTTATCAATGTATTGAACCAATACAGACTCTCCAGGCATGCTCAAACTTTCTAATGACTTCTTCAGCAATTGATAAAAAATTGATGGACTTTCTATATACCCTTGAGGAATTCGGCACCATGCCAAAATACGATCTCCGAACCGGAACGCAAATATTGGCTGGCTTTCTGGATGCAATGGAACTGTGAAGAATGCATTACACAGATCTATGACTGTGTACCACTCTGCATCGTAAGGGATCTGATATAAAATGACTGCAGGATTTGGTACAATCGGACAACATGGGACAACTATCTTATTAACTTTTCTCAGGTCTTGCACAATTCTAAAGGTTCCATTTGGCTTTTTCAATCCCATTATTGGCGAATTACAAGGACTACTCTCTATTTCTCTCAGTTTTCCCTGCTCAATCATCTTGTCAATCACTGGAGTTATCCCTTCAATTATTTCTGCAGTCATTTTGTATTGGGGAATATTCGGGTAATTCACACCTTTTACTGAGATTTTTACAGGGTCTATATCTTTCATCAATCCAATATCTTCTCCTGTGAAATCCCACACCTTTTCTTCCACTGTCTCTTTCAATGGATCGGGTATCTTTTCTCGGTCAAACACAGGGAACAATTTATTCTGCTCAGCCTCAACCATGAGCATAGTCATTTTATACAGGCTATTTTCATCTGGGGTCTGCAATTCTATGCCATCCGGTGAACAGTATATGGCACAGTTCATCTAACACAAAATATCTCGTCTTAACAGATTCACGGGACTGCTATCACATACCACAAATCGATGCATATCTCTAAAATTTCCAATCTCTAATTCAACTGGCTGAGTCAAAGGTGTTTTTATCTGTCTGTTAGCTACACCTACAACTTGGATAGAGTCTCCTGAGAGAGGAAGATTTTGGACTTCCACTGATCTAACAGTAGAACGGGCAGCACCAGTGTCCACGAGGAAAGTTATTTCTACATCATTCACTTTTCCATTCACATATGGACCAGACTGATCTACCTCAAGAGTGGCTCCAAGCACACACTCTTCTCCCTCTCTCAGGCACCGTCAGAAACTTTCATCTGACTCACTTTCACCCTCCTCCTGTAACCAATACTGGGGACACGTATTCACTCTCTGCGATCTTGTTACCTGATCACCTCCGCTGAATCCTGTCTCTGCACTGTATCTCTGTTGGTTTACACTGTGTGGAAGTGACGGTTGTGGCACCTGACTTTGCTGATTTACTATCTGCTGTTATTGTGGTTGCTGTTGGTTTACTGCATACTGCACCTGTGTATTCAATGAGGGGTTTTCTGGATTAACTCTTGGTGGATACTTACACTCTTTTCTCCAATGCCCTAATCTGCCGCAATTGTGACAGGGATATTTCTTTTTCAGTTCTTCAATGTTTCCTACTAATTTTGGTTTTACAAAATTACACTTTGGTTTTCCCTGATTTGCATCAGCGCTCCTATTGTCTAATTGTGCTACCTGCACTGTGACCTTTACCTGTGCCCACATAGCTTTTTCTTGTAATTTCTTTTGTTTTGCATCAATTTCTTCACTGCAATATTTGGCCTTTTGCAATACTTCATCAACTGTGCTCGACTGCCACCCTATTAGACTGTGTCAGATCATGTCTCCGATCTCTGGTCTCAATCCATACACAAATGTATATACAAAGTGACTCATGTCCTTCTCACTTAACTCTTCATATCCACTGTACTGTTTGAATACCAGCAACAGTCTCTCATAGAATGCATGTACAGATTCTTTTGGCTCGTGGGTTGTCCTATCTATTTTAACCCAGTCTATCTCTTTTGGTGGAATTTTATTTTTCAAAAACACTATCACTTGTTTACATTTACGCATCACATCTGGTGATGGAGCACCTGTCACTTTGTTTCGGGCGTACTCTTCTCTTGGCCCATCTATTGATATTTTACATTCAGTCCATAAATCTGCTGGCACAACTATGTCGAATAATCCATCCAAATCAACCCATAATACTTTTGAAACTTTCATGAATCGATCCACCTGTCAATACTGATAAGCGTGGCTCAAATCCACCTGAGCGACTTACCTCACTCATCTATCATTCTCATGTAATAGGCCAGCCGGACAGTGGAGAAGAATTAGAAATATGTTTATTAGGACATAAGATTCATCTGCAGATGGGCCCCGTCAGGTCTACACCCCAGGGAGTGCGCCGAGAGGACTGACCCATCCCATCAGGACAATACATTATAACATAGCATGGCAGGGTAAAGACACGCCCAGACTGGAAAAGTACTGGCTCAGCAGAGGGCGAACAATAACCTCACACAAGAAGCATCTGCACCTGCAAAAGAAACATTTTCTCTCAAGGCCACGGAGCCGAGACTCGGCTTCTCCAGAGCATGGAAACATTTCTGCAAGAAAAATACCCAAGGCGAGAGATGCTGAAACCAGGGATTTTCTGCTCATAAGGGAGGGGGGAAAACTGTACCATAAGACATTGGGGCTGCTGAGCAAATGTCAGCATCAGAAGTCTCTCTGCCATAGACAAGCCTCTCTCTCTTATGAGAGAAGTTGAAGCTTGCATATTACAAAAATAGCTCAGTGGGTTGCAGCACATGAATAATAAGTTGTAACTGCATATTGGTTAGACACATTAGGCTAACATATTCATAACATCATTAGAACATTCTGCAACAGGAAAATTACTATCTATCAGACCCTCTTTTTAGCCTATTGTGGCTAACATAAGTGCAGCCTTTATTGCTTAAAGGTAAGGACTATACAAGTCTAAAGGCATCACTCATCAATCAAAGGGAAACAAAAAAAACACAAGAATAACCAATAGTATATCATCATAAAAGATATCTGGTATCGGGAAATGAAATACTAGGATGAGCATGATCACAGAAGTAGTGCAGCATACTATAGGGCAGGAAATGCAGAGGCGACAAGTAGAAGAACAACCCCTGCAATACCTACTAAGACAATAAATATTCTCTGGGTGTGAGGCACCCTCCTTTTTGACTAATCTAAGCATATGTTCTCGGGGTACCATTTCTCTATAACACTATGTCATGATTGGACTACTTAAAAATACATCACAGTTTAAGTCATGAGCAGGAATTAATGCAAATAAGATCAAACGGTCATTATCAGGGAAAACACCCTATTGAATTCTATACTGAGGGTTCACTTGCATTATCAGCGAGGACCTATATCTAACATCCATGAAGTAGATGTTTATCGGGCTGAGAAATGTGTTTTACTAAACTACTCAAAGTATACTAACCCTCACAGCTACTTCCATAGGGCAAGAATACAAGCAACATTTTTCCACCCCTGTGTGTGTATGAAGGCAATGACCCACACACCCAATAATTTGCAGTACTATAAATAACATGTGTCTGGTGCAACGTTTGAATACTACATCATCCTAATGAACTTCCCAGTGCTCCTCTTCGTGAGGAGCTAGGGTACCAATGACATTCTCAGGTGGCGTTGAAATAATACTCATGAGGGTATGCGCCAAGCAACAAGAAACTAATTCTCTAAAGAGAAATATGAAAGCAATAGTTAGGATATAAACAAACACAATATTAGATTTGTAGACCATGAGAACCAAATGAGATCAGGGACATCTGGACAAGGAGCCGCAGAGGCTGCTCCTCCTGGGGAATAGGAACATTCAAAGGGACTCATTTTCCTAGCTAAAAGTCCAAAACTAAACTAAAAAGGTAATCAAACAGTCACAGGCACACCGAAGCCGGCCAGGGGGTTCTTCACCCTCAGAAGCGATCTTCTCCCTGTGTCCGTTAAAGCCTCACAGGCAGGCTTCTATTGTTCGTTCCCTAATCCCACAACGGAGTCGCACAGCTTTTGAAACTCAGGAGCACCTAATTCGGGCCCAGGCGCAATCCTAGTGTCCCATCTGACAATGTCTCGACAGTGCACCAGGGCTCTTACCAGCAGTCCGTCCCTAACACTTAACTATTCTTCAGCACAGTTCTCTTCTAAGTCCCTAACTCAGCCCTTCTTCCAGTGCTCTGCTCTCCTTCCTTCCTTTCCTGGGCCGCAGATTATAACGTGTGCTCCCTCGCACCTCTGGATCTGTGAACAGAATGGGGGGCTCAATGGCAGGGGACTTATCCGCTGATGTTTGCTCACTGTGATCAGGAGAGGCCTCACCACTTGCAATCAGAGCCGGCCTCTCCTCTCTTTGATCCGGCTCCTCACCCCTCAACAAAGCATCCGAGAAGGGTATGTACCGAGGAACTGCTTCACATTCGTCGTCAGCGATGCCGTTTCTCACCCATTCGTCATATGGCAGTGGCAGGGGGACGCGCTTCACGTGAGAAGCATGCGTCCACGCCTTGCGGCCCTGGATCCGGAGTGCGGTGCGGGTGGTGAGGAGCACTTGCCTTGGCTCCGACCAAGCAGGACTTCCGCTGGTACTTCTTGACGACAACCCAGTCCCCGGGTTGTATAGTGTGTCCTTTCCCCTCCGGCAGCGGCTTCAGGGTGTCTGCTCCCTGCTGATGAACAGAACGGAGATCTTTAGTCAAAGCATATGAATAAAATTCAATTTCAAAGAAACCAAATGAGGTCTATTCTGTGCTTTCATATCGCTCTACCAATGTCAATTTGAAGGTGAACACATCTCAGGCCTATCAATAAATTTGTGCACTGACAATAGGTAATACATTACATATCTGACTTTTTCGCTGTATTACCTGTGGACGGACGTATGCATTTACTGAATTCTAAGAGAAGAGAAAAAATAAAACAAAACAGACATGTTGTATTCCCGCATTTGCACTTGAAAAACAGCAAAAAGGGAAGTTCAAACCGCTATTCCTATAGCGAGCACACAGCGTCTACTTTGTGAACCTTCACTGTTGTGCAAAACTTCAAACACATCTAATATTCTTTTTCTTACTCAAAACAACTATATTTTTGCTCATGACCATGCTCACATATTATAGATGCAGCAGGAAACCAACTTCTACAAAGCTTTCATTTCTAAAAATATGTTGCTGAGGATCACAAAAGCATCTTTCACCTTTCTCACTATTTAGACCATGTAACATTTTGTTTAGGGGAAAACCTGTTCACCAGCTCTAATAGGGATTGTCAGCTCAACTATACAGGCTAACTGATTAGAGACTTGTGATACCTGTGCACCAAGTACCGACCTATTGTTCCCTTCAAAGGTCAAATAAGGAAACACTAGTCTGGGGCGTCTGGGTGTGTCTTTTCATCCCTTTCATCCCTATCCAATTAAAATAATCCTCTAATAAAGACTATCAGTTTATTTTCACAGACTAGCTAATAAAGAACTAGCAATGTACTTGCACGACTACAATAATGGTATTATCACCCAACACTTGTAGAACAAAACTACCCACATCTAATTCCCCTTTTAGATCAAAGCAGGACAGGCTAATAAAAATTTGAGAAGAGGAGGGAGCAATATACATGTTACCTAGTTTTAATTTATAAGAGAGCTAGCGGGGAGCTAGCTTCCAGCGGGGAGCTAGCCTCCTCCCCCAGTTTGACAGGAAGAAATCTGAAACATATTTCACTTCAGTCAACACCATCAACCCCCGGGTGTAGCACTGAGCATAAACAAAATTCTAGGAGATACATAGCACTTTTGAGAGTGCTAGAACGCCTTTTAGCACATGTACAAATGTCATAGCCACAAAATGAGGTGTGTGCCTATTAATATCTAATACAATGTAACTAAGGAAAATTCATTATAATTATTTATCTATTACAAAACACACTATTTCTTTTTGAGGCCTTTTATTCCCATGAAGAAGTAAGGAAAAGGAAATGGGACTGGGACACAGCTAAAGTCCCCCATAACTAGGCACTATGCGACATTCATTAGGGAAATGGCGGCAAAAGGAAAATCTATAAAAGAACAAAAATCACTTAGGTGATGGTCAGGCTTGTGACACAACACCATGAGTACACCGTAGAACTCTTGTATTTTTCTTCTATACCATTTGACCAAATAGACATACACTGCTGAAGTGTTGTCTGTGAAATTTAGGGACCAGAACAAATTCCCCACAGAGGAGCTTGTACTAGTATCAAAAATAGAATAGTCAAAATAATACAAAACAGAAACATACATAAAATAAAAACAAGCATACCAAGGCAGCAGGTATACTTGCCGTGCTAAGCACAGAAAGCATAAACAAATCACAGTAACACATGCAAATGAGCTGTGACACACAACACAATGCCATGCCATGCATTTCATGCACAGTGAGCCTGCGGCCCAAAACCCAGCATGCTGGCCTGCTTAATTTGTCAGGCTTAAGATCGATCAGCATACCTACCACGCAGAACAGAACAAGCAATGCACAATAAGCCAAAGAAAACATAAAACACACAATATAGGTACATGCGTATAACATAAAATAATACGCAATAATACATATACCAAACACAAAGGCCACAAAAGGAAAACACAATATTAGTTTCTCAAAGGACTATATTTTTCTCATGCATCATGCGGTGTCAGTGCACACTTAATCTGTCTAGCACAAAGCTGCATCAATACTCACCGTAACACACAGATAAATATATTTCCCATTGCACTGAAACGAAACAAATCAAACCACAAAAAAAAACAACAACACACAAAATATTGGACAAAAAGGCAACCACTTAGTAAAAATACCTTCTACAAATACTTACCTTAAAACCTATGCTTGGAGCTCATTCACACCAGTTTATATATATCATCTATCATCACCCTATATATACTAACTGTTCACTTTCCGTTCTGAAAACCCTGTCTGCTGTTTTAGACAAGAAACAGACTTAACCTCTTTAACCGTCAGCCAAAAAGATAAAACATTTAGCAGCATTGAAAATCACATAACAATCTTGTAATGACATTTAATGCAGCATCAAAAAGGGAAAAAGATATACATTTACTTTCACATCTTTCACTTGTCTAAATGGGCCATTTTATAACCAATGCAATTTCTCATCTTTAAACAAAAAGGGCGCCTTCTCACTACATTTAATCCTGTTGCCAAAGGTATATTCTCACCCCCAGAACATACTAAATACTCCAGTGCACACTAGCAGACATTTGCACAAAACACGCACTCTACACCTCCACTCAGCGGGTGGGGCACTGGGCCCACTGCAATGGTGTCCCATGGACAAACTACATACAATACTGTTACACACATATGTACATTTCCACCAGGCCGCTCCTGTGAGCAACACAATCAATATTCTTTACCTAATAGGCGCTATGCATTTACCTACCCTCGCATGATCAGTACTCTCCACTAGGGATCCACTAGCAAAGTCACTAATCAGTATGCCAATCAGAGACCCCCCCAACTCAATAATTATTTAAATAGAAAACTTTTATACTATGACATGGACCAACAGTGAAACAAGAAAAATCGACAACAAAAATGGACACAACAGACAACCAATAAATCTCTTTTTCTCTTTGCCTTTAAACTGCACACAAATCAATCAGTCACTTATTCTGAAAACTATTCAAACAATAGGAGTAACATGTGCTTAAACTATTGCATCTGAAACACTCACTAACATATTTAGTAAGTTAATTTGTCTCAAAACAATCCATCTTTTCTCAGACTAGGCCATTTTAAAGTGTAATTCTCTATGTCCAAATACAATAATCTGTTGAAAGTTATTCATAATTTTGTTCCTAATACTAAATCACATGTGTTCTGACCAACTGCATTATACTTTCGTCTAAACCAGCAGCAGTTTGCACTCATAATTATGCAGACTCCCTCCAAATTCACAATTCACATGGCTCCAACTGTGTATCTCTGCCTGTCTGTGCCAAGAGCTGAGCCTCCTAGCCCCCCCACTTGACAATCTGCTGCCTGTCTTTCTCTCTTGCTGTCTGTGCTCTGCCATTGGAATGTTCTTATCACACCAAGGTCACACCAAGGTCACATCTGCTCTGCTCTGCATCTATTTTCCCTTTTCCTAAACCTTACCAGCCCAGAGCTCTACAACCCTTTTTTTTATTGTGGACTGAAACACATCCACTCAACAGGTCATGTTTAAAACTAACTAAACAACTCCTGCTCTCCACCCCCTTTTGAGGCCCGCTTTTGCCGTTCAGAAATGCATTTCACTCTCACAGTCTTCCAAGAGCTAAGAATTCTGGGCTGCTAGCCAGCCTTCCTGGCCCTCACCACCTTACAGACCTCAAGGCCAAAATCTGCCTCGCGCTCTGCGCTCCTCGTTCTGGAGCTACCAAAGCCAATAAGCCTTCCTAACTCTTTCTAACATGCAATAATTAACCCTATTTTGAAAAATACATTTCTCTTTTATTTCCACTTCTAACTTTACACTCATTCTACATTCTATTAATATACATTCTAATTACTGGTAATCAAATCCTTTTTCTTTTCTTCATCTTCTACTGTTCACAAATTAAGGGGATGAAAGAAACCAAATTAAATAAGTTCCAAACACATTTTTTTTTTTTAAAAGGCCACAGTGTTTTGTTTTTTCTCTTTTTTTTCTTTCTTCTCATTCTTTTCTTTTCTGAGAGCCAGGCACAACCATCTCAGGTAGCTCACAAGGACCAGACAATCTAACTCGTGCAACAAGACGCACTCACTTCATTCAAACAAACATTTACACAAACAAAAGGCAGCCCACAGACTGCTCTCAAACCAAACCAATTATCACCAAATCAAACATATTACATGAAATACATACCCCATCCTCTTAATCACTGCTCACATTGGCTCACTGAGCCATTAAAAGCAACGTTAAATGGGACACATTTTGTCTTCTTTTAAAACTAAACTTTTGATCTGTCCATATTCTGGGCTATCCTCTCATCTGTCTTTGCTGAACCTCTTTCTGCCACAACCTTAGGGAATCAAACATGCTCTGACAGTTGTGCTTAGCAAATAATCTCTCCTGCAAGTAATCTATCTTAGCTGCATCAAAAATATTAAACAAAATCGGGATAAATCCATATTCACATACAGCTCAAAATTAAAAGAGTCTTCTACAGGAGCTGGTTGGCTCTCGGCCAATCTGACATCAGTTGAACTGCAGCAACACCCAAAACATTGTAACTTACTGAAACACGGCATCTTGCACACTCAATCAAACACCACCAAACTCACTCAATCAGACACCGCCAAAGAACCCACACATACCCAGACACAAAAGAACCAAGCAACTATCTCCACACACAATCACTTACAACCGCACCCGCACACGCACGTCTTATGCATTGAGTCCCTGCCAAACACGTGTTACCATAATGGGACAAGGCCCGTCAACCGAGTCCTGGGGAACCTGGACCCTACCGCAGACCATACAGTAAACTAACTGTTCTGAGGTTGGAGGACACGTCCGCCACCCGAGCGGCACTACAGACCGTTGCACACTTTACCCCGGAAGATCTGGGACTCTTCCATCAAACCACTCACACTAGGGGTTTGGGTCCTTTCCCAGTATTTAACCGTGATGAGCCACACTCCAGTCTCAGTACCACCCGGTCGGATGCTCTAAAACAGACATCCACCCGAAACCCTCATCACCAATAGTCTGTCAGAGCGCCACTTGCACTCTGAGTTCCCCGGAGCACACTAGCCCCAGGAGCACACTAGCTCCTTTAACCACTGGGGACACACTAGTCCCGGAGCACACTAGCTCCCTTAACCACTGGGGACAAACTAGTCCCTGGAGCACCCTAGCTCCTTCAATCACCAGTCAGACCACCTACCTCCTGCTCGCAGAACCGACATCCACCGTTCTCCACCGCCGGCTGCTGGGACCAACACGGTCAGCTCCAAAGTCCCGCCTTCCGGACCCCGGCGCAGGATCATGAACCGGGACCTCTCTCGATCAGCAGGGTGGGGCAGCGCTGCGAGAACCAAGCTCGCCATCAAAGTGGGTACCCAGATCCAACGTGCCGACCAGAGGGTCCCCGGCCTTCTTCTACCCACTTACGGGTGAGAAAGATCCTTATCGCGGAGTCCCTGTTCGGGCGCCATCTGATAAGCGTGGCTCAAATCCAACTGAGCGACTTACCTCACTCATCTATCATTCTCATATAATAGGCCAGCCGGACAGTGGAGAAGAATTAGAAATATATTTATTAGGACATAAGATTCATCTGCAGATGGGCTCCGTCAGGTCTACACCCCAGGGAGTGCGCCGAGAGGACTGACCAATCCCATCAGGACAATACATTATAACATAGCATGGCAGGGTAAAGACACGCCCAGACTGGAAAAGTACTGGGCTCAGCAGAGGGCGAACAATAGCCTCACACAAGAAGCATCTGCACCTGCAAAAGAAACATTTTCTCTCAAGGCCACGGAGCCGAGACTCGGCTTCTCCAGAGCATGGAAACATTTCTGCAAGAAAAATACCCAAGGCGAGAGATGCTGAAACCAGGGATTTTCTGCTCATAAGGGAGGGGGGAAAACTGTACCATAAGACATTGGAGCTGCTGAGCAAATGTCAGCATCAGAAGTCTCTCTGCCATAGACAAGCCTCTCTCTCTTATGAGAGAAGTTGAAGCCTGCATATTACAAAAATAGCTCAGTGGGTTGCAGCACATGAATAATAAGTTGTAACTGCATATTGGTTAGACACATTAGGCTAACATATTCATAACATCATTAGAACATTCTGCAACAGGAAAATTACTATCTATCAGCCCCTCCTTTTAGCCTATTGTGGCTAACATAAGTGCAGCCTTTATTGCTTAAAGGTAAGGACTATACAAGTCTAAAGGCATCACTCATCAATCAAAGGATGACAAAAAAAAACACAAGAATAACCAATAGTATATCATCATAAAAGATATCTGGTATCGGGAAATGAAATACTAGGATGAGCATGATCACAGAAGTAGTGCAGCATACTATAGGGCAGGAAATGCAGAGGCGACAAGTAGAAGAACAACCCCTGCAATACCTACTAAGACAATAAATATTCTCTGGGTGTGAGGCACCCTCCTTTTTGACTAATCTAAGCATATGTTCTCGGGGTACCATTTCTCTATAACACTATGTCATGATCGGACTACTTAAAAATACATCACAGTTTAAGTCATGAGCAGGAATTAATGAAAATAAGATCAAACGGTCATTATTAGGGAAAACACCCTATTGAATTCTATACTGAGGGTTCACTTGCATTATCAGCGAGGACCTATATCTAACATCCATGAAGTAGATGTTTATCGGGCTGAGAAATGTGTTTTACTAAGCTACTCAAAGTATACTAACCGTCACAGCTTCTTCCATAGGGCAAGAATACAAGCAACATTTTTCCACCCCTGTGTGTGTATGAAGGCAATGACCCACACACCCAATAATTTGCAGTACTATAAATAACATGTGTCTGGTGCAACATTTGAATACTACATCATCCTAATGAACTTCCCAGTGCTCCTCTTCGTGAGGAGCTAGGGTACCAATGACATTCTCAGGTGGCGTTGAAATAATACTCATGAGGGTATGCGCCAAGTAACAAGAAACTAATTCTCTAAAGAGAAATATGAAAGCAATAGTTAGGATATAAACAAACACAATATTAGATTTGTAGACCATGAGAACCAAATGAGATCAGGGACATCTGGACAAGGAGCCGCAGAGGCTGCTCTCCTGGGGAATAGGAACATTCAAAGGGACTCATTTTCCCAGCTAAAAGTCCAAAACTAAACTAAAAAGGTAATCAAACAGTCACAGGCACACCGAAGCCGGCCAGGGGGTTCTTCACCCTCAGAAGTGATCTTCTCCCTGTGTCCGTTAAAGCCTCACAGGCAGGCTTCTATTGTTCGTTCCCTAATCCCACAACGGAGTCGCACAGCTTTTGAAACTCAGGAGCACCTAATTCGGGCCCAGGCGCAATCCTAGTGTCCCATCTGACAATGTCTCGACAGTGCACCAGGGCTCTTACCAGCAGTCCGTCCCTAACACTTAACTATTCTTCAGCACAGTTCTCTTCTAAGTCCCTAACTCAGCCCTTCTTCCAGTGCTCTGCTCTCCTTCCTTCCTTTCCTGGGCCGCAGATTATAATGTGTGCTCCCTCGCACCTCTGGATCTGTGAACAGAATGGGGGGTTCAATGGCAGGGGACTTATCCGCTGACGTTTGCTCACTGTGATCAGGAGAGGCCTCACCACTTGCAATCAGAGCCGGCCTCTCCTCTCTTTGATCCGGCTCCTCACCCCTCAACAAAGCATCCGAGAAGGGTATGTACCGAGGAACTGCTTCACATTCGTCGTCAGCGATGCCGTTTCTCACCCATTCGTCATATGGCAGTGGCAGGGGGACGCGCTTCATGTGAGAAGCATGCGTCCACGCCTTGCGGCCCTGGATCCGGAGTGCGGTGCGGGTGGTGAGGAGCACTTGCCTCGGCTCCGACCACCTTGGATCCAAGCAGGACTTCCGCTGGTACTTCTTGACGACAACCCAGTCCCCGGGTTGTATAGTGTGTCCTTTCCCCTCCAGCAGCGGCTTCAGGGTGTCTGCTCCCTGCTGATGAACAGAACGGAGATCTTTAGTCAAAGCATATGAATAAAATTCAATTTCAAAGAAACCAAATGAGGTCTATTCTGTGCTTTCATATCGCTCTACCAATGTCAATTTGAAGGTGAACACATCTCAGGCCTATTAATAAATTTGTGCACTGACAATAGGTAATACATTACATATCTGACTTTTTCGCTGTATTACCTGTGGATGGACGTATGCATTTACTGAATTCTAAGAGAAGAAAAAAAATAAAACAAAACAGACATGTTGTATTCCTGCATTTGCACTTGAGAAACAGCAAAAAGGGAAGTTCAAACCGCTATTCCTATAGTGAGCACACAGCGTCTACTTTGTGAACCTTCACTGTTGTGCAAAACTTCAAACACATCTAATATTCTTTTTCTTACTCAAAACAACTATATTTTTGCTCATGACCATGCTCACATATTATAGATGCAGCAGGAAACCAACTTCTACAAAGCTTTAATTTCTAAAAATATGTTGCTGAGGATCACTAAAGCATCTTTCACCTTTCTCACTATTTAGACCATGTAACATTTTGTTTAGGGGAAACCCTGTTCACCAGCTCTAATAGGGATTGTCAGCTCAACTATACAGGCTAACTGATTAGAGACTTGTGATACCTGTGCACCAAGTACCGACCTATTGTTCCCTTCAAAGGTCAAATAAGGAAACACTAGTCTGGGGCGTCTGGGTGTGTCTTTTCATCCCTTTCATCCCTATCCAATTAAAATAATCCTCTAATAAAGACTATCAGTTTATTTTCACAGACTAGCTAATAAAGAACTAGCAATGTACTTGCACGACTACAATAATGGTATTATCACCCAACACTTGTAGAACAAAACTACCCACATCTAATTCCCCTTTTAGATCAAAGCAGAACAGGCTAATAAAAATTTGAGAAGAGGAGGGAGCAATATACATGTTACCTAGTTTTAATTTATAAGAGAGCTAGCGAGGAGCTAGCTTCCAGCGGGGAGCTAGCCCCCTCCCCCAGTTTGACAGGAAGAAATCTGAAACATATTTCACTTCAGTCAACACCATCAACCCCCGGGTGTAGCACTGAGCATAAACAAAATTCTAGGAGATACATAGCACTTTTGAGAGTGCTAGAACGCCTTTTAGCACATGTACAAATGTCATAGCCACAAAATGAGGTGTGTGCCTATTAATATCTAATACAATGTAACTAAGGAAAATTCATTATAATTATTTATCTATTACAAAACACACTATTTCTTTTTGAGGCCTTTTATTCCCATGAAGAAGTAAGGAAAAGGAAATGGGACTGGGACACAGCTAAAGTCCCCCATAACTAGGCACTATGCGACATTCATTAGGGAAATGGCGGCAAAAGGAAAATCTATAAAAGAACAAAAATCACTTAGGTGATGGTCAGGCTTGTGACACAACACCATGAGTACACCGTAGAACTCTTGTATTTTTCTTCTATACCATTTGACCAAATAGACATACACTGCTGAAGTGTTGTCTGTGAAATGTAGGGACCAGAACAAATTCCCCACAGAGGAGCTTGTACTAGTATCAAAAATAGAATTGTCAAAACAATACAAAACAGAAACATACATAAAATAAAAACAAGCATACCAAGGCAGCAGGTATACTTGCCGTGCTAAGCACAGAAAGCATAAACAAATCACAGTAACACATGCAAATGAGCTGTGACACACAACACAATGCCATGCATTTCATGGACAGTGAGCCTGCGGCCCAAAACCCAGCATGCTGGCCTGCTTAATTTGTCAGGCTTAAGATCGATCAGCATACCTACCACGCAGAACAGAACAAGCAATGCACAATAAGCCAAAGAAAACATAAAACACACAATATAGGTACATGCGTATAACATAAAATAATACGCAATAATACATATACCAAACACAAAGGCCACAAAAGGAAAACACAATATTAGTTTCTCAAAGGACTATATTTTTCTCATGCATGTCATGCATCATGCGGTGTCAGTGCACACTTAATCTGTCTAGCACAAAGCTGCATCAATACTCACCGTAACACACAGATAAATATATTTCCCATTGCACTGAAACGAAACAAATCAAACCACAAAAAAAAAACAACACACAAAATATTGGACAAAAAGGCAACCACTTAGTAAAAATACCTTCTACAAATACTTACCTTAAAACCTATGCTTGGAGCTCATTCACACCAGTTTATATATATCATCTATCATCACCCTATATATACTAACTGTTCACTTTCCGTTCTGAAAACCCTGTCTGCTGTTTTAGACAAGAAACAGACTTAACCTCTTTAACCGTCAGCCAAAAAGATAAAACATTTAGCAGCATTGAAAATCACATAACAATCTTGTAATGACATTTAATGCAGCATCAAAAAGGGAAAAAGATATACATTTACTTTCACATCTTTCACTTGTCTAAATGGGCCATTTTATAACCAATGCAATTTCTCATCTTTAAACAAAAAGGGCGCCTTCTCACTACATTTAATCCTGTTGCCAAAGGTATATTCTCACCCCCAGAACATACTAAATACTCCAGTGCACACTAGCAGGCATTTGTACAAAACACGCACTCTACACCTCCACTCAGCGGGTGGGGCACTGGGCCCACTGCAATGGTGTCCCATGGACAAACTACATACAATACTGTTACACACATATGTACATTTCCACCAGGCCGCTCCTGTGAGCAACACAATCAATATTCTTTACCTAATAGGCGCTATGCATTTACCTACCCTCGCATGATCAGTACTCTCCACTAGGGATCTACTAGCAAAGTCACTAATCAGTATGCCAATCAGAGACCCCCCCCCAACTCAATAATTATTTAAATAGAAAACTTTTATACTATGACATGGACCAACAGTGAAACAAGAAAAATCAACAACAAAAATGGACACAACAGACAACCAATGAATCTCTTTTTCTCTTTGCCTTTAAACTGCACACAAATCAGTCACTTATTCTGAATACTATTCAAACAATAGGAGTAACATGTGCTTAAACTATTGCATCTGAAACACTCACTAACATATTTAGTAAGTTGATTTTTCTCAAAACAATCCATATTTTCTCAGACTAGGCCATTTTAAAGTGTAATTCTCTATGTCCAAATACAATAATCTGTTGAAAGTTATTCATAATTTTGTTCCTAATACTAAATCACATGTGTTCTGACCAACTGCATTATACTTTCGTCTAAACCAGCAGCAGTTTGCACTCATAATTATGCAGACTCCCTCCAAATTCACAATTCACATGGCTCCAACTGTGTATCTCTGCCTGTCTGTGCCAAGAGCTGAGCCTCCTAGCCCCCCCACTTGACAATCTGCTGCCTGTCTTTCTCTCTTGCTGTCTGTGCTCTGCCATTGGAATGTTCTTATCACACCAAGGTCACACCAAGGTCACATCTGCTCTGCTCTGCATCTATTTTCCCTTTTCCTAAACCTTACCAGCCCAGAGCTCTACAACCCTTTTTTTTTATTGTGGACTGAAACACATCACCTCAACAGGTCATGTTTAAAACTAACTAAACAACTCCTGCTCTCCACCCCTTTTGAGGCCCGCTTCTGCCGTTCAGAAATGCATTTCACTCTCACAGTCTTCCAAGAGCTAAGAATTCTGGGCTGCTAGCCAGCCTTCCTGGCCCTCACCACCTTACAGACCTCAAGGCCAAAATCTGCCTCGCGCTCTGCGCTCCTCGTTCTGGAGCTGACAAAGCCAATAAGCCTTCCTAACTCTTTCTAACATGCAATAATTAACCCTATTTTGAAAAATACATTTCTCTTTTTTTTCACTTCTTTCTAACTTTACACTCTTTCTACATTCTATTAATATACATTCTAATTACTGGTAATCAAATCCTTTTTCTTTTCTTCATCTTCTACTGTTCACAAATTAAGGGGATGAAAGAAACCAAATTAAATAAGTTACAAACACATTTTTTTTTTTAAAGGCCACAGTGTTTTGTTTTTTTTGTTTTTTTTCTTTCTTCTCATTCTTTTCTTTTCTGAGAGCCAGGCACAACCATCTCAGGTAGCTCACAAGGACCAGACAATCTAACTCATGCAACAAGACGCACTCACTTCATTCAAACAAACATTTACACAAACAAAAGGCAGCCCACAGACTGCTCTCAAACCAAACCAATTATCACCAAATCAAACATATTACATGAAATACATACCCCATCCTCTTAATCACTGCTCACATTGGCTCACTGAGCCATTAAAAGCAACGTTAAATGGGACACATTTTGTCTTCTTTTAAAACTAAACTTTTGATCTGTCCATATTCTGGGCTATCCTCTCATCTGTCTTTGCTGAACCTCTTTCTGCCACAACCTTAGGGAATCAAACATGCTCTGACAGTTGTGCTTAGCAAATAATCTCTCCTGCAAGTAATCTATCTTAGCTGCATCAAAAATATTAAACAAAATCGGGATAAATCCATATTCACATACAGCTCAAAATTAAAAGAGTCTTCTACAGGAGCTGGTTGGCTCTCGGCCAATCTGACATCAGTTGAACTGCAGCAACACCCAAAACATTGTAACTTACTGAAACACGGCATCTTGCACACTAAATCAAACATCACCAAACTCACTCAATCAGACACCGCCAAAGAACCCACACATACCCAGACACAAAAGAACCAAGCAACTATCTCCACACACAATCACTTACAACCGCACCCGCACACGCACGTCTTATGCATTGAGTCCCTGCCAAACACGTGTTACCATAATGGGACAAGGCCCGTCAACCGAGTCCTGGGGAACCTGGACCCTACCGCAGACCATACAGTAAACTAACTGTTCTGAGGTTGGAGGACACGTCCGCCACCCGAGCGGCACTACAGACCGTTGCACACTTTACCCCAGAAGATCTGGGACTCTTCCATCAAACCACTCACACTAGGGGTTTGGGTCCTTTCCCAGTATTTAACCGTGATGAGCCACACTCCAGTCTCAGTACCACCCGGTCGGATGCTCTAAAACAGACATCCACCCGAAACCCTCATCACCAATAGTCTGTCAGAGCGCCACTTGCACTCTGAGTTCCCCGGAGCACACTAGCCCCAGGAGCACACTAGCTCCTTTAACCACTGGGGACACACTAGTCCCAGAGCACACTAGCTCCCTTAACCACTGGGGACAAACTAGTCCCTGGAGCACCCTAGCTCCTTCAATCACCAGTCAGACCACCTACCTCCTGCTCGCAGAACCGACATCCACCGTTCTCCACCGCCGGCTGCTGGGACCAACACGGTCAGCTCCAAAGTCCCGCCTTCCGGACCCCGGCGCAGGATCATGAACCGGGACCTCTCCCGATCAGCAGGGTGGGGCAGCGCTGCGAGAACCAAGCTCGCCATCAAAGTGGGTACCCAGATCCAACGTGCCGACCAGAGGGTCCCCGGCCTTCTTCTACCCACTTACGGGTGAGAAAGATCCTTATCGCGGAGTCCCTGTTCGGGCGCCATCTGATAAGCGTGGCTCAAATCCAACTGAGCGACTTACCTCACTCATCTATCATTCTCATATAATAGGCCAGCCGGACAGTGGAGAAGAATTAGAAATATATTTATTAGGACATAAGATTCATCTGCAGATGGGCTCCGTCAGGTCTACACCCCAGGGAGTGCGCCGAGAGGACTGACCAATCCCATCAGGACAATACATTATAACATAGCATGGCAGGGTAAAGACACGCCCAGACTGGAAAAGTACTGGGCTCAGCAGAGGGCGAACAATAGCCTCACACAAGAAGCATCTGCACCTGCAAAAGAAACATTTTCTCTCAAGGCCACGGAGCCGAGACTCGGCTTCTCCAGAGCATGGAAACATTTCTGCAAGAAAAATACCCAAGGCGAGAGATGCTGAAACCAGGGATTTTCTGCTCATAAGGGAGGGGGGAAAACTGTACCATAAGACATTGGAGCTGCTGAGCAAATGTCAGCATCAGAAGTCTCTCTGCCATAGACAAGCCTCTCTCTCTTATGAGAGAAGTTGAAGCCTGCATATTACAAAAATAGCTCAGTGGGTTGCAGCACATGAATAATAAGTTGTAACTGCATATTGGTTAGACACATTAGGCTAACATATTCATAACATCATTAGAACATTCTGCAACAGGAAAATTACTATCTATCAGCCCCTCCTTTTAGCCTATTGTGGCTAACATAAGTGCAGCCTTTATTGCTTAAAGGTAAGGACTATACAAGTCTAAAGGCATCACTCATCAATCAAAGGATGACAAAAAAAACCACAAGAATAACCAATAGTATATCATCATAAAAGATATCTGGTATCGGGAAATGAAATACTAGGATGAGCATGATCACAGAAGTAGTGCAGCATGCTATAGGGCAGGAAATGCAGAGGCGACAAGTAGAAGAACAACCCCTGCAATACCTACTAAGACAATAAATATTCTCTGGGTGTGAGGCACCCTCCTTTTTGACTAATCTAAGCATATGTTCTCGGGGTACCATTTCTCTATAACACTATGTCATGATCGGACTACTTAAAAATACATCACAGTTTAAGTCATGAGCAGGAATTAATGCAAATAAGATCAAACGGTCATTATTAGGGAAAACACCCTATTGAATTCTATACTGATGGTTCACTTGCATTATCAGCGAGGACCTATATCTAACATCCATGAAGTAGATGTTTATCGGGCTGAGAAATGTGTTTTACTAAACTACTCAAAGTATACTAACCGTCACAGCTTCTTCCATAGGGCAAGAATACAAGCAACATTTTTCCACCCCTGTGTGTGTATGAAGGCAATGACCCACACACCCAATAATTTGCAGTACTATAAATAACATGTGTCTGGTGCAACATTTGAATACTACATCATCCTAATGAACTTCCCAGTGCTCCTCTTCGTGAGGAGCTAGGGTACCAATGACATTCTCAGGTGGCGTTGAAATAATACTCATGAGGGTATGCGCCAAGTAACAAGAAACTAATTCTCTAAAGAGAAATATGAAAGCAATAGTTAGGATATAAACAAACACAATATTAGATTTGTAGACCATGAGAACCAAATGAGATCAGGGACATCTGGACAAGGAGCCGCAGAGGCTGCTCCTCCTGGGGAATAGGAACATTCAAAGGGACTCATTTTCCCAGCTAAAAGTCCAAAACTAAACTAAAAAGGTAATCAAACAGTCACAGGCACACCGAAGCCGGCCAGGGGGTTCTTCACCCTCAGAAGTGATCTTCTCCCTGTGTCCGTTAAAGCCTCACAGGCAGGCTTCTATTGTTCGTTCCCTAATCCCACAACGGAGTCGCACAGCTTTTGAAACTCAGGAGCACCTAATTCGGGCCCAGGCGCAATCCTAGTGTCCCATCTGACAATGTCTCGACAGTGCACCAGGGCTCTTACCAGCAGTCCGTCCCTAACACTTAACTATTCTTCAGCACAGTTCTCTTCTAAGTCCCTAACTCAGCCCTTCTTCCAGTGCTCTGCTCTCCTTCCTTCCTTTCCTGGGCCGCAGATTATAATGTGTGCTCCCTCGCACCTCTGGATCTGTGAACAGAATGGGGGGTTCAATGGCAGGGGACTTATCCGCTGACGTTTGCTCACTGTGATCAGGAGAGGCCTCACCACTTGCAATCAGAGCCGGCCTCTCCTCTCTTTGATCCGGCTCCTCACCCCTCAACAAAGCATCCGAGAAGGGTATGTACCGAGGAACTGCTTCACATTCGTCGTCAGCGATGCCGTTTCTCACCCATTCGTCATATGGCAGTGGCAGGGGGACGCGCTTCATGTGAGAAGCATGCGTCCACGCCTTGCGGCCCTGGATCCGGAGTGCGGTGCGGGTGGTGAGGAGCACTTGCCTCGGCTCCGACCACCTTGGATCTAAGCAGGACTTCCGCTGGTACTTCTTGACGACAACCCAGTCCCCGGGTTGTATAGTGTGTCCTTTCCCCTCCAGCAGCGGCTTCAGGGTGTCTGCTCCCTGCTGATGAACAGAACGGAGATCTTTAGTCAAAGCATATGAATAAAATTCAATTTCAAAGAAACCAAATGAGGTCTATTCTGTGCTTTCATATCGCTCTACCAATGTCAATTTGAAGGTGAACACATCTCAGGCCTATCAATAAATTTGTGCACTGACAATAGGTAATACATTACATATCTGACTTTTTCGCTGTATTACCTGTGGACGGACGTATGCATTTACTGAATTCTAAGAGAAGAAAAAAAATAAAACAAAACAGACATGTTGTATTCCTGCATTTGCACTTGAGAAACAGCAAAAAGGGAAGTTCAAATCGCTATTCCTATAGTGAGCACACAGCGTCTACTTTGTGAACCTTCACTGTTGTGCAAAACTTCAAACACATCTAATATTCTTTTTCTTACTCAAAACAACTATATTTTTGCTCATGACCATGCTCACATATTATAGATGCAGCAGGAAACCAACTTCTACAAAGCTTTAATTTCTAAAAATATGTTGCTGAGGATCACAAAAGCATCTTTCACCTTTCTCACTATTTAGACCATGTAACATTTTGTTTAGGGGAAACCCTGTTCACCAGCTCTAATAGGGATTGTCAGCTCAACTATACAGGCTAACTGATTAGAGACTTGTGATACCTGTGCACCAAGTACCGACCTATTGTTCCCTTCAAAGGTCAAATAAGGAAACACTAGTCTGGGGCGTCTGGGTGTGTCTTTTCATCCCTTTCATCCCTATCCAATTAGAATAATCCTCTAATAAAGACTATCAGTTTATTTTCACAGACTAGCTAATAAAGAACTAGCAATGTACTTGCACGACTACAATAATGGTATTATCACCCAACACTTGTAGAACAAAACTACCCACATCTAATTCCCCTTTTAGATCAAAGCAGGACAGGCTAATAAAAATTTGAGAAGAGGAGGGAGCAATATACATGTTACCTAGTTTTAATTTATAAGAGAGCTAGCGGGGAGCTAGCTTCCAGCGGGGAGCTAGCCCCCTCCCCCAGTTTGACAGGAAGAAATCTGAAACATATTTCACTTCAGTCAACACCATCAACCCCCGGGTGTAGCACTGAGCATAAACAAAATTCTAGGAGATACATAGCACTTTTGAGAGTGCTAGAACGCCTTTTAGCACATGTACAAATGTCATAGCCACAAAATGAGGTGTGTGCCTATTAATATCTAATACAATGTAACTAAGGAAAATTCATTATAATTATTTATCTATTACAAAACACACTATTTCTTTTTGAGGCCTTTTATTCCCATGAAGAAGTAAGGAAAAGGAAATGGGATTGGGACACAGCTAAAGTCCCCCATAACTAGGCACTATGCGACATTCATTAGGGAAATGGCGGCAAAAGGAAAATCTATAAAAGAACAAAAATCACTTAGGTGATGGTCAGGCTTGTGACACAACACCATGAGTACACCGTAGAACTCTTGTATTTTTCTTCTATACCATTTGACCAAATAGACATACACTGCTGAAGTGTTGTCTGTGAAATTTAGGGACCAGAACAAATTCCCCACAGAGGAGCTTGTACTAGTATCAAAAATAGAATTGTCAAAACAATACAAAACAGAAACATACATAAAATAAAAACAAGCATACCAAGGCAGCAGGTATACTTGCCGTGCTAAGCACAGAAAGCATAAACAAATCACAGTAACACATGCAAATGAGCTGTGACACACAACACAATGCCATGCATTTCATGGACAGTGAGCCTGCGGCCCAAAACCCAGCATGCTGGCCTGCTTAATTTGTCAGGCTTAAGATCGATCAGCATACCTACCACGCAGAACAGAACAAGCAATGCACAATAAGCCAAAGAAAACATAAAACACACAATATAGGTACATGCGTATAACATAAAATAATACGCAATAATACATATACCAAACACAAAGGCCACAAAAGGAAAACACAATATTAGTTTCTCAAAGGACTATATTTTTCTCATGCATGTCATGCATCATGCGGTGTCAGTGCACACTTAATCTGTCTAGCACAAAGCTGCATCAATACTCACCGTAACACACAGATAAATATATTTCCCATTGCACTGAAACGAAACAAATCAAACCACAAAAAAAAACCAACACACAAAATATTGGACAAAAAGGCAACCACTTAGTAAAAATACCTTCTACAAATACTTACCTTAAAACCTATGCTTGGAGCTCATTCACACCAGTTTATATATATCATCTATCATCACCCTATATATACTAACTGTTCACTTTCCGTTCTAAAAACCCTGTCTGCTGTTTTAGACAAGAAACAGACTTAACCTCTTTAACCGTCAGCCAAAAAGATAAAACATTTAGCAGCATTGAAAATCACATAACAATCTTGTAATGACATTTAATGCAGCATCAAAAAGGGAAAAAGATATACATTTACTTTCACATCTTTCACTTGTCTAAATGGGCCATTTTATAACCAATGCAATTTCTCATCTTTAAACAAAAAGGGCGCCTTCTCACTACATTTAATCCTGTTGCCAAAGGTATATTCTCACCCCCAGAACATACTAAATACTCCAGTGCACACTAGCAGGCATTTGTACAAAACACGCACTCTACACCTCCACTCAGCGGGTGGGGCACTGGGCCCACTGCAATGGTGTCCCATGGACAAACTACATACAATACTGTTACACACATATGTACATTTCCACCAGGCCGCTCCTGTGAGCAACACAATCAATATTCTTTACCTAATAGGCGCTATGCATTTACCTACCCTCGCATGATCAGTACTCTCCACTAGGGATCTACTAGCAAAGTCACTAATCAGTAAGCATGGGCGGATTTTGCGGATTGGCAATCCGCGAACTTGCGTATTTACGGATTCGCAATCCGCGAAGATCCGCGAACTCTAGCGGATTTGCGGATTTTTCCGTTTTTTGTGTTGGCGCGTGTTCGCGCCGATTTTGGGACAAGTTCGCAATTGCGAACTTACTTTTCGGCTTGCAACGGCCGCGACTATGTTGTTTCTACGTCTGGTTTATCATCACAGGTTCACAGCACCCTCTGTTTCACCACTGCCACCCTCTGGGACACCCATGCCACCCTCTAGTACATCCTCACTGGCACCTATTAGGTTTATTTATCACTGTAGATTATGGTGGTTGAAAAAAGCAAGCACACCTGCCCTTCTTCAACTGCCATCAATTAATTTGTGTTTCATTAATGTGTCAGTAATTTTGAAAGTTCCAGTCTGGCTGGCACCTGCTTCCTTCCTTATCTGTAATTTGCTTTTTGTTGCAGTGAAATTTTTTTTTCACAGGACCTTTATGGTGCTATTCTATGAGCCTGCTGTTTGGGTCATAGCAGGGTCATAGAATAGTTGCAAACTCTGGAGGGGCCCATCAGGAAGCACTACCTTGAATGTTACTAATGTTAAGTTTGAACTTTTGCACCTGCTCATTGCTTTCATTTTAGCTAAAATCGTTTTTTCTGCAATTTCGCGCGTTTTTTGGGGCGCGAATCCGTGCGAGATCGATTTCGGAAGCCGCGAATACGTGCGAATACAAAATTGTTTTTGTTGCGACGTGTATGTTCGCGTGATCTTGCGCGTGTTCGCGAGGCGCTTCTAGCTATTCGTTTGCCAAGTTACCCTATCGGTCGTACACGGGCGCGGCCATCTTGTTGGCGTGACGTAATTCCGTTTCCGCCCGCTATGTGTAATCTCGCAAAGTGTGCTGCTCGCTAGTACAATTTCGCGCGTACTCGCAAGGAAAATCTCGCGCGAACTTACCCACGCGGTCGTGAACGGGCGCGGCCATCTTGTTTCTCATTCATTGCTATGGTTCTGGGCATGCTTTCTCTATCCTCTCTCAATCTCTGCCATCCTTTGCTTGTTTGAAGTTTTTTTGATCTAATTTTACTTATTATCTAACCCTCTATTTTTCTAGCTCTATATTTTTGTGTTTTCTGCAGCTTTTAGTTACTTTTAAACTACTTTTTTAAACTCTTTTCTTTTCTTCTTCACTATTCTATTTCTTCTTTATCATTTAAGTTTATTTCTGCCCAGACCATGGTAAAGGGAGCCGGGAAGCACCCTGAGAAGGGGAAGGGTCCCGCACCCCGTGCCCGGCTCCCGTGCGGGCGGTTAAGGGGGGAGCAAGTGGTCCCGAGGGAGATCTTCAGCGCGGAGGAAGTGGCGGCACTGATCTTCCACGTCCAGCGCCGCCTCCCCAAGACGATCCTGGGAGGCGGCAAGATCGCGACCGGCTATGGCATCCGGGAGCGCCGCCAGCGGTGGGAGAAGGTGTGCCGGGCCATGTACAAGATCTCTGGGGTCCGGCGCACATATAACCAGGCCACCCACCGCTGGACCGATGTCATGGACCGGGAGCGGGACTTGCTGGACGCGCTCGGCGTAGAGGTCCCCGGGCTTGGTGAGTAGTAGTAGTAGTACATTTACTACTCTGTTTTATCCTGCTCTGTTATTTGCAAATCTTTGTTCTTTACCAAGAGCAATAATGCTGCCGATTACATTGAGGTAAATTATATTTCAAAATCTTCTATGCATTTCATTTTCAGGTGCACTGCTCTCCTTCTCAGTAGCCTTGCTTGCTACTATGCTTCTTTGTTTTGTATGTTGTGTTCAGAAGCATTTCATTGGCCTGAGAAATTATGTATGAGTGTACTGTAAAGAAAAGAACTGCGTAATGCTAGACAGTAAGGGTCATATTTTCAATTACCGGCGCATCCCTGCAAAGTAGCAGGGATGCGGCAGTAATTGTGTGCCATGCCACCACCACCCATTGGCCGAAAACGTCACAGAAGCCTTACGCATCTGTGCCGTAAAGGCAGCGCATTGCTGGAGTTGCGTGCCAACGATGGCGCAGCTCCAGCAATGCTCTGGGGTACCCTATCTCCCCAATGCTGCATCAAGCCGTACGTCGGCTTCAAGCGCGCAGGGTTTGAGTCATGCATCATTGTCCTAAAAGTGACTGATTGACATCTTGTAGATTTCCCTCAGCCACTTTTAGGATTCGTTCCTGCGCAGGTACGCCCTCCCTTGCGCCGGAACGCCCCCTGATGGCGCAGGGCTTTACAACGTGATGCATCGCCCATATGCCCATATGTGTTTTTTTTTTAATATATACGCCGCACCAACACCATGGCGAGTCTTTTGTTCTGCCGCTGCGTCAGAAAAGGCACGCAACAATGGAGGAAAATCAGCCGCAACTTCCGCAAGGGACTTATAAATCAGCCCCAACAGACTGAAGTCCAGTCCTTCCTTTAGACAGTCACATGGCTATCAGAAGAAATAGTGGCGGTGGTGGCGGGTGGATTGATAGTTTGAGTATTCACTGATCTGCAAGCAGGATGGACTTTGTCTGTCACGTGTTGCGCACTGCTGCCTGCAGTGCCAGGCCTAGGCAAACCTCTTTAGTAGTCTGTTTATTGAGTTACATAGGAACTTTCTAAGTCAACGTTCCGCAAATCAGGCAATACGAATAACGTAGTATACCACATGAGATAGATCCCGTGGAATAGTTGTCTATCTATTTGCTATTTTTCCAAAATATGTTGTTATTGTTCTTTTGAAATGTTTGATTTGGTTGAAAAATCTCATCCATGTTTTCTGGTTTTTCTTTCTTTCATGTTGTACATCAGCTCCCCCCAAGGGCAAGAGGACACAGGAGGAGGGTGCTGAGGATGCAGGCCAGGATCGGGCAGGCGAGGGCTCCTTTGCTGGCCCCAGTAAGTTTACATTTTAATAAACAGTACATATTTTTTCCTAGCGTTCCTCATTCGATTTTTTCTAAATCGTCTTTGATCTTCTTGTAGACTGGATATAAATTCTTATCCTGCCTCGAATATGACTCCCTGTCGTATTACTAGACTATTCTTATTAGTCTGTCTGTGTAGCTAACTAAGATTGGACATTTGGCAATTCCATTGGACTCCCATTATATTCAGCAATACCTCTATGCACTGTCTCCTTACTGACTAGATAGTGTGGCAGAGTCATTCAGCTCCCGAAGTCACCGATTATAGATCCCCAATGATCTCTAGATTATCGTACGCAGGACAAGAGAGTAGTACGGAGTCACAGCACAGTCAAGAAGTGTCAGAGGCACTCATGCTTGCAAAAATTCCAAAACCTTTAGCTCATCCACTCTAGTCTAGAGGAACAAAAACCACAGAGTCTATTTAAGTGTAAAAGCTTTATTAAAAGTAAACACATTTATTAAAATCTACTTTGTCATAAAACTATTTAACTGTAAACGGAAAAGTGGTTAGTGCTGACGATTAATTGGACACATTTCTTGTGGTCGAGCCGAACTCTCACCTAGTTTGAACTTGATCCTGGTCGTGTTCTTAGGACTCAGGAGTCAAGCTTCTGTCTGTTAGGAGAAAAAGTGGTGCGTGTTAAAAATCAAAAGCAAGCCTTCATCAGTTGTGCATAAAAGTGCAGCAAGACAACAGCCTTCCCTGGAAAATGGGACATTTTTACTATGGAGTAGACAGTCACAAATTATTACATTGTATTCTGTTTTTTTAACATTTCTCCTAGACCAAATATTATATAGTAGTGAGTGGTGAATTCTAACATTCTTAAATGTACTTTGTAGGTGTAACATCTGGTGACGGGGCCAGCGCGGAGGTGGCTGTGTTGGACTTGGACTCGGAGGCCTCTGGGGAGGAGGCGGCGTTAGAAGAGCTGGTGGCCGTTCCTGTGGGGGATCAAACGGTGGTGGCGGAAACAGGTAAGCTATATATTCCTTACTTATTGAGATTGAAGACTGCATAGTGTGCTTTCTGCACGGGTGTATTACAATTACAAATCAACCAGGTAGTAGCCTCCTCGAAATGTACTTCGACTTAGCTGTGAAGTTTTTGGTGAGAAGAATCCCAATAAGTTCTTAGACGAACGTGATGGATGGGATGAACGAAAAGCGAAAGAAGGGTGTAAGTAAGTGGGACGCGAACTTGTATGATAGCTGGCAAAGAAGAACGATATGTGTTTGCTTGGACCCAGAGGTGGCTGGGAAGGAAAGAATATGGTATGGTGCATGGCTGGGTCAATGATGAAGCAAGGATGGGTGGAAGGACAGCAGCCTGGGTGGGTGAAACAGAAACTGTATGTGTGCGTATACTTTGACTGAATGGATGCCTGGAGCATGGTATTCTCTGACTCTTACATAGCACATGTGTATCTAGAGAGAGTAGATGGTCGCCAGGTGAAGTAAGTGTTACCTTGAAGAGCATGTACCACCGCACCCGCACGTCCGTCCCAGTGCAGGGAAGGCAAGGAAAAGAAATTGTAAATGTGTCCAATACTACCATGAATAGTAGCAGTACTTTGTATTGCGTTTGCATTCACAGCATATATCTGGTTATTACGGTGGACACTCCGTACCTCTCTTAATAACTTTAGTTTACTTGTAGTACGTCATTCATGTGTGGGTGTATCACTGTTCACTCAATATTAAGCAAAGCACCTAAAGTCATCTCATCTGTCATTAAATACGTCCCATGTGAAGTGATAGATAATCAAATTAGTTAGCTTCTTCAGTTTCCTTTTCTAGTACTCATTTGCACTGTAGGGTGAAAGGTATATTAATTAAGCAGTAGCCCTTGTAACAGAGTATTCTCAGTGCCACCCGTAATAGAAAAGTAATAGCTTCACCACCTGCATGTACTGGACCGGTACAGTAACGCAAGTCTGTCTCCATCATCATGGTGTGCAACTTTTTTTCTCGGGTGCAACTTCACTGTGCTGTGTCCATGTCATTCTGCCGGCTTGCATAAGATAACGTACCCATTTCCCTAAACAAGAGAGAAGAAGAAGAATAAGACTGGTGTACTGTCATAGTCGACTGTAATGGAAGTCCATAGTGGTCGTAGAATTAGTTCATTAAACTACCACTACTGTTAGAGCAAGGATGCAGAAGTGGGAGGTTACATAGATACTGTCCTCAATAGTTATGTACTGTGCTTTCAATTTGCTACTTGTACTCTGTGACCCAACTTTCGGCTCAATCACTTTGTGTTATTAATAAGGAGCATTGGTTACAGACTATGTCTTTCTTTCTTCATATAGTTGCTCCTTCCAAATCAACAACAAGGAGGGAGCAGGCTAGATTGGCCCGGCAACGGAGGCTGGAGGCCACAGTCGCCGAGTATCGGCGGCTGGTGGCCCTGGAGGAGGAGGAGGACACGCAGTCGAGCGGGGCAACATCTTCGACTGTGACCACTGCATCCTCCTCCGTGACTAAGCCAGCGGGACCGAGCCGGGCTAAGAAAGCCGACCGCCACCGCCAAGCAACCGAAATACCAGCTGCCCCCCACAGGAGCTGCAAGGAACGCCAACGCCGCCTACGAGTCCGCATGTCCAACCTGGAGCAGGAGGTCCTGAGGTATAAGACCTTGGTTAAGGGCCTCCGCTCCGAGCTTGCCACCCTCCGCAAGGAGTATGATGCCCATGCCGCATCATGCACCAGCACCAGCACCCTCCAGTAGTGGAGTGTCCCTTGCCCTTTTTTTATAGACTTTTGGGGGGTGGGATTTGGGAGTTGGGATCGTTTTGGGACGTTTCAGAGACAATCGTTGGGGTTAGGGTGGGTGAGGGAGATTATTTTGTTAGGGATAAATAAATATATTTTTCAACTTTATCTGACCATACCTGTTTTTTACTGCTTTTCAGTCTGGTGGGTGGGGGGCGGGGGTGTAACAGTAACTTTGTTTTCCTGAACAGTCGTAGGACTTTAGTAGTACAACCGTCAATCTCTTGTCTACTCCGAAATAATACTCCATTATACTACCTCCCACCAAACGCTTATCTTACCTGTAATTTGTGTTAGAAATTAGGGCTAGGCCCAGGGCTGGCTCCAGGTGAAATGGGGATTAACGTTGTCATTCCTGGGCGGGTGACATTTCCTCATTGCGGTGGTACTAGTGGTGTGACACAGTGGCAGTTGCATGCCTATGGAAAAAAAGAAAACGAAACCTTGTTTGTACTCCTTACTGTAGCATTACAACGGTTACGGTACGATCGAGAAAATAGCAGGTGACAGTACACTAGAACAGTGCCATAATGTAGCCTAACAAATGGTAAAGTATTGCAAGTATAACTAGTACTTGCGTTGAATTTATTTGACAATGGCTACTACTACTAGAAGATATAGTACTGAAGCTGAGTAAGTCTAGAAGATATCCTCGTATTCCTTCACCAGCCTGTTGCTGCTATCACCTTATCCTCCCCAGCAAGTGTGTGGAATTATTGATGTCATTTTAGTCAGACATCAAGCAAAACAACACAGCCCGGGGGAAGAGGGTTAGGGTTTGTAAAATGGATGGGAATGGGGGTTTCTTTTTGGGTAGGTTTTGTTGAGAGAAGAAAAAAAAAGCAGAGCATGGACAAACAATAATTGAAGATACAGAGTTTACAGACAATCTTTGGTTACAAACTAAAGGTAAGCACATGCAGTCACACTCATAGAATAAAAGACAACAATGGATACTGTATCTGTATTGCGTATGTTGTTGGAGTTGTCCTGTTGAAATTGGTAAGTAAGTTGCATGCAGCAAACAATTCCTCTTATTGGCGGCACTCCTCCATTCCAGCTGACGCTTCGTCCATCAATGTGGTGGTGACCACTGACAGAAGAGACACCCTGTCCACTGCCTGCCTGGCGGATGTTGACTGAAACCCGGCCTGTAATTATTGAACGGAAAACAGGAAGTGCTATTACAATACCACTGATAAATAAATAAAAGGTATGTACGCTGTGTGGTTCAAAAAGTGACACTTTGATTTCCCTAATAGACAGTACAATATTTTTGAAATTGCGTGCTCTGTCTGAGTCACCTTTTTAAGGATCAATAAGTATGGCCAAAATATTATAGCGGATCTTTCCCCTCAAGGTGGGTGTACTACTGTGTTTTAGAACAAAATTTGACCTTCCCAGCAATGCTCCCACCAAGACCCTTACTAAAGCCAGTCGCAAAAATGTAGAAGAACCCAATCATATCTCCAAAAACGATGCCTAGCAGAAAAATGGTTACAAAACGTACTTTGAAAGTAACAGTAGACCCAAATACAGACCGTGGATTGTATTCAAACCACTTGCCTGCAAGCAAAAGTATCCATAGCCAGCATCGCTCCAACAGTGCTCTACAACAACAGAACCGCGTTGCAATAGAACCCCCCTAAACACATGCAATCCTGCTGCTAGGGCTAACCCTAACGAACCCTAACTTACAAAAAGTGCCAAAACTGGTGTTTCCTTATGGATTTTGTCCAACAAACTTCTAGCCGGTATTAGACCTTCCCAGGAATGCCCCAGGCAAGACCCGCCAACCCACCCGCAAAAAAACACCCGACACAACACCACCAAACAGCGAAAAAGCTAAATCTCATACTTACAATGTCTCTCGGCCTTCGGTCCAAACGCGGCGCTGTGCAGCTAGGTCGTCATCATCATCAATCATCATAACTCCTGTTTTCCACCACGGATTTCCTGAAAAGCAAATGCAATCAAGATTAGACTGTCGCAGCAGTGCTTCGACAGAGACCCCGGCCGCAACCCACCCACGAACAGCAGGAAGCCCCCCAAAACGCTACATTGAGCAAGATGTCTGAAGAAATGGCAAAAAAAAGGCTTTTCCTTAAGGATTTTGTCCAAAACACTTCTATCCGGCATTAGACCTTCCCAGGAATGCCCCAGCCAAGACCCGCCAACCCACCCGCAAAAAAACACGCGACAACACCCCCAAACAGCGAAAAAGCTAAATCTCATACTTACAATATCTCTCGGCCTTCGGTCCAAAGTAACGCGCTGTGCAGCTAGGTCATCATCAATCATCATAACTCCTGTTTTCCACCACGGATTTCCTGAAAAGCAAATGCAATCAAGATTAGACTGTCGCAGCAGTGCTTCGACAGAGACCCCGGCCGCAACCCACCCACGAACAGCAGGAAGCCCCCCAAAACGCTACATTGAGCAAGATGTCTGAAGAAATGGCAAAAAAAAGGCTGTTCCTTATGGATTTTGTCCAAAACACTTGTATCCGGTATTAGACCTTCCCAGGAATGCCCCAGGCAAGACCCGCCAACCCACCCGCAAAAAAACACCCGACACAACACCCCCAAACAGCGGAAAAGCTAAATCTCATACTTACAATGTCTCTCGGCCTTCGGTCCAAACGCGGCACTGTGCAGCTAGGTCGTCATCATCATCAATCATCATAACTCCTGTTTTCCACCACGGATTTCCTGAAAAGCAAATGCAATCAAGATTAGACTGTCGCAGCAGTGCTTCGACAGACACCAAAAATTACACACAAACCCCCGGAACCCCGCCAAAGAGCACCTCAAAGGCAAACAAGTCAGCAAAAACGGCAAGAAATTTCCACCTCATATTTGGTCCAAAACACTTTTGTCCATTATTAGAGCTTCACAGCAATGGGCCCAAAACCGTCAACTCACCCGCAAAGAAGTACAACACCCCCACAAGTGCTGAGTCTTTCTTCATTGTGCGTAATCCAGCACTCTGCTTGGAGGGAAATCGCAGTCTGGAGGAGGAGGATAGAGGAGCATGTTCTTCAGAACTTGTGAACCTGAGGAATGTAGACTGCGGCACCTTCAAATCAATAAGCAAACAAGTGAAGACAGTTCTGATGATGGTCTTGTTTTTGGGATTAGGTGATTAAAGTTTGAATTAAATTAACTGTGCAAAACAAAGAAAGAGAGACACAAAGCACACAGGAATAAAAGTGAATAAGGACGAAAAAGAAAGTTCTTGATTGATTGTCTCATTTTCAGGGCTCGGTGTCAGGGAATAAGAACAAGATTTCGTCATCAAACTCTGCGAATTCAGGCTGGATGAGGTCAGTGGCACCGAACAGAGAAAAAATCCCCTCATCTACGTTGCTGTCCTCCTCGTCTTCATGCGGCGTGCTTTCTCGTACTTTGTAATCTGGTGGTATGAGGTGCTGATTCATCTTGATCATTGTCAGCCGCTCCACATTTTTGGGCGAGAGGCGGCTCCGTTTGGGAGTTACAATGCCACCAGCAGCACTGAAAACACGTTCAGAAGACACACTTGCGAGTGGGCAAGACAAATAGTTTATAGCCAGGTTGAAGAGCTGTGGCCACAATTGTTTTTTGCCATGCCAATACTGCAATGGCTCATCATTAAGGAAGACCTCTGTTGAGTCATTCAGATAGTCCTGCACCATCGACTCAAGGTCATCAACTGTTCCTCCACTTTGCTTACTTTTTGCTGTGCCTGTGACATTTTTTCGAGAACCATACCCCATCAAACTTAGCCAATCCTCCTCCCCAGCCACTGTTAGTGTTGTCATTGTGTGTGGTGCAGATGATCCAGTTGCCGGTGTCTTTAACGGCTGAGAGGTCACTTGTGCCCCAGCCACAGGTGCAGAAGTGGATTCTTGTGACTGCGGATGGCCTGCTGATGCTGATGCTGATGTACTGGCTTCTCCTTCAATAACCTGCCGTTCTTTTTCAAACCTCTTGGCTGACCAGGCTAACCAATGTTTGTACTTTTGAACATCTGCATCAGCGAAAGGAAAGAATGCGTTGTCTGCCAGCGCCTTTTTGTAGCGTGGATCCAGAATAGTAGCACAAATGTAATGCTGATCTGAGTTGATGTTTTTAAGACGTTCATCACCACGTAGGCGATGTAATAATTTCTCAGACAAAATGAAATGTTTTTTTTTTTTTTCATCTTTTTGAAACTCAGAAGAAACCGCCATCAGTTGGTGCTCCAGTATGCACAACAATGGGATAGCTTTTCCCAAATTACAGTCCTCCTGGCTGACTGCACGCGTGAAGAACTCAAAAGGACGAAGCATGTCTGTCAGGCTTTTAACTATGGCCCATTGCGCCTTACTCATCCGCAGGTCCTCCTTCTGAGATGTAGCCTCTGTCAAGAAATAGTGATCGAGTACCGTATACTGCTCATACAGACGCTCAAGCATGTAGAAGGTTGAGTTCCAACGTGTTGCCACCTCCTGGATGAGTGCTTTCACTGGCATTCCACGTTCAAGTAGCAGTCTCCGCAGATGCTTCCGGGCCTTAAAAGAATGGCTGAAATGGTTGCACATTTTGCGGCAGGTGGCCATTACCTCGAATGCTGGACTCTCTTTATCACTCAAGAATTTTTGAACTACCAGGTTGATACAGTGCGCCAAACATGGCACTCTAACATGGTCACCCTTCAACATGGCCTTAACTACATTGGCGCCATTATCCGTGGAAACATAACCAATCTTGCGTTTTAGGGGGGATAGCATTGTCAAGACCTTTTTGTCAAACTCTTCCAAAAGGTTTTCTGCTGTGTGACTTTTCTCCAAGCCAAACATGGCTAGTGTTGCATGTTTCCGAGCAGCTTTGAAAACTTGGTCCGGGTCAACACCTGCGTTTAGCTTTGCTATAACACCTGAAAAAGAGACCCAGTGTGCAGTGATGCACATGTAATCATCGCCTGGGCCACTGGTCCACATGTCTGTTGTCAGATGTATTGTGTGAACAGCACTCTTCTGCAAAGCTGCCCCAATCGCCTGCAGCACATCTTCATGTAGTGCTGGAACCGCAACTCTGGCAAAATAGAACCGGCTCGGAACCTTCCATTTAGGGCAGAGCGTTGCAACTAATTCAAGAAAACCTACCGCTTCTACAAAAGAAAAAGGTAGAAGGTCCACAGCTAGCATTTTAGCCAGCTTAGTGTTATACAGACGCGTCAGTGGGTGGTTGCGTTCATATGGCACGTCTGAAGTAAGCATTGTTCTAATGTTGCCCTGGACCAAACATTTACGGGCTGATAATGACTTCGTTGACCCAATTTTGCTCGCTGGTGAACTTTTGTGCGTTGGTGTCTCACTCGCTCCAACACTCTTAGTGTGCCTCACATTGGGTGTGCTGCTGACAGGGGTACTGGGTGTAAGGGAAGTGTTTGACACGTCTTCTTCCTGCTCGTCAACATCAGATGAAACATCAACGTTTCCTTGATTTTGGCCTTTCTTGATCGCAGCTAGGTGCGCAAACCATTGGACAGCGTGCTTTCTCTCAAGATGACCACTCTGGCCGCCGGTACCATAGTTGCTACCTGACTTACCACGACTAACTGCAAGCTTACAAAGGGTACAAATGGCAAACTTTGGATTTTTGGGACAAACAGTAAAGAAGTCCCAAACTGGGGACTTGAAGTGTCTGTGGGACCTGGAGGAGGCGGCGATACTGGTGGTGGTGGTCATGAAGCTAATGCCAGATGAAGTGGAGGATCTGGATTGGCCAACTTTTGTACGTTTTCCACTTTCACCGCCACTAATTAAGGTCGAGGTTGACGCAGGTCTCTTCTTGCCAGAAAGAAATATGGAAGCGGGACGAGTTGGTGTACTACTTAACTCCAATGATTGTGGTGTTTCCACTGCCTCCTCATCGACAACATCATCATCATCATCATCACGCGCAGCAGCTCTTCGGGCTAGGGTCAAAATGTCTGTTTGCTGCATGCCCGCTGGGGCTGCAGTGACCTTTATGATGACTGGGTCGTCGTTGGCAGAGTCTTCATCAGCAGCAGTATCCGCCACTTCTTGTTGAGCCTCATCACACTCCATAAGTCTGAGACTTTGGACGAGCTTCCTTTTACGCTTAAGTACCTTTGTTGGATCATGGTGTGCCTCACTCTCAGACGGCTGTGGTGCTGGTTCCCAAGTTTGATCCGTATCATCAGAAGGAGGTGTGCTTGAAGAGGATGTAGACACCACCCTTGATCTCTTCCTTGCTAGGGTTGTGGAAGACAATGAAGGATCAGCAGGAGGAGTGGCTTCCTCAAATGATACCTCGCCTTGATTGTCGATTTCCTGATGTGCCCCTACTTCGGGAGGAACAACTATTGTGGGCACTTGTGACCCTCCATGCACCTCTGCTTGCGCATCTCCTTGCGCTGCCTCTCCTTCCACATGTACTTGGGCTTGTACTTGCACATGTGATTGTTGTTGCGGCTGTGGTTGTTCAACACTCGTCAGATGAGCTACAACAACCTGTGTTGATTGAGGGACATTGCTGCTGCTTTCTTGCGATGAGCCAACATCACTGGTCGATGGTGATTGAAGAACTATACTGGCTGCCTCTGCAGCACTCAAGGGCTTGGACTTAAGTTGGCGTGGTGGTGGTGGTGGCACTGAGCCCAATGGAGCGGGGGGGGTGCTGCCAGCTTGGTCCCCAGCAGATCCCGCTGCTGCTGCTGCAGGCATACTTTTTTTTTTACTCCCAAAAAAAGGGGCGGGCGGCACACCAGTCTCCTTGGTAACTTGCTTCTTCTGCTCCTTACTGGCACCTTTCTTGCTAGAGGAGCTACGGGTTACTTTTTTTGGGGCCATCCTCTTCAGAGCAGGTCAGCAGGCAGCAGTTGCACGAGTTGCAGAGGGTTCTGTGTCCAGACGTGACGTCGCGTGACGTTATGCTGCACACACCGCTGCAGGACTTCTTCCTGGCACTGGTGGTTCTCTTGAGTCTTCTTGTGCACCTAAAAGCAATGGAAGACAGAGGAACATCAGTTCAGTTATACACCACAAAAATTCGACAAAACACAGAAAAATGAGCACAATCCCATGCCATCCTTGATGTTTACATTGAAGACACCCCACAGAAAGACTACGGACATGCAAGTATGCAACACTCACTACCCCTGGGCATAATGGATGAAAAGTAGGCAAAATAAGTGCAGGCCTCAGACACTGCCTCTCCTCAAAATGGCCCCTTACACCCCAGGCACATGTTGCCTGTACCAGCCAGCACTCAAGATGGCCACCACCACCACCCACATGGCCAGTCCACATCAACAGTACACCCCCAAAAAACAGAAAAACAGCCAGAAATCACCACAATCCAACGCCATCCATGATGTTTACATTAAAGAGAGTGAGACCACACCACAGGCACACTCAGTCCATGCACCACCCACCACCCCTGGGCAAAGGGCCCCACCAGCAGCCCCCCAAAAACGACAAAAAACAATAAAATAAGCACAATCCCAGCCCATCCATGGCCTCAATTATGTTTAAATTCAAGAAGACACCCCACAGAAAGACTAGGCCCATGCAACACTCACCACCCCTGGGCAAAGGGCCCCACCAGCAGGCCCAAAAAAACGACAAAAAACAATAAAATCAGCACAATCCCAGCCCATCCATGGCCTCAATGGTGTTTAAATTCAAGAAGACACCCCTCAGAAACACTAGGCCCATGCAACACTCACTACCCCTGGGCATAATGGATGAAAAGTAGGCAAAATAAGTGCAGGCCTCAGACACTGCCTCTCCTCAAAATGGCCCCTTACACCCCAGGCACATGTTGCCTGTACCAGCCAGCACTCAAGATGGCCACCACCACCACCCACATGGCCAGTCCACATCAACAGTACACCCCCAAAAAACAGAAAAACAGCCAGAAATCACCACAATCCAACGCCATCCATGATGTTTACATTAAAGAGAGTGAGACCACACCACAGGCACACTCAGTCCATGCACCACCCACCACCCCTGGGCAAAAGGCCACACCAGCAGCCCCCCAAAAACGACAAAAAACAATAAAATAAGCACAATCCCAGCCCATCCATGGCCTCAATTATGTTTAAATTCAAGAAGACACCCCACAGAAAGACTAGGCCCATGCAACACTCACCACCCCTGGGCAAAGGGCCCCACCAGCAGGCCCAAAAAAACGACAAAAAACAATAAAATCAGCACAATCCCAGCCCATCCATGGCCTCAATGGTGTTTAAATTCAAGAAGACACCCCTCAGAAACACTAGGCCCATGCAACACTCACTACCCCTGGGCATAATGGATGAAAAGTAGGCAAAATAAGTGCAGGCCTCAGACACTGCCTCTCCTCAAAATGGCCCCTTACACCCCAGGCACATGTTGCCTGTACCAGCCAGCACTCAAGATGGCCACCACCACCACCCACATGACCAGTCCACATCAACAGTACACCCCCAAAAAACAGAAAAACAGCCAGAAATCACCACAATCCAATGCCATCCATGATGTTTACATTAAAGAGAGTGAGACCACACCACAGGCACACTCAGTCCATGCACCACCACCCCTGGGCAAAAGGCCACACCAGCAGCCCCCCAAAAACGACAAAAAACAATAAAATAAGCACAATCCCAGCCCATCCATGGCCTCTATTATGTTTAAATTCAAGAAGACACCCCACAGAAAGACTAGGCCCATGCAACACTCACCACCCCTGGGCAAAGGGCCCCACCAGCAGGCCCAAAAAAACGACAAAAAACAATAAAATCAGCACAATCCCAGCCCATCCATGGCCTCAATGGTGTTTAAATTCAAGAAGACACCCCTCAAAAACACACTAGGCCCATGCAACACTCACTACCCCTGGGCATAATGGATGAAAAGTAGGCAAAATAAGTGCAGGCCTCAGACACTGCCTCTCCTCAAAATGGCCCCTTACACCCCAAGCACATGTTGCCTGTAGCAGCCAGCACTCAAGATGGCCACCACCACCACCCACATGGGCAGTCCACATCAACAGTACACCCCCAAAAAACAGAAAAACAGCCAGAAATCACCACAATCCAATGCCATCCATGATGTTTACATTAAAGAGAGTGAGACCACACCACAGGCACACTCAGTCCATGCACCACCCACCACCCCTGGGCAAAAGGCCACACCAGCAGCCCCCCAAAAACGACAAAAAACAATAAAATAAGCACAATCCCAGCCCATCCATGGCCTCAATTATGTTTAAATTTAAGAAGACACCCCACAGAAAGACTAGGCCCATGCAACACTCACCACCCCTGGGCAAAGGGCCCCACCAGCAGTCCCAAAAAAAAGACAAAAATCAGCACAATCCCAGCCCATCCATGGCCTAAATGGTGTTTAAATTCAACAAAACAGTTGTATCATGCACCTCTAACCAACCCTGGTCCTACTGGATACTGTGGCTACCCACAATATAATTTATTTAATGTTCTGAAAAAGTTCCAAAATTTTACTTGCAGCAACTGTAATGCCCCAAACAAACTTACTTGTGAAAGTTGATTTCTAATCCAAAAGTGATCCAAAGACAGTCAAAAAGGCCTCAAATCCAAATATCCAGCAGCACCCACAAAAAGTAATCCTTCCAGCTCCAGATCCAAATGAAAGTGACCAGGAGATGGACAAAGCACTGGGAGGAGCCTGCTGGACAGGAACAGGAAGTTGGAGACTGTGGGGCACTTCCTTCCTCCCCCCCCCCAAAATGGACTCCTTGCAAAAAAAAAAAGCCATGCAAATGTCAACCTGAGGAGTGATTCTGATAAAAATCATAATTTTCTGAAGGTTTATCCTGTTTGCTGGTGATTTTCTTGTGCGAAATTGCAAAATCTCTATTTCGCAAGTGCGAGATTGTTCCTTTCCGCCGCAACTACGTGTTCGCAATTGCGAACTCTCGCGAGGTGTGCTGTGCAAGGTGGCAAGCCGCGAGTACGTATTCGCGGGCGACAAACTCCCGCGGGAACACGCAGCAAGATCTAAAATGGCGCGTCACTCGCAAAGAAAAACAACTCGGCAAACGCTAAAATGACGGAAAGTGAACGCCGTGCACCACGCCGCGCGCCGCAACCAAGCAAAAAATCCGCCGCGAGCGGATTCACGGATTTTCGACAAATTCGCGAGCGTTCGCGGATTGCGGATTTGCCGAAAATCCGAAAAATCCGCGAGCGGAGCAGATTTTACGCCCATGCTTACTAATCAGTATGCCAATCAGAGACCCCCCCCCCCCCAACTCAATAATTATTTAAATAGAAAACTTTTATACTATGACATGGACCAACAGTGAAACAAGAAAAATCAACAACAAAAATGGACACAACAGACAACCAATAAATCTCTTTTTCTCTTTGCCTTTAAACTGCACACAAATCAGTCACTTATTCTGAATACTATTCAAACAATAGGAGTAACATGTGCTTAAACTATTGCATCTGAAACACTCACTAACATATTTAGTAAGTTGATTTTTCCCAAAACAATCCATATTTTCTCAGACTAGGCCATTTTAAAGTGTAATTCTCTATGTCCAAATACAATAATCTGTTGAAAGTTATTCATAATTTTGTTCCTAATACTAAATCACATGTGTTCTGACCAACTGCATTATACTTTCGTCTAAACCAGCAGCAGTTTGCACTCATAATTATGCAGACTCCCTCCAAATTCACAATTCACATGGCTCCAACTGTGTATCTCTGCCTGTCTGTGCCAAGAGCTGAGCCTCCTAGCCCCCCCACTTGACAATCTGCTGCCTGTCTTTCTCTCTTGCTGTCTGTGCTCTGCCATTGGAATGTTCTTATCACACCAAGGTCACACCAAGGTCACATCTGCTCTGCTCTGCATCTATTTTCCCTTTTCCTAAACCTTACCAGCCCAGAGCTCTACAACCCTTTTTTTTTATTGTGGACTGAAACACATCCACTCAACAGGTCATGTTTAAAACTAACTAAACAACTCCTGCTCTCCACCCCTTTTGAGGCCCGCTTCTGCCGTTCAGAAATGCATTTCACTCTCACAGTCTTCCAAGAGCTAAGAATTCTGGGCTGCTAGCCAGCCTTCCTGGCCCTCACCACCTTACAGACCTCAAGGCCAAAATCTGCCTCGCGCTCTGCGCTCCTCGTTCTGGAGCTGACAAAGCCAATAAGCCTTCCTAACTCTTTCTAACATGCAATAATTAACCCTATTTTGAAAAATACATTTCTCTTTTTTTTCACTTCTTTCTAACTTTACACTCTTTCTACATTCTATTAATATACATTCTAATTACTGGTAATCAAATCCTTTTTCTTTTCTTCATCTTCTACTGTTCACAAATTAAGGGGATGAAAGAAACCAAATTAAATAAGTTCCAAACACATTTTTTTTTTTAAAGGCCACAGTGTTTTGTTTTTTTTGTTTTTTTTCTTTCTTCTCATTCTTTTCTTTTCTGAGAGCCAGGCACAACCGTCTCAGGTAGCTCACAAGGACCAGACAATCTAACTCATGCAAAAAGACGCACTCACTTCATTCAAACAAACATTTACACAAACAAAAGGCAGCCCACAGACTGCTCTCAAACCAAACCAATTATCACCAAATCAAACATATTACATGAAATACATACCCCATCCTCTTAATCACTGCTCACATTGGCTCACTGAGCCATTAAAAGCAACGTTAAATGGGACACATTTTGTCTTCTTTTAAAACTAAACTTTTGATCTGTCCATATTCTGGGCTATCCTCTCATCTGTCTTTGCTGAACCTCTTTCTGCCACAACCTTAGGGAATCAAACATGCTCCGACAGCTGTGCCTAGCAAATAATCTCTCCTGCAAGTAATCTATCTTAGCTGCATCAAAAATATTAAACAAAATCGGGATAAATCCATATTCACATACAGCTCAAAATTAAAAGTCTTCTACAGGAGCGGGTTGGCTCTCGGCCAATCTGACATCAGTTGAACTGCAGCAACACCCAAAACATTGTAACTTACTGAAACGCGGCATCTTGCACACTCAATCAAACACCACCAAACTCACTCAATCAGACACCGCCAAAGAACCCACACATACCCAGACACAAAAGAACCAAGCAACTATCTCCACACACAATCACTTACAACCGCACCCGCACGTCTTATGCATTGAGTCCCTGCCAAACACGTGTTACCATAATGGGACAAGGCCCGTCAACCAAGTCCTGGGGAACCTGGACCCTACCGCAGACCATACAGTACACTAACTGTTCTGAGGTTGGAGGACACATCCGCCACCCGAGCGGCACTACAGACCGTTGCACACTTTACCCCGGAAGATCTGGGACTCTTCCATCAAACCACTCACACTAGGGGTTTGGGTCCTTTCCCAGTATTTAACCGTGATGAGCCACACTCCAGTCTCAGTACCACCCGGTCGGATGCTCTAAAACAGACATCCACCCGAAACCCTCATCACCAATAGTCTGTCAGAGCGCCACTTGCACTCTGAGTTCCCCGGAGCACACTAGCCCCAGGAGCACACTAGCTCCTTTAACCACTGGGGACACACTAGTCCCGGAGCACACTAGCTCTCTTAACCACTGGGGACAAACTAGTCCCTGGAGCACCCTAGCTCCTTCAATCACCAGTCGGACCACTCACCTCCTGCTCGCAGAACCGACATCCACCGTTCTCCACCGCCGGCTGCTGGGACCAACACGGTAAGCTCCAAAGTCCCGCCTTCCGGACCCCGGCGCAGGATCATGAACCGGGACCTCTCCCGATCAGCAGGGTGGGGCAGCGCTGCGAGAACCAAGCTCGGCATCAAAGTGGGTAGCCAGATCCACCGTGCCGACCAGAGGGTCCCCGGCCTTCTTCTATCCACTTACGGGTGAGAAAGATCCTTATCGCGGAGTCCCTGTCAGGCGCCATCTGATAAGCGTGGCTCAAATCCACCTGAGCGACTTACCTCACTCATCTATCATTCTCATATAATAGGCCAGCCGGACAGTGGAGAAGAATTAGAAATATATTCATTAGGACATAAGATTCATCTGCAGATGGGCTCCGTCAGGTCTACACCCCAGGGAGTGTGCCGAGAGGACTGACCCATCCCATCAGGACAATACATTATAACATAGCATGGCAGGGTAAAGACACGCCCAGACTGGAAAAGTACTGGGCTCAGCAGAGGGCGAACAATAGCCTCACACAAGAAGCATCTGCACCTGCAAAAGAAACATTTTCTCTCAAGGCCACGGAGCCGAGACTCGGCTTCTCCAGAGCATGGAAACATTTCTGCAAGAAAAATACCCAAGGCGAGAGATGCTGAAACCAGGGATTTTCTGCTCATAAGGGAGGGGGGAAAACTGTACCATAAGACATTGGAGCTGCTGAGCAAATGTCAGCATCAGAAGTCTCTCTGTCATAGACAAGCCTCTCTCTCTTATGAGAGAAGTTGAAGCTTGCATATTACAAAAATAGCTCAGTGGGTTGCAGCACATGAATAATACGTTGTAACTGCATATTGGTTAGACACATTAGGCTAACATATTCATAACATCATTAGAACATTCTGCAACAGGAAAATTACTATCTATCAATACCATTCCACTGGATTTTCTCTCAATCTAGGGAAATCATTTGTAAACGACAATATATCCTGTCTGCCTCAAGGCATATGTACATATCCTCCTCCAGGTATTTCTCGCATGGGAAATTCATTTGCAACTGCCTCTTTTTCCCTGACTGGAAACGCTAAAGTAGATTTATCACTAATCTCCTCTTTCTTCTTTGCCCATTTAACTCTCCATTTACCCACATCACCCCATTTTCGCAACATCACAATTAAATCTTTTATCTGTGTTAATCTTCCCGCAGTGTTCATGTTCTCAATGTCTTTTTCTGAAAAATCTACTCTATATGATTTCTGCAATGTTTTATTCTTGGAAAATTCTACTCCAAGTTCATTTGCCAATTGATCATGCACTGTCTTTGCCTTCCACGTTATGCTTTTACACATAAACATAAGTTCATCATCTTGGTACGTTTTCAATTTATCTGTTCCAATTATTCTAATTATTAATTCTTCCATGTCTACTTTTAACCTGGCTACATCCAATACTTTAGAATCAAGCTCTTTTAGTTTTAAAGTTTTAATCCAATCACTTAGTTCTTGGTCTGATGGTCCTACAGGGGTTTGTGTTAAATCTATTTTCTCTACACTCCTTTCTGGTGTAGCAGAGTCAGATTCCGCTCCTGTTGCATATATATAAGGTAAACTCTGATTAAGAGTTAAGTCAGGCGGAATTTCATTGTTTACTCGTTTTACTGCTGACAAGTCTGGATAAATATTTCTGTTCCATTTAGCCATTCTATTTAATACCAACAAAATACACCAACGTATGATGCAGGTTCCTCTGTACCTTTTGCATATATATTTAGTAATAAAAACAACATTCACTAAGTCGTTACTGACGGTGCTGCCAAAACTAACCCAACCTTCAATCTGGTGTTCTACTTTCATCAGGTTAACTGCCGAAAACCTGTCTAAATCCAAGTTATTCAAGAAAAGAAACACTTTGTAAAATATGGACAAAATGTGTAGCTCTTTGTATTTGTCAAATAATATGATGGTTTATTTTCCTTTGCATTGATGTCATTGATTGAGATTATGGTCTTCCCACCTTCTTGCCAATGTAAATGCAGGATCTGCTGGAGATGACGTTAGTTTTTTTTGCAGTACTGCTTTACTTTTCATGCTGTTTTTCCAAATGTGTGAGATCAGTGTCAGAAATGATCTCCTGCCCCAGTGCTTCAGGTCTCCTTGGACGTTGCCACGCGTTATTGCTGCCAGCTACCTGCTCTGTTCTTTGTGCCGCCTGATCTTTTATCTGTGTCCTCAGTAGCCAGTCAAGCTTGAATTTTAGCCGCATTTGCACATTTGTGGTTATCTTTTCCTTTCCTCTACCACACCACTGCTCATTTGGTATGTTTATGCCCTCAGTGAGTAAGCCAGCTTATTTGTAGCCTTATTTATGCAGTTTTTTGTCCAATTTTTTCCCTTCCTGTACTGCATTGTGTCTTTTAGGAAGGCATGCCGCCCGCTCCTTTCCCACCAAATTCGCCACTCCCGACACCCTGCTCAGGACCTACTTAATGGAGGCTGAAGTGTGATGCCATTAATCAGTTCTCCGATCAGCTCCCCCAGTGCTGCAGGTCTCCTAGAACTCTGCCACACGTTTCTGCTTTCAACGATCTGCTCTGTGCTTTGTGCCACCGTATCTGCTATCTGTGTCTTCAGTTAGTTATCCAGTCAAGTTTAAATTTTAGCCCCAGTTGCACAGTTGTGCTTAACGTTTCCTTTCCTGCACCACACCACTGCCAATTTACTGTATTTGTGTCCTTAGTGAGTTAATCATCTTATTTGTAACCTTATTTGTCTAACTTTTACCTTTCCTGTACTGTTCTGTTTCTTCGGGGGAGAGGAGGCTCGCCGTGCCGTCTGCTCCTTTTCCGCATAATTCACCACTCCTGGCACCCAGCAAACCTACCTCTCCCAGGACCTACTTAATAGAGCTGCAGCACAGCTGGATGCAGCTGGCATGCCGCCAGCACGTCAAAGGCAAGCCAGTCTGCATCCATCCACGCCTGCACCATGCCCAGCACCAGGAACCCTGATCCTCCTGCCACCCACAGATACTCCGCCGAAGAGCTGACTCCTGACTCCTGACTCCAGATGCTGCAACAACAACTGCTGCCTCGCTTCTCTGTGATCAGCGGTAGCACCTTTTGCCTGCTGCCACTGTCTCTTCACCTGCAACTCAGCACTTCATAGAAACCCTCACCGCACACACCTCACCAACATCAACCACCAAGGAACCACTTCACTGCTTCCTGCTCAACATCTGATCATTCTGCAAACACCACCAAAATGTGGGACACCATACCCACCCTCACCACTAACATTGGCTTCATTACAGAGACCTGGGTCAACCCTACCGTCATCCCGACATCGCCACTACAATGCACGATGGGTCCATGATGATACACCAGGACCGCACCAACAAATATGGAGGTGGCATTGCCATCATCTACAGAGAAACAATCAGTTGCACCACCATTGAAGATGACAACACCAATTATGAAGCAGCTCAACTTCCAATTACAAACAGATAGCAGAATAACCAACAGAGCCAACCTCGCACACAGACCCTGGCCCACACCCCATCTTCTGCAACACCATTCCTGTATTTATCGCCCCACTCACCGACTCCAAACATCACATCTGTCTCAGCAACTAACTTCCACATCGACGACCCCGAAGACACTAACACTGCCAACCTCCTAGAGAGTATAAGCAACATTTGTCTCACCCAACTGGTCACCGATCCCACACACAGTGCAGGACCCACGCTTGGCCAATTGTCACAGCCAGTAACAGAGTCAAGCACAGCCATGTCACCAAACTCACCTGGACCGACCAAGCCATTGTTCACTTCACCTACATTACTCAGCTGTAATTTTTTCATTTACCACCCTAGGATGGGCATTCACTATCTTGGAAGTTTGGAAGGGTTAAAATAAAAAAATAATAAAGTGGGTCATAAAGCATATGTCATTATGCTGGTGCCGGCCATGTTAACTTTGGTTTTTTTTCCAGCTACTGTTCAGCAATAGCACCAAGCGGATGTATGACGTTACAACGCATACTTTTACCACGCCTACCATTACCACGCATTTTTTACAACGCAGGATCCATTACAACGCATACCATTACCACGCATGTATTTACAACGCATATACCTTTACAACACATACAATTACAACGTAAGTATTGGTAAGTATATAATATTTTTTAATATTTAATTTAATTAAAATTAATATAATGTAATTTAATTTAATTTAATTTAATTTAATTAATTTAATTTAATCAATTTAATTTAATGTAATTTATATTTAATTATATTTAATTTTTACCCTGTACCCTTTTACCCAAAAACCCAAAACTGACCCTGAACCCAAAAAATACCCATTTTACCCAAAAACCCAAAACTGACCCTGAACCCTAAAAATACCCCTTTACCCAAAAACTAAAAACTGACCCTGAACCCTAAAAATACCCCTTTACCCAAAAACTGAAAACTGACCCTGAACCCTAAAAATACCCCTTTACCCAAAAACTGAAAACTGACCCTGAACCCTAAAAATACCCCTTTACCCAAAAACTGAAAACTAACCCTAAAAATACCCCTTTACCCAAAAACCGAAAACTGACCCTGAACCCTAAAAATACCCCTTTACCAAAAAACTAAAAACTGACCCTGAACCCTAAAAATACCCCTTTACCCAAAAACTGAAAACTGACCCTAAACCCTAAAATTACCCCTTTACCCAAAAACTGAAAACTGACCCTGAACCCTAAAAATACCCCTTTACCCAAAAACTGAAAACTGACCCTAAACCCTAAAAATAACCCTTTACCCAAAAACTGAAAACTGACCCTAAACCCTAAAAATACCCCTTTACCCAAAAACTGAAAACTGACCCTAAACCCTAAAAATACCCCTTTACCCAAAAACCCAAAACTGACCTGAACCCTAAAAATACCCCTTTACCAAAAAACCCAAATAATATTTTTAATAAAATAATATACTTACAAATACTTACGTTGTAATGGTATGCGTTGTAAAAGTACCTGCGTTGTAAATACATGCGTGGTAATTGTATGTGTTGTAATGGATCCTGCGTTGTAAAAAATGCGTGGTAATGGTAGGTCGTGGTAAAAGTTGCGTTGTAAAGGTTGTATACCGCACCAAGCATGTGTGCTTTTTACTGATTCTGTTCAGCATCAGAAAAAAGTATTGACACACCCAAAACTTTGACTAATGACTTTTCAAGGTGATCTCTATTAACTTTGCAAATCTTGGTACTGAGGTGAATCTCTAGCTACCATGCAAGTTAAACACTGCAGAGAGCGGAAAAAAACTACTACTAAATATTCATCATCAACAAAAAATACATGGAAGTTGGGCACATTTAATAGCAAGTCTGCATTTAAAAAAATACCTTTTCAATCACTCTACACACAAAACAGGATTATTTTAACATACAGCAAAGTTTGTTATATGCAACATTACCAAAACACACAAAAAGCACGCCACACGCCAATTGGTGTGTAAGGGAGTGAATATGTGGGAATGACTGTTGGTGAGTAAGGGTGAATTCACATGTGGGGTCTGTGAGTGGATGAGTGCGAGAGTACTTGTGAAGGTGAAGGAGTGCTTATGAATAGATTTGGTTGAGTGTTTGCGAATTAGTGTGTGAGTGCTTGAAGGCGAGTGTGTAATATTTGGTGGATAAGTGTGGGTGAGTTCATTTGAAAACACTACAGATTTCTATTTTAACTCTCTCATTCTGTCTCAATCTCCCAATTTTTATTCTCACATTCAACCCTTCGTTCTATTAGATATCATGGGTTTTTTTATGCCAGGAATTTCAAAATCTTTTTAAAATCTGAAATCTCTCAAAATGGCAGCCATGCGTGCTTCACTTCGTTACATATTGGCAGGGTAAGTGTGGTACTTAGGCATTTGTATTTTTTTGATTTTTGTGTTCCTGTTTGTTCCCCTTTGTGGCCAACATCTGAAAGAAGCCCAACCTATCCTGTAGGTTTTCCCCAAGAGCGCAAAACGAATGAGTTTTACCAAATTTGCTAATTTCAAGTTGACAGATGACTGGGGGAAAAATATAAGGGCTTTTTCAGTACATCACATTTCTGGAACATTTCAAATGTGATTGACACTAGCTTCAAGCTTGCCAATCCAATGTCACTAAATGCAGATCTTTGATGCCCAAAGACCCCTTTTTCAAACACTATTTCAAAAACTACTGTTTTACACAAAACTTTGGGAAATAAATTTCAGTTGAAGGGCTACTTTCATGCAGAATGTGTTTTTGTTTACCCCATGTCTTTTAAGTTTATTTCTACAGCACAAATCAAATTGATTTCTGCCGTGCCAAACATCAGCCAGTTTCGATATTTTGATATGGGGGTGCAAAAGTTTGTAGATTCGGCTTACCAATTGCACAACTAACTACCTTCGGTAGTGATCTTTGTGGTAGCGACAGGGGAAGACTGTGCAGAAGACCCTATCAATGTATATAGTCCTCTGCATCAAAAGCTACTATACAGTGCCCAAGAAGAAACCCTGGAAAGTCTGAGAGCCTATTCCACCAAGGCCAAGGCCACTATGTTGGCATAAGGCATACCGGTTCCTGATATCTGCCAAGCTGCAACATGGACTTTGGTGCCTACATTTACAACACACTACTCCCTTGACAGCCAGGATAGGCAGGAAGAACACTTTGCCTGGTAGGCTCTGCAAGACTTTTTGGTTTGAGTCCCCTCCACCTTTGAAAGATACTGCTCTGTTTTCTACTCAAAGGTGAGGAATCTGCTGTCAAAAGTATTCAAAGCAAGTTACTTACCTCAATAAATCTCTTTCTGGTGGATATATCAACTGCAGATCTCTCAATTCTCCTCCCCCGTTCTGTGGAGTGGCATGTTTTTAGCATTTAAAAAGGTTCCACCTTATAAATCTGCACACAGGTACAGGCCATTGTTCACACTCTGCATGTTAGGGGAAGAAATGGCAAAGAGGCAAGAACCTGATGTTAGGGTGCGAGATGGAGCTTATTTGGAGTCTGCACAGAGCCGTATAATGCCACCGATCTGCATGCAGGAACAAAGCTACAAGATTCTCCGGATCTGGAATGGGAGGATATTTTAAGGAACCGAACATCTACAGTTAGAAATATCAAGCAGAAATAACAAATCCAAAAAAACACATTGTTGCTGTAAAGGGCAGCAGAGCCATAACTACACAGTTGCAATTGCGGTGATAGATTCAGAATTCTTCTGCAGGTGGTTGATGCAAACATACTGGGGCCTCAAAAGTAACTGTTTCCACTTGGCACAGAGCTTGTAATTCTTGACCAACCATGGACATCCATGACATGATGGCATCCACTTCTGGCACATTGATGGTCATGGCATTATAGTGATTGTACTTGGTACAATGACAGCAATTCCTGATATGATGTAAGTATCCATAACATGATGGCGTCCAACCACAGGAGAGGCTTGTCGTGGCGTTATGGTGGCAATTATTGACACACTGTAGATACTGATGGAAAGATGGCACCTACTTCTAGCATAATGCTGGGCATGGCATATTGGCAAAAAATATTAGATATTAAGGGCATCTATGCCATGATGACTCGAACTTATGCCATAACGGTATACATTCTTGACATAATGTTGGCATCCATGGCTTCACAATACCCACTTCTGGTTAATGTTTGCCAGGCCATAATGATTTTCATTTATGACATTTTGTGGGTACCCTTGACATGATGGCCACTAACTATTGGCACAATGGTGCCCAATTCTTGCATGCATTATATTGACCCTGGTATCAAGGGGACAGTTTTTGACCACTCGAAGCCATACATTTAAGCTGCAGTTGACAGGTTGATACAATATTTGAAGCTTTGAGGAACAGAGGACCCTTGCTTCCTACTCTGTTGCTGGAAAGCCACACCCCCCAGCAATGTAAACAATTCTACCACGTTTCTTACTCTATCCACCAATGCACTCCCTCAACTTAAGCATTCTCATCCATGCACTCACTCATCCATGTTGCAGCCATCTTTTGATGTACTCACTCATCCATCTCTATTATTTTTGCTTCATTCTCACCTTCACCTATCCACACAGCCATACACACAACTTACCAATGAGGATGCACTTTCAAGCCACATATTTTGGATTTGCCAATGCTGGAGTTATCCTTTTGGTGAACAAAGAAGGTTGCAGAGTTTCAGAGCTAGATCCATAAGAATGAATCAATACTAATATTTTGTTCATGAAATCTTCACAGGAACCCCGAATTTAGAGTATAGGAGCAGAGAAAACTATTTGAGAGCATACAGACTTAGAGAGCAGAACCTATCTACCAGTAGGGCCATGTTGAATAATTAAAATCTGTTAGCGGCATTGAAGAAGCTCTAAAGCAGTAGGAAGAGTACAACAGAATTGTGCCACATTAATATTAGTTAAGAGAAAATGCCAAGTTGACTGCATGGGAAGATGCTGTTCCATAGAGGCAAGGTAGTGCAACAGTTATCCTCCAAGGAGGACGCGGAAATATTTTCCAAAGTATCACAGTCAAAACAAAAGAAATCTTTATCACTGCAAAAGTTCATTAGGCATCACTGTACTCACAGACATAAGTCTAATAGCTATATTTTTTTTACAGCTTGGACAAACGTGACCATTTCAAAATCATGTATTAGTACAGGAGGCTGGTCGATCATACAAGGGAACAATAACCACTTAGAAAGGATGTGCATTGTGTTGATGACATTGTGCCTCTGCTGCCTTCATGGATATGTTTCAAAGAAGAAGGGAACCCTAGTATTGGGACCAGGGGTGGTTAGTTATTTTGGAAAAACACAGGTCTGGGGGAGACCACTAAGGTCCTTGTGTAGCCTAGGCTACTAAAGTATTTTTTGAACAGCGTTAGTCAAGTAAAACAATGTAAGGAAGTCCAGACGGGACTGGTTACGCAATATATGCTGGGACACACGGTTTGGTATGACATCACATTTATTAACAACATAAATATAGTCTATTTCTAGTAATAGTTCCGGTGCTCACACAAAGTGAAAGTGCGTAAAGTGAGGGGTGCTCGTGACATTAAAATTGACATCGCATTGACAATGCAATAAGAAAAACTCCAAATTAATTAATTGCAGTGGTGGAGTTTTGGTTGTAAGGTCGACGGCGTTTCGATCTCATGAATGTGAGATGATCATCATCAGGACAATATAAGTGTGAGCAGATAGAATCTATTTAGAGGAAAACCAGAAATCAAACAATGGTCCCGAGATGAACAAGTAAAAAACAACAGCTTAACTTACAGATCTCGGAATTAATATCTACACAACACTAATCTATGAATCAATTAATGTTTGCTTACAGGAGAAGAGGAGAAGCACATTTATTTTCTGAATAGACAGGTAGGTAAGTTGGAGCGTTAGAGGAGAATAGAGTTAATTCAAAATAAACAAATGAGGAAGTGTAGAGGTAATGGTGATAGAATCACCCTCCTTAACTGTATACTTAAAAGGATTCTATCAATGTGCACAGGGAAATAATTTTTAGTGAGGACGACTTCCTTTGCTGGTGGCAAAGGCAAGCACTGTGTTTTTAAAATACCCCTCACACACTAAGAATCCCTTAGTGCCATGCTTCATCATGGGGGTCTTCCCGTCCCTCTACGGGGTGGGGCGTGCTGCGACCTACGAGCTACGCGGGAGAACTTGGTTTTGTGACGACAGGCTATGTGTGATGTGAAGGCAGTGAAGGTGATTATGAAGAAGTGTAGGGACCTAAATATGTGGGTGTTAAGTAAAAATTCCCTGGCTAGTAGAAAAAAATATAATTTATTGGCTTCTCTGGCAGGGAACGTTAAAAAGGGGTTTGTAGTAGAGCTTTTATGCGTTCTACTTGGTCGACATGTTTCATAAGCAGTCCCCTACTGCTTACTCCTCAGGACCTCTGCTGGTCCCTACTAGTTTAACTCAAATAACTCTCTAAGTAGTATGCCTATTGTCCTAAAATAAAGCAGCAAAAATAGGCTACTTTATTTAGCTTCAGGGCTTGAGTGGGCCCTTATTCATAAGCAAAAAATGGGTGACCTATTGTGGTCTCTGAAAGAGAAAAGGAATACAGAAAAAACATATAGTCATTGACATACTTATCTCTACACACAGTTCTCAGTGCTCACATATGCATATTAGTCACATAGTAGTTGGCGTTAATGTCTCTACACATATTACTCTTTGGTAACATCGTCGTGTGGCTCCACCTATGGAGAAACATCGTGATATATTTTTCTTGTATTTTATACGTATTTTGCTGAAATTTGCCATGGTGCCAAGAATTGTCCAATGATTCTTTAGGTTTGGGTATACTATGTCCCATTAGATTCCACAAACAAACACAAGCCTCAATGTATTCATACATCGCACCCCACCGGGAAATAGAAGATGAAACCAGCCCCGGAGTCGGGAAATGGGTTACTGCTGTGATTGGGAACTATCGTTTTTAAATCGGAAAAAGGAGAGAGTTGTTTAAAAAGAAGGCGATCTATTTCACACATACTGTATAGAAATGACGAGTATACATACTGGCATGCGAAATCTAGTGTGCCCCATGAGCCAGCATCAAAAGGTTTCCATGCGGTCACTGTAAAGAAAGTATATTGTAAAGTCACACCGGAGGCTCAGTTTTTGTTTGACTCGCGGTGCAGAACTAGCCATGTTTTAAAGACTTTTGGCCGTAGTCTAACTTACGTTACCGCTGAGGAATATTGGCCTCATTCCTGCCCTTGTGCTGCTCCGTGGGTTGTGGAGGCGCTTTGGAAAGCTTCATATTTATGGAAACATATCTGGCGCTTTCCATGAACGTGTCGAGTCATCCACTGCTCGATGTTGGAAGACTAGAGCGCGATTCAAAATGGCCACCGGGAACGGCACTATCGGCGGAAAGCGGTCGTATTATAGTCTTTCTACTGTTTCAATGTCACAACCTAAAATCTTCCGATCATATAGAAACAAATGTTTTGAAAGGAAAGATAGTTGTGCGGGTGACTTAATTAAAACAAAACAAAAATAGGCAGCGATTTGCGACTTTTGACATAGTTTATTTTGTGTGTTGTTGTCCAAATGGTCAGTGCGATGGGGATGCCACAATTTGTTTGTGGTAGATTCCACTTCCATATGTGGCCGCCCGGATGCGACTTTATATATTGCTCATGTCAGTATTGCGTTTCCATGGCGAGTCCGAGAGAAAGTGGCAAAATTAGGTGTTTCTCCTGCCCACGTTATCATCGCCTTACTGACTCAGGTATTTAAATGTGCTTCTTTACTCTGTGATAGACTAGGAATTGTGCGCATGCCTGGGTAACTCTAGCCGAGTTTCTAGGGTGACATATACTCAACCAGTGTATCACAAAATTACAGGTAAAAAAAATTCTACTGATGTAGGAAAAGGTGGTTGTGATAATCAGTGGTGATGTTAGCTCGATATGCATATGATGTACAGGCCTATCTGAAGCTTATGCCCCTATCTAGATTGTCGGAGGGAGAAGGGTGCAAAAACATACAGTGGGAGGAGCGTAGCTTGTTATAGCTGTCCCCAGGGTATTTCATCATTCAAGCCCACTTGATTGGTATTAAGGCGAAACACCCATCTCTGTTCTTTTTCAAAGAGGTGTTCCTCTTTTTCAACTTGCTCAATGATGGTCCATGAAATGCCTTCAGGTTTGTGCCCATTCTCTAGAAAATGTGTCGCCATTTTTGTGCTGGCTTTTTTGCACTTAATGGTACTCTTGTGTTCTCCTATTCTTGTTTTTATGGCCCTGCTGGTCACGCCTACGTATTCCAGTTGGCACGGACATGTAATTAAGTAAACCACATTGTGGCTGTTACATGTCGTGAATCTTCTTTGCTCCCAAGTAGTTCCGTTCTGAAATGTCAATTTTTTGCTTTTTTTCGTTAGGCAACAGACTTTGCATTTTCCACACGGGTGGTGGCCTTGGACAAAGCTCAGATTCTTGGTGGAGTCATCTCTCTTTGTTTTTGGCCTGTTGTGTACCATGATGTCACGTATGCTTTTCCCCTTCCTGTGGGAAAACATTGGTTTGGGTATGTGCGATCCACCACTGTTTAGGATCTTCCAGTGCTTATTCACAATTTTTGTGACCTGATTGGAACTCGTATTATATGTAGTGATACATATTGGTCTCCTATCCTCCTCCTTGGGTATTTTCTCTTCCAGTAGGGACTCTCTACAGTTGTTTCGGGCCCTTTTGTACGCTTGATTTATTATCTTGTCTGGGTACTGGCGTGTTTCTAGTTTGTAACGTAAATCTTTGGATTGTAATTTGAAATTTTCAATCTCAGTGCAGTTACGCCTTAGGCGGAGAAATTGACCGTAGGGCAAGTTGTCCCGTAGGTATTTCAGGTGTAAGCTTTGATACATAAGTAAGCAGTTCTTAGATGTATTTTTGAAATGGGTGGTAGTCATCAATCTCCCAATCTTTGGGAAGATGTTGAGATCTAAGAATACAAGATTATTGTTGGAACTGGTGCTAGTAAATTTCAGAAAATCATCTTGCAAGTTGAGCCATGTGAGGAATTGTTGTGAAGTTCTTTCATTTCCATCCCAGACAATGAAGATGTCATCAATATACCTTTCCAGGTCCTTATGTTCTTTCTGAAAGGATTCCTGGGATGAAGTATTCTGGTACTCTCCAGGTGGTGCACGTAGAGACCAGTTATACTGGGAGCAAAGGTGCTCCCCATGCTGGTCCCGTGCTTTTGTAGATATAGGGTCCCATTGTACTCGAAGAAGTTCTCCTTCAGTGCCAGAGAACAACATTCCATAATCACATTCCTTGGTGTTTGGTTTTCCCAGTCATCCTCAAACAGGACATCTTCAATGATGTTGAGGGTCTCGTAGTGGGGGAGACTTGTATAAAGGCTTTCAACATCACAACTGATCAATAGTTGGATATCTGGATCGAAAGCTAAGTCTTCCAGTAGATTTAGTACATCTTTGGGGTCTCTGAGATAGGTTGAAGTTCTTTGAACCATGGGTCTCAGAAAGGCGTCGGCGAACTTGGATACTGGTTCCAACACTGACCCAATTCCTGATACAATCGGACGTCCAGGTGGATTGTCCAGACGTTTATGTATTTTGGGTAGGGTATACATGTAGGGTATCTTAGGATTGTTTTGGCATAGAAAATATCCCTCTTTTTTCGTGATCCAATTATGCGCTAGAGCCTCCTCCACCATAGTGTTGATCCTGATTTTAATCCTTTCGGTAGGGTCGGTGTGGAGTACTTCATAGTTGCATTGGTCTTGTAGGAGTCTTATGCACTCATTATCGTAATGTTGTTTAGTTTGTATCACCGTTGCACCGCCCTTGTCGGCTGGTTTTATTACCAGGTCATTGTTGTTACTTAGTTCCTGTAGTGCTCTTCGTTCGTCATTGGATATATTTTGAAACACCCTTTTATTCAATGGGTCCAGATCATTGAGATCCTTCATGACTGCTTTCTCGAAAGTGAGAAGTTCAATGGGTAAGGTGTTAGCCATCGGAGTGAATTTGGATCTAGGTTTCAGTCCTGTGTCACCCTGTTGGGTCTCCTTGTCTTTGTCTTTGAAAAAGATCTGTAGTTTTAGGCGTCTCATGAATTCTTGGACTTCCTTACACAGTAGGAATTTGTCCATATTTGCCGTTGGAACGTATCCTAAACCTTTTTCTAGGACTCTCTTCTGTGCCTCAGAAAGGTTGAAGTCTGTGAGATTAACTATTAGACTCATTTCCGGCTTGTCGATGCCCCCGTCATGCTTCTTGCTGCCATTCTTAATGGTTCCGCTTCTCTTGTAGTCCATTGTACGCTGGTTCCTTTCCAATTCCGTCCTTTGTTCCTCCCCTGGCGTGTGCCTAAAAAAGGGGTCTGGTCAAAGTAACTGTAATCTTGAGGTTGATATGCCCATGGTGGATATGATCCTTGTGGGTGCTGGAAAGGAGGTGGGCCATATTGTTGATGGTTGTACATCGGTTGGGGCGGATAGTGATTCCATCCTCTTGCTCCACGGTGATTCGGACGTCTGTAGTTCTGTCGTGTGCCCTGATATCTAGAGTCTGAGCTATTGGAGCCAGTGTCTGATGATTCATCATCAGTTGCATTGCCTCGTGCTGGTCTGTAGTCATCTTTTATGTAGGGATATGTTTTCTCCTGATTCCACCGGCTAGTGTCTTTTTTTTTTTTTTTTTTTTTTTTTTTAAAAACCTTTATTGAAAGACACGTATAAGTACAAGCGCAGGCCTACAACCACAGGGGCCGGCCGCAAAATCAGGAGATTCAAAAAGGCAACATCAATGCGTACAATAAAATGAATACAGGAGAAACGTGAACGAAAGACGTTAAACAGTCAGCGCCAGGATAAGAAAGGTTTCATTTTACATTTTATAGAGGAGGCAGCAACCACATCTACCGGGGCGTCATGCAACATATACAGAAAGAGAGGGGGGGGGCGGGAGGGAGACAGCCCCCCACTCAATCAAATAACCCTAGTAGGGCGAAGCCCAAAGACATCCCACGCCCATCAAAGGTTAAAAAATAAAGGACAAATTTCAGCAAACAAATAAAGTGGACGCCACATGTACAGCCCTCCCGCCCCGAAAAAGGAGAAAGTGCAGACACGTACGAAACAAAGGAGTTAAAACAAAGGGACATAGCCCACCCCCTGAAAAAGGCAAAAAGGGACCATAGAATAAAACAAACTAAAATAACAAACACCCCCCCCACCCTACATCACTGTAATGGCTACGGCCTACCCCACTAAACAGCGTGCCTGTCGCCCAGAGTCACCCGAAATATAGAAGAAAGAGAAAGGGAGTAATAACCAAGAAAGAGAAAGGAGAAAGAGAGAGAAAGAGAGGGAAAAAAAAAAAAGGGAAGGGAGAGGAGAGGAGCCAGCGATCGAAACATAGAACACTACCCCATTCGCAACAACGGATCACTAATCGAGGGCGAAAAGGACAGTGAGAAGAGCCCGCACAAGGATGGAAACAAGAACTAACCAAAATAACGAGGCCTGGAGATGCCATTTAAAAGGGTCCCACAGGTACTCAGGCGCCATCACCCCTGTCCACTTTTATGAAGAGTCGAGCTTCCAGACCTCGCCACGGCCGAAAAGCAGCATGATACAGTGGGTCCATACCAGTCAAGGAAAGCCAGTGGGATCTCCGCAAAACACCGTCCCGGCCAACAAGAAGCAACCAGGAGAACTCGGCAGCAGTCAGAATGCAAAAGTACCTCAACGATCCACGTGGCCAAGCACAATACCTGGACTGTCCAGCACGAAGCAAAGAAATCAGGATGTAGGAAACACTGCAGCATCGGCACCGGGTCCACTTGATCCCATAGAATCAAACACCCAGCCGGAGATCCCAGCACAGCAGCCGGAGAAGTTTCAACCACCACAATTCGGGGAGACGACACCGCGTCACAAAATGGCGGAGCAACCATGGCGGCGATCCGCGACTCCAAGGCTCGGCATTTCGAGGACAGGTCGATCCGCAGAGCAGCCAGGGCAGACAAGACAGCACTCCGAGTAGGGGCCGCCCGAATCAAACGAGGGCCGGAGAGAGCAAATGCAGCAACTTCCCCGTCTCCAGGAGAAAGACACTCCGAGGGGCCATCCGCCATCTTAAGCACAGCGCCCGCCGCCATCGTCGCGGGCGCCTCCAAGTCCACCAGGAGCACCGGCAGCCCCAGGGCACACAGCCGATCCGCGGCGGATGGCGCTGCTAGTGTCTTTCTTGAGTTTGTTATATTTGCTTTGTTTGAGTGATGCCTCAAAATCGTTGAGCGTTTTATTCAATTCTTCTAAATGTTTCTTCAAATTGGCAGGAGACTCGTAGCTCTTCAATCGTACCTCGATGGCTTGAATCTCGATTTTTAGTTCTGATGCTAGTCTGCTGGCGGTTTTTATTATATGAGCACGATCCAATCTCGTGTACATCGCCAAGATATCTGTGACCACTCAATCTTGAAGCTCTTATCATCTAGAAAGATGTAAGGTTCATTTCGGACTACCAAGCCCGACGGGGCTGCATTTACTTTGAGGTATTCAGACATGAGCAATCCATGAAGGGCAGTTTTTAGCTGAGTCCTCCTTAGTTCTTCTAATTCGTCCCAGTCATTATTGCTGGCAGATGGTTCAGCGGTATTTATGCCTTCAAAGGTGCCTAATGATGCCATGATGTTAGAAATCTCATCATCGGTGAAGGTAAGACCTAGGTTGGCCATCTCTTCTCTCCTTTTCCAATTCCCAAATGGGTGCTAAAAAATGCAGAGGCAAAGCGTGTGCTATGAAAAATGTTTGCCTAACTTCCGCAGCTGCACGCTGCCAGTAGTATTCAATATAAACAAATGAGGAAGTGTAGAGGTAATGGTGATAGAATCACCCTCCTTAACTGTATACATAAACAAAAGGATTCTATCAATGTGCACAGGGAAATAATTTTTATTTTGGTTTTGTGATATGCATCTAGAATAGTGAGGACAACTTCCTTTGCTGGTGGCAAAGGCAAGCACTATGTGTTTTTAAAATACCCCTCACACACTAAGAATCCCTTAGTGTCATGCTTCATCATGGGGGTCTTCCCGTCCCTCTACGGGGCGGGGCGTGCTGCGCCTACGAGCTACGCGGGAGCACTTGGTTTTGTGACGATAGGCTATGTGTGATGTGAAGGCAGTGAAGGTGATTATGAAGAAGTGTAGGGACCTAAATATGTGGGTGTCAAGTAAAAATTCCCTGGCTAGGATAGAGTTAAGCCACAGAGATGGTACCGCCTCACGGAAAGTAAGCTCAGAGATGGAGTGATGGTAACTCCTTCGACAAAGTATGCGCAGGAAGAAAGAGCCCTGATGGTGAAGATAGTGCTAGCATGCGACTAGTGCGAAATTAATTAAATACATTTTAGAAGGAGTCAAGCCATATTTACTGAATTAGTATTTCCTCATGGAAGGTAAGTGCGGGAAGGAGGAGCCCTTGTGGGCGAACTTGGTGCTGGCATGTGACTAGAGTGAGAATAATTAAGAGGAAAACATGAGCCATAGTGGACGCTGGTATTTGCCTGAGTGAGCTAGGCAGCTGGATTATTGGAATGCTATTTAATCGGGAGCAAGAGTTCAATTCACTTCCAGTACGCAGCGGGTGCTAAAGGTGCAGGAAAAGTGATCAATGGATGGGGTTAAGGAGGTAATTTGGTAGAAGGCATTACCAGGAGGCGGACTTACTTAGGTGGATGAACAGGTCCTGGATTGCCAGGGGACCGGAGGTACAAGCAGTGCAAGAAATTGCGGATTCCTGTGAATCAAGGAGGAAGAATCAATGGTAACCTAGTGACCATTAAGCAGTAAGCACGGGCAGAGTAAGGGAAGGTGAACTTACTAAGGGGGCCACAGGACGCGGGGTACCCATGATAAGTCGGGCCGGCAGTAGGACTGCGTCAGCCGTAGGTACAGGAGAATTAATCCCTGAAAATAGAGGAAGGGTATTGTAATCGGGAACAAGACGCTGAGAAAGGTTCCTCTTAATAAGAATGTATTGGTCAGAGATAAACCCCACACAACAGCTTTGCCAGACACAGCTGGAGCCAACTGTCAACGGTCCCACTGGCCCATGACATCACATTAGAATCAAAAGTATATCATAGAGATGTGCAGTCCCACCCTAGCTGGAAAAACCTAAGTACAATATAACACATCCATCTTACGCTAAAACAAAACAAAACAAAATGAGAACCCAAGTGAAAGGCAAAAAGAGAAAAAGAAAAGAAGCAAGAAGGAAAAGGAAGATAAAGAGGAAAGGAAGAAAGGAAGAAGGGTGCATATAAAACTCAAACAACATAGTCACCCAAATATGCCGGAGCTCTTTTTTTTCCTGGCCTCCCTCAAGACCAGAGAGGAGCCCATCGGCCCATCTCCCGCTCTGCCAATGACAAATTTACCATCATTCCCAGCACCCTCACCAGATGGCAAACAAACATCAGACAGCCCCTCTGAAAATTCACCATCCCTCATCAACAGCCACGGTGAACACACACCTAAGCATGGGCGTAAAATCTGCTCCGCTCGCGGATTTTTCGGATTTTCGGCAAATCCGCAATCCGCGAACGCTCGCGAATTTGTCGAAAATCCGTGAATCCGCTCGCGGCGGATTTTTTGCTTGGTTGCGGCGCGCGGCGTGGTGCACGGCGTTCACTTTCCGTCATTTTAGCGTTTGCCGAGTTGTTTTTCTTTGCGAGTGACGCGCCATTTTAGATCTTGCTGCTTGTTCCCGCGGGAGTTTGTCGCCCGCGAATACGTACTCGCGGCTTGCCACCTTGCACAGCACACCTCGCGAGAGTTCGCAATTGCGAACACGTAGTTGCGGCGGAAAGGAACAATCTCGCACTTGCGAAATAGAGATTTTGCAATTTCGCACAAGAAAATCACCAGCAAACAGGATAAACCTTCAGAAAATTATGATTTTTATCAGAATCACTCCTCAGGTTGACATTTGCATGGCCTTTTTTTTTTGCAAGGAGTCCATTTTGGGGGGGGGGGAAGTGCCCCACAGTCTCCAACTTCCTGTTCCTGTCCAGCAGGCTCCTCCCAGTGCTTTGTCCATCTCCTGGTCACTTTCATTTGGATCTGGAGCTGGAAGGATTACTTTTTGTGGGTGCTGCTGGATATTTGGATTTGAGGCCTTTTTGACTGTCTTTGGATCACTTTTGGATTAGAAATCAACTTTCACAAGTAAGTTTGTTTGGGGCATTACAGTTGCTGCAAGTAAAATTTTGGAACTTTTTCAGAACATTAAATAAATTATATTGTGGGTAGCCACAGTATCCAGTAGGACCAGGGTTGGTTAGGGGTGCATGATACAACTGTTTTGTTGAATTTAAACACCATTTAGGCCATGGATGGGCTGGGATTGTGCTGATTTTTGTCGTTTTTTTGGGCCTGCTGGTGGGGCCCTTTGCCCAGGGGTGGTGAGTGTTGCATGGGCCTAGTCTTTCTGTGGGGTGTCTTCTTGAATTTAAACATAATTGAGGCCATGGATGGGCTGGGATTGGGCTTATTTTATTGTTTTTTGTCGTTTTTGGGGGGCTGCTGGTGTGGCCTTTTGCCCAGGGGTGGTGGGTGGTGCATGGACTGAGTGTGCCTGTGGTGTGGTCTCACTCTCTTTAATGTAAACATCATGGATGGCGTTGGATTGTGGTGATTTCTGGCTGTTTTTCTGTTTTTTGGGGGTGTACTGTTGATGTGGACTGGCCATGTGGGTGGTGGTGGTGGCCATCTTGAGTGCTGGCTGGTACAGGCAACATGTGCCTGGGGTGTAAGGGGCCATTTTGAGGAGAGGCAGTGTCTGAGGCCTGCACTTATTTTGCCTACTTTTCATCCATTATGCCCAGGGGTAGTGAGTGTTGCATGGGCCTAGTGTTTCTGAGGGGTGTCTTCTTGAATTTAAACACCATTGAGGCCATGGATGGGCTGGGATTGTGCTGATTTTATTGTTTTTTGTCGTTTTTTTGGGCCTGCTGGTGGGGCCCTTTGCCCAGGGGTGGTGAGTGTTGCATGGGCCTAGTCTTTCTGTGGGGTGTCTTCTTGAATTTAAACATAATTGAGGCCATGGATGGGCTGGGATTGGGCTTATTTTATTGTTTTTTGTCGTTTTTGGGGGGCTGCTGGTGTGGCCTTTTGCCCAGGGGTGGTGGGTGGTGCATGGACTGAGTGTGCCTGTGGTGTGGTCTCACTCTCTTTAATGTAAACATCATGGATGGCGTTGGATTGTGGTGATTTCTGGCTGTTTTTCTGTTTTTTGGGGGTGTACTGTTGATGTGGACTGGCCATGTGGGTGGTGGTGGTGGCCATCTTGAGTGCTGGCTGGTACAGGCAACATGTGCCTGGGGTGTAAGGGGCCATTTTGAGGAGAGGCAGTGTCTGAGGCCTGCACTTATTTTGCCTACTTTTCATCCATTATGCCCAGGGGTAGTGAGTGTTGCATACTTGCATGTCCGTAGTCTTTCTGTGGGGTGTCTTCAATGTAAACATCAAGGATGGCATGGGATTGTGCTCATTTTTCTGTGTTTTGTCGAATTTTTGGGGTGTATAACTGAACTGATGTTCCTCTGTCTTCCATTGCTTTTAGGTGCACAAGAAGACTCAAGAGAACCACCAGTGCCAGGAAGAAGTCCTGCAGCGGTGTGTGCAGCATAACGTCACGCGACGTCACGTCTGGACACAGAACCCTCTGCAACTCGTGCAACTGCTGCCTGCTGACCTGTTCTGAAGAGGATGGCCCCAAAAAAAGTAACCCGTAGCTCCTCTAGCAAGAAAGGTGCCAGTAAGGAGCAGAAGAAGCAAGTTACCAAGGAGACTGGTGTGCCGCCCGCCCCTTTTTTTGGGAGTAAAAAAAAAAGTATGCCTGCAGCAGCAGCAGCGGGATCTGCTGGGGACCAAGCTGGCAGCACCCCCCCCCGCTCCATTGGGCTCAGTGCCACCACCACCACCACGCCAACTTAAGTCCAAGCCCTTGAGTGCTGCAGAGGCAGCCAGTATAGTTCTGCAATCACCATCGACCAGTGATGTTGGCTCATCGCAAGAAAGCAGCAGCAATGTCCCTCAATCAACACAGGTTGTTGTAGCTCATCTGACGAGTGTTGAACAACCACAGCCGCAACAACAATCACATGTGCAAGTACAAGCCCAAGTACATGTGGAAGGAGAGGCAGCGCAAGGAGATGCGCAAGCAGAGGTGCATGGAGGGTCACAAGTGCCCACAATAGTTGTTCCTCCCGAAGTAGGGGCACATCAGGAAATCGACAATCAAGGCGAGGTATCATTTGAGGAAGCCACTCCTCCTGCTGATCCTTCATTGTCTTCCACAACCCTAGCAAGGAAGAGATCAAGGGTGGTGTCTACATCCTCTTCAAGCACACCTCCTTCTGATGATACGGATCAAACTTGGGAACCAGCACCACAGCCGTCTGAGAGTGAGGCACACCATGATCCAACAAAGGTACTTAAGCGTAAAAGGAAGCTCGTCCAAAGTCTCAGACTTATGGAGTGTGATGAGGCTCAACAAGAAGTGGCGGATACTGCTGCTGATGAAGACTCTGCCAACGACGACCCAGTCATCATAAAGGTCACTGCAGCCCCAGCGGGCATGCAGCAAACAGACATTTTGACCCTAGCCCGAAGAGCTGCTGCGCGTGATGATGATGATGATGATGTTGTCGATGAGGAGGCAGTGGAAACACCACAATCATTGGAGTTAAGTAGTACACCAACTCGTCCCGCTTCCATATTTCTTTCTGGCAAGAAGAGACCTGCGTCAACCTCGACCTTAATTAGTGGCGGTGAAAGTGGAAAACGTACAAAAGTTGGGCAATCCAGATCCTCCACTTCATCTGGCATTAGCTTCATGACCACCACCACCAGTATCGCCGCCTCCTCCATGTCCCACAGACACTTCAAGTCCCCAGTTTGGGACTTCTTTACTGTTTGTCCCAAAAATCCAAAGTTTGCCATTTGTACCCTTTGTAAGCTTGCAGTTAGTCGTGGTAAGTCAGGTACCAACTATGGTACCGGCGGCCAGAGTGGTCATCTTGAGAGAAAGCACGCTGTCAAATGGTTTGCGCACCTAGCTGCGATCAAGAAAGGCCAAAATCAAGGAAACGTTGATGTTTCATCTGATGTTGACGAGCAGGAAGAAGACGTGTCAAACACTTCCCTTACACCCAGTACCCCTGTCAGCAGCACACCCAATGTGAGGCACACTAAGAGTGTTGGAGCGAGTGAGACACCAACGCACAAAAGTTCACCAGCGAGCAAAATTGGGTCAACGAAGTCATTATCAGCCCGTAAATGCTTGGTCCAGGCCAACATTAGAACAATGCTTACTTCAGACGTGCCATATGAACGCAACCACCCACTGACGCGTCTGTATAACACTAAGCTGGCTAAAATGCTAGCTGTGGACCTTCTACCTTTTTCTTTTGTAGAAGCGGTAGGTTTTCTTGAATTAGTTGCAACGCTCTGCCCTAAATGGAAGGTTCCGAGCCGGTTCTATTTTGCCAGAGTTGCGGTTCCAGCACTACATGAAGATGTGCTGCAGGCGATTGGGGCAGCTTTGCAGAAGAGTGCTGTTCACACAATACATCTGACAACAGACATGTGGACCAGTGGCCCAGGCGATGATTACATGTGCATCACTGCACACTGGGTCTCTTTTTCAGGTGTTATAGCAAAGCTAAACGCAGGTGTTGACCCGGACCAAGTTTTCAAAGCTGCTCGGAAACATGCAACACTAGCCATGTTTGGCTTGGAGAAAAGTCACACAGCAGAAAACCTTTTGGAAGAGTTTGACAAAAAGGTCTTGACAATGCTATCCCCCCTAAAACGCAAGATTGGTTATGTTTCCACGGATAATGGCGCCAATGTAGTTAAGGCCATGTTCCTTGGTGACCATGTTAGAGTGCCGTGTTTGGCGCACTGTATCAACCTGGTAGTTCAAAAATTCTTGAGTGATAAAGAGAGTTCAGCGTTCGAGGTAATGGCCACCTGCCGCAAAATGTGCAACCATTTCAGCCATTCTTTTAAGGCCCGGAAGCATCTGCGGAGACTGCTACTTCAACGTGGAATGCCAGTGAAAGCACTCATCCAGGAGGTGGCAACACGTTGGAACTCAACCTTCTACATGCTTGAGCGTCTGCATGAGCAGTATACGGTACTCGATCACTATTTCTTGACAGAGGCTACATCTCAGAAGGAGGACCTGCGGATGAGTAAGGCGCAATGGGACATAGTTAAAAGCCTGACAGACATGCTTCGTCCTTTTGAGTTCTTCACGCGTGCAGTCAGCCAGGAGGACTGTAATTTGGGAAAAGCTATCCCATTGTTGTGCATACTGGAGCACCAACTGATGGCGGTTTCTTCTGAGTTTGCAAAAGATGAAAAAAAAAAAAAACATTTCATTTTGTCTGAGAAATTATTACATCGCCTACGTGGTGATGAACGTCTTCAAAACATCAACTCAGATCAGCATTACATTTGTGCTACTATTCTGGATCCACGCTACAAAAAGGCGCTGGCAGACAACGCATTCTTTCCTTTCGCTGATGCAGATGTTCAAAAGTACAAACATTGGTTAGCCTGGTCAGCCAAGAGGTTTGAAAAAGAACGGCAGGTTATTGAAGGAGAAGCCAGTACATCAGCATCAGCATCAGCAGGCCATCCGCAGTCACAAGAATCCACTTCTGCACCTGTGGCTGGGGCACAAGTGACCTCTCAGCCGTTAAAGACACCGGCAACTGGATCATCTGCACCACACACAATGACAACACTAACAGTGGCTGGGGAGGAGGATTGGCTAAGTTTGATGGGGTATGGTTCTCGAAAAAATGTCACAGGCACAGCAAAAAGTAAGCAAAGTGGAGGAACAGTTGATGACCTTGAGTCGATGGTGCAGGACTATCTGAATGACTCAACAGAGGTCTTCCTTAATGATGAGCCATTGCAGTATTGGCATGGCAAAAAACAATTGTGGCCACAGCTCTTCAACCTGGCTATAAACTATTTGTCTTGCCCACTCGCAAGTGTGTCTTCTGAACGTGTTTTCAGTGCTGCTGGTGGCATTGTAACTCCCAAACGGAGCCGCCTCTCGCCCAAAAATGTGGAGCGGCTGACAATGATCAAGATGAATCAGCACCTCATACCACCAGATTACAAAGTACGAGAAAGCACGCCGCATGAAGACGAGGAGGACAGCAACGTAGATGAGGGGATTTTTTCTCTGTTCGGTGCCACTGACCTCATCCAGCCTGAATTCGCAGAGTATGATGACGAAATCTTGTTCTTATTCCCTGACACCGAGCCCTGAAAATGAGACAATCAATCAAGAACTTTCTTTTTCGTCCTTATTCACTTTTATTCCTGTGTGCTTTGTGTCTCTCTTTCTTTGTTTTGCACAGTTAATTTAATTCAAACTTTAATCACCTAATCCCAAAAACAAGACCATCATCAGAACTGTCTTCACTTGTTTGCTTATTGATTTGAAGGTGCCGCAGTCTACATTCCTCAGGTTCACAAGTTCTGAAGAACATGCTCCTCTATCCTCCTCCTCCAGACTGCGATTTCCCTCCAAGCAGAGTGCTGGATTACGCACAATGAAGAAAGACTCAGCACTTGTGGGGGTGTTGTACTTCTTTGCGGGTGAGTTGACGGTTTTGGGCCCATTGCTGTGAAGCTCTAATAATGGACAAAAGTGTTTTGGACCAAATATGAGGTGGAAATTTCTTGCCGTTTTTGCTGACTTGCTTGCCTTTGAGGTGCTCTTTGGCGGGGTTCCGGGGGTTTGTGTGTAATTTTTGATGTCTGTCGAAGCACTGCTGCGACAGTCTAATCTTGATTGCATTTGCTTTTCAGGAAATCCGTGGTGGAAAACAGGAGTTATGATGATTGATAATGATGACCTAGCTGAACAGCGCCGCATTTGGAACGAAGGCCGAGAGATATTGTAAGTATGAGATTTAGCTTTTTCGCTGTTTGGGGGTGTTGTCGGGTGTTTTTTTGCGGGTGGGTTGGCGCCGGCGGGTCTTGCCTGGGGCATTCCTGGGAAGGTCTAATACCGGATAGAAGTGTTTTGGACAAAATCCATAAGGAACAGCCTTTTTTTTGCCATTTCTTCAGACATCTTGCTCAATGTAGCGTTTTGGGGGGCTTCCTGCTGTTCGTGGGTGGGTTGCGGCCGGGGTCTCTGTCGAAGCACTGCTGCTACAGTCTAATCTTGATTGCATTTGCTTTTCAGGAAATCCGTGGTGGAAAACAGGAGTTATGATGATTGATGATGATGACGACCTAGCTGCACAGCGCCGCGTTTGGACCGAAGGCCGAGAGACATTGTAAGTATGAGATTTAGCTTTTTCGCTGTTTGGGGGTGTTGTCGCGTGTTTTTTTGCGGGTGGGTTGGCGGGTCTTGGCTGGGGCATTCCTGGGAAGGTCTAATGCCGGATAGAAGTGTTTTGGACAAAATCCTTAAGGAAAAGCCTTTTTTTTGCCATTTCTTCAGACATCTTGCTCAATGTAGCGTTTTGGGGGGCTTCCTGCTGTTCGTGGGTGGGTTGCGGCCGGGGTCTCTGTCGAAGCACTGCTGCGACAGTCTAATCTTGATTGCATTTGCTTTTCAGGAAATCCGTGGTGGAAAACAGGAGTTATGATGATTGATGATGATGACGACCTAGCTGCACAGCGCCGCGTTTGGACCGAAGGCCGAGAGACATTGTAAGTATGAGATTTAGCTTTTTCGCTGTTTGGTGGTGTTGTGTCGGGTGTTTTTCTGCGGGTGGGTTGGCGGGTCTTGCCTGGGGCATTCCTGGGAAGGTCTAATACCGGCTAGAAGTTTGTTGGACAAAATCCATAAGGAAACACCAGTTTTGGCACTTTTTGTAAGTTAGGGTTCGTTAGGGTTAGCCCTAGCAGCAGGATTGCATGTGTTTAGGGGGGTTCTATTGCAACGCGGTTCTGTTGTTGTAGAGCACTGTTGGAGCGATGCTGGCTATGGATACTTTTGCTTGCAGGCAAGTGGTTTGAATACAATCCACGGTCTGTATTTGGGCCTACTGTTACTTTCAAAGTACGTTTTGTAACCATTTTTCTGCTAGGCATCGTTTTTGGAGATATGATTGGGTTCTTCTACATTTTTGCGACTGGCTTTAGTAAGGGTCTTGGTGGGAGCATTGCTGGGAAGGTCAAATTTTGTTCTAAAACACAGTAGTACACCCACCTTGAGGGGAAAGATCCGCTATAATATTTTGGCCATACTTATTGATCCTTAAAAAGGTGACTCAGACAGAGCACGCAATTTCAAAAATATTGTACTGTCTATTAGGGAAATCAAAGTGTCACTTTTTGAACCACACAGCGTACATACCTTTTATTATTTATCAGTGGTATTGTAATAGCACTTCCTGTTTTCCGTTCAATAATTACAGGCCGGGTTTCAGTCAACATCCGCCAGGCAGGCAGTGGACAGGGTGTCTCTTCTGTCAGTGGTCACCACCACATTGATGGACGAAGCGTCAGCTGGAATGGAGGAGTGCCGCCAATAAGAGGAATTGTTTGCTGCATGCAACTTACTTACCAATTTCAACAGGACAACTCCAACAACATACGCAATACAGATACAGTATCCATTGTTGTCTTTTATTCTATGAGTGTGACTGCATGTGCTTACCTTTAGTTTGTAACCAAAGATTGTCTGTAAACTCTGTATCTTCAATTATTGTTTGTCCATGCTCTGCTTTTTTTTTCTTCTCTCAACAAAACCTACCCAAAAAGAAACCCCCATTCCCATCCATTTTACAAACCCTAACCCTCTTCCCCCGGGCTGTGTTGTTTTGCTTGATGTCTGACTAAAATGACATCAATAATTCCACACACTTGCTGGGGAGGATAAGGTGATAGCAGCAACAGGCTGGTGAAGGAATACGAGGATATCTTCTAGACTTACTCAGCTTCAGTACTATATCTTCTAGTAGTAGTAGCCAATGTCAAATAAATTCAACGCAAGTACTAGTTATACTTGCAAGCAAATACTTTACCATTTGTTAGGCTACATTATGGCACTGTTCTAGTGTACTGTCACCTGCTATTTTCTCGATCGTACCGTAACCGTTGTAATGCTACAGTAAGGAGGACAAACAAGGTTTCGTTTTCTTTTTTTCCATAGGCATGCAACTGCCACTGTGTCACACCACTAGTACCACCGCAATGAGGAAATGTCACCCGCCCAGGATTGACAATGTTAATCCCCATTTCACCTGGAGCCAGCCCTGGGCCTAGCCCTAATTTCTAAAACAAATTACAGGTAAGATAAGCGTTTGGTGGGAGGTAGTATAATGGAGTATTATTTCGGAGTAGACAAGAGATTGACGGTTGTACTACTAAAGTCCTACGACTGTTCAGGAAAACAAAGTTACTGTTACACCCCCGCCCCCCAACCAACAGGCTGAAAAGCAGTAAAAAACAGGTATGGTCAGATAAAGTTGAAAAATATATTTATTTAGCCCTAACAAAATAATCTCCCTCACCCACCCTAACCCCAACGATTGTCTCTGAAACGTCCCAAAACGATCCCAACTCCCAAATCCCACCCCCCAAAAGTCTATAAAAAAAGGGCAAGGGACACTCCACTACTGGAGGGTGCTGGTGCTGGTGCATGATGCGGCATGGGCATCATACTCCTTGCGGAGGGTGGCAAGCTCGGAGCGGAGGCCCTTAACCAAGTTCTTATACCTCAGGACCTCCTGCTCCAGGTTGGACATGCGGACTCGTAGGCGGCGTTGGCGTTCCTTGCAGCTCCTGTGGGGGGCAGCTGGTATTTCGGTTGCTTGGCGGTGCGGTCGGCTTTCTTAGCCCGGCTCGGTCCCGCTGGCTTAGTCACGGAGGAGGATGCAGTGGTCACAGTCGAAGATGTTGCCCCGCTCGACTGCGTGTCCTCCTCCTCCTCCAGGGCCACCAGCCGCCGATACTCGGCGACTGTGGCCTCCAGCCTCCGTTGCCGGGCCAATCTAGCCTGCTCCCTCCTTGTTGTTGATTTGGAAGGAGCAACTATATGAAGAAAGAAAGACATAGTCTGTAACCAATGCTCCTTATTAATAACACAAAGTGATTGAGCCGAAAGTTGGGTCACAGAGTACAAGTAGCAAATTGAAAGCACAGTACATAACTATTGAGGACAGTATCTATGTAACCTCCCACTTCTGCATCCTTGCTCTAACAGTAGTGGTAGTTTAATGAACTAATTCTACGACCACTATGGACTTCCATTACAGTCGACTATGACAGTACACCAGTCTTATTCTTCTTCTTCTCTCTTGTTTAGGGAAATGGGTACGTTATCTTATGCAAGCCGGCAGAATGACATGGACACAGCACAGTGAAGTTGCACCCGAGAAAAAAAGTTGCACACCATGATGATGGAGACAGACTTGCGTTACTGTACCGGTCCAGTACATGCAGGTGGTGAAGCTATTACTTTTCTATTACGGGTGGCACTGAGAATACTCTGTTACAAGGGCTACTGCTTAATTAATTTACCTTTCAGCCTACAGTGCAAATGAGTACTAGAAAAGGAAACTGAAGAAGCTAACTAATTTGATTATCTATCACTTCACATGGGACGTATTTAATGACAGATGAGATGACTTTAGGTGCTTTGCTTAATATTGAGTGAACAGTGATACACCCACACATGAATGACGTACTACAAGTAAACTAAAGTTATTAAGAGAGGTACGGAGTGTCCACCGTAATAACCAGATATATGCTGTGAATGCAAACGCAATACAAAGTACTGCTACTATTCATGGTAGTATTGGACACATTTACAATTTCTTTTCCTTGCCTTCCCTGCACTGGGACGGACGTGCGGGTGCGGTGGTACATGCTCTTCAAGGTAACACTTACTTCACCTGGCGACCATCTACTCTCTCTAGATACACATGTGCTATGTAAGAGTCAGAGAATACCATGCTCCAGGCATCCATTCAGTCAAAGTATACGCACACATACAGTTTCTGTTTCACCCACCCAGGCTGCTGTCCTTCCACCCATCCTTGCTTCATCATTGACCCAGCCATGCACCATACCATATTCTTTCCTTCCCAGCCACCTCTGGGTCCAAGCAAACACATATCGTTCTTCTTTGCCAGCCATCATACAAGTTCGCGTCCCACTTACTTACACCCTTCTTTCGCTTTTCGTTCATCCCATCCATCACGTTCGTCTAAGAACTTATTGGGATTCTTCTCACCAAAAACTTCACAGCTAAGTCGAAGTACATTTCGAGGAGGCTACTACCTGGTTGATTTGTAATTGTAATACACCCGTGCAGAAAGCACACTATGCAGTCTTCAATCTCAATAAGTAAGGAATATATAGCTTACCTGTTTCCGCCACCACCGTTTGATCCCCCACAGGAACGGCCACCAGCTCTTCTAACGCCGCCTCCTCCCCAGAGGCCTCCGAGTCCAAGTCCAACACAGCCACCTCCGCGCTGGCCCCGTCACCAGATGTTACACCTACAAAGTACATTTAAGAATGTTAGAATACACCACTCACTACTATATAATATTTGGTCTAGGAGAAATGTTAAAAAAACAGAATACAATGTAATAATTTGTGACTGTCTACTCCATAGTAAAAATGTCCCATTTTCCAGGGAAGGCTGTTGTCTTGCTGCACTTTTATGCACAACTGATGAATGCTTGCTTTTGATTTTTAACACGCACCACTTTTTCTCCTAACAGACAGAAGCTTGACTCCTGAGTCCTAAGAACACGACCAGGATCAAGTTCAAACTAGGTGAGAGTTCGGCTCGACCACAAGAAATGTGTCCAATTAATCGTCAGCACTAACCACTTTTCCGTTTACAGTTAAATAGTTTTATGACAAAGTAGATTTTAATAAATGTGTTTACTTTTAATAAAGCTTTTACACTTAAATAGACTCTGTGGTTTTTGTTCCTCTAGACTAGAGTGGATGAGCTAAAGGTTTTGGAATTTTTGCAAGCATGAGTGCCTCTGACACTTCTTGACTGTGCTGTGACTCCGTACTACTCTCTTGTCCTGCGTACGATAATCTAGAGATCATTGGGGATCTATAATCGGTGACTTCGGGAGCTGAATGACTCTGCCACACTATCTAGTCAGTAAGGAGACAGTGCATAGAGGTATTGCTGAATAGAATGGGAGTCCAATGGAATTGCCAAATGTCCAATCTTAGTTAGCTACACAGACAGACTAATAAGAATAGTCTAGTAATACCACAGGGAGTCATATTCGAGGCAGGATAAGAATTTATATCCAGTCTACAAGAAGATCAAAGACGATTTAGAAAAAATCGAATGAGGAACGCTAGGAAAAAATAGGTACTGTTTATTAAAATGTAAACTTACTGGGGCCAGCAAAGGAGCCCTCGCCTGCCCGATCCTGGCCTGCATCCTCAGCACCCTCCTCCTGTGTCCTCTTGCCCTTGGGGGGAGCTGATGTACAACATGAAAGAAAGAAAAACCAGAAAACATGGATGAGATTTTTCAACCAAATCAAACATTTGAAAAGAACAATAACAACATATTTTGGAAAAATAGCAAATAGATAGACAACTATTCCACGGGATCTATCTCATGTGGTATACTACGTTATTCGTATTGCCTGATTTGCGGAACGTTGACTTAGAAAGTTCCTATGTAACTCAAAAAACAGACTACTAAAGAGGTTTGCCTAGGCCTGGCACTGCAGGCAGCAGTGCGCAACACGTGACAGACAAAGTCCATCCTGCTTGCAGATCAGTGAATACTCAAACTATCAATCCACCCGCCACCACCGCCACTATTTCTTCTGATAGCCATGTGACTGTCTAAAGGAAGGACTGGACTTCAGTCTGTTGGGGCTGATTTATAAGTCCCTTGCGGAAGTTGCGGCTGATTTTCCTCCATGTTGCGTGCCTTTTCTGACGCAGCGGCAGAACAAAAGACTCGCCATGGTGTTGGTGCGGCGTATATATTGAAAAAAAAAACCACATATGGGCATATGGGCGATGCATCACGTTGTAAAGCCCTGCGCCATCAGGGGGCGTTCCGGCGCAAGGGAGGGCGTACCTGCGCAGGAACGAATCCTAAAAATGGCTGAGGGAAATCTACAAGATGTCAATCAGTCACTTTTAGGACAATGATGCATGACTCAAACCCTGCGCGCTTGAAGCCGACGTACGGCTTGATGCAGCATTGGGGAGATAGGGTACCCCAGAGCATTGCTGGAGCTGCGCCATCGTTGGCACGCAACTCCAGCAATGCGCTGCCTTTACGGCACAGATGCGTAAGGCTTCTGTGACGTTTTGGGCCAATGGGTGGTGGTGGCATGGCACACAATTACTGCCGCATCCCTGCTACTTTGCAGGGATGCGCCGGTAATTGAAAATATGACCCTTACTGTCTAGCATTACGCAGTTCTTTTCTTTACAGTACACTCATACATAATTTCTCAGGCCAATGAAATGCTTCTGAACACAACATACAAAACAAAGAAGCATAGTAGCAAGCAAGGCTACTGAGAAGGAGAGCAGTGCACCTGAAAATGAAATGCATAGAAGATTTTGAAATATAATTTACCTCAATGTAATCGGCAGCATTATTGCTCTTGGTAAAGAACAAAGATTTGCAAATAACAGAGCAGGATAAAACAGAGTAGTAAATGTACTACTACTACTACTCACCAAGCCCGGGGACCTCTACGCCGAGCGCGTCCAGCAAGTCCCGCTCCCGGTCCATGACATCGGTCCAGCGGTGGGTGGCCTGGTTATATGTGCGCCGGACCCCAGAGATCTTGTACATGGCCCGGCACACCTTCTCCCACCGCTGGCGGCGCTCCCGGATGCCATAGCCGGTCGCGATCTTGCCGCCTCCCAGGATCGTCTTGGGGAGGCGGCGCTGGACGTGGAAGATCAGTGCCGCCACTTCCTCCGCGCTGAAGATCTCCCTCGGGACCACTTGCTCCCCCCTTAAACGCCCGCACGGGAGCCGGGCACGGGGTGCGGGACCCTTCCCCTTCTCAGGGTGCTTCCCGGCTCCCTTTACCATGGTCTGGGCAGAAATAAACTTAAATGATAAAGAAGAAATAGAATAGTGAAGAAGAAAAGAAAAGAGTTTAAAAAAGTAGTTTAAAAGTAACTAAAAGCTGCAGAAAACACAAAAATATAGAGCTAGAAAAATAGAGGGTTAGATAATAAGTAAAATTAGATCAAAAAAACTTGAAACAAGCAAAGGATGGCAGAGATTGAGAGAGGATAGAGAAAGCATGCCCAGAACCATAGCAATGAATGAGAAACAAGATGGCCGCGCCCGTTCACGACCGCGTGGGTAAGTTCGCGCGAGATTTTCCTTGCGAGTACGCGCGAAATTGTACTAGCGAGCAGCACACTTTGCGAGATTACACATAGCGGGCGGAAACGGAATTACGTCACGCCAACAAGATGGCCGCGCCCGTGTACGACCGATAGGGTAACTTGGCAAACGTATAGCTAGAAGCGCCTCGCGAACACGCGCAAGATCACGCGAACATACACGTCGCAACAAAAACAATTTTGTATTCGCACGGATTCGCGGCTTCCGAAATCGATCTCGCACGGATTCGCGCCCCAAAAAACGCGCGAAATTGCAGAAAAAACGATTTTAGCTAAACTGAAAGCAATGAGCAGGTGCAAAAGTTCAAACTTAACATTAGTAACATTCAAGGTAGTGCTTCCTGATGGGCCCCTCCAGAGTTTGCAACTATTCTATGACCCTGCTATGACCCAAACAGCAGGCTCATAGAATAGCACCATAAAGGTCCTGTGAAAAAAAAATTTCACTGCAACAAAAAGCAAATTACAGATAAGGAAGGAAGCAGGTGCCAGCCAGACTGGAACTTTCAAAATTACTGACACATTAATGAAACACAAATTATTTGATGGCAGTTGAAGAAGGGCAGGTGTGCTTGCTTTTTTCAACCACCATAATCTACAGTGATAAATAAACCTAATAGGTGCCAGTGAGGATGTACTAGAGGGTGGCATGGGTGTCCCAGAGGGTGGCAGTGGTGAAACAGAGGGTGCTGTGAACCTGTGATGATAAACCAGACGTAGAAACAACATAGTCGCGGCCGTTGCAAGCCGAAAAGTAAGTTCGCAATTGCGAACTTGTCCCAAAATCGGCGCGAACACGCGCCAACACAAAAAACGGAAAAATCCGCAAATCCGCTAGAGTTCGCGGATCTTCGCGGATTGCGAATCCGTAAATACGCAAGTTCGCGGATTGCCAATCCGCAAAATCCGCCCATGCTTACACACACCTGCTCCAAATTCTTTTCATGATTACCACCCCGCCTCTGATATAATGCAACACGCCTCAAATTCCATGTTTGGCCATTTTCCAACTTGACCCAATTTCCTCCTACAGCCTTGACTTTGAAATGTCCCTTGAATTTATTCAAACACTTGCTGTGACCTCCGGGCTTAACTTTGACCCAATCACCTACATCAATGAAACGCCTGTCCTGTTTGGCATTCTTACTCTTGGCCAAACCAGCTAACACTGAGGTTCCTCGCATGCATGACGACACCAATTTACAAACAGTCTGCAACCTTGTTCCTCCACCCAGGGACATATTCGACCTTGCAGTCAAACTCTTGCAATCTGACAGCAAGCCTAGCCAGCCTCCACAAACAGTTTTTATTACCTCCAGGGCCCAGAACTTTCAATATTGACTTGTGATTAGTACGCAAGTTAAATGCACTGCCCCCCAAGAATACCCTGAAATGATTAGTTGCCCAAGCCCCCGCCAAGGCCTCCCTCTCAATTACAGAATAGTTACGCTCCGCTTCACTCAAAGAGCGTGAGGCAAACACAACTGTTTTCTCCTCCTTCCCATGCATTTACGCTAGGACAGCAGCAATGCCAACAGCACTGGCATCAACTGTAACAATACTATTAACCCCATTTTGAAACGGAGTTAGCACACCTGCATGTGCAATGTCTTCCCTGATCATGTTGAAAGCAGACTGTTGTAATTCATCCCACACAAATCTTTTGCCACGCCTTAGTAACACTCTTAAAGGTTCAGTTTTGTGAGCAAAATCAAACAAATTTAGAATAATATTAAGCAAGACCCATAAAGGATCTCAGAGTGTCTCTATTGTGTGGCACTTGTGCATTCACAATAGCACTAACTAAATTTGCTTTTGGTTTGACACCCTCCCTTGTAACAAGATGTCCCAAATACTCCATCTCTTGCGTCATGAATTTGCATTTCTCTTTACGCAAGGTTACACCTGCTTTAGCAATGCGAGCCAAAACTTTAGCTAACGTTTGATTGTGCTCAAGCACATCCTTTCCTAACACAAGGATGTTGTCTAGAAACACAACAGCCTTTTCCACACCTGAAAGGACAGAAGACATTAAGCGCTGAAAAACACTTGCAGCAAAACTTAAACCAAAAGGGAGTCTGCAAAAATGAACAGTGCCTTCACCAGTAATAAAGGGAGTACGAGGTTTAGAGTGTGCACTAAGTTTAACCTGCTGATATGCACTTCTCATATTCAATTTTGGTAAGACTTTCACACCATTCAACATTAAAATCAGTTCATTAATGTTGGGCAAGGGAAATGTGTCCATTATTACATTTTCATCCAAACTTCTCAAGTCCACACAGAACCTGAGGGACCCATCGGCCTTCTTCGTGATCACGACCGGAGATAACCATTTGGTCACTTTAACAGGTTCTATCACCTTGTCATCCAATAGTTGTTGAATGATCTCTTTCACCTTTGCCCTGGCTGCCATGGGAACCCTTCTTGCCACATGCTTAATCGGAATGGAGTTTTTTTTAGTTTGATTTCATGCTCATAGTTCTTGAATGGACCCAACCTTGTCTCAAACACGCCATGATGCTCCTCTAACAGTTCCTTCAAGTTAAATATATCTACAACCATAACAGGCACTGCAGTTCTGGGATTGACCATAATATTTAGGTCATATTGGTGTGACCAATCTAATGGGTGGACCTTCCTTGGCCACATATACCTTGCCAACCATGTGTCTTCCCTCAAAAACGATCTTGGCTGTCATGAACCCCACTACACTGATATTACTTCCTTGATACCCCTTTAGGAGAAAATCTGAACTAGCTAAAGTCTCGCCAGGCCATGTTTTTTCACAAACAACCAAAGGAATAATCGTATAAAGCGAACCAGTATCCACCATTAATGAGACATGTCGACCATTAATTACAAAGTCTGCTTTTGGTCTTATCCTTCTCTTGTCATTCTCTTCCACATCCGCAACTGCAACATCATCATCTACAACTACTACTCGGTAGCTTGTCTGTTCATCCTCCACGCAACCCACTTTTTTCTCTTGTTGTTTGCACATGTGTGCCAGATGCCCCCTCTTACCACACTTAAGGTAGTCCTTAGCAACAGCGTAACCCTGTTTAGAGTCCGCCATGTGGTAGCTGCTACCATACCTGAGGCAATGACGACCAGTAAACTTGCCTTGTGATTTGCTTATCCCCTTTTGGTATGTTCTCACCACCAGTCGTAGTCTGCACCTTATTTTTGACAATGTTGACACCCTCAGAGTCATCATCCAGAAGTGCCCATCACTTTCTTTGTTGCAGCTTGCATTAATCTTTATTTCATGCATGCACCTTTCCGATTCCTCCATGACCTTTGCGATAGCTATGGCATCTTTCAGAGTGGGGTTGGTTAATGCCCACAACCTCACTTGGGTCTTCTTACAGCTACACTGCACAATTAATGGGTCTCTTATCATTTCCTCTTGCATGACACCAAATTCACATTTGGTTGAAAGTTCCCTCAATCTTGCAACAAAGTCATCTATGCTCTCATTTCAGCGTTAAGGTTGTGTATAAAATTGATGCCGCCTCATGACCACGTTTACCTGCTTTGCTAACGTTATTTGTAGTCTTAGGCCAGCCTCCTTATATAGGTCCTCCATCGCTCCGCCTTGTACATTCCCTACAGGTGGAAGATACTTGAAAATATGTTGTCCTTCCTTTCCTAATGAACCCAAAAGCAATGCTTTCTTCCTAATTGCAGGAAACTTTGTGCCATCCAAAGCTACGAGATAATTCTCAAAGCAATCAATCCAATACTCCCACCCTATTGGAGGTTCCCCTGATGACATAAGGAACGGAGGTGGTGTTACTATTGCAGTGCTTACATCCATTTTCTGTCTAATTTATTTCAAGCAGAATTTAGCTTTCTCCACAAGGTGGTAGCAAACGCAAGCCAGTCACACCGTCAACTTGAATGTTTTATAAAAACGTATTTCAACCAATGACAGGGCACACAAGAATGATCTTCGTTTTTTTAGAGCCCTCCCACACATATAATGTGAACTAAAAGACTGCTCTCCCACATGAAGATCGGAGATGTTGCTGCGCTCCTCACACAGTAAGGTACTGGACTATTCTGCCTTTAACTGCGCATGCATTGCCTGTTTGATCCTCTAACAGCTTTCGGCACTTGGCTTAAGTTAAGAGCTCGCAGTTCCCCAAGGCGTCTCTTACCCCCGCAGCGCTCTCCTCACTGCGCTACTAAAAACAGCAGTTCACTGCCCGCCGCACCGTCCTTATCACCTCAGCTTTCCACCGCTTGCTCCCGCCGTACTCTCCTTACCATTACGGCTTCCCTCTGTGTTGAAGGCACTCCACTGCGTCTCTTGGCTGCAGGGTGTTCCGTGTGTCTTTTCTTTCACTCCAGACACAGCATTTCGACCTTTCCCTGCAAGTCGCTCAGCACATCCGCTGCTTCACTCGACGAGTTGGGTTCGTCGTTGGGTTTTTTATCTCTGACATAGCCTTGTGTCATCCCATCCTCGTCGACAAAATTGTTGTATTCAGGAACAAGACGCTGCGAAAGGTTCCTCTTAATAAGAGTTTATTGGTCAGATAAACCCCACACGACAGCTTTGCCAGACACAGCTGGAGCCAACTGTCAACGGTCCCACTGGCCCATGACATCACATTAGAATCAAAAGTATATCATATAGATGTGCAGTCCCAGCCTAGCCGGAAGAACCTAAGTACAATATAACAAAGGTGTCATTAAGAAAAGGTCACGGGGTTGGAGGTGTTGGAGGTGGAAATGCGTACAGCCGGTCAGGGACTTACTTTTTAGTGGCTGTGGGAGCGAGATGAATCTGGGTAGTACAGGAACAAATCACCAAGTGCTGCTCAGAGGCAGTGGAGCTTAGTTAAACGTAGCGCGCGGAGTTATGCGCATGAGCAGTGTAAGCATATCATCGCCAAGTAATAGAGTGCATGCCAAGAACCGGTGTGTAAAGATGGTGGCTCAGAGGTAGCCGCCATGTTGGGTGAGTGTCTATGTAAATAGCGTATATAGAATACCATGGAGTAAGAGACAGTATTGGTGAAATGACAGATTTAAAAATAATCATAGAAGAAGGATTAAAATCCTGATCTGTAGGCAGATAGATCGCCGAGTAGTACATGAAGAGATATGCACAGAGTTCAAGATATTTACACAGACGTGAAGACATGAAGATTTTCGAGGCATGATTACATAATATATACAGTGTGCATGTTGGTGTATATACACTCATGGGAGTACAGTGAAATTATATACTTAAGCCTGGAGGTTTATCGCAGGATCAGGTTCCACTAGTCCAGAGTATTAAGTGCATTTTCAATGGAACGACAGTTGGGCTTTGTCCACATCATTACACTTTCAATGTATGAACAAAGTATCTTGTGATGCAAGGGAACCGCTTGTTCTCATTTTATTTTTTGAAGGACATTTTTGTCAATATGGAGGCAAATGATGCTGCAGCACCTTTTGAGGACATATTGCTCTTCACCTCCATAGCACATTTTCTTTTGCTTCTAGTACTTTTTAGCTCTTGTACACTGGAAGAGCCTTGAGAGCTTATATGTGTTCAATAGTACCCTTTTCATCTTTGGACTATCTTGACCTTTAGGTCTCCATATCACATGCTCACAAAACACATGTGAAATAGTATTTTAATATCATAGTCCCATGGACGAAAGCCAAGTGGCAGCGTCAGACTAGTGTAGTAGTCTTATCCACATGAAACACACATTTTAAAGCCTGCTTAATTAACAACACAATGTTTAACAATATTAAAAATAACCACTTATGTTCCAACCCCAATATTTTGAATCTCATAAACATTTAATAAAATACTAGTGATGAAAGCACTTACCCTGATTAGCTCACAGTTGTAATGAGCCGGCAGGTAAAGACTAACCTGAGGCCAGCCGCGGGGAATTCAACTTGGTTTCGGATAGGAGTGGCATTGGCAATCTCGGCTGCTGCAGAGCTGGTTGCTCAGTAAGTGGAGCGAATGCTGCAAAGGATTGCATCCTGGCTGGATAGGCGTCTGCTGCAGGCAAGGTGGCTCACGGCTGGGATTACCTTTGGAGATAGAATGCCTCCAAAAGTCAGTGCGAGTGGTCCGGGGCTGGGCCACTGAATCAACAGTGGCAGCTCATGTCTCTACCTCTCCTCCTGCCTTAATTTGAGGCATGGGGGCAGCACGTGTACTGGAGGAGGGAGTAAAACAGTTCTAAAGAATAACAGGAGTCCAGAATCAATAATGACTACGGATAATTGCAGCTGTGATCGAGGTGATCCGGCACAGAAGCTACAAGCACAAACAGCTATAACTATGTTTTTTCAACCTACAACAATTGCAGTGGGTGTAACCCATCAGGACAGTGTGGAAGAGACCCGACTGAAGTTGTTGGCCCTATTGGGGGCTGCTCCTCAAATGACTATTCAGGTTAGCGGAATGATCATTGGTATTGAGAGTCGGAATTATTCCAGAAATGCATGCCATTACAAAGGGAGGAGGCATGGAATAATTAATATTTTTGCTGAAGGGGAGGCTCAGACGGAGTCTATGAAGGAAAAGTCAGTATGGCCTGGCTCTCTGCTCCCTCAGGAAAATAATATACCTCATAAGACGTACAGTGTGGAGGATGTGGAACAAAGCACTGAAAGAACAAATTTAAGACATGCACAACAATTACCTCTGTCATTACATTGGAAGAGCCGGTAACAAGCAAACTTGTGGAAGGAGTGAGAGGTCAAAGGTATCTTGAAGACACCCAGGATTTAGGGGATACATTATTTTCCATTATCAATGACTCAGAAGGCCGCTCTGAGGGGTCAGAGGGTGAAAGCAGCTATCTAACTCCAGTACAAGTTTAGGGCGTTTGCCCAATTGGCCTGGGATAGTAATTAGATGGAGATAGGGTTCTAGGCACAGTAAATATAGTAAACAATATAGGCATTTGGCGATTGGAGCCAATTGGGTGGAACAAGTGCCAAATTAAAATAGGATTACTCCGCCACATAAAAGATGTATGCCAAACGCCAGGAAAAGGGCACCCTATTAGTGACAAGAAGGATTTACAGTTGAAGGATAAAGGGCTAGAGGAGCCCTCACTGAAACTAATTTATGACTATCAAACAACATCAGGAGTAAATACTGGCGGATGATAAAAACTGCTTAAGCTAGCGACAAAAAAACTACAAGGAGCAATCAGGAAAATTGAGCAAGCATGCTCTGAAATGGGGGAAAGGCTGACAGCAACCAAAGAGCATAGAATGGCTTTGGAAACTTATGAAGCAAACCCAGACAGAGGCACAAGGTGTTCAAATCAGTGATATGCAATGGAAGTTGGAGGACTATGAAAACAGGCAGCAACGTAACAATCTGCAAATGCTTGGTATTGAAAAAGGCGTGGTGGGTAATGCTATTTGGGCCTATATGGTTAGCCTTTTGAAAGGGGCTTTCCCAGAGCTGCCAGTTTGGAACTGGAAGTTGGAAATCCAGAGGGTGCATGGATTTCCTTTGACAATGAGAAAACCAAGATTTTTGGAAGCTGGAGAATCAAACAAATCAGGAGCTATCATACTCTACTTCGGGAATTATCTACTTCGAAAAGCAGTATTTGAAAAAGCTTGTTCGGATGCTAAACATGTTTTTGAGGGTCAATCTTTTTTTCCCAAGACCTGATTTTTGTCATGTGACAGAGATGCGGTTCAGATTGAGGCAACTAATTCAGCCATATCAGGATCTTGGGGCCGAAGCCTATTGAACGAATCACACTCGTCTTATACATTTTGTAATACAGGACAAGATTGTTCATCTCTGAAATAAAGGCTAAAGAGTATATGGATGAAATGGGGAAAGGAACATGAGCACCTGAAATTGATCCCTAGCCTGTATTAGCTGACTGGAATGCATGATTGTGAGACCTGATTAATTGGATGATAGTTCTTTAAAGGAGTCACACATGGGTGAGGGCATGGATAAGATTTTCCATTATGGGGGGGCAAGTCTGGGTTTATGAATTCCTACAAGTAAAGGAAATGGTGTAGTCACTAGCTGAGCCAGAGAGGAGGGGGAAGCACAGTTGCCATCATTCAGGCCAGCGGTAGTCTGTTTGTCTCAGGGTTTTTGTGGGTGGGAGAGAGGGGAGGTTGGGCCAGAGAGGGGAGGTTGGGCCAAAGAGGGGCAGGGTGTTTGAAGGTGGAAAGAAGTATTGTGCATGAGGTATTCAAACTATGTTTTTGTTGAAAGGACTAGGGCTTGACTTTAGTGGCTGGTTCTATTTGGAAGATTGGGAGGATATCTTTAAGTTGATAAATACAGGGACATTGAAAGTGATAAGATGGCTAATAGAATGAAACTTTGAGTCACAACTGTGAACATATGTGGTTTAAATGATTATGCCAAACGGTGTAAGGTTGTGGGGAAGTACAAATCTTACGTGCTGATATTCTCTGCTTGCAGGAAACGCATGTAGAGGGCTCTCGGAATAAATTGCTAGAGCAGTTATGGTTTACCTGGATATATTATATTTAGGCTTTCCTGTTTTCAGTTTCTATTTTTGGTAAATTCTGGTGGTTTTTTTTCAGTGTTTTCAATATCTTAAAAAACAGTTGTTATCAGTGGTTACACATTTTCGCGCCACTAAAAACAACAGAAAAAGTGTTTTTCCGGTGTTTATGGAACGTTTTGCTCTTATTATTGCTTGCTTTCTGCACTGAAAGAACATGGTATATAGACAGTGTACTTATAGTGTATATGAGGTCCAAATAGATTTTTGCAAATTAATCTTATTGTAGTACACCATACAATACTTCTTCAGTGAGTCTTTGGGTCATGTGCGCTCGCTCTTTCCTTCCCATGTAAACTTCTGTGAAAAGGCCTTCTCCGCATTCTTAGCCCATTGGGCTGAGAACCATCAGCTAAGGGACACAGTTGGGATGACTCTTTCTTTGATGCCACATAAAGCACAAAATGATAAATATTTGCGTTTTAGTTCCTGTGCATTAGAAACCAGTGCACCAGAATGGACTAAAAAGTCAATAGCATCCCTCATTAACTCTTAAGATTGTAAAGATGCTTTCAGCATACCATCTAACAAGTGGCAAGGATCTACTAAAGGGAATCACTTCAGCTCGGGTATCAATTTTGACAGGTCATCACACAACTTTTTTTATATACGTAGCTGAATCACTGCAAATACAAACAATATCACTCCAATCTTTGTTGAACTTGGAAAGAACCTTTTTTGAAGAGCATTACAAGTGACACTGCGTTCCATGTTTTCCAAAAGTCTGGTGTCATGTTTTCACCACTATCCCAGATGCTTGGAGTTGTATATACTTGTCACCATACCTTGTATTGAATGTTTAAAGCCTGAGGTGTTGGCACCTACAATCAATACTGACCCACTAGAAACTATGGTCTGATGTATTAAGGGTTTTTTACCCATTCTCTGTGGGTAAATGTGATGACACATATTAGGAAAGATTTGTATGAAACCAGCCACTTTACCTATTGGTGAAAGAATCAAATGCAGCCAAAATCTCAAATATGAGTTTGATATTTCCTGGTTCTCTATAGTTTATAAAATAATTAAACTAGACCTAAAACATGAAACTAAACCCTGCATCTTTAGGCCAAAGGTCACAAAACTGAAAAAGTAAAAGGAAGAAGAAACAATATTGTAGTGGCATCCCTAAAGAACAAAACTCAAGCAGAATAATGTTAGCCAATCTTTCTTACTACTACTTGTATAACAAAGTTACATTGTATTGACCCCTTCAGGAAGAAAAAAATGACTCACTCTTTTTCCTTTCTTTGAATGGCATTTAGTTTGTGGTTGTCCAGGTGTTTTTTCAGTGTTTATATGGTTTCACCGGTGAGGGCTATTTTTCTTTCAGTGGGGTTTTATCAGATATTATAGGTTTAAACCTAAAACTCCACAGCCTAATTATATTATACAAGGGACTAGAACAAGAGGGGGTGGCCATTTTAGGATGAAAAAAAGAACTTCGCTTTAAAAGGTGCCTGACGGATAAATATGGGTGAAGGGATATTGTGGAATGTCACAATGCTAAGGGTACTTTTACGATATGTTCAATATATTGGTCTACAATGGGTGACCCCGCGATATTAGATTTTTTTTTAACACAGAATTGGCAGTATGGCCTACCCCAATAATACTGTGTGGCAATTTGAATATTAATCGGATTGGCAGGCTGTAGAATGTTAGTACAGACAAATATGTTGGTCGTAAACAGAGTTTTTAAAGCATTGACACATTTAATAAAGGATAATGGGCTGGGGGATAGATGGCATCATCTTTAAGCACCGGACTCAAAATACACTTTTTTCGGCCCTCAAAAGTCACAAGCTCATCTAGACTATTTTTTGGTCTCACACAACTTGGTATCAAGATGCAAATCGAAAAATGTCAGATCACAACACATTGGTTCTAGGGGTCTTTTATTTAGGGGTTGCAAGAATAGCGCAAAGTTGGTTCTTTGAAAGGGGATTGCTGGCTGGTCAGAACTATATTGCTCATATCAGCAAATGGATTTAGATTTTTTTGTAGGGTAATAGAGGTAGCGCAGGGACTGTCATGGTGTGGGATGCCTTTTTGGCTGGTGAGAGAGGGGAAACGCTTACGTTCAGCCTGAACCGACAAAAAAGCAACTTCAATTGAGTAAGCAGCATAAAGAATTGGTGGATATTGAGGAGAAGCCCTTATTTACCTTTGCGGCAGGGTTAAATATTGAAAATATACTATAGAAACGTGCACTAGCCAAAGCTGCTATAAGTGACATTTCAACTGTAAGGGCAGCGGAGAAGTTTATCACATGGTGATAGGATTGTCATGAGTTCAGCGAGAGTGGGGTATCTACCAGCGGTACGAATGAAACAGAAAACAGTCCATGATGAGATCATGAACATTTTAAAAACTGTGAGGGAGACTTAGTTACTGACTCAGCCAGAGTTTGCAAAGAATTCCTGGGATTTTATGAGAAGGTATACAGCAAAGACCAGGTTTTTGATGAAGAAAACGCAAGGAACTATCTGGATTCTAACCAGGTAAAGAAGTTTTCCCTTGAAGATTGTGAGTCATTAGAGGGTCCATTTACGGAGGGAGAAATTTATAGGTGCCGTATGGACCTCCCCTCGGGAGAAACAGTAGGAACCAATAGGATACTACTTGAATTCCATAAAGTGTTTATTACTAGTTTAGGCCCCGATCTAATCAATACATTACGCCAGGTTCAAAAGGGGCAATCTGCTTCAGAGTCGTGGGCCAGGGTCAATATAACTTTATTAAAAAAAGGGAAACCATTGACGGACCCTGGGCCTTATAGACCTATTAAACAGATGAATATTGTTGCCAAATTGTTTTGAAATTTTTAGCCAATTGGTTGAGTCAGAATAAAGGAAAGGTGATCTTCCTCCAGACAACACAGCTTCATTTCAAGAAGAGGAGCAACTGACCGTATTAGGGAAGTTATAACATTATGCAATGCCGCCTCAATCGCAGGAGACCTTATGGCGTTAATTATGTTGGATGCCGAATAAGCTGCCAATAGGGTCTCTTGAGGTTATTTATGGGCTGTTTTGGAAAGTCCTTTGAGTCTGGGGAGAAGCAAGATGGTGGCCTCGTAGGTGACCGACAGCAGCACACTGACCCACGGTTGTCTCTCACTAATGGCCTGATGGACTAACCTGATACTTCTATGGTCCTTGATGCTTTCCACATGCATCCGGGGACCTCCAGGAATTGCTCGTGTGTGGCGCTGATTCTGGGAAGTCTCTTCATCTTCAGGCATCTTGTAGCAGCAGCCATGAGCCACTCGGACTGCACTATTTGTTGTGCTACAGCTCCGATGGCAGGGATGGGGCCTAAAGGCAATAGTGGAGCTGGAGAGGAGGGAGAGAGGTGGGGGAGAGGTGGGGCTGCAGGCAATTTACATCCGGCCGGCCGGCCGTACGGTGACTGATTACCTGAAGGGATCTGCAGGGAAGCATGGCCGGCAAACGCGGGATATGCAGGCAGTAAGTGAATCGGCTCGACCAGATACTGCGACTATTGTACCCCAGATGCCGAAGGATGTGCTCAAGCCTGTGACGCAGGATAGCCCAAATGCAGTAGTGATGAAGCAAAGCTTCGCATATTTTGCGGCTTGCCGAAGTCAAGAACCTCGTTTATGTGTAATAAGGTAACAAAATGTATGTTTTACTAACATTTATTCTGTTTAGGCAAAGTTCCCGAAGCTTGCCTATGTGTATTTCTAATGAATTTAATCCGTGTCCTCTAATATGGCCGCCGCTTGTATTTTAGTTACTGCGCATGCGTCAGCCACACTCACGTGTCCTGACGCGTCTGCAGAAGTGGAGGGAAAGTTATGCGCATGCGTAATTCATAGCTGTGCTTATCATGTGGTACTGCTCGTGCCACTGCTCTTGTGCCCGTATCAATGTAGCTAACATTTAGATGCAATAAGTTTATTTCTTGATGATGAGTTAAAGGTACAAACCCTGTGATGTGTTTTCATAATGACATTATTATGTATTAATTTGTTTTCGCTTACTTTTCATGTACCGCGGGGAATGGGGGTCCAAACTGATTGGGAGCCATATTGACGGTCTCTTCTGCGCATGACCAGGGAGCATTGAAAAGTGGCCACTTTGGACAGTGGAACTCAGCCAGCTGGCAGCCACAGTCAAGATGCGCCTGGGAAAGCCACCTCTGCGCTACGAGAACGGCGAATGTTGCTCCTCATGTGTTACAATGTTAATTTCCTGCACAGTTCTCATGAGAACCCCAAACCTGCTAGGCGGTACCCAAATATGTTAATGAAGGCTTCAAATCGTGTATTGTGATTGGTGTGTTACCCAAATCCTACCTTAGGACCAATCCAAATTGAGGGATTTTGACACTTTGCAACATTGGGGGGTGGTACACTGTCCCCAAACTGTATATCTACCCTGGGTTCACCTAGTGAACCGTCCGACTTGTCTGGTTTAGCTGACCTGTCACTGACCCAACGCACTCAATAGGTGACTGAAGATACAGAGCGCTGCGAAGCACTCTGTCCGAATTTGACCATAGACTGAGGTTCTACTGAACCTTAAAGTGCTGGCAAGGCACTTAGCTGGGAGTTCGCTGACCCAATCGGGGTCTTGATCGATAGCTGCAGAACGGGTGGAGCGCAGGCGTTGCTTCCGAGCTGTGGGTTCCGGTCCTGTCCTGAAGAGGGTCCTGTCCTGAGGGTTTGCTGTCCTGTCCTGAGGGTCCTGTCCTGATTCCTATTCCGAGGGTATCCTGTCCTATCCTGGGTGTCCATTCTGCACCTGCTGTCCTTGAGGGGTATCCTTCCTTGAGGGTTTCCTGTCCTTAACTGACCCGTGGCCAGGGTTTGGTTTCCACACCTTTCTAGGTAAATATTGCTCTGAACCTCTTGAAATTCTTGCACCTTCTGAATTTCTAACTTTGCTTTAATAAAGTTCAACATTGCATATGTGATATTTTCCATGCCTTTCTGCAACTATTGAAAGTCATTTATATTTTCCCTAAGTTTATTCCTATGTCTTCTCATTTGTTAGAAATTATATTTTGCATAGCAGTGTGTCATTTCCTGATATGGTCTAGAACTTCGTTGCCTAGATTGTTCAAAGGCCCCTTCACCTTAAGTGAAGCGTGTTATTCATTATAAGCTCTCCTATAGTCACTCACACTTAGGCTATCCCTGTTTAGATAATACTGACTTGCATAGTATCTTTTCTCGTTACATTTTATTAGTACTTTGATGATTACTCTGTCATTATTTCTTTATGCATATATGATTTACGTTATCTTGGTTATTGATTGCCTTGTTTTATTGTACCTCATGCAAGAAAATAATGAACTTTAGATAAACATTTTAAAACTTCCAGTTGTCCGTGGTCATTTAAACAGTATTTGAATGTTATTGGTTGGGTTTGTATTTGCTGCCTTTTCTTTACAGCTAGCTCCCTGATTCATTGTGGTCATTAGGCACCCGCATCGGTGGATGGTAAGTCGGGTGCACCGAAAATTGGTAGCAGGGAACACACACACACCAACTTGGTAGAGCTCGTGAAGTCACCTGATCGATGTATATGGTGATTTGAAAAGTATATGGGCCCTGAAGCCGGAAACGGCGAAAACTATTGGTCGGGTGGCCTCGCGCGCTCTATCAGTTTTCTGGTAGCTAGAGGATGGTTAGGGACTAGTTGAGAGTAAGGCAGGGATTAGTTGGACTAGTTAAGTCGGAAGCTGCTATTATATTAATGCTGCTATAAGAGCGGCTGTTCTGAGGGAACTGATCACTCTCTTGTGAATACGCTGCTGAAATTCATGAATTACTGTATTGCCATTATTCTTGTTCTTATATTGTTATATGTACTAATCCATGCAATTGTCAATCGTTTAGTTGTATGTTGTCCGAACTCCCCGGGGAATTGAAAGGGCAAGTGGTGAATAGAATCCATTGTCCTGAGGTCACAGGTTCGAGGAAAGTTAGGTGCAGGTTAGGATAACCGGGAAGCACTAACTAGGGTTTTCTGAATACATGTGTGAATAAATGACAGTAACGGGGTTCATTGGCAAAATTCCCATAGTGGCGTAACCTAGTAAGGGTCACATCGGAAGAGTAGCAGGTTCCTCGGAGCTAGCGTGAAAGCAGAGGGGTCCGCTGAGAAACCTTAAACTCGGAATATATCCCGGAAAGAAGTGGATGAGTTTAGGGGAATAACAGGTTCACCGATGCTAGAGTGAAGGGTAGGCGGAAGAGATCTGCCCGCAGCGCGTGAAAAGTAAATGGAAGTAGTTTACTTGCAGTAAAACAATTCTTTCTCTGTCTAGACACTTGAGCACTGTGGCGAATGTATATTTGTTGTAAAATAACCAAGCACTGAGCACTTTAAAAGAAAGAAAGTTTCCGTTACCTTGTGAAGGGAGGGAGTCAGTCGCGAAGCGCCTCTGACGTCACTCTGTGCCGCGCTAGGATTGGTAGAAGCAGCGGGCGGGTAGCGGAGCTGGAATTGTAAAGGAGGGGTGAGCGCCGGAGCGTGGGAACTGTCTCACGAAGGGGCCGCGCACCCATTGGAGGAGCTTATTTAGTGCCGCGCACCCATTGGTTGCACGAATTTCTGAAGCGCGTTCTGATTGGAGGTAGTTTGTAAACAAAGTTTAGCGCAGAAGTCTTATGTGGCACTCGCAGACTACAGGAACTCGACCTGATCCAAGGCACCTAGGGTTTGAAAGGGATCAGTGGAAGACTAATAGATACGATATTATGTACGGAACCAAGAGAAAAATGTCCCTTGTAAGTAAGGTGAAAAATTATTTTAAAACGGACAAACCGATTAAATCTAGGGAAGGTGTTCTTGTCCCAGCACCCAATACTCCCGCCTCATTCATGATGTTTGACCGAGGGTACAATACCTGTGTGTGGTTGGAGAATTGGGTGAAGTACACAAAAGATGACGGAGTATTGGCTTTTCCGTTAGATGGTACTTTCAATGGTAGGATCTTATTTAATTTAAGAACCCGAATGAATGAACTGCATCCCAGACCGAGACTAACGCAGTATGAGGCATTAGAGGAATGGGAGATTGAGGCTTTTGAAAGAGAAAGACCCCGAATGGACAAGGGTTTGACCAAGTGGTACCCCAGGCAGAAACAGGAATCCAGGGATAAAAGGATGAAAAAGTGGAGGCAGAGCATGATTGTTGAGGGTCTGTTTCCCATGATGCCGGCATGTCATAACATTGGAGCGGGTGAGAAAAGTACTGAAAAATGTAAGCATTGGGGGGCCCTGGGGGATTCAGATGATGAACTAATAGATGACATCTGTACCAGAAGTCCGCCACCTTACAATGAGGGAACCCGACCTTCCAGTGTAGGAGATGTTCCCCGACGCCACTTCCTAAAGGAAGAAGACAGGTCCCTGGGACTGGGAGGGGGTGGTCAAGTATTGCCCTATCCTGAAAAACCCGAACCGACGGAAACAAGGGATATATATCCCAAAGTGCCCGCAAGCCAGGAAGAAAAATATTCACGTACGAAAATCTTTTTTCCCAGACCCTTGTATGAAAGCGAAGAGAAACCATCGAATTCAGGACTGCCTTTTGTTCAACCTCCATATGGGGAAGAGCGCAGGTCCTTTAATACTGGAACTTTATTCCCGAAACCAAATTATGGGGGAGGACCAAGTGAAACGCATCCTACTGCCCCGAGTTTTACTCCTCCGTTGACCCCACAGATATTACATGACACAACTTTAAGAAGGGTACTAGTGGAAAAGGAGCAAGAGGCTCTAGCTAGACAAAGAACAGAAATAATTCAGAAAATTTCCCAGTTAAATACCAGTCCTGAGGCATTGACTATTCCAGTAACTATTGGACCGGTGGTCCCGTTATACGGAAATGGTCAGGGAAATCCGATTACTCCAGTTATGACCCCAGGCATGGCAACCCCGAGACAGGAACCGATCATCATAGATGATCAGTCCAGTGAGTGCGAGTCTGAAGTTGCGTTTTTGGAATTGCCAAACAAACAGACTGGAAAGGGAATACAGCAGAGGCATAACCCTTTTAATACAAAAGAAATTAAATTAGAGACAGCAACAGGTACTAGGAATGTCTCTCTGGTAACTCCGGATGAAATTGAGAGTTGGAGTCGTGAATTAGAGAAACAGACTCCGCAAACAAAACCTTTAGACCTCTACAAGCTGAGGGTTGAAATAGAAGAATTAATGGCAGGAAATGTGGGGTTGGATCGATTGAATACCTACTCTGAAGAAGAATTGTCGTTCATATGTAAAAGCTTTACAAGGAACACCAGAGTGCTCCACGAAAAACTGACCGAAACAGCAGTTAGTATGGGGGTAGATATCTCAAAATCCAAGCCCTTACAGAAACCGTACAGAGCAGACTTCTCAGACAAAGATATAGAACACCTGAATGTGGCAGGGAAGAAGTTGCAGATTAAAGAATTAATGGGGGTACTGCAGAAATGGGGAGATGTGGAAAGATGGAGAAGCAGGTGGGCGAAAAAGAGGGAAGAGGTTCGCTCCCGACAAGTGACTCCCGAGTTTGCTTTAAGAGAGGTAGAAAAACCTGAGCAGTTATGCCCCATGCGCGAAGTTCCAGGAGGGAAATATGTGCATGTCCCCTGGTCTAGGCAGGATATTGTGTCCTTCACGAACGATTTTCCAAAATTACGAGAGAAACCAGTTGACTGGTACAGGCAGGTGGAGAGGTTCGTGAAGGTACAGAAATGTCTGTGGAAAGACCTGGATGGGTTTTTCGACATTGTGGTTCCAGTAGATTTATGGACCCAGTGTAAAATAAACATAGACTGGCCGAGTGAGGAGTACCCCAGAAACAAGGAAACTGGAGAGCCATCAAAGGATGTCATGCGAAAATATGAGCAGGTAATTCAGCATTTGAAAGAAAAGGTGCCCGCAAAGGAAACTGATTGGACAAAAATAGATAGAACAACACAGGAAAGGGACGAGACAGTGCACTCCTTCTATGAGAGGTTATTGCAGGTATTTAAAACATACAGTGGTATTGATAACATCGACCTGAAGGATATGACGCACTTTATTTACAGGTTTGTAAATGGTTTAAGACCTGAAATTTGTCAGTGGATAAAAGATAATAAAATCTGTTGGCATACAAAAAAAATGGATGAGGTCCTGCGGTACGCTAAGTACTGCGAGGACGAGATGGCAGAGAAGAAAAAGGCCCTTAAGGAAAAGGTGATGTGGGCTCAGGTGAAGCTCGCAGAACAGCAGGAAAAACAATTGAGTAACATGGTTAAAAATGCTGAGAACAAAGGTCCTGGGGGAGGGGGTGGAGGAAAGCCCCGGCCCAAATTTAGCAGGGAAGAGGCTATGAAGAAATTTCCCTGCCATCAGTGCGGCGAAATTGGACACTGGCGAAACGAGTGTCCTCAATTAGTCGATGTTAATGAAAAAACTCCTGATTTAACTCCACAGACGCAGAAAGAAAGACCAAGAAAGACTCAACCCCAGGTAAAAACAGTTCAGGTGCCTCGAGCACCCAAGCAGGTATACAGGGGAAGACAGGCAGAAGATGAAGAGATAGAGGTTTGGGAAAGCGGGGAGAACAGAAATACAGCAACTTCGCAGTATCTGCTGAATGATACCTTCCTTTGTAATGATCAGGACTGACGGGGCCTGAGAGGGGAGGACGAGGAGTGCGTACTTGGCGCTTCCTTGCCGGTAGACCAGTCTGGACCATATATTGAAGGAAAGGTTGACGGAAATGATGTCACCTTTCTGTTGGACACTGGCGCTACCCGTTCTACTGTAAGAACAGTGGACGTTCCAAACCTACCCCTCTCGGGAGAAAATATCCAAGTAGTGGGTGTATCTAATCAATTGATTAGTACTCCTGTTACCGAACCAATGGAGATTTCAATTGGAAATTTTAAACAGATGCATAGATTTGTCGTCTGTGACACCAGTCCAGTGAATCTACTGGGTCGTGATTTGCTGTGCAAAATGAACTGTACCATCTTTTGCACACCAAAAGGTGTGGAAATACAGACCCCAGATGAAGATGGCATTTATAAATTATTGTTACTTAGACCTGACTCAGAAATTAAAAGATTGACCCTGCAGGACTTGCCCCAAGAACTACAGGAAGCCGTAAAGCCAGAGGTGTGGGATTTCACTGGAAAGGATGTGGGGTTGATGAAAGATGTGGACCCCATACAGATAGCCATCAAGGACAATGCAGTATATCCTAACACTAGGCCCTACCGAATGAATGCTGAAGTGAAAGCAGGTGTCACTCTGGAAATACAAAAATTATTAGAAGGAGACATCATACAGGAAGTGATGAGCAGCCCATGCAACTCACCGATTATGGGCATCAAAAAGCCTAGTGGCAAGTATAGGGTAGTGCAGGACCTGAGAAAGGTTAACAAAATTGTAGTTCCTTGCTGCCCTATTGTCCCAAACCCTGCAGTGATATTGTACCAGATCCCTTGGGATGCTGAATGGTTCACTGTGATTGATTTATGTCATGCATTCTTTTCGATACCCCTGCACCCCGACAGCAAATTTCTTTTCTCATTTGCCTTCGAGGGTCACGTGTATTGTTGGAACCGGGTCCCTCAAGGGTATACAGAGAGCCCCTCTATCTTTAATCAGATCTTGAAAAAATGTCTAGAGACTTTGATCTTACCTGGGAACTCTGTGTTAGTACAGTACATAGACGACCTTCTACTGGCGTCTAAAAGTCACAGGGACTGTGTAGTTGACACCATTGCCCTCCTAAATCATCTGTGTGAGAAAGGGCATAAAGTGGCCCCTGACAAACTACAGTTCTGTGCGAAATCAGTAAAATATCTAGGACACCAGATAGAAAAGGGTGTCAGAAAAGTCACATCAGAAAGAGTGAGAATAATTCAAAAGATGCAGTTGCCCCGTACTCTGCAGACAGTGGATTCTGGGATTTGCAGCTTTAGCCAGGCCCTTGATAAAAATGACCACGAGAGGAATGCCAGATGTTGTAGAGTGGGACGATGAAAGTCTAATGGCTTTCACAAGACTGAAAAACTGTCTGTGTACAGCCCCTGCGTTGGGAATGCCAGATTATTCCAAAGAGTTTGCCCTTTTCTGTGACACTCGCGATAATTGCGCATTGTCAGTCCTGACTCAAGAACATGGCACGACCAGAAGGCCTGTGGCTTATTTCTCTGCCACATTGGACCCAGTAGCTGCTGGGTTACCAGGCTGTCTGAAAGCAGTAGCTGCTACCTGTGCAAGTTTGGAACAGAGTGAGTCCATTGTCATGGGACATCCTGTGACCGTGTATGTTTCACATGGAGTGGTAATTCTATTGACCAGAACTAAAACACAGTATCTCACCCCTAGTCGGCTGACTAAATACGAGAGGATTCTTGTGGGTGCAGCAAATGTAAGCATTGTTAGGTGCGGTATTCTGAACCCTGCCACCTTACTCCCCGACCCCTTGGAAATAGAAGGTGGGGATGATGATGAACATGATTGTATTGACCTGACAGAGTTCAGTACTAAGCCACGCCCAGACATAAAAGAAGTACCATTGCCTGAGCATGATAAAGAACTATTTGTGGATGGTTCCTGTCTAAGACATGAACTAGGAGGCTTGAGTGCTGCTTATGCAGTAGTGTCTTTCACCAAAATTGAAGAAGCAGGTTACCTATATAACATCAAGTCTGCACAAGTAGCCGAATTGATAGCCATGATAAAGGCTTGCAAAATTGGGAAGGACTTACGCATAACAGTGTATACTGACAGTCAGTACTGTTATGGAGTTGTGCATGACTTTGGCCAATTATGGCTACAAAGGGAATTCATGACTTCCTCAGGTACTCCCATTCGGAATGCAAAGGTTGTTCATGACCTTTTAGAGGCCATCCAGTTGCCCAAAGAACTGGCAGTGGTAAAATGTGCTGCTCATCAAAGGAGCATGGACAGAGTATCACTGGGAAACGATTATGCTGATCGAGTGGCCCAATGGTGTGCCAAAGATCGGTATATTGTAAATCCAAAACGAGGGGGGCCAGGAACCAGCTGCCAGCTTCAGGTGTTTGAAGAAGTGCCTACGTGGGATGAAGTGAGAGAGTGGCAGGAATCGGCTCCTTGGCAAGAAAGAGAGAAATGGAAGGAGGATGGGTGTAGACCGAGACGTGTGGATGGTGTGATTTTGGGCCCAACTGGTATGCCTGTGTTACCCCGACACTTGCTTGGCACAATGGCAAGATTAATACATGAAGGATCACACATTGGTAGGGATGCCATGATTCTGGTATTTCAACAGACTTGGTACAGTAAAAAGTTCAGGAAGGTAGCAGAGTCCCTCTGCCAGAGGTGCCTGTCATGTCAACAGATGAACCCAGGCAAGAGGACAATGGTTGAACTGAGCAGGATTGGGAGATCAGGGGGTCCCTTTATAAGGATACAGACTGATTTCATCACCATGCCCCGTTGTGAAGGGAAACGATATGTCCTTGTCATTGTTTGCGTATTTTCAAAATGGGTAGAAGCTTACCCTACTCCTCAAAGTGACGCACTGACAGTAGCGAAGTGTTTACTAAAAGAACTGATACCTAGATTCGGAATACCATGCATTATTGAATCAGATAAGGGTGGACATTTCCAGAATGAAATACTGGCTGAACTGTGTAAGGCCTTTGGAATAAGGCAGAAACTCCATTGTGCATACCACCCAGAGGCTTCTGGAATAGTGGAACAAGTAAATGGAACTATCAAAAACAGACTAGCAAAGCTGACAGATGCTACTGGCATGACCTGGGTGAAGGCCCTGCCCCTGGTCCTGATGGGACTGAGAAGTGTTCCTGACCGCAAGACAGGCCTAAGTCCCCATGAAATCATTATGGGAAGAGTGATGAGACAAGCATGGGTGCCAGGAAGCAAACTGTTGAGTATTACTGATGATTTGGTACTTGAATACTGCAGAAGATTGGGTGACCAAGTGCGTTCTATCTCTCGCCAGATTGGAGACGACGGCATCCTCAATCCAACGACTCCTCTCCACAGCTTGGTTCCAGGAGACTGGGTCAAAATAAAGAAGCACACTCGCTCAAGCTGTCTGGCACCAAGGTGGGGAAAGAAACGCCAAGTAATCCTGGTAACAACCACTGCAGTGAAGGTCGCAGGTGTTCCCCAGTGGATCCACGCTGGACACACCCAGAAGGTATTGCCAGACAAAGGATTTGAAGAAGAAGGGCAACCAGCAGAGGACCCTGAAGGAGCCAGACCAGAAACAACTGACAACGAGCAGCCCAGCACCAGTCAGGTTGCAGGAACAACAGACGTTGGCCCAGGAGTAGTTGACTACGAACTGCCAAGAAACCAGCCTGTGGAAGAGGTCCAGGAAACTGAGCCAGGAGTAGCTGAAGACGAGCTGCCAAGCATATGGCCAGAAGAATGGATACCGATGATTGATCTGACCGAAGATCCTATCAGAACAAGAGAACGACTTAGTGAAGGTAGAGAGTGGACTAGTCAGGAAAAGCAAGGCACAGGCGAAGAACCTCAGCCGCTTGAGATTCACATCAAAACTGAGGAAGGAGAAGGTCAGACAGGGACAGAGCAGGTATTCGATACACCACCGCTAACACCTGATGCAGATAAGGGAGAGACTAGAAATAGAGTGATAGTTCGAGCAGAAGAAAATCAAGAGATCGAAGTGCTTGAACAGGATCAGAGAGGGTTAAAAGAACGGGTTCAGGAAACAGAAACAGAAACAGAGACAATCGAAAGCCAAAAACAAAATATTCCTGAACAAGGCCAGATTAGCAACCAGGCAGAAGAATTTGATGCTAGCCCTGGAACTAGCCAGATAAGGGAAGTAGGAGAAGAAAGTGGAGAAGAATTACCACAAGATAAAGAGAACAAGAGAATAAGAAAAGAAAGTGAAGTCCAAGTACCGACTAAGAGACTAAAGAAAAGAAACAACCTTGAGCCTAGGTTTGTAAAAAGATTGAGACTTAGGATAAAGACAGTGGAAGAAAAACATGCAGAAGCAAGAAGAAGTGCTCGGATAGCAGAGCAAGAAGAAGACTCTTCCAAAAGAAGGAGTGAACGAATAAAAAGACAAAACAAAAAGTACAAGTCTCCTGAATGGACACTGGTTTTGGAGGAGCTTGAAGATCTTGATATAACTGACGTGAGCGACGGAGAACCCGTCCCAGAGTACTCAGCTGAAGAGGAGGACGAACCACCGTGAATTTGCACAAAGTAAGCTAATTGTGTGAAGCCAAAAAGAGGGGTTCGAGAGACTCCTTCTGAGCCAAAATGTCTGATTCAACAGTGAATGGTAGACCTAGTTGCAGCCGTTTTAAGACGTGTTGCAAGGTGTGTATATGTAGTGTAGTAGTACTGATAGTTATCTGGATAGGATTAACAATTTTCATTCCCTTTGCTGTAAGTAAAGATACTAACATTGTCCCTACTGAAGTTGTAAATACTGACAATGAGGAGCTAACAACACAGAGTGTAACACGACATGAAAGAGCTTTGAGACAAACAAAACAGAACTTACAAGCATCAGATGAGGGAGGACTACATTATCATGGAATGAAGAACAGGACACACTTAAATGTTTTCGCAAACTTGTTAATACACTATGTAGAGACTATGGAAATTGAAGATTGCTATGTCTGCATGAAGCTACCTACTTCGGTGGCTGAGGGCGTGACATACCATCATCTGCCATTGACATATGGAATCTCCTGTAGCATTTTAGCTAGTTTATTCTATAAAAGAGGACCGTTACAGTACTATTACTCTAACAATGACGTGATCTTTTCTGAACTTCCTATACGTGGGAACTTGAATCCTGTACATACCAAAACTGACACCATAAGATATATGGGAGACTACTTTCTGACTATAGGTAACATTGACATAGCAGACGCACACAGAGATAACTTGACTTGTTCTTTGCGTGAGCAGGAAAAGATGTTCCTGAACATGGCAGAGAAAAGGAGAATTAAAATTCAAAAGAAGGCTAATGACGAAAGTCAGAAAAAGCCAAAGTGGGCAGAGAACATGGAAGGCACCTCATCTGGTGGAGCGGGTCCTGCTCTGTTGCTGGATTTTGAAAAGAAAGGCAAGCTATGTCTTCACCGCGAGAAGACTAGCTATTATAATAATGTTTTCATTGGTTCCAGTGAATGCGAACATAATTACAAGGTAATTGGAGGTTGGGGTTTCAAAAATGGGTCAGAGCCTGTGTTTCCTGGAATTTATTATATTTGTGGGGACAAGGCTTATTTCAAATTGCCGGATCACTGGTATGGAAGCTGCTACTTTGGCATTGTCTTCCCGAAAATATACCATGTGAATGGAAAAGCTGGAAGCAATGAAGATACTAATGGCTTAGTGCGTAGTAAAAGAGAAAGTATAGGTGAAATTATGGGTAGTATTTTCAGTGCACTGATACCTGGAGTGGGAGTGGTTCTGAACACTCACAGAATTTGCAAATTGTCTACTATAGTAGATGTGCTGTCTACTGAAACGGCTCATGGATTTCTGCTGGTCAATACCGAAATGGTTGCGATCAGATCAATGGTTTTACAAAATCGACTTGCTCTTGACACCTTATTAGCGAAAGAGGGCGGAGTCTGCCGGATGTTGAAGGCGCAACATTGTTGCACTTATATTCCGGATAAAAGTGTACAGATCAAAAGATATGTGAAAAACATTACTAATTTGGCAAAGGAACTCAAACCACTCGAGGTTGATAGTGCCTGGAAGAGACTGGTAGATGGTCTCTCAAATGTAGGTCATTGGCTTGCTAGCATAGGTAAAAGCTTATTATTCAAAATTCTGATGCCAATTGGTATTATAGGTCTTATTATACTTTCCATTTTCTTATGCTGTAAATACCGCAAGCGTACCAAAAAGCACGAGGTAAATGCAAGAGGAGTGAAACGAAGTGTGGATGAGATTGAATTAGAGGAGGTGAATGATCAGATATACAAAAAGGTGAAGACTTCTCACCCTGCTAAAACTGAGAGAGAAAAGTTAGAACGGCTGCTGGAAGAAATAGAACTTTATAAAGTATGAAAGAAAGTTGGCATCTGGTTCCATTATAATTTGTGATGATAGTAAATATCATCAAAGAGGGGATTGATGAAGCAAAGCTTCGCATATTTTGCGGCTTGCCGAAGTCAAGAACCTCGTTTATGTGTAATAAGGTAACAAAATGTATGTTTTACTAACATTTATTCTGTTTAGGCAAAGTTCCCGAAGCTTGCCTATGTGTATTTCTAATGAATTTAATCCGTGTCCTCTAATATGGCCGCCGCTTGTATTTTAGTTACTGCGCATGCGTCAGCCACACTCACGTGTCCTGACGCGTCTGCAGAAGTGGAGGGAAAGTTATGCGCATGCGTAATTCATAGCTGTGCTTATCATGTGGTACTGCTCGTGCCACTGCTCTTGTGCCCGTATCAATGTAGCTAACATTTAGATGCAATAAGTTTATTTCTTGATGATGAGTTAAAGGTACAAACCCTGTGATGTGTTTTCATAATGACATTATTATGTATTAATTTGTTTTCGCTTACTTTTCATGTACCGCGGGGAATGGGGGTCCAAACTGATTGGGAGCCATATTGACGGTCTCTTCTGCGCATGACCAGGGAGCATTGAAAAGTGGCCACTTTGGACAGTGGAACTCAGCCAGCTGGCAGCCACAGTCAAGATGCGCCTGGGAAAGCCACCTCTGCGCTACGAGAACGGCGAATGTTGCTCCTCATGTGTTACAATGTTAATTTCCTGCACAGTTCTCATGAGAACCCCAAACCTGCTAGGCGGTACCCAAATATGTTAATGAAGGCTTCAAATCGTGTATTGTGATTGGTGTGTTACCCAAATCCTACCTTAGGACCAATCCAAATTGAGGGATTTTGACACTTTGCAACATTGGGGGGTGGTACACTGTCCCCAAACTGTATATCTACCCTGGGTTCACCTAGTGAACCGTCCGACTTGTCTGGTTTAGCTGACCTGTCACTGACCCAACGCACTCAATAGGTGACTGAAGATACAGAGCGCTGCGAAGCACTCTGTCCGAATTTGACCATAGACTGAGGTTCTACTGAACCTTAAAGTGCTGGCAAGGCACTTAGCTGGGAGTTCGCTGACCCAATCGGGGTCTTGATCGATAGCTGCAGAACGGGTGGAGCGCAGGCGTTGCTTCCGAGCTGTGGGTTCCGGTCCTGTCCTGAAGAGGGTCCTGTCCTGAGGGTTTGCTGTCCTGTCCTGAGGGTCCTGTCCTGATTCCTATTCCGAGGGTATCCTGTCCTATCCTGGGTGTCCATTCTGCACCTGCTGTCCTTGAGGGGTATCCTTCCTTGAGGGTTTCCTGTCCTTAACTGACCCGTGGCCAGGGTTTGGTTTCCACACCTTTCTAGGTAAATATTGCTCTGAACCTCTTGAAATTCTTGCACCTTCTGAATTTCTAACTTTGCTTTAATAAAGTTCAACATTGCATATGTGATATTTTCCATGCCTTTCTGCAACTATTGAAAGTCATTTATATTTTCCCTAAGTTTAGTCCTATGTCTTCTCATTTGTTAGAAATTATATTTTGCATAGCAGTGTGTCATTTCCTGATATGGTCTAGAACTTCGTTGCCTAGATTGTTCAAAGGCCCCTTCACCTTAAGTGAAGCGTGTTATTCATTATAAGCTCTCCTATAGTCACTCACACTTAGGCTATCCCTGTTTAGATAATACTGACTTGCATAGTATCTTTTCTCGTTACATTTTATTAGTACTTTGATGATTACTCTGTCATTATTTCTTTATGCATATATGATTTACGTTATCTTGGTTATTGATTGCCTTGTTTTATTGTACCTCATGCAAGAAAATAATGAACTTTAGATAAACATTTTAAAACTTCCAGTTGTCCGTGGTCATTTAAACAGTATTTGAATGTTATTGGTTGGGTTTGTATTTGCTGCCTTTTCTTTACAGCTAGCTCCCTGATTCATTGTGGTCATTAGGCACCCGCATCGGTGGATGGTAAGTCGGGTGCACCGAAAATTGGTAGCAGGGAACACACACACACCAACTTGGTAGAGCTCGTGAAGTCACCTGATCGATGTATATGGTGATTTGAAAAGTATATGGGCCCTGAAGCCGGAAACGGCGAAAACTATTGGTCGGGTGGCCTCGCGCGCTCTATCAGTAGCACTTCCCACCTTTCAACAAGATGAAGGTACACCGGTATCTTCTTTCTTTTTGCCCACTGCCCTTACCACGGGAAAGGGGAAGGTGGGCTCCATTGCACAAGTTACTTACCTTCGGTAACGATATATCTGTAAGAAACATTAGTAGTAATAGATTCCTTACCTTAGAATTACCCCCAGGCGTCAGATTGGATCAGCAAAGTTTTTGTCAGCAGTACCCGTGCGTGTCGGAAGGTGGCGCTGTGCGGCTCCGTGTTTGTCGTAGGCGTCGTGATCGCCGGGATAACATCGCGGCAGCTACTTAGGTGCTGCCCTCATTCGCTGACATCAGTTCTGTACACGACTTTCCCGCACCAGGAACACAGTGCCATGCAAGATACTGACCACTGGTGCCTGAAGCTACGGCCCTGAAAGGGATGACCTTAAACCTAGAAATCAGTTCACAGAACGGGGAGGATAGGTGGGGCGGTAAAGAATGTATCACTACTTATGTTTCTTACAGATATATCGTTACCGAAGGTAAGTAACTTGTGCATCTGAAAGAAGCATGAGTGATAGATACCCCAGCAATACCAGCCCCGGTGGTGGATCTGCTAACCAAGATCACACCAGAAAGTCCTGGAGAACAGAATGGCCAAAGAAGCCGTCTCTCTGGACTTGGCTGTCCAGGAAGTAATGCTTGGTAAATGTTTGCAGCGAGGCCCATGTAGTTGTCCGACCAATGTCATGCAAGGGAACTCCCCGTCCCCAAGCAGTAGTGGCTGCCGTCGCCCTGGTAGAATGGGCGCATAGCCTCACTGGAGGCTCCTTTTTAGCCAAAGAGTAACAAGCCTTGATGCACAGAATGACCCACCAAGAGATGGTCTGCTTGTGCATGGCCCGACCTTTCGTGGTGCCCACGTAGCAAACAAAGAGCTGGTCATCCATCCGGAACTGTTGAGTGCGGTTCAAGTAGAATGAGAGCGCTCATTTTGGGTCCAGACGGTGGAGCCTCTCTTCCTCTTTTGAGGGATGCGGAGGCAGAAAGAAAGTGGGCAAAGTCATGGCCTGCCTGATGTGAAAGGCAGTGACAACATTTGGCAGAAAAGATGGACAAGTCCTTAGAACAACTTTATCCGGATGGACAGAGAGAAAAGGAGGTTTAGAAGAAAGAACCTGGAGCTCACTTACTCTTCTGGCAGAGGTGATGGCAACCAGGAAAGCAGTCTTTAAAGTGAGAAGACAAAGAAGACAGTTGTGAAGTGGCTCAAAGGGAGCACACATCAGATATGTCAGAACCAGGTTCAAGTTCCACTGAGGCATTATGAAAGGAACAGGAGGAAATAGATGAGTAATGCCTTTTAAGAATCTACTTACAACAGGGGACTTGAACAGGGAAGGCTGATCTAGAAGCCGTAAAAAAGGCTGAAATGGCAGATTGATAGTGCCCAAAGCAGAGCCCTGCTAACCCAAAGAAAGTAAGAATAGAAGAACCTCTGAAAGAGGGGCAGAAAGGGGATCCACAGCCTTTGCTGTGCACCATGCCACAAACTTATTCCACCGCCCTACGCAACACCACTGCATAACTTGCTCCCTCATCCGTAGCCACGGAAGGAGGAGACAGCATGCTGAGGTCAGGTGAGGTGTCGAGATCGCAGGCATCCCCAAAATCCTCTCGCCAGTCCAGATGTATGACATTGTTCTGCATTCTGTCCATCAATTGTTCTTTTTGCATCAGTCTGGTTCATAGTCACACTGTTGTGTGAGAGGGTCCTCAGACCCCTCCCAGTCCTCCCCGTCCTCCGAAGTCTGTGAAACAAGCTAAAAATAAGGAGGTCGAACGTAGGGGTAGAAGGGCCCCATTGGTGTCGGAATATGGGTCGAGCAACGCCGATCCAACGCTGCGTCTGGTTCGGGGCTAAAACCGGTGTCGATGTTGGTGGTAGCACCGGACGACGTCGGAGGTGGTGCCGGAGGTGAGGTCGATACCGGTGGAGGTGTTATGAGGTCAACCGGTGTCGCCTGGGATCCGAGCCCAGATCCAGGGTGGTCCTCTGGCACCGGGGCCGAAGCCATCGGCGACGGAATGGTAGGACGCCAAGTCGGGCCCGCGGGGCCCAAAGGTGCACCGGCTGGGCCAGACGGCCCAAAGAGTTGGCTATGGCAGCAAGAAACTCTTGCACCTGAGCAGGCATCGCCGGCGGACCCGGAAAAGGTGGGTAGGCCGGCGGCAGCGGTACAGGCTTTGCCGGTGCCGCGGGGGTGGTACCACCCACACCCTCAGCCGCAACGGGCGAGGGGAAGTTGACACCGCTTCTTCGACTTCTTTTTGGAATGCTACGACTTACCTGACCCCAAGTGCGAAGACTTAGATCCAGACGAACGATGGTGACTTCTCCACGACCGGTCCCTCGACTTCCCACAGAACCAGGACCTTGAGCGGTGCGGAACCGACTGGTGGACTTCCAGCAACTTTTGGGACTGGTCCCGCAAAGTCTTCGGCGCCATGGCCTGGCAGTCAGGCAAGACTTGGAGTCATGGTCGCGCCCCAGGCAGTAGAGACACAGGCGATGCGGGTCAGTCACCGACATCAAGTGGCGATAGTCCCCGCCAGGGCCGTTTTTAGATGTTTTGCCGCCCTAAGCGAGAATTGCAAAAATGCCGCCCCACCTACTCAAATGCCAGTCTACGCTCGATGCAAGAAACCCTCTCAAACCATGCCACTGTGTGCGCGCCCAGAACCGCCATCTTAAGTAAACACATACATGCATACAAACACTCATCTTGGCGGAACACATGCAAAAGGCCAACAACTTAATTGCCTTTGCAGAACGATAGTTTTTTTCGCAGGGAGAAGACGTGCAAATGGCAGACCTGCTTCACTGCAGCGCTACAGGGAACAGCCTCTGCACACTGTCCTTGGACCATCACCCTGCGTCTCCGAGGACCAACCGGGTCAGATGCCAGGTGCCCATGGAAGGGCAGTGCGTCATCTCCCACGTTGGTGGAGTCGGAAGATCAGACGCAAGCACCTGAGTGCCTATTTTGCTGGTTTATGAATAGGCTGTCCTGTTTTCAGTTTCTATTTTTGGTAAATTCTGGTGGGGTTTTTCCAGTGTTTTCAATATCTTAAAAAACAGTTGTTATCAGTGGTTACACATTTTCACGCCACTAAAAACAACAGAAAAAGTGTTTTTCCGGTGTTTATGGAACGATTTGCTTTTATCATTGCTTGCTTTCTGCACTGAAAGAACATGGTATATAGACAGTGTACCTATAGTGTATATGAGGTCCAAAGAGATTTTTGCAAATTAATCCTATTTAAGTACACCATACAATACTTCTTCAGTGAGTCTTTGGTCAGGTGCCCTCGCGCTTTCCTTCCCATGTAAACTTCTGTGAAAAGGCCCTCTCAGCATTCATAGCCCCTTGGGCTGAGAACCGTCAGCTAGGGGGCACAGTTGGGATGACTCTTTCTTTGATGCCACATAAAGCACGAAATGATAAATATTTGCATTTTAGTTCCTGGGCATAAGAAAACAGTGCACCAGAATGGACTAAAAAGTCAATAGCATCCTTCATTAACTCTGAAGATTGTAAAGATGCTTTCATCATACCATCTAACAAGTGGCAAGGATCTCCAACAGGGAATCACTTCAGCTCGGGTATCAATTTTGACAGGTCATCAAATTTTTTTTTATATACGTAGCTGAATCACTACAAATACAAACAATATCACTCCAACCTTTGTTGAACTTGGAAAGAACCTTTTCTGCAGAGCATAATAAGTGACACTGCGTTCCATGTTTTCCAAAAGTCTGGTGTCACGTTTTTACCACTATCCCAGATGCTTGGTGATATATATACTTGTCACTATACCTTGCATTTAATGTTTAAAGCCTGAGGTGTTGGCAATTCACCTACTATCAATACTGACCCACTAGAAACTATGGTCTGATATATTAACGGTTTTTACCCATTCTCTGTGGGTAAATGTGATGACACATATTAGGAAAGATTTTTATGAAACTAGCCATTTTACCTATCAGTGAAAGAATCAAATGCAGCCAAAATATCAAATGTGAGTTTGATATGTCCTGATTCTCTACAGTTTATAAAATAATTAAACTGAACCAAAAACGTGAAAATAAACCCTGCATCTTTAGACCAAAGGCCTTAAAACTTAAAAAAAGTAAAAGGAAGAAGAAACAATATTTTAGTGGCATCCCTAAAGAACAAAACTCAAGCAGAATAATGTTAGTCAGTCTTTCTTACTGCTAGCTTGTATAACAAAGTTACATTTTATTGACCCCTTCAGTAAGAACAGAATGATTCTTTCACTTTCTTTTTCCTTTCTTTGAATGGCATTTAGTTTGTGGTTGTGCAGGTGTTTTTTCAGTGTTTATATGTTTTCACCGGAGAGGGCTATTTTTCTTTCAGTGGGGTTTTATCAGTTATTATAGGTTTAAACCTAAAACCCCACAGCCTATTTATGAAGGACTGATCTTTGTGTGGCTAGAGCAGAGTTACAGCCTTCCCAAAATGCCATCTTCAGAGCTTACTTCAGGCAGGCATGCGACCAACTCAGACACTCAACCACGGCAGTCTACACTGCCCGTCTACAGCAGCGAGCTTCCCTCCAAGGGCAGGCTTGCTGCACTTGCATCAATAGATCTCGCTGAATCACTTCTGCAGCCCCTCGGCCACTTTCCTGAGAGGGGCTTCACCCAGTAGTGCTCTGAACCAGTTACAGGGTATTGGGTTTTGCAGCACACGTTTGTAGTACCTGCATGCAACGGAGCGTGTGAAGGGGAGGGAATGGTGGCATTTGTGAAAACAGCCTGTGGCCTGCCAGCCCTTTCCCAGAGGACCAAGCTCAACTTCTCCCTGTCAGCAAAAATCAGCAAGAGAAAGAAACTGCGCGATCACCATACCTGAGCCAACATACACAGTCGGTCTCCCTGTACACAGAGAGAGGGTGGTGCGACGTGCGAGTCACCGTCACTGGCTAAATGATGCAGGGCCATCATTGGTAGCGCGTTCCCGCGCTACAAGATTGATGGCCCTGGGACCGACACACTGGTACCGCCGGCCCATTACACACAACACTATGCTAGGGTGTGCTCAGTGTTGTGCAGCATGTACAAGCAGGTGCGCTTGCACTCACAATCAGGTGCTGCTGCCTTCAAATAAAAAAATGCTTTCCCCCTTTTGCCGCCCTAGGCGGCCGCCTAGTCTTGCCTAATGGTAGAAACGGCCTTGGTCCCCGCAGTTCTTACAACCGGGCATCCCTACGACACCAGGAGTCGATCAACTCAGAAGAAATGAGGTAAAATGCCTCGAAAAAACTCGGTCAAAGAGTAACGGGGTACGCTCTTTCCGGATCTGCGCTTGCTGGCGCGTAAAAATAAAGAACTGATGTCAGTGCGCGAGGGCCGCATCTAAGTAGCTGCCACAACGTCATCATGGTGATCACAACACCTACGACAGACACGAAGGCGCACAAAGCCACCTTCCAAAGTGCAGGGGTACTGCTGACAAAAACTTCCCGGATCCAGTCTGACACCTGGGGGTAATTCTAAGGTAAGGAATCTATTACTACGTGTTTATTTCAGATGTACCAGTTACTGTAGTGGTCAAGGAGGCAACAAATGATGACTGCAATGCACTAAATGCGCGGGGTGGGCTCCCTGCAACTGGAGAGGGCCTGGATTATCAAGTGGGGGTCAAAGATGTAGCTGAACTGCATTCCAGGGCTGTTACGAACCATGCACCCCTGAGCTCACCTTCACAAGCTGTGCAAAATTATAGCTCCCTGGATCAGTCAATTTATGCGACGAATGTTCAGGCATCAAGATCCATACAGGTAGGGCAGCAGAGGGGAGGGGGGGAGGAGGGGAGGGGGACAGAGCCTGGCAAAAGCGACCCGGAAAAGGAGGCTGGCGACCGCTTTTTTTCGTTGTCTGAAGGGGCTGAGTGGTCGGTGGATGGGTCTGACTCCTCTTCTGGTTTCAGCGAGAACAACAGTGAACAAGAAGAGTGTCAAAGAGGGCGAGCCATGACAGCCCGTTAGATGGGCAAAAAGGCAGGTCAGCGAGTCTGAGGGCAAGGAATTCGCCTGGGATTATACATCCACAGACCACTTAACTGGCTCCCCTTCTGGGACTCAACAAGGCAGTAGCGGCTCTGACTCGCCTACACTGAACGCTATCTATCAGGCAATCTTAATGCATCGCTAAGAGACGCACCAAGATAGCCACAAGGCTCAGTCTGCATTAAGGAAAGTGCAAAGAGTGGTCAGAAAACTATCGAATATATGCAATGTCGAGGGTTTCTGGGAGGTGGACCTGGGGTGAGAGGGAGAAGGGGAAGCAAAGGGCCAGTGTAGGGGGGCACAAATCAAAAACATTACCCAGAGATGGAATTAAGGTAAACACAAGGTAACCAGAATTTGGCAAAGTTGCGATTAAGAACAGACAGGTTATTTCAGAATGGACTAGATGGGTAAAATAACTATATGCTCGGTAAATTTAGGAGGGATGAATGACAGGTCGAAACGGTCAAAGGTGGCAGTAGGAGGTTGATTGCCCCATATATTGTATGTATGCAGGAGACCCATATCCCATGGGATAAAAAGGAGTTGATGGCAACAAGGGGGTAGAATCTGTTGTCCTGTTCCTCACAGAGTTCCAACATTCGGGGGGTATAAATATTAGCCAAATCACAAATTGTGGCGATTCGGCATAAGCACTCGGACTCGTTGGGGAGGTGGGCACTGGCTGAGCTCGAGGTAGGACTTAGAGTCTGTGTAATTTATGGGTCGATGCCGTCCCGGATATTTGGTCCGCACATCGAATTAGAGAAACACAGTCTTACGTAACCTACAGGAGACGCCATTATCCCTCCCCGTGATCCTTGGGGGAACCTGTAGGGGATTGAACACCGCTCCCGCTGTCTCTAGATTCTCTCGACTTTGCTGATTTCTACCTTGCCGTTCCCGACCGTGCTAAACCCGATGGTCCCTGAACTCCTTAGTACAGCTGTGCTCCGTTTATCTAATGGTAAATGCAACCCTTTCCTAAAAAAAATGCGAAACTATTGAATACGAACTCACCCGGGGAACGGCCCTTTGTCTGAAGCGTTACAGATCTGTCAAGCTAAACCTTTTCCTGAATTCGAACCCCCAGCTAAATGGGAGATTTATTTCGCCTTCTACCCCGTCTACCAAGAGACCAACGTATCTTCTGTGGCCCCAGCCCGCTTCACTTCACTTCCGCCCTGATGAAGGTGTAGCCCGGCCCGGGCTGTACACCGAAACGCGCGTCGGCGTTTGTTCCACCCCGGAACCCACTATAAAATCGTCCTAGATTGTATGCCATCTTTCCCACACTCATCTATGGCTACTGTGTGAAGCAAAGTGTGAATGACTGAGAATGATTGCTTGTATGTCTGGTGATAGTTCTTGCGGAAACTTGGGCCCTGTTTAGTAAACTACCCTAATGTTTTAGTGTATATTTATTTATTGCTGTCATTGTTGCACATATGTCTTTGTATCTAAAAAAATACTAAAAAAGAAAAACATGAATCATAATAATCCATAATAAACTTTTTTGATACAATTCTAATTGTGATGCATTTATGAGATATCCTCTTAGGGTTCAGAGTGATTCTTAACTTGGACCTATTATAGGCCAACCTTTCAAACCTTCGGGCAGGCTCTTTTCCTGTTTGATACTTAATTTATGGGTCGAACCAGAATGATCCAATGATATTCAAGGATCTTGAGATCGAGGTAGTATCCTGGCCGTACCCGCTGGTCATCACTGGAGATCTCAACATACACCAAGCAGCTGAAAACCAACGACCCCAGCAATATCGGGGGGAAAACCTTGTGTAAATAGGGCTCTGTCTTCCCTTATGGATAGTCATGGCCTAGTAGATATATGGAACGTCAAGCATCCAAATTATCCAGGCTATACCTATTACTCCTGCCCGCATAAGAAATATGTTCAACTTTACTATTTTTTAATAACAGTAGGCTTGAGAAGCAAAACTGAAATTAGCTTCCGAAGGTTATTTCGGACCATAGCCCTCTGATCTTTGAGGTAGAGATTGAAGCGGCCACTAAGCGTCGCTTTAAGTGGACATTCGATAGGAAACTGTTGACGAATATAACCTTTGTCGAGCATATTAGAAATTGGACGCATGTTATTTTTTTACATCAATAGGTACAGTGCCTCATGAGGTACAGTTTGGGATGCCTTTAAGACCCACGAGAAGATACAGCGCCAGTCTGGGAACGAGAGGCTTCTGAAGAAATTGGGCGAGGCTGAGCAAGAACATGTGATTCGTATTGAATGGGGACAAGGGGTGGCACAAATCTAGCTCAAAATTGTTGCCTTTAAAGCAGAGATTAGCAGTTGGCTAACTCGAAGATCGGCCATAGAATTTCAAACTCATAGGAACTAAACATATGAGTACGGAGAATCAGTTGGGAGAAGGCTTGCGCTACGCACACAACAGAAAGCAGCTAGAAGTAGATCAGGCATTATATAAAGGAGATGTCAGGGTAAACCTGGATATTTCCCAAGCAGTGTCAGAGGCAGAGCTTGGGGTTAAACTAGATCGATCAAACTGCCCGGAATGAGTTAGAAGAGGATATAACACTTGAAGAGGTACTAGCGGCTTTAAACTATCTTCCTTCAGGGAAAGCTGCTGGTCCTGATAAAATACCTCTTGAATTCTATAAGACACTTCAACCCCAATTGGCCCCTATTTTATTAGACTTGTTCCTGGGGTACAATACAATGGGTCTCCATCCGAGTCTTGAGAAGGTACAATAATCATATTTCCTACGAAGGACAAACCCCTGGAAAACCCAGCCTCACATAGGCTGATATCATTGATAAATTCCAACACGAAGATCTAGGCTAACATTTTGCCGGGTAGACTGGGGAGGGTTATAGCCCTTTTGGTGTCACCCTGGCAGCATGGTTTCATACCAGACAGAGAAACAACGAACCACATAAGGGGGGCTAGAACTTTATTTGATATCACAGCCGAGACAGGGGGACAGATGGCTACGGTCCTCCTCGAGAAGGCTTTTGATCAGGTAGCCTGGAGTTTCCTGTGGGGGATATTTGGATTAAAGGGTTTTGGCCCCCAAATGATCTCCACTATTAAAGCTATGTATTCCAATCCATATGCACAGCTCCAGTTTCTGGGTGAAGACTCAGAAATCATAAAAGTGTTGCGGCGGACCAGGCAGGGGTGCCCCTGTTCTCCCATATTGTTTGCCCTTTATATAAATCCATGAATTGAGTAGATCTTGAATAACCACGGGATAAAACTGATTATCTGTGGAGGATAAGAACTAAGGTGCTTGCATATGCAGATGGCATTGCCATTATCACCACTGACCGTGAAGGAGCAGTCATGAAAATCGAAGCTGTGGCCAGAGAGTTTGGCCTAACCTCAGGCTATACTCTGATTAAAGGGAAAACACAAGTCATCTGTACCGAAAATATTTTTTATTGAGATCCAAGGTGGGTGGATACAGCTGTGTATCTTGGTGTTCGCATTAGTACCAAGGTAGACATTATAGACAGGATCAACCTTAATCCCCTGGTAAAAAAAAATATCTACAGACCTGAAACGTATAAATGGGCTTCATTTAACAACTACTGGTAGGGGCAATGTCCTGAAAATTATCATGTTTCCTAAGATGCTCCATCTCTTTCGGTCACTACCAGTGGCTGTAGATGAAGCAATACTGAAAACTCTGAAGTCCATTTTTACAAATTTTATTTGGCAATATGGGAAGGTGAGGCGATCATAAAAGTATCTGTCTCTCCCACAAGAACGGGTGGGCTGTCAGTCCCTAATATTACGTTTTATTACTGGGCGGCTCTACTACAAAAAATGCTAATTTTATTTACTACAGATAATGGTGAAAGGACAGATCAGAAAGGCCATAGTGTCCTTTCCACAATTTATGAGCTAGCCCTAGGGAGAAAGGCGGAGATACTTCTGCTGTGACAGCTGGAGCCGAGCTATTATAAGAAAGTCTGGGTCAAGGTAGTACTTAATGCTTGGCAAATATAGAGTAAGGCTTGCAAAGCTATGAAGATCCGGAAATATTGTAGATATACATCACGGTGTCACTCCTCCCTTTTCCTGACTCTATTTTATGATGTAATGGGAAGACAATGGGAGCAGCTTGGCCTGGCAGTAATAGGGGATCTCTATCTCCTTGACCAGATATGTCCTTTTACCCATTTGCAGCATGGGTTTGATATCCCTAATAATCAATATTTTAAATACGGCAAATTAGGGAATACCTCAGCAATTTCAGGGCGGCCATATCCCTAGATAAAATACCACTGTGGAGGTAATTGCCTAGTCTGAATGTAAAATAAGAAATATCTATACCATGCTGCTGGACAGTTTGTCGGACGATATTGAGAAGACAGAGGCAAATTGGGCTAGGAAGTTAGGTGATCCCTGAAGTTGATTTAGATAAGACAATAATACTCGCCCGAAAGATTTTCTTGTCAACAAGTCTGAAGGCGCAGCCTTATAAAACGCTATTTAATCTGTATTTCACCCTGCCAAATTGTTTGAGTGGGGCAAGAGAACGGACGATAAGTGCCCTAGATGTGAGGAAGGCCCGGCCACGCTGGTACATATGTTTTGTGACTGCTGCAGGTTACTCCCACTTAAGAATGGGCTGGAGCTCTTCTGGGAAGGATTACTGGGGCGTAGGATCAATCCTAGTCCAACATTGATGATTCTAGGACATGATAGCAACAGCGGCATGGGTATCACACAGATGTATTTGTATCGGTAGCTGTTGCTAGGATATTAATTACTGCCAGATGTAAGAATACGGAGCCCCCCTTGTTTCAGACCTGGCTTACCCGGTTGTTGGGTATCTATAATCAAGAGATGGCACTGTATGAATGTAGGGGCAGACAGGCCAGGAAGCTGGGGGGAAAATGTTGTCTCCCATTATGGGCTGGAAGAACAACACCTATTGTGTAAGTGATCTGCTTGCTGGACACCCATAACAGTTTTAGCTTCCCATATTTAAGGGTGGTTCAATTCAGCTCTTCCGAGGTAGCGATTAGTATATGACTTATTGTAAATAAGGATGAAATGTATTATCTATGATGCTCTTATCACTGTTTTATATATGATATATAACTATATTGTCTTATCCATGATAATTGTATATGCCTGCTTTTTAGTCTCTATATATAAAAATATTTTTAAAAAAGAGGAAAGGTTCGGTGTGTGAAAGGGTTTCATAGATGCTAATCAGGTAATGTATTACACGTCTACATCCCAGGTCCAATTGATGCGGAGGCAGTCGGACCAGTTATAGATCAAAATGGGGACAAGACAAGGATGTTCATGTATCCCGCTTTTATTTGCATGTTATAGCGGTATCCTGATGCAGAAGATTGAGGCTTATACTAGTATCAAACCTATGTGTTTCCAGGGGTGTAATTAAAAATACTGAGATATGCGGATTATCTAGCGGTAGTAATCCCAGACTCTAGTTTAGCACTGGGGGAAATTGAAAAAGCAGCTTTCGCATTTTGGAAAATATCTTGTAATGCGTTAAACCAGTATAAAACACAATTAGTAGTAAAGACGCTGGTAAAACTAGATGATTCAAGGGTAACAATTTCCACAATATATTTGGGGATAAATATAACAGCAGGGTTGGATAAAATTGAGCTGAACCTTGCCCAAGTTAGTCGGAATGGGAAGCAGGACTTTGGTAAGATGGACAATTTACACCGGTCTATAGTAGGTCGCTGTAACATTATGAAAATGATTGTTTTGCCTAAAGTCCTGTATTTTGTTTAGAGCAATACCACTGGAAATAGAGAAGCGCTGGTCCAAAGTAATGGACAATATGACTTGCAGATTTATCTAGGCATATATAAAGACACGGGGTGCACTACAATTGAAGACACTTCACAGGGAAAGAGGGGAATGGGCTGTTCCAAGCTTGAGGATGTATTATTGGTCTACAGTTCTCAAATATGTGTTCCTGTGTGGGGGGGGAGACCCGACTAATCAATGGAGCAGCGATCGGACACAGGATATCTATGAGTATGTTATTGATCTATTTACAAATTCTAAGAGGCGATATGGCAACGCCTATCCGCTTAGAGAGAACCCATAGAGTTGTGAGCTGGAGCTCAGGGAGAGCACGTACTTTGGACATACTCACATGTGTACATAACTTTCATCGCAAGGAAGCAATCGTGAAAAAGGCCCAGGAGCATCCAGATATTCAATTCAAAGAGCTCACTATACACTTATATCAAGACCTTGCAGTCTCAACACTCTTGAAGTGATGGGAGTTCCCGCCAATCACTAGCTTTCTTTGTGACCAGAAATTGCCTTATTCTTGGGGTCATCACTTATGTTTGATTTTCAAGTGGCAGGGCCAACTACAACAGCTTTGTTCCTTCACAGAAGCAGCAGACCTCCTACAAATTGAGCTTCAAGACAACTCATGGCCGAATGTCCCCCTCAGCTTTCTAAGGCAAGACAATAGAGAGCGATGGAGAACAGTACCCGGGGAAAGCAGAGGATCAGGTCCACACTCCGCAACGATGGTGACCGAAAGGAAGGCGCTCCTAGCCAAACTGACAGAAGATACGAGTAACAATGAACCAGCCTGAGGCGACACAGTGAACAGAACAGGTGGGCGGGGAGGCCTGGGACGGAGCAGAGGACAATATGAAGTACCACATCACCCCCACATCATAGACTTCTTTGCTGGTAAGGGGTAGCAAACCAACTGCTGTTCCTAACCCAGAGACTTTGGTTCACAATGGGTTTCGTTTCGGCATTTGTTTTTGGTGTTTACACACACACACACACACACACACATTTTAGTCCAAATATACTTTCTTGGGCAGAAGACACAGGAGGGGGGGCTTGCTATATGAGGTATAGGAATCTCCCCAAGTACACACATATACGATGATGGACTCACAAACTCTACGGGTCGTTACACTCAATGTTAAAGGGATGAATAACCTGACAAAGAGGAGGCCAATCCTTTCCTACCTCGAAAAGGCGATGGCAGACATATGCATCTATACATCTAAACAAAGAGAGAGAGGGGGTAACTTCTTTGTCTCCACTCTTATTCCCCAGGAATATGCAATAAACAACAAAAGAGTAAAGCCAGAATGTCAAGGGCTATAAACAGGGATCACTCATGTTTTTATAAAGGGTACTCACTCACCAACCTAGTTGGTGACATGCTTCATCATCCGACCCCCACCCGAGACACAGAATGCCTCTCCGGTGTGCCTCAACGCCTGATTACAGGGGAGCAGGATTTTTGTGTGTTGAGTGCAAGTGATGGTGCAGTAAGTGGTGTTAAAATAGTCTTTACTACTCCTAAAATTTTTTTTATGGGAGGGTAGTAAGACTAAATTAAAAAGTGTGTGGTGGACGTTGTGACTGAGTAAATTGATCAGCCACATCCAGAATTAAAACATTAGGTTGACATGTTTCAGCCTCTGTGCGACAGTTGCGAGGCTTTCCTCAGGACCAGGGACCATGGCGGTATGCACTCACCAAGCTGCACCCTAACCTATGGTCACGTAAAGTACCGGATTACTCACGGTTCGGAAAAATCACGCCTTTAGCGCTTCTGAATGCGTAAGTAGATCTGTAAGGAGAAAGGGACATTGAAAAACACATACACAAGACATGACAAATACACGTATTTTGCCTGGTGAGTAGTCCAAAAATACAAGCGATCCTGTACAACCGCAAATGCCCTTAAAACGTCATATACAGTTGGAGGCCCCGTGGGTGAATAAATAATTAAATTGTCAGACTTCCTATTGGGGTTTCTAGGTGCAATTACGCATTACCTACAATAAATTAAAAAAATGTGGGGTGCCAGTTCACTTATTCAGATTCTAAGCGCAATATTGCTTTACCGTCACAGGGTACACTATCCTGTGGCCGGTGCTCACTGTGACTAATTGACAATTTAGAATTACCTTAGATAGTTGCCTAAGAAAACATGGTGGAACTGCCTCAATGTAGGAAAAGCCTGTGTGATAAAATATTCTCTGAATAAGACAGCTGAGAATAAAGTTAAGGGGATAGAAAGCTTACGTTTCAAAATGAAGTGGTATTACAGCATGGGTCCTGGCAGGAGGCGGTGACAAAGTCACACACTGGCGGGTGGGAACCGAGAAATGAGGGTCATTTACGATTTTGCTCTAGGGAAAATACCTTGTGTTCACCGGATTGCCCTGTGTCACTTACTGCTTCAAAATCAGCTGCCCGCGTTGCCTAGGTCGTGCCCCATTACAGGACCCGAAGACTGCAAATGATCCTCAATCACGAAGATATAGACAGAAGTACTGCCACTGTCTCTAGGGCGGGGCACAGCTGACGGAATGTCATCAACGAGCATGCACATGCATCAATTACATCAGAGGAGTGTACCGCTAACCTAATGACAGGTGTGCCGGCTCCCCGGAGGTGATATGCGCATGTGTAATGGGGTAGTGTCATGGCTTAATGAATAAAGCCTTATCATAGTCATTCCATAAAAATAGATGACGGAGAGAATAGGTAACGTGGCACCATGATTAGATACCTGTACCATATGGATATGAATTAGACCGAGGGGTCTGAGAATGTCAAGTACTCATGACTATGGGAAACAGCAGGAAAAGTGCCTTGGATGTGGATAATAAAACCACACGGACAAATTAACTACGTAAGTAGTTTACACTGGGGGATAGGGCAAGTTGCTAATGCCCGTTTAAGCCATAATTTGTTGAGAAGTCAGGACGACCTGGTTCTAAAACACAATGAAGTCACAGCTACATCACTTAAAGGATCTGTCTCGCAGAAAGCCCAATATTATTCACTAATAGCGGGCTGTATTAGATGGCAGACATGGGCGGATGACTGATAGCAGCCGCTATAGATTTGTATGTGGGACAGTATCGTTACGAACTGGGTAATCATTGTTTTGATACTGAACCCCAGAGGATATTATCATTCATTCCCTGCTTGTGGGTAGCCAGATGGTATATCGAGCGTTGCTCCTTCTCGAAGAGGGAGCTTTGTGTATTTTTGCCTGGTCTTAGTTGTTCAATTACTGTCCAGTGTATGTCGTTGGTGGTATGATTAGCCTGCATGAAGTGTTCAGTCAGTTTAGTTGTATTATTTTTACACCGGATATTACTCCGGTGTTCGCAGATGCACTGCTTGATCTTTCTGGTCGTCATATCCAAGTAATGTTACGTAAGCCACAAGGGCATGTGATAAGATATATCATATTACTTGAATTGCAGTTTGTATGGGCTTTTTGGATCCAGGTTCTGGTGGGTTCAAGGTCAAGTATTTTGGGAGCCGTGGTCAAATGGCAGATACGGCAATTCCCACAGCGGAAGTGCCCAACTGTATTGGGTAGGCCCCAAGCATTGAGGACTGATGGATTACTAATAGGCACAGATTTTTTAGGTTGAGTATGGACCAAGCAATCCTTAAGGCTCCTCACCCTTTTAAAAGAGAAGGTTTTTTTTCCATTTCCTGTTCCCAGTTTCAAGGATCTTCAAATGTTTATTGATAGCTTTCGTGACTGCATTTGAGGCTGTGCTGTACGTCGTCACTCATGTCAGCTGGATTTCCTCTTTGTTCCTGGGTTGTCTTCCAACAGTGTACCACGGTGCTAATCCCTCGCTCGTAACTTTTTTTGAGGATGCGTTCGGGTTAGCCACGGTTCCGTAGTTTCCCTGATAATTCGGTAGCTTGGGAGCGATAGTCATTGGTACTGCTGCAGTTTCTCCTGATCCTAAGGTATTGTCCATACGGGAGATTTTCCAGGAGTGCTCTTGGGTGAAAGCTGGTGAAGGCCAGGAGGTTGTTTTTTGATGTCGGCTTGTAGTATAATTTTGTGGCAAGCCTTCCTTCCTCTTTTGTTGTGATGGTTACGACCAGTAACACCACCTCCTTCTTGTCATGGGTGTGGGTGAACCGCAGGTTAGCTTCACAGGTATTGATCCAATTGAAAAAATCCATCAGGACGCCTTCTGGTCCTTGTCAGATGACAAAGACCTTGTCTATATATCTTTCCCAGCATGATATATAGGGTGTTAAAGGATTGTCTGTGGTCAGGGTGTACTTTTGCTCAAAATCATACACATACAGATCGGCCAAACTTGGGGCAAAAGTGCTGCCCATCGAAGTTCCTGTTTGTAGGAAAAGTTCTCCCTCATACTCAAAGAAATTTATTTTCAGTGTTAGTGTGGCACATTCTATAATGAACTGTCGTGGGACATTGTAATCCCATTGCGCCTCTGTTAAAGCCTTGGCTAGAACATTAATGGTTGAATCTTGGGGAATGCTTGTGTACAAGCTTTCTATGTCCATAGAGACCAAGATGGTAGAGTCTTCATCCATGGTGATGTTCTGCAAGAATGAAAGGAGTGTCATGGTGTCTTTCAGGTAAGTATGGGTTGTTTTGTATCAATGGTTCCAGGTATCCTGAAACAATCGGGCATCCTGGTGGTGGGAAGGTGTTCTTATGTGTCTTTGGCAGGGTGTAGAAGTAGGGGATAACACTATCCCCTGCAGTTAGAAAATCAGCTTCATGTTTAGAAATGTGACTATTTACTTCAGCGAGGTCAACAAGACTACTGATTTCTGACTTGAGAGACGTAGGGTCTGATGTTAAAGGAGTGTAATTTCCCCTATCAAGTAGGAGGCGTCGACATTATGTGTCATAGTCAGTTTTGTCAAGGATGACCAAACCACCCCCTTTATCTGCTAGCTTGATCACAATGGCGTAGTCGTTCTGCAGATTCTTGAAGGTGTCAGGTTCTTCAAATTTCTCCAGATCATTAAAGACTGCCTGCTCAAATGTCAGTATTTCTACTGGAACCATGTGCTGGGGGTGTTGAAAGTAGATTTCAGTCTAAGGCCAGTTTCGCCCGTGGTGTAGGGTGTATCCGTGGGTTGTATTTTATCAAAATACGCCCTCAGTTTCAGTTTCCTGAAGAAGTCCGACAGCTCATAATGGAGGCGGAACTTATCTAGTCTAGCCGTGGGAAGGAAACCGAGACCCTTCTCCAGTACCTTTTTTCAGTAGGGGTGAGGCTCACTTTGGATAGATTGGTCACCAGACTCTCTGGTTGCTCGGTCCCGCTGTCTGTTCCGTGGTCCTGCTGCGTGTGTTGTTCTCTACCGGGTCTTCTTGCTACATGTGTAAATGTAAATGTAAATGTAAATGTATAGGCATTTATATAGCGCACTACTTACCCGTAGGGTCTCAAGGCGCTTCGACCGCTGCGAAACCCTTCCTGGCTTCCCTGAGAGATGGTCCCTTAATGGGTATCTCCAGGGTGAGACCAGGCATCCCCGGCGGTCTGGTGGGGCCGTTAGTGAAGATGAGGCAAGCTAATGCCCAGAGTTGCCGAGTGTGAACGCTGATCAGAGTGGGCACCGAGGCGAGAGAATTATCGAGTCCGCTGACCCTGGTCCAGAAACCTGCCGCGCCGGGAATCGAACCCTGGTCCCGGGCCGTCCTCTGCTCTCGGGTCTGCCGCCTCTAACCAGTGAGCTACACTACTACGCTGTGACATATGCCTCTTACAGGAAACACATTTACTGCGCGGGAACTGGCATAGTCTCCAGAGTAGAGCTTTTCCAAAGCATTTTTTTTCCTTACTAACTCAGAAAGCTGCAGGGGTTGCAATACTGTTCTTCTGTTTTCTCCAAGGGAAAGTAGGAACTAAGGTAGCCGAGGTCAGGGGCCCCGTCTTGGAGTACAACATTCATATCGGCAGAAATACGCTACTTGTGGGATCTATGTATGCTATGAGAGCGGTGTTGGAGGCACAGGGCAACTGGATATTGCTAGGAGGGGACCTGAACCTGGTGTTCAATAATGAACTAGATCGTTCGACTCAGAGACAGGGAGTGACGGGACGATTAGTGAAGGGGGCGCCCAGTGGTTACAGGAAGTAGGCATGAGAGACCTTTGGCGGGAGCTACATCCTGAGACAGGAGACTACACATTTTATTCACTTGCATATAAATCATTTGCACGATTGGACCATTTTTTAGGGACTAGGAAGATGTGGCAGGTAGTGTGGACAATAGATATAGAACCTAGATCCTGGTCATACAACTCAGTAGTCCAAATAGAATTAGCTCTTCCACCCCAACAGAGAAGCCCTAGAGTCTGGCAATTGAGAGAGTCTATGCTCCAGCGACCAGAGACGATTCAACAAGTAAGAAAGGCAATCACAGAATACTTGGAGCTCAACGACAGCCAGTGGTGCTCCCTGCAATGGTATGGGATGCCTTCAAAGCAGTAATTAGAGGGGTCTTAATAGCTATTTCGACAGCAGGAAATAAGGCCAGAAGAGAGAAACGCAACAAGCTTCAAACCAGAGTACAGGAGCTCAAACGCATCCACCACCGCACTGCCCCCCCCACCCCCGGGTATGGAGGCAATTAAGAGATAGCAAGGAAGAAATTAGAAGGACTAGATTTAGACCATACAGAATACTCGCTCTTACGCCTCAAACATGCCCACTAACTAGGGGGGAATAAATGCAGGAGATTGTTGGCTTCTAAACTTAGGGGACAATGCCACACTAATACAGAGGAAGAATTGAGAACCGAGACAGGAGGGAAAAAATAAAGATGAGATAGCAGCTAGATTTGGCAGCTTCTATGAGGATTTATACTCCACCCAGGATATTTTCCACAAGCTGATCGCCTCTTACCTAAAAAAAGCTACAGTGACTAAATTAACAAATGAGCAAGCTTCTACACTAGATTGCCCAATTTGAATTGAAGAGGTCATAACTGCGATATCAAAATTGAAACTCAACAAATCCCCAGGTCTAGACGGGTTCTCTGCTTTATTCTACAAAACATACTGTTCAACGCTGGCCCACTTTCTTAACAAAGTTTCAATCCAAACATCAGGGTGAACACACTCCCTCCATCGATGCTTCAGGCCTCCATTACTGTTATGCCAAAACCAGGCAAGGACAAGCAGCTTGTTGGTCTTAAAGACCCATTTCACTCCTCAACGTAGATGCAAAGTTACTATGCAGTTACTCACCTGGATATTAGCAGCTCGGCCGGCCTCCCTAATGCTGGGACTAATCGCTCCCGAGCATCAGACTTTGTCCCTAACAGGCAATGCTCAGACAATGCTAAGTGCCTTCTCCACTTAATAGACAAAGTTCCCCGCACAAAACAGGAACTGATGCTTCTTGCAATTGACGCCTAGAAGGCTTTTGACTCAGTGCACTGCCCGTCCCTGAGAGCGGTGTTAAGCCACTTTGGGTTTGGAAAACGGTTCTGTGCTTGGGTACTGAGTGGCTATGAGCAACCACGAGCATTGGTACAGGTAAATAGTAAGACTTCGGGAAACTTTCTGATCCGGTGGGGCAAGAGACAAGGGTGTCCTCTTTCCCCATTGCTTTTTGCCTTATACATGGAACCATTCGCTCAACGAGTTTGAGATAATCCTAATTTGTGAGGCATTCGCTTTGGGGGCGAGGACCACTGTATCACACTATACGCAGACGATGACATTGCTTCCCTCTGAACTTGTTAGTAGAAATTGAGCATTTTGGTCGAGTATCCGGTTTCCGTATCAACATAGCTAAATCACAGGCTTTGAGTGTGTCAGTCGCCTCAGAGATGCAAACACACCTGACTCAGACACACTCGATCACTTGGCAACCAATCGTCACGTACCAGGGGATTCGCTTAGCACCAACTGTACATGAATTTACAAAGATTAACTATAAAGACCTAGTGAGTAAAACAAAAGCTGAACTAGCCAGATGGCATCCATGTCATGGCTAGGGCGGAATGCAGCCCTGAAAATGACAGCTTTGCCGAGAATATTGTATATATTTTTGAGCCTGCATCTTTGGCCTCCGCCGGGAGCGCTCCAAGACTTGCAGTGAGCTTTCCATTCTTTTGCATGGGCAAACAAGAGTTCGCAAATGCGAAGGGAGATCAGCATAAGAGGTTCGGGAGAGGGAGGCCTGGGAATTCCATCCATAATCACCTACTTCCAGGCAGCCCAGCTTAGATTCTTAGCTCAATGGTACCGTCCAGAGTCGCAGAGAACGTGGCTGTTTATAGATAAGGCATTAGCAGGTTCCTCAATGTGGAAGATCCCAGTCTTAGACAAGACCAGCCGTGCCCCAGCCCCTATCTCCCAGCTATCACTGACCCTACACTTAAGGTTTGGGATTCGGTAGGGACGTAGAAGGGCCTTAAATCCTATCTGTCCTCCCGTGACCCCTGTAGTTGGGAACCCGGGTTTCACACCCGAATTGAATCGCAGGGAATTAGAGGCCTGGCAAAAACCAGAGTGTAGATCGATAGGCCATCTGTTTGATATAAATGGTCCCATCTCATTCAGTTCCCTGAGAGCAGATGGTATACTTCCTGAGGAAGAAAGGTTCTGCTGCATACAAATTAGGCTTTGGGTTATGAACCAAGAAACTAGAGAAGCTGCACAAAGGCATTTAACCACTTTTGAGAAATGGCTTCTTAGCAGAACCTCAGATAAGCGATTAGTCACAGACTTATATAAAATCTTAATGGGCCCGGAGGAAAAGACAAAATCGGCAGCTCAAGAACGCAGGGAGCGGGAGCTGGGGGGGAGAACTGGCCCAGAAGGAGTGGAAAGACATTTATCACAAAGCTTGACGATCAGCCCCCAACCCTTCAAGCACCAAAACAGCAATGTAAATAGTTTCTTATTGGTACCTAACCCCAACTCGATTACAATAAAATAGACCCCACACAAGATAGCAACTGTTGGAGGTCTCATGGAGGTAGGCACACTTACGCATATACTTTGGGACTGCCCAAAATTGGCACACTTCTGGGAGGGAATATTAACCGAAATAGATACACGCTTTTCTACCCAGCTTCCCAGATTCTCTGCTTACATTATCCTGGACCTCCCCAACCCACTCACTTCATTAAGAGGTAGACAGATAACCCTAGCACTTCGAGCTGCACACCAAGCCATACTAGCGCTCTGGGGCACTAATAAAACCCAGACTAAGCTTAATTGGCTACATTGGATTCGGAGCTTACTGGGTAAGGAGCGCCTTTCTTCAGCGATGAGGGTGGAGGGAGACACTTTCCGGGAAATGTGGCATCCATTCCTTACACTCTCCTTGCAAGAATTCACTGAACTCACTTGCCCACAATATCTCAGACTATTACGATTAACAGAAGCCCCCCACCCGACGGACACTTCTTACGACCCAGGAGACAAGAAAGGTTCATAGATAGATCAGGAACTAGGACATGCAGGCACCCGAAGGAGGAAGGGAGAGGGAGGCAGGAGTTCAGGAATCTTTGTGTTTTCTTATTCTTTATGATAAAATGTTACATCAAAGCCGACAAGGACGAATGTTGACGCAGTCAGACACTATAAATTTGCTTGATCTCCACTGCACCAATAAAACAATTTAAACATAAAAGTTACCAGGATGGTATTAAAAATAAAGGTGCATTTCGGGAGTATTGCCATTTTTAATATATTGATCCTTCATAGTATTGTAAGAGGAAGACATCTCCACAATCTTAGTCGGTTTTTCGTCTCCATAATAAGCATATCAAAATTCACTTGAGTCTTCTTGTCCAGTTCCAGAACTACCTGGACCAACCAGATAAGGTATTTACAATTTAAAGTGAGTATTCCAAGGCATTAGCTCATTTTTTTGATGGTTCACCAGATATCTGGAGACTATCCCAAACTTCTTCAGAGTTTGCACAAAAGCAGGAAACAAGCCGGCGAGGTCTTGGGTATATACCATCAAGACATCTGCATATAGAACAACTTTTTTCACCCATCCGTTATGCATAAATGGGATGATGTTATGGTTTTCCCCAATTCTATCCGCTAAAGGTGCAATGTACAGATTGAAGAGCAAGGGTAACAGGAGGCACCCTGACCACGTCCCCCCTCTTATATGAATCTGTTCCGTTAGTTTGCCATTTACCATAGTTCTTGTTGTTGGGTCCTTATAAATTGATCGAATTGCCCTAGAAAATGCTTCTCCAAGGTCATATTGCTTAATTACCTCATTTAGAATTGGCCAACTCACCCTATCAAAGACCTTAGTGGCATCAAATGTAACTATTGTTAATGGAATTCTCTTTATAATAGCCATATCTATTGCACCTACTAGATATTTTGTTAACTCATGTTATTGTCTCCCCTTAATAAAGTCCTTTCGATCTTCGTGCACTAGGGCCCCGCTGACACTCTCCAGTCTGTTTGCTACTAAATGTATGTGAGTCTTGTAATCCATATTGAGGGGTGAAATTGGCCTGTATGAATCACAAAGTTTTAGATCCTTACTAGGTTTTAAAATGTCACTAATTATTGCTTCCTTCCAAGATTGTGGCAAGGCATTATATTCTGAAAAAATGCTTACTAATAAACTGATTATCGAAGTAAATTCCTCTTTTAGGACTATATAAAGCTCAGTCGGTAGCCCGTCTGGGCCTGATGCTTTCCCTTTTTTCAACACCTTAATCGCCTCGCTCACCTATTCCCCACTTATCTTCTGGTTTAGGCTCTGCTTCAGTTTCAACTCAAGTATACGCAGATTATCGTCCTTAAGCCAGCTCTTTATCTTGTCTTCTGAATCATCTGTGTACAGTCTCTGGTAAAACCTTATAACAGCCTGCTCTATATCTGAATCTTTTGTGCACCATTTTCTAGGTTCTTGGGCTTCATTTTCCTTAGTGGTGTTTTTAGAGGTTCTCACTTTCAATTTCCAGGCTAATAGTTTCTCCAACTTTCCCCATATTTGTAGTGAGCTAAATGCACTGCCCTCTCATTTTCTTCACAAGATTCTTTCTAGGTAGCCTGCAAGTTCCCCTCTTGCCTCTTTAATTTTATTATTTAACACAATCTGATTTTGGATATTACACTGTATATCTAAATCTCTCCAAATTCCAGTTCTCTAAGTCTACCCTTAGCTTCTTTGTGTTTATATGCAGCCTGGCTTGTTATCCTTCCCCTAAGGAAGGATTTAGAAGTATCCCAGATGATATGAGGTTGAGCCAAATCCTTATTTGTTTCAGAGAAATCTATTGTCATTTTTTGAGCAGGCCAATTAAATATTGATCCAGCAGCAATGGCCTATCAAAAGACCATCTTGGGGAAGTTGATACCTTATCTAGGAGCAATTCTAATCTCACTGCAAAGTAATCGGAGAGATGTTCGGGGAGGTGAATTATCTCAGACTTTTTTGCTTAACCGGTTTACAAGAAAAAAGTAAATTCTGGGGGCACGGACACATTTTTTTGTTACGAAAAGTAAAGCCTTGATCTTTACAGGACCTTTGTCTCCAGATATCAGTAAGTCCTAGATTTTTCATCAGCTGGCGTACATAAACTCATCCGAGGAGTATAAGCCATACCTCATATAGTGGACTTGCATGTTAAGTATGGGTCCAGGCGTACTTTAAAATCTCCTCCTATCATTAGGGGGACTGTAACCTCCAGTAGCAGGCAGCATAAATCCTGGAAGGGCCCTGAATAATCAATCTTTTGGCCCTAGTATCCTACAAACGCATGCTACAGTTTAAATAGCTGAACCTTTACAATTAGCCACCGTCCACCTGGGTCTCTGAGAAAATCTCCCAATATTGCCTGCTCAGAACTCAACGAGAATGGGGGCGTGGCTAGCGCCCGTGGAGAATGGCGGCGTCCTTTTAGCTCTCCCGGACGGCGGGGACAACGGCGAACCCGACGGAGCTCCATTTTCTGTAATTTGTTGCCGGAACGTCGGAGGTGCTGTAGGAAGTCCTGATGACTTGACGGGCTCCTTTTCCGAACATCCCTGCAGCGTCCTCAATGAAATTCTTCTCGAAGTGAGTGGCGCGTACGGCTCCTGAGGAACGCAGCCGCCATTTCTTTGATACTGCTGACTGAGTCATTCTCCAACGCGGTTCCTGCTCTGTGCGTATGTGTTTTTCAAGCCTCATTTTTACCGTTTTCATGCGCCTGAAGTGCTCCGCTCTGCTTTTCCCCCTCATGTTTAGTCAAAACCGGCGCTGTGACTGAAATTATATTTTACCGCCATTTTGCTTCATAATGATAGCCGACTTTGCTCCAGCTTTGACGCCACCTGCTTTTTTCATTATATAACGCTGATGTCTCTTTAACAAGGCAATAACTTATAACTCCTGCTACTCACTAATGTTAATTACTCTCCTACTATGTTGAACTGATGCACTCTTGTCACGAGCAAGCGGGATTTACTCATTTTAATGCCTTCTCTTCTGGTTTTCAACTCTACAAACACTTCATGAAGTGGCTTACTTCACCTCTAGAAGACGCTGTATTCTACTATTTTGCATACTTGTCTCTCAGCTTACTGGTCTTTTTATTTAACTGTTACCAGTTACCGGACGTATTGCTGTGTAGACCTCTATTTCATATATTTCTCATTATAATTACTGCAGTAACGTCTTATTTACTCATGATATCCGTGTCTACAATGTTTGGTTATATCTTTACAATTCTGTTTTCTCCTGTCAGAATTATATGATTCATATAAATTTGAATTCACTAACTCTATACGTATATGACCTTTATTGGTTCAATTCTTACATGTTTATAGTTTCTTTTCTAGTAGCTATATTTTCTTGATTTGCTATTTGACTGCATTGTTACTCAAGTGGGAGTGTACTGTACCCTGAAGAATTTTGATTTATACTCTTTGGTTTGTGCACCTGCTCTATGGGAAGAACCTCTAGGGATTTACGTAGTCTTCTTCCCCACGTAAATTCCTAATTCACACTGTAGTGTAGTTCCTATATTCCCAATAGGCTCTGCGCATTGGAATAATATATTCAGCAGTGTAGACGTAGGACTGAGGTCAACTAGGTCTCTACTGACTATATTAGACTTAAGTTTTTGCCAGCTAGCTCAGAGGTCACTAGAAACTTTCTCGACTAAACGAGGAGGAGTTTAACCTCCCTGGATAGACAAGAAGGGATTAGCTTCTGACAACCATATAACATGACAACTTTGCTCCCTCAGAATAAGAGTGTATCTCTAGAGTTGTGTGAAAACAGTAGACAGCTATTTCACTCAGTCAAGTGTGCATACTTAGTTTCACCAGAGTGCAGAGAAAAGAAAGACGGGCGTTTTCAATAAAAGGTGTAATTTATTGAGCAGTCTTCTTCCTCATACAAGAGAAATGAATTGCCACAATTGCAATACTCATAGTAAAGTAAAGTGCGTACAGTAAAAGGAGGATTATAAAATAATACTGTAAAAGCATTGATATGGTTTCTTAGCCATACAATACTTTAAAATAGATAAAATATATACATACTTATATACATTGACTAACGTACTCAACTGGTGCTTCTAAATACGCCTACCCCGGTGTACCAGACCTAAGCCTAATACGTGGGAAGGAGTAAGTAAGTAGCAGTTTAAGTTAAGTTTGTTTTGCCAAAAATCTGACTCAAGAATTCTCTTCTAAGGTTTTAGTCAGCTCCGTACCTGGGTATTAGAAAGCAGGAGGTCTTGTATCTCTCTCTCAGGACTCGATATCCCAGTAACCCGCGAAGATATCTGGAAACACCGGAGCTGAATTTCTCGGCAGGAGAAAAGACAGCGTCTCTCTCAGTGCGTCAAAAGAGGAGGGGCAGCGTCCGTGGGCTCTTGCATCAGCTGGGCTCTCGGGCAAGTAGATAGCTGCTCTGCTCCAAAACCACCACCGTGTGTTTGCTTAAGGCAAAGTTGGTATATTTATACGTGAAAGGTACCGGGTTTGACGTAAGGTTGGACATAAGACGTCAATAAAGATGTCACTAAGAACTGGCTGTTCTTACAGTGCTTTACAGGAGTTCTAGGATGAAATCAAAACAAAAGCAAGGGGGATTTCCCAGGTTGCTGGAGGTTTGGATTGTTTAGAGAACTCGTTGTGCTTTCTAGGGGGCCGGGGAAGTAGCCTTGCTTAATGTGACAGCTGGATATGATTATTATGCCGTTATAGGGATATTATTGATTATAACCGAACAAGGGCATAAAATAGTAATATTGTTTTAGGCTCCTGGATAAAAACACAATAACACAAGCTCTCGTTATCAGTGTCTCACAATGGATGATTCCCCTGAAATCTCACCTAAGAGTTCATCCACATCCTCGACTACGTCAGCGTCATGTGCAGGCAAGAGCTCCATCAAAAGGTTAAAAAAGACTCCTCCCTCTCAATTCAATTCAATAGAGACTTTATTTCGGTTATATTTCACACCATAAAAGTACACATATATACAATACAGTTAAAAACATTACTCATAGTATTACAATAATTCATAGTCACATTAAAAAAACCATATTACACGTGTCCAAATGCCAGATAAGTAAGCCTGGTAGGAAGTAAAGTGCAAGTAGTGCCGGCTATATACCTCAAAAATATCTTTCAATGGGTAGGCTGGACGGTCATTGGAAAATACAGTATCAATTGTCCAAGCAGTTTCTCAATTTTATTTATTTATTTTATTTTTATTTTGTTTCTTTTATAGCGCAGGAATTCGATCTCCGAGGAGATATCTCCGCGCTGCGTTGTTTCAAAGGTAGGCAAAGACAGAGAGCTTGTGTGACATATTTATGATTGCTGGGTAGGAAACAGGTGCGTCTTCAGGCATTTTCTAAAAGTGACAAGATTAGAGTTTTGTCTTAGAAAGAGGGGTAATGAATTCCATAAAGTAGGACCTCTGAATGAAAGGGCTCGGCCTCCTTGTCTTTCTTTTTTGATCCTAGGGATCTGAAGCAAAGCTTGATTTCCAGATCTCAGAGTTCTTCCTGGTTGATAAGGTCGAAAGATTTCCGTCAGATACCTAGGACCAGTCCCGTACAAGCATTTGTGGATTGTACAACATATTTTAAATTGTACTCTCTGACACACAGGGAGCCAGTGTAGCCTACTCAGTAAGGGATATGAAGGGGATCTAGCAGGAACATTAAGGATCAACCTAGCGGCGGTGTTTTGAACAACCTGTAGCCTCTTCAGTTGTTCTACATTAGCAGATATTAGCAATCCATTGCAGTAGTCAAGCCTACTCATGACTAAGGTCTGCACTAATGTTCTCCGGTGATAATCTGCTAAATACGGAAATACCCTTCTGAGTAGGCCAATGACTCTCATGCAGGTTCCTGTAACCTGTGTGGCATGGTCTTTTAGCACCAATGATTGATCTAGCTTGACACCCAGATTTTTCACACTTTCCTTAGGGGAGGGAGCTGCACCCAGTTCTGGAGGCCACCACTCAGGAGACCAAAGAAGTGGGGCGTTTCCAAAGAGCATGACCTCCGTCTTGCCCACATTGCATTGTAGGCAATTGGAGGTCATCCATCCAGCTATTGCTCTCATACCAGCAGCAAAGGAATTCCTTACTGCAGGGTTCATATTTTGGAAAGGGAACAACAGCTGGGTGTCATCAGCATAGGATATTGGTGTGAACCCATATTTCCTTGCCACTGTCGCCAGGGGGGCCACGTACACATTAAATAATGTGGGGCTTAGGCATGAGCCCTGTGGCACCCCCTTGGTGAGCTCCCTGAAGATGGAATAGTGGGAGCCCAAGCGAAAATTTTGGGATCAGTTGGAAATAAAGCTTTTTAGCCATGATAGAGCAGTTCCCCGCACTCCTATTCCCTCCAGACGACTGATCAAGGTGTCATGCGACACCGTGTCGAAGGCGGCGGACAAATCTAATAGCACCAGAATCACAGAGCCTCCTCTATCCTGTGCCATTCGGATGGTATTGGTCACGGAGAGGAGAGCTGATTCAACAGTTAGTTTTAAAAATTCTATTACCTGGAGAACACTGTCACTGTACAAAAGCTGTAAATATATAAATGCTGGTCTGATATGGTTAAAATTAAGTTTTCTTAGGAGGGCAACAAGATAACGTCTGCGAGGGTATTCATAAAACCTACATAAAAACATAAAATGCAGCATATCCTGTGGAGACTTCCCGTCGCAGCCACAGGGTGCTGCAACCTTGTTAAAAATATCTGACTTTGGTCTGATTAAAAGATGATGGAAAATGTTAAATCTAAACCTTGACAACAAGAATTTTTCATGAGAAGTAAAAGTACCCATTAAATATGGCTCCATACTGTCACAGGTTTTTAGCATAACATATTTCCTAATACTAGGTTTCATGAGCTCCTCACTTTCTCTTTGGGCCATCCTATCCTTATAAAATGCATGTTTGATTGTGGCTACACCCCCCTTTATAATCCCGCTTGGGTTTTCAAACAAATTCAGGCGACCCAGCCTGGAAAAGCCAGTTTTCAAGTATTTTAACCAGGGGATGCACATTGAGTTATCCTGAGACACAAGGTCTCTTACAATCAAATGGGTAAGAGGTATATCTTGGTTTATCCACAGTTTTACCCAGCAAGTCGGAGGCCTTAGAGAAAAGATATCACATAGATACTGTGTCCCCAATTCTTCATGTACCACCAAGTTAGGTGTACTGGCGGGGACGCAGAGAAGACGTTTTAGGAAATTGTTTTCAGCAACCTGTAACTGTTCTCCAGTTACATAACCCCATAATTCGCTGCCATATGCAGCTGTTGCAACTGATTTAGCATTATAGAGTTTAGTCATTGCGTTAATTGGCTTCTTCCCCAATTTCGTTGCAAAGTTAAAAATAGAAGCATTAACCCTCGTCAGTTCCCCTTTTTTTTTGGCCAGTTGTGGACCCCAGCTAAGCTTGGTGTCAAATAGGACACCAAGATATGAGAATGTTTGTGTGACGGGGATAGCGACATCATCTAATTTAAAAACAAAATTCTTTTTAGGTTGGCGGCCAACATGCATAATGTATGATTTAGAATTGTTGACCAGTAAATTTCTGTCAGTCATAAAAATGTTAAAAGCATTTAAAAGCACTTGGAGTCCTTTTTCCGTTCAAGAGATTAAAACCGCATCATCTGCGTATAAAAGAACTGGAATGCCCCACCTGCCAGCTCTAGGACAGTCTGCCTGCACCTTCTGTAAAACAGCATCTAACTCATTGATATAAAAATAAAAAAGGAATGGAGCAAGAATGCAACCCTGACGCACTCCCTTCTTAATGTCAAAGTTGCCAGTGGTATCCCCATTTGCAGAATACCTGACGTTAGCACTGGTATTACTGTGCATATCCACCAAAAAGTCGACTATCCCTGTGTCCACACCTTTCTCCCTCATGGACTGCCACAGCCTTCCCCTGTTAACACAGTCGAAGGCAGATGACAAGTCCATGAAGGCGAGGTGGACTGTTCCCTTCTGCACAACAGTGTATTTACTCAGTACAAGAAAGAGGTTAAGGCACTGGGTTATGGTGGAGCGCCCACCGCAGAAACCATACTGGGAGATCGACATGATGTTATTCTCGGTCGCCCAGCATGTTATTTTCTGCAGCAGGATTCTCCCCATAATTTTGACCATAGAGTCAATGAATGAAATTGGCCGATAACAATGGGGACTACCCTTGTCTCCTTTTTTGAACACGGGGACAATCGTTGAAAGTCCCCAGAACATGGGACAGCCCACTTTAGCAGCTGCATTAAAAACTGCAGCCAGGATGGGCGCCCAAAAACTCGGGTCAGACTTATACAAGTCTGGAGGGATCCCATCAGGACCTGGGGCTTTTCTAGCAGTAAGTCCTTCTATGGCCTCCATAACCTCACTGCTATCAAACCTAATAGTGCCTTCCCTAACGCCAGAGAGTGACTCAATTTCTGCAGGGGCCACTGAAAAATACAATTGTTTAAAGTGCAGTTCCCACTCCTCCTTGGTTATGCAGCAATCCAGACCATCACCCGGCTCCTCAACCAGGAATGTTTTTTTTAACTATTGCCCAGAATCTGGTGCTACATTTTAAGGTGGAGGGGTCAAGTATCTCGCTCCATGCCTTTTCTCTTAAAAACTCCTTATGGGATTTGAGAACAGACTTATATTCTTTGCGGCGCAATTTGACATTCTCCTGGACTCTCGGGGTAGCTGCCAGAGCTAACCTAAGGTTACGAGCAGCTTTGGAACAATCATGGTTGAACCACCTTGGCCCACATTTCTCCACACTCCTCTTTACTGGAACCAACATCGGATCTGACACCTTCTCCGACAGATTTTGATAGGCAGTAAGTACCCGCCGTGGCTCTGCCCCCTCCCGAGTACAGTTCACAATATCCTCAGTGCATGTGTCTACAATATTTTTATACAGTAGATCTGGGGTAACTATTGACCATTTAAGTCGCCGCCTCCCATCTGTTGTACCCAACCTCCCTGAACTACATATCTGTTTTTCCTTGCTAGTCCAAGGTCCCTTCAGACAAATAGTTAAAGGATTATGGTCACTGAATTCGCTTTGGACAATATCAAACGAATCCAAAAAAGGCAGCATTGTCAGTGATAATAACATATGATCAATGAAGGTGCCCCTCCCATGCCCCTTAAAAGTGGGAGTATCAAAACATTTTAAAGGATCCCTAGGTGTCATGGCCAGTGAGAGGTCCAGATTGTCCAATAAAACATTACAAAGTTCCCCATCCAGTGTATGTTTCAGATGTAAACCATCCATGCGCTCACAACGTAATTCTGCTAGATATTTCTTCAATGGGTCTCCACATGGGTTCACATTGAGATCACCCATGATCATAAGATTGTGGCTCAAATCCTTCATAGAGAAAGTAATAAAAGCATACAAAACAGATATAAGATTAGGTGCTGGAATAGCATTAGACTGTTGAAAGTTAAGGAGATAGGTCCCGGGACGTGGGGTAGGCTGGACCGTGTATAATTTTTGGAAAACAAGTGCCACCCCCACCAATTTTCAGTGCTCTTTACTGCGAGCAAACAAATCAAGAAATGAATCACCGATCTGTTTGGTATATTTATTTTTACCTGTTGTTTAATAAGTTCAACGTATAAGCTTCAACGAGTTGTCCGAGGAAGACACTCAACATATAATCAATACTAGACAAAAAAAAAGAATATATATAACAAAATTCACGAAAACAATTTCGAACAAGGGAGAACACACAATTAGTGTAATACATATTTCATAGTGAATGGTCATTTAGCAACATTCATTTCATAGTGAATCGTCATTTAACATTCATTAGATTGATCGGAACATTTGCTCATCCAAAAACAATATGTACTCAATGAAGGAGACACGTTCTAGGAAAACAATGGGAGAATGCAGACGAATTAATCAAATAGCCAGTTGGACCAAGAAAACAATTATGTATTCTCTATGCATTCCTCCAATGATGCCGACGCGTTTCGAGACCGTGAGACAAGTTAACGGACTCTCATCAGGGCTCATTCAATCTGGATCTAAAAGTGTGTGTTAAAAACAAAAAAGAGAGCGACATGTCACCATTGTGTTCAGTACCCGGGTGACTGCCCCCACTGCCCCTCTAGGCCCTTTTAATACCTGAAAGTGGCTCCGGAGGCCTGATCTCGGGGATCTGTGTACACCAAAACTTGTAGTAGGACCTTGTTATCTGTAAGATAACATAGAACTTAAAATGCCGTCAGGCATAGCATAATCATTAAATACACACGCGGGGAGACCCGCGAAACATCAAGAAAGAAATCATCGTATTCATACCTAGGACAGTACCGGGATAAATCCCTGCCCCTTTCTTATTTCAAATGTCCCGTCATTCCTTCTTTGGACCTGTAGAATGCGAACCAAAGTAGCCGCATTAGGCTATTATACCAACTCACAAATTAAGGTAGCGCAAACGATATATCAGAAACAAAGATTTTGCAGCCGCCTACCTGGAGACTCAGCGTTTTGTCCGTGGTCTCCGGTGAATGGGCGTGCTGTTCGTTCTGGTGGAGGCAAGAGAGCGTAGTAATGTGTTAAAAGCCTGCCAGTAGTCATACTATTTGTATTACAGGCGGGGTGAGTTTTTAAATCTCAGATGTTAAGTGCAAGTTTACCTTAGCTTCAATTTCTGTGGATCTCAACCAAATCAGTGATCCTTCGTGCGTTATGGTGAAGCAGGTAGTGGCAGAGTGGCATTTAATCCCATATAAATGTCTGTGGCCTGTCAAACAAAGACGGAAGACTCATCAGTCAACGTCACCATTTGCGCATCCAAAACGTAACATCGAGTGTTGTGTGGAGCACTCACCAGCTCAGTAGGCGCTCCGTTGTCAGTCTATTCAGGTTCGATTCCGAATCAGTACTGCCATGTTTGGGGCGGAGTTATAAACCTTTATTTAGCGCTTAGAATTCTGGGACATGTAGTTTAAAAAGAGGTAAACAGGATTAAAGCCTCGATACTTCAGACATGGTGTTTAGTCCAGTTTGGGCACTGTTAAATCGCATAATTAAGTACGCCTCCTTGCGCAGGAGGGTTTCCTCGATATCAACAAGACCTTTTTTAGTGGGCATTGTATACAACACAGTCCAAGAGAAATCAGTTTCTGTATGTGATTTATCAAGAAAGTGTTGGACCATTGGGGCACTGAGCACTTTATTTTTGATACGAGATCGATGCTGTGTTATCCTGGTGTTCACCTGCTGGTTGGTCTTCCCTATGTACAATTTAGGGCAACCGCAGGTAATGGCGTACACAACATTTTTGGTCCTGCAGTTGGAGAACCCTTTATTGGTCCATTTTACCTGCTTGTGTTGAAATTCAGAACCTTCTAGGCAGGACCCACAGGACACGCAATTACCACATTTGTGGTGCCCCTCAACTGGTTTGAGGCCCCATTTGGATAAGAGGTCTTGCTTGGGTTTGGATGTGGCAATGTCGGCACGTACCAAATGTTGGCCGATACTTCTGTTTTTTCTGTAGGCAAAAATCGGCCTGGGGAAGGGACACTCCAGTTCTTCCAATAGGTGCCAATTCTTTAGGACCATTTGTCTGACGCGATGTGTGTCAGGACCAAAAGTTGTGACACAGACCATCTGTTCTAGTTCATTTTTTGTTTTATTCTGCAGTAAGCTTTCTCTTGGTGTATACCGAGCCCTTTTATATGAATGTTTAAGCATCTTTTTGGGGTACCCACGAGTAATCATTTCATCACAGAACTTTTCAGCGTGATGGTCAAAGTCCTCCAAACTTGAACAATTTCTCCGTATGCGGAGTAGTTGTCCGTATGGTAGGTTACTTTTCAAATTGCGCGGGTGGGCACTCCGGTGATGGAGGATGGTGTTTTTGTCCGTTTTTTTGCGATAGAGTGAGGATTTAAGGCGCCCCTCTGGACAGGTGATTTGGACGTCCAAAAACGTCATCACAGTTTTGCTCTGTTCAAGGGAAAATGCAATATCCTGGTGTTTATTATTAAGCCACTGGTGGAAGGACATCAACTCGGCGTGGCTCCCCTGCCACAGGAGCCACACGTCGTCGATGTACCGTAACCACTGCTTAATGTGTTTCTGGAAGGGATTGTTGTTTTCAATGAACATTTGTTCATATTGTGCCATGTACAGAATGGCTACCTCCGGCGCATAAGGACAGCCCATGGCTGTCCCTTTGATTTGCATGTAGAATTGGTCATTGAATCGGAAGTAATTCTTTTTCAATGTCAATTCAGCCAATTTTACAATGAATTGAGTTGGTACTCTATGGGGTCGTTCTCTGGTGTCCAAATACATCTCGATCACCTCAAGTGCCTCGTCTTGAGGGATCTGTGTATATAAGGACGTCACGTCCATTGTGACCATAATTTCAGATTCGGAATCAAATTCCATGCCCTCAACTTTAGCTAAAAAATCCGTAGTGTCCTTGAGATAGGACCTTACCCCACTGACAAAGGGTTTTAGGAAAAAATCAATGTATTTGGAAATAGGCTCCAAACACGAGTCACAACCAGAGACGATTGGTCGTCCCGGGGGGTCAGTCAAGTTTTTGTGGATCTTCGGGAGGAGGTACAAGACAGGGGTTCTAGGGAACTTCTTCACAAGAAATTCACTTTCCTTTACTCCTACGAACCCACTGTCTTTGCCATCCTGGATGAGTTGCATGATCAATCCTTGGATTTCTTTAACAGGGTCTCCCTGCAGTTTCCTATACCATGTTGTATTCTCAACCTGCAGTTGGCCTTCCATTAAATATTTGTCTTTGGGCCACAGTACCACGGCCCCGCCTTTGTCAGCAGGCTTTATCAGGACGGAATGATCTTCTTGTAAATTCCTGAGTGCTTGTCTTTGTCCTTTACTCACATTGGAGGGGACATACTTTTTTTGTTTCTCAAATTTGTTGATGGAGGACAATAATACTTGCTCATATGCAAGAACTTGCTTGGGAATGTTTTGATGTGGGATGAAGTTTGACTTGTTCCTCAACCCAGTCGTTTCAGTGTTTGCAGTGGGAGGTTGGTTGGCAAAAAATGCCCGAAGGCGTATTTTGCGGCAAAAAGCAATCATCTCCATCTTCAGTTTAGTAAAATCAGTCTGTTGGCTAGGAACAAATTTGAGGCCCAAATTAAGCACAGATGCCTCGTCCTGAGTAAGTTGTTTGGTAGATAAATTGACAATATTATTTGGGCCCCTATGATTGGTAGTGGTTCCTGCGCGTGCGCATTTCCCACGGTACTTTGTGTCTTGTTTTGCCCTGTTGGTTTTTGTCTAAAAAAGACACCTGTTTTTTATTGGAATTACCCTTCGAATCAGACCCAGAGGAGTCAGATGAGGAGGATGTTTCTGAAAAGGTCTTAAAACGATTCCGTGACCGGCCCTGAAATTTATAGAGTGCGCCGCGCGAGTCAGCCTGAGTATAATAGTCGTCCTTCAGGAAGGGGTATGCTTTTTCCAAACTGAAGGATTTGGCGTCTTTCTCGTACTGTGAGGTTTTATTGTTAATTGTAATATCCCGAAAAGCCAGAATTTCCTTTTCAATTTTTTCAATTAAGGATTTTGCATCAGAGACTACAGTACTGTCCAGAATACTTTTGGTGAGTTCTTGAATTTCTTCCAGTTCCTTCTGACATAAGCGTTGTGCGGTCTCAATGGTATGGACCATGAGGTCCCGACTACACTTCGTATTGATGCAACTGAATCCTTTCTTATATTCAGCGTCATCCGTAAATATTACCGGGACATTCTTTACTTGAAGACCCCAGGGGATGGTGCCTCCCCTTAGGTGCTTCAACAAAAAATGCCCATGCAATTCCGTTCTAATATGCTTTTTACTAAGTCTCGTTAATTTGTCGGACTCGTTCTGTTGTTGTGCCGAGGTACTTAGGGCAACGTCAGGGAAGAGGTCTGACTCACACAGAGATTTAATATGGCTCTCAGAAAATGAAAGAGTGTCTTTCTCGGACATCCCAAATGAAGGACAATGTGTCCTTCCTTCTATTAATGGAAAAGAATCACAGAACAAAGTGACTTAAATGCCCTTTGTACTCTCGCTGGTTGCACCCGCCCTAAACTGTTGAAAGTTAAGGAGATAGGTCCCGGGACGTGGGGTAGGCTGGACCGTGTATAATTTTTGGAAAACAAGTGCCACCCCCACCAATTTTCAGTGCTCTTTACTGCGAGCAAACAAATCAAGAAATGAATCACCGATCTGTTTGGTATATTTATTTTTACCTGTTGTTTAATAAGTTCAACGTATAAGCTTCAACGAGTTGTCCGAGGAAGACACTCAACATATAATCAATACTAGACAAAAAAAAAAGAATATATATAACAAAATTCACGAAAACAATTTCGAACAAGGGAGAACACACAATTAGTGTAATACATATTTCATAGTGAATGGTCATTTAGCAACATTCATTTCATAGTGAATGGTCATTTAACATTCATTAGATTGATCGGAACATTTGCTCATCCAAAAACAATATGTACTCAATGAAGGAGACACGTTCTAGGAAAACAATGGGAGAATGCAGACGAATTAATCAAATAGCCAGTTGGACCAAGAAAACAATGATGTATTCTCTATGCATTCCTCCAATGATGCCGACGCGTTTCGAGACCGTGAGACAAGTTAACGGACTCTCATCAGGGCTCATTCAATCTGGATCTAAAAGTGTGTGTTAAAAACAAAAAAGAGAGCGACATGTCACCATTGTGTTCAGTACCCGGGTGACTGCCCCCACTGCCCCTCTAGGCCCTTTTAATACCTGAAAGTGGCTCCGGAGGCCTGATCTCGGGGATCTGTGTACACCAAAACTTGTAGTAGGACCTTGTTATCTGTAAGATAACATAGAACTTAAAATGCCGTCAGGCATAGCATAATCATTAAATACACACGCGGGGAGACCCGCGAAACATCAAGAAAGAAATCATCGTATTCATACCTAGGACAGTACCGGGATAAATCCCTGCCCCTTTCTTATTTCAAATGTCCCGTCATTCCTTCTTTGGACCTGTAGAATGCGAACCAAAGTAGCCGCATTAGGCTATTATACCAACTCACAAATTAAGGTAGCGCAAACGATATATCAGAAACAAAGATTTTGCAGCCGCCTACCTGGAGACTCAGCGTTTTGTCCGTGGTCTCCGGTGAATGGGCGTGCTGTTCGTTCTGGTGGAGGCAAGAGAGCGTAGTAATGTGTTAAAAGCCTGCCAGTAGTCATACTATTTGTATTACAGGCGGGGTGAGTTTTTAAATCTCAGATGTTAAGTGCAAGTTTACCTTAGCTTCAATTTCTGTGGATCTCAACCAAATCAGTGATCCTTCGTGCGTTATGGTGAAGCAGGTAGTGGCAGAGTGGCATTTAATCCCATATAAATGTCTGTGGCCTGTCAAACAAAGACGGAAGTTTGGAGGACTTTGACCATCACGCTGAAAAGTTCTGTGATGAAATGATTACTCGTGGGTACCCCAAAAAGATGCTTAAACATTCATATAAAAGGGCTCGGTATACACCAAGAGAAAGCTTACTGCAGAATAAAACAAAAAATGAACTAGAACAGATGGTCTGTGTCACAACTTTTGGTCCTGACACACATCGCGTCAGACAAATGGTCCTAAAGAATTGGCACCTATTGGAAGAACTGGAGTGTCCCTTCCCCAGGCCGATTTTTGCCTACAGAAAAAACAGAAGTATCGGCCAACATTTGGTACGTGCCGACATTGCCACATCCAAACCCAAGCAAGACCTCTTATCCAAATGGGGCCTCAAACCAGTTGAGGGGCACCACAAATGTGGTAATTGCGTGTCCTGTGGGTCCTGCCTAGAAGGTTCTGAATTTCAACACAAGCAGGTAAAATGGACCAATAAAGGGTTCTCCAACTGCAGGACCAAAAATGTTGTGTACGCCATTACCTGCGGTTGCCCTAAATTGTACATAGGGAAGACCAACCAGCAGGTGAACACCAGGATAACACAGCATCGATCTCGTATCAAAAATAAAGTGCTCAGTGCCCCAATGGTCCAACACTTTCTTGATAAATCACATACAGAAACTGATTTCTCTTGGACTGTGTTGTATACAATGCCCACTAAAAAAGGTCTTGTTGATATCGAGGAAACCCTCCTGCGCAAGGAGGCGTACTTAATTATGCGATTTAACAGTGCCCAAACTGGACTAAACACCATGTCTGAAGTATCGAGGCTTTAATCCTGTTTACCTCTTTTTAAACTACATGTCCCAGAATTCTAAGCGCTAAATAAAGGTTTATAACTCCGCCCCAAACATGGCAGTACTGATTCGGAATCGAACCTGAATAGACTGACAACGGAGCGCCTACTGAGCTGGTGAGTGCTCCACACAACACTCGATGTTACGTTTTGGATGCGCAAATGGTGACGTTGACTGATGAGTCTTCCGTCTTTGTTTGACAGGCCACAGACATTTATATGGGATTAAATGCCACTCTGCCACTACCTGCTTCACCATAACGCACGAAGGATCACTGATTTGGTTGAGATCCACAGAAATTGAAGCTAAGGTAAACTTGCACTTAACATCTGAGATTTAAAAACTCACCCCGCCTGTAATACAAATAGTATGACTACTGGCAGGCTTTTAACACATTACTACGCTCTCTTGCCTCCACCAGAACGAACAGCACGCCCATTCACCGGAGACCACGGACAAAACGCTGAGTCTCCAGGTAGGCGGCTGCAAAATCTTTGTTTCTGATATATCGTTTGCGCTACCTTAATTTGTGAGTTGGTATAATAGCCTAATGCGGCTACTTTGGTTCGCATTCTACAGGTCCAAAGAAGGAATGACGGGACATTTGAAATAAGAAAGGGGCAGGGATTTATCCCGGTACTGTCCTAGGTATGAATACGATGATTTCTTTCTTGATGTTTCGCGGGTCTCCCCGCGTGTGTATTTAATGATTATGCTATGCCTGACGGCATTTTAAGTTCTATGTTATCTTACAGATAACAAGGTCCTACTACAAGTTTTGGTGTACACAGATCCCCGAGATCAGGCCTCCGGAGCCACTTTCAGGTATTAAAAGGGCCTAGAGGGGCAGTGGGGGCAGTCACCCGGGTACTGAACACAATGGTGACATGTCGCTCTCTTTTTTGTTTTTAACACACACTTTTAGATCCAGATTGAATGAGCCCTGATGAGAGTCCGTTAACTTGTCTCACGGTCTCGAAACGCGTCGGCATCATTGGAGGAATGCATAGAGAATACATAATTGTTTTCTTGGTCCAACTGGCTATTTGATTAATTCGTCTGCATTCTCCCATTGTTTTCCTAGAACGTGTCTCCTTCATTGAGTACATATTGTTTTTGGATGAGCAAATGTTCCGATCAATCTAATGAATGTTAAATGACCATTCACTATGAAATGAATGTTGCTAAATGACCATTCACTATGAAATATGTATTACACTAATTGTGTGTTCTCCCTTGTTCGAAATTGTTTTCGTGAATTTTGTTATATATATTCTTTTTTTTTGTCTAGTATTGATTATATGTTGAGTGTCTTCCTCGGACAACTCGTTGAAGCTTATACGTTGAACTTATTAAACAACAGGTAAAAATAAATATACCAAACAGATCGGTGATTCATTTCTTGATTTGTTTGCTCGCAGTAAAGAGCACTGAAAATTGGTGGGGGTGGCACTTGTTTTCCAAAAAAAAAAAAAAAAAAAAAAAAAAGGAATAGCATTAGAAGCATTATAAAAATTCACTAAGCCGGCACGACAATTTTCTCCATTTAGAACTAAGCCCATCATACCAGAGTGGTGTGCATCAATTCTACGAATTTTAAATGTGACAAAAATAGAAACAAAAATCACCAGGCCTCCCTTTGGTCTGCCTCTAATTGATGGTGTAACTGGTACATAAAAGGCCTTGTACCCTTCTAAAAACAAATCGCACTCAACCAGCCATGTCTCTTGTAGGCAGATAACCTTGAATTGCTTAATATAATTGACCTAGTTTGTGTCTGCCATTTTTGCAGCCATCCCCGCATTGTTCCACGAGACAACGTTACTACCACAAGTTTTGTCCTGTGAGTTCATAATGTGTACTTGTTCATCTGGAATTATGATGCCCTGACCCACAGGCGCCTCATGTCAATCACACATATCCAGGCCAGATAAAAGCTCATACCTATTCTGTGTATTAACATTAAACCCGTGCTGAGGATGACCCATGAAATTAGTTTTATTCTGTGTGTTGAGAACATTTCCAGGTCCGCTCGGGTCAACAGTGTTATATAAGAAGCGGGTATCCATAACCTGGGTCTGAGTTTCTGCCACAGATCTAGTTAGCCTTTGTTGTGGGGAGTTATTGCAGAGATGTGCATAGAAGTACCCCAACGGGCGCACACATATACTGCTCTCATTATATATCAGAGAAGAGGCTCTTAGGAGAACAGTGGCCACATGTTGGGGATGCTTAAAGTTCACCACAATGCAATCTCCACTTCCTATTTTCTTCGACGGACCCACCCAGTTCACCCTCCTTACTGCCATTATCTGGTCCAGATACGCAATTGGGAAGCCACAGTTTTTGTTAAGCCATGACACTGATTTATTTTTGAGTGAGGCGTGCGATTCACCATAGGGTGAGGCAGGGTGGGTACCGCACGGTGGGACATTAGTCAGGACCACCACAAACGGTGCACAGTCAGGTGGTAAATTCAGATAGCAGTTACTCCTATGGGGCCTAGTATCTACTCCATGCCTTGGGACTGGGTTGGGCTGCATCTGCGGGACAGCTATTGCTAGGGTGGTTGGTGTAATTACTGTTGTTGATACCCTACTCGCAGAGATGGATACTACTGCAGTATTCAGCTGTTTTATCAGGCTCCACCACTACCTGCCTTCCTTCCCCAGGATTAACCCTTGTATCAATGACTGCACCCTGATAAGAAGATACCAGGCCACCAAGCCTAGCCACCTCCGTAGTCAGGGTGTCTATCTTAGTGGTCTGATCGCCTCCTCTAGCTTAGCCTCTAATTTAACCTCTAGATTTTTTATAAGTATGGCAAATTGTTCAATATTTAAGTTCGGACTGCCTTCCTTATTTCCAGTAAATACAAAGGGGTTATTCACTGGGGCATTGCTGATTGGGGGTTCTGCATCAGATCTTTTGTTGTTCTGTTTCCCCCCTTTTTTTGTCTGCGCTTTTCTACAGATACGCACCGGCCTTGAGGCAAGTGGAACAACCTCCCGTTCCTCATTTGAAGTGTCATGACAATCTAAATGGACCTCAGCCCTCACCGCAATCGGTGTGATCAGATCTTCTCTAACTGTACCATTGGTACTTGTCTCCCCCCAGCGTCCGCCATTGACAGAGTCGGCTCAGCCAGAACCAGGAATGGGCTTCCCTTCCCTAGAGAAGCCCGACGTTCACTATTAATCTGGCTAACTTTTTTTACCATATAATTTTCTATGGTGCTATGGCCATTAACTGGTTTGTCAATTTTAGATTTAGACATCCTGTAATATAGTCTGGACGATACGTATTTAGATAGTAATGCAACTTATGCACAAATGTTACAATAAAACCATAAAGTCTCACTTGATGGAATAATAATGTAGGGTCTGTTCAAACGGACCAGAGTCTCTAGCCCAGTCCAGTCTCCTCAGGCCTCGGAGGGCCACAGAGGGCCTGCCCTTTGCCCGGGCTTCGCCCGGCGTCCCGCGAGGGAGGGCTGCCTCTATTTTTATGCGCCTCCTGGTGCTGACGAGTGACCACGCGGGTCGCGTGGTCTGCTGGGAGTTGTAGTCCTCCTGCGCTCCACTCGGCGGCCAGCTCCCCAGGTGGCAGTGGGAGCGAGGCAGCGGGATGCAGGGGCAATTCGGCAACCAACAAAAGGGCTGCAGTACCCCACGATACTCAGAGGGTCTCCAGGGGGTCAGCAACAACAGCGGCAAGTGGCGGCAAGTAGGTGGATTCAGATACGCCCCCCACCGCTCTGCAGGGCTGCCTCTATTTTTATGCGCCTCCTGGCGCTGACGAGTGACCACGCGGGTCGCGTGGTCTGCTGGGAGTTGTAGTCCTCCTGCGCTCCACTCGGCGGCCGGCTCCCCAGGTGGCAGTGGGAGCGAGGCAGCGGAATGCAGGGGCAATTCGGCAACCAACAAAAGGGCTGCAGTACCCCACGATACTCAGAGGGTCTCCAGGGGGTCAGCAACAACAGCGGCAAGTAGGTGGATTCAGATACGCCCCCCCCTCCTCCCAAGCAGTCTACCTCAGCTACAATGGACAGTTTATTAGATGAAATCAGGGCTCTGCACCCTTTTATGGAAGAAACTAAAGCCACACTCCAAATGCTCTCTGAGAAGTGGTCAAATGTCGATGAATGTGTTACCCAACTGGAACAAAATGTTGTTTATCTCAACTCTTCTGCTGCCAAGGTTGACCCATTATGTGCACAAGTTTCTGCTCTCCATAAGCAAATTGAAAATTTGGAAAATAGGAGCAGAAGGAACAACCTAAGCATTTATGGCTTTCCGGAAGGCTCAGAAGGTTCCGGCCCTCTTGCATTTTTCAAATCTTTCCTACCAAAACTTCTTCAACTACCAGAAAGTTTTACTCTCAATATACAAAGAGCGCATCAACTTGGCCCTCCTCCCACTGCACTGTCTGCTTCTACTGTCAAAAAACCAAGGGGTATCATCATATACTTTCTTGAATACACTGATCTGCTCAAAGTTCTCTCAGCTGCCAGAGCCATGCATAAGATTACCTGGTCAGGAAATTCTCTTTTCTTCCCACAGGATTATGCTAAACCAACTGCAGATCGCCGCAAGGAATTTCTATCCCTTCGACCGCAACAACGCTCCATGGGAGCTCGCTTTGGATTGTTCCATCCCTGCCTATTCAAAGTGACTTTCAATAACAAAACCACGACTTATGATGACTCGTTAAAACTAAAGTGTTTTCTATATTCTCACAATGTTGACACGATGGACACTGCTTCTACATCAAGTTCTAAGTGATCTTTCTCTGCGGTTATTCTTATGACTTTGTTCGTTTCAAAGTTTGATGTTTCTAATTGACACTCCTAAGAATTGCTTTATGATGTATTCTCAATATGTTTCTTAGCATACTAATGTTGTTATGCATTGTTTACTTTCTTCCCATCTTACAGGTTCCCTTCCTATATGTCATCTCCCTTCCTTATATTCATGGAGTTCGTTGGGACCGTCTTCCTTCCCCCGCCCTCCCTCCCTCCTGAGCCTTGGACTCGTCATTGTTCTATGTGGCCTCCATCCTCCCACCCTTTGTATGTTTTGGAGGTCATGTAAGTTCACTATTCTTCTCATTATTTTATCTTATCTTGTCTTTCTTTTTCTTCCTTGCTTTTCTTGCTTTTCTTTCTTCTCACATTTCTTACAAGTCATATCTGATCTTCACCACTCTTCCTTGTTGCTTTCCTACTTTTCTTCTCTCTTTCTTCTCATGTTCTTTTTCTCTCCATTTAAATTATTTTCAATTTCATACAGTTGGCTGGTTGTAGATGTAAAATCGTGTTACTTATGGATATTCTTTATATGGTTCTTGTTAATTTGTTATGACTTTTTCATATGCCCTTAAAAATTATATCTTGGAATGTTAGAGGTTTACATTCACCTATTAAGAGACAAAGAGTTTTAACGCACTTCGCTAAACTTAATGCAGATATTGCTTGTCTACAAGAATCCCATTTATCATCGGAAGAATCTGCTAAGTTAAAAAGGGGCTGAGTAGGTGTAGTTTTCTTTTCCCCAGGAGATGGTAAACCCAATGGTGTCATGATTTTATTCCGGAAATCCCTTTCTGTTAAACTACTAACGATCTGCACTGATCAGTTAGGGAGATGGGTTCTGGTTAAATTTGTAGTAGACACTGTCCCTATTTCCCTCTTGAACATTTATGCCCCTGCCATTGGGGATGCCTCTTTCTGGACCTCTTTAGCCCCACACATCACTCAGCACCTTGAAGATAATGTCATCGTAGCAGGCGATTGTAATGAAGTTTTTGACCCTTTTTTGGATAGACATTTTTCTAGTGCATATATTCCCCACAAATCTCACAAATCATTTACACAACTCATTGCTCAATACAAACTCATTGATGCATGGAGGCTTTGCAATCCCACTTTACAAGAATATTCATTCTACTCACCCCCTCATCAAACCCAATCACGATTAGATTACTTTTTCATCACCTTTCCCAAACCCTTACTGCAGCTGATATTGGTTCTATTTTGATATCAGATCATGCTCCGATTACCATACATTTGGACATATTACAGAAATCCCCTCTCAACCGAAAATGGCGTTTTAATAATTCCCTCCTTCTGGACTCAGACTTTGTCTCTTCTTTTACCTCTTTTTTTAACGAATACTTCCTATTGAATCAATCTGATGATATTTCTTTTCCTGTAGTTTGGGATGCATTGAAGGCATCTGCTAGAAATTTTATCCTTAGATTCGTTTCTCGAAAACAGAAAAAAGCGCAACAAATGACTAATGAACTTTTATCTAAAATTAAACAATTGGAACACTCATATTACACCTCTAAATCAAAGGATTGCTTAACTGAACTAATCAATGCTAAATTTCAATTTAATAAAAATTCCACAAACAACGCATCCAATTTCTTGTTAAGATCTAGTGCTAAATTTTATGGTGGTCAGAACAAAGCTGGAAAACTATTGGCTAATTATCTAAAGGTGAAACAAAACAAACTTAACATAGATTCTATTTATGGTCATGACCGCTCACTCAAACATAAAGATGATGAGATTCTAGCTGTATTTTTTTAATTTTACAACTCATTGTACTCTTCTGAAACTGCCTCTTCGGATCAATCCATCTCCCAGTTTTTGTCTACTATCCGGCTTCCTTCTGATAGCCTTCCGGTTCTTTCCTCGCTGGAGTCAGACCTTACACAAAAACAACTTCTTCTAGCACTAAAGACTCTCAAAAAGGAGAAGGCTCCAGGTCCAGATGGATTCACAGTAGAATTTTATTCCCACTTCTCAAACTTAATTATTCCCAAATTACATACTCCATTATCCACATTTCTGAAATCTGGTACTTCGTCTGGTTCCTTTTCGGACGGTCTTATTTGCATTATCCCTAAACCAGGTAAAGATCCGCAATTTTGCAAAAATTATCGGCCCATCTCGTTGGTTAATATCGATTACAAACTTTTTTCAAAAGCTCTTGCCCTTCGTTTGGATGCTCATTTACCTGAACTTTTAGGAAAAGAACAACCTGGTTTCGTTAAAGGCAGATTGCTTACAGATAACACTAGATTGTTTTTTTACATTCTTTCTAAGACTTCACATTCCTCTCACTCTATTGGAGCCATAGCTTTGGATGCAGAAAAAGCATTCGATAGGGTTGAATGGGCGTATCTCTTTCATACATTAAAATGGTTTGGTTTTGGACCAAAAATTTCTACCTTGATCTCTCTCCTATACTCCCATCCAAGAGCAGCAATATCAGCAAATGGAGGAGTCTCCTGATATTTCTCCCTTGGTATAGGGGTAAGGCAGGGTTGCCCACTATCTCCTTTTTTTATTTAATCTAGCCCTAGAACCTTTCTTATTGCGGATCCGTCAGAATTATGCAATTCATGGTTTCAATTTCCAACAGACTACTGTCAAAATGGCAGCATATGCTGATGATGTTTTACTATTTCTATCCCAACCTAAATCATCCCTTCCGGCTTTTCTAGATGAAGTGAATTCTTTTGCGCAAGTCTCTGGGTATAAATTAAATGTAGATAAGTGTGAAATCTTACCCCTTACTAAATATAGCTATAAAGCGGACTTTACCAACTCGGGTTTTGCATGGAATTCTAATTCTATTAAATACTTAGGTCTTCATTTCACAGCCTCCATCCCCGGCACAGTTACCCGATGTATGGAAGACTGCATACAAAAAATGACCACCTTAACCTCGAAATGGCACCCCTTATATTTATCGTGGTGGGGTAGATTGGACATGATTAAAATGCTTTCACCCATAATTTTGTACACAATCTCTAATATCCCACTTTCTAGCCCTTTAAAATACTTCAAGAAAATTAACTCCATTCTATCTGCCTTCCTCTGGGGTAACAAAAAGTCACCTATCTTTAAATTAATTCGCCCAAAAACAGAAGGTGGGGTAAATGTTCCAAATTGTTCCCTATACCATAAATCCTTTTTATTAAATCATGCATCCAAACGGTTATCAGCCCCCTCTATGCCTGTTCCCCTTTGGACTACCTTAGAACAATCTTTTATCTCTCCTTTTTCTTTCAAAGAATATCTCTCTTTTTCTCGCAAACCACAATCCATATCTACTCTTATTGTCAAATACACTTCCAAGATTCTCCCTTTTCCTCTGATATCTTCTTTTCTCGAACAACCGATTTGGCATAATACCTCCATTTTAATAAATAATAAACCGATTTTCTGGAAATCTTGGAGACAACGGGGTCTTATTTGGGTACACCAATTGTTCCACCAGGAACAAATTATTTCCTACTCTCTTGCTGCTGCTTTGTTTCAATTCCCTCCTATCTTTCATATTAAATTTTCTTTGTTAACATATGCAATTCAACTTGCTTACAACACTCACACTACCTCTCCCCCTCCTCCACCTTCTAACGACCCAGCACTGCGACCCTCATTACTCCATGGTGCTAAAGCTTCCAAGATTTACAATCTTCTTCACGCCTCGCCAAACCCCCGTGCTAAAACTAACAGAAACTACATGGGAAGAAGAATTGGGTGATTTATTGTCTATAGAATTATGGGATACCTTATGGTTAAAACTATGCAAATCATCACGGGCTGCAAATACCACACAGACACTTTTTTTTATTTATCACCACTTGTTTTCAGCAAAAGACATTCAGACATTTTAGATACTTGTTGGAGTTGCTCCGCACCAGGTGCAGACTTATTCCACATGCTTTTTACATGTACACCAGTACACACTTTTTGGCTTCAAATATGGTCTCAAATTAACACTATTTTTTCCTCTAATCACCCTTTTTCTATTTCTCATATTTTCTTAGGTAGCGTTTCCCCCATTTGGGATCATTGCACTTAACAGTAGAATAATAGATTTGCTAATAGCATTAGCCTTTCAGCAAATAACTAAACATTGTAAGGATCTTACCAAAGTATCCTACCAAGCATGGTGGTATGCAGTCAGCTATAATCACAGGTTAGATACAACATTTGTTTACTCGATTAATCTCGCCCCAAAACGAAGAGAACTATGGGAGCCGGTCACAACATTCATTGATATGCATGCCAGGCGATCTTTGTCTCAAACTCCCTTACAACAAGAAGGTGCCAAACCTCCATGACTTCCTCTAGATTGTCATCTTTTTTCTCTGTGATTATATTTATACTTTATTTTACTAAATTATTTTTTATGTATTCACTTAATATGTATTAGCTACTTTTTGCTTATCTTTGCGTATTATTCTATTACTCATTATTGACTCCTTTACTGCCAATCTGTACAGCTAAACTGTATGTTTCTTATATAGCTATTATTGTTATACTATGTATATTTTTTATCTTAATTGCTTGAATAAACTTTTCTTGAGCTTAAAAAAAGAACTCAACGAGAAAGACTACTCCCTTAACTAGTACACGCAAAGTGGCTAACAAATCTTTGTTTCTTCAAAATTCTCCCACACTCTTCTTTCAATAGATGTCTCCTCATTATTATTATTATATCACTGTCTATCTAAAACATTCCAAAATGTTCCTTCTCCCTACTATTCACTCTAAGGCCATTCACATTCCATGTTAGGACCCTTAGAGAGAAAATCGTATTTGTATCCATCACCTTGCTTCTAGAGATTATATTTAACTAAAGTGTAGCCCTTCACTTCACCATCTTTGCGCAAATGAGGATTTTTTTCCCCCTTCTCCTCCCACATGCTCCCCATCTGGTGCTTCCTACCTCAACCATCACCCCAAGTGCCTGCAAACAACAAACCATCCCTGGGGAACACTCACTAAATTCATTTGGGTATTTCTGTAATACCAAACCCTCCTCCCCCCAGTGTGTAGCTTTATTTCTGGTGCGCTTTATTCTGTTTCACTAGACTACACCTCCTTTGGGTCTCTAATAATATGCATTTTATTATTCCCCATAATTTTTAGAGTTGCGGAGAATTTCAACTGGGCAGTAGCTCCTAGCACTTTAAGCTCTTGGATATTCTTCCCCCATCTTCCTTTGCCTATACAGAGTGATCTCAGAGACATCCGATCTAATCCGGAAGGATTAGTCACCTTTCTAGAACCTACCTGCCCTCAGGGCCTCTGGTAGAATTTATTCTTTTAAAGTGTAGGATTTGAAATTAATCCAGATCCTCCTCGGGTTTTTCCTATTTGGGTTTTTTGAAAAGGGGAGGAGTAAGGCGATGGCCACAAAGCAGTGCAGTGCTTTAGGTGTGTTGTGTAAGTAGCCCATTAGGCCTAGCAAAGGGAGGGTTGAAAAGTGATTTGCGTCATGAGGGCAAGCTTGGCAATGATTTACCACCAGTATGGTGCTATCTTACCACAGGTCCACGTTATATGGGCATAATGCACGGACAATTCCCGGCATTTTGGGCAGTTAGATGCTTGAGTTGGGTCTATGTGAGATAGTTTAGCTGGTATGACATATGTCCGCCATAGGAATTTGAAGTGCATCATCTCATGATGAAGGTTAAAGAATACTAAGCGTGTCTGTGCACAGCCATATTCAGTCAGTTCAAGGGTACTCTAGATCCATTTCCCATGCAGCTCGAAGTTCGGAGTTGCAGGTAGGCAAAAGGTCTAAGGTTGCGTGGTACAATTTTGTAATTAATCAGTCTCCATCCAGGTCTGTGAGAACTAACGTCGAGAACTCATCTGGTGTCAATGGACAGAATGGAACCTGACCTCTAAGTGCCCCCTGGAGTCGCTGCAGTACAAAGTCGTCCATATAGGGAGCTTCCCGAAAACATACATCGTCTGTGCAGGAACATACATGGCCATCAGTGAAGAGATCCCCCAAAGGTGTGTAATGAGTATTTCAGGAGGGTGCGTTTGACCAGTGTATATTGCATAATAGGCAGCCAAAGATTAGTTGCCAGCGGGATCACGGGAGAGTACAGGAACTGCCCGCCCATCATCCGAATCAGTCTCTTCTAGGTCCAGCTAGTCATAGACAATGTTTGTATACTGCATGGGTCTCATGGAAGTCCCATCGGTATTAACACTTTTAAAGGTGTCGGGCAGCGAGATCAGTCTTGGGTCTGGCATACAGTATTCACATGTCTGCATGATACTAATGCTGGGCAAAACTGAACTGTGCCACAAGATAGTATAAGTGCATATGGGGGACCCGAGGCCTCCACATTCATAAGGGAGTACCAAAGTGTCACCTAATCAGGGGTTATTTACCCTCCAAATGACCCACTTCATTAAGGTACCGACCATCGCAAAAACACATTAATTAATGGGATGGGGAAAAAAGGTATAGAAATTGGGCAATATTACTATTTTCATGATAGCAATGCAGCACGCCATTGATAGAGGGAGGAGGATCCATCGCTGAACCCGGGTGGTCAATTTATCCACTGCCACGCCATAGTTAAGGCGTATAACTTGTTCTTTTTCTCTATGGATATGGATCCCCAGATATTGGACAGAGGTGTCACACCACATCAATGGAAATTCACAGCACATTTGCGTGGTTGTGTAGTCAGGGGGACTTTCTCAGACTTGTTCCAGTTTATATGTAGGCCAGATAAGGATCCGTAGAGAGTTATTTCGTGAAGTATGGGCACCAGTTTATCAGCTGGATGCCTTACTTAGATGATATCATCAGCGTAAAGTGTAACCAGGAGTGGGCCAGGTTTAAACTGTAAGCCCCTGTGAAGATACTCCGTCTGGAGATGGCGCACCAAGGGATCCATTGCCATTATAAACAGTGGCGAGAGTGGACATTCTTGTCATGTCCCCTGCGAAAGAGCAAACAGGGCTACCGTGGAGTCTAATGTGTGCCGTTGGTTGTGAATAGAGAAGTGTTCTGAGGGATGTAACACTGAAGTGGAATCCCATCTTGCTGAGCATGACATGAAGAAAAGGCCATTCCAGTGAATCAACGGCCATTCCCGCAAATCAAAGGCCTTTTTAACATCTAGTAAGGCAGCCACTGCCGATACCGTGGGGGAGATCTTATGCAGAACTGCAAAAAAAGTGCGCAGATTTAGCGCTCGCGGTCTGTGCGGGACAAATCCTGACTGCACAGGGGATATTATTTGTTCTATTAATAGCAAGGCTAAGATTTTGTCGAAATTCAACAATGAAAATGGCCAATAGGAACCACACTGCAGTGGATCTTTACCCGGTTTCAGGAGCAGTGAGATTACGGCTTGCTGGAGGGTGGGTGGAAGCACACCTCTCTCCAGTGCTTGGTATACACTGCAAGGAGATATGGCGCTAATATAGGTTTGTACGCATTATAGAAAGCACCAGAAAAGCAGGCTAGACCCAGAGCTATGGAGCAGTCCATCGAGTCTATTGCTTGAATGATTTCTTCAACAGTAAAAGGTTACTAAGAAACTGTTGGTGTGCGGTAGTGAGCCAGACCATGGCTATTTCTTCTAGATAGGTATTTTAGTATCATTCCCATCCAGCCGCGAAGTATAAAGATCGGCGTAATAACTAAGTACCTCCTTCAGGACATCCGTTGTGTCCAAGATACGAGTACCATCAGGGCACTGGAGGCCCGATATACAGGATTGACCTCTGGAAGGTTGCAACAACCTAGCTAATGTACCTTGCGGTCTCTCCCCTTCCCCATATCTCAGGCTCTAGCATATTTTCCGAGTTAATGTTCCTCCCTTTCTGAGGTCTCCCTAAAGTCGTCAAACAGGGCGGTGCAACGCTATAGATAACTCGCAGAATGTTGTATGGTATTAGCCTGATCCAATGTCGCCAATCCTGCCTCTATCTGGGACAGCGTACCACGTAGGTCCCGCAGTATCCCCGCATGCTTGGAGATATGAACTTATCTTGTATATGCCATAAAGGCTTCCCAGAGGATGGCCTGAGAGGCGGCGGTTCACTCATTGAAGTCAAAATATTCAATAATAGTAGCACGGAGCTTGGTGCGAAAGAGTTCATCTTGGAGTGCCATGTTTGGGAGCCGCCATGGTCGTTCAATACCTCCCATTCTAGGGATGTGCAATTCAATACCTCCCATTCTAGGGATGTGCAATGTCAGTACTACAGGGGAATGATCTGATAATTCATGTGGGAGGTGTTTGATGTCCAAAGCCAGGGAATAAGTGTGGCTGAGAGAAGTCAATCTATTGGTGTCCAGGTATTATGTTGTGACAAATCAAACATGTATACTGACCTAGTAGGGTATTGTCGGTGCTAGGTATCTGCTAATATGTAGGTGTTGCATGTGTCTTGCAGAATGGGTCGGGATCGGGGTTCTCCCAATGGGGCCTGCACAGTTCTGTCCAACGATGGGTCTAAAAGTATATTAAAAGCATCCCACATGCAAATATGGTCTGGTAAAATTCCAGGCGGTCAATGTACGGGGCATAAATATTAACCAACAATACGCAGTATCCCAGTAAATGTCCCGCCACCAAGAAGTGTCTACCTTCTACATCAGTAGGAACAGCGTAAGACTGAAATGGCAGTTGTTTAGGAATCAAAATGGATACCCCTCTTGCATATGTACTATAGTTTCGCAAGACGCGATGTGGCCCCCATGTGGGTGCGAATGTACGTGAACGGCTCGGTGACAGATAAGTCAAAAAGCAATGTCTACAGTGTGTCATTGTAGGTACTGTACCACTGGTTTACCTTTAGGTGAATTGTTCAGGTCATGAACGTGAGGTCTGCAAATAGGCAAAAGAGGTTCTGCAAAGTAATTGGTAAGGTACACATGTAGAACAGTGAATTAATAGGGTCAACAAACTAGGATACCCAGAAAATACCCCCCACACACTGGCAGCAAACTGCCAAGTGCATCCCAAACATATCCGGAATCCAAAGACATTATTGCTCTAACCAGAGTTGTAGCAAATTAACCTGTGTGTGTATACTATTTGGGGGGTGGCAACGCTATGTCGGACCCTTATATATTCAGCAGGATAAGGTGTAGCAGTAAAAACTGGGAACTGTAATCAATAAAACCATGTCCCATCAATGAACAAGATAGAAACCAGAAAAGGCTACGCAGAATGATAGTCAGTCCTGCCAACAGGTGAGTAGCAGAAAAGAGAAGAGCTGGGTTGTCAGCTGGTTGGGAAGAGATCGACGCTTGTGCTGGAACGAATGTCCGGTTGTGACCTGCCTGGTGAGTTATGTAGAGATGAGGACTGGTCGTCGGAAGACTGCCGACTAAAGGCTTGTACGGCCACAGGAGTGTCAAACATTTGATTTAGTGTTCACTTCTACCCTCAAGCATGCCAAGTATATCATGCCATAACAAAGTCCCAGGTTACAGAGCGTAGGCTTTACACCGGTATATTTGCGGCGTGCTTCTGGGCTAGGGCAGTGAAGCCCAGGAACATGGAAATGGTGGACCCTGCCAGTGCAATGGACCCCGTTTCCTGGCCAGGCGTAGTGTAGTGTCCCAGTCCCTGAACTTTAGCAGTCGAGTGAAGAGTAATCAAGGCGGGCAGCCCGGGTTGGGATGTGGACCTAGTGAGCAAGGAGCCTGATCCACCACAAATGTGGGGGTGAATGTATCTTTACTGGACACATCAGTCGGTAGCTGCTCAACAAACATATCCAGGCGGCCAGGATTTGTGGACTCTGGTACTCCCAATATACAAATGTTACTCCGCCTGCTTTTGGCTTCAAAGTTTTCTTTCTTCTTTGTCATGGTCTTCATGAGTTTATTCAGATGGTCCAATTTTTTAGCTGTTTGGCCAGCGCCATCCTCTAGATCCAACACTCTCCCTTTGGCAGTTTCAAGCCGGTGCTCATGCGATTGAGACACTCGCCCATCACATCTAGCCTCTTGTCTAGGGTGTCAAAGCAGTCATCTATCGTTCGGAAGCTGGATCGGAGCTCTGCCATTATTGCATCAGTGCCATTTAGCAAGGTAGGTCCTGTGTCGTTTGTACTACCTCTCTCAGTCATTGTTGGGTGGTGTTTAGCAGCAGGAGGCTTTAACTTGTCAAAGTTTAAACAACGTTGTTTGGGGTCTCCTCAAATCATAGCCCATAGGTGAAAGGTTGGAGGAGGAGGAGAACAGTTCTGAGAGGTAATCTATATACACCTTCCCGCAGTCAGTGTGTGGTGCAGGCACACCATATCTGTTAATGGTGTAGGCAAAAGTCGAAGGAAATTCTTGCAACAATAATTAAAGCAATGATTATGGCGAGGAAAAGCGGAGCATCGCTGCAGCCCCAGGTAGATTGGGCATCACACCAGCCAATCCGGGAGTAGAGCTGCCAGTAGGAACAGGACGAGATTGGATCCCGTTAGGGCCACTAGTTACTTAATAGGGTGGGATCAAGAACCTCCCGCATCTTCAATAAGGAGCAGCCTAATGTCAAATGTAGGTGGAGGCCACTGTACCCAGGTTGGGGTGAGAAGCATGTGGAGTCAATCAATCGATATACTGTGCCATACTACTCACAGGGGCTCATTCAGCCGCACCAGTGGGGTGTGATGAGATCAACAGTCTTCCATAGGATGGATGATTACCAATCAGCAAGAGAATCCAACACAGCAGTTCCAAGGGGTTTTCTGGCTCCTGGGGCTATGGTTGTCTGGTCCAAGGGATGCCCAAGGAGTCCAAAGACATGCTGCTGCGTAAAATGGCAACCAGTCTCTGTGATTGTGGGTTAAGGAGCCTGTGCACGGGAGGCCCCATGTCTCCATTATCGCAGAGGGCGTTCATATGGGTAGGTAAGCAGGGGGAGCAAGGAGTGTATGAGGCAGCAGGCTAGGATGACGCTGCCTGGCAGCCTTCTCCCCAGGCTCACCCACACCCCGGTCGCCACTGGGCCTCCAGAGACCTCTGGCCAACCTTACCTAGTATCTGGAATCACTCCACTGCCTTAATTCTCTACTAGTCCCCTGCGATGGCCTCCACGCCCGCTCCGATCCCAGCCAGGTGCCTTCCTGCTAGGTCGTGGTTGCACCCTTGCAGAACAGGATCGCGGAGCGCGCTTCTCCAATGGTAGCCGCAGGCCGTGGCGGAAAGCTCAGTCTGCGGGATGGCAGGGTGTGATGAGGTCAGGATGGGTAACCATGCACGCTGGTGTCTCCATCAGGGTGTGCGGTCAGCACAGCATACCAGTCTGCCGCAGCACAGATCATGGGCACCACTACTGCTGCAATGTCGAAGCAGACAAGGGCCTGGTCAGGCGTTCAGTCTGTTTATACCACTGCTCTTAGTGTCACCGCCGTTGCCTCTCACAGCAGGGTATCCCACACAGCGCTGCCAGTGTCTGCAAGTGTTGGACGATGGTAGTTTGTGGCCCAGTTACATTGAGGATGATGAGTAAATCCGACAGTTTCAACTCCACGCAGCCATTACAGTCAGCAGCTTGCCCCCCCCTTCACTAGGTTAAATTGAGTCAAGGGGGAGCTCAAGATTGGGTATCTTCATTGTCTGTTGTTTGACACTCCCCCCTCCAGCAAGTATCTCTAGATTTATATTTTTGTTCCTCCGGAAATGTTTTTCCTCATCCCTAGCTCAGTTCCTGTGGCCCTGCCTTCCCCGAGACGCACTGACCTCTTTCCTTTGTTCTTTCTTGCTGTGGAAAGGAAAAGTTATATCTGTTGTTCTTGTGTTGATAATTAAGCATCAACATAGCAAAAGTTTGGATTTTAACAATAAGTCCAAGGGAAAAAAGTGTGTATTGGTTTGGCTTAACCTAATCCCCTTTGACTTTATAAAAGGGGTTATTCTCTAAATTGTTCAGCTATTGGAATAGCATTGCTGGAGGTAATGAGCCAGCAGGCAGCATAGGCCTGTAGGAGGCATTGTCATGTGGCAACTGAGCTTTATTGCAGGTCCAATACTACTGGGATATAGACATCCGAATGGGAAATGTGCTTTTTCATCATACTATTTCCTGGTGCACTTTATAGTGATGGGCTTCGTTAATCTACAAATGTTGGCTTTAAAGGCCTGTGCAGGCATCATTAGTCACCATAAGTTGATAGCACAACTTGTTTTTCCTGGCATTAGGATCAATTTCATGCATCTCTATGTTGTAGAGAGCTGCTAGATGTTGAAGTGACATCCAACATTAGTCCCCCAAAATGTTACTCACCTCTAGACCTTGCTGTGCTTCATGGCATCAAGTGCACTGGTCTGCAACTGGTCAACCTCAATATTGAGATTGGTGAAAAATTACGAAACCTATATTGGATTTCTGTGAGATGCCGCTAGAGGACAGAATATGTGTGTTGGTGGGCACCCTATCCATTCCCCATCTGCTCCACTGGTCCTCAAAACTAGTGCTTGCAACAAGTCATGCACTAAAGTTTTTTTTGTCTTTAGTAAGGATAGTGAAAAATCCCACTAATGGTACCCTTGCCTGACAAGAAAAACTTTCGTTGGCAGCAAATCATCAACATGTGTGAAATGCAGCAGGAAAAACTCACCCTTTTTCATTGTTATCCTATCTTGGTCAGCAAATCAGGTCGCACACTAGCAGCAAAGTCCTGGCTATAAGTAGAAGAAGCGGTCTTGCACATCAGAAGTCACTGTGCCCCTCTTGCAGCTCACCTTGCAATCACAGTACTATAGGTGAGTCTGGGATAAGAGTCTGTTTAGGCTGTAGATTGTGCTGTGCCAACAAGTTATATATGCAAGCCCACTACTCTGTGAAATGGAGAAGACCTTGTTAGGTATCTTACTGCAGAACCAGAAGTGATTATGAAGCAGCAAAAGTTATCAAAAAAGTAAGGGTTTGATGTCGGGATTTTGTTTAAACTACCAGGGTTTTGCAAATGTTCTACAAGCTTTGTCAGCCATTCTGAACTGTTTTGGATAAACAGGAGCCAAACCTGTCATTCAAAGAGCATGGTGGTAAGCAGTTCGACTCGTGAGACTTCTAATGCCAGCGTCGGAGTAGAAGTAGAGGAGATATTGAACCACTGACTGTGGCGATTGGATACTGGGGTTTGCCTCATTTGAATAGGCTGTATTTTTGTCTTTTTGCATATTCATCATATTCAAATGTCTCGCCAAGCGTAGTGTGGACTCCCATCAACAACTGGACATTTGTTAAGACTCTAAACCTAAGAGAAATCTACTGCTATACAAACTATTGTGCATAAATAGATTAGATTGGCATCCAATGTTGACAATCAGAATTGGTGTAGAAACAAGGGAGTTTACAGCTTGTTTGTACTCGTGAAGGAACAAGCAATTCTGTTATATAACTCTTCGAACTTTTTTTTAAAGACTCTGAGACCCTTAAGAACATTTCTGGAATGAACGTCCGCTGCTAAAAGATATTCAGGAATTCCTAAGCCTACTTTTTAAATACATTTCTTTAGAACTTTAGAAACTTCATTTGATTATTTTCCAATTATCATAAAAGCATACATATCAGAAATTGGTAGAAATACAATGCACAGAATAAAATGGACAAGCAAATTGTCTATAATTGGTTAGAAGAAAAAAAAATGAACGTTGAAAATTCACTGATTTTTTGCAATGTATAAAAAGTTTAGCAAGTGCCCCTCCAAATAACTAAATTGGGTAGCATACGCAAAAAATATAGTTTATGCTGATACAAAGCATGGCATTTAAGAATAGGTAATTCATATCTATGTTTAAAAGATACATAGTACTCACAAAAGATAAAATGGATTAGGGTCTGAGGGGAGGTTTCATCGCATGGGCAAATTTAGACTGGCCCAAGTCAAACTAACTCAAGGGAAACCAAAGGTGGTTTCCAATTGTAACTAAAGGAGTGGGAGGACCAGTATTGGCAAACATTGAAAGCGGCCAGTGATGGGAGGGATGCGGGTCGCTTCTGGAACACCATAAGAGCTAGGAATAGTCCTGTTAGCGACCTCATCCCGTGTAACATTACTGGCCTAGCATGGTTCGATCACTTCCTAAAACTGTATACGTGCCAGCAAGGAGCTGCTAATGATTTTGCTCCATATAAACCTTCTATATCCACAGGAGATAGCACTATATATCCATTTACAATCAAGGAAGTCGAATACACGATTAGCCGCATCATGCCTCAAAAGGCAGCTGGCTCGGATGGCATCCCCGGGGACCTGCTTCATTTTGATCTTACAAAATGGGGGAAGCTTATCCACACTTTACTTCTTGCCATTGATAAAGGTGCCGCCATTCCTGAATCGTGGAAGGGGGCTGAGGTCGTCCTTATTTTTAAAAAGGGGCGTAGGGACGACCCTTCTAACTATCGGCCAATAAGCCTAATAGACTCCACCCAGAAGGTTGTTGGAAAGGTGGTACTCGAGAGAATCCTTCTATAGGCTAAGGAAAATGAGATCCTCTCAGATTATCAAGCAGGATTCAGGGCTGGCACCGGGACAATAGAGAAGGCATTCAGACCACTGCTAATCTATTGGAAAGTGGTTGTTATAGGCAAAGGCAGTCTTTACCTTGCATTTATTGATCTAAGGACTGCCTTTGACATCGTACCTCGGGAATGCCTATGGGTGGTGTTGTCAGATATGGGGATTCCTTCTAATATTTTGTCAATTCTAGTGAGGCTTCACGAAGGAAACTTTGCGCAAGTGAGGTGGGGCTCTAAGGGTCAGAAAACTAATAGAATTCCGGTGGAGAGAGGTGTCCGCCAGGGATGTGTTCTTGCTCCCACCCTTTTCTCACTATATGTGAATGGTGTGGTTGAGCACTTGCAGGATAAACCATCTGATGTGCCATCCCTGGCGGGCGAACGTATTCCTACCCTCTTATTCGCCGATGATACTCTTTTAATATCTAAGACCCCGGTGGGCCTACAGAGCCTCCTGGGCAATTTTCAGGCCTTCTGTACACAACGAGGGCTCGTAATAAATACGGACAAGACAAAGTATTTGTTGCTGAACCCCCCCGAGAAAACTTGGGTGACCTCCAGTATTAAATCATGTATCCTTGGAAAGGGTCACTGTATTTGACTATCTAGGTATATGTATTTCGGATACCATGCAGTGTACCCCACACCTGTGCAAAATGTTATTAAGTCATAAGAGGGTAACGGGGGCGCTCCTCAAAGAACAGCGCTCTTGCTCAACTAGACCCATTGCCCCTGTCATTGATATTTACAAGGCAAAGGGAGTCAGTTCTGCCCTTTACGGGGCAGAACTGTGGGATTCCTCTAATGTAGACCATCTAGTAAATTCCAAAAATAAGTTCTTAAGGGACCTTATGTTACTCCCGCAGAGTACCCCAATGATACCCTTGCTACTTTATCTAGGATGTCACTCTATTAGCGATCTGGCAAAAGTCCGGCCGTGGCTGCTATGGGCCCGGCTGTGGCGAGTGCTGGAACTGCAAAAGTATGCAGAAGGGTTAGCAGAGGTAATGTCGATGGCAGGATGGCACAAAATAAAGTGGTTAAGAGATGTTAAATTCTTACTTAGCGAATTGGGCCTTAAGGAAGCCTGGGCAAACAGATCTTCTCCCCTGAAAGCAACCCTAAAGACCCTTTACTGGAGATGGGTCGCTAGTAGAACTGGTTCGGACCCAACCCTTGGTAGACTCACGGAAGAGTTTCTTAGGTTTAAGGATGTGGCATTTCGGGAATTTTATCTTGATATTGTTTGGAAACCTGTCGATAGGGCCTTGTATTTTAGGTTTAGGGTCGGTATTCTTCCAGTACGCGTCCTAACTGCTCGCTGGAAATTACCGTCCCAAACAACATCATTTTGCCCTATCTGCATAACAAGAATAGAATCTATCGCCCATATCCTCTTTGCCTGTCCCGCTTATGCTTCGCCAAGGAACTGCTGGCTCAAACCAATTTGTCGGTTGATGGGCACTAGACATTATAATGAGGCACTGCGTATCTTGATGTCTGACACATGGTCACTTTATGTTTGTGGTCTCTCAAAGTTTTTATCATGGGCATGGTCCATTAGAATGAAAAGGCAAAACAAAATGTTTAATTTGAAATTTTAAAATGTAAATCTGCAAATTGTGATTTTATGTTGCCCCAGGTTTTAACTTTTGTGTAAATGGACTATCAAATCCCTTACATTTTGTGTAAATGGACTATCGAATCCTTCTTTTAAAACTGGAAATGTATTTTATAAATGTGATGCTTTTAAGATATTTTTTTATCGAATAAAGCCCTATACTACTACAATTGTAACTAATACAAATGTTGTTAGTAGCGTCCTTTCCCAAACATTTTGACCTGGGTCAGGTAAGGTTCAATGTTAACACGTTTTAATAATAGGATAATCTGTCAAATAGATTGTCTCCATTTCCTTTCTTTCTCTGGTAGCAGTGGCAAATGGCATACATAGACAGTTCACCTGTGCACCTTCCCCTTGACAATCGTATGTGGAGATATGCACAGATCTAATCTGCAGAGCGCTTCTTAATGTACTTCAGGAAAGGTTTCGTATAGCCTAAATCGTATGTTAGACAATCAGCAATATTCCTCACATATGGAATTCAGAGTAGAGGAAGTCACATTATATGCAACCTTTCAAGTAATAAAGGACCAGCTACTCATGGGGAAAGAAACCAGATGGTGCTCATCTTTATAGCCGCCTGCAAAAGCGATTCACCTCCTTCTCCAATTTGGAGCAATTAAGGCAAGCATTTTGAGTAAAGGTAAAATGGTGGTACTCCTGATGTTCCTTGCTGAGTCAAACAGAGTGGTTATAGCAGAGGCATCTGTTGGAGATGCAAGGTAGCCAGGTGCTGCGTGAGTCAAATGCCACTCCTAAATATGGGTACTCATTGTTCTGTGGTACTGAAAATTCTGGACTCGTGTGATAAACTTTGTCGTAGCATGACGATTTTTATATCAAAAGACCGAGAATGGCTAGTACACTATGTACAAGCATTTTCGTCATATTCCAGTAACGATTTCACCTCGAAATCGTCATTTTCGTACTGAACCCTTGGCTTCCATTTTGTGAACGGCAGCCATTTTGTGGATTGCCCTTACAGTAGGCCCTCACTGTGGCTGAACAAGTATTTAAGGACATAACCTTAGCATGGGTTTGTGCTGACTCCTGCATGACCTGGCGAAAGCTGACTCCCTTGCCCGAGGCTGACCTCGTTGAGCCAGTTCCTTGTTAGGCAGCTGGTCACATAGAGATCAAAGAGCAGGACATTGCAATTGTTTATTGTACACGCACACACCCCTTTTATCTTGCTCCTATCTGTTTCTGTTCCTTCTTTATGGTCGATTTATGATGTGGGCTGCGGGCCTTTTCATTATGGGTCTTGTCCAGCTTGTCTAAAGAAGAATGTTTATTATGGGTTTGTTTGATGATTAATTTTGGGCTGGACAAACTGAAAAGTGGGTTTGTGTGCACGTCCTGGGAGTGACCAACAATAATGTACTTCTGAGAGAAAATGTGTGCCTAGGGCATAATAAATGGTATAAAATGTCTGTGCTGAGACCATTCAGCAGACTGCCTCATTCAATTGCTAAGGCAGTTGGGTGACGTAGCCTCACTTAATGTTGTTTAATAAAGATGTCTTTTTCATATTTTCAGAGTCTGTGCCAAGTTCTTATTATATTAGTAAGTATTCCCCGAGAGCGAAATTTACAAAGTTCTTCAGTTGGCGCCCTAACGCGGGGATCATCAGAGAAGTGACTTTCTGTGGGAGTGATCGTGCCGGGAGACTGAAATAAACTGAGGACAGAGCAAGATTCTACTTAGAAGGTACTCTGTGCACGGGGTTTCTGGAGATTCTTTGATTCTGCGGCCCAGTATATTTCTGATCTTCCGGATTTTTGATCCCCCACATGATGTCACTCCTGACTGATAACCTTTTTTTGGCGTGAGTATTCTTAAAACGACCATTAGGTCATGTAGAACTTGACAGTTAGAATTTGGATAATATTTTGATTAGTAAAAGTAAGAGTTAAGTATAAGTGGGTCGCTCCCAGTCATTTGTTCTTTGCTTCCTTAGTCTGGTTCTTAGTTTGATTTGTCCTTAGTTTTATTATGAATATTACAATTTCCAAAAACCGAGGGTCTTGTATATTTACGAGTGTATCGATAGAGATAGCCCCTTGAAGTTTGAAGCTAGATTAGTGAGCTATAAGATGCCTGATCTTAGCGAATTTGGAGATTTGTGTTGGCCAACTTTGTATACGTTTGGATTAGCCGGCTTCCCCTAAAGGGGATATCTAATAGGTTTAGATTTATAAAACATATTTCTTCTTTGGTGATTTTGTATCCCCAGGGAATTAAAATATGACATAATACGTGTTTCTTGTAAATATGACTTAGCTAGTATTTACAAATGGCTTTATTTTCGTCCTGAGTGTCGATTTGTGGGTTCAATGTGTGTTTCAATGTCTATGTGGTTTTTCTCATTAGTGTAACTTCAGTAATAGCTACAGCACTGTATTGTGTGTCCAGAGTGTTTAAATCTTTTCTCTTTATGTCTGCAATGAGCTCAATGTTTTTGTAGGTTTCTTGATGTTTTCAGTCTGTTAAGTAAAATGTCAGATTAATTAATATCAAGTAGACATTAAATAACACTCCAGCAATTTTCTATGTCACATGCTAAAATTCGCTATATGTTGCTATTTAATTTACAGACTAAGCAAAAACGCATATGTGCAAACTGTTAAATGCTTAAAATAGATAAGTTAAAATTCGCATTCACTAGGAATATGAAGGGCCTCAAAAATAATTGTGCCTCTGGTAGCAAAACAAATTTGTAGCGTTTTTTAAAGGCAAACACTTCAACTAAAGTCCATTTTTTCTTGCTAGATTTAAATGCATTTTTTTGCACGTGCATTTTTAAAACTTGAAATGACTGTTTTCAGTAAAACTAAAAGCGTGCTCAGGTTTCAGCTCTCTTTCAGGTTTTCAGCCTTTCCTGCCTTAAGGCAGCAGATGTTGTTTTTCGAAGGCCATAAATAGCATTGGAACGTTTATTTAGGCCCAGGACTTAGCACAGTTGGATTTTTTTTCATTTCAGAATAGTGTTTTAGAGGGTTACAAAAATAAGGTTCATCACTTTGTATCACTGGAAGACATCCAAATGGGGTTTTCTTCTCTTTAAGCAATTTTTTTAAAGTATATGTTTGGTTCTTTTGTTAAATACTGATTGCCCTTTAAAAATGGCGCAAAAAAATTACATGTTTTAAGTTAGGCTTTTTGCGCGTAGGCGCATAAATGAATGCATCTAAAAATGATAGGCAAGGGATGCAGCTTACCTTTATATGTGGAGTTATCATAAAAACAGATAATTGGTTTCATTGAACGAAAAATTATTAATTATGGAAAAATTATTTGAGAAAAAAATAAATGCTTTTTAAAATCGTTTTTTGATATTTATAAAGCTTAATACTCATACTATGACCTCCCAGTATCAAAATTTGATTTAAGTTATGTGTTACGGTGTAATTAGGTAATTTGCATGTTGGTTTTCACTTGGCGCAGGCGTAAAAAGCTCATTTTTCCAAGGATTTACATGAGATATGACTAATGTCTAATATCTGTAACGTGTAAATAACATCCTGAGGATGATTAATATGTAAAACAATTATAGGATATTTATTTTTAAGTGCCCCAAAAGTAAAAGTCTAAATTGAGTTAAATGGTTTTTTAACACAGATTCTTGTCATTTACCATAGTGAAAGTGTCTCTGGCTTCAGTAAATGCATACATTTGGGTATAATACAAACTTGTGGGTTGTTATTGAGGTTGTTTTTCATAGCTCGGTGAGCCAATGTGCCCGGTGCAGAGGTTTGTGTTTATTATCAGGGTTGAAGGTTCTAAATTTAGCGGGGCCCATTTCAGACGTTCATCAATGTTAGGTTGCTAAAATGAGTATCATTGTATAGGGTGGTAGCAAACATTTGTTCTAAAAACTGGTATGTGTGAACTCTTCACAGTAAATGTAGTAGGCTTTCTGTCTTTGTCATGTTGACATTGTGACCTTTAAATTCGAGCCTTGTCTCTGTGAAATGCAGAATAACCTTGCTAAACAGGCCTCCGAAAGGTAGAATTTCTGGTTTAAAGTTAAAGACTTAATTCCAAGAGAAATATAAAAAAAGGTTTCTTGAAAGGTTTCTTTAAAAGTCCCAACATCATGACATTTGGATTTCTGCTCTAAAAAAAAACGAAAACAAAGTGTTGCATTACGTCTTAGACAAAAAAATAGGATGCAGCCTTTTACTAAAATTTTGAAGCCTACATGAATAAGTAAGAACGATTTGCCAATTAAGAAGTTTTTTTATCATGGAGACTGTGGCACAGGGCTAATTTTAGGTGTCAGGGAAAGGATTTTACCTCTAAAAAGTCAAAAGGGCTTCATGTTGCAAGGTGACTGGCAAGATGGTAACAGTTAAGTAATGGAAATTTATTTTTGTGTTTCTTAATGTGTATAATGTTGTGTCTTCTGATTAAAAGTTATAATTGAAATTCGCTTGTTGTCAGAATGTCTCTCTTGTGTGTTGTGTATGTTTTTTTTTTTGTTGTTGCTTCTGCCTACAGACCATTCATGGATTGTTCTGGGTGATTTAAAGAAGACAAGACACTTGAGTTTGGTTGGTTAAACAAAGGTGTGTTTTTGCGCAACTTCTTTAAAAAGAAATGTCCATGCGTTTTTCATGTTTGTGTATTTTGTTCTATCATGAATTGTTCTTACTGGTTCTGTGTGTCCGAAAGTTGTATTTGACAGCAGATACCCACTATTGGTGATCTACTGACAAACAGGAGGGTATCCTTACACGGTATTATGCGTCACCGCTCATTTATATATGCTATCGTTTTACAGCGAGTATATCTGATGGCTTGACGTCCGTTTTGTGCGTTTTTGCATGTTTTATGTTGTATGTTGCTGCTTAAAAAATTATCACAAATTCACCGTGTCGTTATCAGGGACATGTATGACGATACGTGTCGCTGTCAACAGTTGGTTAAAATTTTCGCTGATACTAAAATTCACAGATATGATTTTTTTCATATTGTGAACCAGACAGACAACACTTCACCAGTGTATGTCAAATTTGGCTATAGGTATTAAAGAAAAATAAACAGCAAATTGTGTTATTTGTAGTCACGATACTGCCCTTTCCTGTAAAGGAACAGGCAGCCCTAAAATTATATATCCTGATTGGACGTAAGGATAAAATTATAGATTTGTGACTCTTGTACATGGTGACCTAATTTCTATTTCACATTAGTCAGTTTTATTCTGCTTCCTAAGCGGCCTTCCTATGGCTCTGGACCGTAAAAGAAACCAGGTTTCATTTTTCCTGAAGAAGGAACTAGAGCATTAGCTGAGATTACCGTATATGGTGTAGTGGCCAACGGCAGAGTTACATTTGTAGACTATTGTGATTTTTTTTTGTGTATCACCCATACTCTTGGTATTGTGTCACATGCCTGACTATCACCCAAGCACATCGTGCCTAGTTATTGGGGATTTTAGCTGTGTTCTACTCCCATTCCTCTTTTCCGTATTCCTTTCACCAGTCAGTTTTTTATTATTATTAGCATATTGTTCAGGTTCACACTTTCAGATTGCAGTAATGTACCATGGACCCCCATCTTATGTATAATTCCCTTTTTGCATAACTAGACTGGTTTCTAAGAATTTTCTTTAGGCCTATTCTGATATTTTTCCAGTCTGACTGTTAGGACTGATTAACTGGCTCAATACTATACTAAGATAAGCTTTCCACCTCAATAGGAGACACATTATGTTTTTAAAAAAAAAATACAAATTCAATGCCTATTCTAAAATTGGTTTTTAGTTCCTTTTTACTGCTTTAATTTTTGATGGACCAGACGTATGGAAATACCAGGACTCTCTAGTTCTTGTCTTTTGTTTCCACATCTTGATAATTAGCTTTTGTATTGCATAGTCCCACCTGATGCACAATTATTATGATAATATGTATGTGATCCCGCTTTTGAGATGTTCTAGATGAGGATTTTAGGAACACTTATATGTAATAATTGAGATAAAATGTGTTAACCCAATTAGACGATGCCACTATGTGTGAGGACATCCATTCAGATAGAATTCCCATGTCGCTATGATGAAAATATGCTCTCACACGGAAACCCAATTGAAGAGCCTAGAGGCACTGTTTTGCCTATTGCCTTTGTTTTTGTATTGCCTTCGAGAATGACAGTGTATTCCAACACAGAATTGTCCCATGGCGTGTGGCCACTCCTTTGAAGATCGCAGGCCACCTGTTTGCAGTCCCCTTGTTGTACAAGGAACTGTTTAAAGCACCACACTTGCTTCATCAGAAGGCGTTCAACATCAAGAAGAAGGAGCTGGTTTTGCCACAGTCCCTTGAGATTTCAGTGCAAAAGAGCACCTGTTATGTGCTGGTTAACCTCTGATAGTGTGCAGTCCCTTGAGATTTCAGTGCAAAAGAGCGCCTGTTATGTGCTGGTTAACCTCTGACAGTGTGCAGTCCCTTGAGCCCCTTGGCCTGAGTTTTGGCCACACACCCCTTTTTCCCTTGCTTCAACGGAAGTGCAGTGCACCGGAGGATCCAAGAGCGGCAAAAGGCACTCCATTCTGGTGCACATGAAAAGCAGCCTGAGCGTCCTCTGACACTGAATGATGAGTGTTGGAGTCTGAGAATGGTCCCGGGTCTGCACGAGATGATCTGTGCCCATTGATCAATGAAGCGCACAATATCTGTAGTGTCTGCCGCAGAGGAGAGATACCTAAGCGTGGAAGGGTATACTCAGACATGAGTCCCTTGCTCATTGCACCATCAGGATTCAAGCAAGCCGGGCCGAAGACGGCTGTAATGCCAGAAACCGGTCCCCGGAAGCTTGTTTCCTTCCCAGTGTAAGAATTGGCTTTTGTAGTTTGGTTTGCCCTGTTCCCATCATGCACTGGGACAGGAACAGACTAATTTGCATACTGCCAGGTTCTGAAACTGGGATGGTGCAGTGATCTAAAAAACGGTGTTGGATCTAGCCCTGATCTCTTGACTGGGTGAGAGTATTCTGCTTAATTCAGAGACTCTGTCCCTCACCACCCCTTGTTGTAAATATTTTTGTCCACCCTAAGCGTGGAAGGGTATACTCAGACATGAGTCCCTTGCTCATTGCACCATCAGGATTCAAGCAAGCCGGGCCGAAGACGGCTGTAATGCCAGAAACCAGTCCCCGGAAGCTTGTTTCCTTCCCAGTGTAAGAATTGGCTTTTGTAGTTTGGTTTGCCCTGTTCCCATCATGCACTGGGACAGGAACAGACTAATTTGCATACTGCCAGGTTCTGAAACTGGGATGGTGCAGTGAGCTAAAAAACGGTGTTGGATCTAGCCCTGATCTCTTGACTGGGTGAGAGTATTCTGCTTAATTCAGAGACTCTGTCCCTCACCACCCCTTGTTGTAAATATTTTTGTCCACCCTAAGCGTGGAAGGGTATACTCAGACATGAGTCCCTTGCTCATTGCACCATCAGGATTCAAGCAAGCCGGGCCGAAGACGGCTGTAATGCCAGAAACCGGTCCCCGGAAGCTTGTTTCCTTCCCTTTTTTTTTTTTTTTTGTATTGATATTTGCGTTGCAAGTTTACACAGATTATGACATGATTCCTTCTTGAAAAGAGATTCGGCTAGATATTATACAATGTATAGAGAAAAGGAACATAATACAATCCAATACAAAATAAAGAAGAACTGGAACATACAAAAATACGCAATATATAAAATTCGCTATATCATTACTTCCTCAGTCCATTTCTGAATTGGTGACCAGATTTTTAACCCAAGTTGTTTCCTTTTTTTCCCCTTGGTGGCATATATTGCTGATTCAAGCTTATATCTAGCTAAAAGACGACCCCTCCATGCGGAAAAAGATGGTGATTCTGGACTGATCCAATCCTGAGATATACATGCGCGAAATTCAGCCATCATAATAAATAATAGATTATTTTGATCAATATCTTTTGAATCTTTGGAAACACCGAACAATATAAGTTCAGGCGATATGGCTATATTTTTACCAAGAATGTATTCAATAAATTTCTTAACATCACAGATTAATCCGTCTAATTTTACACACGAATAAAACATATGTAACGTATCGGCCCCTCTTAAATTACACCGATTACATTTAATTCCAGTAATACTCCCCCATTTCAAGACTTTTGCCGGTGTATAGTATAAATCACACAAAATCATATAATGTTGAGTACGATTACGCCCAGAAAATAAAATAGAGGAAGCCATTTTAATTGATTCTTCCAGAAATACATCCTTTGTACCTAATTTCTCTTCCCATTTATCCCTCAGATTATTAAAGTCATCCACAAGATAAGTCATTAAGGTGTTATAATAGAACCCAATCCTTCTTTTATTATTTAAATTATCTAGAAGTAGAATTGGGCTTAAATCCAGTCTTTCTATGTTGGAGGATGAATGTAGGTAGCTGTTAATCTGTAGAAATTTGAAATAATCATTTGAAGGAATATTAAAGTTACTTTGTAATTCATCAAAAGAAAGTAATATTTCTGAATTATTAATATACAAATCAGAGAGAAAGGTAATCCCCTTATCATTCCAATTTTTCATCACCTGGTCCCTAAATATTGTGGGAAAGGATTGGCTTGAGTTTAGAGGCGTATATCTAGTGATTTTCCTAATTCCCACCAGTTTTTTAATAATTCTCCAGGCTTTATATGCTGCAGCCACTATCTTAAATTTTGTTTTTTTATAGTAGCTTGGCTCTATGAATTTTAACAAATGATAATTTGCATCAGTACCTATTACCATTTCATAAATATTTGGATAATGTGTCCAATTAATGGGGATCTTTTTACCTACGATTAAGGGAAACATATATTGGAGTGCGGCTGCTAAATAATAAAATAAAAAGTGTGGTGCGGCCCACCCCCCCTATCTTTCGGTATAATCAGCTTCTTATATGCTCTTCTAATACCTTTATAGCCCCATAGAAATCTTATTGCAGTTCTTTCAATTTTTTGGAAAAAGTTTAAAGGAAATTCCAGGGGTATTGTTCTAAATAGGTAAAGAAATTTAGGCAATATAAGCATCTTTAAAACGTTGTTTCTACCATGAAGAGATAAATGTAAATGATTTATTCTTTCCAGAGTCGTGTTAACCTTTTTTAGAATTGGAGTATAATTAATACTAGGTATCTGTGAGATAGGTGTAGTTAATCTAATCCCTAAGTAGACTGCTTCCGAAACTATATTTATAATAGGAGGTGGATTTGATCCTATAAACACAATTTGCGTTTTAGACAGATTTAATTTATACCCAGAGAAAGATCCGAATATACCTGCTAGTTCTTCAATCCTCCGAAACGTTCTTTCAATGTCTTTAGTGACTACTACCAAATCATCAGCATAGGCAAGGGCTCTATATGTCGTACCTCCTAACTGTAATGGAACTATGCTTTCATCCCTATTAAGCTGATTAAGAAAGATATCTATATATATAGCAAAGAGAAGAGGAGAGGATGGACACCCTTGGCGTGTTCCTCTTTGGATAGAAAATAATGCAGATTTATTAAGTCCTATTTTTATTGCTGAGACTGGATTTTTATATAATGCCTTAAATGCATTTATTATTCCTGGGCCAAACCCTTTCATGGATAAGACATCCCAGAGATAGGGCCATGCTACTCTATCAAATGCTTTTTCAGCATCAAGCAAAGTAATTCCTATTGTTGTATTAGAAGCTTCTGCCCAATTCATCATTGCTATAATTCTACGTACGTGATCCGCCGTATCTCTATTGGGAATGAACCCATGTTGCGACCGAGATACAATTGTTGGAATAATTCTTGACAGTCTTGTGGCAAGTATTTTTGAATAGACTTTGCTGTCGGAATTGATCAACGATATTGGCCTATAGGAGGCTGGATTGCATGGATCTTTATCTTTTTTTAAAAATGTCATGATTATCGATTCAGCCCAAGATGCTGGAGATAAGCCTTTCTGTGCCTCTAAAAACATAGCCAACATCTCATTTTTTATATGTTTTCTAAAGGACCTATAAAATTCTAACGGAATAAGATCCGGACCAGTAGCTTTGCCCATTGCTAGTGAGTTTATGGCGATCTCGATTTCCTCCCATGTGATAACGGCATCTAAGACTAATTTTTGATCGTAAGTAAGGATCGGGAGAAGATTTCCCATGGCAAAGTTCAGACATATATCAGATGAATAATTATCATCCTCTTGTGTATATAATTTACGATAAAACTTACGAAAAACTTCTAGGATTTCCTCTTGTTTATTATACACTTGCCCTGTTTCATCCTGAATTGTATTGATGGCATTAAATACTTCTTTTTGCCTGATTCTTTTTGCCAAGATTTTCCCAGTGTTTTCTCCTATCTCATATATCTGAGTTCTATAGCTTGCCATCAGTTTTGCTGATTTTTCTGCAAAGAGTTCGTAAGCAATAGATTTACTAATTGCCAGCCTTGTTTCTATGTCTACAATTGGTCGTTGATGTATTATTGCTGTAACTAATTCCTTCTCCCAAAATAATATTCTCTGAAGAACCTTCTCATTCTTTTCACGCATAATTTTCTGTTTTTTTATTGTATATGACAAAGTCTCTCCCCTTATCCCTGATTTGAACGTATCCCAGACAATCTGTATTGACGCAGTACCTTTATTAATATCAAAAAATTCTTTCATCCATAAAGCCAATGTATTTATATATTCAGAGTCATGTAGAAGTTTACGATCAAAAGTCCAGGATCTCGGTTGAGTGGTTATTTCATCAGTTTTAATTTCGATCACTATTGGATTATGGTCAGATATTATGCGTGGAAATAATTCAAAGCTTGTATCATGAATAAATGATTTTTTAAGGAAAAAGTAGTCCAAGCGGACCGATTTTTTATGAGGATGGGAGAAGAATGTATACATGGGAAGTATAGATTTTTTTTCATAAGCTACATCAACCAAACCATGCTCTAATACCATTGACCGTAGTGACATGAATAATTTTTTCTTAACGCCCTGGTAACAAGATATATCAGATATCTCTTTACTCACATCTAAATGAATATTTAAGTCGCCACACATTATTAATGATGAGGACCAGTTAGAGAGTTCGAGATTTAGACTGTCCAGAATACCTGGATCATCCACGTTTGGAGCATACACAGCACATATGGTCCATAATGCATCATTGATTTTAAACTCTGCTATTGCCCATCTGCCGTATTTGTCCGCTTTATGTCGAGTTAATATGCCTAACCCCCTCTTAAATAGGATAGCAACACCTTTTGTCGTTGAACCTTGAGATGTACATACCGCTACCTGCATACCTAGGTCTTTATATAAATGTCTGTCATTCCATGTTATATGTGATTCTTGAATGCATACTATGTCGTTTTTCATAGATTGTAAAATTTGTGCCGCTATTCCCCTCTTCTTCTTATTATTTAAACCACAAATGTTCCAAGAACACACTCGTAACTTTCCCATTTATAAGATTTTTGTCCACCCTAAGCGTGGAAGGGTATACTCAGACATGAGTCCCTTGCTCATTGCACCATCAGGATTCAAGCAAGCCGGGCCGAAGACGGCTGTAATGCCAGAAACCGGTCCCCGGAAGCTTGTTTCCTTCCCAGTGTAAGAATTGGCTTTTGTAGTTTGGTTTGCCCTGTTCCCATCATGCACTGGGACAGGAACAGACTAATTTGCATACTGCCAGGTTCTGAAACTGGGATGGTGCAGTGAGCTAAAAAACGGTGTTGGATCTAGCCCTGATCTCTTGACTGGGTGAGAGTATTCTGCTTAATTCAGAGACTCTGTCCCTCACCACCCCTTGTTGTAAATATTTTTGTCCACCCTAAGCGTGGAAGGGTATACTCAGACATGAGTCCCTTGCTCATTGCACCATCAGGATTCAAGCAAGCCGGGCCGAAGACGGCTGTAATGCCAGAAACCGGTCCCCGGAAGCTTGTTTCCTTCCCAGTGTAAGAATTGGCTTTTGTAGTTTGGTTTGCCCTGTTCCCATCATGCACTGGGACAGGAACAGACTAATTTGCATACTGCCAGGTTCTGAAACTGTGATGGTGCAGTGAGCTAAAAAACGGTGTTGGATCTAGCCCTGATCTCTTGACTGGGTGAGAGTATTCTGCTTAATTCAGAGACTCTGTCCCTCACCACCCCTTGTTGTAAATATTTTTGTCCACCCTAAGCGTGGAAGGGTATACTCAGACATGAGTCCCTTGCTCATTGCACCATCAGGATTCAAGCAAGCCGGGCCGAAGACGGCTATAATGCCAGAAACCGGTCCCCGGAAGCTTGTTTCCTTCCCAGTGTAAGAATTGGCTTTTGTAGTTTGGTTTGCCCTGTTCCCATCATGCACTGGGACAGGAACAGACTAATTTGCATACTGCCAGGTTCTGAAACTGGGATGGTGCAGTGAGCTAAAAAACGGTGTTGGATCTAGCCCTGATCTCTTGACTGGGTGAGAGTATTCTGCTTAATTCAGAGACTCTGTCCCTCACCACCCCTTGTTGTAAATATTTTTGTCCACCCTAAGCGTGGAAGGGTATACTCAGACATGAGTCCCTTGCTCATTGCACCATCAGGATTCAAGCAAGCCGGGCCGAAGACGGCTATAATGCCAGAAACCGGTCCCCGGAAGCTTGTTTCCTTCCCAGTGTAAGAATTGGCTTTTGTAGTTTGGTTTGCCCTGTTCCCATCATGCACTGGGACAGGAACAGACTAATTTGCATACTGCCAGGTTCTGAAACTGGGATGGTGCAGTGAGCTAAAAAACGGTGTTGGATCTAGCCCTGATCTCTTGACTGGGTGAGAGTATTCTGCTTAATTCAGAGACTCTGTCCCTCACCACCCCTTGTTGTAAATATCATTGATCAATGAAGCGCACAATATCTGTAGTGTCTGCCGCAGAGGAGAGATACGGTGCACTGCCTTGAGACATTGAGATATTGTGAATGAGCTAAGAGTGTTTGCCAGGAGGGCACTCCAACAGATACTGAACACCAAGAGCATGGGAGGCCTGAATCCAAAGGCCCATGCAACAACGGGAGCAGACTTGATTGGACAATAGAAGTCTGCCAGAGAGGCTTTTTGAACAGACTCTGGGCATAGTTGGTTTCACAAGAGGTTTCCGTGTGATTGTATAGACTACATGTTAGGAGAATGATTTTATTGTTCTGCTGGCATTATTTTAAAGTAGTATCCTGTTTAGTAAAAGCAGAATAAAGTCCATTTTCTGTGAAAGAGTATCCCTTTTTCACCTCAGAGCATTAATGAGGGTCACCACTGTTTCACTTGAACATATAATGAATTACAGAAAATGCATAGGAAAACCTACAATGTTACTAGATAATTTTAGGATCTACCTTTTGCTTAGGGTTGTGAAAAATTATGATTTCATTTGCAATAACGGTCACTACTTTGTCTATATGTTCCTAGGCTACAACAAAACCAGAGGGGGGAGGTAGAGCTAATCGTTGGATTTAGGCTCCACTTGGTACTTAAATAAACAGAGAAAATCCAACATTCAAAGGGAAGGGGGGAGGGAGGACGGGAGAGTGATCAATGAGTATTGAAACACTCAGTGTTTGTAAAAATACCCCTCACACACCAAAAGGCCCCTTGGTGTCATGCTTCATCATCGGGGTCTTCGCACCCCTCTATCGGGATGCGGCGTGCTTCGACCTGCGGCTACGCGGGAGCACTTAAGGTATTGGCTATGTGTGGTGTACAGTGTGTGGGGTATGTATTTAAGTGAGTAGGGGGTGTAGTGAAAAATGTTAAAAAGTACCTGGCACTAGAGTATAAAAGAAAATTTTATTCTGAACTCTGGCTGGTACTGTTAAAAGAAAGTGCAAGGCGAGGTCAAGTCTGTTATATTAATGAACAGGACCCTCTGATGTGCTTTGGTGTCGACATGTTTCGGAGGCAAGCTCCTTCTTCAGGACAGGGGCACACACTCCCTTCCCTACTCACGTCTTCTATTACAGAAAAATGTGTATTTACAAAAAAGTGAATTTTTAGAAATAGGCTAAGTGTGCCTACAGCAGTCTGCTACAAGCTCAATGACCTGTAGAAAGACAAAAAATAACACCTAATGGTTACCCATGTAGCGGGTAGTTCATGCAGGTGCAGTCACCTGGAACCTCACCATTTGCTTTATAATAAGCCTGTTGAAAAAAAGAGGGGACTCACAATACATACAACATAAAACACATAGAAACTAGGATTTACTGTAAATTGTGTTCCTACTTGTGAAGCTTGGTTGTAGGCTTCATGAGCAAACTAGGAACGTCGGGGTGCTGCTCCAATGGCTATCTGTAGTGGAGAATGATACAGCTTTTATAATTCAATCTCTCACACTTACTTATGTAGGTGAGTGCAGATGGTCTTAAGGATTTTAGTTCCTCCGTGCTATACTCACAAGATCAGGACGCTCTGGTCGCCGCCTTACCCCTCACGCTGCTCCGCTGGTGTGGAGTCAGGTAATGGTCATGGTTATTTATACCCCGTTTTACTAATTGGTCGGAAGCGAAAGTGTTTCCATGTATGGGTATTCCGCTTACCCACCATCCAGGGCCATCGTATGTAATAGATGCGTTAACACAGGATCAGCGTCTGCTAGTACTGGTGATTGATTCTGAGCGTGCGCATCAGATTGCCGCTGCTCCTATGCGCACGCGTAATAAAGAATGGTGTGTCTGTTCTATAGCGCGTGCGCATTGTGCACCTGCGCGTCATGCTCCATGTCTTCAGCACACGTGTGGTAATTATATCAATATAACTACTGCGCGAGAGACGAAGTACAATAAATAAACAACCAGCCACGGCTTAGTTCGGGGAAATAGAGTTATCGGCTTTTCACAGGTTGCTTTCATATTTGATAAGTTACTCGACCTGGCCAGGTCGATCATTTGGAGTGAGCACTAATCAGTGTAACCGTCTAGATATTGTACAGCTAGGGTCTTCTTTTTGCATATTACTACCCACATTACGCTGACAGTTGACTCCATGGGACGTCATCATTCAGCCCATTTAGATTGGTACCCAAACGGAACACCCACCGTTGTTCCTTTTGAAAAAGACCAACTTCTGAGGGTAATTGTTCAATGACAGTCCATTTTAAGTCGTTGACGCAGTGTTGGGTAGTTAAAAAATGTGTTGCCATTTTCGTTGTGCTTTTCTTGCATCGCACGTTGCTTTTATGTTCATTCATGCGTGTTTTGATGGCTCGTGTGGTCATTCCCACATACTCAAGGTTGCATGGGCACTTTATAAGGTAAATTACATTTCTTGAGTTGCAATTCGTAAATCTCCTTTGTTCCCATGTGGAGCCATTACTAAAGTTGAGTCTGGTGCTTTTTACTGTCAGATGACAGCTGCTGCAGTTGCCGCATGGAAAATGACCCTGGACGCCAATAGATGGTTGTGAGTTCATAGTCGTTGGTTTCGGTCTGGTGTGTACCAGTATGTCTCTCAGGTTGCGTCCCCTGCGATGTGCAAACATTGGTTTTTCTAGATCTAACTCGCCACTTGTTAATATTCGCCAATGTTTGTTAACAATTTTGGACACTTAGTTTGACATTGTGTTGAACGTTGTTACACAGATCGGTCGTTTATTTTCTGTGGATTCCTTAGTTCGTTCCTCCAACAGTGCTTCCCTGTTATTGTTTTTTGCCCTCTTTAATGCTTTGTTGATAATTCTGTTGGGATACTTTCGTTGTTTCAGTTTATCTTTCAGGTCGTTTGCCTGCATCTTGAATTGGGACATCTCTGTGCAGTTACGCCTCAGGCGCAAAAACTGTCCATATGGCAGATTTTCCCGGAGGTGTCGAGGGTGGAAACTATCGTACCTCAGTAGACAATTCCTAGAGGTTGGTTTAAAATGGGTGGTTGTTTTTAACACCCCTGCATCTGCATAAATGTTGAGGTCCAGAAACAGTCATGCACAAAAAGCAAATCCCTGTTTAAGTAGTAGCAGGCTAAGATTGCTGTAAGAAAGCTGAACAGGGGTATTGGGCTAGTCTGATACTTAGCAAGTTGTCCAATGGACACATCAGACATAAATGCAGGACTAAATCTAATCAAATTCACACAACATATAAAAGTAAAAAACGCTGATACTAAAAATAGTTATAAAGATGTACACAATTTATTTGAAAACCTCCCAACTGGGTTACAGTCTAAAAAATGTAGCAGCATATACAGTATAAAATACCATTAAAAAATGGCAACCTTATAAAATTTATACAGTCAAAGTGTTGTAAACAAGTCGACGCGGCGTTTCGGTGTTATTTAGTCTTGACACCTTCTTCAGGACACAAACATTTGACTTCTTATCTATGAACAAATAACAAGATTTTAACATCATGATATATATCATTGCGTTTTCTACATGCCCTGCTCTTATTACATTTACTGTCAGATGTTCTCATATTTATTCTGATACCCCTTTGCCAGCCTCTAGTCAGTTACAGTCTAGTAGGTTAAGTCTTACAAGACACCAAAGCTAATTAAGCACTTGCCCTTTGTGGGTTAATTATGAACAAAGCAATATGTACCTTTATCTTATATTGAGGAAGCTTATCAATTGCTGTCTCTCTTTGTGATTGCTTATCACCAAGGTATCTTCATAGTATTTCATACACAAGCGAGAAGTCTAGATAGGATAAAAAGATGGACAGTGCCACTCCTTATTATTACTAATATTCCACTTGCCGTGAGCTCGTTAGGCAGTGCCAAATTATTTACCTTGTGTTGCGGACTGAGGATTATCAGTGTGCACGGAGGAACCACCGTTGCTGATAGAGGGCGCTCCTTTTTATGACAGATTAGTTCATTTGTGGGGAGTCTTTTATCTCTATAGTCTTTTCCTAAGTATAAAAGTAATAGATTTTAGGGGACTACTGTTTTAAGCGTTAACACAACTGTACATGTAAGATCCCTTTTCCATTACTCACCCTTTGAATGTGGGTAGAGATTCAGGTTATGGCTATGGGAGTATTCCCCGCTTGTTCCGGTCCTTTCTCATATATAACCAGGAAATACGTAATCTGCAGACAATGCATTAAAAGATTGTAATTCTCAATATGTTGCACACCGCAAGTTGCTATTTCTACTCCATATTGCATAGATTATACTTCCATTGTCTGCATCTATCTTGCATATTCAGATAGTTTAAAGCATTTAACAAAAGTTATTGGCAGGAGTAAGTTAAAAAATATTGCCTGATGCCAATTTTGTATATTCAGTATTGCATATGGGGCGGACTGTACTGGAAATAAAGTCGCATCGCCCTCGCCCGCTTGCGCATTCAAAAACTAAATCATGGGGATGTTATAATTCTCCATCTTATATGGTTTCCCCGCAGCAAGACTGCATCCTAATATTATTCTAAATGATAGTCTTCCAAGGGCTCGTCTCCGCACATACCTTATTCGTTCAGGTCGGCCTCCCTGTTCCTCCGTGTCATCCCACTTCGCGCAAATCGAAGAGAAATGACCGGTGTATTCGGGGCCCTTATATTCGGTTTCAGCCCGGTCTACCCCGGAAGTGATTGTGTTAGTCACTGCCCAGTGTCCAGAAACACCAATGTTTGGTCTGAAATGGTGCTTGTGAATTTTAGGAAAGCATTTTGGTTGTTCAACCATTCCTGAAAATTCTCAGCTGATACACGATTGCCTTCCCAGATGACCAGGATGTCGTCGATATACCTCTTCCAGCATTTTATATTCGACGTGTATGGATTCTGATCATGGAGAATCCTGTTTGTCTCAAGATGGTGCACGTAGAGTCCAGCCAGGCTCGGAGCAAAGGTGCTTCCCATGCTGGTCCCATGGCATTGTTGGTAAATCGTGCTTTTGTACTGAAAAAAGTTCTTTTGTAAGGCAAGGGAAATGCATTCCAGAACCAATCCTCGTGGTGTGTGGTATTTCCATGGTGTGGAAAACAGCACCTCCTCAATAATCACAAATGTTTCATCATGGGGAAGACTGGTGTAGAGGCTTTCCACATCAAGGGACATCAGAAGTTGGGTTTTTGGATCAAATGTTGTTTCCTGCAGTAGTTGTAGAACGGCCTTAGTGTCCTTTAGATAGGTGTTTGTCGATTGTACTAAAGGTCTCAGGAAGGCATCAGTGAATTTCAACAGTGGTTCTAGAATTGAGCCAATGCCCGAGACTATCGGTCGTCCCGGGGGGTGGTTGAGATCCTTGTGGATCTTGGGAATACTGTAGAAATATGGAATGCGTGGTTTTTTCTGCTCCAGGAATTCACCTTCCTTTTTGCTTAACCAGTCGTGTGTTAAACCTTCCTCAATCATTCCCCCGATTCTAGTCCTGAGGTTTTCTGTGGGATCCTGTTGTAGGACCATGTAGTTGCGTCTATCCGACAGGAGTCTCAGACACTCATTATCGTAATCTTCAATTGATTGTAGAACTATGGCTCCCCCCTTATCTGCTGGTTTTATAACTATACTTGTATCTTCAGATAGGGTTTTTAAGGCCAGTTGTTCTTCCTTCGTTGTATTATGGAAAGTGCGTGTGGAGGACACATCCAATTTATTGACCTCTGTCATTACCGCCTTCTCAAAAGCTAGTAGCTCAATAGGGAGTACTGGGTCAGGAGGCGTGAAAGTAGATTTAGGTCTCAGACCTGTATCTGTTGTCAAGGCTTGAGTGGGTTTGTCTGCAAAGAAAGCCTGTAGTTTCAATTTGCGTACAAATTCCTTCATTTCAAGGTTCACCTTGAAGATGTCTGGTCTCTGCGTTGGTACGAATCCCAAGCCTTTATTCAATACCTGTTGTTGGATTCTTGTCAGAGGTTTGGAAGTTAGATTCACCACTAAGTCCCTCTCTGGTTGCTGGTTGATGCTTGGTTGGGCAAGGAGCCTGTCATGCTCCTGGTTTGCCGGGGGTTCCCTTGGTCTGTCTGTCTCCTCCCATGTGACATTGTTGCCTTTCCGGTTCTTTCCCCGTGTCCCTGGGCGGGAGCCTAAAAATGGCTGTGGACCATAGAAACCACCATTGAAGTCTTGGTTCCATTGTGGAAATCCCTGGGCATCCGTAGGGTGGTTGAATTGGAATGGCTGGAATGGTGGTGGCCCCATGTATTGTGGAAACTGGGGTGGGTATCCTCTCCACCCTCGTTGTCTTGGGAACTGTTGTCTCCTTTGCCTCCATCCTCCTCTATGCGGGCGGTTTCTTCTTCCACCGCTGGAATTTGAGCTGGTGGAACTATTGTCTGATCCATCACTGTCTGTATCATTTCTTGTGGATACATAGTCGCCTTGGTGTATGGATAGGTTCCTTCAGGTGTGAATTTGTCTTTATCTTTGCTCAATTTATTGAGTTTGCTCTGCTTCAAAGTAAATTCAAATTCTGTCATTTGTTGTTTGAGCTCATCTAGTCTGATTCTAAGGTCCTCAGTTGACATGTACGTGTTTAGTTTTACCTCAATCTTTTCAATGTCAATCTTTAGTTCCTGTGTGATTCTGGTTGCTGTCTTTATAATTAGGACCAACCAGTCCCTGGTACAGTGCCATGAGATCAATGACCACTCCTTCTTGAACTGCATGTCTGTCTGGAAAATAAAAGGTTCATTTTTTACGATCAAGCCTGGTGGTCCCATTTTATTCCTCAGGTATTCAGTCATTATCAGGCCGTGTAGAGCTGCCTTTATTTGGTTGCGTCGTAGTTTCACCAATTCGTTCCAGTCATCAATATTCGGACCGGTTTCAGGGTTGTTGAGTCCCTCAAAGGGGTTTACTGCAGTCAGGATTCTGTCTATTTCATCTTCGCCAAAGGTTAGGCCATGTTCGTCCCAAATACCGATTTTCGGCCGTTACCGACCGACCTACATCTGGCCCCTAATGACGTGTTTTCTAGTGTTTTTTAAACATGGCATTGTCTTTTATGGGTGGGATTGTTTTTGCTGCCCAATTCACATCTGTACCCACCTCCCAACCTATGTCTTCTCCCTACTTCTACTTCTTTGCATTCTTTCCAGATTTTACCTGAACATGGACTAGTTAGGAGGTCAGAGTTTACTGATAGTTCCTTTTGTACAGTTTCTGCGTCTACACTAGTTAGTAGTGAACATCACTAATTGTTGGTCCTGCCATATATGGCCTTTGTGCTACTGCGTGTGTAAGACCTGTCCCGAGAGAGTCGCTAAGTAATAGGATTATGCTTCAGCAACATCTTGATGATTTGATAAATATAGACCTGGACTCAGACTAGCGGGAGTATAGGTTATTGCCTATGTAAGGGCAAAAGGAGCGTCTGTGGTACTGAAAATTCTGGACTCGTGTAATAAACTTTGTCGTAGCATGACTATTTTTATATCAAAAGACAGAGAATGGCTAGTACACTATGTACAAGCATTTTCTTCATATTCCAGTAACTATTTCACCTCGAAATCGTCATTTTCGTACTGAACCCTTGGCTTCCATTTTGTGAACGGCAGCCATTTTGTGGATTGCCCTTACAGTAGGCCCTCACTGTGGCTGAACAAGTATTTAAGGACATAACCTTAGCATGGGTTTGTGCTGACTCCTGCATGACCTGGCGAAAGCTGACTCCCTTGCCCGAGGCTGACCTCGTTGAGCCAGTTCCTTGTTAGGCAGCTGGTCAGATAGAGATCAAAGAGCAGGACATTGCAATGTTTATTGTACACGCACACACCCCTTTTATCTTGCTCCTATCTGTTTCTGTTCCTTCTTTATGGTCGATTTATGATGTGGGCTGCGGGCCTTTTCATTATGGGTCTTGTCCAGCATGTCTAAAGAAGAATGTTTATTATGGGTTTGTTTGATGATTAATTTTGGGCTGGACAAACTGAAAAGTGGGTTTGTGTGCACGTCCTGGGAGTGACCAACAATAATGTACTTCTGAGAGAAAATGTGTGCCTAGGGCATAATAAATGGTATAAAAGGTCTGTGCTGAGACCATTCAGCAGACTGCCTCATTCAATTGCTAAGGCAGTTGGGTGACGTAGCTTCACTTAATGTTGTTTAATAAAGATGTCTTTTTCATATTTTCAGAGTCTGTGCCAAGTTCTTATTATATTAGTAAGTATTCCCTGAGAGCGAAATTTACAAAGTTCTTCAGTTCTTTGTGATCTGCTTTCCCTTGATTGAATAAGGTCTAATTTTACACCTTTGCAGGGCAGATGCTGAGACACCACAATCTAATGTGCTTAAGAAATAGACCAATGTCTTTGGTATGTCTATCAGTCGAAGGACACTCCAAACGTTAGATTGGTTGACTCGACTGAAGGAGCTGCTAAGATCCACAAAGGAGAGGTAAATTGGTGCCATTCTGGCAAGTGCATTTTTCTATGATTAAGTGCAAATCCAAGCATTGTTATTGTGTTCTTGCCCCACTGAAGCAATATTTGACTTCACTAATATGCTCTGTCCACTCTATCCTGTACAAAATAATTTGACCCACTACTTTGAAGACTGAGGGAAATTGGCTTATAGCAGCATCAATCTTTTTTATTCATCTTCCTAAATGTTGGGACAATAGTTGCAGTCTGCCATGAGGCTTGGTATCTTGAAGGTGGTTACAGCATGCACATCATTTGAAATTACTGGGGCCCATACAGCAACATTTTCCTTATACAGCCCCATGGAAACGCGATCCCATCAGACCCAGGGGCCTTGTAGGGAGGGGCTAGAGAAGATGGCCGCAATTATCCATTACAACTCAAATTCCCAAGGGGAAATGGTGGGGAAACCTTCAATGGTATATCTCTCACCACACAAAAGGAATATATTTTTTAAAGTGCTCAACCCATCTGACTGGATATATATATATATCTATATAGATATTAGTGCCTAGCCCATTGGATTGGAGTGTTGGATTTACTTGTATTTGCTATTTTCCAGAAGCCTCAAGTGTCATTGTCTTTACATGCTCTTTCCAGGTTTTCCTAGGCTTCCTCATTAATGGCCAACTAACTCTTTTTGATGACCACTTTGTATTCTCTCCAGGTTTTGGCTAGGAGGGCCTGACATCTAGGGGTAATATTGAGAGCAGTCTACCCCTGTTGATTAGTCACCTTGCAATTCTTTTCAAACCAACCAGACTGTGGGCTAACAGGAATTTTTGTGTGTCCTAATAACGAGGTCTTAATGTAAAGGGTTACACCTTCTGGAGAGACTCAACCGTTAAAAGTATCGGTTGACCACGTGTTCAAGAATAAGGTTGAGATTGGGCCTGATGCTGGTGTAAGTAGTGTTGGGATATGTGCACCCTGCAGCCTCAAGCCTCCGTCTTTAATGACCAGGTCAGATATTCCTTTTTCTAAGGAAGGTCTGGTGCTAGTTGGCAGTCTGAGTATAAGCTCGCTCTGGTTATGAACACAGAAACCATTTTGGTCCTACCTCCCAGAACAAAAGTGTTCATGTTCTTAGAGGCAAAAATATAATCAATCATTGTACCTTGGCCAAAACCAATAAAATGTCAACTGATCAGTGAACTCCCCGCCCGCCCCCAATTTTTACTGAGTTGCACAGGTCAAACTTTAATAAACTGCGATACAAAATAAACCCACTGCTGTCCACACCTTGGGCATTGGGGGTTTTCTCAAAAATCTGGAAAAGGGTCAGGCTAAATAACACTAGTTCCTATTTTAGCAATGGAATTTCCCCCAATGATCATGTTGAAGCCATGTTATTTCATGTATGGTCTTCTCAGGGTGGCTAAAAAGGTATCAATTTAACAACTCTTGTCCTGTTGACTGAGTTCTACAGATTTATGAGAGAAAAAAATAAACGTGCTTGGGAGAACTACCCATAACTTTTGCTTTCCTGGGTTATTAAAGGCAATGGGTATGACATTAAGCACCTTAGATATTCAAAATAAGATTGCCAACTCCCCCCGCCCTTGTATCCCCCTTCCCAGGGGTTCAAAAGTCTGACACTGCACTAGAGTAATCAAACTGGCAGACGTGCCTGCTCATCCAGCGAAGACAATGAAGCATTGCTAGAGCAATCATCTCATGCACGTGGGTAAGGATCCTGGAAGCCTAGTGGGAATGTGCATTAGCTGCCATAACTTTCCGAGGGAGTACTGCAACATCAAGAAGCCGTTTAACTGAAGAAATGCACTATAAAAAAAATCATAAAATAAACTACACATTTAAAAAGTGTTATAGAGGGTTAAAGGACAAGGCAGAGGAAATGAATTTTGTGTTATTTTGTAGTACAAACACATTCAGGGATTAAATGCATCAGGTAAGCTGAACAACCGTTGTTGAATGTACATACAATAATAACAAAGATGTGTAAATCACACAAGCATCATAGCATAAATGTAAGAGGAAGAAAAGATGCATACAAGATCCAGCGGGCAGCAGGAGTCAAGAGAGTTTGAAGTCCATACAGAGTCGCCAAAAGCAATTGAATGAAAAGGTTTGTCAGACTAAAATACCATAAGGGGATATTGCATGATAGATATACTCCCAGAATTGCCAAAGTGAAATCGGTATAAGGATGTGAGGTGGCAGTTAAGGCCAGAAATCTGAAAACAATTACATCAGAGAAACTAATAGTATGGTGGAGGGAATAGGCTGGTATCAAATACGCGTCCACGAAAGCCTCCGGTGGCTGTAGTGAAGGTGTGCCCATTCATGAATAGCAACATATCTAATAGTGCTACTATCCATTGTGAATTGAGTAAATGCAGGAGAAAAGCATGCTTAGGTGGGGTCCAAAAGAATGGGCATGGTATAGTTGCTAGTCAGAGGAATGAAAAACTGCACTAAGGCAGTAAAAACCAGTAGAGGTAGAGTGGTAGGGACTATAAGTAAGAAATGATTGGGCGCAGTGTGCCTTAGGGTGCTTACAGGAAGGTCTACAACTCAAAAACTAAAACCATATTAGTTTCACAAAGCGATCTAGGAAGTAATCAAAAGCGAATAAACATTAGAAACTGAAAACAGGCTTAAAGTACAAATATTGAGTGACGTGACCTGAGTTACCTGTGAAAGGTCTTTGCAGTGTCATGAGGTTGGGAGCTGTGATACGGCAGAGCAGTCCTGAAGCTAGCCTGTATGCCATGTCAGGAAGCCTTGCTATTTTAAGCTGGGTGAGCTGATGGTGAGGGAAAATTAGGCATGGTATTTGCAGGAGTCAACGGGGCAAAAAATGCCCACCATATTAGAAATTGCAGATGACGCGAAAATATATAAGCAAGTGTATATTGGGAGGTGCAGTATCAGGAAAGGGGAAGAGATCACAAATTAACAAATCTTGAATCACTTACATGGCAGTAGCCTCGGCGAAAATATTTTCAAAGTAGATCTGTAGGTTCGGGGGCGGAGCTTGGCAAGGCTCAAGATGGTCGCGCTTTGAGCGAGCTCCGCGAGCCATCATTTTTCATCCGACATTATCCTGACATCGGCGCATCAACCGTATGCCTAAAACAGAGGATCAAGATGTGCTGGTGCTGCTCTTCCGCCAAGTGCTTGAATAGCTGCTAAAGGGCAAGATTGTGGACTGCGGGCGAACGCGGCCTGCGCACGGTGTTTGCACGCCCACTGGCAGAGTTGGAGCCTTTGCAGCTGCGGATTGGTCCCGGACGTAGTGAACCCTTCCGGTGCCCGGCTGATTGAAATTGGATTGCCAGCGCAGCTCTGTCTGGCTGAGAGAGGCAAAAAATGAATAAGCGTGGCCTGACATCGCCGGATGTAGAGAACCCGCCCTGACGAGACAGATCGAGCAGTGAATGACGTCTGGCTTCTGAGGGCCTGGCTGGCTGATGGCGGCAGTCAGTTGGCACAGCTGCTGGTAGTATGTCCTGAACCGAGCCATGCCTAATGTTGCATTGCTGCTGCCCTAAGCCTGCTGTACGGGGGCTGGGCCTACAATCCCAATAAACATTGAGCCCACTCCTCACCGATACTGCCGATATTATCACCGCCGCAGCCCGAAGGGGCATTGATGACCTCCCCATAGCCGCCTCCTTGTGCTGGGCAGGGTAGCGGTTGTGACTTTAGGTGCTAAGCCTCCAAAGTAGAGGAGCCTGTGGCAGCAAAGTGCCATAAACAATTCACGCACTCGCAGCTTGGTCCTGCTGCTGCGGAAAAGAAGGCCTTTAGGAGTGTTGGCTTATTAAGAGACAGCGTGGACCCCCCCCCATGTGTTCTGTAGCAGCTTAGGGTAATCCATTATTCCTGAGTCTCTCGCGCTATCACTGGATTTGGGGTTTGACCCCACAGAGTCAGAAGTTCTTTGAAGCCCTGAGAGTAGCGCTTGGGTCACGGAGAGGGAAGGGCAGGAGGAGGACATGTCCTCCTCGAGCATTAGGACGCGCAAAGTAGTAAAGACTGCAGTTCGATCAAAGAAAATCAAGACAAAGAAATGGAGGTAGCCCGGTCCCTAGATGATCAGACGGACCTTGCGGAGGAGACAGCTGGTGACAAAACAGATTCTGGTAAAGATGCAGAAGAGCCACTCAACTATCGATGAGAAAATAGACTCTCTGGCATATCGCATGAACAGAATGTTGGAGCGCCTCAATAAAAATGCGGAACGCATTGACATGACTTAAAGACGTTTGTCTGAAATAGAAGAGGCGCAATCTGAAGCGGACACTGACCAAAAGCAGTTGGCGAAAGAGATTACTACATTGCAAGACAAGGCAGAAGATTTGGAGGCTAGATCTAGGAGAAGTAACATTCATATTACAGGACTGCTGGAATCGACTGTAATTGGTAATATTGAAATGTTCATTGAAAAACTCCTCATTACTCTTCTGGGCCAGGTAACCTTCTGTGAAATATTTATTGTGAAATGTGCTCACTGCTGTCTTGGCCCAGAACCCCCTCTGGGACGTCGCCGCGTCGGGTGATAGCAAAACTGTTATAGAGACATGGATACTGCCCTAAAGCAGGCCTGAGAAAATAGATTTACAGTATGAGGGCTCCTCAATATCACTGTACCTGGACTTCATCACGAAGGTGCGGGAGGCCAGCAGCAGTTAGCCCCTCTAAAACGGCGACTGCGGGAACAAAAATGGACTACGCCATTCTGTATCCGGCCAGGCTCAGAGTCGTGATGAACGGCAAGTCAAAGATCTTCCTAGACCCAAAATCTCCACAAAAGGCCCTCAAAGATTACTCTAGGGCGGAAGAGCAGAATAAAGAGGCGGAAAGGCTCGACAAAGCGCCTGGTAGTGGCATAGACAAGCAGGATTGAAATGTGCTTACTTGGGGACTGCTCATACTAGTACAGTAGCTGAAATGTTAGACTAGAATCAAAGAATAGTCTTAGATAATCTGGGGGCATTCATTAGCTCAATTAGGCCCAGTATTTTGAGTTTGCAGTCTACGATTTAGGTGAACATTCATACCGCAAGTATTATGCATATGTTAATAAGATTTAGGGGTGGGCTACTTTGTTTATTCACCCGAAATTTTGATAATCAAACTATTTGCATGTGAGAAGGGAGGAAGCTGGTAAGAGTTCTCAAAATGTTTTTTGCAGATGTCCCAGATATGCTTGGATGGCACAACTATGTATTGTCTTAGTGGTGCACTTAACAGAGCCAAAGTAACATCCGCCTGTGTGTTACTCACTATATGACTTTTAGGTTTATGTTCTATGTGGGGAAGGGCGGGGTGGTGGGCTTTCGACGCCAACCAGCCCGGTGCAGATTTGGGTGCTGGGCTGTGTTGGGGACAACAGCCTGGATTATCCTGTTTTTATCCGCGAGGGGCAGAGCTCAATGTGCCTGTACGTTTGTGGGAAGCCTCCCACTCCTGTATGCGGCTATCCTCTATTAGCTGGACCCTATGAACACCGAGAAACACAACGATGAAGCCGGGGGAGCAGACATGCGCAGCGGCCTCTGGAGCGTTTTGTGTGGTCTCCGGGCTGCATGCAGCGGCGATATCCAGGTGATGGTGAAGCCGCCGCGCATATCCTGTGGGCACCAGAGCTAGGGCCCCACTACCCTGAAGCTGCGCACCCGTACCAGCCCAGTACGGATTTGGGCGCCGGGCTGTTGGGTGGCTGCGGACCTGCTGAGGCGGCGACCGGAGAGTGATCAGATGATTGGGCGGATTGCACCCCTGTTGTGTGTGGCGGACCCCCGGAGACGTGGAAAGGTGAGTGAGGGGTGGCCGCATTGCTGTGGAGGTGTGAGATTCCCCCCCCCCCTCTCCACCGCAGGATCGCATGTACGTGGCCCGGGCGCTGGGGCTGAGCTTTGGCAGTGAACTGCAGCATCTGCCCGAGGCCCCAGTTACCGCTGAGGGTCCTGGGTGAGCGCACATCGTGGCAAGTGTTGGAATTGGGGTTAGGCAGTGGACCGCCCACCGGGATCACTGTTGAATACGGGTGGAGCGTGGAAGCCTCCCCTGCCCTGATATTACTGACCCGGGCAGGGTTGGGGCCTACTGCCTGCATCCCCAAGTCTGCATTAAGCCTTTCTGCCCTTGATGTGATAGATAAGCGCGAGGAGCCAGTGCTTTCCGTTTCTGAGGAGCTATTGACAACAGTGCCAACCGAGGATTCCAGATGTCTTGCAAGATGTACGGTGCCTGACCCGAAAATGGCGGCTGTATAAGATGTAGATCACTTTATTTTTCTGATGTTATCGGGCTTGGTGTAATACCTGTATAAACAGTGGCAAGGCAGACTGTGTGTACTGGGACTGGACTGTGGAACACTGTGGCGGTGGACCACCATGAGGGATGTCAATCTCCTGAGGAAATCTTCTAGCTAAAGTCTAATATGGGTACCGGCTCTTTCTATCTCCGAGGTCAGGATCCCTGGCCTTCCCCCAAGATGGCTGCCACAGTTTTTCCCTACCACCAGACTCCGAAAC